>NC_030833.1:26638929-27888929 GCF_001704415.2 Capra hircus
GTTGGCACTCTCTGAGACAGCTGTAGCCCCATCACTAGGGTACAACTGGCTTTATTAAAGGAAGCAATATAATCATGTGTTGCCTTGCTCCACACCTGGGCACTTGCATGTGGCAGAATATCACATGCAACTATCAAAAGAAGAATTAGTCAAGGGTCTGGGAGTGAGGCTATGGCTTTGGCTAGATGGTGAACGAGGCAAAAATGGCATGCTTACCTTAGTCCAAAGACTCTGAACTATTTTTCAAAATGGAAAGTCAGGAGCTGAGTTCCACGGGACTTTAAAGACCACGTTGTTTCTCTTCAAAATATCCTTAACCTCCCAACTATCTATTATAAAAGAAGATGAACATTTACAAATTACCTGGAGACTTTCATTAGTGTCTGGAGAGTATATTACCTAGAAGGCAAGTTGTCCAATGTTGAGTGGATGGCAAGAAGTTGAGCATGAGAAGGCAAATTCTCACAGGGATGGCAGACAAGGGGAAAGGAAGTAGTGGAGGGCCTGGCCCAAAACTTAATGAGTTCGAGTCAAGCGTAGATCTGGGCAAGATGAATGCCAGAATAAAGCCAAAGATCTTATCATCTCCTCAAAGGCTCTCTGTCCAGATCTGCATGCAAAGCAGAATGAGGCTTAATGAGAAGTTGAAAATAAGGCTGTAATTGTGAAAATATAGATAAATCATGGTGCGTAAAGAGAGTCCTGAAACACTTTCAGGTCTTGCCTTTAACATATACAAAACAGAGTATACCTCTCAAAAATGGTAGTAGAATCAAGTGGAAAGAAACATATATACGTATATTAGAGTCCTATGAAACAATGATTGCTGTTGTTTTTCGCTCACTCACATCTGGCTCTTTGCAACCCCATAGACGGCAGCATGCTAGGCTCCTCTGTCCTTCACTATCTCCCAGAGTTTGCTCAAATTCATGTCCGTTGAGTCAGTGATGTTATCTAACCATCTCATCCTCTGCTGCTCCCGTCTCCTTTTGCCTTCTATCTTTCCCAGCATCAGGGTCTTTTCCAATGAGTTGGCTCTTTGCATCAGGTGGCCAAAGTATTAGAGCTTCAGCTTCAGCTTTAGTCCTTCCAATGAGTATCCAGGGTTGATTTCCTTTAGGATTGACTGGTTTGATCTCTCTGCAGTTCAAGGGACTCTCAAGAGTCTTCTCCAGCACCAAAATTTGAAAGCATCAATTCTTTGGCACTCAGCCTTCTTTATGGTTCAACTCTCACATCTGTACATGATTACTGGAAAAACCATAGCTTTGACTCTGTGGACCTTTATTGAAACAGTTATATGTTTAACAAACATAAGATGCTATTTATTAAGGTATTGGACCCAAGCAGTGCTTGTGATCAGCATCAGGGACAGATGACAGCTGAGTTAACTGCCTTTCAGATCTTTCTCAAGCTCCTAGGCACATCCAGGATTGGCCTTACCCTTGAAATAAATCTTAAGATTCATTTGTCAGGATAGGCCCAATCTGCCTAAAATGCTTACTCAACATATGAGTCATGCAATATATATGCAACATTTCCTCATAAATGAGTAGCTCAGCAGGTGAGCTTACCTAATGGATGACAGAGTTAATTCCTCAGTGCCCCCTTGAAGCTGAGGCAGGAGCCTTGGAACACATCAACAGAAGATGACCTAGAGCAGAGGTCAGCAAAATTCTGTGAGGGTCGGATAGTAAATATTCTAAGCTTTTCAGGCCGTACAATTTCTGTTGCAACTGCTCAGCTCTGTCGTGGTAATGCAAAGGCACGCACATTCGGTTGCTCAGTCACATCTGACTCTTTGTGACCCCGTGGACTGTAGCCCACCAGATTCCTCTAATGGGATTCTCCAGGCAAGGATACTGGAGTGGGTTACCATTTCCTTCACCAGGGGACCTTCCCAACCCAGGGATCAAACCCACATTTCTTGCCTTGGTAGGCAGATTTTTTACCACTGAGCCACCTGGAAAGCCCATAATGCAAAAGCATCCATAGTCAATTTCTAAACAAATGAGTGTGACCATGTTCTAATAAAATTTTATTTACAAGAAAAGATGATGGGATGAATTTTTCCCATAGGCTGTGGTTTACTGACCTCTGATCTAGAGAGCCAGTCTGAATCATTTTAGGCAGGACTGGGTAATGCTTTACCATTATGCACCCAACTTTGTTGGATATAAGGGATATTTGAGACATGTGAATCATCCTTTCATTATCCTGAACCTCAACTTTGGCCCTTATTTCAGATAACCCTTTGGGAGACCTTGAGTAGTCCTAGATAGAGAATGTAGAAAAGATCAAGAGAAGGCAAAAGGGAAAGAAAACAGTTGAACAGTTATGAAAAGCTAATAGAGAACTATGGACATATGGGGTCTTAGAGCTGGCCTTGCAAGAGACATAACACTTCAATTGATAGATATATTTCCATAGAAAACAACAAGATTGGACCACTGAGAACTGAATGAGAGAGGGAAACCATGCCTGAGGTAGAAGCAGCTTGAATCAAATACAAGGAGAGGCTCGACATCAATCAGGCATTTACTTTAAGCTAGGACCAGCCCTGGGAGTTTTGCAAATGTGATTGTGTTTAGTCCTTATCATTCCTCTCCAGTAGAATATTACTTGTACTAAAACATGAGAGGTCTCGGGGCAGAGAAATGATGTCAGTTGCCCTGGGAGCTGCAGCTGATGAGTGTGGACACCAAGATGACAACCGAGAATAATTCAAGATCAGAGCCCACACCTGCCCTTCCCCCACTTCCCATTTGCCTTAGATTCCAAAGCCTGAGTCACTTAGGGGGATCAAGGGCTGGTTCCTGTGAGGCTCCGAGTCCAGAGGGTGGACCCTTTCCTCTTCAACATCTTCCCATTTCAACCGGGCCATCCTCGCCAGTCTTGGCTCTCTCCGGAGCCTTCTATGCAGCTACCCAAATGGGGGATGACTGAGAACCACTCTCCCCTCCTGAAGACCTTATGTGCAGGTAATTCCGTGACCTTCGTTAAGTCCCCTGGAGAGGGCAAGGCTCAGCAAAAGCGGACACCAAAAGGGGAATGGACTTGGGGGCAGAGGAGACTGTCTGAGGCCCTGGGGGCTCCCAGACTTATTCCCCACTGCCCTCCCTGCTCAAAGAGGGCCTGAATGACAGTTGCAAATTTCATATGAAATCCATCCCTCAGTGCTGCCAAGTGTAGGGCCGGTGGGGGGAATGTTTTAAAGTCAAGCTATAATACGCCTGCAATAAAAGTTTACCAGCTTTCATACAGGCTCCCAATAATGAGGGGAGATATTTCAGCAGCTCGGAGAGTGCCAGGAGAGGAAAAGCAATTCCCAGCACCACTTCTTCAAGGTGAGAATCTGCCTCCCATATGGTTCATAGCTGGGAGTTTCTCCCATTTAAAGGGGATAGTATCAAGTTGTGTGTCTCTTTCCTCCTCTCTGGGGTTTGTAATGATTCCTCAAATCTTTTGAATGAAGAGTCTTAAAGCACTAAGTTTGCCCTGGAGATGAATGGTGAATAGTTATACCCCAAACCTTGGAAGAGTCCAAAGTTACAACAACAGAGAGGTAAAGGGATGAGAAATTACGGAGTGTTCAAGGAGTTCAGAGCTGGGGGCAGGGTTCTGATGGGAAACTTGTGTCCTCAAGTTGTGAGCTCTGGGAAATGAATGGAGGCCAGATCAAAATGTGGCTGCCCTAGACAAGCACCTTAGGGGGGCCATGTCCCCATGAGGGGGCCAGAAACTTAAGAGAAAGTATAGAGAAAACTCTCCCAGGGTGCCTGGGGGAGGGACCCAACTGGGGAGCCAGAGAGAATGCTTGGCCACCTGGAAGCACAGGAGATGCCTTCAGAGATTCGGGAGAGGGGAGAGAAAGGAGGTGATGGCCAAGATAAGGGAATAGCACTTGAGGGAGGCAGGCATAAAGGCAAACAACCCTGGTGTGGGACCAGAAGGAAGGGAGCCTGCTCTTCCCAGCTGCCCTCCTGCTCTGCCCAGAGAGTAGGGCCTCCTTCTCCCTCTGCAGGAAGCTTATGGCAACCTGGACCAAGAGGCCCTTGGGGTCTGACACAGAACCGCAGAGCCCCATGCTGTTCACTGGCTAACAGGCATCACGTCAAATCTTATTAACAGAAACATGCCCTATTTCAAACTCATGATCGTGCAGACACAGACAAGACTCGAACTGACATGCGAGATTTCAATAAAAAGAGTGTGTTCCACAAATCAAGAGTGTGAAAGAATTCTGGGCGAGAGGGATAATTAACCTATTTGGAGAAAAGCAACCAGATTTCAAGAACCTGGAATGGTACGAGCACTTCTCTCTGTATCTCTTATGCACGATAGCTGTCTCCCTACTTCAGAGGGCCAGCAGACTCTCTGCCACATAACACTTCTGTCAGCCACTAATCAGTGGTGGTGGTGGTGGTGTTTAGTCGCTAAGTTGTATCCAACTCTTTCGTGACCCCATGGACTGTAGCCCCAGGTTCTTCTGTCCATGGGATTTTCCAGGTGAGAATACTGGAGTAGCTTGTCATTTCCCTCTCCAAGGCGTCTTTCTGACCCAGGGATTGAATTTGCGTCTCTTGCATTGGCAGGTGGATTCCTTACCACTGAGTCACCAGGGAAGGCCCAATTGGTGTTGCCACTTGTGCTTAAAATAGTGCTAGTAACTGTCTCCCTCTTTAACGGCCAGCTCACATCACCCCTCTCCTGCTCCCACATGAGACCCTCAAGGACTTCTCAGTCCAACAACGTTCTCTAAAGTGTCCAGAGTCTAAGTCACCTAGGTGCCATTTATGGGTACTCTTGAAATATAAGTTCTGTCACATGCCCAGAAGTTACAGCCCTAACTAGACCAGGAGTATTAATACTTAGAGACCAAAAGACAATCTTTACAGTAATTTGACTTCATAGGTCACCAAAAATTCTGTGTTGGCTAATTGAAAGGGAAGTGTGATTTCCTCAAAAAAATCTTTATATAAGGATACTATGACATGCTAAGTCACTTCAGTCATGTCCGACTCTGTGTGACCCCATAGACAGCAGCCCACCAGGCTCCCCCATCCCTGGGATTCTCCAGGAAAGAACACTGGAGTGGGCTGCCATTTCCTCCTCCAATGCATGAAAGTTAAAAGTGAAAGTGAAGTCGTTCAGTCGTGTCCAACTCTTCGTGACCCCATGGACTGCAGCCTACGAGGCTCCTCTGTCCATGGGATTTTCCAGGCAAGAGTACTGTCAGTTCAGTTCAGTTCAGTCACTCAGTCATGTCTGACTCTTTGCGACCCCATGAATTGCAGCATGCCAAGCCTCCCTGTCCATCACCAACTCCCGGAGTTCACTCAGACTTACGTCCATCGAGTCAGTGATGCCATCCAGCCATCTTATCCTCTGTTGTCCCCTTCTCCTCCTGCCCCCAATCCCTCCCAGTATCAGAGTCTTTTCCAATGAGTCAACTCTTCTCAAGAGTACTGTAGGAAGCAATTAAAAACAATGAGTTGGAGCCATATATATTGATTGACCTAGGGTGATATTATACTTTCAGTGGAAAAAACTGTTGTAGGTTATGCACATCCTGTGATTTTTGAAGAAAAAAATTTATATTTTATAAACATTTAAATATATTTTGAGTGAGCACAGAGAAAAGGAAGGAAGAACACACACCAAACTGCTAATGTTTGCTGTGGGGGGTGGGGGTAGGGGAGGGAGTCGGCTTTTCCTTTGCGGGTCTCTGTGTCCTTTGGCTGCAACAAACATGCATTACTTTTTACTCTGAGGGGCGTCTGTAAGTGCTACAAATAGAGCAAAGTCCAGCTATGTCAGACTTTGCTCTAATCCAGACAGCGGCATCTCTTTCCCATGAGGCTTAAGGCCAAGCTTGGCACGAGGAGGGGCCTGGCAGATTATCTGTCTCCTGCCATCCCATGTGGCATCCATGCACAGACTCCCTGGGCATCTTAAACAGTGCCGTGCCTGCCCACTTCTCCTTGAAGGAACCATGGGTGGCTTTGTTCCTTCTGTCCCAGGGAGCCCCGCCTGAAACAGCAGATAGCACTTGAAAACTAGACAGTGCCCCCAGGAGACTGGCATCCATGTACAGTGAATAAGACTCCCTTTCTAGCTGGGTTCAGCCAACAGAAGGATCAAGTCAGCAGAGGGTGGGAGGAGAGAGGGGTCAGGCCCCTCATTCCTCCAGCTCCCTTACAGCCCAGCCCCAGGCTGGTAATAGCTGTGTTCCTCTTCTGGAAAGCCACTGCTCTGCTGGGTGCCCCATCTTCAGCCTTCTTGGAGTGTGTAAGTGCTCCATGTCTTGGTGGGGGGCGAGTGTGGTAAGTTTCTTGCTATTACTAATCCAGAGGTATTTTGCATCCTTGAATGGTTCCCTCAAACATGCCTACACTTGTGAACAGTCCCTTTATTAAACTCTCATCCCCCACCCCGTGAAGGTACCATCTGTTTCATGCCAGGACCCTGAGCTGCTTCCCTGGTTCTGCCACTGGCAAAGGGCTCCAGGGAGCTCCAGCAGACAGCAGGGCTGTATCAAGTATCACCCATGTTGGAAAAGCCCCTGATGCTGGGAAAGACTCAGGGCAGGAGAAGAAGGGGGTGACAGAGGATGGGATGGTTGGATGGCATCATCAACTCAACGGACACGAGTCTGAGCAAACTCTGAGAGAGGGCGAAGGACAGGGGAGCCGGGCATGCTGCAGTCCATGGGGTCTCAAAGAGTCAGACACAACTGAGTGACTGAACAACAAGCATTTTGAGAAGCCGCTCCAAGCCAGAAACAGGCACAGTCTGGAAACACCTCTCTCAGGCAGGCTGTCCAGCCTGAACCAGGCATTGGGAGGTACAGTAACGGGCACAGCTGAGCATCCTGGGTGTCTTATGCACTAGCCATAAGGAGATGTGGTCCATAAGGCCAGCTCACCTCCTTGATGGTCATTTGAAGAGAGGAATCAAGCAAGCTAAGAGAAATGCCTCTGTGCAGGCTAGACACAATCAGAGGGTGCCATGGTGCCAGCTGCTATAACCTGTAGCTCCCATGGCAAAACTATGCTCCTGTGACTCTCATCCAGTGGGTGTCAATCAAGCAAGGAACAGGGAGAGAACAGATGCAAACAAGCCAACTGAAAATATACCCGTTGCTGACTTCGTTAAATGTGCAGGAACATTCTCAGTCCCTGGGGCAATGACGGGACCTCAGGATCTCAAGGGGCACAAGTGAAATGGCAGCTAAAGTAAAATTCAATATAAAAACAACAGGAATGACAAATATAGATATCTGATACCAAAACAATCTGTTCATATTCAAATCCTAATTTGACCTACCACTAACACCTCATTATTAATCAAGCTGAGCAAGGGTGAGGTGTTACCTCTGTCCCAGTTCTCTCAGGCAGGCTATCCAGCCTGAACCGGGCATTGGGAGGTACAGTAACGGGCACAGCTGAGCATCCTGGGTCTCCTATGCACTAGCCATGGAGACGTGGTCCATAAGGCCAGCTCACCTCCTTGATGGTCATTTGAAGAGAGGAATCAAGCAAGCTAAGAGAAATGCCTCTGTGCAGGCTAGACACAGTCAGAGGGTGCCGTAGAGCTCAGTCGTGTCCGTCTCTTTGCGACCCCGTGGACTGCAGAACACCAGGCTTCCCTGTCCATCACCAACTCCCAGATCTTGCTCAAACTCATGTCCATCGAGTTGGTGATGCCATCCAACCATCTCACCCTCTGTCATCCCCTTCTCTTCCTGCCTTCAATCTTTCCCAGCATCAGGGTCTTTTCCAATGAGAAAGACTCTGATGTAACCATTCCTGTGGCTAAGAAAGTGGAATGCTCAGACTGGCCAGGGCTGGGTCTTCGCATCAGGTGGCCAAAGTATTCTTAAAGAAAGAATCTCAGGCTCATTTCTAGACAGAGCAGGAAGTTACAACCAAGTGGGGCCTGAAGGCCAGGCACAGATGGCGACAGACAAGCCAACAACTCCTCTGCCATCACCCACCACCCACCCACCCACTTTATTGGCAGCAAGAAAGCAAAGACAGTCTAAACCCAGGTATAGAACAGCCAGGAAAACAAAGAACTGGTTTTCCTATCCATAAAGGCCCATGTTCTGCCTTTAGTCTAGTGAGGACACTGGTTGAATGTTACAGAAGTCACGATTAAACAGGCTTAATGAGAAAAGGGGACTGACTGACTGACCCATGTAACTGAAGTCCAGGGATGGGTCAGGCATGACTGATCTAGGTCCCCAGGAATCTCCAACTCTCTGCCTCTCAGATCTGCTTTCCTTGGTGGGACTTGCTTCTAACCATTCATGCGTGGTTCCCAGCAGCTCCAGGCTGATACCTGCTATTAGGCAACTCCAGAGGAAAGTACATGAAAGTTCCTGGAGGAGTCTTAGATCTGAGTCTCAGTGTGTGACCTGTGTTTCTTGCCCATCTGGAACCATTCCTGTGGCTAAGAAAAGGGAATGCTCAGACTGGCCAGGCCTGGGTCTTGCGCTCATCCCTGGGTCTTGGAAGTAGAGCAGTCTGGCACAGAGTAGGCATTCAAAAAATACATGCTGAAAGGAAGAAGGCATGAGTGAAAGAATCAGTGAATGGCCCAGCGGTGTGAAATCTCATAGTACATTGTGGGACAGTGAGTTGGCTACTGTAGGTGAAAGAATGTAGTGGGAAAGCCAAGGACAAGTAGATAGGATCTGATGTGGTAGCCATGGGCAAGGTACTCTGCCAAGCAGAGTACAAGCCCCAGGACACATGGAGAAGCCCAGATGAGCTGTGTGCCTCTGGAGTTTACAAACTGCCAGGGGTCATGTTCCAACGATCTATCTATTAATAACAAGGAAAATATGCTGGGGCCTACAGGAGCAGGGGGACGTCTTCCCACCTGGGGAGGGAGGAGGGCTTCAGAGACCTTTCAGTGGAGGCATCTATTTTTTATTTGGAGTTGGTGAGTGGGCTAGTTTAGACAAGTGGAAAAGAATGAATGCTTTAAGTAGGAAGGCTGATCAAGAATTATGGGGGCTGTGATTTAGGACAGGCCTGTGAGAAAGAGCACCTAGGAAGGGGCTATAAATGGGTTCAGGAGGCCCCAAGCAAAGGCTGAGTCTTCTGGCCAGAGGTTTAGAGCTTTACATTTTGGCCTTGGGGCACTGCAGCGGCTTCTTGAGCCAGTTCATCTCAGTCACCTTAGAAATAGCATCTATCTGCTCTCAGGGCATCTCAACTCAAATTCATGGTCTTAAGGAATTGACAGGATCTCTCGTTCCAGTGGGCTGCTGCTACAGGGGTGGGTGATTCTTCTCTAAGAGGCAGCATCTTCAGGCTGCAAATCGCCTCCCTGACTTTCAACCATTTCCAGCAGCAACGGCGTAGCTCATCTTAAAGAGCCACATTTCCTGGCATGAGTGATAAACTCAACTTTAAACTGATTATTGAAATCTACAAGCTGTTAATCCAGTGGCTGCAGCAAAGCCCCATTCTCTCCACTGTTTAATCTTCACTTACAATGACAGGATTCATGCGCTCTTTCAGCGGCTCCCTGCAGTCCCTGCCATGCCTTCTCCAGACCTCTTCCACAGGCACTCCACACAGCAAATACACTCACATAATCTCCTCTCTTCCTCTCCCTCTTCTCATCTCCTATCTCTCTATCTCTGTCCCTGAATGAGGCATATCTGGAAATTGTCACGTATTTGTCCCTGTGAGGCAAATCACAGGAAAGAAAATCTGTGCAGATGGAATGAATGGATTCATAAGGATCTTTGCTCACCCTGCAGAGGAATGGTCCAGTAGGCTCAGATGTCCACTTGGTTTGATGAGCCATCTTAGCTGGCGGTCTGGATTGGGTCCCTCCACAGGTTACCCGGGAACATCACTGAAGTGAGTGTTACTCCCCTCCCCAATAAGCAGCTTTACTGCAGGTCTGAAGCTCACAGGTGCAGGGCTGGCACTCATTCGGCCGAGTCAGAGCTGCCCTCTGTCCCCTACACCAGACAAGCCACAAGCACAGGGGCCCTTGTGTGATTTTCTAGAGCAGGGGCTCCAGAAAGGACCTAAGGAGGTTATTGCCTTCCTCGTATCCATCCTGCTGCCTAAGGCTTTGCCCTCTGGGGACAATCCCAAATGGCCAAGACCAGTGTTACTACGTATATGGCACTTTCTTCTTATTCTTCTCAGAAAAGAAATTCACACGGAATGGAATGAAGAGAACTGGCACAGACAGGGAAACTGATCCCCGGGCACAGGGCTTCTTCAGGCAGTGGGGAGACGGGGGGCCCCCTGCTTATCTTCCTTTGTCAAATTTGGTTCATTTATTCTCTTCAGCACTAGGCTCTCTCCACTCAGATTGGTCCCCAGGATGAATTCTCAGTTAGGTTCAAAACATGTCACTAGGTGGTATCTGCTTACATCCAGCCAGCCATCAATCAACAGCTTGCGGAGCACTGCAGGCTAGTGACACCCAGAGCCCTGCGCTTGACCCTGGGCAAGATGCGTGGGCCGGGGGTGGGGGTACCATGACACGGAAGAAGTATTTCTTTCGCTGAGAGCTTCTAACTCATTAGACAGACAGATGCAATCCCTGCAAACCTCCCAGATGCAATTAAATTACAACCAAGGGCATGTGCCAGCTGTCTTAAGGAAGGCTCCCAGACACTGACATGTGACACTTCTACTTACGTCTCATCCGCCCAATATGAATGCATCTGCCTTGAGTGGGGTCAGCCGGGCTGGAGCAGGCGGGTAGAGGTGAGGGGTTCAAGAAGGCTTCATGAGACACTCAGAGCAGGCAAATGTGTGCACATGCTTGAGTGTGTGTGTGCGTGTGCCTCTTCAGACTGGCCTTCGCCAGCCGTCTCAAGCCGCAACCCTTCTCCCCCTTCCCTCAGCACTCTCTGCCTCCCCCTCCCCTTGCCTCCTCTTCTGCCCACCCACAACACACTCAAGAACCAAAGGCCTTTCCAGCCCCAGAGATAAGTAATTTATTGTGATTAAAGGTATGCCCCTTACCAAGGGCATCCGCCTCTGCATTTGAAAAGGGGTGATCAACACTGAACCCCTAAGACTAGGTCTCTAACGGGAAGCACTCAATAATGGGGAGATGGGTTTTCTAACAGCTGTTATAAACCTCCTGTAACTCACACCCAGTGCTGGGTAAATCACATCCATTATCTCATTCAACCCTCATAACAATTCTGCAAAAGACACATTCTCAGCCTCACTTCTCAGAAAGGGAAACGGGGCGTGGAGGCAGGAACAGGGCTTGCCCGAGGTCATCCCGAGGTGGAGCAGCCCTGCCCCTTTTCAATACCCTGTACCTGGATGGGGACAAAATATTACAGGGAGGCTGGGGACAGGTGGGAAGACATGCTCCTCAGAGCCCCACCAGGCGCAGGCTCACAGAACAACTCCCTGGTCCGGGCTGACCCCACATCTATCAGATCCTTCTAGAGCCTACCTCTCAACCCTACTCCCTCTGCGGCCACCAACTGCCAACTCATTGGAGAAGACCCTGATGCTGGGAAAGACTGAGGGCAAAAAGAGAAGATGGCAGAGGATGAGATGGCTGGATGGCATCACCGACTCACTGGACATGAATTTGAGCAAACTCCAGGAGATAGTGAAGGACAGGGAAGCCTGGCGTGCTGCAGTCCATGGGGTCACAAAGAGTTGGACGCGACTGAGCGGCTGAACACTTTCTAGAGCCTGCCTTTCAACTCCACTGCCTCTTTTCCTCGTACCCCGCCCTCCCCTCTCCATCTCCCTCGCTTGCCTCCCTTTCACTTTGGGAGTAATCAACAAGGGGGGGATTATCCACCCTTGCGTTCATACCTCCCCACAGGAGCCGCTGGCTTGGGGCCGTCCCTAAGCAGTTTTTAAGAAAGAAATCTAAGCTGAATCGAGTGTACCTCCTTGCCTCAGATTTTAGCAATGGAGTCATTTCTCTGGAAAATAATGATAATGAAAAATGGCCTCCAATTATTCAAAGCCTATTTCCATGAATAATTCAGAAACAAAGGAGTGCCGTTACCTGCTTGCCACAGCACCCCTCCTCCAACCTCACCCCTTCCTCACTCCTGGGGTGCTTTTTAATTCTTCTCCAAAGACTGTAACTCTCTGCACACTGAAGTGCTCAGAAATTTGGTCACCTGGAAATGAGTGCATGTGTGCTGAGTTGCTTCAGTCATGTCTGACTCTTTACAACCCTGTAGATTATAACCTGCCAGGCTCCTCTGTCCATGGGATTCTCCAGGCAAGAAAACTTGAGTGGGTTGCCATGTCCTTCTCCAGGGGATCTTCCCGACCCATGGTTTAAACCCATGTCTCCCATCCAAGTACTAACCAGGCCCAGCCCTGCTTAGCTTCCGAGATCAGACAAGATCCGGCGCGTTCAGGGTGGTATGGCCATAGATGAACCTCTTACACCTCCTGCATTGGCAGGTGGGTTCTTTACCACTAGTGTCACCTGGGAAGCCTCATCCTTATTTTAACTGGAAATACCAGTTAAAATAACCACCAGTCTGATAGTGTGCTAAGCATGTTGTGTGCATTCCCTCATGGAATTCCCTCTGAATCTGGTGCTATCTACTTATTACAGATGAGGAAGCAGAGACTTATAAAGTGAAAGAAATTATCCCAAAGTCATATAACTAGAAAGTGATGGAGGAAGGGGTCAAGCTGAGGAGATGCCAGAGCATACACCCCCACCAGCACTCCGATGCTGAGCACAGATGGCCAGCTATGGGGTGAGGGGCAGGGATAGAAGAGGGGTGGGAAGTGTTTCCTAGGCTGCAGTCCTGACCACCTCTCTCCTTGTGCCCACTCTCAACTCCAAAGCAGAGCTCTTTTTCAGTTCGTTCCAGTTCTTTAGGATTTGCACTGAATCGTTCCTCTTCCTGGGACGTTTCTGGACTCAGTTTATAGCACTGGCTTCCTGCAAGATTCATTTGGTGAACAGAAATCTGGGAAAACTTTTCGAGCTCTCTGGCACCCGGGGGCAGGCTTTGCCTTATCTGGAGTCCAGCTCCTCAGAGGAAACTTTGTGAAGTTTTATGTATAAGTGGAAGCAGACGCTCCCTCATCTTGTCACCATAGCAACCTATGTCCCATGATAACTGAGAGATGGGAGGCACAAGCGTGCAAACCAGACTTATAGCTTCCTGGTCTAAAATGCTTGTACATGGATCTGTTCTGGTTCTTTAATTTCTCCCTGGAGGCAGGGCACGTGGTACCTTCTCCACATGCAGCACAGAGAAGGGGCCCAAGTTGGCTAAGACTCTGCCATCAGACAAAGCCTAGATACTCAACAGTGCGAGAGGAAAGAAGGCACATTGACCCTGTCCACCCCAGTCATGAGTGGGCTCTGGTCAGCTCCATGGCAGAGCCAGCCAGGGGACTCCAGTATCCATCCCCCTTTCTTCCTTAGAAACAGAATTCTAACACTTATTCCCACAAACTGTCTCTAGGAATAAAGCCTATATGCCCTGCTCTCCCCAGGAAGCTGGGTTCTGACCACACGAAATGGAGCAGAAATATGTGAAAAACTTAGAGGAAACCTTCCTTTTCTTTCCTTCTTCCCATTTGCTGCTCATAACGTAGATGTGATGGCAGTAAAGGACCAAAGTCGCTGCCACATTGCAGGAGAGTCCCTGACCTCATCGACCTCTTGCTCTCCTCCCACCTGCTGGCCCTTCACACTGGCCAGACCCACCTGGGGAATGGAGGACTCCAGCTGAGTGGTCCTTGGTGGTCAGCCTCTGGGACTCAAGTAAGGAACCTCCAATCAAGGACACACGATGTCAGAAGACCCTTCACCCATTTCCCCCTTAGGCAGAATGCAAGGAGCTTATACATTCCTGCTGGAACCCCCACTCTTTAAACCCACCTCAGCATTCCCTGCCAAAAACTTTTGAGCCTGAAACCAGTTTGTATACAGACCATTATTTGTACATGCTAAATTTTTGTTGTTGCTATTGTTTTCATTTTTTTCATTGTGATAAAATACAGATTACATAAAATTTGCCATTTTAATTCGTTTTAAGTGCATTGTTCAGGAGCATTAAGTACCTTGACATGGTTGTACAACCACACCACTATCTATCACTAGAACTTTGTCATCACTCTAAACTGAACTCCATACCCATTAAACAATAACCCTTCCCTCTAGCTGCTGGTAACCACTATGCTACTTTCTGCTTCAATGAGCTTGATGACTCTGCTGCTGCTGCTGCTAAGTTGCTTCAGTCATGTCCGACTCTGTGTGACCCCACAGACGGCAGCCCACTAGGCTCCTCTGTCCCTGGGATTCTCTAGGCAAGAATACTGGAGTGGGTTGCCATTTCCTTCTCCAATGCGTGAAAGTGAAGTCGCTCAGTCGTGTCTGACCCTCAGCGATTCCATGGACTGCAGCCTTCCAGGCTCCTCCATCCATGGGATTTTCCAGGCAAGAGTACTGGGGTGGGGTGCCATTGCCTTCTCCTTGATGACTCTAGATACTTCATAAATGAAATCATACAATATTTGTCCTTTTGTGACTGGCTTATTTCACTTAGCATAATGTCCTCAAGGTTCATACATCTGGTAGATGTATCAGAATTTCCTTCTTTTTAGAGACATATTTCATTGCATGTATAACCATATCTTGTTTATGCATTCATTCATAGATGGACACAGGTTGTTCTCACATTTTGACTATTGTGAATAATCTTGCTATGAACGTGGGTGTATAATACCTGTCTGATTTCCTGCTTTTGATGGTTTTGGATATATACCCAGCAGTGGGATTCCGGGGCACATGATAATTCTGTGTTTCATTTTTTGAGGAACTACCATATTGCTTTTCCACTATGACTGCACCATTTCGTGTCTCTATCACTGCTGATTGTTCTTCGTGGCATTTTATGAGCCTGTCTGTGGTTTCTTCACCCAGACAAGCAGCGCCTTCCGTATAAGAACCCCACCTTCTCTTACCTATAGTTGGGACAGCAGTAACTACTTATGGGAGACCTCAGATAGAAAGACACTGCAAGACACCAAACTCAACCTAGAAAGAAAAACACCCAAGAAAATAAGTGCAGAGACATGGACTGTAACACAGAAACAACGTGCTATCCCACAGATTATTTAAGGAAGTCTTCCCAATAAAGATAGTATTTGAGTTAGAACATGAAAGGTGAGAAGGGTGCCTACAGCCAGCACTGAGAAAGGAAACTCTGGGTGAGCGAAGCAGTGAGAGGAAAAGACACAGCAGTGTGAAAACTTCCGGGAGACCAGAGGGCACCAAGGGAGGCCAGTACCTAGAAGAACGGCTGTGCATTAGAAGCGGATGAGAAGCACGGCCATCACAATGCTCCAGAAGAGGAGACTGCGCAGTGTGGAAACCCTGAAGTCACAAACAAGCATGGAAACCCAATTAGGCTCCCTCACCTCCTGTGTCCCATCATCCCTTCTGCCGCTAGTAATGCAGTGAGCTGGCTGGGAAACCCCATGACAGAGTCATGGAAAAGTCCGATTTTCTAGAAAGCACCGAAGTCAGACTCTATTGGAGATCCACACACTCTCACGTGTGCACACGCATTATCTTATGCTGCAGAGATGCTCACGGAAGTCAGGGATGGGAAACAACACCTACTGTAACTCTGGGGGAAATGTGCTGCTCTTCAAAGAAGCTCAGTTTCTTTCTTCCTCCCACAAAAGCTGTCATCATTCAGGTCTTAATAGCAACGGACTCAGTAAAGAGAGGAAGATGTTTGGGAAAATTTTTACACCTCCTCCACCTCCATTCAGTCTTACATTTGGGGAACAATCAACCGCTTCAAGTCACTTTTCAATGTTTCATTCTTTCTAAAAGATTAAAAACAACTCACCTCAAAGCCTTCCATGTTTCTCAATCGATATTTTAGGTTAGCAGTTGTGTTAAACAACTGTTGCTGAGGAATGAACCACCCGCCCCCACCCCCCCGTCCCGCCACACCAGATCCCATGGGCACCAACAATAGACACTTATGTGTCACTCAGCAGGTTGGCTGGGCAGGCTGCTTCACGTGTTTCTCACTCTTATCCTGGGGCTGGGGTGAGTTGAGCGATGGTCACAGCATAAGAGTGCAAGTCAATTGCACCAGCACATCCCAAGGCTCTGCTTGCATGATTCCCCCTAGTATCCTTTTGGCCAAAGCAAGTCCAATGGCCAAGCCCAACACTGAAGAGCAGGGACATGTAATCCACCTTTGTGAGAGGGATGGCAAAGCAACACCGCATGGGGAATAGATACAGAGAGGGGTAATCCCCTCCCCATAATAAGTAAAGTATCTGCTGTTCACCAAGCCCCACATTTGCTGAGTTTCTACCATATGCAAGGCACCATGGAATACCATGCTGAATTCCATTCAGCCTTCCCTCCAGAAATTTACAACCTAATAAAAAAAAGAGGTAAGTCCATAAAGAGGTTAACACTGAAATATGAAGCAAAGAACTTGGGGTGGCAGTGACATATTCTGTCTGTAAGAGTCAAGAAATACTTTGCAGGAGAGGGAATATCTTAGGTACAATAATGATTCTGATGGATTTTAAAAAAGGACTCTTAGCTCTCCAGTTAAGAACAAGAAATCCAAGATCAAAGACAATGCCTAATGTGTTCTTTTATACTGTAAACTGCTTTCATAGTACTGGATACTAAGGGTACAGGGGGTGTTGGGTTCCCAACTTGATCAGGCTGAAGAGAATTCTAGAAGTCACCTAAACTAAGACCTGTATCAGGACCCCAGAACTCTACTAAGCCCTGGGGACCCAAGATGAACAAGACACAGTACCCTGCCTTAAAGATCAGGCAGTCTTTTAGACTCTCAGAATAGATAAGAGATGTTTGCACATGGGTGCAGGTGTGTGGCTTATGACTGTGGGAAATTAACAGAACCAGTTTGCAACACCAAAACCACATGAAACAAGGACAGCACTAATGCGACAGCTTCAAGGACAACAGAAATTTGCTGAGAGGCTTCAGGTCAAGGTCTACACTTTGTACTTTTCCCTGGAAAAGGATCTGAATTCTCTGTCTGTAGGTGCCTGGCGTGAGATTTCTTGTGAAGCCCCTGAGCTACAAAGAGTTTGAGTGAAACCTGATTGTCTTCCCAAAACTTGGAAATTAGGAGCAAGATTACCTCTTCAGATCCATCTGTTCTCAGTTACTTTGGGGAAACCAAGGCAGCATAGTAGACCCTTCTCTTGCTGATGATCCAAACTAACGAATGCTCAAGGTCATCTAGAGGTTAATGCAGCCAGGAATTCTCACTGTGAATTCTAAGGATGGTGATGAGTAAGTCTGTAAGCACCCTGAAATGACCAATAAAATGTGTGCTTTCATGACTACACTTTTGGAGGAAGAAGTCATAGCTTTCATCAATCTATATCCTCAGTACAATTCTCCTCAGCAGAATCCTCAGTACAACTTCAAAAAAAAGTCTAAAAATTGACCCACTCCTTCATTTATTCAACAAACACTGATGCTGACAATTCAGAGAGCAAGTACCCAGCCCAGGGAATACAAGCAAGATACGAAGCCATGCCAGCCTTCAGGGAGGACAATGCATACATCATCTTGCTCTTTCAAGAAACTTATTAGACAGGTCAGCAAAACTTGAAACCCTTTCAAAATATGGGCCCATCTGGTCACCCAACCTATTCCTTGGGATTCCTCAAATCCTGTCCCCTCACCCACACTACTCTGTCCCTGTCTGCCTCCCTGCCAGCTTACAACAGACATTTAAGAAGCACCTCCTTTGTGCCCAGCTCTGGGGCTGCATCTTTTTTTAATTGCTGGAACCATACATTGGACTGAGCCAATTTGAGGCAATTCATCTCTATCGCAAAAGAAAACGAATAATCTAGGATGTCTCCTCTCCTCTCCTCCCCTCTGCCTGCCACCTTGCCCTGCCCCAGTCAGGGAAAGCTTTATTTTCTCCTTGAAGAAGCCATAATGAAGACTCCCCTATGTTTACGGTTTACGGAAGAAGAATATTAGAGAATTGCTATGGTTACAGGCCCCATTCTGCCTCCGTTTGAGGACCAGAGGGAGCTGGAGGAAAGCACCGAGCTGCAGCTCCTGGTGCCGCTCAGCCTGGAATCATCATCAAAAAAAAATGTTTACATCAGAGGAGATATTGCTTCTCGAGTAGCAAAGGGAAAACGCCAGGCTTGATGAGATTGTTACACAGAATCTTGGCTGGGTTGTTTCTCCCTTGCTCCCCCTTCCCCGTGCCCCATTATTATTTAAGGTTGTATTAAATCAGGCAAAGGGAGCAGACGACAAAATGCAACTTAGTGTCAGCTGCTCTGGCAGGACGCCCAGGCTGGGGCTGGCCCCATAGCGCGTCCTCTTCATCTTCAGCCTCAGCAGCGGAGGCTGCCAGCATCAGCATCTCCCTGCAGACCCTGCAGGAGAACCAGACCAGAGCTTCCCGCCCCCAACCCACCCAACTCACCCGCCTCGGGGCACAGACCATCCTGATTCTGAAACAGAACCAGGGTAGGCTAGAACTAGGCAGCCAGCATCCTAACACAGCTCTGTTCGTCATCCTAACACAGCTCTGTGTGTCCTTGGGCAGGTGTCTTTGAGTCTCTGAACTATGATTTCCCTTCCTTTCAAATAGGGCTTAGGTAACTGTGATGTTGGAGAAGACTCTTGAGAGTCCCTTGGACTGCAAGGAGATCCAACCAGTCCATTCTGAAGGAGATCAACCCTGGGATTTCTTTGGAGGTTATGATGCTGAAGCTGAAACTCCAGTACTTTGGCCACCTCATGCAAAGAGTTGACTCATTGGAAAAGAGTCTGATGCTGGGAGGGATTGGGGGCAGGAGGAGAAGGGGACGACCAAGGATGAGATGGCTGGATGGCATCACTGACTCGATGGACGCGCGTCTGAGTGAACTCCAGGAGTCGGTGATGGACAGGGAGGCCTGGCGTGCTGCAATTCATGGGGTCGCAAAGAGTCGGACATGACTGAGCGACTGAACTTAACTGAACTGCCCCATCCTGAAAGCAAGGCAGTAGAATGATGCTCTTAAGGATCAGGTCCTCTCATGCCTTAGCTCTCTCACCTGAGGAACAGGAATGATGGCAGCACTCAGCCCTTGGAGTTGTGAGGATAAACACTGCCTTGCTCAGAAGCGGGTGTAGCTATGAGGAGGCGCCATCAATGGGCCCCTCACCCCTGTGGCTACAGCACACAGCACATTGTTCTAAGTGCCTCTGTTCTTTCAAAAAGTCCATAGATTGATGCATTTCTGCAATAAAGGGTGTTGTTTGGGTTCCAGATGGCAGGAGAGGCTGTTGACATTATAACAGAATTATTTTACACTCCTCTTCCCCACCTCAAGCCCTCCCCGCCGAAGGAACACAGGGATATGGGATTACCGTGTGGCATTCATGAGGGCTTATCCTGAGGGGACCTGTGGGGGAGGTTGGGCTAGGGTAGGAGGTATGAGTGGCCCCTGGGGTTGGGGAAAGTCTTCTCTGGTATCAACCTGAGGCTGGGAAGCCTAGATTTCTTCAGTCCCAGCTCCTGAAGGCAGAGCTGTCTTGGGAAGGGGTTCTTGAAGAGGGAAAGCAGGAGGTGAGAGGTCCCAGTGGGGGAAGCCACAGCTGAAGGTGAGGAAACCAGATCTCGTTTGTTAATAACAAGGGACTGATTCATGAGCGTGCACTGTCTGTGCTAAGCGAGCACCAAGCCTGCCTTGTCTCACTGTGGCCACAGGCCCAAGCCCTCTGAGGCACACGCTGTGCTCTCCCCAATGTCCATGTGAAGAGACTGCACATCATAGCCTCCTGCCTGAGCTCATACAGCTCACACAGAGCCCAGCCCGGCTTTGACCCTGGAATGGTCTGGGTCCCTCCACCCAGTAGGGAAAGAGCTGGGGGCGGCGTACCAGTGCTGTGGGTATCAAACTCAAACTCTCTGCTGCTTTCCATCACTATTCAGTTCTCTTCATCTTGTTGACACCCCTGAGAACTTGGGAAGGCATTACTTGAAAATCTAGCCTTGCCTCAACTGTGCAGATGCCTGGAAGCAGAATTTGAGAGCCACAAGGTAGCTTCATGCCTATGAAGCCAGGAGTCTCACCTTTACATGGAGATGCTTCACCCACAGGTGGCCCTGGAAGACCCAGACTTCAGTTCTTCCAACAGGAGGGACTCGTCCACACAGGCCTGTGAGTATATCAGTTGGTTTAACTAATCAGCTGAAGGAGAACTGTGCCACCCGGGAAGGTGTGCAGAGGAAGCTGCCAGGAGCTGTCCTAAGTACTCGACAGGCATTCTAGCACTTCATCCTCACAGCTGTCTGATGAGATAATACTGAACTTGCCCCCCTTGTACGGATGGAGAAGGAGCCTCAGCATGGTTCAGTACCCTCTCCAAGTTCCTGAAGCGGAAAGTAACAGAACTCAGAGCTGCCCAGATCCAGACTCCAAATCTCATTCTCTGTGCCTAATGGGAGTCTGCCCCCACCCTACAAGGCAGAAAGTGAAGAGAAATGTCATGAAAGCACGAGACAGACCTGTCTAACCCCAGATCTAGTGGCTCTTGGGCATTAAGGCAAGTTCCCTGTCTTCAGGGAAGTCTGGCCTCACTGGAGGGACAGGACAGCCACCAAAACCAGCTGAGGAGCGCAGGGAGAAGGTCCACAGTGAGGGGTGAAGGCAAGTGTCTATGGCTATAGAAGAGAGATCCCTGAGAGCTTCTGGGAGGAGGTGAGCTGAGATGAGAGACTCTTCAGAGCAGAGGGGAGCCAACCCAAGCAAAGACAGAAATGCAGACATGTATGGAAGGAGCAGAGGGAAGAGTGGAAAAACCAGTAGACCCTGAGTGGTGAGCTAGAGAAGCCCCTGCAGGGGGCAGTAAGGCGTGGTAGAAAGTCTCAGAGTTAGTGTGTGACAGACTTCAGGGTCAAGAGGTACTGGGTGTGCTGAGCCTTTGACTCCCCACTTGTCCCAAGGAAGGGCTCTGGGAAGTGGGACAAAGTGACTTAGACAGGGAAGCTCAAGTCATACCCCACCCATCCCCAGCCCCCCTCTCAGAAGGAAAAGCAATTTTCCATCTTAATGTATCCAAGTCCCAAACCTGCTGACCTGTGAAAAACCCTTCCAAGTGATTTATTTGCCTCCTCTTGCTAAGACAACTGCCTCATTATTTTAAGTCACGAACACGGCAGAAGTACATGCTCCCTTCAGGGTCAGACTGGGCTTCTCATGGGAACCCAAGAAAGCCCAGGGAGGCCTTGCTTGGCAGGGCCACTACAGCACTTTGGGGCCACAGGGAAGTCCTCAGAGACCCCAGTTCACAAGGGATTTGCCCCAGGAGGTGTCAGACCAAGAGAAGGTCTGGGCTCATGCAACAACCAGTGAAACAACCTCAGGAAGTCTCAGCTCATGTAAGGATGAAAGCAGGGCACCGTGTCATGACAGACACCCTAAAGGCGCTCTCATGGAGTCTTCAGTGGACTCAGCTGGAATTGAAGACAGTCTTTTAACAGTCACTGCTTATTCTCAGCAATAGAGATAACAATACCCCAAATACCCCCACCTCACCCCCATTTCCTCCTTTGCTGGAAAAGGATGAGTGTTATAGACGGGTCACTGAATATTTTCATATACCAACTGCACCTTCTGTTTTCAGAGTGGGCGTGCTCTCTTCTCAATTACAGGGACAGTTTCTTCTGTAATTACAAGAATGGGACTGTCTTTAATCTTCTTGTGGATCCCTTCTGGGATCTGGCACAAGACTGGCACAGGGTGAAAACTCAAACAAGAGGTGTTTAACCGGCTCATTGTAGAGGCAGAGGGGGCCTGTGGGTGAGAAAACTCAACCTGCTGGACTGGCCAGATAAAGACTGTCTCCCTGTGTGCTGAAATCATGGCCTGCCCATTGCCCACACATACAGAGGAAGGATGGAGGGAGGGAGGGATGGGTAGATACAGATAGAATTACCTAATCCTGAGATTTCTCTAGCCCCGTAGTCCCTTCAAACTAACCCTGAATCTTGACTTTCCTTCCTCCTCCACAAGCTCAGTTATTCCAGCCAAGCTGAACCCAAAGGCTGGAGGGGCAGGTTGATTAGTTTTCTCGCTTGCTTGTGTTATGTGGTTTAGTCACTAAGTCGTGTCCGACTCTTGAGACCCTATGGACTGTAGCCTGCCAGGCTCCTCTGTCCATAGGATTTTCCAGCAAATTTACTAGAGTGGGTTGCCATTTCCTTCTCCAGGGGATCTTCCTGACCCAGGGATCAGACCCAGGTCTCCTGCACTGTAGGCAGATTCTTTACTGGCTGAGATACCAAAGTAAATAATACAAAACAATGAGCACCACATCCCAAACATCAGGAGGCCACAGCCATCAGCCTCCTAATTAATGCCATTGCCTGCAGGCCCTCAGCAACTTGTCCCTCTGAACTTTCCCTCACAGGTCATGCCAAGCCCAGTGTAGCCTGCTTTGAGCCCCAACCAGTGACCTCCTGTCCTGCCCACCCTAGAGACACACACAGTTCTAACAAGTTCAATGTGAGGCAACCCATTGCCATCATGTTCTCTAAAATGTGGTTACCAATGCCGTATCAGAAAATAGGCTGTGTCTTTGAGGAAATGCCAGGATGGTCCCTCTGGTGCAGAGGTCCCCAACCCCCAGGCCACAGATCAGTACCAGTCCGTGGCCTGTTAGGAACTGGGCCACATGGCAGGGGGTGAGTGGCAGGCAAGTGAGCAAAATTTCATCATTATTTCCAGCTGTTCCCCATAACTCGCATCCCCTGGGCCCATGAAAAATTGTCTTCCATGAAATCTGTCCCTGGAGCCATAAAGGTTGGGGACCACCGGTCTAGAGTTTCCTTCCCAAACCTTAAGTCTACCCCACCCAAGTTTCATCCCTGATTCCGCAGCCCTCATCAGTCAACCCTCCTCCAACGTCCACATCCTTCTGTCCACTATGTGGGAAGGAGAAACTTTCTTTCCAGCAGCCTCTTATTTCAATCTCAGTCCATCAGAAAAAGGTATCTTGTGTTAGTTTCTCCCCAAAGGACATTCCACAAAACATCTGTCCAGTTCTCCTTGAAACGGTCAAGGTCATCAGAACAACGAAAGTCTGAGAAACTGTCACACCCAAGAAGTGCCAAAGCAGACATAAGGACTAAATGAGGCACCTTGGATAGAATCCTGACTCAGAAAAAGGACGTTAGGCAAGAAACTAAGGAAATCTGAATAAAGTATGCACTTCGGTTAATAATAAATATTGTTTCATTGCATAGGGCAAACATACTGTACTAATGTAAGACTTTAATAATAGGTCCAACTGGGTGTGGAGTATTACTATCTTTGGAATTTTTCTGTAAGTCTAAAAGTGTTCTAAGAATTAAAAGTGTTTTTTTAAAAAGCTAATAGAAATACTTGGTTCCCAAACCCCATTCCACCCCTGAAATAGCAGCACATACCTCTCGCAGGGCAGAACACGTTCAGATATGTTGCGTGCTGCCATGCAGTGAGTGTCCTCAGCAAGTTCAAGTTTCTTAAGGAAAGGACCAAGTCTTCTCTTTCTCTTGCTGCATGGATAGACTTGTAACCCAGAGCCAAGCACATTGTTGTTGTTGATCAAAAACCCAGTCGTGTCCGACTCTTTGCAACCCCGTGGACTGCAGCACTCCAGGCCTCCCTGTCCCTCACCATCTCCTGAAGTTTCGGTGATGGTGCTTAATAAACTACCTGATAATTGTTTAAAATATCTCACTACCTCAGAAAGCTTTGGAGGTAAGAGGGGATGGTGAATGCTGCCCGGTTTTGCATTTAACTATAATAAGTACTTTCCACAAAGAAATCAAATGACTCTGATCAGTTTCAATGAGGCAGATCACTGCAAATTCACAATTAGCTGACCCACACAAATAAGACACTCGTCATGCTTATTACTCAGTGCATCGTGTTCCTAATATGCCGGGTGTTGTTAAATGACTTCATTTAATCCTCACAACAGTTCTAAGTAGCAGGTAGTTATAATTGTTAAAATCCCCAATTTATAGATGAGGAGACTGGAGTTCAGTAAGATTGTAGGTCAAAGGCATATGCTAGTAACGGGGAGTTTGATTTTAATCCAGGCAGATTAGTCTGACACCGAATCTACTCTAGGCAAATGCATTCTCCTTGTGTTAACTATCTACAGGTCTATGTTACTGATTTCAACCTGTTTCTCAACAAGGTCTGTGGGTTCCATGTTCAAAAGACTGCAGATTCTCAGTAAGTAGGTCAAAATAAACAGGCGTGTCTAAAAGTCTGTCTCCAGACTAACAGAGACAGGGCTGCCCACAGCTTTCAGAAGTGCAGCCTCTCCCCAACAGATGGCCTGTCTTCCATCTGCCAGGACACTAGGTTTGGGTCCTGACTCTGCCATCCGGTGACTCTGGCCCCCCTCCACCTACCCACCCCACAGCACCCTCAGTTTCCCCCCTGCACAGCAAGAGGGTTGGACTAATCCATCTCTGGAGTCCTTTCCAGCTGGAGCACTCCAGGGCTCTTTAGACACATAAATGGAGCCCCCAAGGAAAAACACTACCTGGGTCAGAACCTGCGATGGGGGTACATGTGTATAGGTGTCTGAGGAGGGAGCCCAGCCTTCATCTTTTCACTCCCAATAACCCCAGCTAAAATCCTCAAAGCCTCACTTCCATAATCTCTGAGACTCCAGGGCCCAGATCTAAGCCATGGCCTGGGGCTGATTTCAGGTCCCCCACAATCACCTGGAACAGGGACAGTCTAGTGTAGGAATTTCTTTGAATAAAACAGATGAGAACAGATGTCTTGAAGATCCTCCCTCAAGGACCCCTTGTTTGGGCCTCCACCCATTTCTGCCAGTGAGCACCTTGATTATCGGGCTTAGAAATACAGGTAGCAGGTGCCAGCTAGAGCAGCACTTGATCCCTTCTCGACATCTCCTGCAGACCCCTGCCCAGAGCCTCCTGTAGCTGCAGCTGGTGGCGGCTTTCCCACCAAGGAATGGAGTCAAGATAACCAGGCTCCCCATACAGACAGGCCAAGGGCCCTGCTTGCCTTCTAGCTGCATTTAATGCCTCTAGAAAAAGCCCAGGAAGGGACAGCCATACCTTGCCCTTCCCACAGACTCCTGAAACTTTAAAATAGTTTTAAAGGAATGTGGGCATGTAACTAGAACATCAGGCTTGAGTTCAGGAGACTTCTAGACTCCAGCCCCAGCTTAGGCACTAACAAGATGTAGAGCTTTGGGCTTGTCAGTCATCTTCACTGGGACTCAATTTCCTCATAGATTGAATTAGTTTTAATTCTACAATTAACTATATAATTAATTGTATCCATATCCAAACTGCATACCCTGTAATGATGATTTAAGAACTCAGTTAGGTAGTAGACAACAGCCCTTTCTACTTAAAGAGAGCTGAACTTCATGCTAAATCCAGTCTCTTACTTTAATTGAAAACTAAGCATTTGGGGCATAACAAATTACTGCCACCTTACCTGCTACAAACAGTATCTGTTTGTCTTAGTTCTGCAGGTCTGAAGGCCGGGCCAAGGTGGCCAGGTTTCTCTGCTCTGAGAAACGCAGGTTGCAGTCGAGGTGTCAGCCATAACGCATTCCTTTCTGGTGTCTCTGAGAACAAATTCACTGTCAAATAGCTCCTTGAAGTTGCAGGACTCAAGTTAGGTTTTTTTGCTGGCTATCAGTTACAGGCTGTTCTCGGCCCCCAGAGGTTGCCTTCATTCTTTGTCACATGGCTCCCTCCATCTTTAAGCCAACAGTGGAAAAACTCTCGTGTTTGAATCTCCTGCCTCACATTTCAAATCTCTGGCGTCTCCAGTCTCTGACTTCTAGATCCAAATTTAAAGGGCTTGTGTGCTTCAGGCCAAGCCTGCACCTGATCATCTCCCTACCTTAAACTCAACTGATTTGAGACCTTCCTAACATTCGCAAAGTCACTTCACAGGCATAGTGAGATTAGTTCTTGAATAACTGGGGAAAAGCACCTATAGCCTAGGGGCCAGGAATCTTAGAATTCTTCCTACACAGAGTTTCTGACTATTCCAAATAAAGCTGCTATGCATATTGTTCAACCAACCAACAATGACAAAACCAAGCAGTTTACATACATCCAAACCGGGCGGACCTGGGATAGATTCACTCTCATGTCCTAAACCTCAGTCACAGACACAGGCAATGAGGCTGAACCACCTGTCACACTGCTGAACCAACAGGCAGAAAAGGGGGCTCAAGCATGGGTAGGCTGGGGCGATTGAGCCGGGGAAGGGGACTGATCCAAAGGGAGATTGGGTGGCTGCTCCACCATGGCACTAGAGAAATTATGCCTGGAACTCCAGACAATCACTAGGTACCTTGGGCACTCTTCCGCTCTCCCAGTCAATAATCCTGGCTAATCGATTATTAATGGTTAAAGGCAGCAATCTAACAGACTTAGATCTCACAGGAATGAAGCTCACCCACCAGGAGAACCCCACACAATAGGAGCCTACCCTGCCAGCATCAGGCCTTTCTGAATTTCTGTTTTTTTCTGAGGGAAGAATCCACCCCTGGCAATCTCACCCAGATGCTCTTTTTCGTTTTGTTTTTAAATCACAGGGACATTGCACTATACAGACTTTTGAGCCTGAACCACAAAATCTCCAGGTTGGCAGCCACTTCAAAAATAATTCAGTTCAGCGGTGTCTAGAGCAGTCAAATTCATAAGGACAGAAAGCGCCATGGTGGTTGTCAGGAGATGGGGGAGAACGGATGGGTTTTGTGAGATGAAGAGAGCTCTGGAAATTGGTTGTACAACAATATGGATAAATTTAATGCCTCTGAACTTTAAAAAAGGCTAAAATGGTAAATTTTATGTTATGCGATTTTTTTTTAAATTTTGATCAAGTTTTAAAAATTTAATTAAAAATAACTCAAAAAAATTTTTGAAATGTAGTTCAAGCCCAGATGAACCCTATTCTACAGCATCCTTTCTAAGAGGACTAGTTCATAAACACTACTGACACCCCACCAGGTGTGCTGCGTTGCTGTTCCGTCTCTCAGTCATGTCCAGCTCTTTGCAACCCCATGGACTGCAGCACACCAGGCTTCCCTGTCCTTCACTGTCTCCCAGAGTTTGCTCAAACTCCTGTCCATTGAGTCAGTGATGCCATCCAATCATTTCATCTGTTGTCCCCTCCTCCTCCTGCCTTTCCCTGCATCAGGGTCTTTTCCAATGAGTTGGCTCTTCGCATCAGGTGGCCAAAGTATTGGAGCTTCAGCTTCAGTGTCAGTCCTTCCAAAATGTGCTGTGAACCAGGGGAGGCGAAGACTGGGCAGGAAGCAGGGGAGTGGGTCTTGCCCCCCATAACTGTGCACTGGAGAAACAGTAGGGGCTCATATATTAAACACACTCACATAGACTCTGGGCCAGTCCTCAGCCCTCTCCCGCTCTGTCCTCTGTAACAGAAGACTTGGGGTAACTCCTGTGTCAGTTGGCTTCCGACTGGGTTGCCCAATGGGAAACATTAGTAGGAGAATGAAGGGTGGGAGGAAGAAGACAGAGCTTGATCCTCCAGCCTGATCGGGGGGTGTGTGTGGTGGGGGGTGAGGGTAACTACATCCTGTGGTTGCTAATCTCTGAGTTGCCTCACCATCCCTTTCAGCTTGAGGCTTTTCCACCACATTACACTGTCCAGCGTTGTAAAAACTCACAGAGTCTGTTTTCCTTGTTGGACCCTGTCTCCTGACACCGGCTCCCCTGGTTATGTCAGCATCTCAGGCCTAGGAAGCAAAGCATCTCTGGTCCATTGCTCCTTGTGCAGTTCATCAGTGGACCTGTGCTCCAGGAGAGGGACCGACAGACCCCGAGTGGCTAAGGAAGGAACTCAAGAGTCCTGTGGTCTCAGGACTTGAACAGACAGTCTAAGAGCTCCCCACCTGTAGCTCAGGCTCTGCCACTGCTGTGGGACCTACCATCGCCCCTATGACCAGACGTACTCCAGGACCACTGAGAGCTGAGAGCAGTGGTGTGCTTGGTGGAAGAGGAGTCTGGAGCAGCTCAGGAAGCCAACCACCCCACTGCCGACTCCCCTCAGGGGGACATGTAAACCCTCACCAGGCATTCAAGGTGGTCTGTAGAGCAGCACACGGTGGGGCAGGAGTCATTCCCTTCTAATCAAGAGTGATCTTGTTCATAGACCTGCACGTCCACAACAAAAGCCACATGTGGCTTTTTCTCATTTCAATGAATGAAGATTAAATAAAGTTGAAAATGGTTCTTCAGTTGCACAAGGCATATATTTCAAGTGCTCACCTTGCGGCCAGTGGCTGCATACTGGACACCAGGGATGCAGGACATTTCCATCCATGGGCAGTGTTATCGGTAGACAAAGCTGCCTTTGTCAACAGAGAGAGGAATGGAACTTGCATAATACAAATTAACCAATTACAAGTTAGCCACCGAACACTCTCTCAGCTATGTGTTTGACCAAAGGATGATGGCATTTTTATGCAGAAATGGCTTTTTAGCTAGACTAGCTGGGGCTCAGGCAGAGTGAAAAAGGCAGAGAGATTATTTTCTAATGCTTCTTCCAAAAATGCATGCATTAAGAGTTGATGGGATTCATGTAAGTACCAAATGCACTAGAGCAAAGAGACTTTTAGAAATGAAAAAGAGAGAGATTTACTTAAATGGGAAAGCAAAGAAACAACATGTTTTCTCTTTACTTGGCTCTTTTAAAAGAAAAGAAACAAAAGAGCTGCCACTAAAATGTATTTAACTACAGCGCAAGCTTAGCAGGCCAGGAGATGCTGGCAGAGGGCGAAGGAGATATGATATTTAACCTGTCTGTTCTGACAAGAAAATTAAAGACAATTGAGCACAGCATTAAGCCTGGAGAAACAGAGAAAGTTCTTTTGCATCATACCTTCTCTTACTGCAACTCCAAGCTAGAAGGAAATAGTTCTATTTCCAGCTCATCCAAAATCCACATGCTGCAAAGCCAAATAAATAAATAAAATTTTTAAAAAGATTATAAAAAACAGAAAATTAACATGTGTTACAGTATTATTCAAATTCATTGTTTTATTACTATTCATTGGAATGACTGATGCTGAAGCTGAAGCTCCAATACTTTTTGGCCACCTGATGCAAACAGCCAACTTCAGAAAAGATCCTGATGTTGGAAAAGACTGAAGGCAGGAGGAGAAGGGAACGATAGAGGATGAGATTGTTGGATGGCATCACTGACTCGATGGACATTAGTTTGAGCAAACTCTAGGAGACGGTGAAAGACAAGAAAACCTGGCATGCTGCAGTACATGGAGTCACAAAGAGTCAGATATGACTGAGCTACTGAACAACAACAGTATTAATTAAAGTACAGATTTTGCTCAAATTTCATAAAATCTTATGCATGTCAGTTATTTGTTTTCATACCTTATTCAAGATTCCACATTGTATTTAGCTGCACTGAGCAGCTTCAGCTGCATGCAACAAATTCTGGTAGATTCTCTGTCCGTTTTTGTTCCATTAAAAATATTTACCTTGTTATGGCTTCTTAGATACACTCATCATTTAACAGTGGACATTTAATTTCCAAATACATGGGGCTTTTAAAGGATCTTTGATATTAATTTCTCATTTATTCTCTGCAATCACCCTCTGTGTTTTTTCAGTCTTCTAACTATACTGAGGCTTTCAATGGCTAAGTCAAAGATCTCTCTTGGTAAACATCACATTGCACCTGAAAATATGTGGGCTATTTTCAACCATCTTTTGATACTGATTTCTAACTTAATTCCATGGTGATAAAAGAACAGATTCTGTATGATTTCAGTACCTTTAGACCATGAAGTGCTTGCACCTTGTTTTATGTCCTTGGATTTGTTCCATTGTCTCCTAGTTTGTAGTCTATGGGAACTTGAATAGAATTTGCATCCTACTGTGTCTATGGGGTCGCACAGAGTCGGACACGACTGAAGCGACTTAGCAGCAGCAGCAGCAACAGTTATGTGAAAATTCTATGAATCTTAATTATATGAATTGTTAAAAAATAAAAGAATGAGATCAATCTGTAAATACTGACTTGGAAGGATGTCCATACTATCAAGATAAGAAAAAAGAAAACAAGTTACAAATTCTACACACTAACTAGTGTGGGAAGGGCGGGAGGTGTCCAAGAGGCCAGAAGGATAGAGGGAGTCATTTATAAATCCTTAGAAAATAGGCATTTTCCCTACAAGCCAAAAGCTTCAGAAGGCTACAGGGATGTTGACCTAATCTGGAGGGAAAATGCCTCCTTCCCAACTCATGAAAGTGGATCTCACTCACAATTTTCTGGGCCCTACCTCCTGGTTCAGTAGACCCTGGGATGGAGCCCAAGAACTTTCTCAGGTGGTGCTGATGCTGCCCTTGGGTGCTACCCTGTAAGAACTACTTCTCTAGATAGAAGTTCCACACAGGGCAGCTCAAGAGAGGGTCGTGTTCCTCACTGTCCACTCAGGGCTGTCTAAATGAGCAGAATGAGATGCATTGGCTGGGTTCCCTTTATCTTTATTAAATGTATTAAGATGAATGAGGTGGAATTAGTCAAGCAGACCAAAGAGTTCAAAATTAGAAGGAGGATTCATTGATTTGTTCTTATTTAGTGTGTGCCATATGCAAGACATTGCTTGGTGCTGAGAGTGACGCAAAGCATTGAATAGTTAGAGAGACGTCCCCCTCCAGGCGGTTTATCAGAAGAAATACGTTACACACGATTCTCTTGCATAATGAGTAGGACTGATGAAATGAGGGAAGCACTGCCACAATGTTGTGGATTTCAGACAAGAATCACCTGGCTTTGTGTCTCTGCTCTGCTCACCACACCACCTTTGTCAGATGAGTAAGGGACCACACAGTCTCTGGTGGAGTGCCACATTCGGAGATGGAAATTCTTTTCCCATTATTTGATGAATTCAAACAAGAGTGTCTCTTCCCAGGTTAGGAGTTTTTTTTAATGTTACATTAAAATATTATTCATCTTGATTACTGAGGTTTTGGTGCCCTTCCTGCTTAAATTTCACACCCAAGGTACAAACCTGACTCTCCTTACTCTAATCCTGGCCCTGGTTGTAAGACTGGCACCAGGATGCTTATCTTCCCTCTGAGGCTCAGAGATGTAGAGTGATTTGCCCAAGATCACATAGTAAGTGCAAAACCATCACTCAAACACAGGACTTTTGACTCCCACATCTATGACTCATTCCACTAAGTCCCATTTCCCCAGATTCACACCCTCTGGCACCCCTGTTTTCCCACCACTCAGATTCCTTCAGGCAGGTTGTCAGAGCCTATCCCCCACCATGAGAGCCTCCCACCATGCACGCACTGCCCTCTTTCTGCCAACACCCTCGGTCCACACCAGACAGCCTTTCTTTTGTCTGCTGGGTGTCCAGTCGGAAAATGACAATTCACCTATCGAATCAGAATGAACAACTTGTCCAACCAAGAAAAGGTCATCATCAACATTAATTTAACATTTACTATGGACCGGGCACTCTACCCACATCATTTCATTCGATCTTTACGTCAAATCTTTGGAGCGAGGTACTCCTAGCCTTTCCATTTCAAGAAATGCCCAGTACAGAAAGCTATGTCTGTCCAAAGTCACAAAGGCAGTGAAGAGCAGAGACAGGATTCCAACCTGGACAGTCTGCTCCCAGAGGCTGTATCCTGCCCTGCTGTGCCACCCATCAGAGGAGACAGGAAGGTCCTATGGTCCAGCAGATCCCCACAGTGTTTCTAATCACTTCTCTCAGCCAGTGACTGATTGTGCACCTACTATGTGTGGGTGCCAAATGAGATTTAAAGGTTAGGAGGTTCCAAGCCAGCAGGATTTTCAGGCACCAGAGAGCCTGGTGTTTCGTGGATAACACCCAGATCATTTTTCTTTCAAAGAAAAAAATAATGACAAATTTTTAGCAAGAAAGAAGATGCCAGAAAGGTAATTGCTTTGCAAATTACTGTAAGTTATAAACGAATCAATGATTTTTCTCCGAAGTTGGAATCAACGGTAATTAGCAATATGCAAATCCCACCCCAAGCCCTTAGCTGCCCACAAAGAAGCGGGAGGCACCCTTAGCAGCCGTTGACGTTCGTTGCAAGGAGCCCCAGGGGATGCTCACCAAACGGGATTTGCAGGCTGAGAAATGAAGCAGGGTGGTCAGGGTCAGAGGAAGCCTGTCCCTGCTGGAGGTGGGGGACAAGGTGCTCTTCAGAACACTCCAGCAGCAGCCCCGCCTCTGCACCCAGCTCGACCTGAGTGAGGACAGCGAAGGAAGAGCTGCTTCAGGCGCGAATTTCCTTCCACACCGCACAGTGAGATGGGAGGAGAGCAGGAAAATGGTCAGGGTTTAATTTCTAAATGAAACCAAAATGTCCGCTACCTGAAGGAAGAAGTCAGCTTGGGATGTGAAGAATGGAGCACTGGATGGGGACTCTGAAAACCTGGGTACCACTCCAAGCTGGCCTTGAGCCCTTGAGTGAGTCACCTTGCCTCTTAGGTACTCAAGTCTTCATTCATAGATGGAGTGGATTACACGAAGTATTTTCCAGTGCATGAAGTTCTTGGACTCCTTCCCAGGACCAACTAACCTGGTAGAGCCCAGGAAATTGCTAGTGAGACTCACTTTCATGAGTAGGGAAGGAGGCCTTTTCCTTACAGATTAGGACAACGCCCCTGTAGCCTTCTAACACTTTTGTTTCCACCAACAAGAGCTCTGGATATGCCAAGAGTAGAGGATGGGCCACCAGACCATCTCAAAGATGTGCACTAAGCACCCCAGTACCCATATGAGCAGGTTCATCTCCAGAAATTTGGGGAAGGCTTCTTGGAGAAGGTAACATTTGAGCTGGCGCTCAAAGAATGATTCTCTATGTCATTTCCAAGCAATTCACTTGTAACTGCATCAGTGGTCATGGAAGTTTAAAGCAGTGCTTCTTGAGCCTTTATGAACATGTGAATCACTGGCGAGGGGAGCTATCTATAAAATGTGCAGTCCTAGGGTCTATCTCCCACAGATTCTGATCAATCCGTCTGAAATTGGGACTGAGAATTTGCATTTTAACAAGCTCACCAGGGATTCTGGGGCAGCTGGTCTGTGGATCATAGAGAAAAATCTGGTTCAATCCTTTCTGATTCTATCTGTACTATTATTAAAAAAAAGAAAGAAAAAGCCCTAAGAGCTGTTTTCAGACACCTGTCAAGACACTTGACGTTTGAAAACGATTCCCGAACCTTCCACAGAGGTCTCCCCTCCCAAGAAGCAAAGCAACAGCTGCTGCCATAAGACTGGTGCCTCCGAAAGAATGCAAAGAACTTCTTCAGAGCTGATGCCCCATATTCCATTCATCCCCTGCCAATGGCCAGTGGCTCAGCTTCTGTTCTAGAAGCACTCAGGAAGCCGGCTGGGAGGCCGTCCCCAGGCTGTTCCCTCAGTCCTATTCTCCTGGTCCCTCCCGGCTGACTCATGACCGGCTCCATGACTGTGAAGCACCTCATTTTCCTCCCTCCAGTTCCTTCCATCCATTTTGCCATCCCTGTCAATAAAGGGGGTCTTCACACAGCTCCATTTGGGGAGCAAAAGGTGAGGAGGCCACTTTTGTGGTAGAGAAAGTCGTACTGTACTGACCAGAATGCTCATCCCTCAGACCTTTGCCTCAGTCCAAAGCTCACTTCTCCAGAGAGGGCTGCCCCCACCAGCCCGCCTACCACCCCCATGTGCACCTCATCCATGTGACGCCCCCCACCATCTCATCTAGGTCTCTGGGATAGCCCTTTAAATGACGGTTCCCAGGCCACCAGGCTTCCAGGTACCTGTACCTTCTACAGTCATAGTCCCTGGAATCTAGGCTGGTCCTGTAACTTGTTTTAACCAAAGAATGTGGCAGAGGTGATGCTGTGCCTTAAAAGGGCCTGACAGCTTCTGCTTTTGTGCTCATGGAAGGCTGGAGCCCCTGTGTAAGAAATCCAGGCCTCTTCCTAGATATCCTAGATGGAGAAGCCACAGGCAGAAGGAGATGTCCTGAAGCCACATGGTGAGCAGACAAGCGGGCAGCTGATCTAGCTAATGCCAGACATGGCCAACCTGTCAACCAAGTGCAGTCACACACAGGGACTATCGGTAAGCTACGCAAAAGAGCCACCCTGATGAGTTCAGTCCTGATAGGGCTTCCCTAGTAGCTCAGACAGTAAAGAATCTGCCTGCAATGCAAAAGACCCAGGTCTGATCCTTGGGTCGGGAAGATCCCCTAGAAAAGCGAATAGCTAGCTACCCTCTCCAGTATTCTTGCCTGGAGAATTCCATGGACAGAGGACCCTGATGGGCTATAGTCCATGGGGTCTCAAAGAGTCAGACATGACTGAGCACAACATGTTCACCTTGAATAAGCATTGCTCTAAACCAGAGTCTTAGGATGGTGCATCACACAGCAATAGACACATGATACCATATCTTTCTGTCTCGCTATCTTCATACCATCTATCACAAATAAACAAGGAAGTCTCTGCCTCTAGAAGGCAAGTTCCGCGAGGGGAAGATCCATCTGCGTGCTGTGTCCCTACCCGGTAGAACCTTACCCAGCCTAGAGCAGAAGCCCCTGAGTATTGGTGGGTGAGTTCATCCCTGCTCATCTGAACCTCAGGTTGGACCAGGAGAAAACGGAAGACAATAGTCCAACGCCCCGCAGCCTTGCTGCCAGACCCAGAGTCAGAAAGACACGTTGATTTTCCATTAGCAAACTTCATGCTAATCAAAGCAAACTTTAAAGTAATAAGAAAAACAGCTATTGAGAACTTTATGCTTGTTCAGAGGCATCCCAAACAGCTGGCTTACAAGCTGTGAGTGCAGCAGTTCCCTGGGGTCATGGGAAGCAGCAGCCCAGACCAAATGGCACCAATCTTTGCAGGTCCAGAGCCAACAGCTGGCCTCCTGTGCCCCCCTCACCCTGCCCTGAGTGATGACACTTCCCCACCTCCTGCAGAGCACAGCCAGCTGCTGATGCCAAAGGAAGCCAAGGTTTCCCTCTGGAGTGGGCCAGCCGGCTAAATGCAGGACAAGGGAAATTGTATGCAAAGATGCTTCCTGGCTGCTTTTTGCATAGACAGCCCCCTGACACCAAGCCTTTTACTCCCATCTGCAAACTCTGCCCTCTTTGTCCTTTGTATTTGCAAAGGCCTGTGATCCTTTCTCTCTAGGTAGCAGTTGCTTGCTAGAAATGCAAGGAGCTGTAAGAGTACCCTTCCAAGGACCCCCAGAATCTCCAGATCTGCTGGCATTAGGATTTTTGAGGGGATATAGTCAACCCTCTTATCTTTAGCCTTGCTAAGTTTCCTTGTCTTTTCTTGTGTGGTGGTACTCTCTATGTTCTTGTGAGGGTTCAATTAGACAATGCATTTAAAGCAGCAGTTCTCACACATCAGAGCCATTTGGAGGACTGGTTCAAACATAGGTTTCCAGGTTTTATGCCAGTGTTTCGGTAGGTCAAGCATGAGGCCCAAGAACTTGCACTTACAGCAGTTTCCTAGGTGACTCTCTTGCTGCTGGCCAGGGACCCCACTCTGAGAACCAGTGACTGAACAAAGATATATAAGTGTGAACATCTGTATCCATATGCGTACACTCAAGGAGCTCCGATTTTTCTAGAATTATCCCAGATTTTAGTCAATAGAAATACCTAAGTCCTCTTAAGTTATCCCATACTACAGCTCTCCAGGGGCTGTGAAGAAGACAGCCTTGCAGCAAAGTGGTTGTAAAGGAGAGAGAGGAGAGGATAAATATTTCACAGCCTCGGAAGTTGACGTTCCTTATGTGTCCAGAAAGAAACCAAGGAGCGTCTAGAGAGAAGAGAGAGAAATCATAACCCTGGATCCCTTGCCCAGGAAGGGATGACTCACTAGTCAAGGAGGAGTGTTAGGTGGAAGGGGGCTCTTGGGGCGGTGGCGGGGGTGGTGTCAGTGGATGGACCAGGATCCACTGAACATCCTCAGACTTTAAGATCCACAGGCCTCCTATATCAGAATCACAGGAACTCAGGTTCACAGATCTCCCTCTAGACCTGCAGGGTCAGAATCTATGAAGGGAAGCTCTAGGATTCTATTTAAATACCCTCCCAAGTCAGCTTTCTATATACTTGAGATATTTCCTCAGGTATCTCAAATCCAATAAAAAATTGCAAAAGGATGGGGAAGGGGTAAACCAACAGTTAGCATGTCAAGGGTACAGAGTTTCAGCTGGGGAAAGTGAAAAAATTCTGAAGATGTATGATGGTAATGGCTGCATAACAATGTGAATGTACTTAAAGTCACAGAACTATACACTTCAGTTCAGTTCAGTTCAGTTCAGTCGCTCAGTCATGTCCGACTCTGAGACCCCATGAATCGCAGCACGCCAGGCCTCCCTGTCCATCACCAACTCCTGGAGTTCACTCAGACTCGCATCCATCGAGTCAGTGATGCCATCCAGCTATCTCATGCTCTGTCGTCCCCTTCTCCTCCTGCCCCCAATCCCTCCCAGCATTAGACTCTTTTCCAATGAGTCAACTCTTCACATGAGGTGGCCAAAGTACTGGAGTTTCAGCTTCAGCATCATTCCCTCCAAAGAAATCCCAGGGCTGATCTCATTCAGAGTAGACTGGTTGGATCTCCTTGCAGTCCAAGGGACTCTCAAGAGTCTTCAACACCACAGTTCAAAAGCATCAATTCTTTGGCGCTCAGCTTTCTTCACAGTCCAACTCTCACATCCATACATGACCACAGGAAAAACCATAGCCTTGATTAGATGGACCTTTGTTGGCAGAGTAATGTCTCTGCTTTTCAATATGCTATCTAGGTTGGTCATAGCTTTTCTTCCAAGGAGTAAGTGTCTTTTAATTTCATGGCTGCAGTCACCATCTGCAGTGATTTTGGAGCCCCCAAAGTCTGACACTGTTTCCACTGTTTCCCCATCTATTTCCCGTGAAGTGATGGGACCGGATGCCATGATCTTCGTTTTCTGAATGTTGAGCTTTCAGCCAACTTTTTCACTCTCCACTTTCACTTTCATCAAGAGGCTTTTTAGTTCTTCTTCACTTTCTGTCATAAGGGTGGTGTCATCTGCATATCTGAGGTTATTGATATTTCTCCTGACAATCTTGATTCCAGCTTGTGAGTCTTCCAGCCCAGCATTTCTCATGATGTACTCTGCATATAAGTTAAATAAGCAGGGTGACAATATGTAGCCTTGACATACTCCTTTTCCTATTTGGAACCAGTCTGTTGTTCCATGTCCAGTTCTAACTGTTGCTTCCTGACCTGCATATAGGCTTCTCAAGAGGCAGGTCAAGTGCTCTGGTAATCCCATCTTTCAGAATTTTCCACAGTTTATTGTGATCCACACAGTCAAAGGCTTTGGCATAGTCAATAAAGCAGAAATAGATGTTTTTCTGGAACTCTCTTGCTTTTTCAATGATCCAGCAGATGTTGGCAATTTGATCTCTGATTCCTCTACCTTTTCTAAAACCAGCTTGAACATCTGGAAGTTCACGGTTCACGTATTGCTAAAGCCTGACTTGGAGAATTTTGAGCATTACTTTACTAGCATGTGAGATGAGTGCAATTATGTGGTACAATGGTTAAAATCATAAATTGGTGTCAGGTTAATTTTACCACAATAAAAATTAAAACCTACTAAGGAGATTTAAAAAATGAAGGAGATGAGCTTCATTACACATGGCCTTGACTAAGCTGTCATAATGTATTGGATGAAGTTCAGAAAGGCAAAAGAAATCATGCTTTGAGGTATCCCTGCCCAGCTGAGTGCCTCGTCTCATTCTAACAACAGACACTTCTGAATGAAGCCAAAGTATCTTCAGGTTAAATAGGAGGCAATATTCCTGGTGAATATACAACTCCCTTTGCTACTCTTCTGGAGCCCCCAGGCAATATTCAGATCTATGATAGGGGCTTCCTCAAGCACTGCTCCCCACCCACCCCAGGAGGCAATGTCCCTTGCAGGTGCATGAAGCTGGAGAGGCCCTCTGCCGTAAATATCCACATCAGCACTCCATGACAGGTCTCGAACCCACAGCAAATCCGTATTGCCTAACCTCAGTGCCTGGCCAGTACAGAAAGTTCTAAACCTGCAAGAGTGAGGATGAAAACACCCCCCTAGAGGATCGCAAATTCGAGGAGGCCCGGCCTGGATAGTAAGTTGTCCACTCCCTCCACCATCTTCCCCACCTCACACACCTGTTTATAATGAAACATAAGAAAGACCTAGGAAATTGCTGTCACTGTGCTCAGGAATGAAAGAAGCATTATTTGCTTATGTTTTCCAAGTTCATCACAGGGATCTGTCAAGTCCTGCTTTAATCTCGCCTCCTCAGCAAAATTGTGGCTGAATTCTCCAAACTGTACTCATCTCCCCCTCTTCTTCTTCTAAATGAACCAGAGTCAAGGATGTGGCATTTATTATACACGGCCTTGTGTCTTTTCCTGGTATAAATAGCTGGAGGGTGCAAAAGGTATGAGGTTTGTAGCCAGAGAGATTTAGGCTTGAGGCTATTCCTGCCACTCCCTGAGTGTCTAACTTTGATGCTGAGCCTCAGAATCTGCATCTGTGCTTAGAATTTAGGGAGTTCAGTCCAGATAAAGAACTAAGAAGGTGAAATAATAGCTGTAAGAGTGCCCAGCACTGCAGAGTACACAACAGAAACTCTCTGAATACTATTAAGCTTCCAAAAGGTGAGGAAAACACAGTCTCCTCTCTTTCCCCAGAGTCATGGTTCTCAACCCTGTCTGCATATCAGCAGAGTCTGGTGGGTAACCTTGGATGCTCAGAGACCCTGGGATGGGAGCAAGCATCTATTCTTTTAGAGCTCCCCTAGTCACTTCCCTAGAGCAAACAGCTCACTACTGAGCTCAACAAGTGTTCAAGAAGGACTTAATCAATTGATTGATATGCAGTGTGAGTGATCAATATGATTGACAAGAAGGGACTATTCCTAGCAGCCATTGTTACTGTTAAGTTCCATTTTAACAGTGAGAAATCCCCACAGAATATTAGACATCTTCAGATGAGCATTAACTGAGCTGCCAAACACTTGCTTTTAAGGCCAAGGATCCCAACAATATTTTTATTAATTATTCACATTTGACAGCAGTGTCTCTTCACTTACAGAGACACCTGATTAGGAAAATAACCATCTACTCTGAGACATACTTTGTTTTCTGCAGCAGTGAAACATAAAGGGGTCATGGAGGGACTTTGGGAGGAAGAGCTGAGAAGCCCAGTGGTATATAAACAGAAAGCTGGATGGTTACTAAACTGACCCCAGAGTCATGTAATTAGAGTACAGGGGTGGAAATCTCATTAACTACAAAAATCATTAGTGGAGAAAGCAAAACGAGGGAAGAGTAAAGATAGAGGTATTGAGCTGCCAAGAGGAGGCTGCTCAGAAGGAGGCGGGCACGGCCCCCGGAGTCAGTTCTGGGGGGTCTATGCAGGAGTTTGAGAGACATGTCAGAAGACCCAAGAGCTGGCCGGACCCAGTCCACCGGGGGCTCCATGAGAGCAGGCAAGAGGCTGAAAACCCTCAGAGCATTTAAATGGCCACCGTCTCTGTCTTCCAAAACCTAGGCTCAGGGTTAAGTGACAGCCCCCCTGCAGGCACAAAGGTGGGCAGAGGTGACCCTGATCATGCATGGATGTAAAGAGTCCTCTGTGATCTGAGAGTAGCCGATGGGGGAGCTGAGAATGAAGTCAAGGGCCCAAGTGAGCCCAGTCCTCTGCTGGCTAACCCTACCTGATACCTGATCCCCAAACCCCAGCTCCCTCCTGGACACTCCAAGCCTGATCCTCCCTTTGACCCAGGTAGATGGGTGCTAATTCATACCATGTCCCAAGACCTCAGGAGGAATTTGCTCCCATGACTACATTCATTCTGTTCACATATGCTGTTAGTCAGTGAACAGGGATGGACAGACACAGAGGACAATGTGTGATGAATGAGTGAATGGTAAATATTCATAACAGCGATAATAACTAGCATTTATTAAACCCATGTCATATCCAACTGCTTGTGATCCTATGGACTGTAGCCCACCAGGCTCCTCTGTCCGTGGAATTCTCTAGGCGAGAATACTGGAGTGAGTCACCAATTTCTTCTCCAAGGGGTCTTACCAACCCAGGGATTAAATCTGCATCTCTTACATCTCCTACATTGGGAGGTGGGTTCTTTACAACTAGCGCCACCTGGGAAGCCCTGTAATATGCCAGACACTGTGTTAAATGAATTATATTATCATTGTTTTCTTAAACAACCCATGAAGAAGATATTGGGTGGGCCCAAAAGTTCACTCAGGTTTTTCCATAGCAGCTTACAGAAAAACTTTAATGAAGTTTTTGGCCAACTCAATACTACGTTCCAGTTTTACACATCAGGAGCCGGAAGTTCAGATTTCATAGCCAAGCCACATGGCCAGGAATCGGTGGAGATGAAATTTAAGTCCACATCTGCCTGCCCCAGCATTTGAAGAGCTCAAAGCCTAACTGAGCAGAGCAACTGTACTTCTGAAAGAATCAGAACCTTGCAAACATCCAGCTTTGGAGTAGAGGAGGGAGAGAACAGGGGAGAAGAGACCAGGGTGCCCAGCAGTAGGGCGAGGCAGGGACCTGAGAGCCTGGTGGCTTCCTGTTCGGAAGAACCCATCCATATGGGCCAGCAGGGTTTTTACCATTTGACTTTTACTGCCTTTAGATGTGCAGTGTGTACTGTTCTCCAATGTCTTATCACAGTCTGACTCACACAACAGTCCTCTCTACAGCTCCTGTGGACATTCAGACTGGGGCTCCCAGGAAAAGATTATGGGCCTCTAAAGGAAAGCACCCTCCATGGTGAAGTTATAGTGCAACATTCTGCTTTAGTCAGGTTGATGCATGGCAGAAACTGTACATCAACATGAATTTATTTATGTTATTTAACTTATATGCAGAGTACATCAAGTGAAATGCCAGGCTGGATGAAGCACAAGCTGGAATCATAACCTCAGATATGCACATGACACCACCCTTATGGCAGAAAGCAAAGAAGAACTAAAGAGCCTCCTGAGGAAAGTGAAAGAGGAGAGTGAAAAAGTTGGCTTAAAACTCAACATTCAGAAAATGAAGATCATGGCATCTGGTCCCATCACTTCATGACAAATAGATGGGGAAACAATGGAAACAGTGACAGACTTTATTTTGGGGGGTTCCAAAACCACTGCAGATGGTGACTGCAGCCATGAAATTAAAAAACACATGCTCCTTGGAAGAAAAACTACGACAAACCTAGACAGCATATTAAAAAGCAGAGACATTACTTTGCCAACAAAGGTCCATCTAGTCAAAGCTATGGTTTTTCCAGTAGTCAGGTATGGATGTGAGAGTTGGACCATAAAGAAAGCTAAGCGCCGAAGAATTGATGCTTTTGAACTGCGGTGTTGGAGAAGACTCTTGAGAGTCCCTTGGACTGAAAGGAGATTAAACTAGTCAATCCTAAAGAAAATCAGTCCTGAATATTCATTGGAAGGACTGATAATGAAGCTGAAGCTCCAATACTTTGGCCACCTGATGGGAAGAACTGACTCATTGGAAAAGACCTTGATGCTGGGAAAGATTGAAGGCAGAAAGAGAAGGGGACAACAGAGAATGAGATGGTGGGATGGTATAAGTGACTTGATGGAATGAGTTTGAGCAAGCTCTGGGAGTTGGTGATGGACAGGGAAGCCTGGTGTGCTGTAGTTCATGGGGTCGCAAAGGGTCAGACATGGCTGAGTGACTGAACTGAACTGATGGCAGAAACCAACACAATATTGAAAAGCAATTATCCTTCAATTAAAAATAAATTTAAAAATAAAATAATTGTTCACATCCATAAATAAAAGTAAAATAAAACAGTGAAAAAATTTTAAAAAATAAAATAAATAAAAGTACAAAGGGGCTACTTTTTCTTAATCTATTTGAAGATACGTGTATGTGAGCACATGTGCATGTGGAAAATTTTGCTGAAACATGAAACCCAAGCATAGGATGTGTATAGATTTTCCATTCTCCCTCAAAGCAGACAGGCATATAAATTTTAGGATGCAGTAGCCTCAGGTTACCTTGATAAGAACAGTGGTCATAATTTATTAGTATCCTCTGTACCCTCTAGAAAGGAAAAACCCGCCACATGGCCATTGCCAGGGATTTAAATTCCTTTGTAGAATTTTCTGAAGAATTCTTCAGAACATCTACCCACATACTTCCTTGAATAAGAGAAAGGAATAGAATTGCATGTAAAACCAAAGGAAATGCATACACACCACGGCCTGTCTCGTCTAGAATGCCTATCGGAGAGCAGCAAGCAGCCAGGCGGCGTCCGTCTGGTGTGGGGAAATGGGTTTAGAAGAACATGCATTCTCTGGACCATTCTCAACTCAGACCAGACCTCAGTCAGAACTGACAACCTCCACAAGTAGGTCAGCACCTGAGCTTCAGGCAAAGACAGTATAAAATGTAGGAAGAGACATAGGTCAGCTTTATATCCTATAACCTAGTCTCCTTAAGACTTCAAAACACCAGCAACCCCAGGATATACCAAAATCCCACACTCCAAACCAAAGTCCTGTCTTGTCTGGTTTGCTATTGACCTGAGCCAGTGAATTCCTTAAATTAACATCATAGGTCATTTAAATGGTATAAAGTTCTGCCATTTGGCAGAGGAACTGGGGGAGTAAATGGAATAAAACCGTGCTCATTGACGGGAAACTTGAAGCCAAAATGAGTCTGCTGGAGACTCCTGCTTTCAGAGAACATCAGTATATTTGCACTGGCTCTCACAGATTGTTCTGGAAAACCTCTCTCCTCCATGATGAACTAGATTATGCTTTTATTCTCAGACTAGATCTTCTAAATCCATGTTCGCTAAAGCCCCATTTAGATAAGTCTTCCTGAGCCTGGGGAACCAAGTCCTTCATTGTATCTTCTCACAGAGTGTGCTACATAACTGCTCACAGGGGAGATTTTTAAATTACAGAGTCAAAGCACTCAGTAGCTGCAATTATATGTGTGTGTACATGTATGTTGGAATACACACACAAATATGTATGTATATATACATATATGGGGCTTCCTTGGCAGCTCAGCTGGTAAAGAATCCACCAAAATGCAGGAGACTCCGGTTCGATTCCTGGGTCAGGAAGATCCCCGGGAGAAAGGATAGGCTACCCACTCCAGTATTCTTGGGCTTCCCTGGTAGCTCAGATGGTAAAGAATCTGCCTGCAATGTGGGAGACCTGGGTTTGACCCTTGGGTGGAAAGACCCCTTGGAGGAGAGAATGGCAACCCACTCCAGTATTCTTGCCTGGAGAAACCCCATGGACAGAGGAGCCTGGAGGGCTACAATCCATGGGGTCGCAATGAGTTGGACATGACTGACAGACTAAGAACAGCACAGCACGGCACATATAGACATGTATATACAGCAAATAGCTCTACACACACACACACACACACACACACACACAGCAAATAGCTACTTAGAATATATATTTGCTTAGGTGCATAGATAGAGTGGTAAAGAACTCACCTGCCAGTTCAGGAAACATAAGAGATACAGGTTCAATCCCTGGGTTGGGAAGATCCCTGGAGAAAGAAATGACAACCCACTCCAGTATACTTGCCTGGAGAATCCCATGAAGAGAGGAGCCTGGCAGGCTTCCGTCCAAGGGGTCACAAAAGAGTGGGACACAACTGAGGATACACACACCGCATAAAAGACTGAGAAAGCTTCCTGGCAGCAAACTTCCTAAAGGAAGAGGGAGATAAGAAAAATAACCCCATATCAAATCCTCAAGATGAGAGCTGAGGCCTAATTCTGCTGATAGTATAGAATCTGTCTCTGGACCCTGTTCTTGCCTAACCCTTGTGTTGTATCCTTTGGGCCTATTAACTAATTTATACCTGGAAAAGGTCAGTTTTCATTCCAATCCCACAGAAAGGCAATGTCAAAGAATGTTCAACTACTGCACAATTGCACTCATCTCACACGCTAGTAAAGTAATGCTCAAAATTCTCCAAGCCAAGCTTCAACAGTACGTGAACCGTGAACTTCCAGATGTTCAAGCTGGTTTTATAAAAGGCAGAGGAACCAGAGATCAAATTGGCAACATCTGTTGGATTATCGAAAAAGCAAGAGGGTTCCAGAGAAACATCTATTTCTCCTTTATTGACTATGCCTAAGCCTTTGTTGTGTGTGGATCACAACAAACTGTGGAAAATTCTTAAAAAGATGGAAATACCAGACCACCTGACCTGCTTCTTGAGAAATCTATATGCAGGTCAAGAATAAACAGTTAGAACTGGACATGGAATAACAGATTGGTTCCAAATAGGAAAAGGAGTACGTCAAGGCTGTATATTGTCACCCTGCTTATTTAACTTATTATGCAGAGTACATCATGAGAAATGCTGGGCTGTATGAAGCACAAGCTGGAATCAAGATTACCGGGAGAAGTATCAGTAGCCTCAGATATGCAGATGATCCCCTTATGGCAGAAAGCAAAGAACTAAAGAGTCTCTTGAGGAAAGTGAAAGAGGAGCATGAAAAAGTTGGCTTAAAACTCAACATTCAGAAAACTAAGATCATGGCATCTGGTCTCATCACTTTATGGCAAATAGATGAGGAAACAATGGAAACAGTGACAGACTTTAAATTTGGGAGGTACAAAATCACTGCAGATGGAGACTGCAGCCATAAAATTAAAAGATGCTTAGTCCTCAGAAGAAAAGTTATGACCAACCTAGACAGCATATTAAAAAGCAGAGACATTACTTTGCCAACAAAAGTCCATCCAGTCAAAGCTATGTTTTTTTCAGTAGTCATGTATGGATGTGAGATTTGGACCATAAAGAAAGCTGAGAGCCGAAGAATGGATGCTTTTGAACTGTGGTGTTGGAGAAGACTCTTGAGAGTCCCTTGGACCACAAGGGGGTCCAACCAGTCCATCCTAAAGGAGATCAGTCCTGAATGTTCATTGGAAGGACTGATGTTGAAGCTGAAACTCCAATACTTCGGCCACCTGATGCAAAGGGCTGACTCATTTGAAAAGACCCTGATGCTGGGAAAGATTGAAGGCAGGAGGAGAAGGAGACAACAGAGGATGAGATGGTTGGATGGCATCACCGACTCAATGGACATGAGTTTGAGTAAACTCTGGGAGTTGGCGATGGACAGGGAGGCCTGGCGTGCTGCAGTCCATGGGGTCACAAAGAGCTGGACATGACTGAGTGACTGAACTGAACTGATCTGCTAACATTACAAGCATCACTACATACCCTGAATTCTGCATGCATTATCTTATTCAGCCTTTAAATAGTCCCAAGTCAGGTGCTGTGTGCCCAGTCACTCAGTCACACCTGACTCTTTTGTGACCCTATGGACTGTAGCCTGTAGGCTCCTCTGTCCATGCGATTTCCCAGGGAAGAATACGGGAGTGGGTTGCCATTTCCTCCTCCAGGAGATCCTCCAGACCCAAGGATTGAACCCAGGTGTCCCGCATTGCAGGCAGATTCTCTGCCATCTGAGCCACCAGGTGGTGTGCTGTTTCTGTTTCACATATGGAGGTGTTGAAGCTCAAAGAAGGAAAGAAATGTTTCTAGTATGGACGGCTTCTGAACTGGAGAGTCAGGTTTTAAACTCCAGTCAGTCTGAACCCATTGCCCAGATTCTAACCTCACGCTATCCTGATTCCCTGGGAAGAGAGGACCTTAAATAAACATTGAAATGCTTGATGTCTGACCACTCTTTAAGCAGCAGCTGTGGGCAGGATGGTTTTGGGGAAGCACAGAGTGGAGACAGCAATTCCCTCCAGCTATGCCCGGACCGCCAGGCAGGAGCACCTCCAAAGTTCCCTGCAGCCTTAGTGACACCGCAGGGGTGGGGACATGTGTTCGAAGAGGGACACAGAGGCGCTCCGTGGGGAATGGGGTAGAGGTGGGGAGCAGGGTCAGCGCCCTGTGGACGTGGTGACATCCAGCAGAGACAGACACACACAGTTGGCCCAGAGGCAGCAGTGCGCAGCAGCAGCCTGCAGCAGCTGACCAACTCCCCTGTGAGCTCTCACACACCGGGAACACCTGCGGGGCTTTAGGCAAGGATCGGGCTTCTGCACTAGCAGGCGAGGGTGAGAGCTAGGAAAGCACAGAGGATTACTGATGACCTGACCCACTTTAAACCTTAGGCTACAATGGCCTGAGGAAACTCACATTAAATGCACGTGAAGAGAAAGAACCATCTGATATCCATCCTGACCTTTTTTTTTTTTTTTTTTTTTTTGGAATGATCATAACTTCTTTGAAACCAAAAGCCCAAGTTAGATGAAAAAAAAAGAATAATAATAAAATTTGCTGTTCGATGCAGGAGGCAGGATGCAGGATGCTTGGGGCTGGTGCATGGGGATGATCCAGAGGGATGATGTGGGGTGGGAGGTGGGAGAGGGGTTCATGTTTGGGAGCTCATGTATACCCGTGGCGGATTCATGTCAGTGTATGCCAAAACCAATACAGTATTGTAAAAATAAAAATTTACAGTATTGTAACAAGTAAAAATAAATATTTAAATTTAAAAAAAATTTTTTAAGTTAAATTTGCATCAAAATGAGGGGAATAGTTTCAGTTACCCTGTGCCAGCTTCACTCTAAATTATCCTCCATGTTGATGAGACTCATTGACTTCAAGTCCTTCCAAAAGTGCCAGTCAGCCCTGACTGTCCAGGGAAGTATCTACTGGCTCCATCAGCAGAACTCACAGCCCATAGCCCTCAAGCCATGGGAGTATATTCCCACATCCACCAACACATACGTTCACAGGCACCCGTACAAAAGACCCACCGGTAGATGCAGAGTTGACAAGACCAGCCTAAGAGCTCAGCCGTGCCTTTCCTCAGCAGATGCCTTGTGGAAAAGTGCTGGCCTGTCTATACCCTGTGGCTTCAGTCATCAGGAGGGGAAGGCTAATTAGTCAGTCTGAGCTCCACGGAGGAAATGCTGACAGACTCAATAAGCAGCCAGAGTTAGGCTCCAGGGGGAGTGGGAGGCTGGCCACGTGAAGGAGCAGAGGGCAGCAGGTCCCCGGACAGGAGACGGGCAAGAGAGCTCTCTCCAAAGAGCCCTTAACCTGCTGATCTCTTCAGCCTGAATTCCAAAGGTTGTTTTCAGGCAACATTACGGAAGCCTTACCAAGCACCAGGCACTGTGCCTGTGCAGCCTCAGACACCCATGCCTTTGGAAGGGGAGTGGGTGGTGGGGACGGGCAGCTGATGGCAAACATCACAGGGCTTTGCAGGGTGTGCACAACACACCATCATCCTGGAATGTCAGCTCTCTGTCTAAAGAAGTGTGGGGCAGAGAGGCTCAGTGGATAGCGAAAAAGGCATGAATAGACTAGAATACAGTGCAAACCCTGCAGAAATGTTTAAAATAAAGAGAAGATTTTAAAATTAGAGCTATACTCCCAGACCCTCCTGGGGCGAGTTGTCAGCAAGGGTATGTCAGTGGACTCGGCCCTCATGAAGCAGCTCTGAAGGTTAGATTCCAGAATTTCTTCCTCAGATTAAAAAACAATAGCTGTGTGATCTTACCTATATACAAATGGACGCTTAGTTGTGAAAATACACAAATGAGACCTAGAAAGACACATCAAACAGTAAACTGTGATTACAAATGACTTCATGTTTTGCTTCTTATGGTTTTTTTTGTTTCCTATTATGCACATGATAACTTTTAAGAAATTTTTAAAATTCTAAATATTTTAAAAACCTTTAAAAACAATACTAATAATGGCTTAACACCTTGCCCAAGCTCACCCAGCTCATGACTGAGCTAAAAGTATAAACTAAGTGTGTCTGATTCCACCATTCCATTCAAAAAGACATCTGGGAGAACACAAGTCACTGTTCATACTAGTAGGAGAAAACAGGCTCCTTAGTTATTCCTTGGTTTTCCCAGGGAGCACCAAGGGAACCCAGGCAGGCAGAGAGAGATGGTGTCCAGAAAATACAGTGGACAGATTCAGAGAGGAACAGGTCTAAACAGGATGGGGACATCTGTACAGCCAACCACAGAGCTTGAGGAAACCCTGAAACAAACAAAAGTTGTCTGTTCCCCTAGTGATCAGGTGTGATGGACACTGGGTTACACAAAGAATTAAAAGTTTCTTTTTCATTTCCTTCAATATATTTTTCTTAAGAAGTGTCGTGACTCAGGACATCATAGAAGCCTACTGATTGTGAAAAACTGATTTAGTTGGTTTTTTTTTTTCCATTGATATCTTCGGTCATTCTGTTTATTTTTTTTTCTTAAATTTTTATTTTTACTTTATTTTACTTTACAATACTGTATTGGTTTTGCCATACATTGACGTGAATCCACCACGGGTGTACATGCGATCCCAAACATGAACCCCCCTCCTACCTCCCTCCCCACAACATCCCTCTGGGTCATCCCCGTGCACCAGCCCCAAGCATGCTGTATCCTTTTAATAAATATATTTGTACACTTTCTGAACCTTGTTGGAAACATTAAATTATAGTGGTTTCCAAGTATTTTTGAAGATTAAAATTCACAAAGCTTGGGTGAGCTTTTATTTCATTTGCATATCCTTATTTCCTTGCACGTCTTCCACATGGAAAGATATACTGCAGGCAAGGAAAGTCAGGTCTGGTACCTGCCCTAGGAGAGTCTCACAGGGCAAGGGAACCTGGGGCAGACATGGGAGACGGCCCCCTGGAGGCTGCGCCACCTTCCTGCCTGGACAGCCCTGCCTAAAGGTTATAGTTGAGCAGAAGAGCAGAAATTCACCCATCCAACAGACAATTAACTAGCCAGGCAACTGTTCTAGGCACCGGGAATACAACAGTGAACAGAACTGCCAGACATTTTCTGGAATAACCGAACTGATGCAAATTCAGACTCTTGGGTGAGTAAAATAAGCTGCAAGGATATATACTGTACAACATAAGGAATATAGACAGCATCTTATAACAACAATAGAGTATAACCTTTAAAATGTGAATCGCTATAGTGTACTCCTGTAACTTATAATAATATACATCAACTATACTTATTTTTTTTAAATAAGTGAGAATTAAAAGGTACTTAGATTAGTGCCTGGAAGATAGAAGCAGTCTGTAAATACTAGCTTTTATTAAGAACAATAACACAAATAAGAAGATATAGAACTTATGGTCCACTGAATTGTATTTTCTAAATGTTCAACATACCAAAGCTAGTTGCCTTTTCTCTGGCCTCCTCTCTTGGGCCCCAAACAGGTGACGGAAGGCGGCTAGGAACACACTGAATGTTAGTGAATATATGCATCAAAGTGACTTTACTACAAACTGAAGAAACCAATGATGTTGAACTCCCTTTGGTTCTTGCACCAGCTGTCCCTGAGAAGAGCTGAATGATGCCTGCATCCATTATCCAGGCACCTGAGGCCACATGCAGGGGTTTCATTAGCATTTCACTTTGTTCATCACCCTTGATAACCTAGATCATGGCCTTGATTTCCCCCTGGTTGGGGCAGTAGGAGTCCCTCTCCTCACAGGATAAAAATAAACAAATAAAGTAGGCAGGAAGGCAGGGTAGGGGTGAGGAAGGTGCTGTCAATTGTGTCCACTGGGTTCAAAGAAAATCAGTTCTGGACGTTGTTCACAAATAGAAATGGGACCGGCTCCACCAAAGGTAGATGTTAAGTAAAAAGTAAAAGTAAAAAGTTCACAGCTCCTTGCTAACTGTCCTCACTCAGCCCCCAGTGCTGACCTTCAGCTGGGAGGAGGGGGCTCATCCTTACAAAGACCCAACACAAGAGAGCGAGTTGATGAGCTGTGGGGAACAGATGCCTTGATTTCCTCCCTGGGCTCCTCATTGCTACTTTCAGCTTAATTAGCCAACTGTGCTCTCCTCACACCTGGATGGGACTCTGGATGGGAATCTGGAGGGCTGAGCAAACACCCCCTGGGCTCCTAAAAAATGGCTCCTAAAAGGTGGCTCCATCCCTTCCCCACCTTCCAGGCTCTGTCTGAGCCACAGGAGTCTGCCTCCCAGCCACACCTCTCCCAGCATGCTTCTGCCAACGTCTGGAGACTTACTTCACCAAGCGTTCTTCTATCTATAACTAACATCTATCCTCACAATAGGGCCCGCTTCAAAGCGTTCTTATGATAATTAATGGAAGTCACAGACTTTGGATACTCAGCAAGAGACTGGCCTGTGGTGAGGACTATCCCTACTATTCATCTCATTTTCCTTTCTCAGTAAGAAATTAGAAACCCCAACATATTTCTGACTAGTAAGACAAACCAATTAGAAGATACCAACTTGTAAATCCCTATTTAGATAGTCTTCTTACAATACCTAGAAGTTTAGGAAAACCAGACCCTTGGAAGTTCATTGGTTTACACAAGGAAATCAATATAATCAAGGAAAATTAAAGCAAATTCAGATTTTTTTAAAGACCAGTGATGTTCTCCTCCCTGACTGTATTTTATAATCACTCAGCCAACATTTTTGAAAAAAGAATTCCCCAAGCTTATCCCTGAGATTCTTATGAATTAGTCAATGATAGTGTCCCTAATATTTCTTGTATTAAGACATTTATTTTTTAGAGCACTTTAAGGTTCTTGGCAGAATTGAAGGGAAGGTGCAGATTCCCCACGGACTCTCTGAACCCACGCATGCGTAGCCCCTCTCAGGATGAACAGCTCCTGCTAGAGAGGTGTATCATTTGTTACAAAGGATGAACCTATATTGACACATCATAGTCACCCAAAGTCCAGAGTTTACACTATGGTCCATTCATAGTATTGTATATTCAATGGGTTTGGACAAATGTAGGATGACAAGTATCCATCATTATGACATCATAGAGTATTTTCACTGCCTGAAAAATTCTCTGTGTTCCACCTATGCACTCCTCCTATGTCCCCCCTGGCAGCCACTGAACTCTTTATAGTCTCCATAATTTTGCCTTTTCCAGAATGTCCTACACTTGGAATCATACAGGATGTAGCCTTTCCAGGTTGATCTCTTTCACTTAGTAAACATGCATTCAAGTTTCCTCCACATCCCTTCAGGGCTTGATAGCTCATTTCTGGATGTCCCGCAGTATATTTATTCATTTACCTACTAAAGGTCATCTTGGTTGCTTGAAAGTTGGGCAATTATGAATAAAGCTGCTATAAACAACTGTATGCAGAATTCTGTGTGAACGTAAATTTTTACCTCCTTTGGGTAAAATACCAAAAAGCATAGTTGTTGGATAATGTGCTAACAGTATGTTCAGTTTTATAAGAAACTGTCAAACTGTCATCTAAAGTTGCTATATGATTTCACATTCCCACTATCAAAGAATAAGAATTCCTGTTGCTCTACATCCTTGCCAGCATTTGGTATTGTCAATGTAAATTTTTGCCACACTAATAGGTGTAGAGTGGTATTTCTTAGTTGTTTTATTCTGTATTTCTCTGATGACATGCAGTGTGATATCTTTTCATAAGTTTATTTGCCATCTGTATACATCTTTTGGGTAAGGTGTCTGTTGAGATCTTTGAATTGCTTTAAAACCAGTTTATTTCTTTTCTTATTACTGAGTTGTAAGAGTTCTTTGCATATTTCAGATAAAGGTCCTTGGTCAGAGGTGTCTTTTGAAACTATTTTTTCCCACATGATCACAATGTATAATTCTTTTTAGACATTGTTGGATTCTCTTGGCTAATGTTTCATTGAAGGTATTTGCATCTATGTTCATGAGAAATAATGGTCTGTAGTTTTCTTTTCCTGCAATGTCTTTGTCTAGTTTTGTAGTTAGGGCGATCACCATCTCACAGATTCAGGTACGACCTAAATCAAATCCCTTACGATTATACCGTGGAAGTGACAAATGGATTCAAGGATTAGATTTGATGGACAGAGTGCCTGAAGAACTATGGATGGAGGTTCGTAACACTGTACAGGAGGCAGTGATCAAAATCATTCCCAAGAAAAATAAATGCAAAAAGGCAAAATGGTTGACTGAGGGGGCTTCACAAATAGCTGAGATAGAAAGAGAAACAAAGGGCAAAAGAGAAAAGATATACCCACCTGAATGCAGAGATACAAAGAATAGCAAGGAGAGATAAGAAAGCTTTCCTAAGTGAACAATGCAAAGAAATAGAGGAAAACAATAGAATGGAAATGACTAGAGTTATCTTCAAGAAAATCAGAGATACCAAGGGAATATTTCATGCAAAGATGGGCACAATAAAGGACAGAAATGGTATGGACCTAACAGAAGCAGAAGTTATTAAGAAGAGGTGGCAAGAATACACAGAAGAACTATACAAAAAAGGTCTTAATGACCTGATAACCACGATGGTGTGATCAGTCACCTCAAGCCTGACATCCTGCACTGAGAAGTCAAGTGGGCCTTAGGAAGCATCACTATGAACAAAGCTAGTGCAGGTGATAGAATTCCAGCTGAGCTATTTCAAATCCTGAAAGATGATGCTGCACTCAGTATGCCAGCAAATTTTAAAAACTCAGCAGTGGCCATAGGACTGCAAAAGGTCAGTTTTCATTCCAATCCCAAAGAACGGAGCAGGCGATGGCACCCCACTCCAGTACTCTTGCCTGGAAAAGCCCACGGATAGAGGAGCCTGGTGGGCTGCAGTCCATGGGGTCGTGAAGAGTTGGACATGACTGAGCGACTTCACTTTCACTAAAGGCAATGCCAAAGAATGTTCAAACTACCACACAATTGCACTCACTTCACAAGCTAGCAAGGTCATGTTCAAAATCTTCCAACAGTACTTGAAACAAGAATTTCCAGATGTTCAAGTTATATTTAGAAAAGGCAGACGAACTAGAGATCAAATTGCCAACATCTATCAGATCATAGATAAAGCAAGAGAATTCCAGAAAAACATCTATTTCTGCCTCATTTGCTACACTAATGCCTTTGACTGTGTGAATGACAACAAACTGGGGAAAATTCTTAAAGAGATGGGAATACCAGACCACCTGACCTGTTCCTTGAGAAACGTGTGCAGGTCAAGAAGCAACATTTAGAACCAGACATGGAACAACATACTGGTTCCAAATTGGAAAAGGAGTACATCTAGGCTGTATATGTCACCTTGCTTATTTAACTTCTGTGCAGAGTACATGTGAAATGCTGGGCTGGATGAACCACAAGATGGAATCAAGATTGCCAGGAGAAATACCAATAACCTCAGATTACTGCAGATGTGCAGATGACACCCTTATGGCAAAAAGCAAAGAACTAAAGAGTCTCTTGATGAAAGTGAAAGAGGAGAGTGAAAAAGCTGGCTTAAAACTCAGTATTCCAAAAACTAAGATCATGACATCTGGTCCCATCACTTCATGGCAAATAGATGGGGAAACAATGGAAACAGTGACAGACTTTATTTTCTTGGGCTCCAAAATCACTGTGAACGGTGACTGTAGCCATGAAATTAAAAGACACTTGCTCCTTGTAAGAAAAGCTATGACAGTGTATTAAACCTATACAGTGTATTAAAAAGCAGAGACATTACTTGGTCAATAAAGGTCCACATAGTCAAAGCTATTCTTTTTCTGGTAGTCATGTATAGATGTGAGAGTTGGACCATAAAGGAAGCTGAATGCCACAGAATTGGTGCTTTTGAACTGTGGTGTTGGAGAACTCTTGAGAGTCCCTTGGACAGCAAGAAGATCAAAACAGTCAATCCTAAAAGAAATCAACCCTGAATATTCATTGGAAGGACTGATGCTAAAACTGAAGCTCCAATACTCTGGCCACCCGATGCAAAAAGCCGACTCACTGGAAAAGACCCTGATGCTGGGAAAGACTGAAGGCAATAGGAGAAGGGGATGACAGGACAAGTTGGTTGGATGGCATCACAGACTCAATGGACATGAGTTTGAACAAACTCTGGGAGATAGTGAAGGACAGGGAAGCCTGGTGTGCTGCAGTCCATGGGTCGCAAAGAGTTGGACACAACTGAGCGATTGAACAACACCTCCCAGAATGAGTTGGAAGTGTCACCTCTGCTTCTCCTCTGACAGAGACTGTAGAGAAGCGGTATAATTCCATCCTTAAGTGAACCCATCTGAGCCCAGAGCTGCTGTTTTGGAAAGTTATTAATTATTGGTTCAAGTAATTTAATAGATGCAAGCCTGTTCAGATTGTCTATTTCTTCCTGTGTGAATTTTGGTAAATTGTGCCTCCCTTGGAATTGGTTCATTTTATCTAAGTTATCAAATTTGGGGGCACTGAATTGTCTATAGTATTGCTTTGCTATCCTTTTTAATGTCCTGGGATGTACAGTAATATTCCCTTTTTCATTTCTGATGTTGGTAATTTCTGTCCTCTTTTTTTCTTTGTTAGCCCAAGAGGTTTATCAATTTTATTGATTGTTTCAAAGAACCAGCTTTTGGTTTCATTGATTTTCTGCATTGATTTCCTGTTTTCCATTCCATTGACTTCTGCTCTAATTCTTATTCTTTCTTCTGCTTACTTTGGATTTAATTTTCCCTGCTTTTTCCAGTTTCTTAGAAATTCATGGGTTTCCTAGAATCACAAAGCTGATAGATTTTACTTTTTCGTCTTTTCTAATATATGCACTCAATTCTGTAAGTATCTCTCTAGGTACCTCTTTCATTGAATTTCACAAATTTTGTTAGGGCTGTGTTCTCATTTTCATTTGGCTGAAAAGATTTTTAAGTTTCTCTTTAGACTTCTACTATGACCCTGTGTTACTTAGAAGTTGTTATTTAGTCTCGACGTACTTCTGTTTATCTTTCTGTTATTGATTTCTAGTTTAAAGCCAGTGTGGTCTGAAAGCAGACATTATATGGTTTTTATTCTTTTAAATGTGTCAAGGTTTGTTTTATGGCCCAGAATATGGTCTGTCTGGTGAATGTTCTGTGTGAACTTGAAAAGAATCTGTATTCTGCTGTTGTTGGATGAAGTAGTATATATATTTCCTCTCCAGTTGATTGAAAGTGCTGTTGAGATCAACTCTGTCCTTACTGGTTTTCTGCCTACTGGATCTGTCCATTTCTTATAGAGAAGTGTTGAAGTCTCTAGCTTTGATAGTGGAGTCATCTATCTCTCTTTACAATACTATTGGGTTAGGCCTCATGTGGGTTGATAACAGTTGTTAAGGAATAACAGTTGTTAAGGAATGCTATTTCTTTTTTGGAGAATCAACTTTTTAATTATTATATAATGTGTCCTTCTCCATCCCTGCTAAGTTTCCTTAGTTTGAAATCTGCTCTGAGATTAAAATAACTACTCTTGCTTTCTTTAGCTTACTGTTAGCCAGGTCTGTTTTTCTCCATCCATTTATTTTTAATATACATGTGTTTTTATATTAGTAGATTTTTTCAACAAGGACCTACTGTATAGCTCAGGGAATTCTACTCAAAGTTATGTGGCAACCTGGAATGGAGGGGAATTTGGGGGAGAATGGATACATGTATATGTATGGCTGAGTCCCTTTGCTGTCCATCTGAAACTATCACAACATTGTTAACTGGCTATACTCCAACACAAAATTAAAAGTTTAATAAAGGAAAAGAAAGTAGGTTTCTTATAGACAACATGCAATTCACCTTTTTTGATCCACTCTGATGATCTCTGTCTTTTAATTGGTGCATTTAGACTATTGTTATTCAAAGTGATGATTGATACAATTGGATTAATACCTATCATATTTGCTACTGTTTTCTATTTGATACCCTAGTTCTTTGATTCTATCTCTGTCTTCTAGTCTTTTTTTTTTAATTCTGTGGGTTTTTTTTTTTTTTGCAAAGCATCTTATTTGATTTCATTTTCTCTTTTTTATTAACAAATTGGTTATACTCACTTGCATTTTTGAAAACCTACAACAATCATTTTCTGCCAACTTCTTTTCTCCTATTTCAGGTTGTCTGTCTCTTCTTCCACCCTTCCACCAAGTCCATTCCATGAAAGCCACTTTCTGCTCTTGTCGGGCCATGCTGTGATCAGTTATTCAGTTAATAACTATATTTTGCACTTAGACTGAAGTGTGAATCTGGCCTTCAGGAGCTGATGATCACAGTCACCATTTACTGAGTATTTATTTTGTGATAATCACTGTCCCAGGTTCTCTTAATTACTTCAAGACAGAGGCATTACTATTTCAGCTTCATATAACCCTCATTCTACATTGTCAGCATCATTTTTTTTTCCAGAAGAAATTAAGAGAGTCCAAGGTCAGAACTGGGATCTAAACCCTGATGTCCCCCCTTCTTGGCAGGTTAGAAACCTGGCTTTCTCCTTCCTCCAAAGTTCATTTTTGACCCATGGAGGAAGGATCATTTGTCCTCAGCACCAGCAAGAACATGTTGTGATTTTTAATTAAGTTACTTCTTTTTTTATTTTAAAAATTTAAAGCAGAGGCATTTGGGGACAAGCATTGAAAAGGATGACCTCACCCCTTCTGGGCATTCTGATCTAATCTTAGCTGTAATGATAGTACAGCTAATGATAATACAGTAAAGTCATCAGGGGCACCAAGCATTCGGGGGCACCCTGCCCATAGCTGATTCAGTCCAAAATGACCATTTTGACCAAATGATGGCCTTTGATTGGCCACTGCTGGGAATTTGAAATGGAAAAGCTGAGATTCAGCCACAAATGGGAGCAGATCAGTAGAGGGGTTTAGCTGGATCACACTCATGGAGAAGCAAAAATGCAAGGTCAGGGAACTCTACTGCTGCTCTGGTGCGGGGGGTAGCCTGGTTCCCACCTGTCTTGTGGCCTAACTGACCTGATTTTACTTGGATTCCAGCAGGCCCATTGCCTTAGAATATTTTTCCCCTTAGTTAACTCCAGGGGACTTCCATTCCTAGCAAATATATGAGCTCTAAGATAAATTGATGTTACCTTAAAAAAAAATAGAAATGTACCACCTTCATGAAAATACAAGATAGTCTCTATTGAGCTTCATCTCATGCACTGACTATAACAAACAACCAGGCACCTGGGGGTGGAGCTCCCACCATGCACTTGACCCCATGCCAGGGCTTGGAGTGAGCGAGGGACAGGGTCTGCGGGGTGGCAGGCTTATCCTAGTCATCACAGAGGTAGAAGACAGGAGTGAGGGCACAGAGCCTGGAGGGATCTGTGCCCCAGGGGTTCTTATGCCCAGAGGGGACAGGAAGGAAGGAAATGGAGCAACTTTTGTTCCATGTTTGCTCCTCACTTGCTGCCAGCTCTCTGGCCACCAGAGATGGGCTGGGCTGTCTCTCGGGCTGAGCACTTCTCTGAGAGCTGGGAGAGAGAATAAAGCTGCAGCCAAACTCGCTAACACCCTTGCCAAGCCAATAAACCGCAGTCCGTGGGAAAGGTTATCTCACCCAAGGACAGTTATCAATAATGAAAAACTGTACAAGATACGAAAAGACCTTTTTCAAAGGAGCCTTAGGCCCCGTGGACATCTGCAGTGTCTGGTCTAGCATCACATGCTTAGCTACTCTCCCTCTCCTCTGTGAGGTGGGAAGACTGGAGGAGACAGATGCAGAGGTTCCCTTTGGCACTAACTCAGCATCGCATAGAGTCAGCAAGTATCTGGTTCAGCTGCGGAAACTGCTACACAATGGCCCCAGGGGCCTCCATCCTTTTTCAGAGTGAGTCCTGCCCTCCACGTCCTGTTAGAGACAGGCTGAGCTGAACTCTCCCAGCTACTGGAGCCCCAGCACTTAGCAGGAGGTAAGCCAGAAGCTTTTGTTTCCTGCTCTGATGGTTCACACACAACCCAAAGATGCATAGCAGATGGGTGTCAGAGAAAAGGGAGTCCCTGGTTAGACCTGGGAAAGCAGTAAAAACATGAAGTAGAAGAAAAAACAAAAATTAAGAGCAGGAGGGACGGGGGAAATAAAAGGAGAAGAAGAGAGAGAGGTGCCTTGTTAAAGAGCTGCATGATTCTGAACTAAAAAATATAAAATAAAATCCTAGGGGATAAGAGCACTAAAAAGGGTCATCAATTCACGTTGACTTATTCTGGAGCCACCAAACTTCATGAGGCATCCCCTGCACCCCCCACCCCATCATCCAAGAATGTGCTCTGTCTGCCCGCAGCTCTCCTTCCCCCGTCTCCTCCAAACCCTAGCTGCTTCCGCATAAGCCCTTGGTTCTGTAAGCCGTTTTCTTAGATTGCATCTAACATAAAATGTTCCACTCGAATAATTGTGTTATTTCACCGACCAAGAGAAAAGATTTGAGATGCTTTGAAAAGGCAGTCAAGCCCAGGCAGCTTTAGGCTGGCAGGAAGAATAATAAGTGTACTTTAAGACAGATTTTAAACAAAGTAGAAGCTCCAGAGAGACCGAGAAAATGACAGAGGGGGAGAGAGAGTAACCACAGAGGAGCAGGTTTCAGAGCATCCCTCTCAAACTCTGGTACCTCACTTGAAATCCAAGACAGAATCTCGGAAAATGAGCTCCAACAACCAAAACCTCCTGTGTCAACAATGTCCATCCAGCAGCCCTGGCATGGATACTGTGGCTACAGCTGGCAACTTAGATGGACAACTGATGATCAGCCCTCCGCCATGTGCTAGCTGGCCCATGGGTGACATATGGGGCCACCTATGTGTGCTTCCTCCAGACCAGGCAGGAAGTCCTTGGCCTTTCAGGGAATCTCACTAGGGCTCCCACCCATTCAGTTGCTGCACGCCACAAGGTCTCCTGGTGACAAGACACCAGGGCATCCTAAACCCAACCAAAGTTTCAACTGTTTTATTTTGTTTAATTTATATTTTTATTGAAGGATAATTGCTTTACAGAATTTTGTTGTTTTCTGTCAAACGTCAACATGAATCAGCCATCAGTTCAGCTCAGTTCAATTCAGTCGCTCAGTCGTGTCCGACTCTTTGCAACCCCATGAATCGCAGCACGCCAGGCCTCCCTGTCCATCACCATCTCCCGGAGTTCACTCAGACTCACGTCCATTGAGTCCGTGATGCCATCCAGCCATCTCATCCTGGGTCGTCCCCTTCTCCTCCTACCCCCAATCTCTCCTAGCATCAGAGTCTTTTCCAATGAGTCAACTCTTCGCATGAGGTGTCCAAAGTACTGGAGCTTCAGCTTTAGCATCATTCCTTCCAAAGAAATCCCAGGGTTGATCTCCTTCACCCTCCCTTTGAACTTCCCTCCCATCTCCCTTCCCATCCCAACCCTCTAGGTTGATACAGAGCCCCTGTTTGAGTTTCCTGAGCCCCCTGTTTGAGTTTCCTGAGCCATACAGCAAATGCCCATTGGCTATCTATTTTGCATATGGTAATGTAAGTTTCCATCTTACTCTTTCCATACATCTCACCCTCTCCTCCCCTCTCCCCATGCCCATAAGTCTATTCTCTATGTCTGTTTCTCCATTGCTGCCCTGTAAATAAATTCTTCAGAACCATTTTTCTAGATTGTGTATATGTGCTTTAGAATATGATATTTATCTTTCTCTTTCTGACTCAATTCACTCTGTGTAATAGGTTCTAGGTTCATCCACCTCATCAGAACTGACTCAAATGCATTCCTTTTATGGCTGAGTAATATCCCATTGTGTATATGTACCACAACTTCTTTTAAACATTCATCTGTCTATGGGCATCTAGGTTTCTTCCATGTTCAAGCTATTGTAAATAGTGCTGCAGTGAACAGTGGGGTACATGTGTCTTTTTCAACCCTGGTTTCCTCAGGGTATATGCCTAGGAGTGGGATTGCTGGGTCATATGGTGGTTTTATTCCTAGTTTTTTAAGGAATCTCCATACCATTTTTCATAGTGGCTGTATCAATTACATTCCCACCAACAGTGCAAGAGCACTCCCTTTTCTCTGCTGCTGCTGCTGCTGCTGCTAAGTCACTTCAGTTGTGTCCTACTCTGTGCGACCCCATAGACAGCAGCCCACCAGGATCCCCCGTCCCTGGGATTCTCCAGGCAAGAACACTGGAGTGGGTTGCCGTTTCCTTCTCCAATGCATGAAAGTGAAAAATGAAAGTGAAGTTGCTCAGTCGTGTCCGACTCTTAGCGACCGCATGGACTGCAGCCTACCAAGCTCCTCTGTCCACGGGATTTTCCAGGCAAGAGTACTGGAGTGGGTTGCCATTCCCTTTTCTCTATAAATAGTTTAATCTTGAGTTGGGAACTTTCTTGGAGTGGGCGTGAAGTGGGAGGGAGCAGTCCTCACCATTGGAAATGAAAGACCTCTTCACCCATCACTATAGAAACTGCCTCCTAACTGGCTTTCTGTCTACAAACTTGGCCCCCATCACCAGCCTGCTCTCCTTGCTGCAGCCAGATACTCATCTGAGAAACTTGAACCTGATACTCTCAGAAGAGGATCTTGTCTGCTGAAAACACTATAGTGACTTACTATATTTCAGAATAAGAATGAAATCCTTAACACGACCTAAGGGGGTGACTATATACTCTGTTATCTGAACCGTTTGGAGTAAGGGGAGACCCTGTTCCAAATTTTCTGCAGAAACTGAAGCAAACAAAAACTGTCTCCAGAAAACTAAGATATACAGTCATCATCCATCCAGGACCTGCGTGTTCTGGCCCCAGTCACTCTCCTTTAGAGTAAGCCACCTTCCTGCTGGCCCTGCATCCTAGCCATGCCGACCTTCTTGCACTCTCTCATGCTCTTTCCTACCACAGAACATTTGCGTGTGCTGAGCCTTCCACCTAGAATCCCTTTGGCCACCCCCTTTAACCAAGTAGCTTCAACTCATCACCCATATCTCAGTTTAAACAATTCTTGGAAGCGAGGCTTTCCCTGATCTCCTCCCTCGACTCTCAGCCAGCTGGGATCAGATCCTTGTGTTATATGTTCCTGAAGATCATCTATCTCCCCTTGTGCTTGTTTGCTCATTTGCTTAATAAACTGATTTGCTTCATCAGACTCCATGAGGGCAGGGATTAGATGTTTCCAACTCACATTATGCACTTTGAAGCCAGCACAGTGCCTGGAACAGAGTAGGTACTCAATAACTCCATGATGAATTAACAAGGAGGGGCTCAAATTCTTTCTAGAACATGCAGGGGAACTCACTTTGTGCCCAGCCCCCAAACTCTGGATCAACTTCACATCAGGTCCTCATGTGCCCTCACCCTGCCTGTCCCAGAACACCCAGTCCCCTCCTTACTCCTCCATCCCCCCTGGTCTCACACAGTCTGGCCCTCCAGATGGAGCAATGGGTTGTGTCCTGTTTTGGAATATTCTTGAATAGTGTTGTGAGTTGCAGCTGTGTCTCCCAACCAGTGTAAGCTAAGAGCACAATCCTCGTGATGAAGGGAATCTATGAGTTTGGAGCCACCTCTCCACCTGAGTGGCTCTCAGTCTTTTCACTAGGCTTTAGCTCAGTGTTTAAGAGCACATATCAGAAGACGAACTACCTGGGTTCTAGTCCTGGTTCCACCATTCATTAGCTGGGGACCTTGACAAATTGCTCTACCTTTCTGTGTCCCCTTCTGTGAAGTGGGGATGATCATTTTGCTACCCTTATAGAGGATTTAAGAGGACGAGATGAGTTTTTGTGTGCAAAGTTTTTAGCAAAGGTGGTGTTCTAAATGACATGTGGTAATGTGTAATGAGCAATACTATTATTACCAGAAACACCTTGGCAGTGATTCTGAGGGTGGGGATAAAATCACAATAAGACTTCAAGTTATTTAAGTACACATACCACGGGAGATGCCTCTCCCAATCTCCCCAGCACCCCATCTCGGAAAACACTACCCTAGTGACTGAAGCCTGGAAAGTGCAGAGGCCCCTCCAGTATCATCCCTGACTTTGCTCCCATAGCTCCGGGGTCAAAGGAATCACCGCCTCCCTCCCGGGACAGGCCAATCTTATTAGACACAGCTCTAGTCCTTTATCCTTTCAAGAAACATTCTGCAAGGCTCTAAAAACTGGGGAAGCCCCTAAAGGTGAGAACCAAGTCTTTCTTGTCCACTACTATAAGCCTAGTGCCCAGCATGGCCCAGACATGTAGGGGGTTCCCAATAAATATTTTTTGACTGACTGACTACTTTTTGCCAGGCACAGATTCTAGGCAAAAGGCAACGGTGACTAAGAGAGGCACAGCCTCTGCCCCGTGGGGCTTAGGATCTAGCTGAAAAGATTACAGGTATTAAGAGGCCATTACATTACAGTATGCTAAGATAGGGGTGGAAGTTCAGGGTACTTTGAGAGCATGGAGGAGAAGCCACTAAACTAGACTCAGGGAGCCAGGGAAGGCTGCCTGGAAGAAGAGGCATTTTAACATCTAACCCTTGGATTTGAAGGATGAGAAGGTCATCCAAGAGAAGCTGAGGTAGGGGAAGGTTCCTACAGGCAAAGGGAACAGCATTGTGAAGTCGCAAGGCAAGAAGAATGAAATATCCAAGGAACTGAAAGGTATCTGGGACAACTGGATGGTTGAAGACAAGGAAGAGAGTATTTGAGGGAGTTTGGTGAAGGGGCCAGACTGCTTTACACAGCCTAGAAGCCATGCTAAGACATGTGGCTTTATCCTACAGCAGCAGAACGCATTCCTCAGATATTTATAAAACAGCTTTTGTGTGTAAAGCCCAGATGAGGGGGACTTCCCTGGTGGTCCAGTGGCTAAGACTCTACGCTCCCAGTGCAGGGGCCCTGGCTTTGATCCCTGATTAGGGAACTAGATCCCACATGCTGCAACTAAGATCAAAGATCTCACTTGGGGGAGGAGGTAGGAGGGAGGTTCAAGAGAGAGGGGACACCCAGAGTAATGGAAATAAAAGCAAAAATAAACAAATGGGACCTAATTAAACTTAAAAGCTTCTGCACAATGAAGGAAACTATAAGCAAGGTGAAAAGACAGCCTTTAGAATGGGAGAAAATAATAGCAAATGAAGCAACTGGTAAAGAATTAATCTCAAAAATATGCAAGCAACTCCTGCAGCTCAATTCCAGAAAAATAAGTGACCCAATCAAAAAATGGGCCAAAGAAATAAACAGACATTTCTCCAAAGAAGACATACAGATGGCTAACAAACACTTGAAAAGATTCTCAACATCACTCATTATCAGAGAAATGCAAATCAAAACCTCAATGAGGTATCATCTCACTCAGGTCAGAATGGCTGCAATCCAAAAGTCTACAAGCAATGAATGCTGGAAAGGGTGTGGAGAAAAGGGAACCCTCTTACACTGTTGTTGGGAATGTAAACTAGTATAGCCACTATGGAGAAGAGTGTGGAGATTCCTCAAAAAACTGGAACTAGAACTGCTATACGACCCAGCAATCCCACTGCTAGGCATACACATCGAGGAAACCAGAATTGAAAGAGACACGTGTAACCCAATATTCATCGCAGAACTGTTTATAATAGCCAGGACTTGGAAGCAACCTAGATGTCCATCGGCAGAAGAATGGATAAGAAAGCTGTAGTGCATATACAAAATGGAATATTACTCAGCTATTAAAAAGAATGCATTTGAATCAGTTCTAATGAGGTGGATGAAATTGGAACCTACTATACAGAGAGAAGTAAGTCAGAAAGAAAAACACTAATACAGTATACTAACACATATATATGGAATTTAGAAAGATGGTAATGATGACCCTGTATGCAAGACAGCAAAAGAGACACAGATGTAAAGAACAGACTTTTGGACTCTGTGGGAGAAGGCGAGGATGGGATGATTTGAGAGAATAGCATTGAAACATGTATAATATCATATGTGAAACAGATCGCCAGTCCAGGTTCGATGCATGAGACGGGGTGCTCAGCGCTGGTGCACTGGGATGACCCTGAGGGATGGGATGCGGAAGGAGGTGGGAGGGAGGGTCAGGATGGGGAACATATGTACAGTCATGGCTGATTCATGTGAATGTATGGCAAAAACCACCACAATATTGTAAAGTAATTAGCCTCCAATTAAAATAAATTTAAAAGAGAGACGGGACATACTTATACTTTTGGCTGATTCACGTTGTTGTATGGCAGAAGCCAACACAACATTGTAAAGCAATTATCCTCCAATTAAAAATAAATTTAAAAGATCCCACATGTTGCAGCTAAGATCTGGCACAGCAAAATAATAAATAAAACAAAATAAAATTTTTTAAAAAGCAGTCACGGCACTGGTGATCCAGAAGGGAAACGAGTCAGACACAATACTTGCCCTCATGGACTTTACAGTTTCATGCAGAGAACAGACATGAATCCAATAATAACTGAACAAATAAATGTATCGTCATCAAGGGTGATGAGCCATCCAGAACAGCCTGCCCAGATCTTTCTGAGATGATGGATACATGTGGACACAGCACAGATGCTTACGGCGTGCACTTAGAATGTGACTAATGTGACTGAAGAATCAAATGTTTAATTTTATTTAACTTTTATCATCTTAAATGCAAATTTAAATAGCCACAGGAGACTAGTACCTACTGCCCTGGACAACATAGAAAAGAATAGATTTGGTTCTGAGAGCAGATAACAGAGGAACCTGGTCTCACTGGCAGGATCAGGGTAGGAGTCCCATGAAAGAGACAAGAGTTAGGATCTCAATTATGAGGTGGCAAGATACTGTCCACTGGCTTATCCTCAAACTCCTAATATAGAGTGGGAAGAACACTAAAACTAGAATACAAGAGACTTGAGTTATAACCCTGGCTCAGGGACTTAAAAGCCAGGTATCACGTTACTTAAGCCCCTGATATACTCAGGGCCTCAGTCTGCTCATCTGTAAAGTGGGACTCTCTGTTCTATCTAATCTGCAGAACTGTTCTAGGGATCAAACAAAACCAGGTATACAAAAAACACTGAAAACTGTAAATACTATTTGAACATAGGATATGATTTTAATATCTCTTTCAGTCATTGCAAAAGAAATACACACACATTGTAGAAAACCTGGAAACTGTAGAAAGATTTAGAGGTAAAGAAATCTGTAAATAACATATTTCAGCTGTCTCTTCAGTCATTTTTTATTTTTATTTTTTGGCGTCTTTGTGCGTATATGTAGTTTTTTAAAATAAACACAGGGGCACACCTACATGCTGTTCTGTAGTCTGCTTTTTCCCCCTCGAGATACAGCATGAATTTCCCCCCAAATCATCAGGCAGTTTTCTTAGCCCTGTCCGACTCTTTGAGATTCCATGGACTATAGCCCACCAGACTCCTCTGTCCATGGAGTCCTCCAGACAAGAATTACTAGAGTGCATTGCCACTCCCTTCACCAGGGGATCTTACCAGCCCAGGAATTGAACCTGAGTCTCTCACACTGCAGGCAGAATCTTTACCATCCGAGCCACCAGGGAAGCCCAGATCACTTTCTACGTGGTTTTTAATGTCTGCAAAGCGTTTCATAAGCTGTTGTCCTCTTACCTTCAGAGCTCATTACTTCCTGCCTCAGCAGGTTGACAGTGAGTGGGGGGAAGTCCCCAAGTGCTTCCTGCACTGTGCAGCTGGCTCTGGGCCCAAGGACACGTTTAAACACCACAGCACCGGTTCCTGAAATTTGTTGCCTTGATGCCCCTGAACCAACCAAATTACAAACAAGGAAGCCTCTCAAGCTCAGCTTGATCCCACCCAGAGCTATGCTCTCACTCCTCTGAGCCCTGGAATCAAGCCAAGCTTAGACAGCCAGATTCACTGATAATTTCATATCAGCGCTTGGCATCCAGCACTGTGTGGGTAGAACGTCCCAGGGGTGATCATCAGGTTCCCTGGCCAGGCCACCCCAACGCTGAGCTATTTGGGGAATAGCTTCCTTTTTTTATCACTGATGAGCTTCACTGGGCTTTAATGTGTTCAAAGTTCAGGTAGCCCTGGACCCCCTGGGCGGCACTCCTGCTGAATTGGTTTTCAGGCTGTGCCACTTTAAACATGATTCGAGAAAAATTACCAGAGCCTCCACTCCATCTGTCTCTGGAAATGGTCTTTGTGCTCAGATCATTTGCCAGCGACACTCCATCTCCACAATTACCTCGGCTATTTTATCTTTATCTGTCTGGAACACTGAAGGGGGAGCAGCAGATAACGCTGTTATTTAAGTGGCGCGTTCAGCTTAAACACTTTTGCACCTCAGAGTCCAAAATACCCCAACGCTGCCCTTGCCTCTCCGGGGGCCCCAGCCCCTGCACTGTCTTTAGGTTCTGAACATGATGAAGGAGGGCCATCCATGACACAGTTTCATCATAGCAAGACTACATCCTTAGGAATGCAGGGACAAGCCTGAGCTCTGGCCACAACCAGAACCACCTCTTCACATGCCTTTGGATCCCCAGGAAGCCCCATGCTGGAAAGGTCAAGGAGAGCAAAGGCCAGCCAGGATGTTCGTCTACCTGGTCCCTACCCATGGATCCTTTTACACACCTCCTTTATACACACACTGCACACACCATGAGGAAGAAAGATGCCACCGCGTGCCTCCTGCCTTCAGGGAGATAAAATATCAAAAGATAATGAACAAAACCAGGCAGTACATGCCAGGTTAATAATAACAGCCAGCGATACTGAGCTCTTACTACACGCCAGGCATTCCGCTAAGCACTTCATCACACTGTCTTATTTACTCCTCGAAACTGTCCTATGAGGTGGACATGATGAGCCTCATTTTTCAGACAAAGACACTGAGCTATGGCGAGATTAAACAATTTGCCCCACATCATACAAGCAGAGCTTGCAGCCAGAGCTTTCTGCCTTATTAGCAAGACATTGCTGCTTCAAAAGGAGGAGTTAATTGGTGGAAGAGAGTGGGGCCCAACCTCACTTTCTAATAAAGCCAGTCCATTGGTGGGTATGAGGGTCAGAACCAGAATCTGATCCAAAGAATGTAGGGCAGCCCCTGTGGGTGGTAGACACAGCTCCCCCAGGCGCTGCTCCTCCTCCAGAGACATGTGCGGTCCTGGAATTACCCTCTCTGCCCTGCCTTGAGAGGGAGGCACTCTCTTTCCTTCCTTCTTTCCTTCTTTCTATTTCTTTCTCCCTTTCTCCCTGTTCTTCCACTCAAGAACAGGGCCAAAGCCAGAGGAACACTGGCCACATGGGCCTTGGGAGAGCTTAGGTCATTGTTCAGAGGACCTTGAAGTAGATATGCCCTGATACATCACAGGAGTTCAAGGTAAAGAAGGGAGCAAGAAGAGCCTAGAACAGCACAGGACAAGCCACCGCAGACCTTAGCCTCATGAGGAGGGAGTCGAGGACGAAATAGGAAATGAAGAAGTAATAGCAAGGGCTGGAGAACTGAGATGGAAGAGGATGGAAGTGAATACCGGGCGTGTTAACAGGAAGTTTACCATTGGAGGCAAGTGGGGCCCAACTGCACAGGGACCTCCCGGGGACAACACACAACAAACAGGAGCTGCCCCACTCTAGGGGCTAGGGGATTGGGGTCTTAGCCCATCAACACCTTCACAGGATCAGTTAAGGGCTGCTTCCATAGGAGACGACTCCCAGCCTGCCAGCCCACCCCACCTGCTCAGGCTAAGCAAGCTCCTCCTACCGGAGAGGGAGCCCAGGCAGACAGTCGCAGGGGCCTGCAGAAGAGAGCCCCGGCTGGGTGGGCCTGGGCCAGGTGAGCAGCACCAACAAGGTCAGAGCCCGAGGAAGCAGTAACTGGGAGGGGAGGAACGTAAGGGCGCAGTGCAAGTCCTAAAGCTGAAAGGGCGCAGAGGACTGAGAGCTCCCGGTGAAGCTGCGCTGACGACCAGGTGACACTGGCTGACCAGGCAGGGTGGGGGTTTCTAGGGTCCAGGGTGGGCTGATGGGGAGGCAGCCCAGGGGCAATCACTCGGCTCTCTGCCCTATATGCACCCAGTCTGCAGCCCCTTCGGGGTCCTAGGGACGAGATGACAGACGAGCCTGGGCCCAGACCCCAGGACACAGAAGGGCATCTTCTAGCTTCCCTCCCTCCCACACTCTGCTCAGCAGGGTGGGGCTGCAGGGCAGGACTCCCCGAACCCTTGACTCCTGACCTGGGGGCTGGATGATTTTCCTGAGACGCTGCCTCCTCTGTTGCAGCCCAGACCTACTGCCTGACCCTGTGACGGTGGCCCCAGAACTGTCACTCTACAAATAACAGTGGTCAGGGTGTGACAGGTGCAGAGGCCAACATGAGAGTCTGAGACAGACATTTGTGACTTCACGTTCGGGAAAACCCAGACCTTCAAACACAAGTGCTATTTCAGTTTTCTCACTCCCATTCTTCTTTAACCTCAGGCTGAGGAAGGAATAAACCCTCTTTGATTTGTAGACTGAATTCTTTAAAGAGCCAGCTTGTCCTTTTTTTAATTTATATTTTTTCCTTTTGCTTGGGGTGGACACTAGGGGCACAAAATGGGAACGTGGTACCTTGGTCAGATGGCTTGAAATGCCAAAAGTTACTATAGGGAATATCAGGCTACCAATCCATCTTTCCTGCTAATCCAAAAGTCAAATAAGTCCATGGAGGGCTTTTTTTTCTAGAATTTCAGGCTCCCTGAGGACTAATTTCTCTGAAAGCTGCATTAAACTAATAGCACCATAAAAGGCCCATTGTGAGATGTAATTGGTTTGCAGGACTTTCCTATAAAAATAATAAAAGACTGCCAAAGGCAGTTTCCAAAGGTCAATTATCTTTGTGTTGCTTGAGTTGAATGGAGGTCAGTCCCAGAATTCCATTTTATAGGCGTATTAATCAAAACCAGACTGCCCTACCCATCTGACCCCATCAGCTGTCCGAGGAGTCGTGGGCTCTCCACCTTATGCTCATCTCCTAAAGGACACTGGGCTCCTTTTTTCCCAGAAGGATACAAGCCCATTGCCACAGAGAATGCAGAGCTGGGAGCTGAAGTTTTCAAGGCAGAATGAAAGGAAGAAAAGTTACACCCTGAGCACACATACACACACAAAAGAGAGAGAGAAAGTCAGGCCATGTGTTTAGAGATTATATAAGACAGGGTCCCTGTCCCCAAGTTGCTAGAGACGTAGTTATGACTTTTGGCTATATTTGATCAAAACCAACTCAGACAGTAAAGAATCTGCCTGCAATGCAGGAGACCTGGGTTCCATCCCTGGGTTGGGAAGATCCCCTCAAGGAGGGCATGGCAACCCACTCCAGTATTCTTGCCTGGGGAATCCCCATGGACAGAGGTGCCTGGCAGGCTACAGTCCAAGGGGTCGCAAAGAGTTGGATATGACTGAGTGACTAAGCATAGCACAGTTTAAAGTAGCTTAAGGAAAAGTGACCCCATGGACTATAGCCTACCAGGCTCCTCCATCCATGGGATTTTCCAGGCAAGAGTACTGGAGTGGGTTGCCATTTCCTTCTCCAGGGGATCCTCCTGACCCAGGAATCAAACCCGGGTTTCCCACATTGTAGGCAGACGCTTTACCGTCTGAGCCACCAGGGAAGTCCCAAGGAAAAGTGAAAAGTTCAGTTGGCTAACATAACTGGGAATTTTAAGGATGGTTGGATCCAAGGGCTTGAATGATGTCAGCTCGTTAATGAGAGGGTGTTCTCACCTGCCCGTGTGTGTGTGTGTGTGTGTGTGTGTCTGTGTATGTGTGTCTGTGTGAGTGTGTGTCCCTCTTCCTCCCCGTTAACTTCTCCTGCCCCCTCTTCCTCTCTTCCTGGGTCTATCTCTGCACTGCTGGCTCCAGCTCTCAGACAAGCTCTCTGCCACGTGGCCAGCAAGATCAGGCTGCCCTGTCCCCCACTGAGCTATGTCAGTATAAAGAAATATTTTGACACTATGTTCATACATCAATTCCAGGAAAAAAACTCTGATTATCACTGTTTGGATCACCTGCCCACTCCCTGGATCAATTGTTATATCCAAGGGGTTGCAATAAATTGGGGTCATCTGGGGGCAATAATATGTGGAGAAAGAGGGAATATATACAGCATCTTTAATAATTAACTATATCACGTTGAATAGGAGGAGAGGAGTTTCCCCCAAGGACAGGATGCTGGCAAACAAAACTCTGCCACCCAAAGAAAGTTATCCAAATTCAAAATTCACTCTACTGGTTAAATTAAGGTGTCTTCACTCCAAATAATCCATTCATCTATCCATCTCTCATTTTTCCACCCACCCACCCATCCATCCCCCCATTCACTCATCCAGCCACCCATTCATCTGTTAAGGAAACATTGACGGGAACTGCCCACCTAGGCCAGACACAATGATAGCCACTTGAGTGAGTTGTCTCGCAATAAGAAGTCCTGGTAAGCAACATGGGGCTGCTGCCAAAAACTAACCAGGGGAATCCAGGAGGGGCCAAAAGGAGGGAAGAGACATTGGTGTATATGTCCTACCAACCTCCCTGAACCCTTCTCAGTGGAATACATCTTGACTGAGAGATTCAATCACCACCAGGAAGAACCCTGAGTCACACCAAATACAGGCCAAGATGACTGCCAGAGACAATCTGGAAACTAACCCCATTACCATAAAACCTGAGACTGTGAACCACAGGGCCAAGCAGTTCTCCCCGGTTCCCTTACCCTGCTGCTTTCTGCCCAGGCACCCCTTCCCAGTAAAGTCTCTTGCTTTGTCAACATGTAGGTCTCCTCAGACAATTCATTTCTTAGTGTTAGACAAAAGCCCACTCTCAGGCCCTGGAGGGAGTCCCCTTTCCTGAAACACATCCATCCATTCATCCACCCACCCATCCATCTATCCATCCACATATCTGGCAAAAGAGTTGGTTTTACAGGAACAAGATCTTCTGCTTCTTGTCCCTGCTCAAAATAAAATCTGAAAACAATTCCTCTTGCAGGACCTTAAGTCTCTAAAAGAATGAATTATCCCCAAGCCTTAGAGTCTGTAAGTCTCAAAAAGGAGAAATAAAAAAGTATGGAAGGTTATGCATCAAAATATTAAAAACGGTTATCTCCAAATGGTGTGTGTGACTCTTTTTTTTGTATCATGTTTTCTAATCTTCCTGTAATAAAAACATAGTGTTTACATAATTTAAAAAAGAAAAAGAAATCATGTTGAAAACCTCTCAGTCTCATTACTCGGATTCTACACTCACCAAGCAACACTCTGGGGACTTAGACTGGTTTCCCAAGTCAACTTTGCTACTAAAGAGAGACCAGGCTGACCAACTCACTGAAAGACAATAGCTATGTCTTTTGATAAAAATAATGTTGCTCAACCATGCTAGTCTAGCAAGTCTTTTCAGAGTCTTGGACTACTCATGGGGTGCTGACCCAACAGCCAGTTTCTTCTTAGCAAAACCTGAAGGCAGCACCCAAGGCCTTGGAGGATAAAAGTGTCTTTACCTTCTCACAATAGCCCTGCGGTGGCTGGCCACATTAGCAGCCGGCCACAGGGCCATTACTCATTAGCAGCTAAGTAAAAGCCAGTGCATTTTCTATCATCGACATGACAGAGTAGTCTCTGGATGCAATCAGTGATTGTCCACCCTGAGCATGAAAGGGATGTGACCTTCCTGGGAACAGCAGTAGAAATGTTCCAGCTGGGGCCAGGGGCTGCATAAAGAGTTATTTCTATGTTAAGAATAAAAGTGGAAATTATTAGGCCTTTGAAATAGCTTAAACTTAGATCGTAATATTTCGAACAGGATCAAAGTGTCTCGGTATGGCACAGGACTTTTCATGGAGTCCTTTGTCACACAGGTATGGAAATACACATGGTAGTCAGTCAAAAGTATTTGAAACTTTTATATCTAGACTTATGTTGGAGGAGGTAGGATTACTGGTCAGATAAGGAATACAAGTTTTAAGGGATGTTGGTGCTTCTCAGATAGGAAACCGTTAAATGATTGACCTCCAAGTTTCATAATATTCACATGGACCCTGAATCTGATATATTTTCCAAGGAAAACAGCTATCACTCAGAAATAAGCTAACATTTCCTATTCATCTCCTGCAATTTATATATGTTATTTCAAGTAGTCCCTTTACAACAACCCTACACATTTTAGAAAGTAGGAAATCAATGACTAAAACTAGTAACTGGAGGAACTGGACTTGAACCCAAGCCTGTCTTGACTCCATCCTATATCCCTTCCATGAACTCTGTGCATCCTCTGTCAAGCCCCAAATATGTTTGCATGTAGCATGCACATTTCCAGGCATCGTACGTGTGATAAGCTTGTGCAGCGCTCAGGAGCCACATTTTCTGCATCAACTCTGTTAATACGCAGGCAATGGAAAGGGATGCCAAGCGAGAAAAAGTCAAATGAAAAAGGGAAATAGAAGGTAGAGTGAACTCCGAAAGAGTAAAATCAATTTACAGAATCCTTCCACCGCAGAGAGAGCAGCGGCTGAGCAGTGGGTTCAGGACGAATCTGGCCATTTCTGGTTTAAATACAACCCCTTCAGAGGAAATTTCCTGAGATGTCAGGTAGGCATAATTCTAAAATGCAGCGCTAAACATCAGTAGGGAAATAAACCCTGAGGTTATAAATCCCATAAGGAAACAGTAAAAATGCCTCTGACTAGATAACAGCACGACACACCAATGTTCCAGAAAGACAAACATAAACATAAGTCGCTGCCTTCTTTAAAAAAAGAAGTGGTAACAAATTGACTCTCACTATTCCCCGAGTCCTTCCTATTAGTGCTCAGAAAGTTACAGGGCCCCGGGGCCTGTTCTCAGATGGAGCTTTTCTGGGAGGGGTGCTGGCCAGACCCGGGTTATTTCTTCTAATTCTCAGACTGGGAAAAGTACAAATCTCTCTTTAGAGGTTTATAGAAAACAGAACTGGCTTATTGAGAGTGTGGCATTTGTGTTGTTCTTTACAATAACAAGAGGATTTGGACACACACTTGGTTTATGAAGTATAAATCCTGTTTAGATCTATAGAAGTTAAAAAGACATGTGATGGTTCTTTGGAGAAGAAAGCAGTGCTGATGTCAAATTGTACTGAGCGGTGTTCCCTACTGTTGTGAGATATTCATGAAGCTCCAGGTCTTCAGCAAGGAGAGCTGAGACTAGGAAACTCATTTCAAATCATATCTCAGGTATGTGTCTGAACCAAAATAAGATAAAAGTCATTAATTTTTTTTTCTATTAAGCCAGCCAGCACAAGTGGAATAGTTCTCTCCTTTTCTTATTTGATCCTGAAATCTGGTAAATACAAGAGCCAAGATTCCTGTTCTAAATCTTCAAAGAACTGCACAAAATTGTTCTTTTCCTTCTTCCCTAGGAAAAACAACAAGGTGTGAACAAAACTGTCATTCCACATGTTAATTAAAACAGGGAGATATAATTAGCTGCTAGAAGTATGTCTTTCTCATTGCAAACATTAGTGATGCCAAGGAGATTAATGTCTCTATCACTGTTAGGCTAACAGCCCGCCTGATGGATAGGTGTGTTCTACCTGTCTTGATTTGGTAACACAATGTCCCAAATTAATTTCTGAATGATTTCCCCAGGCTTTTTCACAGATGAAGAGAGTCACAGAGGCTAAGGACATTCTCAGGCAAATCTTCACATCTGTGATCATAAACGTCCTTAGACCAAACCACTTAACTTCCTGCTGCTGCTGCCGCTGCTAAGTCACTTCAGTCGTGTCTGACTCTGTGCGACCCCATAGACGGCAGCCCACCAGGCTCCCCCATCCCTGGGATTCTCCAGGCAAGAGCACTGGACTGGGTTGCCATTTCCTTCTCCTGCAATAACGTAAATGGGAGTAATGCTAGAAAAGCAGCCCACATTGACCCTGAAACTCAGGGCAAAACTGGAACAATCTCAGATTGTAACAAACTACACAGCTAGTACTCAAGGATTTAACCATCTAAACTAAAAACCCCACTGCCTTCGGTCTATATTTGACCCCAAAACAAAACGTTGAAACTCTAGCAGATTTTGTTTGGACGAGGTTATACAAATTACTGGGGCTTTCTAGATGGCCCTGGTATTAAAGAGCTCATCTGCCAACGCAGGAGACGTAAGAGACTCAGGTTCCATCCCTGGGTTGGGAAGATCCCCTGGAGGAGGAAATGGCGACCCACTCCAGTATTCTTGCCTGGAGAATCCCATGGACAGAAGAGCCGGTAGGCTACAGTCCATGGGGTCACACAGAGTCAGACACGACTGAGTGACTCACACTTTTACTTTCAATATTGGAGTTGGGAGGGCTTCTTCCAATGTGTCTGCCGGAGCTTTCTTCAGTGAACACATTCTCTGATAGCCTAATACATGATATTCACAGCTCTGCTTCAACACTTCAGATGTAAACAGTCACCATATTGGAGGTCAAGAGGGTCATATTTGAGGCAACCTGTTGCATTGACAGACTGCAAACATGTATAGGCCATTCTGTCTTCCATTTGTTGGAGGTTGTCTAACTTGTCATTGTTTGTGGTCGTACGCTCAGGGACTCCACAGAATACATCAACTCCCCTTACAACTTAGCAACCCCTCACCTAGCTAGAGACAGCAGTATCATCCCTCCCAGCAAGAGTGTTGGGCTCAAACAACTACAAAAGTCGCAGTAGGTAGGCTATGTGGGACTCTGGGAAGCCAGAGAGCAGCTCAGCCAAAGGGACGAGCAATGACTTGGCACCATGCCAATTTGTCATAACTGAATGAAGATCCAGTGCTGCCGGAGTTCCCAAATTTCCAAGTGAAGCATGAAATCTGGGTTTGTATTTCAAACTTCCCAGTTTCTGAACATTGACAACCAAATCAGAAAATAATTTTAAACATCATGTAGGCCAAATGAAACACATCTGCCAGCCAGATTGAAATCACAAGAACACAAGCTGGAATTCGCTTCTCTAAAACCTTTTCTTCTCGGAGCCAGAGGCATGGTAGTTTAGATGACAATGGCAAACACTGTTTGGGGGTCTCTTTTTATTTGTATTGCCCTATACACTGGCCTGCAGAAATGGTTAAGAGTCTTGCTGAGAGCATATATTTGCATTTACCTGGAGGCTTTCTTTTTTAAATAATTTTAACTGAACTAATTCCTCATTCAAGACTCTGCTTGTGTGCTCAGTTGCATCCAATTCTTTGTGACAAGAATAGACCCAGACTCATGTCCATTGAGTCGGTGATATCTTCCTTGGTAAAATTTAATGACTACCATCCCTTCTCGGACTGAGTTTGCACCAGACTAGAATTAGTGATTCACTTCCAAAAAACAGAGTACGGAAAGGGAAAAATGTCACTTGACAGTGGAGAAACCTGGCAAACACTACCTTGCTGCTGCTGCTGCTAAGTCGCTTCAGTCGTGTCTGACTCTGTGTGAGCCCACCAGGCTCCCCCATCCCTGGGATTCTCCAGGCAAGAATACTGGAGTGGGTTGCCATTTCTTTCTCCAGTGCATGAAAGTGAGAAGTGAAAGTGAAGTCGATCAGTCGTGTCTGACTCTTAGCGACCCCATGGACTGCAGCCCACCAGGCTCCTCAGTCCATGGGATTTTCCAGGCAAGAGTACTGGAGAGGGGTGCCATTGCCTTCTCCGAACACTACCTTAACCAAATGATTAGGGTGAATGTCATCGGTAATGTTACATGCCTGCCGTGTTCCTCTTGACATGAAGGGATTAGAAGGGCACTTCCCCTCTGTGGTATTCTCTGCCCACCCACCCCCCCCCCTTAAAAAAACTATGACCTCAGTCCAATTGTGAGGAAAATATTAGAAAAGTTCATATTAGAGGCATATCTACAAACTATTGTTTAAAGGAAGAGGAAGTAACTGGTTGGGTTAAATGTTGTTGACAGATTGTATAAGATTAGGAGCGGGAGGTTTCTACTGACTTGACTGTTTCCACAGGGGTGGCTGAAAACTGAAGCTAGACTGGAAAGGGTAGAAAAGTGGGTGGGACCAAGGATGGATAATGGGTTCAAGAAGATTTTCTGGAAAAAATACTGGGATATGAGTGGAAGGAGGATGTGAAATCAAGGAAGATGGTTGTTGGTTTCTAATGGACCAAGCTGGCAAATGTCCATAAGTGAATGAGGATGATCCTGTAGAGCAGGACTGACAAGTGATGCAAAAGTTCAGTTCAGTTCAGTCGCTCAGTCGTGTCCGACTCCTTGGGACCCCATGGACCACAGCACGCAGGCCTCCCTGTCCATCACCAACTCCGGGAGGTCACCCAAACCCATTTCCATCGAGTCAGTGATGCCATCCAACCATCTCATCCTCTGTCGTCCCCTTCTCCTCGTGCCCTCAAGCTTTCCCAGCATCAGGGTCTTTTCCAATGTGTCCACTCTTTGCATCAGGTGGCCAAAGTATTGGAGTTTCAGCTTCAACATCAGTCCTTCCAATGAACACCCACAACTGATCTCCTTTAGGATGGATTGGTTGGATCTCCTTGCAGTCCAAAGGACTCTCAAGAGTCTTCAACACCACAGTTCAAAAGCATCAATTCTTTGGCGCTCAGCTTTCTTTATAGTCCAACTCTCACATCCATACACGACCACTGGAAAAACCATAGCCTTGGCTAGATGGACCTTTATTGGCAAAGTAATGTCTCTGCTTTTTAATATGCTGTCTAGGTTGGTCATAACTTTCCTTCCAAGGAGTAAGCATCTCTGCAAAAGAGAGCTAATAAAACTTGCTGAAATAGCATGTTCTTGAGAAAGTGAGGAGATAAGACCCAGAATACAAGAAAAGAGGCTGACCTTCTAAAGAAGCAGGGACACTTTTCACCTCTTAATGGAAGGAAGTAAAGATAAACAAAGCTCTACGTAAATTTCTAGATTGGCTGGTGGAGAGAGTATGGCATCTACATCCTCAATTAGGTATGAAACAAGCCATGAGTTAAAATCGAAGGTAAGGGAAGAGGAAGGCTGGTTTAAAAAAAAAGGAGCATACTTATGCTAGGAGTATTGCCAGTCCATTGTAGGTCATATGGAAGGAAAGGACAAAAAGAGATAAGTAATAACAAAGCAGTGGAGTCTAGGTTTTGAAGGGCTCAGTGATATAGGAAAACTGTGCATCAGTTATTCTGGAGCATATTTTTGGAAAAACAGGAAAAAGAATATTTAAAATCAAGACTTCAAGACTATAAATAATTGGAATTATTCATAGTAAGTGGAATAATTGGATGGTGACTTGAGGCAGAAGGAAGGAAAAGTTATTGGATGTGAGGATCTCAAGGAACTGAGAGCGCAGCACATTGCGTGACTCATCCACACAGTTGTTGACGTCACCAGAAGCAATGAGAGAAATAGGCGTGAAAAAACCACAATGAGCCACTATCCAAGGCGTGTATGTGCAGACTCAGGAGGAGAGTGCCTAGGATGTGGGTGCGTAGATGAATGAACTTCAAAGGGCTGATGGAAGATACCACAGGATGGTCCAACTTCAAACACACTACTAGTCTGAAGGAGAAAAGAATAGAAATTAGAGTAGAAAGGCAGAGCAAAGATGACGCCTCCCCTCATCCTCAACCTGAAGTAGCGTATGGAGTACAGGAGCTGTAAGAAGAAAAAGTCTCTACTCAAGAGAGATGCAAAGAAATGAGCCAAGGCTCCTTTAGGGCAAGGAGAGGAGGAAGGGGAAATCGACTCAGAATAAAAGGTTGAGAATGTTGGAAGTTGCTGACCAAAGGTCAGAGTTCAGAGGGCACAATGAGGATGAGGAGGGAGAGAAGGCTGGGTCAGTTTGGATAGTATGAGAATGGGATGGCCATGAGCTGGTGCTTCCATCAGGAGGAGAAGGGGCTTCCTTGGTGGCTCAGTGGTAAAAAATCCGCCTGCCAATGCAGGAGACATGGGCCTCAAGCTCTGGTCTGGGCAGATCCCATATGCCTTGCATCACAACTACTGCCTGTGCTCTGGAGGCCAGGAGCCACAACTACTGAGCTCACGTGCTGCAAATACTGAAGCCTGTGAGCCCTAGAGCCCATGCTCGGCAACAAGAGAGGCCGCCACCATGCAGCGAACAGGAGCCACTGCTCATCACAACTAGAGAAACGCCCATGCAGCAGTAAAGACCCAGCACAGACAAAAATACACTTAAAAATTTTAATGGAGAAAAATCTCAACGTCATGAGGAAGGGTATGATCAGACTAGGCAAAAAGGTATATCAGTTCAAGTCCTGCCTCTGAAAATCAACCTCCAGGACCCCGGAGGCTGCCTCCTCTCTTGCTGGTGAGGCCAAGTATGTCTGAAGACAGACTTCTTTCAAGGAGGTGATACTGTGTGTAAAGCAGTCATTCTCAAGCCTGGTTGTGCAGCAGAACCACATGGGAGCTTTAAAAAAGTCCTGATGCCCCCATTGCACCTGGGCCAATAAAATCAGAGTCTCTAGAGGAAGGACCAGACATCAGCATTTTTGAAAGTTCCCCAAATGATTCCCATAGCAACCAGGTTTGAGAATGCGGATTCCCCTCCCAAAGATTCTGAGGTGTGACCTAGGCATTAGGGTCACTGAAAGCCTCTGTGATGATAGCTATTAGTGTGATTGTTATATTGTCCTTAGTCAGTTCCCTTACACCATCACAATGAGGAGGAGGAAAAGGAATGATCTTAATTTAAATAGAAAAAACAAGGTCATTCTAGAACTAGAGGAAAGAATCCCTGGCATTCTGTCTCAGATTAACTGTAAGAAAAACTAATTGCTTATGTGAAAGAGATGAAGTTGACACAATATACTTTAATAGGTGTTCGATTTTATAACACTCATTTAAACAGCAAAACAGAAGGCTTCACAATCTGAGGATTCTTGACTATATTCATTCAAACAGTTAAATAGTTTTCATAACGTTTATTACCCATTCAATTCACCACTTGGAACAATATTTTAAAATTTTCCAGACTATTACTGGGAGCAAGCAGATGATTTTTAGATAATAGTAATTAAAACTGACATTGATTAAATAAAAAAATAAAAAGCTGACACTGAGTACTTACGATGTGCCAGGCACTGTGCAAATATCACAAATGGTCTCCTGTAACCCTCATAACAACTCTATGAGATAGATATTGTTATTACCCCCAATTCATAAATGAGAGTCCAAAGTCTGGAGAGGCTGCTTAACTAGCCTGATCTCAAAGAGCTATAACTGGGAGGTTATGGATTCAAATTAAAAAGTCCATGTGGTCCCAAAACCTGTATGCTCTTAACCACTATGTAATCCTGTCTACCTACAAGATTCCATAAACCATAAAAGGGAATTGAATTGTGGGCAGAGATGGAATTAGCCTTTGAGAAAAAGTAGAGACATTCTCTCTTACTTGATAGAGTAAAAGAGGAAAAGGGTAGCCAGGAGAAAAAATGTAAAGGAACTTGAAAGTGAAGAAGAAAAAAATGCAAAAATTCTAAAATTTATAAGGACATTGTTACATTTTCTAAGTGTTTAGCACAAAAAATCATTTACAGTATAAACTCAAACATACATGCTAATGACTAAATACTCTTTCAATTATCATTGTATCATTAGACAAGAAATCTTAATGAAAATAATCACTTTGTCAAAGACCTTAGGCACTGGAAGCCTTTTGTTCATTTAAATTGTTATATTTATTATAATCATAATGTGTGCATTAATATCTTTGAAAATATAAATATTAGGAGGAATAAGAGAGAGAAAGAAGGGAGGGAAGGAGGAAACAGTCTTTCTTCCAGTGAAAAGCCAGTTAATATATGGAGAAGGAATGCTAAAATAAGAAAATCACCATTTAGCAAAATATTATAACTGCTATAGATTCAGGAAAGAATCATCAATAGTGCTAAAACTAATGGGTAAAATTTAAAGGAGGAAAGAATATTGACATAGTCCCAAATTATTTACCTATTTTATACATACATATGTGTATATATATATATATAAGTTGCAATGGGTTGGAGAGTAAATTTGCAGTGGAGAAACACAGTGATACCACCGTCAGCAAAATATTAAACTTAACATAATCAGAAGGGAAATGACTGTCCCCTGATGTGGTGCAATGAGAAGAACTCAGCATAACTTCTGTGACATTCTGCCAAAATTGTATACCTAAATTATGGGATAATATACAAAATATGAATAAAGTCTCTAGATTAGAAAGTATTATTCACAGTGTTAATTTTTCTATGATTGATTTTATTGGAGTTATGTGACAGAGTTCCTTGTTTTTAGGAAATACATTCAGAAGCATTTGGGAGTAAAGAGGCATCTCTCTTAAATGGGTTCAGAAAAAAAATAAATAAATGAATAAAGCTAAAGTAGTAAAATGATAGCAGTTGGTTAATCTGGGTGAAACACATCAGTGAACACTTTGTACAATTCTTGCAGCTTTTCTGTAAGTGTAAAAACAAATTTTATTTGAAAAAAATTTTGAATAAGACTCTAAGGTAATTCACAAGCAATTTAAATATCTACCGAAACAAAGTTGCATACTCTTTAAAGACAACAATCTAGACACTCAACAGTGTAATAATCACAATATCTAACATCCAATATAAAATTACCAGATTTGCAAAGATGCAGGAAAATGTGACCCAAACCGGAAGAAAATTCAGTAGAAATAGCCCTAAATTCCATAGACAATGTAATTAGAAGACAGGGATTTAAAAACAGCTATGGTAAAAATAAAAATTGCTAATATATCTAAAGAATGCATGAACATAAAGAGGAGAGAGATGAAAGATACAAAAGTAACCAAATGAAACTTCTAAAGCTGAAAAAATCTGAAATAAGAAATTTACTGAATGAGGTCTCAGTTCAGTTCAGTCACTCAGTTGTGTCCAACTCTTTGAGACCCCATGGACTGCAGCACTTCAGGCCTCCCTGTCCATCACCAACTTCCGGAGTTTACTCAAACTCATGCCCATTGAGTCGGTGATGCCATCCAACCATCTCATCTTCTGTCGTCCCTTCTCCTCCCGCCTTCAGTCTTTCCCAGCATCAGGGTCTTTTCAAATAAATCAGCTCTTCGCATCAGGTGGCCAAAGTATTGGAGTTTCAGCTTCAACATCAGTCCTTCCAATGAACATTCAGGACTGATCTCCTTTAGGATGGACTGGTTGGATCTCCTTGCAGTCCAAGGGACTCTCAAGAGTCTTCTCCAACACCACAGTTCAAAAGCATCCATTCTTCGGAGCTCAGCTTTCTTTATAGTCCAACTCTCACATCCATACATGACTACTAGAAAAACCATAGCTTTGACTAGATGGACCTTTATTGGCAAAACAATGTCTCTGCTTTTTATTATTCTGTCTAGGTTGGTCATAGCTTTTCTTCCAAGGAGCAAACATCTTTTAATTTCATGGCTGCAATCACCATCTGTTTCCACTGTTTCCCCATCTATTTCCCATGAAGTGATGGGACCAGATGCCATAGTCTTAGTTTTCTGAATGTTGAGCTTTAAACCAACTTTTCATTCTCCTCTTTCACTTTCATCAAGAGGCTCTTTAGTTAGTCTTCACTTTCTGCCATAAAGGTGATGTCATCTGCGTATCTGAGGTTACTGATATTTCTCCCAGCAATCTTGATTCCAGCTTGTGTTTCTTCCAGCCCAGCGTTTCTCATGATGTACTCTCTGCATATAAATTAAATAAGCAGGGTGACAATATACAGCCTTGACATATTCCTTTCCCTATTTGGAAACAGTTTGTTGTTCCATGTCCAGTTCTGACTGCTGCTTCCTGACCTGCATACAGATTTCTCAAGAGGCAGGTCAGCTGGTCTGGTATTCCCGTCTTTTTAAGAATTTTCCACAGTTTGTTGTGATCCACACAGTCAAAGGCTTTGGCATAGTCAATAAAGCAGAAATAGATGTTTTTCTGGAACTCTTGTGCTTTTTCGATGATCCAGTGGATGTTGGCAATTTGATCTCTGGTTCCTCTGCCTTTTCTAAAACCAGCTTGAGCATCTGGAAGTTCACGGTTCACACTTGGAGAATTTTGAGCATTACTTTACTAGCGTGTGAGATGAGTGCAATTAAGATACACTATATCAGTTGAATAAAGATAAGGATATTTACAGACTGATAACTAGAAATATGTACCAGAAAACATATAACAATAAACAAAGGGAGAAGTTGGTAAAAGAGTATAAGCTTTCAGTTATAAGGGGAATAAGGTCCAAGAATTCAAGAATAACATGGTGACTACAGTTGCACTGTATTATATAATTGAAATTCGCTGACAGTAAAACTTAAATGTTCTCACTACTCCTCCCAAATAAAGGTAAATACGTGAGATGATGAATAAGTTAATTAATTCAAAGGGGGGGGCGCTCTTTTACAATGAATATGTATACCAAACCATCCTGTCATACACTTTAAATATCTTACCATTTGTCAATTACACCTCAACAAAGCTAAAAAGAAACAGTGCAAAAGCAGACAGGTGAAGAGGAATGGATGAGACAAATAGAAAACAAATGGAAATTTGGTAGACCTAAACTAAACAACATTGATAACTGCTTTAAATGTAATTGGTCTAATCCCTCCAATTAAAAGGGCTAGATTGCCCTCCATACTGAACTTAAATGGGAACATAAGCAATAGTCCACTATATGCTATCTATTAGTATGGTGGGGATATTTCAATATAAGGATGTGTACATGCTAAGTCACTTCAGTTGTGTCCAACTTTTCTCAACCCTATGGACTGTAGCCCGCCAGACTCCTCTGTCCATGGGATTCTCCAGGCAAAAAACTGGAGTGGGTTGCCGTGCTCTCCTCCAGGGGAACTTCCCAACCCAGGGATAGAACCCACATCTCTTATAGGAGTCTCTTGGATGGGCAAGTGGGTTTTTCACCAGTAGCACCACCTGGCAAGCCCAATATAAGGATACCAATAGCTTGCATATAATAGGATGTGAAAAACTATAATATAAAAACACCAATAATAATAAAACTAGAATGACTATATTAATATTAGACAAAGTAAACTTTGAGATACTCAGTATTACCAGGAATAAAAAGAGAAGACTTTTATAGTAATAACAGGGTCAATTTACCAAGAAGATAAAATCCTAAATGTCTAATTTCAAAGCTTCAAAATAACAAGCATCAAAAAACTGACAACAGTGAAAGGCTAAACAGACAAAGCCACAGTCACCTTTAAAGCTTTCTCGCTCCATTCTCGGCAATCAATAGAATAAGTAGAAAGAAAATCAGTAACAATTTGGAAGACAGGACTTGAACAACACTAGCAAGCTAACTTGACCCAATCGACAGTTACACAGCATTCTACCCTACAAAAGCAAAATATACATTATTTTCAAGGGCATATAAAACTACTATCAAGATAGTCAATACTCCAGGCCAATGAGACAAATTGCAATCATTTTGGAATGGTTCAAAGCATACAGGACACGTTCTCTGATGATAACCGAATTAAATTAAAAATTAGTAACAGAAAGATACCTGAAGAAGCACCTACGTGTTTGTGAAATTTAAAAATATGATTCTAAATAGTTCATGAGTCAGAGAAACAGTCACACAGGAAAGCAGAAACTAATCAGACTGAATAATAACAAAAACAGAACATATTAAAATGTGGGCTGCATTGTAAGCAGAGCTTAGACAGAAATATATAGCTCTAATGCTAGATTTTAAATAAGGAAAGAGCTAAAACCAATTACCTTAAGAAGCTATAAAAGAATGAGAAAATAAGATAAAATCAAACCCAAAGTAGAAGAAAGAAAATACCAAGTGTTAGAACAGAAATCAATTAAAAAAATGGACAATAGAGAAAACTAAAACAAAAAGCAAGTTCTTCGAAAATATCAATAAAAATTTGTTGATAAATTCCTAGATAGACTCTCATAAAGAAAAAAAGGAGAGATTTAAATTGCCAATATCTCGAATAAAAGAAGGAATATTTGTTCGCATCCTAGCAACATTAAGGGTAGTAAAAGAATATTTTAAACAACTTTAAGTCAATAAAGTTAACAACCTATGTGAAATACACAAGCTCCTTGAAAGACACAATTTATCAAAAGCAACCAAGATGAAACAAAAAATCCAAATAACACTGTGCTGTGCTGAGTCACTTAGTCCTGTCTGCAACCCTACCGGCTCTAGCCCACCAGCCTCTTCCGTTCATGGGGATTCTCCAGGTAAGAATACTAAAGTGGGTTGCCATACCCTCCTCCAGGGATCTTCCCAACCCAGGGATCGAACCCAGGTCTCCCACATTGCAGGCAGATTCTTTACCATCTTAGCCACTAGGGAAGCCCAAGAATACTGGAGTGGGTAGCCTATCCCGTCTCCAGGGGATCTTCCCGACCCAGGAATTGAACCGTGGTCTCCTGCATTGCAGGCGGATTCTTTACCAGCTTAGCCACCAGGAAAGTCCCCAAATAACCCTATATATATTTAAAACCTTCCCACAAGAAAAATTGTGATTTCAGAGAACTTTAATGGAAAATTATATCAAGTATAATATTTAGGGAAGAAATAATACCATTTCTACACAAAGTATTTGAGGAAACAGTGGAGAAAGATCATTTCCCAATTTAGTTTGTGAGGCAAAGAAAACTTTGAAATCAAAACCAGACAGAGATAGTATAAGAAAATTACAGACCAATAACCCCGATGAACATAGCTATAAAAATCATTAACAAAATGTTATAAAATCTAATTCAACAACATATAAAGATGATGATATGTATAAAAATGACCAAGTGGGGTTTACACAAAGAATGCAAGTTGGCTTAACATTTGAAAGTCAAAGTAATTCACCATATTAAGAAAATAAATGAGAAAAAAAGCATGATTAACACAATACATACAGAAAAAGCATTGATGAAATTCAGTATCCATGCATGATTAAAAACTTAGCTAACAAGCAATAGAGGGGATATTCCTCAACCTAAGAAAAGGCATCTATGAAAACCCTACAGCTAATATCACAATTCATGATGAAAGACTCAAACCTTCCTCCTAACATCAAGAACAAAGCAGAGATGCTGCTCACACCACTATAATCTAACAATTACTTGAAGTCCTAGCCATGCAAGTATGGTGGTTATGAACAAAGAAACAAATAATAAAAAGCATACTGATTGGAAACAGAGAAGAACTGTCTTTATTTTAGAAAACATGTTTACATCTATAGAAAATACTAAGTATTTCCAAAAAGTTGTAAAACAAATTAATTTAGCACTGTCCTCAGATACAAAAGGAATAGACAAAAGTCAGCTGTATTTCCACATACTGATAACAAATGGAAAATAAGATTTAAAACATCACTTACAATAACATCAGAAATGGAAAAATACTTAAGCATAAATTTAACAAAACATGTGCAATTTCTGTACACTGACGACTACAAAATGCTGCTGAGAAGAAAAGTTTAATCTAAATAAATGGGGATATGAGCCATGTTCGTGGATTGAAAATTTAAATAAGTGGGGACATGTGCCATGTTTGTGGATTGAAAGCCTCAATATTGTCAGAATGATCTCCCCAAACTGATCTCTAGATTCAATGCAATCTCAACCAAATTCCCAGCAGGTTTTTCTGTAGAAACTGCTAAGCTGATCCTAAGCTGTATATAGATATAGATAAATCCAAAAACAGTTAAAAGATATCTATAGAAGAAAAAAGTTGAAGATGTTATACTGTTAAATTTCAAGACTTAAACCTACTGTCACCAAAACAGATACATATCACACTATACAATAGAACAAAGTTCACATATAGAACTATTCAAATAAAGTCAACTGATTTTCTATTAATACAAATATGCCAAGGTAATTCAATGGAAAATGACACTTTTCAGCAAATGGTGCTGAACAACTGGATATCCATATGGAACAAAAATGAACCACTACTCTAACCTCACACCACACATAAAATTAACTCTAAATGGACCATAAATATAACATAAAAACTAAAACTGTAATAAAACTTCTAGATAAAAACATATAAAAATCATTCCTACCTTAGAGTCGGCAAAAATTACTTAGGACAAGAAAAGTACAAACTACATATGAAAAATCAGGATAAATTAGACCTCAATAAAATACAAAAGGTCTGCTCTTCAAAATACACTATTAAGAAATGAAAAGGTATGCCACAGACCAAGTGAAAATATTTGCAATACATATATCTTATAAACATTTTGTATCCAGAAGATACAAAGAACTTTTACAACCTAATAAAAAGATTTTTTAAATGGTCAAAAGATTTGAAGACTCTTCACATACGAATGACCAAAACCACGTGGAATAAAGTGCTTAAAATTATTCATCATTGGAAAATACTAATACAAATATTAAACACAATGAAATATCACTATATATCCAATAGAATGGCTTAAATAAATACTGAAAATTCTTTATATCGACAAAGATTGGAATAATTGGAATTTACACACATTGTTGGTAGGAATGTAAAATGGCCCAATCAGTTAGGGAAACAGTTTGGCAGTTTCTTATTAGGCTAAATGCATGTGTACCCTTGAAAGACTGAAGGCAGGAGGAGAAGGGGGCGACAGAGGATGAGATGGTTGGATAGTGCCACTGACTTAATGGACATGAGTTTGACCAAACTGTGGGAGATAGTGAAGGACAGGGAAGCCTGGAAGCCTGTAATCATGAGGTCACAAAGAGTCAGACACAACTGAGCAACTGAACAATAACAACCCTTGAACTGATCCAGCACTTCCATTCCTTCTTATTTACTAAGGGAAATGATAATATCTGTTCCCATAAACACTTGAACATGAACATTCATGGAGACTTTATCCATAATAGCTAAACATTGGAAATAACCCAAATCCTCATCAACTGGTAAATCAATAGACAAACTGTGTTGTTGATATAATGGAATATTACTCAGCAATAAATATGAATTACTGACAGAAACAACGTGGGTGAGTCTCTCTCTCTCTCTCTCACACACACAAACATTAAAGTACAGGAAAAAAGGCAGGTGCAAGAGAGTGCCTACTGTATGATTCCATTTATATGAAATCTAAGAAAGACATAACTAGTATATGATGAAAAAACAGATCCATCATTGCTTAGGCTGTATGGGGCTAGGAATATTGACTGCCAAGGGACATAAGGGCGTTCTTGCGGGGAAGGGCATCGATAATTGTGATACTTGTTACTTGGGCATATGCATTTGTCAAAATTTACCAAACTTCACACTTAAAACAGTGCTTTCACTATATGTATCTCAATTACATCTCTGATTTTTAAAAACAAAATATATCTGTATATACTTATTTTAAATGTCCAGAAAGACACATTCAAAATTCTAAAATAATAGTATTTCAAAGGTAACATTCAAAACATTTAATACTTGAGAATTACAAGCACCAACCAGTCAGAACAGATGACAGGAAGAACAACGGGTACAATCACTCTAGGTGAATGAGACGTGTATTAGCCCAGGAAAACAATAGTCATCAATAGATGGTGTGACTATTGATACCCTGTTTCTTCTTTTGCTTATTCTCTAATTTTCTATTCTGTATTTTAATCAGGTACTTTAAAGTCAGGGGAGGAAATCTATTTTTAATTATAAAAAAGAAAAATGGTATACCTGTTGATATCACATTTCATACTGTTATAAAATTCTAATGGGTCTCAAAACCCTAATGGAACTTTTAAATAATAGATATGAGAAATGGTATACTAAAACAGCATTGAATTAGGAGTTAAAAATGGATAATGCCATAAAAATATTTCCTATCTACTACAAAGAAAATAGTGAGATATATTTTTAACTATTTTACCATTTTAATATTCTAAAATGCCCTCCCTTTGCTCCTATTAAACTAGGTCTCCATACAATTATGCGAGAGAATGTGCTGTGCTTAGCTGCTCAGTTGCGTCTGCCTCTTTGCAACCCCATAGACTGTAGCCCACCAGGCTCCTCTGTCCAAGGGGATTCTCCAGGCAAGAATACTGGAGTGGGTTGCCATGCCCTCCTCCAGGGGATCTTCCCAACCCAGGGTTCGAACCCAGGTCTTCCGCATTGCAGGCAGATTCTTTACTGTCCGAGCCACCAAGGAAGCCCAAGAATACTGGAGTGAGTAGCCTATCTCTTCTCCAGGAGATCTTCCCAACCCAGGAATCAAACCGGGGTCTCCTGCATTGCAGGCGGATTCTTTACCAGCTGAGCTACCAGGGAAGCCCGTGAGAGAGAATATCTTTCCTCAAATTATCTAGGCTCTACAATGCCATTCTGCTCTAAAGTCATGACATAGTATTTTCTGATGGGTATCTTGGCCTAGGTCAAACTTCAGAATCAGGTTGAGCAAACCAGGAAACCAAACAATAGTTATCAACCCTGGATAAATTTTTATAGCAAAATTATAGCCCATCACAAGGAGAGTTGCTGCCGTCTCCTCTTAGCATGGCCACTTCCATCTCTATGGCTTATCACAGCAACAAACCTTTGCTCTGAGCAATTTCTTCAGAGGTTAGCACAATAAAATCCTGGCTATAAGAGCAGTTGCTGAGAAGCTATGATCAGCAAATAATGACGAGGGAGTCCCCTTTATCATGTCTCTCTCCATCAACAGAGAAACCATACCAGCTCCCCATCAGCCCAGTGGAGAGTCAGTGACAGGTTTAGCAACAGGACTCCTTTCTGAAATGCTCAAAACCCCAGGATAAACATGACGCTACTGTATAATCTCCTAATGTTGCTTTACAGTGCAGCTCTAATTTGTGATTTTAAAAGCACCTTAGCCCACTGCGAGTTCACAGTTATCTTTAATGATCTGCAAACCTTAGTGTTTTTAATAGCTCATTTTCGTACTGTGGCTACAGTGGCAACACCTGTACCTAAATAGTTATTGCTTAGAATACCCTGGGCTGTCAGGATGGACAGTAAATGAGAGGCAGCAGCAGTATCTCCCACCTTTTGCTTGCCTTAATTTACTCTTCCTCCTCTTGAACATAAGCACAGTGAGCTTACAGAGCTGCTGTGCCAGCTCCCAGAGCCTGTGTGATCTCGGCTGATGGGAGCAGGATCAGAGGTCATCAGCAGAGGCTGACCACCCTTCTCCATACGTGGATAGAAACAGAAGATGGCAGCAAGAGGCCACCAGTGTCTTTCCCTCTGGAAGTTCTGACTTCTGAAAGTGAAGGATCTGTCCCCAGACCAAAACTACAAGGAAAATAAACAGATGTTTTCATGAAGTCCCCAATACGGCATTTCTGCAAGATACTAAACTATAAATTACATGAGCAAATATAACTTCCTCCAGACATTTTAATGCCATTCACCCTCTAAACAAAGAATCATCTTTATAACTGATATAATAAAGTATTATGTAATAACTGTTATTCTCAAATTTCAAAACTTAAGATATTTCTTATGTAAGGATAATGGTAGATACTTACTGAACAATTACTATGTGCCTGACATTGCTCCAAGCATTAACTCATTTCATCTTCAACTCTGTTGTTAAAATGAGCCAGGATTTGAACCTGGCTTCTGTCTCCAGAGTCTCTGCCACACTGCGATAAAACAAGGATCACAGACCGCATGACCATAGTGAAAGTGAAAGTCGCAGTTGTGCCCGACTCTCTGCAACCCCATGGATTATATATACAGGTCATGGAATTCACCAGGCCAGAATACTGGAGTGGGTAGCTATTCCCTTCTCCAGGGGATCTTCCCAATCTAAGGATTGAACCCAGGTCTCCTGCATTGCAGGTGGATTCTTTATCAGCTGAGCCACAAGGGAAGCCCCATCCCTAGAGAAGTGAACCTAATATAAAGCCACCCAAGGGCTCAGAAGGAAGTTGGTTACGGCTATACTTCAAAATGTCCCTGAATAGCTGGAAAACCCTCCAGTGCCGTACATGTCATAACCGCCTTTCCTCACCTTACCTGCAAAAGTCTTCTGTCTAAACAGAATACAGCAAATCTCCTACACACGAACAAGTTCTGTTCTGAGAGCACATATGTAAGTCCAATTTGTTCATAAGTCCAACAAAGTTAGCCTAGGTAGCCAACTAACACAATTGGCTATGTGATACTGTACTGTAATAGGTTTATAGTACTTTTCACACAAATAATACATAAAAAACAAACACAAAAAATAAAGAAAACATCTTTAATCTTACAGTACAGCACCTTGAAAAGCACAGTAGTACAGTACAGCAGCTGGCATACAGGGGCTGGCATCAAGTGAACAGGCAAGAAGAGTTACTAACTGGAGCTGGGAGATGGTAAAGCTGAAGGATTGTCGGCAATAGGAGATAGAGGATAAGCTGCAATTTCACTCATGTCTGATGCTGATGGAACACACGCTCACATCTTTGAAAGTTCACAACTTGAGGATGTGTACACAGGGGACTTAGCATACGGTTGGTTGGCTCTGAGGGAAGACAGCATCTGTGATTTTCAAAAATAGAAATGCCCCCATTGTGATTCTATAGGTTTAAGGTTTTCTAAGCAAATTCTCTCGTGTATGTAACCATCCTCATGCTCCCACGTGGTATACGAATTGCTGATGATCACAGCTCATCACAGGATCACCAGCTACCCTGGAGGCTGGTTTCCATCTGCAGATCTCAATTGGGACCATGTAGGAGAAGCAGCAGAGGATGCTGCTGCCTGACTCAGTTCCCTAGCACTTAACCGCTTCTGCTTCCAACAGTCAGCAACTGTTACCTCTTTGTCTAAGATCTGCTTTGCCTACCAGCAGGGAAGACCAAAAGAACCCCTCCAGAGCAGTCCTTGGTCAGTGACTGGAAGCCTGAGGGTATAAATATCCCAGCTCCCTCACCCTGATGGGACCAACTCTGAGATGTGATTACATTATTTTCAGAGGCCCCTGCAAGGTCCAGCGAAAGTCTGCAACTGCAGAACTGGACTTTGTGCCTTAGCCTGGTGTCCCACGTCGCCACTCTCAGGTTGTTTCCTGGGATTACTGCTGAATCAATCACTTTCATAGCCATCATTGCCTTGGGTCTGCTTCTGGTGGTGAACCAAGAGGGACAGAAGAACATGATTTTAGATCCCTCTAAACTCCCACCTCTCTGGATAATCTAAACAAACATCTTGGGATCCTTAAGTCTCCTGCTCCTCATGATGAATGAAATGAAATTATCCACTTATACTATGCTTGCTTATCCATGAGCTACTTACCCCTCAAACATTTTTTAAAAAATTACAGAGGTCAAGGTATTGTGAGAAAGATGGCCAGGATGTCCCACACCACTGAACACTCTAAACAGGGGAACTTTGAACTGACACCCACCTAACTGTGGTTTCAAAATAAAGAAAATAACAATGGATTTAGTTACTCAGAATGCTGGCCTGCAGCCTGGAAACCAAACAGATCTCTGGCCCTTCTAACGCTGCTCTCTAAATGTGAGGTCTAGAAAGGACAGATCTTCAGAGGATACCAGCCCAAACCCCTCATTTTACGGTCTTGGTCCTCTGAGTCACATCTTTGTGTTAAACGTTTCTCACAGTAGTTTTAAACTTTACATATTCTACCAAAACAAAGATTGAGATCTCTACAAGGGTTCTTTTTATTTTTTATGATGAAGTGTTTATTAGTATGTCTTTTTGGAATAGGTTTTCATACACCAGGCCTGAAAAGAAATTCCACATAGAAATTACTCTCAAAACACTTTTTAAATAGTTTAGAGTATGTCCACCTTTCTCATCGCTCATCAATGACTCATTAATGAGGAATAATTAAAATAGATTCTTATTAATAAGAATACACTGCATTAAAAAAAAATCTTTAAATGTAAAATCTATGCACCAGTGTCTGTGCAGAGAAATTAGGGTCCAAAGTTTCATCCATACAGAGTATCTAGATATGGTGCGTTGCAAAATAAATCAGTGTGGTAGTAACAAAAGATCTGCATCATGCAATGGTTGAATTGATATAATCCAACCTGATTGAATAGATTTAATTACACTCTATTAATATCCATGTGGATTAAATAGAAAGTCATCACTCTTCTATGTACAGGACTATAACAGTTCTGCTTTCCTTTCCATCCTGGAATCTGAGGACTGATTTCCCTAAATGTCTGTGATCCAAGGGATTTCAGAGATTCCTCCAAAATGTTTCAGAGTGAATTCCAATGAGTTGTTCAGAAAGACCCAGCCAGCAGCTTCAAGTTATGACTTAGCCTTGGATGACTTGCTGAGGGGAAATCCACCCCCAGTAAAACGAGGGCCACTTGGTTTGGCCATTGAGAAGGTGTCCTCCATGTTTATTCTGTCCTTGTTTCTGTAAGAGAGGAGATGAGAGTTAACTTTCTTACCATCTTTTTCCTCTTCTAAGTTTGGTGTTAAGTTCTTAGGGTGAGTTAACCACTAAAAACTGCTTTGATCAAACCTTCCAGTTTGAGACAAGGTGGTAGTTTAAATGTAATTAGGTGTTGCTGATAACACATAGAATTAGGGAAAGACACAATTAAACATGCCTTCCTAATGTTGATCTAAATACAGACAGAAGGCCTCATTATAGCTCAAGCTCTGGGGCCTAGAGGCTCCTGAGTTGTAATCATCTTCCTATTTTATAAAGCATTTGTTTAGTTCCAAAGATCAGTCAGAGGAATCTTTCTTTTGGCTCAATTATAATGACTAATTCATCATTTATCAACTTTCATATTCCAAAGTTTCAGTGGAAACTTATAAATCTTTATCATACACACACACATACATGCACAGGGCATTTTCATCAAACTTGGACATTAATAAAATACAAATTTTTTTATAACTTTAGATGAGCAGCAGTTATTATCAGAAATAGTTTAAAACTCGGGAAAAGTTGGGAAATATAAATAAGATAGTACTTTTGGCAATAGATAAAGGAAGAAAGTCCCTAAAATCTACAATATATCTTCTATATAGATCTTCTTTAAATGGCCCCACACACACACACACACACACATATTCAAGTTTCCTGCAGAAGTATCTTAAATTTATATAGATTACCTATTGTATAATTAGGGTCTTATAGAAAACATCTTTGGAGTCCCTCTTTCAAAATAAAAATTGAGCAAACTACTAAGATTAAAACCAATTAGATTTGACTACTAGAAATGAGTTACTTCAGAGAAGAGAATTCTACTTTTTGCAAAACCATCTGACTTGTACTGCAGACTCCACGCCAGCCTGGGGTATAGAGTAGGGGAGTCAAGGATAGGTGGGTGGGGTATATAGGTCAGGATTGGAGCATGAAAAAATGGTATTTGAGAAAAATGAAAAAAAAAAGCAAAAAGGTAAAAATGATATGAGTTGCTATTTTATAAAGAGTATGTGTGAGGAGAATATCTGCAGAGATTATTCTAAATTATTCCATTTGGAAAGAATCTGTAGAGGATTGGTTCATCAATTCAGCTGTCTCTTAGCAGAACTGATTTCATTATTATAAAAACCATCCTCCATAAATAGTACAAAAGCTTTAGCCTTGAGTGGATCCAGCAAAGAAGATGCCTTCAAGTACTCTGACAACTTGTCTACCTCCTGACTGTTGTTAGATGCAAGCAAGGCCCCCCTCCTCCTGCCCTCTCTTGCCTCAAATAACCTAAATTTTCCTCTCCAAAGGAACTAAAGCTTAATGCTTCTGGCCTGATCTAAGCCGACTAACGGGAATAATGTCTCCTTTACATGATCTTTTTAATGTATTTATAGACCATCCTAATGACTCCCTTCAGCCTTCTTCCTTTCAGTCTAAACCGTCTCAGCACTTTTGTTCTTGCCTGTTCATATTTTCCTTCAGCTCCTTAATCTTTTTCTTTTTCCTGCTGTTCTCCTCCTAAGAACTCATATTTTTCTGTCTCCCTCCAGTTTATGGATCCCAACTAAATGGAATCACCACTGATGCCCTCTGGAGAGGTCAGTCACAAGGAATAAGTATCAAGGCAAAACCAGAGAGTCAAGAGCAGGGTACTGGAACTTTCCATGATGGTAGAAAAACCCTATACCTGGCCTGCCAGATAGAGCATCCACTAGCCACATACAGCTACTAAGTAGGTGAAATGTGACTAGTGCAGTTAAGGAACTGAATTTCTAATTTGATTTAACTGTAACTCACTTTAACTTAAATAGCCACAAGTGGCATACTGCCTGGGGCAGTGCAGTTCTAATGGATGGGCCACTGGGAAGGGCTGAGCTATCAGACTTTATTTTTGCAGGCTCCAAAATCACTGCAGATGGTGACTGCAGCCATGAAATTAAAAGATGCTTGCTCCTTGGAAGAAAAACTGTGACCAACCTAGACAGCATATTAAAAAGCAGAGACATTACTTTGCCAACAAAGGTTCATCTAGTCAAAGCTATGTCATGTCAGTAGTCATGTATGGATATGAGAGTTGGACCTTAAAGAAAGCTGAGCACCAAAGAATTGATGCTTTTGAACAGTGGTATTGGAAAAGACTCTGAGAGTCCCTTGGACTGCAAGGAGATCCAACCAGTCCATCCTAAAGGAAATCAGTCTTGAATATTCATTGGAAGGACTGATATTGAAGCTGAAACTCCAATACTTTGGCCACCTGATGCGAAGAACTGACTCCTTAGAAAAGACCTTGATGCTGGGAAAGATTGAAGGCAGGAGGAAAAGGGGATGACAGAGGAGTAGATTGTTGGATGGCATCACCAACTTGATGGACATGAGTTTGAGCAAGCTCCGGGAGGTGGTGATGGACAGGGAAGCCTGGCGTGCTGCAGTCCATGGGGTAGCAAAGAGTTGGACACGACTGTGGGACTGAACTGAACCAAGCTATCAGAGGGGCGTCCTTCTGTCAGTCAGGATGTTCTCTTTGTCCAGAAAACTCTGTGTGTGTGTGTGTGTGTGTGTGCACGTGCGTGTGTGTGGTGGGAGGATCGAAAGCCCAAAGGAAACTAGGAACTCTCATCTAAACGTGGAATGAGGGGATATACTGATTTACAAAAAGGGTAGATTCTTACTGGCGAATGAATTTGCATCTGCTGCTGCTAAGTCACTTCAGTCGTGTCCGACTCTGTGTGACCCCATAGACGGCAGCCCACCAGGCTCCCCGTCCCTGGGATTCTCCAGGCAAGAACACTGGAGTGGGTTGCCATTTCCTTCTCCAATGCATGAAAGTGAAGTCGCTCAGTCGTGTCCAACTCCTAGCAATCCCATGGACTGCAGCCCACCAGGCTTCTCCATCCATGAGATTTTCCAGGCAAGAGTACTTGAGTGGGGTGCCATTGGAATTTGCATCTAGCTACTTTAAATAGCTATTTGCCACTAATGAATCATAGGGGATGCATTCAGACCCTCTTTCACCATGTCCTTGAAACTTCCATGTGGATGACACACCAAGCCTGACTTTCAACTCCCAGTGTGAGCTTCTGCAGAATGAACTCTATGACTTGGGCAATGCCATACAGCCAAGGTTCAAACCTACAGATTCACCTGGATCCCCTCATTCAGCCCAGGATTAGGAAAACAATACCAAAGTGAAGAGAACATTTGTTCTTGGGCATATCAGTTCAGTTCAGTTCAGTTGCTCAGTCGTGTCCGACTCTGCAACCCCATGAATCGCAGCACGCCAGGCCAACCTGTCCATCACCAACTCCCGGAGTTCACTCAGACTCATGTCCATCGAGTCAGTGATGCCATCCAGCCATCTCATCCTCTGTCGTCCCCTTCTCCTTAGGCCCTCAATCCCTCCCAGCATCAGAGTCTTTTTCAATGAGTCAACTCTTCGCATGAGGTGACCAAAGTACTGGAGTTTCAGCTTCAGCATCATTCCTTCCAAAGAAATCCCAGGGCTGATCTCCTTAAGAATGGACTGGTTGGATCTCCTTGCAGTCCAAGGGACTCTCAAGAGTCTTCTCCAACACCACAGTTCAAAAGCATCAATTTTTGTCACTCAGCTTTCTTCACAGTCCAACTCTTACATCCATACATGACCACTGGAAAAACCATAGCCTTGATTAGATGGACCTTTGTTGGCAGAGTAATGTCTCTGCTTTTCAATATGCTAACTAGGTTGGTCATAACTTTTCTTCCAAGGAGTAAGTGTCTTTTAATTTCATGGCTGCAGTCACCATCTGCAGTGATTTTGGAGGCCAAAAAAATGAAGGCTGACACTGTTTCCACTGTTTCCCCATCTATTTCCCATGGAATGATGGGACCAGATGCCATGATCTTCGTTTTCTGAATGTTGAGCTTTAGGCCAAGTTTTTCACTCTTCTCTTTGACTTTCATCAAGAGGCTTTTTAGTTCCTCTTCACTTTCTGCCATAAGGGTGGTGTCATCTGCATATCTGAGGTTATTGATATTTCTCCCGGCAATCTTGATTCCAGCTTATGATTCTTCCAGCCCAGCATTTCACATGATGTACTCTGCATATAAGTTAAATAAGCAGGGTGACAATATACAGCCTTGACGTACTCCTTTTCCTATTTCAAACCAGTCTGTTGTTCCATGTCCAGTTCTAACTGTTGCTTTCTGACCTGCATATAGGTTTCTCAAGAGGCAGGTCAGGTGGTCTGGTATTCCCATCTCTTTCAGAATTTTCCGCAGTTTATTGTGATCCACACAGTCAAAGGCTTTGGCATAGTCAATAAAGCAGAAATAGATGTTTTTCTGAAACTCTCTCGCCTTTTTGATGATCCAGCGGATGTTGGCAGTTTGATCTCCGGTTGCTCTGCCTTTTCTAAAACCAGCTTGAACATCTGGAAGTTCATGGTTCACATATTGCTAGAGCCTGGCTTGGAGAATTTTGAGCATTACTTTACTAGCATGTGAGATGAGTGCAATTGGGTGGCAGGTTGAGCATTCTTTGGCATTGCCTTTCTTTGGGATTGGAATGAAAACGGACCTTTTCCAGTCCTGTGGCCCCTGCTGAGTTTTCCAAATTTGCTGGTATGTTGAGGGCAGCACTTTCACAGCATCATCTTTCAGGATTTGAAATAGTGCCACTGGAATGCCATCACCTCGTTCGTAGTGATGCTCTCTAAGGTCCACTTGACTTCACATTCCAGGATGTCTGGCTCTAGGTGAGTGATCACACCATCGTGATTATCTGGGTCATGAAGATCTTTTTGTATAGTTTTTCTGTGTATTCTTGCCACCTCTTCTTAATATCTTCTGCCTCTCTTAGGTCCATACCATTTCTGTCCTTTATCGAGCCCATCTTTGCGTGAAATGTTCCCTTGGTGTCTCTAGTTTTCTTGAAGAGATCTCTAGTCTTTTCCATTCTGTTGTTTTCCTCTATTTCTTTGCATTGATCACTGAGGAAGGCTTTCTTATCTCTTCTTGCTATTCTTTGGAACTCTGCATTCAGATGCTTGTATCTTTCCTTTTCTCCTTTGCTTTTCACTTCTCTTCTTTTCACAGCTATTTGTAAGGCCTCCCCAGACAGCCATTTTGCTTTTTTGCATTTCTTTTCCATGGGGATGGTCTTGATCCCTGTCTCCTGCACAATGTCACGAACCTCAGTCCATATCAGGCACTCTATCTATCAGATCTAGTCCCTTAAATCTATTTCTCACTTCCACTGTATACTCATAAGGGATTTGATTTAGGTCATACCTGAATGGTTTAGTGCTTTTCCCTACTTTCTTCAATTTCAGTCTGAATTTGGCAATAAGGAGTTCATGATCTGAGCCACAGTCAGCTTCTGGTCTTGTTTTTGTTGACTGTATAGAGCTTCTCCATCTTTGGCTGCAAAGAGTATAATCAATCTGATTTCGGTGTTGACCATCTGGTGATGTCCATGTGTAGAGTGTTCTTTTGTGTTGTTGGAAGAGGGTGTTTGCTACGACCAGTGCATTTTCTTGGCAAAACTCTATTAGTCTTTGCCCTGCTTCATTCCATACTCCAAGGCCAAATTTGCCTGTTACCTCAGGTGTTTCTTGACTTCCTACTTTTGCATTCCAGTCCCCTATAATGAAAGGTCTTGTAGGTCTTCATAGAACCGTTCAACTTCAGCTTCTTCAGCATTACTTGTTGGGTCATGGACTTGGATTACTGTGATATTGAATGGTTTGCCTTGGGCATATAGCCATCCTGAAACCCAAAGTGTTCACCTGACACGGGCAATATCATCTCCTAGAAGAAAGGTGTCCCATGCTGATACCCTACATCAGATATAGAAGTCAGGCACTAGACAGAGAAATGGTTCAGAAACGGCATATCTAAAACACAGGTGAAAATTATGTGTGTGTGAACTGCTCATAATTACAGTGGTCAAGCTATGTTATTAGAAAGCACAGCTTTAGGAAACCCAGACCTCTTAAGAAAATTACCTGTGGTTTTAAATGTGAGTGTGCTTCAGCCCATGCCACGTTGACTGCGAACCTCCTTTGCAGGCACAGTCCTGGCATGATCAGCCCCAAACCATGAGAACAATGTGGGGGAAATATCACACTGGGTTTCCTCTGCTCCACAGGAGGTCCACCAGAGAGCTGATACTAATGGATCCCTGTTAGGGTCCTAAGGAGGGGTCAAGTCAGACAAGACACTCATCTTTCTCTGACCACAACCCACTGAATGACCCTGCAGAAAGTCATTTGCTCACCCCTGACTTAGTTTATCCCAGTGAGGTCTGTGGCTCTGTAGCTGTCCATAATTATTTTCCACATCAGCAGTTACAAGGCACAACCAAACTAGAACATTTGACTAATTCTTACTTCTGAATGTATTCTTTACGTTTCTGAGCAAGGTATTTCTTCTTTAAATTCAGCAGTTCATTGGTAAGTTTTTCAATCTCGTACTTGTATTCTTGGCTCTGTGATTCATACATATTCAATTCTGAAGACAAAACCTAGAATGACAAATAAAGCAGCATTAACAGAAGATACATGGTGAGACAATATCCTTTTCTGAAAAATCTTTTTAATCTGCTGCCACTTACCTTGGTGAGGCTAGAAATACAAAACCATGCCCAGATTTAATGGTTAATCTGCACACTCCTACCAGTTCAAGGTCTGTATCTGGGTAAAAATCTGATGAACGTTCTGAAGACTCATAATCCAATGACCAATTTAATGAAACCTCATTCCCCGGCTTAAAAGGAGAGCTATCAGGCACATCCAAACAGGCTCACATATGAATGGTGTAATGCACTCAAGAATATTGAGAGTCAAAAGAGAAAAACTCCCAGACATATACTATAAAATTGCTTCTTAAAGCCTTTTTTAAAATGTTCAGAAAAGTCATTACTAAGCAGTGTGTTTCATCTGAGGATTATTGTAAAAACTATTCAGAATCATCCTGCCACCACCATTAAGTAGGCATTCAATTTATGTGTTTTCCAAGGTGGTTGTTCTGCTGAATGTCAATCACCTCTTTACTGCACCCTTTGGAACTATTCACAGGTTCTCTCTTTATCAGAGCACTGGGATATTTACCTCTAAGATGCAGAGTGCTATGACATATGCATGGGAGAGGGTACTACATGTGAGGGGCTGTGTTAGGAAGCCTAATTACGTGCCTCTTGCTCTGTTGTGTTCAGTAGATGCTCCTGGTTTCAGGCTGGACAAAAAAAGAAGACATTTACTCATCTAAACAGATGTGTAAAGGATGCTAAAGTGAGGGGTGCCCCCAACAAAAATCAAGGGGGAAAAAGGGAGGCTATCGTTGTAAGGGACAGGCAATAGATGCAATTGTTTTTCCTCTAGCTCTCTATTTTTTAAAATTTACATAAAAGGCGATCTTTATCTTTTGAGTGTTCATCTGCTTCTGAACAGGTGTCTTAGCTGGCACTAGTGGTAAAGAACCCACCTGCCAATGCTAGGAGATGTAAGAGACAGGGGTCGGGAAGATCCCCTGAAGAAGGGCATGGCAACCTGGCCCAGGATTCTTGCCTGGAGAATCCCATGGACAGAGGAGCCTAGCAGACTCTGGTCCATAGGGTTAAAAAGAGTCAGACACAACTGAAGCAACTTCACAAACTCAAACACACTGCTTCTGAATTCCTTCCTCTTAACTGTTGTGATTCTATCTATCCATCCTATCTGACTAAGGATTCTGACCATGTTATCATAAGCTAGAGAAAATGATTTTCATGTTGGAAGAAAATTTGCCTTAATAGTTAAACTGTTGAAGCTGAAACTCCAATACTGTGGCCACCTGATGTGAAGAGCTGACTCATTTGAGAAGACCCTGATGCTGGGAAAGATTGAGGGCAGGAGGAGAAGGGGACAACAGAGGATGAGATGGTTGGATGGCATCACCGACTCAATGGGCATGGGTTTGGGTAGATTCTGGCAGTTGGTGATGGATAGGGAGGCCTGGCATGCTGCAGTTCATGGGGTTGCAAAGACTTGGACACGACTGAGCAACTGAACTGAACTGAACTTAGGAACAAAGATCTTGCTTCCAAATAATGAATGTGGAATTTCTTAACAGAGTCCAGATCATGAGGACAAATTGATGGGCAGGCTTGGTACTATGCACTGCTGAATCTTCCACTGGGGGTCACATGTCATTCAGAGAAAAACATCTGTATACCCTGAGATAAAGGGTTAAAGTGACAAAATCCTCCCATGAACCACTGAATGCAGCCCATTGCTAAGAGTGCCTTTCTGACAGTAATGTAAAGAGAGACATGTGCTTTTCTCATCTACACCCAACTTCTGAGAAAATAAGATTTTGCTTGTTATATTCAATTGTTTAAATGGATGAAAATAATCAAAAGATTATGCCTCTTGCAAAACTCAAATTATGTCTCAGGATAGTCATGTAAAACGAATGCTTAAAGTGGTAAGTTGAAAATTAATGCTTATACACTTCTGTCTCATCTGCCTTTTTAAAGTAAAAGGACGTGATTTTACAACATTGGCTTTGTGAAAGGATTAGTACCATATTAGTCTCACAGCACTTATTTTACCCCAGGCAGAAAGGCAATGACTATTACCATCGTTGCACAGGTAAATGCCAGAATTCAGCTAGCATACGCTACAGTCTGTGCCTGTGTGTGTATACGGCTTCCCTAGCATGCCAAGAATATCTAAGTACTTTTTTAGGAGGTAAAGCTGAAAATAGAGTGGGAACACATGGTTTTTGAGAAAACCTTAAAATGTGTAATTGTAACACATTCCATCGCCCCAGCTAAGGTTCTTGTGTCACTTAGAAGAGAACTTATGCTAACAGAACCCTAAAAGGATTTGACTTCCCCTTCATGACTACTTATTTAGATAGTCCTGAAGCAAGGCCCTTGGGGACAGGGGAAGGGCCTGTGCTTTTGTGCACCTTTATTTCAGGTGGATAAATAGTAAAAACCTGCTCTGACACAGCGGTCTGCTTTAGTGGGCCATAGTGTTAAAATATTTCTTCTGTTCTTCCCCACCATCCAAATCCTCCAAATCGTGTTGAGATAATCCACACAAACCCTACTCCCCAAATTTCCATTCCATTGCCATCATCCTCTCTCTAACTGTTTCTCCACTTGTTCGTCTACCTGTTTTGTGGGGGTCTATTAGTCTAGGAGCAGAGGGGTACCTTTGAGGCTTGCCTGGGACTGGAGTGCTAAAAAAGCTGATTTCAATAGACTGCAGCCTTTGAGAGACTGGCTCCTCGGGCCACGGCGGTAGCCTTGTCCAGGGGTGCTCCCCAGAGTGTGGCCATCCTTCAGCTAGGAAGGTGCAGAGGCTACCACTTACTTTAAGCTGCTTGGTCTTCTCCCGCAGCGTGTGGCGATAGATCTGCAGCTGCTCCGCAGCCTCGGGCCCAGGCTGCCGAGCCAGGATGTGCTTTAGCTCCACATACAGTTTCTCCTTTTCCTGGTGGAGAGCATAACCAGAGATGGAGATAAACAGTCCCATCAAGACAAGGACAATGACTTTAACAGCATGTTCGGGATGCTTTGGGATCATCCTAAGGTCCTTCTCAGCTCCACACTGATTACACTCACTCGTAGACTCATCCAGTTGAGCATCAAGCCATAGAGGGTCCTGGCCCTGCCCATCAGCTGGTCGGCAGCAGCCTCGCAATCCCCAGGCTGTGCAGCCAACCACATGGAAAGCCTGCCCTCCAGGGGACTGGCAATCACCGCAAGAGGAGTGGCCTCACAGTCAGCCTGGCCAGGGACCACCCTCATCTACCAGCATGCTCACAGCAGTCAGCCTTATGAGGGCACACAGGAGGACAGGAGGACACGTAGTCCACACGGGTGTACCATTGGAGCATACAGCTCTGGTGACCAGAGGGGAATGTGTTGTTCCAAACGAGATCTCCTACATAAGGCAATTTTCCCAAGACTGGAAAAGGTAACCAATATACCTAACACATAGAAACAAACACAGAATTGAGAAAAAGGAGAAGACAGAGGAATATGTTCCAAATGGAAGAACAAGACATAACCTCAGAAATATGACTAAAGGAAGTGGAGATAAGCAATCTATTCAACAAAGGGCTCAAGGTAATAATCATAAAGATGCTCACTGAACTTGATAGAAGAATGGATGAATGCAGTAAAAATTTCAACAAAGCATTAGAGAATATAAAGAACCAAACACAGATGAAGAATACAATGTTGCTGCTGCCGCTGCTGCTGCTAAGTCGCTTCAGTCGTGTCCAACTCTGTGCGACCCCATAGATGGCAGCCCACCAGGCTCCTCTGTCCCTGGGATTCTCCAGGCAAGAATACTGGAGTGGGTTGCCATTTCTTTCTCCAAAGCATGAAAGTGAAACTGGGATGAAAAGAAACAAACAAACAAAAAAACACTATAAGGAATCAACAGCAGATTAGATGATACAAAGGAATGATAAACTGGAAGACAGAGTAGTAGAAATTACCAAAGCTAAAAAGAAAAAAATGAATTTTTTAAAAAACTGAGTACTAGTTTAAGAGAACTTTGGTATAACAACAAGAGTAATAACACTTGCCTTATAGGGGTCCCAAGAAGGAGAAGTGAGAAAGGGGCAGAGAAAATATTTGAAGAAATAATAGCTGAAAACTTCCCAACCTGGAACAGAAAACAGACAGCCAGGTCCAGGAAGCACAGGGAGTAGTATCAAACAGAATCGATCATAACAGGACCACAGCGAGATGCACTGTAAGTAAAATGGCAAAAATTAAAGATAATAGGAATATATTAAAAGCAACAAGAAAAAAGCAACTAGTTATATACATGGGAACTTCCATAAGATTATCAGCTGACTTTTCAGAAGAAACTTTGCATGCCAAAAGGGAGTGTCACAATATATTCAAAGTGATGAAAGGATAAAACTTACAATCAAGAATTACCTACCCAGAAAGATTATCATTTAGATTAGAAGGAGAGAGGATGATAAACCCATGTTTGTATTGTCAATTAAACTATGACAAAGGAGGCAAGGATATACAATGGGGAAAAGACATCCTCTTCAATAAATGGTGCTGGAAAAACTGCACAGGGCGCATGCAAAAGAATCAAACTAAACTAGTTTTTCACACCATATACAAAAGTAAACTCGAAATGGATTAAAGACTTAGATGCAAGACCTAAAGCCATGAAAATTCCTGGAAGAAAACAGGCAGTAAACTCTTTGACATCAGTCTTTACAAACATTTTTTTTTTTTGATCTATCTCCTCAGGCAAGGGATACAAAAATAAACAAGCACAACTACATCAAACTAAAATGTTTTTGCACAGAAAAGTAAACTATCAACCAATGTAAAAAGGCAATCTACTCAATGGGAAAAGATATTTGCAAATAATAAAGCTAACAAGGGGTTAATATCCAAAATATACGAACTCATACAACTCAACATCAAAAAATAAAAACCTAAGTGACTCACTCAGCTAAAAAACAGTGGACCTGAATAGACATTTTTCCAAAGATGACATACAGATGGCCAACAGACACATGAAAAGATACTCAACATCACAAACCATTAAGTGCAAGAAAGAAAGTGAAGTCGCTCAGTCGTGTCTGACTCTTTGCGACCCCATGGACTATAGCCCACCAGGCTCCTCCGTCCATGGGATTCTCCAGGCAAGAATACTGGAGTGGGTGCCATTTCCTTCTCCAGGGGATCTTCCAGACCCAGGGATTGAACCCAGGTCTCCCACACTGCAGGCAGACGCTTTAACCTCTGAGCCAAAACCACAATGAGATACCAACTCAGAATGGCTATCATCAGAAAAGACAATAAACAAAAAGTGTTGGTGAGGATGTGGAGAAAAGGGAGTATTTGTGCACTGTTAGTGGGACTATAAATTGGTGCAGCCAATTTGTAAATTAGAAAAGAGTGTGGAGGTTCCACAAAAAATTAAAAATAGAACTACCAGATGATTCAGCAATTTCATTTCTGAGTATTTACCTTAAGAAAACAAAAACACTAATTTGAAAAGATATATGCATACCAATTTTCATTGCTGCATTATTTGTAATAGGCAAGCTATGGGAGCAACCTAAGTGTTCACTGATAGACAAATGGATAAAGAAGATGCATTATATGTATACAAAGTGATATTACTAGCCATAAAAAAATAAAATCTTGCAATTTACAACAACATGGATAGACCTAGAGGGCATTATGCTATGTGAAATGAGTCAGACAGAGAAAGACAAATACCATATGATCTCATTTAAAGGTAGAATCTGAAAAACAAAACAAGCAAAACAAAACATAGATAAAAAGAACAACTGGGTAGTTGCCAGTGGGGAGGGGGCTAGAGGGATCCTTAGCTGAAGAGGATTAAGAGTTAGAAGCCACCAATTATAAAACAAATAAGCCATGGGGATATAACATACAGGACAAGGAAACTAGTTAATAATATTGTAACAACTTAGTGTGAGGACAGATGGTTACTAGACTTAGTGTCACGATCACTTCATAATATATGCAAATGTCAAATCACTATGTAGTACACCTGAAATACACATAATATTGTACATCAACCATATTTCAGTTTTTGAAAATTGTGCATATCGCAACCCTGATCAAGGACCCAGGATGTGCGCAGCATTTGGATAAGAATAATAAGACAAATGAGCAAGAAAACATCTCTCTCTGCCTAAACTTATGATCACATGACTGAGAGACAACGATGACAGAAAATTTTGACAAAGTATTATGGCCAATAAAAGCAGGGAGAGACTAACTCTTATTTGGAGGAGTTGGGGGAAATTTCATAAAAATGTCATTTGAACTCTCCCTTGAGGAATGAGTAGGATTTTTCCCCAAGTGGAGAGAGAAAAGAAGAGCTTTTTATGCCAAGGTTCAGTGATAGAACAGGGGAAAGGTAGTCCAAGGTACTTGGATGCAGTCTCAAAAATGACAGAATGATCTCTCTTCATTCCCAAGGAAAACCATTCAATATCACAGGAATCCAAGTCTATGCCCTGACCAGTAATGCTGAAGAAGCTGAAGTTGAATGGTTCTATGAAGACCAACAAGACTTTCTAGAACTAACACCCAAAAAAGATGTCCTTTTCATTATAGGGGACTGGAATGCAAAAGTAGGAAGTCAAGAAACCTGGAGTAACAGGCAAATTTGGCCTTGGAATATGGAATGAAGCAGGGCAAAGGCTAATACAGTTTAGCCAAGAGAATACACTGATCATAGCAAACACCCTCTTCCAACAACACAAAAGAACACTCTACACATGGACATCACCAGATGGTCAATACCAAAATCAGATTGATTATATTCTTTGCAGCCAAAGATGGAGAAGCTCTATACAGTCAGCAAAAACAAGACCGGGAGCTGACTGTAGCTCATATCATGAACTCTTTATTGTCAAATTCAGACTCAAATTGAAGAAAGTAAGGAAAACCACTAAACCATTCAGGTATGACCTAAATCGAACTCCTTATGATTATACAGTGGAAGTGAGAAATAGATTCAAGGGATTAGATCTGATAGACAAAGTGCCTGAATAACCAAAGACAGAGGTTCATGACATTGTACAGGAGGCAGTGATCAAGACCATCCCCAAGAAAAAGAAATGCAAAAAGACAAAATGGTTGTCTGAGGCAGCCTTTCAAACAGCTATGAAAAGAAGAGAAGCAAAAGGCAAAGGAGAAAAGGAAAAATATACCCATTTGAATGTAGAGTTCCAAAGAATAGCAAGGAGAGATAAGAAAGGCTTCCTCAGTGATCAATGCAAAGAAATAGAGGAAAACAACAGAATGAGAAGGACTAGACATCTCTTCAGGAAAATTAGAGATACCAAGGGAATATTTCATGCAAAGATGAGTACATAAAGGACAGAAATGGTATGGACCTAACAGAAGCAAAAGATATTAGAAGACGTGGCAAGAATACACAGAGCTATACAAAAAAGATCTTCACAACCCAGATAATCACGATGGTAGCCGGTGCACTAAGCGCAGGCAGCCGCGGCCGGCGCAGTAAGTGCAGCCAAGAGGAGCTACCCCACGTCCAAGGTCAGGGGCAGCAGCCTAGAGTGTCAGGCTGCAATGGCGCAGAAACGGCCGAGAGGAGCTACCCCATGTCCAAGGCCAGGGATGGCGGCCGGGAGGAGCTACCCGGCGTCCAAGGCCAGGGGCGGCACCCGAGGCCAGGGGTGGGGGCCAGGAGGAGCAACCCCACGTCCAAGGAGCGGTGGAAGAGCCATTCCACTTTGAACGTCAGGAAGGGCGGTGGTGGTGAGATATCCCTCCTCCAAGGTAAGGAGCGCGGCTGCACTTCGCTGGAGCAGCCGTGAAGAGATACCCCACGCCCAAGGTAAGAGAAACCCAAGTAAGATGGTAGGTATTGCAAGAGGGCATCAGAGGGCAGACACACTGAAACCATATTCAGAGAAAACTAGTCAATCTAATCACACTAGGACCACAGCCTTGTCTAACTCAATGAAACTAAGCCATGCCCGTGGGGCAACCCAAAACGGGTGGGTCATGGTGGACAGGTCTGACAGAATGTGGTCCACTGGAGAAGGGAATGGCAAACCACTTCAGTATTCTTGCCTTGAGAACCCCATGAACAGTATGAAAAGGCAAAATGATAGGATACTGAAAGAGGAACTCCACAGGTCAGTAGGTGCCCAATATGCTACTGGAGATCAGTGGAGAAAAAACCCTAGAAAGAATGGAGGGATGGAGCCAAAGAAAAAACAATACCCACTTGTGGATGTGACTGGTGATAGAAGCAAGGTCCGATGCTGTAAAGAGCAATATTGCATAGGAACCTGGAATGTCAGGTCCATGAATCAAAGCAAATTGGAAGTGGTCAAACAAGAGATGGCAAGAGTGAATGTCGACATTCTAGGAATCAGCAAACTAAAATGGACTGGAATGGGTGAATTTAACTCAGATGACCATTATATCTACTACTGCGGGCAGGAATCCTTTAGAAGACATAGAGTGGCCATCATGGTCAACAAAAGAGTCTGAAATGCAGTACTTGGATGCAGTCTCAAAAACGACAGAATGATCTCTGTTCGTTTCCAAGGCAAACCTTTCAATATCATGGTAATCCAAGTCTATGCCCCAACCAGTAATGCTGAAGAATCTGAAGTTGAATGGTTCTATGAAGACCTACAAGACCTTGTAGAACTAACACCCACAAAAGATGTCCTTTTCATTATAGGGGACTGGAATGCAAAAGTAGGAAGTCAAGAAACAACTGAGGTAACAGGCAAATCTGGCCTTGGAATGCGGAATGAAGCAGGGCAAAGACTAATAAGAGTTTTGCCAAGAAAATGCACTGGTCATAGCAAACACCCTCTTCCAACAACACAGGAGAAGACTCTACACATGGACATCACCAGATGGTCAACACCGAAATCAGATTGATTTTACTCTTTGCAGCCAAAGATGGAGAAGCTCTATACAGTCAACAAAAACAAGACCAGGAGCTGACTGTGGCTCAGATCATGAATTCCTTATTGCCAAATTCAGACTTAAATTGAAGAAAGTAGGGAAAACCGCTAGACCATTCAGGTATGACCTAAATCAAATCCCTTATGAGTATACAGTGGAAGTGAGAAATAGATTTAAGGGACTAGATCTGATAGATAGAGTGCCTGATGAACTATGGACTAAGGTTCGTGACATTGTACAGGAGACAAGGATCAAGACCATCCCCATGGAAAAGAAATGCAAAAAAAGCAAAATGGCTGTCTGGGAGGCCTTACAAATAGCTGTGAAAAGAAGAGAAGCAAAAAGCAAGGGAGAAAAGGAAAGTTATACCCACTTGAATGCAGAGTTCCAAAGAATAGCAAGGAGAGATAATAAAGCCTTCTTCAGTGATCAGTGCAAAGAAATAGAGGAAAACAAGAGAATGGGAAAGACTAGAGATCTCTTCAAGAAAATTAGAGATACCAAGGGAACATTTCATGCAAAGATAGGCTCGATAAAGGACAGAAATGGTATGGACCTAACAGAAGCAGAAGATATTAAGAAGAGGTGGCAAGAATACACGGAAGAACTGTACAAAAAGGATCTTTATGACCCAGATAATCATGATGGTGTGATCACTCATCTAGAGCCAGACATCCTGGAATGTGAAGTCAAGTGGGCCTTAGAAAGCATCACTATGAACAAAGCTAGTGGAGGTGATGGCATTCCAGTGGAGCTGTTTCAAATCCTGAAAGATGATGCTGTGAAAGTGCTGCCCTCAACAGGCCAGCAAATTTGGAAAACTCAGCAGTGGCCACAGGACTAGAAAAGGTCAGTTTTCATTCCAATCCCAAAGAAAGGCAATGCCAAAGAATGCTCAAATGACTGCACAATTGCACTCATCTCACATGCTAGTAAAGTAATGCTCAAAATTCTCCAAGCCAGGCTTCAGCAATATGTGAACCATGAACTTCCAGATGTTCAAGCTGGTTTTAGAAAAGGCAGAGGGAGCAGAGATCAAACTGCCAACATCCGCTGGATCATCAAAAAAGCAAGAGAGTTTCAGAAAAACATCTATTTCTGCTTTGTTGACTATGCCAAAGCCTTTGACTGTGTGGATCACAATAAACTGGGGAAAACTCTGAGAGAGCTGGGAATACCAGACCACCTGACCTGCCTCCTGAGAAATCTGTATGCAGGTCAAGAAGCAACAGTTAGAACTGGACATGGAACAACAGACTGGTTTGAAATAGGAAAAGGAGTACGTCAAGGCTGTATATTGTCACCCTGCTTATTTAACTTATATGCAGAGTACATCATGAGAAACGCTGGATTGGATGAAGCACAAGCTGGAATCAAGATTGCCAGAAGAATTATCAATAACCTCAGATATGCAGATGACACCACCCTTATGGCAGAATGCAAAGAAGAACTGAAAAGCCTCTTGATGAAAGTGAAAGAGGAGAGTGAAAATGTTGGCTTAAACCTCAACATTCAGAAAATTAAGATCATGGCATCTGGTACCATCACTTCATGGCAAATAGATGGGGAAACAGTGGAAACAGTGACCGACTGTTTTTTTTGGACTCCAAAATCACTGCAGATGGTGACTGCAGCCATGAAATTAAAAGACGCTTGCTCCTTGGAAGAAAAGCTATGACCAACCTGGACAGAATAGTAAAAAGCAGAGACATTACTTTGCCAACAAAGGTCCGTCTAGTCAAAGCTATGGTTTTTCCAGTGGTCATGTAGAGATGTGACAGTTGGACTATAAAGAAAGCTGAGAACCAAAGAATTAATGCTTTTGAACTGTGGTGTTGGAGAAGACTCTTGAGAATCCCTTGGACTGCAAGGGGATCCAACCAGTTCATCCTAAAGGAAATCAGTCCTGAATATTCATTGGAAGGACCAATGTTGAAGTTGAAACCCCAGTACTTTGGCCACCTGATGTGAAGAACTGACTCATTTGAAAAGACCCTGATTCTGGGAAAGATTGCAGGTGAGAGGAGAAGGGGACACAGAGGATGAGATGGTTGGATGGCATCACTGACCCTATGGACACGAGTCTGAGTAAACTCTGGGAGTTGGTGATGGACAGGGCGGCCTGGCATGCTGCAGCCCATGGGGTCACAAAGAGTCGGACATGACTGAGGGACTGAACTGCCCTGAAGTCCAATTCAGCAGGTGCACTGGGAAGGTGAGGGGAAAAGAGAGACCAAAGGCTGGGGGTGTAGGTTGGCAATGTGGTTTGGGACCACATCCTTAGGCAACTGGGAGCCAAGGGTGAGCCATATCTGGGTTTGTTTTCGGAGGAATAACTCCAGCAGGAAATCAGAGAACAGAATAAGCCCCAGTACAAGCAGAAGATGAAGAAAACTGGACCCAAGATCGCTAGAATGGGGAAGTGGGTAGATGTGAAGAGAGTTCTGAGGTAGAACCAGGGGGATTTGGTGAATGACCAGACAAGTGAGGAAAGAAGGAACAGGAGCCAAGAGGACCTCGGAGTCTTTAACATGGACACTTCGGTGTCTGGAGGGTGTTTGCAGTAGAGACAAAGAGACTGGGACAGGGGAGGATAGGGAGAGAGGGCAGGGAACTGTTACTACATTCTCTGCTGACTTTCAGTGGGTCCCTGAAATGTTAAGGTTGAAGCCCTGTGGGAATACCTAGAAGAGGAGTTGAAAGTCAGTTCTCAGACTTGAGAATTGTGGAGCATGTTGGATCTAGAGATGGGTCTTGTCCAGAGTCATGAAGGTGGATCCATCAACTGGGATGGCTTACAGGGAGGGCCAGAGCAACCAGAGTTTTGGGAAAACTAGCATAGAAGGGGTGGGTAAGTGAGAGAGACCCAGAGAAAGAGAATGAGGGAGAGTAAAACAGATGTCTAAAAAGGCAGGAATGCTTTGAATGGTCAGCGATATCAAAGAGAAGAGACAAAGACAAGAAACAGAACAGAAGACTGAACACGGCCGCTGGGGTGGGCTGTGAGGACCAGGCAACCTTGGTCAGAGGCAGGAGTAACACACGGGGGGCAAAGGTCACAGAGGCTGAAGACCAAGTCAGAAGTCACAGAAAGTGAGTCTTTTAAGAAATATGACAGGGGAAGAAAAGAAATCTGGAACTGGCTTGAGGGAGTAGTAGAAATCCAGGAAAACTAGAATATGCAAATTTGTAGAACTAAAGGAAAGGACTTCCTAGGATTCCAAAGTAAATCATAATTCTATGACTTAATTCAACCAATAAACAATACAGAATTCCCACTTGTGCTCTGAAGTTTAATTGCTTGTAACCTGTTTTCAAATCCTTGAACTAAGGATATTACATTGGAGCAAAGATTTATTTCTAAGGCATCTCAGTTCTGGATTCCCATTTCTCTAAACTGCACTCATGTGAACAAACATTGATAAAGACTGGTGTGTCTGCTCATTTGTCTCTGTACTTAACACTCACTTCCTTAAGGTAATTAATTATGTTTAAGGAAAAAAATATAAGTGATAGCCATCTCATTAAATGAAACATTCAGTCAAATGGGAACTAATTTTTACCTAGAGCTAAGTAATCTTACATTGTCATCAAATTAGTGAATGTTAGTGAATTTTCTTTTACCTATTATTTAGATGACATTTATTTTCTCTGGCCAAAAAAACAGATTATTTGATGACAATGTTAAGATTTGTTTTCATTTTTCCTTTTCCTGGCCAAATTATAGAAAAGTTATTACAAATAACATGACTCTACCTTCACTAGACTGTATTCAACTTAAAAATTAGTCAGACGGCAATAAGCTTCTAGAGAAACAAATATCAAAATAATACTTACCATTTAAGAAACAATTCCAGAAGTGACATGGAAACCCAAAAGCCAGCACAGAAAAAGAAAACTTGGACAAATAGAATCACAAAGTGGCAATTTTCCTTTGCTGTTCAACACCTCCTGTCACACCTCACAACCTTCCCAGTAAATGGATGCAGTCAGCAATGAGAAAGATATCAGGAGGTGAGTTTATTTTCTATAGCCACTTAACACCTGCTCTGTTGGAAAAATAACACGTCTGACAAGACTTCAGAATTCAATTTGGAGAGGGTAATAAATATGTGGGGAAACCCATGAAACTGTTTTGCCCATTTCTTTAATCTCACTGTTCTCTACACCCAGAGTACAGGAAGACTTGAAAAGTAAAGAATCTCCCAGTGGTGAGAGGGAGCAATCTGGTTTGGGGTATAATAATGTCTTACACAGAAAAAGGTCATCTTATTCCAAAAACCCTCAAACGTTTCACAGGCATAATTCTTTTCAATTGTTCCTGGTAGGGAAGGAGCAATGAGTCACAGAAAGGCCTTCAAGAAGCAAATATCTTTTCCTCACCTCACAGGTGAGAATCACGAGGTCACCAAGAATGAGTGGTAGGTGCGATTCCTTCGACAAGTCAGAAACCTCGTCGTAATATACTGAAGGATCACTGTTCCCGTGCAACACCTCCTCTGGGGCTTGAAGACGTGTTACAGCCCTGAACATAACCAACCAGGGTCAGATTGAGTTACAGAATTCCTAAAGGCCACACGATTACATGGGTGTGAATTTGAGCAAGCTCCAGGAGATAGGGAAGGACAGGGAAAACTGGGGTACTACAGTCCATGAAGCTGAGAAGAGTTGGACACAGCTTAGCAACTGAACAACAACAACACAATAACACCAACAGGAGAATGGAGCCAGGTACAAAGCCAGGCGGGAGGGAATCAGAGGTCAGGGTATGACTCGGCTCCCCCTTCTGTTGACCCAGCCCCTCTGGACAGGCCTTGCCATGTCCTCTAACAGGACATGCAATCTTCATACGCAGAGTGGACGATGTTGCCACTTGTCCTGTCTTCTGTAACTTCCTGGGGTTTTATTGTGGCTGTAAAATGAAATGAAATAGGTTTATTCTAAAGGATAACTGAGTGACTGAGTAGTGAGGGTCCACAAGTGTGGAGAAGAAATGAAGAAACGGAGTGAATTATCATGAGAATTGCCTGAGTATTCAAAGTCAAAAAAGTGCTGAGAGTGAAATAACCCAGCACAAGGGATGCATGTGCAGTCATGGTAGGTGGAAAGAATACCAAACGATACTTTAGGATGAAGACAGTAAAAGTGGGAATGGAGCTGGGTGGTGGAAATGAGCTGCCAGGCTTCAACATGCGTGAACTTGGGTCTATGCTTACAACAGAAAACCTAGCTTTTGATAAAACCAACGTGAAGCCTGGTCAGCATTAACATTCTAGCCGTGTGTATCATGCAGATTTGCATTTGGGGAGATCGTGCTAGTAATTTAGATAAACATGGAGTGTTTGATGGATTGAAGGTCTTAAGTACGATTGTTTTCCAATTTATTTCTCTCCTAACCCTCTACAAGGGCCAACCAAGCTCTTCAAACATTGTGCAATGGTGTGTATAATAACCCCATTTAGAGACAAAGCATGCGATTCTATTATATAGAGAATCTATCTTATGCAACAGAGACTCATTAGCTGTCCAATGTATATTGTCTCCATAAGCCAGCAGTGGAAGAACCAGCTGCCTTGTAATACATATCCTGTCCTTCCTCATTAAGCCACATCCATTTCTTTTTAAACCAAGTCAATTAATTTGTCACTGGGTTAGAAGCACCATATGCCAATGGAACATCATAAGAAGATCATAAATAGTTTATTATTTCCCCACCAACAAAATATCACATCTTCGGGTTGGCACTTCTTTATTTATTCCGAGTCTGTGCTTAATGCACATCAATATTACTTTGTAGCATGCTTCACGCTTTAAATTATTTTATGAACAGTTATATTGGGGGGAAAAAAAGCTCAGCTATTAATACCAAGAGACTAGCCCTCTCTTTGGCTGAGCATAACATTAACCATACTACTTCCATCCTTGAAACGATGCTCTCTTCCTAGACATCCCATTCTCTCAGGTGGACAGACTGTAAGATATGTTTATGGATTCTTTTGCTGCAAGAATCACCGCCAAGTGATTCTGGATACCAGCACGGCTCACTGTCAATATTGGCTGAGTAAGAAATTAACTACAGTATTAGCTTCAAATAATGATGTCATTACATGGTGACAGTCTGAACCCCATATTGGAAACTCCAGATATGGAACCACTCAGACTTCAGGTGTTTGTATTTCATCTAATAATAAATTAAAAGTCTATGTTCTGAACAGTCTAGGTAAATAAGGGTCAATGCCATTCTGGCTATAATTCAGAGGAATAAATTGAGTTGTTCACAGAACTCCTTTCCCCACCGAGCTACGGTTTTATATGCACTATCTGTTTCTTTCTCATGTCTTCTGCTTTGCCTCTTCAGCTGAAAACAGAAGGTAGTTCACATTCGGTGTGCAACTTAATGCTCTTCTTCCTCAGCTCACCTACTTGGGACAACAACTGACTAAGAGGAACTAATGTATTCTGTTTTAATCTGAATCTGAGCTTAGCAAATGCCGGTGCCTTGATTCTGTTCACCCTGGACTCATCAGTTTGCTTGGGCGAGCGTTGGGAATAATTACTGCACCCTTGGACTAACTCACTTGTGCACAACAAGCAACTCCTTTCCTGATCCAAATGCACACACTTCTCTACATCCGCCAGGGCGAAAACCACCTGCTCAGATGTTTAGACGTCACACATTCCTAGGAAGAGACACCTATCTTGCCTTCACTCTTGCTCCCTCAATGGCTTCCAGACAAAGTTGATTTTTTTTTTAATCCCATAACCACTACTTCCGAGAAAGCCTACTTCACAGAGTATACAGAAAATCTCATTTCCAAAATGTCAACAGATGCCATTTGTGTTACTTCAATATTTAATCTTTATGAGTCCATTCTTTCTTTCCAATTGAGTTATGAGGCTTTAAGGTCAGAACCACAACAGATTGTTCTAAAGCTCCCTTTCAACCCTACTACTAATCTAAACACATTCGAGTTACTCAGTAATTTTGTTGCTTGCAATTTATATTGTCAGCAAACTATGCCCATCGTATTTTAGTAGGACACATCAATAGAGGTAAGATATATTTATGTTGAGAACTTTTACTTGAATTAGGCCATTGGGTACCATCTTCCTGTTAACAGAGCTTGTATATAATTCAATACTGTGAGCCAGTACTGTAAGTTTCATAGATTTGAGCTAAACTTTTCATTGTGTATATTGTATGTAATTGAGGAAATCACTTGATCTTTTAGTTAAATGTTTATAGTGGTTTCCTGATAGTGCAAGTTGTTTCAAATACTTTTTTTAATTCTTAAGGCTTACAAATGCATTCACTTAATTCTGAAACCTTGGCTTGTATGTGCACGTGCATACTGATACATGTAAGAATGAAAATGCAAGCATAATTCTTAACTACAGTCCTCAACTAAATAATGTGCTGACATTTTTAACAACTTCCTTAAACACAGAAATTCTAATTGCACACATCACTCTTTTCCATAATTAAAAATGCAATACACTTTTGCCTCTTTGCTTGGCTTCAGTCCTTTTCTATCTTCCCACCCCCATCCACAATTTTTAACAAAAGACTAAAGCCAGGTTTAAATTTTTAAACAAAATTGCTTCCCTCTCTCTATAAATGCACTCCAGAACACTGCCTAATTTATCTAGGAATGCCTGTTTTCATTAGTAGGAAAATAAATTAGAAACTTTGTAAACATATTACATTTCTATCTAGCGTTTGAAAAGGAGAAAATAATGGCTGATACCTTGGGGCTTTCTTGTTTATTAGGTTTATAACAAAAATGTCAGCTAAACTGAACTCTGGACCTATCTTGTTTATGATGTCATGAAGTAGTAAAGCTCCCTGGAGAGGATAGGAGATGCTAGATTTGGGGATGAAATAGAATTACACAGCTGACTTCCTTATGAGCATGGAACCACTTGGTTACACAGTGGTTCTTGGCTTCAGATGTACATGATTAAGTGTTTTATGAGGCATGGGAGAAATTTGCATGCACTAACCTTCACCATTTTTGTAACAATAGAAAACACTTTCTATTGCTTTCTGAGATAAGCAATGCAGACTTTCTTTTTTCTTCTTCTTTAACACAAACTTTCTTGAGAGATCTTTTCACAAGGGATTTTATTTCCAAATGCAAGTATATGTTTAAGAAGACCTGGACAAAGCATATAATTGTCTAGATCAGCCTTAACTTTGCTACCACGACTATTGGCTTGTTATACCTTTGTACCTTACCTAGCAACTTAATGTATGTGAAGAATTAGCACATGTTACATAATGACAGTGTTGTCTTTTCTTAAAGCTTGTAATGAAACAGGTATAGATAAATTCAAGCCAAATAAGTTTTTATTTAGTACCACTACCACTACATGTGATTAGTACTAATCACATGCATAAGATTATGCCAGTATCATACATACAAAGACAAGTAACGCCAAAAACTTCAAGGAGCTTACTATTCAGTTGAGGGAAAACAAATAATAAGCCATGAAGCAAGACAGTAATGCCAGGCCTACAGAGAGGTGGTAGGCGTGGTGTGTAGTTTGCGAGCAGGTTCAAAGGCAGAGATGAGATTCATTTGGTGGACCACAGAGAGGGAAATATCAATAGTTCAGATTGGTCTTGGTCATAGTACTAGAAGCAGCAATATTTGTATTCATGAATTAGAGAAGGTCCTCACTATCAAAGGACAAATTTAATAGCTAAAGCCACTTGAAGTCTATCCACTTGAAATGTGAGCATTTTTCATAGGAAATAGTAAAGAAGAAAATTCAAATGAGATTTTTCTCCTTGAAAAACTCATCTAAAACTCATAAAAAGAAGTTTATCTTGTCTTATTTAATATTTTATATTTTAATTGTAATGATATACTACTTACTAGAACAAAAATCAATTTAAATGATTGGATTTTTAACATAACTAACATTTTTATAGCACAATTTGATTTAACTTCATCTATCTAGCTTCTGCAATATACCATTTTCTTAAATTTTTATTATTTAACAACCATACAAAAGAATATCAATACCATATACAACTACAAAGCATAATAACAAACTGAATGCTCAGGACTAATCAATCCCCAACTTTATGAAATAGAACATCATTAGTACCTGAATCAGTATATTCCTTTTTCTGTCCCATTCCTGTGACTACACTGCTATTACCGTCAGTCAAGGTAAGCACCATTCTGAATCTCATTTTTATCCTTCCCCAGATTTTTTTCATAGAGTTTTGTCATATACCTATTATTTTAATTTTGTTTTGCTCTGAGCTTTATAAACACACAGCCAAGTCTACCCAGTTTCCTTTGACTTGCTTGTTTTACTCATCATGATGGTTCTAAGATTTGTTGATGTCATCAGGTGTTTCTGTTCATGTAGTTCACCTGATGTTCTATTGAATGAGAATTCTACAATTTACTCCTGTTGGTGGGCATTCGGGCTGTTTCTAAGGTTTTCGTTTTAACCAACAGTGTAGCTAGGAACATTCTCGTGCATATTCCCTAGCTCAGAAGTACAACTGCTTCCAGAACATAGAGTTAAAAGTGGAATTGCTGCATCTTCAAGACACACGAATGTGCAATTTTGTAAGACCATGTAAAATAATTTTCCAAAGCGTTGTGTAAAAATCCCCACTGATCTACATCCGTGCCATTACTTGATGTCATCAGGCATTCCTCAGCACAGTACTCAACGAAGCCATACCCACACTCCTGGTCCACTGAGATTATAAAATAATCTATACTGCATTAAGCTGTGAAATAGGTGGTGATTTATAACAGAGCAATAGATCAACCTCTTTTATCCCTCTAGAAATTGCAAAATTGTATCTCAACGTAGTTGTGTATTTCATTTCTCTGCTTAGAAAATAAAGTTGAACATTTTTTTCATGTTTATTCATCATTCCTGTTTCCTCTTCTGAGAAATGCCTGTTCACATACATAATTTTCCTGTTTTTCTACTGAGTTGTCTTTCTCTTATTGACTTATGATTTTTAATATATTTTATATATAAAGATATACAGAGCTTGTGACTTGCTTTCTTTGACTTCTTTAAAGGAGCAGGCATTCTTAATTTTAATGTACTTAGTAAGATTTACCCATAATTTATTTCAGGGTTAATGCTTTTTGTATCTTGGTTAAGTGCTCAAACCACTTACTTTTAAAAGATTTCCCTTAGCAGAAATATTCAAAGCCCTCATTAATTCCTCCCAAATCCCATTAATCCTTTGATATAAAACATTCTTTTGAGGTACCTATACTTTACTTGTTAAATTTTCTTTTTCTATCAGATGCTGATTCATCCTTTGTATGTGATAGCATCATTTTTCCTAGTAGCTCTTGCATTGACTTCATGAGACTTGACATCTTTTATAAAGTTTACAGTTTTACTTAACAACTGCTTTACATCGTATTTGCGCTTTCTGTTGGGTACTAATAACATTGGACAATTCTACTGAAAAAGAGAGACGAGTGATGTCAAGATGGGTAGGAGTTAGTCACGTGATGCTGGTTAGGAGGTCTGAGTAATAACAGTCATATAAATTGCAAACTCATTACTGAACATATTTACATTATGACAACATTCACTTTCCTGCACAATCTCACAATTTGGGAGAATCAGACAAAGAAAATTGGAAAAGCTATCGTAAGCCATAGCAGCAGCTCCCATTTATAGAACAGGTATTATGGATGTGCCAGGCATGATGCTAAGCTCAATACGCACGTTATTTCAATACCTCATCAAAACAAACCTGAGAACTGATTGTTATTATTCCTGTTTGCTAGATGAGAAAGTTGAGGCTCAAAAGCATCAGTGCCTTTGCAAAATGAAACAACTAGAAAGTGGCAGAACCAAGATCTGAACCTATATGAAACAGAATATTTCAAAGACTGAGATATAGCCATTTTGCTCTTAAGTAACACATGTACTGCTTCTTACAGCAAGTGGAGAGTAAAAGAAGAGAAAAACATAAACAAAGGTATAAAGGTAAAGAGCAGGAACATGAAAGCCTGCAAACTTACTAGAGTAAAAAGAAGGATTGAGGGGTCTTGAGTGACAGGCAGATGACTATATTTTCAACATAACAGGCAGAAATCATTGAGGGTTTCTTGGTGGGCAATATTAATATATTATTACTATAGTATTTATTATAATATTATTATATATATGTATGGCTCAAATTATTTACAAGGTAAATATATATATAATAAAACATTTTAAAGACTGAGATTAAACTATGTATAAGTATATATGTATAAATTCTAATATTTTCTTCCAAAATTTAGTATTTTCTCAAGTGCTCCACTTTGAAGAACACAGGTCTAAGATAATAGAAATGAGGACCTAAGTCAAGGTGATGCCTGGGGGCAAAAATATAAGGTTAGGAACAGATGCAAGAGCGTCTGAAGATGGAATTTACTGACATAGTAGGAGGAGAATGGAGGAATTAGACATGACTTTAGTATTTTAAGCCTCTTCATAGCTGGAAACACTGCCACACCATGAAAATGTGCATGCAAGCCATGGGAAGAGCTGGATTCAGGAAGATGATGAGCTCAGTTTTAAAGAGGGAATCAATAGGACATCCCCTTGACCAACAAGTATTAAGTAATACGAATCCAAAATGCAGCAGAGTCTAGATTAGCCTCTGGGACTATATCTATATAAAGGTGAAAATCAAAGCCTTGGTTAAGAACAAGATCCTCAGAGGAGAAGGCAGTAAAAACAATATTCACAGATATGCCTCAGAGAATGGTGACCATCTAGGGAAGCAGAAAAGAGGAAAAGGAGCCAAGAAAGAAGAGAGAGGGAACAGTCAGCAAAGGAGGAGAATCAGCAAACTTGTGAGCCCTGAGATAACAGAAGAAGAAAGTGTAGAAAGTGTTTGATAGCATTAAATATGGTTGAAGTCAACAGGGACAAGTGATGAAACCACTGGAATTGTTTACTCATCTATTTAAACATAAATTCCAAGAGCTAAGACATGGAAGCAACCTAAATGTTCATTAACAGATGAATGGATAAAGATGTGGTATTTACACACACACACACAATGGGATATTACTCAGCCACAAAAAAGAATAAAATAATGTTATGCCATTTTCAGCAACATAGATAGACCTAGAGATCATAATACTTAAGTGAAGTAAATCAGAGAAAAACAAATATCATATGATAGTGCTTATAATCTAAAAAAATAATACAAATGAATTTATATACAAATAGAAACAGACCTGTAGGCATAGAAAACAAACTTATGGTTACCAAAGGGGAAAGGAGGAAGAAGGTAAAATAGGAGTTTGATATTAACATACAACTGTACACAAAATAAATGTCCAACAGGGACCTACTGCACAGCACAGAGAACTATATTCAATATTTTATAATTACCTATAAGGGAAAATAATCTGGAAAAAGAATATATATATATATATATATATATATATATATAAAATTTCCCAAGCACTCAAGGGTTTCATCTGCAAAGGCCACCTGTCTGGGTCCATATGTTTCTTTCGCCTGGATCTCTCTCTCTCTCTGGGATCCTTGCATCTTAGTGATTTGTTCAGGTGACTGAATTAGGTTGCCTGAACCTTTGGTTTCTAAAGACAGTGTTCAGTTCAGTTGCTCAGTCATGTCCGATTCTTTGCGACCCCATGAATCGCAGCACACCAGGCCTCCCTGTCCATTACCAACTCCCAGAGTCCACCAAAACCCATGTCTATTGAGTCGGTGATACCATCCAACCATCTCATCCTCTGTCATCCCCTTCTCCTCCTGCCCTCAATCTTTCCCAGCATCAGGATCTTTTCCAAAGTGTCAACTCTTCGCATCAGGTGGCCAAAGTATTGGAGTTTCAGCTTCAGTATCAGTCCTTCCAATGAATATTCAGGACTGATCTCCTTTAGAGTGGACTGGTTGGATCTTCTTGCAGGGGCATGCTTTAATCAAGCACATATCTAGGGCCTCCTAATCTCTTCTCCTTAAAGCCTGGGGCTGAAGGGTCAGGCCAGACAATGAAAGTCAAGCTTCCTCTCACCAAAGTGCCACTGAGGTAGGAAATAAAAAGGAAATCCTAGAACCATAAAAAAATTAATTAGGCCTATCATATAAACAATCCCTTGGGGATTAATAGGAAAAGACAGGATGCTTCCAATTATTCACAAAATAGTCACTATAATACTAGCTAACATTTCCTGAGCATGTTTCACAAGCTTTGAAAAATACAGACACTATGTATGTAATCCTCATACACAAGCTCCATTTCACAGATGAGGAAACTGAGGCTCAGCAAAGCTAAGTAACTTGCACAAGCACACCTATGAATTACAGAGTCAGGATTCTAACCCAGGCCAGTGTGACTCCAAGCCTGGACCAACCAACACACTCCTGGCTTCTTTCCAATCCACTGCCAAACAACCTCCCTCCACTACTCTCAGCCACCAGCCAAACCAGAGGGAGTGACGGATCAGGAGAGAACAGAGCAGCTGTATATAGAGCTGCACAAAGCACCCTACACAACCAAGTTATTAAAGCATGCTTTGTGTACAGTGAAAAGTAGCTCAGGGATATCTTGCTAACATGGAAAATTCTTCAGAAAGTACAGAGTTCTGAGTAAGCCAGCTCAATATCAAAATAAGAAATACTCTAATGGAATTACATACTCGAGTTTGAAATAACTCCAAGTAACTTAGATTTTGTGATTAAATCCTAAACAGCTTCCAAGCAAAAATAGAACCATGACATCACAGGATGAGCTCAGAGCATGGAGGGCTCTGTCCGCTCCCCTTCATGTTCCCTGTGAGCCCACCATGCTAAGTCATTGTCACTCCCTAATCCTCCAGATTCTTTTAAGCCCTCATGCCTTTATTCTGGCCACTCCTGTCTCCAGAAAGTCTAGTCCCACCTCAGTCCCTGGTCAAACACCTTATCCTTTAAGACTCTGCTCAAATTAACTTCCTTAGGAGGACTTTCTAATTTCCTCTAATTAACTGCATCTTTGGTGTTATCACAGTGTTCTTGGGTATTTTAGACTCGGATTGATTTAGCCATATTCTTCAGTTCATGCTACATTATTCATCACTGGTCCATCTTTAACTTTATATATGGTATAAACAACACTGAAATATCTATATACACTACATCTTCAGTACAACATTTTATACAACTGACTTATTTTCCCTGAATTAATTTCTAAAAAAGTAGAAATTCTAAGTTTGACATACTACCAAATTCTCTTCTAGAACATTTATATCAATTCAAGCTCCACCCATAGTATACAGAAGTACCTATTACCCCTACATTCTCAGTTCAGTTCAGTTGCTCAGTCATGTTCGAATCTTTGCGACCCCATGAATTGCAGCACGCTAGGGCTCCCTGTCCATCACCAACTCCTGGAGTTCACTCAAACTCATGTCCATCGAGTTGGTGATGCCACCCAGCCATCACATCCTCTGTCGTCCCCTTCTCCTCCTGCCCCCAATCCCTCCCAGCATCAGAGTCTTTTCCAATGAGTCAACTCTTTGCATGAGGTGGCCAAAGTATTGGAGTTTCAGCTTTAGCATCATTCCTTCCAAAGAACACCCAGGACTGATCTCCTTTAGAATGGACTGGTTGGATCTCCTTGCAGTCCAAGGGACTCTCAAGAGTCTTTTCCAACACCACAGTTCAAAAGCATCAATTCTTCGGCACTCAGCTTTCTTCACAGTCCAACTCTCACATCCATACATGTACTGGAAAAACCATAGCCTTGACTAGACAGACCTTAGTCGGCAAAATAATGTCTCTGTTTTTGAATATACTATCTAGGTTGGTCATAACTTTTCTTCCAAGGAGTAGGCATCTTTTAATTTCATGGCTCCAATCACCATCTGCAGTGATTTCGGAGCCAAAAAAATAAAGTCTGACACTGTTTCCCCATCTATTTCCCATGAAGTGATGGGACCAGACACCATGATCTTCGTTTTCTGAATGTTGAGCTTTAAGCCAACTTTTTCACATTCTCAGTAGCACTAAGTATATTCAACTTTTTATCATCTTTGCTCATGTGATAGGAAAAAAGGATAGCTATTCTTTTTTTTAATTTCACTCTTTTGATTACTAGTAATGTTAATCATATTGTTATATGTTTATTAACCTTTCATATTTTTTCCATTGTGAATTGCTTACTTATGATCTCTATTAAATTATTCATTGAGGTGATCATCTTTTCCCAATCGATTTACAAATGTTCATTACATACTAAAGATATCGATGCGTTTTCTGCCATATTTGCTGCAAATTTTTTTTCTTTTTTTTTGTCTTTTCATTTTTAAAGCGTTTTCTGCTATATTGATGTTTCACACTTTTCAGGTAGAGAAAACTATCACTTTTCTTTTGTGACTTCTTCCTTTGGTATTACACTAGAAAGTTCTTCCCCAACCTCTAGGTACATAACCTAGAGGGATGCTTATCTATGTGTACCAGGAGACTTGTATAAGAAAGCTCACTGAAATACATTCACAGCAGTGAACATTTGAGGGGAAAACTAAATGTGCCTTGTAAAAAAATAAACACAGTAGAATATAAATATAGTAGATAAATAACAGTGAAATATACAACAGAATTACCTGGAGCATCTATGTGATTCATCATGGATATTTCTCAAAATACAGGTTGAATGGGGAGGAAAGAAACAAAAATGAATAATAATACATGTCCTCTATTACCGTGTGTATATATGAAAGTAATTCTCAATGTTGGTTTGTAGATGCATCAATTTGTAGTAAAAGCATAAAAACATACCGAAGGAATAAACATCAAATTCATGATAGTTGTTGCCTCTAGGAAAGGCAGAAGAAAAAATGGAACTTTGAAAAGGTACAAAGGTGCATTCACTCCATGTGAAAAATCTACTCTATCTTCTAATCAAAAACAAATGTGTACCCCAGTCTCACCACAACCACCCTAAAAACCCCAGCCAAGTTTCCTGCCACTGCTCTCTCACAAGCCATTTTTGGATGTGCTTGACAGCCACTCTGATCTCCCCCAAAAGCCTCATCGTGTGAGTAATAAACTTTTTATATGTTTGTATTAGGTTTATTAGGTATATTATATTATATTAGGTTTATTATAATATAATAAACCTTTTATAATAACCCTCTCAAAAAATGTGACAAAACATTAATAGTTACCATTCTGGATGGGTAGTGAGTTGTTTTCTTCTCTTACACTCTATTTTTCTGCATTAACATTTTTTCTCCAAATGAAAAAAAGGAGAGTATATCCCCCCCTACCAAGAATATATAGAAATTCACTTTTATTTTATTCTACAATTGCAATATTTCTTAAAATTTATGATATAAAATAGGACTCTAACGAATGAATGAATAAGTGAACCAACGAAAGCAAGTGAAAGAGTAAATGAATGAAAAGAATGACTGAGCGGCTAATTCATCTAAAAGACTACATTATTCTCTCTCCCAAAGTCAGATTATGTAAACATACTCGGTGAATCAGAAAGAATTTAGCAGCCATGCTGACATTCGAGTAACTGTGGCCATAAACCAGGTTGATGCCAATCCATACAGTAGCCACTTGCCATATGCGGCCTATCAAGCACTTGAAAGGTGGGTTGTCTGAATTGCTATGTGTTGTAAAAAATGTGAAATACATACTAAGATACTCTGAACTTAGTAGCCCCCAAATGTAAAATAACATATTAATAACAAAACTCATTTCATGCTAAAATGATATCTTGGATCAATTGGGTTGAAAGATGTATACTATTAATATTAATTTCACCTGATTCTTTTTATCCTGTTATTGAAACTACTAGACAATTTACAGCTACAGATAAGGCTTACATTACATTTTTACTGGACAGCAATGAAATAGAAAAACAATGTTGTTTTAGATCTAAAATTGCAGAAGAAAAAACCATGTTCACTTTTCACATATGCCTAATCTGAATGCAAACCATCCACCTCTTTACACAAATAATGACATGAAACTAGATGAAAAAATATGAGGTCATTTTGCTGCACAGCCGACAACTCGGAAAATTAGGCCTTACGCAAATTGTTCTATGAAGCACTTAATAAAATTTTAAGGAAGTGGAAAATCTTTTATTAAGTTCTGTAATACAAAGTAGATTCATTTCCAAAAGAAGATCATAAGGTGAGAATGTAACATGGAAAACAGCAGCTGGAATGAAACGGCATTTTGTTGCCAGTCTTCCCATGTTTCTGTTGCCCCATGTGCTGAGTGCTCAGTGCTGAGTGCTGAGTCCTGAGTCACTCAGTCGTGTCCAACTCTTTGCGGCCCCACGGACTGTCGCCCGCCAGGATCCTCCATCCATGGGGATTCTCCAGGCAAGAATACTGGAGTGGGTTACCATGCCCTCCTCCAGGGGATCTTCCCAGGTCTCCCTATTGCAGGTGGATTCTTTACCATCTGAGCCACCAGGAAAGCCCAAATGTAGTAAATACAGTTGTCCCATGGATCATCACTATATGAATTCATGGTATTTCGGTGGTCCTGGGGTTGCTCTCTTTTTAATGTGGTCTATTTTTGACTGGAAAGTGATGGTGCTAATGAGGCCCTCTTAAGACCCGTGACGTCCAGTCACAGAGCAGTACCATGGCCAAGAAAGTTACTAGTAATAAACAGTCATTTCAGACTAACTTCACAACTTCCTTGGTATCAGCTACTGCAAAGGGGATATATTATCTACATCAGTTCTTAAAATCCCCCTTCCCTCATAATCTGCAGCTATTCTCACATCCTTGACCCAACAATTCCTAGAAAAGCTTCATTCATGTGCTGTCGGTCCTACCCCCCTTCATTGAGATTATGATATGTATCTCAAAAGCCAGGAGGAAACCAGTCAGACAAGGACAGATCCTTTCTTCCAAGTGCAGAGAAGGGGCTGACAGTGAGAGGGCAAAGCAGAACCCTCTCAAGCAGGCAGAAAAGAGGAAAGGTTGTGAAAAAAAAATTAAGTTTATACTTGATATCCTGTCCAAACCAGCCAAAGCTAGGCTAAGGGTCAACACAGGTGCGTGCCATGCGCCTAGTCGCTCAGCGATGTCTGACTCTCTGCGATCCTATGGACTGTAACCCGCTAGACTCCTCTGTCTGTGGGATTCTCCAGGCAAGAATACTGGAGTGAGTTGCCATGCCCTCCTCCAGGGGATCTTCTCAACCCGGGGATCGAATCTAGGTCTCCCGCATTGCAGGAGGATTCTTTACCATCTCAGCCACCAGGGAACACACGTAGCTAAACACATTAAAAGACCACATTTTATAAACTAGAAGCAAGGCATGGTATAAAAATGAACCTTGTAGCCATCTTTTACTTAGACCTTGTAGAAATGGAAGGATTTCACAAGTCAGAGAGCATCTGTAATAGTCTGTATTAAAGAGAAATTGCACATATTCTCCAAATATGTGCCACTGGGAGACACAATAATTTTCAGAAATGACACTAAGGGATGCTTCAATAACAAGGAAAATTTCATAAACAAATTCAGGAAATAGAGTCTGATATACCACTATAGGCACTGGTGTTTTGTTTTTTGTTTTTTTGCGGGGTTTTTTTGCTTTGCTTTTATCCAGTTGGAACAGGATACCTGAAATTGCACAGCCAGTTTAATATGAATGTCATTACTCCGAGAGCAGGCTTTAAAATGCCCCAATTCCACGTTCCCCTCTCTGAATGCAGGCTCCTCACTTATTATTTCTTTCACTCCTTCACTCTCTACCCTCCTGGGGACCTACTGTCACTCAACCTTCCTGCTCCACACTGCCCATGAGCCTCTTCCTGGCTGTATTGTCCTACCTCTACCCAGAGTCAAATACTTGCCAACGCCCTCTGCATGCTTAATTCCCTGCTCCCTGATCTGCACACCCACTGTGCATACACCCAGTCTGACCTCTCCCCAACAGTCGGGTTTCTCAGCTCCCACGCTACCCAGTGCTGCCGGAGCCCACTACGGAATGAATGTACCCAGAGGACCATTACTAAGTCAAGCTGTGCATGGTGACTTGCTTCCTTCCTCTGCTTAGCAATTCTCACTTTCATTCTTGTGAACACCCAGATGTCACCTCCCCAGCAGCCTCTCCGGACCCCAGGACTCCAGTTTCACCTTGGTCACACTCCCTCTCAGCACATGACTTGATCTGAACAGACAGAGGTGTCTTAAGAGACCCCAGTCTTCATCACAAGACATCAGTGCTAATAAATGTTCTCTTCCTTCCTGCCCATGACAAATGAAGAGCTGGATGCCTTCATCCTCTCTCCCAGTATGTGTGTATAAATAAATGCATGTAGAATCCACCCAGGGCTTCCCTGGGGGCTCAGATGGTAAAGAATCTGCCTGCAATGCAGGAGACCCAGGTTTGATCCCTGTGTCAGCAAGATCCCCTGGAGGAGGGCATGGCAACCCACTCCAGTATTCTTGCCTAGAGAATTCCAGGGACAGAGGAGCTCAGCAGACTATAGCTCATGGGGTCGCAAAGAGTCAGACATGACTGAACGACTAACGTCACACTAAATACACCCATGCACAAAAACCACACATATTACACACACACATCCATCTTGCCTTCCTTGAATCTTTTCCTCTCCTTCTTCTGGGCTCACTCTCTGCTCTCATGGCCTGACATGCAAATGAATCTCACCCCCTCTCTGTAAAATGTTTACCAATGATTGAAAGAGCATGTCACTCCGTTACACTTGGAGAAGCAACAAAAAAAGTCAGAAGTGTTGCATGGTTTATTCTGTGTTTCTAAGTTCTTTGAATCTATTATAGCAGTTTATATTGATGTTTTTAAATTTTTCATAACAGTTTATATGCATATTTTTTAAAAATTTCTCCAAATCCCTTCATAACTAAATGTTTTACACAAGAAACCCAAGTCTATTTCCTCCATTCTCACATCTCTTCCCTTCTGAGCCCCTGGTGGCCAGGCTTCCATGCCCAGCGACCTCCAGAACTGGACTCTTAAAGGGCACCAGTGGCCAACTACGTTGTGGCCACATCCTTCCCTCTGTCCTACTCTTAAAAACACCAACAATGATGACCTACTCCCTCTTTGAAACTCTTTCCTCCCTTGGCCTCTACAAGACAAGCTCCGAGTTCCATTATAAAACCAGATACACTTCACTGAAAGATCCTGCAAATGATCAAATGAGTTTTCCCTTTCCTTCTCCTAAAATCACAGGGAGTGAGAGGAGCTGCAGAATGGGAGCATCTACATGCATGTCTGTGTGTTTGCTTATGAAACGTCATCCTCTAAACTGCACACTACACACTCTCCCACTATCTTCTCCACTGGCTCCACTTCAGGGGAAAACGTGATAAGGCCACATCAAAGTGTCCATAACCCTCAGCATTGCCAAGGGAACTTCTTGTCAGCTGTCCTCTACATACACCACCCCCTTCCAGGGCCACAGGGTGGAGCTCTCCTTTCCTGAGCTACTTTGCTCAGCTTCCCGCCACTCCACCTCTCTCCTGTGAGGAAGAGGCAAAGTTAATGTTTTCCTTGAACAAGATTTTGAGAAATGAAGAGGGGTTCCGTGTATGGACAAGGCAAGATTGGACATTCTCCATGGGGACTTTCACTTTCAAAGATAGAAAGTCTGCATGTAGAAAACTACAATTAGATAAGCGCTTTGGGTGCACATTAGCAACCAGTGAGGGTGAACATTCAATGAGGTCGTGTAGGTGGGAGAATTTTGCAAACTAACTTGCTGAGCAAATGTTAGATTTTTTCACATCATCTATCTGAGTTGTTGGAGAAAAAATGAGACAATATATGGAAAATGGCTTTGTCAACTGGAAAAAACATTTATAATTTATATTATGTGATGTTTTGCCTCTAGGTGGATTAAGAGTCAGACCATGGCAATATTGAAGAAAATTAAAGTACCTGCTAATTTCTTTTAAATCCACATTCATGGAGCAGTTTATAAACTGAGAATTCTAACTAATTTCCATCTTCTCACCTCTTTTCAAATGAATGATTACAATAAGCTTCAAATTCTATTAACAACAGAGTCAAGTTCCTGGTGACTCTAAATTACCAGACTTTGGATTTGAGGCCTAAAAGTCAACTTTTATGCCCAGGCCACAATAACAAGGCCAGCCCATTTTCTCTTGTGACTATTTCCTTCATTTCAATTGCCTTTGGCATCATAACATTGTGATTCTATTGCAGTAGCCTCCTGGCCATTCACTCTATCTTTAGCCTCTATGATTTATAATCCATCCTTCCTACGCAAAGAGTCGGACACGACTGAGCGACTGAACTGAACTGAACTGAACTTCCAACAGATGCTAAAAAAATCAACACTGTTTTTCCTATTCCAACTATTTTTTTAATAACTGAAATCATAAATGAAGTGGTGAGTCAAGAAATTAAAACAAATTAAACAATTATTGAAAAGGAAGAAGAAAATCATCACTTCTTAGAAGACCTAAAAACCCTAAAAATTTTACTGAGAAGCTATGTAGTACGGTAGATTGGATACAAATAAGCATGCAAAAATCAACAGCTTCCCAACATGCCAGAAGTAACCAACTGGAACACATAATGGGGGAAAGATTTTTTCACCCTAGCTGCCAATGCCCACCAGACACAGTCAGGAAGAGTGAAAGTGGGAGAAAAGAATTATTGGAGTCTCTCCTTCTTCTGTGATGGTTACTATCTGCAGCCTTTTTATGACACAGAGCTTCTTTCCTGTTTTGCTTTGTATTGTTTTCATCCTCTGTTTAAGATTTAAAGAGACTCATGGTTCAAGTTTCAGCCTGGGCAGCTCTGGGTTTGGGTGGGGACATGGGGGAGATCACGGGAGAGTAAGAGCAGGATGAATAGGATGTGGCCAACAGGCCCCAAGGCCGCAACCAGCTGCACCAATCTGGGTGTTATCACTGACAGGGATGGAAAACTGAAAGCCACCTCTAACTCTTCTCCTCTGTACTGCACAGACACTCAATTGCCAAGTCCTATAAACTGATCCTTTTAAAGAGTTCATGGATTTACTCCTTTCTCCCCAGCCCTAGTCCTGTCCCTTGCCAACATCCTCAGTAATTTGGGCCCAGATTATAATCATTTCTTAGGGGCTCCTTCAGCTACAGTCCCTAATCCATGTCCCTTTCTGTTTTTCTTTCTCATCATTTTACTGTGTCACACTCTTGACTGGTTAATATCCTACAGAATGTATGCCTGGAAGGCCAACCAATCTGGGCTAGAATACGAGGTTCATCTCTCACTCCGGACTGAATGGGTTTGAGCCCCAAGCCGTCCTCTGGTTAGCTCTGTGACCTTGATCATATTACTTGATCACTCTGAGCCATCAGTTTCCTCATTTGTAAAATTGGCCTAATGTATATGTGAGAAAAATTACTGTGAGTGTTACAAATAACACATAAAATAGAGGCTCTGTCTAGGGACTGGACACAAAATAATTCAGCAGGCATTCAAAACCCATCACTTCTGCCATGAGAGCTGCGGTCATTATCACCATTAGAGTCTACAGTTGTCTGCTGGAGCAAGTTTAATGCCTATGCTTGTGTCTAAGACCATATAATTTGCCCCCACCCAACTTATACAAGGCACTCCCCAACACAAAACAATCAGCTCCGGGTCCATGCTACTCAGCCCCATCTCCAGAACCCAAACATCCTCACCCCTATCCCAGAACTTTGACTCTTCATCTTCTTTCAGCCTAATGTGCCCTTTTCACATGTTTCCAAATATGCCTACAAGGACTCTTTCCATCACCTGCCTGCCTTGTGATTCCACAGTGCCTCTTTCACCCCACCACCACCATCACCATCACACACAGTTAGCTCTTACCACCCTGTGTGTCCAGCTCTGTCCAGAGCAGTTTGAATGAGTTCTCTCATTTCATCCTCACAACAGCCCTAAAAACCAAGGACTATTATTCTCGTCACTTTACAGCTGGAGTCACTGGGGCTCTGAGAGGGTGAGTTGCTTGCCCAAGGTCACAAAGTCAGCCACTGGCAAAATCAGAACTCAAAAACTAGGTCTGAACTCTCAACTGCTACCCCAACCTTTCTCAACACATATTTTTAGGCAATGGCTGGATGAGTCACCTTAATATGTCAGAATCCAACCCAGTCACATCTTCTTTATCCTTGAGGAAGCTAGTTCCTATTACTTTCCCCTGCTCTTGCCTCTTTGGCACTTACAGTGGTTTTAAAGAACACACACCATACTGTACACTGTCCTATACCGTGTCTGCACTGGATAATTGGGCACTCACTTTGGCTGGGATCTATTATAATGTGATTGTGCACAATTGAGTATCCTTCACTAAGTGCCACCGTGAAGGACACACACTGTTTGTAGAGATCAGTCTCCTTTCTTCCCAGATATACCTCAGGAATCTTCTCCAATAGAATACAAATTTCTTGCAGGCAAGAACAACATCTTATATTTCTTTGTGTCTCACAAACTTCTACAGATATTAGAGATACCCTCAAAATACCTTTTGGCTTGTAGTTGGTCTAAGCAGGCTTTCTTAACTAGGGGGTTGGGGGAGGGACTGCAGGTCCCTGGAGGTATGCAGGACAAAAGGAGAAAGAGGGAATGAATGATCTTCTGTTATCTTCTCAGAAGAGAGAGCACAGCTGGGTCCCTAAACACACTGAGGAAAATGTTTCCAGTTGTCAGAAGCCTGAAGCAAACTGGGTTTGATGACGTCAATATAATGCTTATTATACTACATATTTGGCATCAATTCCAGAGAAGACTGTGAGTCAGGAACTCAGAAAAAGTCTCCTGGGCATATAGGCAGCTCCTGGTCTCTCTCTTCCACATTAAATACACTCAGGGTAGGGAATACACATTTTTAAATGCATGAAACATGAGCCAGACTTGACATCCATCTATCAGAGCTGCTTTAAGGATAATAAAATCAGTGCTGCCATAATAAGGAGGGGGAACTTGATGACCCACTGGAGATTTCTTCCAATCTAAATGATTCTATAAATTCCCCTAAAATCATAAAAAAGCAGATTAAGGATTCATGTAGGCGTTTGGACTATAAATACAAATTAATTTCTGCTCCAGTTGCAGTTTTTTTTTCTCATCTTTGCAAGAAGCACCTCTATCTCCGAGATATTTCTGGGTGAAACACCAATATAACAGCTAAAGATAGATAGGACTCCCCCAGGTTCTCGCTGGTGACTATTTTCTTCTAATTTCACAAATAAATCTGCATCTTGAAATGCACTGAATTGAATCTTGCTGCTGTCCAGAAACATTTATCACTGGAAATCTGTTTTGTTTGGGGAGTAAGATATAATTATGTACAGATTCAATAAGAACTTAAATGTTCCATTGAGAAATTCTTTATTGAAAATGTTTTGTTTTAACTCTAAGTAATCTGCTTCCATTTTCAGTTACTAGCCATATTACTGCAATTCTTTCTGAATTTTTTAAAAACGTTTCCTTATCAGAGCTCAATAACTAGAAATCAGAAGAAACATTTTGAACATTTGAACTATGAACATTTTTAAAAGATTAACTTATCAATTTATATGTTTTTGGTTCACATACTTGCTCTTATTCAATATGAAGTTAGAGACCAAAATAGAAATGAACAAACGGATTACAGATAATGTTTCCAAATGCATAGGGATAAATGCATATCCCTGAGGAAACGTGCTCCATTATGACATCACAGCTGTTTCTCCTATAAAAAGAACTATGTCCTGCAGCAAACTATAATTTCCCAAATAAAGGGAATAAAAGATTAAAGAAAAGAAAAACATGTCAGCAATGGATTTCTCAAATCCAAGGATAGCAACCAGATGCCAAGCATATTAAAATACCATATCTGACAAAGGATTTAAAAAAAGAAATCTTGTACCACTTGAATGCTTAAATACAAAGTATTTCCCCTTTAAATATACCAAAGAAAGGAGACTGTGGTATATTGTTTCAAGAATGGCTGCATGTCTCATGATCTTAGTCCTCTCACACATTTACTCTGGGCTTGGTCCTGTGACTAGCTTTGGTCGATGGAACACTAGCAAGCACGACATAAATGGAGGCTCAAAAAGCACTTGCATGTTGGGGCTTGTCTTTTCTTGCTGCTCTTGGTAACCCTGAAATTGTTATCAGTTTATTCAAGAGAATAACCTTAGACTAGCCTAGTGGACACACGTGGTCTGTCACTTCCACCACCCCAGCCAGCTGCCAGCACCATACATGTGAATTATGCCATCTAAGTTAACCAGCTCCTAGCAACCTGCTAGAGAAGCCAATGGCACCCCACTCCAGTACTCTTGCCTGGAAAATCCCATGGACAGAGGAGCCTGGTGGGCTGCCGTCCATGGGGTCGCAAAGAGTTGGACACAACTGAGCGACTTCACTTTCACGTTTCACTTTATGCATTGGAGAAGGAAATGACAACCCACTCCAGTGTTCTTGCCTGGAGAATCCCAGGGGTGGCAGAACCTGTTGGGCTGCCATCTATGGGGTCGCACAGAGTCAGACACGACTGAAGCAACTTAGCAGCAGCAGCAGCAGCAACCTGCCAGCTGACTGTAGAAACACAAGTGAGTCCTGGCAAGCCAAACAGAAGAACTGGCTGGCTGAGCCCAGCCTAAATTGCCAGCTGAAGAAATCAAAATCTAATATATGGCTTTATTTTCCAAAGTGAGTTTGCCTATGAAATATTGAGTTGTATTAAGCCATTTATAAGCTAGCAGTTTGGAAATCCTTCTAAAATCTACATCCCATGTACAATCTATGATATCTAGCAGATATCACTTATTCACTGCAAGCATGAGGCTATGTGCTTGATGATAAAAATGGCCTTGATTAATCTATATAAAAACTTCATATGAAAGGTATTATTATAACCTACACTTTACAAATCAAGAACTGAGGCTTAGAAAGTAAGTTGGTTGGGGTTACATGGTATTATGAGTAAGCTTGGACTAACACATTTGATTTGCTCAAGAGTCTGAGCTCTTAATCACTGTTTTTCTGTCTGATATCACCTATACCATCTGCTATGAAAGGCTTCTCTTGTCCACTGGGCTGGAGAATTGCTGGGGCTGTGATATTCTCTTGAATCTTAAGTCATCAGGCAGAGCAGACACAATGAAGCTTAGCCACCCAATTGAGGATACAGTGAGATGGATGGTGGACATGGTGGGTCTTGCTCTGGCCTGCTGACCTCTGACACAGAAGCTGGAAGAACAAGAGAGCTTCAGCAGGGGGGCAGGAGCTACCTAACATATGACAACCTGGCCCATCAGCAGCAAGTGGTCCAAGTCTCAGGCTATGACCAATAAGATGAATAATGCCCCTCTTTCCAGCCTTAGGGGATGAGTGTGAGGAAGAAAAGGAGTCTTGGCAGGAGTTGGAGAAACAGGCGGGAAATTGGGCAGAAGTCCCTTTCTTCTCATGAGTGTAGAAGGCATTCCCATGAGGAGACAGAAGAACCTCAATATATACCACAGACTTACTGTCTGTCCGTTCTTTGCTAATGAAATCTCTGGAATCAGGCTTGCTTTGCTCTGGATTTCTAACATTTTTTAAATGCCTCAACCCTAACTCAATACTGAGTTGAAACAGGGGTGAGGAAAAAGAAGTCGATCAAGACAGCCCCTTTCGAAAACTACTTGTTTCAAATTACATAACATGAACAAAACCCTTCCTAACCCAATCAAAGGTCTAGCCCACCAGTCAGCTGTGTATTTCCTTGGGCTGGCTGAAATCACAAGTGTTTAAGGTACTTATGGTTGAAGGTATAAATTGGTTTTTAACCTCCATCTGCCTAATGGAGTCTACCAGAGCCAATCTCTTTTTAAGAAACTCCTAAAGCTTGCAGGACTCTAATGCTAGAGGAAGTTATTGCTGGCACATTTATAGAGAACTAGTGAGAGGGAATATGAAAAGGGCCACGATAATTGGGAACATTAAGTATACCTAGGCGAGTGTGAAGAGACACAGGGTGAGAAACTTATTTACCTTAAATGAAGCTGAACACAATTTTCAGAAAAGACCAAAACATCTGTATATTAAAATCCTGCTCCCATAAAGGAGACCAATGGGTCCTAGACAACCAGCACGACTGCCCTTTCTCTGAGGGCTGCCAATAATGGCAGAGGCATTTTCTGAGGACCCATAAAGCTCTCTGACAGTTAGTTTCTTGACCTGTTAAATGGGGTCATTACAAAGTTTAAGAGATAGAGAAGCAGTTTCTATTTTAGATTTCTCAGATCTGAATAAGTCCCCTCCCCAGATCTTGAAAGCATCATTTTACATCTTCATTTGCTAAGTTTTGACATGAAAAAGAGAAAGACTAATAGGTAATGTAGTGTCTGCTCTTTGTCTGGGATTGTTCTAAATGTTTTACATATATGAACATAATCTCCCCAGCAATGCTGTGAGCTAGGCATGACTATCCTCACTTAACAAATGCAGAAACTGAATCAGTGTCTCTGAGCTGGTGGCAGGCTTGTGGGTAAAGAATTCGCCTGCAGTGCAGGAGACACGGGCTTGATCCCTGGGTCGGGAAGATGCCCTGGAGGAGGAAATGGCAACCCACTCCAGTATTCTTGCCTGGAAAATCCCATAGACAGAGGAACCTGGTGGGCTGCAGTCCATGGGATCACAAAGCGTAGGACACAACTGAGTGACTAAGCACGCTCGCTCGAGCTGGTGGCACAGCCAAGGTTCAAACTCCAGTCATCAGCTCCAGGACCCACATGCTCGACAACTGGGAAACTCTCAGGAGCTCTTACCAATCGCTTCATAAAGGAAAGGAATGCACAAAAACAAGTAAATACAAAGACTCTCATTTCAAAAAATAACATCTTACATCTCCAAAGGCAAGAAAGAAGGAAAAGGGAAAAACAGAGGTCTCCAAAACTGAAAAATAAAACTGACTTTATGCTAGACATTGTGCTCATTGACATATATTAAAAAGCAGAGACATTACTCGGTTAACAAAGGTCTGTCTAGTCAAAGCTATGGTTTTCCCAGTAGTCATGTATGGATGTGAGAGTTGGACTGTAAAGAAAGCTGAACACCGAAGAATTAATACTTTTGAACTGTGGTGTTAGAGAAGGCTCTTGAGAGTCACTTGGACAGTGAGGCAATCCAACCAGTCCATCCTAAAGGAAATCAGTCCTGAATATTCATTGGAAGGACTGATGCTGAAGCTGAAGCTCCAATACTTTGGCTACCTGGTGCGAAGAACTGACTCTCTGGAAAAGATCCTGATGCTGGGAAAGGTTGAAGGCAGGAGAAGAAGGGGATGACAGAGGGTGAGATGGTTGGATGGCATCACCAACTCAATGGACATGAGTTTGAGAAGGCTCCAGGAGTTGGTGGTGGACAGGGAAGCCTGGTGTGCTGCAGTCCATGGGGTCACAAAGAGTCAGATACAACTGAGCCACAGAATTGAACTGTGCTCATTGCATTACAGACCAAAGAATGTTTGGAAACATACAGATTTTCCCAATCCTCAGAGGAACATTTGGGAATGACTGAGACAGATATATGGAAGGCACTCTGATAACGTGCCCACCAGACACTAATGGTTGCTGTGGTGCTCTGAATGGTTTCTGTGGTACCACCCTCTCCAAGCGCTCGCACTGAGGTTGTCTCAGACAAACCAAGTGGACAGAGGTATATGGAGCCCGGCAGGCCGCCCACATGGATGTGTGCACAGCATTAGCCTCCTGTGTTCTGAACAATCTATCTCCGATTGCTCCTTCTGTACTCCCTGACGTGGAGCAGCATGTGCCAGACAGCAGGAATTCCCCAGGAAGTTCCAGGAAGAGGTGCTGGGGAAGCAGCAGCCCCCTAGGAGTGCACTGGGAAAGAAGCCCCTGCCACCATTCCCAACATGTTAGATATTCTCTGCTGAGGATGGGAGGCTCTGCAGGAGGTATCTCTCCCTCACTTCATTCATCTTCCCTTTGATGTTAGACCAGAGCAGAGGCCTGCAGATGGGCTTCTAGTCCGTAGCTTCAGCTCACACTGTGCCTTTCAAGTGCATCCGTCTCTCCAGGCCGGGAGTACCTTCAACAACTTCAGCTCTGTTTGGGAAGGGTGCTCACTTAGCTATCCACTAACAGAGTGGGCAAGAATCATGGCTAGTGTCCATCACACCACCAGCGACTGGGACATGATGTCAGAATTCACCTTCCACATCTTAAGGCAGCTCATTAATAATCGAACAATTCCTTTGGAATCGGGGAGAGGGAGCAGTCACAGAAATGGGATGGTTAGTGGCTTTAGGAGAAGCTGTCATAGAACAGTGTTGAGAGGCTCAGTTCTGGATTCCAATGATGGAAGTTTCTAGGAGAAGGCAGGAAATCCTTTCCGTCAAGGGCTGGAGAGTGACTACTGTGGACTTTGTGGGCCACATAGTCTGTGTCACAACCACTCTGCTCTGCTGTGATAGCAAAAAGGGAGTCGTGGACAAGAGATGAGTGATGAGCGTGGCTATGTGTCAAGAGAGCTGGATTTGTGGACACCGAAATTTTAATTTCGCATCATTTCTACATGTCACACAATAGTCCAACAGGCATTCCACCCGATATTGCTGGGGCAACCTTCAACCAGTGGGGGATGGGAGAGGATGGACAGCACCGGCCTCTCTTTTCCTGACGGGACGGTTCTGCAGCAGTGCCAGTGAGATTCCTCAGAGGAACACCAGTATCACCAGAACTCAGATGTCCACAGCGGTGACCAGCTCTCTCCCTCCTGCACTGGCTCTTCTTCCTCCCCTCCCTCACGCTCTGCTCCCTCCCTCCAGCTTCCTGCGACCACCCCCCAAACCACCAGAACCCCAGCCCTCATCTCCATCTCCGATTAGGGGAGCCCAAACTGTGACCTTCAGCCACTCTAGAGCCTTGTTCAGAGTGGCACTGAGTCCTGTGCAGAATTACAGGACTTGTCACACTGCCCTGTGGTTACAGAACCAGGAGGGTTGTCAAGGCCAGGACTACATCTGTCTCATTTACCCTGGTACCCCAGGTCTCTGGCATGTTATCTGAGCAGATGCCTGCCATCCATCTGCTGCCCATGCATCGAGAGGGGCAGGAAGCAGCCCTTGGCTTCTTTGATTCAGAAAAACACTTTTCCGTTTCAGAAAAGCTTGTAAAATGAAATTAAGGTAGAGTCATTAGCAGCAGGGGAAACGACATCTTAAAAAGACACCTTCTGTTAAGCCCACCTAGCTTAACAGGTGCCCCCACAAAACACACCCTGCCTTCTCCGTCTCTGGGCTCACCTCCTCCGAGGATTCCAGCCTCACTCACTTCTGACCATCACTGCACAACCTGCAGCCTCCCCCATCTCCTCTCTCCCCGGCTCCTCTTTCCCTTGATTCTCACGCTGTGTACTTCTGTCAAGAGATCATAACAATGGACTAGATCAAAGAAATTGAAACAAGTAAAGCTGATCGTGCTGCTGGTGCGCCTTTAACTCTCTTTCTCCCCCAGGTCTTGAAGCTAGAGGCTGCAGACTGCCTCCTATGGGTCAAGGGTGGTTGGTTAACATATTTCTGGGAGGCCTGGGTAATGTTCTTAAAGTCGCCAATATTTTAAACTCAGTACAGTGAACATAAAAATCCGTATATCTAAGTATTCTTGAAAAAAATTAGAGATTTGATGATTTGGGCCTGCAATCAGCTGGGGTGAGGTTAGCTGCTTGCTGGAGAGGGGACCCAAAGCCCCCTGGGTGCTGCAGTCCCCACCACTCCCTTCTGACTCTCATTCTCAGGCCTCTTGTCAGTTGCCACTTATGATCATGATACACAAAGTTCACCTTGCTCTTTCTTGTTACCTGTCTGGTCCTGAAGGTGAGGGTCTCTGAGCTAAACACTTGGACAAAACGAGTCCCAGCTGCTATACATGTTCCTTGTGTTTCTAAGTGCCTCTGGCAAGGGATCAGAGCCTCCTACTCCAAGACTGGCAGGACTTATGCCATTATTTGGAATCCCTTCTTGATGTGATGATGATGATGTAATGATACCCCAGTAACAGACAGCAGTTACTCATGGCACATACGCCCACCTGATCCTGCAGATGCTTTAAAAAAGAAAGAAAGAAAGAAATCATTACTACTGAGGGGTTTGGAGATGAGAAACAAATGGAGTGAAAACAGAAAGGAGAGGGCAGCAGAGGGCCTGTCTCAGCGAGGCCTGCATTGCCCTCACTTCCTTGAATGGGAGGGTGGCTTGGTGGGAAAAGAAAAAACAATCCTTCCCATCCATGCTTTAGATTCCAGTTCTGGCAAGAATACAGACTTCTTACAGACGCCGTAAAGCCAAGTTCAAGAACCATGTCCACGTTCACCCTGAACAAAGGGAGAAATCTGAGCGCACCGCATGAATTAGCCTGCCTCAGCACGCAAAAGCAGTTCTCATCAAGTTTATTGATTCATAAACCACAGTATATCCCAGGCTCCTGCAAAGTTAGAAGTTAATAACAAAAATGCAAAGGCAACAGGGAAGAATAATTCCCGTAACCTCTCGTAGCTCAAAGACAGAACTCAAATGACTGTGCCACATGCTACTTACTACAGAACCACTATTCTTGCAGTATCTAATCAGTCACTAAACAAATATGTGTGAGGGATGAAATAATCATTACAACAGATACAGGAACTGCTTTGCAAAGTTTATGGTCAAGCATGAAAGTCATTAAGCACACAGTTACAATTATCTCATTCGTTACGAGTGTGACAGTGGTAAGAAAGCAAAGTCAAGTGCCAAGAAACCTAACCGAGAGATCTAAGAGGGACTCCTGAGGAGTGAGCAGTCAAGCTCGGAGCCGGGCCTCCCAGGCGGCACTAGTGGCAAAGAACTTGCCTGCCAGTGCAGGAGGCATGAGATGTGGGTTTGATCCCTGGGGCGGGATGATCCCCTGGAGGAGGGCATCACAACCCACTCCATGGCAACCCACTCCAGTATTCTTGCCTTGAGAATCCCATGGATAGAGGAGCCTGGAAGATGATGGTCCACAGGGTTGCAAAGAGTCAGACATGACTGAAGCAACTTAGCATACACACACATGCTAAAAGGTGAACAGGAGTTGCCCAGGCAAAGAGCCTGTCCATCTTTATTGAGCACCTATTATGTTCCTGGTACTATATCAGACACTGGGGTTAGAAAGATGAATAAACAAGTGCCTTTCCTCAAAGAACTCACAGTCTACTGGGGGCAAACAGACTTCCTTTACGTCTGCTGCCAGGACAGGGGCTGACAGGATAGGGGCTCTTCAGCACCCTGGAACAAATTAAAGTCATTTAAAAAATGTTCTGATACTCAGAAGAATTCAACCAAAAATCTTCCTAATTGCAAAATGTTCTGTTGTGTATTCAGAGAACCTCTCTAATAATTTAATAAAACAGAAGAAATTGAGAAACTGTCAAACCCTGTGGAGCACCTGGGGTTTCACCAAGATAACAAGCCTTGTTTTCTACAGATGCTCAAGCTCTGGAAGAAAATTCACAGCAGGCCCAGGGAAGCCCAACCATCCAAAAAACAGAAAAAAAAGTGAAATGAGGAACTGGACAGAGGGGAGTGAGGCAGGCTATTAAACTTTGGAGACCTGGAAAAAATGCTTTTTGGTTAATAATATTAAAAATCATCACTATAATGATAATGGTAACTAAACTCCCTGATCACCCTGTATGAGTATTTATACTCAGTTCTGTGGGTGGGTCTCAGTTTGTGGATGAGAAAACTAGGGCTTAGAATAAATGAGAAATTTCTGTTTATGGCATTATGGCATACTAAATAGTGCAAAAACTAAAGTCCACAAAGCATTAGACTTGCTCAAAAAAAACAACACATCCTTTCAATCACAAAATGGCAGTTGCAAGCAGTTTGATCTTCAGGTGTCAAAATCAAAGGGTGAACTGCACATTAGAACAGTAAATAGATACTGCAGCTCTCCCCGTGGGGCACTGACTGGGACAAGTGGCCAGACTTACTGAGCAAGGGGCTTGGATTTGAATGGCCATAAGAGGATAAAGGCAGAGCGCTGCAGAATTGATGCTTTTGAACTGTGGTGTTGGAGAAGACTCTTGAGAGTCCCTTGGACTGCAAGGAGATCCAACCAGTCCATTCTGAAGGAGATTAGCCCTGTGATTTCTTTGGAAGGAATGATACTAAAGCTGAAACTTCAGTACTCTGGCCACCTCATGCAAAGAGTTGACTCATTGGAAAAGACGCTGATGCTGGGAGGGATTGGGGGCAGGAGGAGAAGGGGACGACCCAGGATGAGATGGCTGGATGGCATCACCGACTCTATGGACATGAGTTTGGGTGAACTCCGGGAGTTGGTGATGGACAGGGAGGCCTGGTGTGCTGCGATTCATGGGGTCACAAAGAGTCGGACACGACTGAGTGACTGAACTGAACTGAACTGAACTGGACTGAACTGAAGAGGATAAACGATGAGGTGCTGAGCCTGCATGAAGTGGGCAGCTCCACTCCACAGAGACTCCTCCACTTACAGTTAGGGACTTAAAAGAGTTACACCCTCAGTGAGAAGAGACAACAGGAAGAAATTCACCCCTATAGGACAGGAAGACCACAGTGAAATCTAACTATCTCTCCCAGGTTATGGGTGGGAAAAAACAGCTACCCTAAGAATTTGTATCCATGGGTCTTCAATCATAAGAGTTCAGAGTTCTAATATATATTAACTAGGTTACCCAAAGTGAGAATCTGATATAAAAAATTATCCCAAGTAAGTGATGTTTCCCAGGGCACCTGACAGAAACAAATGAAAGGACACCCCCTTAACCTGGACCATTCCCAAGTTCTATAAATAAAGTCTTTCCGAAAATGAGTTCATAATCCAAAATCCAACACAAAAGGAAAAAGTCCACCATGAACACCGTGAATGAAAGGCATCATTCACAGTAAACAATAGGTAAGAAAATCCCATGGACAGAGGAGCCTGGCAGGCTATAGTCCATAGGCTCACAAAGAGCCGGGCACGACTGAAGTGACACGGGGTGCATGCAGCTTAAAGGCATATATTGGAAATTTAAATTTGTACAGAATTCCAATTACCTATAGAAGAAATAGTAGATGTTTTAAATAGTGGATATTTTCTGCCATCCACAGAAATAGGGGATATTTTAAGACTTACTCTCAAAGAAGAAACTATTTAGGACTGAATGAAAATGAAAATGCCACTTTTCAAAACCTGTGGGAAGAAACTAAAGTTTTTAAAGGACATTTTGCAGCTGTCAATGCTTATTTATATTAGAAACATAGGCTGCACATTAATGAGCTGAGCACCAACCTTTACGAGGTAGAAAAAGAACAGAATGAATCCAAAGTACGTAGATGGAAGTTAAAAAGTTAGAGTAGTCAATGAAGTATGAAACAAGCTGCCAACAGAGAGGTCTGGCCAAACACAAAATTTGGTTCCTTTTGAAACTGACAAAGTGATAAGAACGGGAGAGGCCGGGTAATGAAGTGACAGGAAGCATGGGCACTGGAGCTGATGGCCTTGATTGAGTCCCTACTCTATCACTTACCAGCTACGTGGCCTCAGTCATGTGACTTGTGGCTGGCACCGGTGCAGCCACAGGACAAACCTCGGATCATGGGCTCTGGTGCCCATGCACTAACTCATTATCCTTACAATAGCACCTCTGAGTCATGTATTCAGGCAGGAGTATCTTCCTCCCATAATGAAACTGGGCATTAGTATCTCCATTTAATCAATCCTAAAGGAAATCCACCCTGAATATTCATTGGAAGGACTGTTGGGGAAGCTGAAGCTCCAATAATTTGGCTGCCTGATGGGAAGAACCGACTCATTTGTAAGGACTCTGATGCTGGGAAATATTAAAGGCAAAAGGAGAAGAGGGTGGCAGAGGATGAGATGGCTGAATGGCATCACTGACTCAGTGGACATGAATTTGAGCAGTAGTAGAGGACAGAGGAGCCTGGCACGATGCAGTCCATGGGGTCAGGCACAACTTAGCAACTGAACTACAGCAAACAAATGGAGAAGCCAAAATTGGGGGAATGTAAGTAATTCTCCTGAAGTCGTGAAATATAAACTGTTAGAACTGATCCAAGACCGGATTTTTCTGACTCCAAAGTCTGTCCTCTTAATTACCTGTGCTCGTCTGTAAAAGGAGGAAGATCCCTGTTGGCTGCTCACTGTGCGCTCAGCTTCAGGGAAAATGTCTTTTCTAATGCAAAATGTAAAATAAGAGGGCCAAGTACCCATTGCTCATATAGAGAACCTCCTACTTTTAGTAACGATAACCCAGCGGTTAAGATTATGGGCTTTGGAATGATAAATAATAATTGGCAATTTTTATGTCAAGCATAATGTTAAACTCTTTCAATCCTCCCTTCAACATCCCTTTTATTTTTTTACATTTGGCCAATTTTATTTCATTGATCCTCCATCTCCACACCCACGTCTCCCATCGCTTCTCCCTTTCCTTCATTTCTTTACTGGAAAATTCTAGAATACACTCCGGACTATGTATCATTTCATTTGTAAATACTTCAGTACATCTCTCATATGAAAAAGGCTTTTTTTTTTTTTTTACAAAACATAACCATAATACTCTTATTACACCTTATATAATCAACACTAATTTCTTAATACCGTCTAACACAGATCCCGCATTCAGATTTCATTGACTGCAGAGAAAACAAAGAGCAGAGACACACACCTTGCATGAGGCCAGCCTAACGGAGGCCCAGGGGACGGAGGGAGCGACTGCGGCTGCTATGTGGCGAATGGTGGCCCAGGACATTGAAGTGCCACCCTTTCCCCACGTGGGGTTGGATGAGAGAGATGAAACCTGAGAGGACGACTGAGGGCAGATAAAGTGAAGGGAGATAAATGAATTCTGTTGACACAGTTCCGTGCTAGGTTCTGTGCTGCCCACAGAGTGAAGCCATGCTCTTTCCCGCATTGGATTACTCAGTGTTACAGGGAGCTGTTGAAGTTCAATGGTTAAACTCCTGGGAACAAGTAGCCTTATATCCTAGAATTATCTACCAAGTGCTGCTTAATTTTATTACAGGGGAGAACCACAGACTTCCCCCATAGTGGGCTGCCCTGGGAATCAGAGTTAGGGTCTGGGAGCAAAGCTCAGGAGCTTTCTTCTCACTTCTGGGGAGTCAGGACCAGGAGCATCGTTGTGAGTGTACAAGACAGGGCAAGGCACAATGTCAGGGAGGGGGTTCGTGAGCCATCAGTCTTTCTATGTGTGATTTAACTCAGTAAAAGTTTATTTCTCATTCCTACAAAGTCCATTACGGAGTTGGGGTCTCTCCAGAACAGGTTTCCCTCCCCAATATAAGGGGCTTGACATTCCAGATTGTTCTGAGCTTGTGGCTCCTCTCTCTGTGTGTACTTAGGAGGCAGGAAAAGATAGCACTAGAGTCCTGTATCAACAAATAAATGCTTCAGCTAGAAAGTGAGATACCTGCTCACAACCCGCTGCTCAAAACTATTAATGTTTCAGGATTCTGTCTAACTGCAAGAAGCAAAAAAGTCTAACCACTCCCTTCGTATTCTTCACTAGGATACAAGCTCCATGGTGCTGTGCATTTTGTCTCCTTGTCCAGTACAATATCCTTAGATAGAAGAGCACCTGGGCATGTTATTAAACTGAATGAAGGAATGTAATGCCAGCAAGAAACACACCCTTATATCTTGGGAGAGGAGACAGAGTCCCAGGGGTGTAAGGCTGAGGGCATTGGGTAAGATCTATGCACACTGGAGCTGCAGAGCTGGCTGCGCTTAAGGAATAATACTACTTGGTGCCGTTCATCTTAGGAAAGAAAATGAAATCCTGCTGAGAGCACCAGACCAACACCTCAGGTGGCTTTAGACCATAAAACACTGAAGCTGAGGCCCAAAGCAACTGAGCAAACCACCAGCACGAGTGCTCAATTCCTGGAAGGAGCTGCAACGACCACAAATGCGTCTCTGAGCCATCAGTCTTACACACCCTTCATGTCCCAACAGCATCCTTTTTTCAGGTTCTAGTATTGCCCCATAATACAGATCAAGAACTTCAGGTGCACAGAAGTTAATTCCACACAGCTACAGATTTGCAGAAGCAGGATTACAAGCCAGGCCACTTAACACTAGAGCTTGTATTCTTTATCCATAATCAAACTCCTGGGCTCCAACTTTCTCATTTACTGATTGGGAATGGCAAACCCCACCATCTCCCCCAGAACTGTGCAGAGGAATAGAGGATGAGGGGATAAAGCCACCAGCACAGTATCTGGCACAATGATGATAACGATGATAGTAGTGACAACTGGTACTTCCAAAGATAGAGATACACAGAGATGTTACCACTGTTGATTGCTTCAGAATAACTTACTACATAAAATCTTCAAGAAGATACCTTTTCTTCCATTTCACTCTCACAAACCTTTAAGAGGACATTTGTGCTCTATGTGAAGGCTAGTTTTCAAAATCAAAGTCATGGCATTTCACATTATATGAAGATATGAAGAAAAGCGTTTAAAAGAATCTAACAAAACTACAGAGAAGTTGGGGGGAGGGGAGCTCACATTACTCAATGCAGTAGATGTAGCTTTGAACTTAATTTTCTAGAATTCTTGAAATATTAGTGATGGCAGCATAAAAGACCAATTAATCAGGTTGTTTGTTCTCTGTGTGTGAGTCCCTGTTGCCATCTACAGTTAAAAATGGGGCATGCAACGCTGCCAAATATCTAGCTCTAAAAACACAGTACTGGACATGATGGTTTTAAAGAAATAGGCTTGTTCGATGAGCACGGAAAATGGAAATGGTACCTGGAGGAGCAGCTCTTTTTCAACCACCTCTTCCGTCTTGCTGATGAGACGCTTCTGCAGTGTATGTATTTTCTGTATCAGCTCAAAGGTACTGGGGTCACTGGCCTATTCAAGGGGAAAAAAATAAAGCAGCTGAGATTACCAGGTTCAGAGCACTGAGGTCCCTACAGAATTACTGTTCTATTAAAATCTATTGCAAAGTTATAGATCCAATATAGACAAGAATCAGAAACAAGACAAAACAAAATGCGTTGCAGAACAGATGAGACAGTCATCAAAACAGACTGATGTTTGGCTAGTATCGTCTCTGTTGTCCCTAGTGAGCCCATAAGTGGAAAGTGAGTATGTTTATTCCACCAGGGGAAATAATAACAGCAGCAATGATGGCAGCTCCTGGGCCTAATACCTGATTCTTTGCACCATCTGAACACTATGTTAAGTGCTTTTCACACATTATCAAATTTTAATCTCTCGACAGTCCTGTTAGACAGTATTACCTTCCCCTTTTACAGATAAAGCAACTGAGGCTCAGAGGAGGTCATCTACCCATGCTGATAAAGGTCAGAGCTGGATTCAAGCCCAGATATGCCTGGTTCTAAAGCCCGGGCTTCTTAATTACTATGCTGAGGTTTTCCCTACCATCATTTGTTTACACTGGAATGAGACAGGGTTCCCTAACTCACTCGGTTTCAGGGCTCTCCTTTCATAATTATCAACAAGAAGATTCTTTACAACCTATGATGGGGCAAGTTCCCAGTATGTGGAAGTCTGCTAATTACTAGCAGCAGGACACGACCATGGCATTTAGCTTTCAAATGGCATTATCAATCCGTAAAGCTCTGATGCACCTTCAATAACTATCTGTGTACAATTCAAACAAGATCTACTGTTATACATTGATAATTTGTCCTCTAGACATTGAGCCGAAGGTTCACTTTCAACTATACTGACATTTGGAATTAATTTAGCAGCTAAATATTTTCAACTGCCTCCCAGAGTCTCTGTTTTCCAATTTTTATAATAGAAATTGACATGGAATTGGAAACTTCAAAAGATCTGCTCGAAAACACATGGAATAAACTAATGTGGCAGTAAATGAATTTACAGTTTTCATCTCTCTTCCCCAGACACATTCATGTTATTGTTAGTTTAGTAAACTACCCGACTCTTGGCATTTGAAGAGGAATAAATGAGGGTCCAAAAGGCAGGAGATATTCCACTATGACTTTGCTTAAGAAATACTAAGCAGTGCCAACTAATATCCATATTTTGGAAGTAGATTTGGCATACACATTCACTTGGCAAGACGGGACACAGTTAAAATTCAGGCCTCATGTTTACATAACAATTTATAATGCATTATCCTTAATGCTTTCTTCATTTAAAGGAAAAAATAAAAATAAAAACAAAAACCTACTTGGCTGATTTTCTCCTTTTCCTTGCTATTTCCTATATCACATACACCTATTCTCCCAACATTCCAGCTGTTAACTTAGTCAAAGCCCCTTCTTGCACCCACATTACTGGGTACTACTAGAGGAGATGGGCATCTTTTTATTGAATAAGCAAAGCTTCTCTATTACTGTTATCTGCTGGTGGAAATGAATCTCAGGAGGTCATAAAATAAAATAAGAGGTTTATTATCCATCATCTTCCAAAGGGACTTTGGCTGTGTCCCCAGATCCTAAAAGAAGGAGTCTGACGAACACAATACTAGTTCTTTGAAAAGAGGGCAAGTTTAAAAGCCACGCTTCCTTTTGGGAAATAAAAGGATGCAAAGGCTTTTAAAAACAAAACCCATCTGGAACAATCTAATTTACATTTGATCCAGTCTTTTACGTTTTGGGTGACAATGACACAGATTAAATAAAACTGCGCTTGTTACTGTGCTTTAGGTAAGAAGACAAGTAGGGTAGAGAGAGATTTGGGGGGTGGGAGGAAGGCTCTCCCGGATGTTACCTCAAGCTTCCTCCATCTGTGCACATTCATGGGGTTCTCCAGTTCCTCCTCCAAGGCTCGGCATCTCGTCCTCTCCTTCAGGAACTCTCTTTGCGTGTGAAAAAGCTCCTGCCTAAATAGGTCAAACTTTCTTTAGCAAACAAATTATCTGCCCAGTATTTGAGTATCCTTTCTTTACATGGTTTCGCGCATGCTACATCTTATAGAAAAAGATGGATTAGGGAGACTTCGGGAACATTGAGACCAGCTGCCTGAGGCAAGACACAGGTAATACCAATTCTTGCAGAAGGCAAACTTCAGCTTTAGCTTTAGGGGGGAAAAAAAGTATCAGGAACTGATTCTTGATACCCAGGGAATTTCAGAAGTGTATGGAAAGAACAGGGAAAGGGTAAATCATGAGGATTTCAATATATTGTTCCACGTTTCTAAATGTCTTCTACAGTAGCAGCGAGAGAACAAGCTATGTTCTGCCATGAGTTACGGCCCTGCAATGCAAGCGACCGAGGCTCAGGTGAAACCTGACATCCATTAAGACTGTGTATCACCACCCTGGCAACATACTGGAATCACCCGGGGAACTATGACACCATGCCTTTACCTGGACCAACCCCCAGAGGAGTTCTGCTTTAATTGGTCTAGCATGAGGCTTGGGTTTCATAGATTCTTAAAGTTCTGCTGGTAATTCTATTGGAGAAGGAAATGGCAACCCACTCCAATGTTCTTGCCTGGAGAATCCCAGGGACAGGGGAGCCTGGTGGGCTGCCATCTATGGGGTCTCACAGAGTCAGACATGACTGAAGCGACTTAGCAGCAGCAGCTGGTAATTCTAATGTGCAGCCAGTACTGAAAAATACTGAATTAGGAGTGATCATTTATCTCATGTTCCACAACCACACAGGTGACTGAAAAAGTCCCAAAGAGCTAGCTCTGGCTCAAATACACTTCTCAAATCTCTAGTTAATAGGTAACCAGAGTCTACAACCATCCACTGGCTGCCATTCTATTGAAAGAGAAGTTTTGTTGGGAGGCGGAGCAGAGGCAAGCACTCAGGTTGACACGGGCAAGAAGGATATTATTATCAGTCCTTGTCTGCTGCGAGTGTGCAGATTACTAATACCAAGCCATCTCTTTTACTTAATTGCTTCATTTAAACCAATAATACAACTTCCCCTCATTAGCAAGACAAACCATTAGAATTAACTGCATGATGCTCACTCAACAGGGAGCTCAGAACAAGCTGCTCAGAATTAAAAGCATATTTTTAACACTACTATTTTCTAGAGTGTCATCCGCAGAGAGGGGCAAGGGTATTGGGAACTATGATTGATGATTTCTTTTGCACCAGACTCTGTGCTAGGCACGTTACATTTTCGTGTTTAATTTTAACAAATTTAAAGCTCAAATAAGTTGTGTTAGGCCCAAGATCACACAGCTTGTCGGTGGCAAGTCTGAGATTGGAATTCATGCCCGCTTGCCTCCAATATCTGTATTAAGTTTATTAAGTTCCTTTATAAGGAATTCCTAGGTGGCTCAGGGGTAAAAGAATCCGCCTGCCAATGCAGAAGAAGCAGAAAATTAGGGTTCTATCTCTGGGTTGGGAAGATCCCCTGGAGGAGGAAATGACAACCCACTTTAGTATTCTTGCCTGGAAAATCCCATGGACAGAAAAGCCTGGCGGTTTACAGTCCATGGGGTTGCAAAGAGTCAAACACAACTGAGCGACTGAACATGCACCTCCCACTATAAAGATAAAATCAACAAACTGAGAGTGGGTAGAATTTGGTGCTTTGCATATGTAATAAAAATAACACATGGCTGGCAAGTTTGTGTTAATCACTCAGTCATGTCCAACTCTTTGGGACCCCATGGACAGTAGTAGCTCACCAGGCTCTCCTGTCCATGGAATTCTCCAGGCAAGAATACTGGAGTGGGTTGCCATTTGTTTCTCCAGGAGATCTTCCAGACCCAGGGATTGAACCCAGGTTTCTTGCATTGCAGGCAGATTCTTTACCAACTAAGCTGCCAGGCAAGTTTAGTTATGGTCCTGGAGATCATTCGATAGTGTCTTAAGAGTAAATCCAATTGCCTCCAAAATGTCAATGGTGGTATCTCTGGATAGGAGACTTATGAGTGATTTTCTAATCCCTTCTTTACATTGTTTCTGCACGCCCCATATTTTCTACAATGAATTTGTATTACTTTCACCGTCTGAAATATGAACAACTCTTTAAAAAAGAGAGTATTGATCTATCCTTGATGGTGGCAACTTCCCTTGCTATTCCCGGACATATTCACTGCGTCTAAATATCAAAACCATCTAATTCAATTAATTTAAGAAGCAGATCCAGACTGTGTCCTTGTCCCAAGGTGGCCAAGGATACTGTTCATCTACAAGTCTGTGGAGGATAAGATAGTTACTGAGAAAACACCAGACCTATTATTTGGTTTCCTGCAATTGCCCATATAAAACATGGTGATGTTTTCCCAAAGGGAAAGTAGAGCTTGTATAATGTAAGATTTAAAGCAAAAAGAAGGCGCACTAAGCTCAAGTGAAAGCCGCGGAAGATAAATCAAGAGTGAGATGTAAAATTTGGCTGCCTTCTAAGGAAACAGAGTTTTCAAATAGTGATAAAATTAAAATTTCCCCCTCTTTTCATTCTGTGTGTAATTCCAAGAAAAAGATGTGCAAATGTTACCAGGATTCAATTTAAATATTGATGTTCCATCTCTTGCATACTGCCTGATTAAAGAAATTCTAAAGAGCTCATTGGGGGAATTTTTTTCTGAATTGTAACTACTTTGTGGTAATGATTTAACTGAAATTTCTTTCACCAAATCCAGAATAAAGTTTTTAAAAAATGCTTTTGCACTTGCTCATGCTCCCCTGAAAGGAAATGAATTCATTTTTTTGTGACATAGAATGGACACAATGTAGATTATGGGTTATGGAAAAGTTGTTCTCATTATTTGCTAATCATTTCAACAAAAAAAATTATTTTATGCAACCAGAAAAAGGCTTTCAGTGGCCGGGACTACCCTGATGGTCCAGTGGTTAAAACTCAGGGACCAATGCAGGGGACCCAGGTTTGATCGCTGGTCAAGGAACTAGATCCCACATGCTGTAACTAAGACCTGGCAAAGCCAAATAAATATCTTTTTTAAAAAAAGACCTTCAGTGACCAATAGGAGGAACATAAGGTCCTTAGGAGGTCCCCACAGGCTGCTATGCGCTCACCTCCGAGGGGGTCTTCCATTACCTGAGTTCATCGACATTGGCCACACTCCTGGCAAGAATCCCTTTCTCCCGGCGAAGCTTCTTGATCTCAAGCTTGAGGATTCTCATGTCCTCCAACCTCTGGTTATACTGGCTCTCTCCTTTATTCAGCACAGACTGCTGGATCTTGATCTTCTCATAGAGCAAAGCCAGCTCATCATTGCGCCGAACTAGCTGCGACCCAAGGATATCTCTCTCGCTGATGACCTAGAAAGGTAGGGCAGGGCATGGCCACTGGGGGACAAAAACGTCCCACGTTTCATTACAGCAGCAGCATTCAGAGAATCAATGAACGCCCATCCAATGCCTGCATGTGCTAGGCACTCAGTAGGTGAGGCACTGAAAATAGCCTGCTAGACAGCCAATACTGGACTCCTCCCACAAGAGTACAACAAATTATATTATTAATAATAATAGTCCATGGCCCATGGGTTTTTGCCAACAAGTCATCGTATGTCTTTAAATCTGAACGTCTTTAGGGTGGGCAAGCTCTTGCCAAGTTCTACCACTCCTTACTGTCTTGTACCACACGCTTCCCTGGTGGCACAGATGGTCAAGAATCTGCCTGTGATGCAGGAGACCTGGGTTCGACTCCTGGGTCAGGAAGATCCCCTAGAGAAGTGACTGACTACCCACCCTAGTACTCTTGCCTGGAGAATTCCATGGGGAGAGCTCTGGCAGGCTACAGTCCATGGAGTCACAAAGAGTTGGACATGACTGAGTGACTAATACTTTCACTTTCACTGTCTTGCACAAGCCAATGTCTCTTTTTTTTTAACCTGCTAGATCTCTGAAAGCATTTAAGTTTCTAACCCCCAAAATTATGTAATTATTCATTGTAATTATATGCAAGAATGATATTATGCTAGGATGTAAACCCCCTGAGGGCAGGGTAACTTATTTTCTTGTTGGTCAGTATATTTCCAGAGCCTAAAGGACTGGGTGACGCACAGGAAGTGCTTGTAATTAGTTCAATTCAGTTCAGTCGCTCAGTCATGTCTGACTCTTTGCCACCCCGTGAATCGCAGCACACCAGGCCTCCCTGTCCATCACCAACTCAGAATAAATGAATGGATATTTCATAATTAATCAACAGGAAGTGGGCCTTTGGGGCTGTTCTGAGAGACGCAATGGAAGAGCTCAGAAAAGAATGAGGTTTTGTGAGGAGCTGAATCAAATTGTGTCTGCTGATAGAGTCTGCAGGCCTGGGGAGGTGTGGTCTCTTCCTACCTGGTCCAATTCCTTCTTCTGTCTCAGCCTCTCCCCATCAGCCTCTGCTATAATTCGCAGGAGTTTTCTCTCCTCGGCTTCCTGCTTTTCAATGAAGTGTTTGGTCTCCAGGGCTTGTTGTCTCAGCTTCTGCAGCTCGGCCTGACAATGAGTGAAAGACACAAACCGATTTCACTCTGTAACAGCACCAACCAGGTCAACAGGGCCCAGATTTAGATGGATAGTGTGCTTCTTACACTTCCCTGTGATGTCTCGTTTAGCATGGTTTGATCATCCTCTCAAGCAAAAGAAGCTTAACACACACACACACACACACACACACAAAGGCCTGTAAAGAAACAACAACGCATATTACGGTGATCATGTTTATTCTATGAGTTGTGCCCTTGAGGGATTTCCACCATTTTTCTATATCAGTATAGCAGGACCCTCATTGGTATTCAACAGCAGCTCTCTTACCAGCTAAACATGAGGAGAATCCACAGATAGTACAGAGAAGGATGTGGGGGGTGAGCATGGTGGGGGAGGGACTGGGCGGAGGTATATCTGTATGTATCAGCTCCTATAACAATCCTAATATCATCAGCATATCAACTGCAGAAATAAAGTCTATTATAAGCAAAATGTAAATTAATAAAGATAACAACCAAACGACTGTCTTATAAAACATCCTAATGGAATAGAAGAGATGCTATAGTATAAAAAGATATATGGATCCTACTCCTAAGACGATTCCAATCTAGATGAGAAGATGAGATATACAAGTATTGTGCAAATATTAACAAGTCCAGACAATAATGTTTCAGGATTTTTTTGTCACACAGACAGTGAATTGATGCCACAGGAGGTCAGAGGACTGCAGCACTTAGGAAGGCTTCCTGGAAGAACTCAGATCTTGAGGTTCTTGAGGCTACATGGAAATCCTAAGAGAAGCAAGGAAAGGATGCTTTGACTGGTAAGTTTCAGAAGGAAAATTCCTCTCATCACAGGACACATTTGCTCCAAATCCGTAAGTATATTTGTGGCTTACAACACCTCTGGCATGATATTAAGTATTGTGCCTAGCTACTCTTGTCCCAATTTCACAAATGCAATTAGAGACAAAGAAGAGCAAATCAACCTGCTCAAGGTCATGCAGCTAATAAGAAGCAAAGTTGAGATTCCAACCTAGAGCTTTTCATTCCAGAGTTTCTGTTCCCTTTGCTATCACCATACAATAGTTCCAAGTCAAATACAGAAGATGAGTAAGACGTGAGGGATTTACCACCCGCTGGAGATGACAAATATAACCAACCACCCTGCAGTGTGGAAATGCTCTCTACTATGAAGAAGAACATGGGAGTACAGGACAGAGTTCCTATTTCTTCCTGGGGATTACAGAGAAAAACAAGTCTGGGCATTGGAAGTTGACAGCTATTTCTAAAAGGGAGATGTATGTGCTGGGGGAGAGTAGTCAGTGGTCAGACTCACGTGAACAGAGGCATGCAAACTATAAAGCACCTGGTGTGTTTACCAGATGGCAAAACATCCAATGTGGCTGAGTTGGAGTACTAGGTAGGGAACTGCAGGAAGTAAGCCTGGTAAAACAGCTGAGACAACCTGAGAAGGGCCTTGTACGCCATGGGCTGTGGAGAGTATGCACTTGGGATCCAGAGAGTTAATCATATTACAGGAAAAAAGAATACAGCTTCGAGGTTCCATGCCCATATAAGGACAGCTGTATCACAGCTAGGTCAGAAGGAAAGAAGGAAAGACGAAGGAAGAGCTCTGCTTTCACCCACACCTGAAATCACAAGGGAGAGGACAAGACAATATTAAGCCTCCAACTTTTCAAAGGCCTGCAGGTCAACATGTGAAAATGGAAAACTAGTAACTTTTTCCTTCAAGGAAGAATTGGGTTCCCTCACCTCCATCCACCCAGAAATGTCACAAAAGGGATGACAGAAAACCAAATATTTGCAAGTGAGTGCCTATGAACCAACCCAACTCTAGTTGCCACCTGCCTCTAATCCATGAAGACCAAGAGTCTTTAATCCCATAGCTCAAATTTATCCGAACAGTACAAGACGCCACACACCTAGCAATAGATCTGTAATGTCACAAACTAAACGCAGCTAGCGACCATAAAACACAGGCTTTCCTTTATGACATTTTGTTTGCTCATTCATGAAATATATGTTGGTCCAGGGATAAGCAAAGGGAAACACTTAGTGAGAAAAGATCTGGCCTGGCATTGTATTTACCACTTTGGGGGTTTGCCTGTTAGGAAAGAGAGTCAAGAACCAGCCTTTCTATTTCTATAATCATTTAAGGTGACGGCGAAGACAGCAATAAAATACCTGTTTGGCTCATGCTTTCTTTAATAAAACTTTTATTTTCCCAGATGTGCAACATTCACTTCCCTGTTCCTAAGTGCCAAGAGCTGATCAGAATCCATCAGCAGAACAAAATGAAACCACTGTTATATTAAAATGCAATCAATGGTGTGTAAAAGTATCTGTCTGAAATGTAAAACCATTCGTGTGTTTGGCATTGCTTGGTGCTTTTTTTCCTAATATATCAAAATTCTGAGTGGTCTCCTTATGTCATAAATTTATGGGCTGTAAACAAGATGTGGCACTAGACGTTGGCAGCAAATGTTAACGTCAACAAAATACCTCAGGTCTAATGCATCTAGCAGTTGTAAATCTGAGCTGCCTCATCCAGGAAAGATGGTAACAACTTCTGTGCACCCAAAAGCTCATCAAGCAACATTCTAGATGGGACCCGAGGCATAAAGTTGTAATACGATGGCAGGACATGCTCTTCGGTCATTACCTCTACAATTATACAGTTTTGTGATAGGTGTTCATGGCGTATGTATCACCCAGTCTGGCTGCGGGCATAAATCATATCTCAAGAACCATACTTGGGAACTTCTCTGGTTGTCCAGTGGTTAAAAATCAGCCGGCCAACACAGGGGACACAGGTTTGATCCCTGGTCTGGGAAGATTCTACATGCTGCAGGGCAACTAAGCCTGTGGGCAGCAACTGTTGAGGACGTGTTCTAGAGCCCGGGAGCCATAGCTACGGAAGCCTGCGCACCCCAGAGCCTATGTTCAATAAGAGAAGGCACTGCAGTAAGAAGCCTTTGCACCACAATGAAGAGTAGCCCCGCGCACAGCAACTAGAGGGTAGCCCCTGCTCGCCACAGCTAGACAAAGCCCTGTGCAGCAAGAAGACCCAGTGCAGCCAAAAATAAATAAATAATTTTTTTTTTAAGAAGCATACTTGAGGGAGTTTGACCCCTTCATACAGGATCCCAACATTCACTGGGTTTCACAGAAACCATCTGTTTATATCCTGCAAAATAAATAGGACCATCTGAAGTCTTTTAACCATGAGAATAATCAGGCTTTCTCTCTCTCTCCCTCCCTCTCCCTCCAACAGTTCCCATCCATACTGCTCTAGAGAGTCCACTGAGTACAAGGATATGGTGCCCTGAAGCCAGTTGCTAATGCGACGCTGAGCTCTGGACACAGAGAATTTGCTGCTGAATTATTCACCAAGAATCAAAGTGCTGTCAGATTGATGTGGGATGATGGGATGGTGATGAACAGAATCGAGAGCTTGTTAGGACTGGAAGGCAGACACTCCACATGAGATGGCCCCTTTAGTGCTGATGAAACAAGACGGGGACAGAATGGGCAGATGAACACAGATGCAGCTACATCTACAAGGAACTATTGACATCCTGTCATAACCATCATGTGCTGATAATGTCTAGAATCCTGAGGAGTCTGTAGAGCCTGGCAGCAACTGGAAAAGAAACATGGAAGAAGCAAGACTCTTCTATCTGGGCGGGGGGGGGGGGGGGGGGGGGGGGGAGGGGGCGGTGATGAATGAGGACGGGGATGATCTCTTATGGACAATTGTTTGTCGTGGGCTTGGAGAAACAATAAATTGGGTTGTCCTGTCAAAAAGCATCTCATGGTCTACCAAACAGGCTAGGGCTTGCCCTTCCGGGAGAGATTATGTACCAACATAGCTTTGTATAACTCACTATAATAAGCTACATGTCTCTCATGGAGCAAAGTTACTAAAAAAAAAAAACAATCTGCCCTTTCCTCCAGGGTTTTGGTTTGCAAAGCTCAGATGCATGAAATTCAGAGACCTCTGTAAATGTGATTCATCTTTGAGGCTAAAAGAGTTAAGAGGCTGAAACTCAGCATTTGAGCTGTCATATTTTTCTAAAGGATGTCCAATGGGCTTAATGATAGGCCAAAATTATCCAGTCAAAGCACCACTGCAAGTCACCGGTGGAGAACCTCAAATAATAAATCAAGGAGGCAGCCTTTTTTTTCTGTTCCTAATTCTTGCCTTAATGGGAAAAGCTGAGGAAAAGGCATCCCAGTTTCACAGTAAGTCCAAAGCAATCATCTTCCTGTAATCGATGACACAAAGCTATCCAGACCTAGGATTCACCATTTGGAGCAGACTTTCTAGAACAGAAGCCCTTTAATCATCTTCCTTAGTCACCAGCTGCCAACTCTGCTGGCACAGGACCAAAGAGACAGAAACTTTATTTTATTATGATTAAAATAATATAAAGTTTATGATTTAAACTTTATTATAAACTTTATTCCTTTATTTTATTATGATGCTTCTTTGGAGCTATATGTATAGTCGTCTAATGATGGAGGGTGTAATTGAAACATATTAAGCAAAGTCCAACTAAGGAATCAGGAATAATCCCTTTTTGCATAGGACATTGCTTATTCTAAAGCAGGACTTTGTCTTCCTTGGATCCCATTATGCAGCAATAATTAATCTTTTGAAAAGAGCATTCCTTGGAAAGTAAGAGATGAGGATCAATGTCATCCTCTGCAAAGGTAGAGATGATGTACCAAATCCAGTTACACCGAAGCCTTGCTAACATGGGTCCATGAGGCCTATGAGTGAAGCAGTGTTTGCAATAAGATTCTTCTGATTCAGCCAATGATAAATAAGCACCATCCTACCATAGACTTCCAGGGTGGAACAAACAACCTCCTATAAAACTATTAATATGCTTTCAAACAAGGAGAATAAGGGCAAAGATGCAAGGTATTTTCAAATTTTAGAATATATAGTTATGTTTCTTTATATGTAAATAAATTTTAGTACAGAATTTTCTGTTTTTTTTCTATCATGAGCTAGAGTGAGGAGATGAAAGTCTTAGGTAAATATATCAATTACCATATCTTTATTGTAAAGGCACTTTCACTACATTTTAATTTCTTTCCATCCTCACGTGCCTTAACTTAACGTAATGTACTAGTTCTATTTCCATGAAGACCTATCATTAAGTTGACAAAACCTATTGTTAAACTGAGAGTGCAAATTTCAGTCTACAGCATCATAGAATCAAGGAAATTTGACATTAAATCTGTCCAATGCTACATATTCATTTTCAAGGTAGAACTATCTTTGAAGATAATCATGTGCAGAAATTCAGTCTTTCACTGGCTATAGAAGTTTCTGCAAATGGCTCATAAACATACACATTTAAAAAAATAAAAGTGGCACTATTCTCTTAGAAGTTTCTTTTTTAATTCTTTGGGCAAATGGATTAGAAGGGAAATTTACTGGATTGGCTAGGAAATTCATTAGGTTTAATGAATATGTATAGTAAAATGTATTTAACTCAAAGTTTTGATATGGTATAATTATTTGGCATATATTTGGGGGCCGAGTCTTTATGTTATATTAGTAGACCTAGAATGTTCTAAATTTGTAGATTTAAAAGGATATATCTCAGCAATATGTGTAGACAAAGGTGGTTCCCTAGAGGAGTGGCTGCAAAGTTCTTAGACTCACAGAAGTAAGGTGATCCATGAACCCAGTTGAGGGCCAAACAAGTAAGGACAAAGTCTGACACCTGGTAGACAATGATGTCGCAGGCAGAAACACCACGTGCACATGAAGCAAATAAGTATCAGGGCAGCAGCACAAAAGATCTGCCAGCTTTGTCTCATAGAAGCCCCAGGGAGGAGTTTGGGAGGGTTGAGTGCAAACAAAGGGCTGGACTTGAGTTGTAAAGGCAAAGAGGTCATAGTGAGCCTGAAAGTTCCAGGACTTCCTGGGCACTGCTGACCTGCTAGGTTCTCTTCCACTGATGCCATGATAACCAGCACAGGTAATCTAGGAGTTCAGCATCTCCACTGGCCCCTTCCCGTTCTAGCTGGCAGCACTCCCTGTAGGGAAGGAAGACTGACCTCGAGGTGGTGGAGTTCATCCTCCTGGTGCTTTGGTTGTTCTCCCCACCCCCGGCCCCACCCCGGCCCCGCCCCCGGCCCTCCTCACTGAGCGCAGAGCCTGGCCCCAGCGGGTCTAACGGATTGACAACTGGCCCACCGCCTTTATTATGAAGTCTGTACCTTCAGCGTTTCCTTCTCCTTTTCTATGCGCTGCTGTTCCAGATGTAGTTTCACAAGTGCCGACTCCTTAGCTGAGATTTCTTCTTTCAATTGATCTACCTGGTGGGTCATAATCTTTAATTTTCTCTTCATTTCCGTTATTTCATCCTAACAAAATGAAAGGAGATATGTTTGAAAGTGAATTAAATAGACATCATCCACTATGGAAGCTCAATGCATAGTCAGGAGCTTTAAGGGAGATTCATTTAAAACAATGATTTCCTGATCGATTACAACTGGGTATCTTTGTATCTTGTGCCCATAGACCTCAAAGTATTTCATAGCATTAACTCTCCAGATATTTTCATGAGATAAATGTAAAAATACATAATGAATTTGCCATACACATACACACATGCACACACTTTACTCCTCACTGTATAAGAGACAAATTGGAATCACAACAAACATTTTTAACTAAAAAATTACAAAGCAAAACTCTGCACTTAAATGACAGGAGTATGCTGCTCCCCTCTGAGTCATGATAGCTATTAGCAGTTTTAACAACGAGAAACAGGAGAATGGCAATTCTACATAATAATTAAAACCAGAGCCTCGATCTTCACATCTGATCAAGTTGTGTCATTTCCATTTCAAACAATCTGACAGTTCTGCATAAACTGATCTTTTCTTTCAGGTGAATTCCCCGATTTCTTCTTTCTCAATCTATTGTAAATTCTGCTATTAGAATAACAGAAACTGCTTTAAACCCAGCATGGGAAGGGAGCAAAATGTAAAGACATAAATATATTCTTTACCTGAGCCTCAACCAGATTTTTACTATACAGATTCCTATCTGATCTCACAGCTTCATACAGGTTCTGTTGCTGTTTTAATTTAGTCTCTGATTCAGCGATTTTTTTCCTATAGTCAAAAATCTGCATTTCACGGACTTTTATGTCTTCCATGTTCATGAGGACCTGGAGGAGAAAGAAGTAATAAAGATGGTTAAATAGCCCATCTGCGGTTATTGGTTCAGGACAGATTTTGCATCTGAGAGTAGCGAGCAGAAATGCCAGCAATCAGAAAATCTGACTGTGGCTATAATCACTGCGGTACAACACAGAAGTTCAGCCCAGCTGATTAGGGGCAAACATACTTTATCTACAGCACCATTCTGCTCAAGCATTAAGGCTTAGCACAGTTATTCTGTGATCACAAAACAGAAAAGAAAATAAAGAAATTCTTTCAATTCTGAAAACCTCTCTTGCCCACCCCAACCCCCAAAAAAGGAATTAAAAAATAAGCACAAGCTTAAACAGATTTTAACACAAAGCACTGGCAGAAGGTGATGGCACCCCACTCCAGTACTCTTGCCTGGAAACTCCCATGGACGGAGGAGCCTGGTAGGCTGCAGTCCATGGGTTCGCTGAGTCAGACACGACTGAGCGACTTCACTTTCATTTTTCACTTTCATGCATTGGAGAAGGAAATGGCAACCCACTCCAGTGTTCTTGCCTGGAGAATCCCAGGGATGGCGGAGCCCAATGGGCTGCCGTCTGTGGCGTCGCACAGAGTCGGACACGACTGAAGCGACTTAGCAGCAGCAGCAGCAGCAGCAACACTAAGCACTAGGAAGGGTAAGAGATAGATTAGCTGTTTGGCCACAGTCATGGCTTTATAAGGTTAACCACAAGAAAGAAAAGTGACCTCTGACATTGATAGCAATCATAACGCTATCTTTACCAATGTCTAACTCACTCCCATCAGGGAAACCCAAAAGACTTTATAAAAATACGTGTTCTACTGTGTGCAAAACACTTTTAGGCAAGAGGAGATGCAGAAGTAGCTGCCTCTTTTTTGCAAGTATGGAAAACCGAGGCCCAAAATTCCACTGTGAGCCAATGCTTCTCGACAAGGAATCCACACAGTAGAAATGACATCATCATTGATGTCAATGACTCTTAGCTTCAATGACCACGGAAATTGATTTTCTAAGGACAAACTTCTTCTAAAATTCCTTCAGAAAAAAAATTTTGTAAGGAAAACTGGTTGAATGAATAGAGCTTATACTTTAACAACAGCTAGAACGCACCAGGAGAAAATTCTTAAGAATATTTCACTGCGTTTCAGTGGAATTCTCTTAATTAATGACTGCAGTTGAAGGAAATAAACAGAGAAACATGACAGAGAAAGAAGGAGGGGGATGCACTTGAAGTAACAGGGCCAGGGAAGCTTCCTCGAAAGAAGAGATATACCTAGAACCTAAAGGCCAAAAAGGACATCTTTGTCATGGTAATATATGATTCAGGTTTTGGATACCTGTGAGCATCATGTTCCCAATCCCCAGTCATTGCAGCAGCGAATACTTTTACTCTACTTGTAGAATCAGTATTCCAGAAAATATATTCTAAGAAACCCTCTTCTAATGTTTCCCCAACAGAGTTAATGAGGGCTGGTGTTTAATATATTTCCCCTTATATCTTTAAATAGTGAAAGAAGTGTTAGTCACTCAGTCATGTCCAACTCTTTGCGACCCCATGGACTAGAGCCCACCAGGCTCCTCTGTCCATGCAATTATCCAGGCAATGTTACTGGAATGGGTTGCCATTCTCTTCTCCAGGGGAATCTTCCCAATGCAGAGATTGAACCCAAGTCTCCTGCATTGCAGGCAGATTCTTTACCATTTGAGCCACCAGTGAAATCCAATATCTTTCAAAGTTTTCTTAGATTTATATTTAAGGAAGGATGGAATCAAATTTTAATAAATGTCTTTTTAGCATAATATTTTGTACTACACTATCAGTTCTATTGATCTGATATACTTAGTAACAAATGTCTTCTTTTACAAGTATTCTGATTTTATTTCTTTATTCATAGTCCCATATGCCGTAATTCTAAATAAGTGCATAAATGGGAAATAAACATTTATTTTCTCCTTCTTAGCTTCCCTGGTGGCTCAGATGGTAAAGCATCTGCCTGCAATGCAGGAGACCTGGGTTCGATCCCTGGGTTGGGAAGATCCTCTGGAGAAGGAAATGGCAACCCACTCCAGTACGCTTGCCTGGAAAATCCCATGGATGAAGGAGCCTGGTAGGCTACAGTCCATGGGGTCACAGAGTCAGATGTGACTAAGCGACTTCACTTCTCTTTCTTATTTACTTGAACCTTCTTCTCCCTTCCACCCACATCAGTCCCTCATTGACACAGAAAGAAACCAGGTTAACGATCCAGCATGTGTTCTTCCATATTTTCCTTTGAATTCTGCATATTCTATTTAGGTCTACTAATGTCATTATCGTAATAATAGCCAATATTTCTCAGGTACTTTCTATATACCAAGGATTTTACAGGTATTAACTCATTTAATCTTCACAAAAATCCTCATAGATGTGCATTATCAGATCCCAATTTTACAAATAAGGAAACTGAAATCAGAAGAAGTAATGTAGTTCACAGCTAGCCAACTAGTGAATATACAGGTTCAGGGATTTGTTTTCCTTTTGCTTTCTGAATTTGGTCATTATTTTTCAGCAAAGTGGGATCCTCTTATATATTCTTATGCACCTTGCTTTTTATACTTTGTGGGAGTTCTCTTTAAAAGGGACATAATGCCCTACAGTGCAGGTGAACCCCTCCCCTCTGACAGGCATTCACTTGGCTTCCATTTTTTTGCCAGTCTGAACCATGCTACAGTGAACATTCTATACGCGTGTTCTTATGCACTTCTTCTTTTTCTTCTGTTGGGATGGATTCCCAGAAGAGGAGTATGTGGCTCAAAAGACATAAATATTTTTAACTGTAATAGATACTGCTAGATTGCTTTCAAAAATGGCTGTAACATTTTACATTTTCATACCACCAGCAATAGCTTTCTTAATAGAAAACTATCCTTGTGGTTTCAGGATAAACCCTCTTTGGTCATACTGGATGATTCTTTTAATGTACTGTTGAATTTGGTTTGCTAGAATTTCATTTAGGATGCTACATACATATTCATAAGTGACCTATGTCTATAGTTTTTGCCTTTTTGGTTCTATTTTAATATCAAGGTTTCTGCTAGTTTCATAAAGTGAGCTGAATACCCTTTTGTTAATTCATTCAACCACTCGCCTACTTATTCATTCACTCACTGAACATGCATTGAGGACCCATCTACGGCAGCTCTATAAGAGCACCAGTGATGTAAGGAAAAATAAGAGGCATTCCCTACCCTCAAATTCACTTCTAGTGAGTGACTCCACTGTAAAATGATAATCAAAAATGGATAAAACCAATAATCTGAGATATGCACAGGGTGTTATGAGAGAGTTAAACACTGGGAGAGTAATAGGGTGGCCATACACATCTTATCTAGGAAGTTAATATTTGGTATTTACATAATTTGTGAGAACTACCTCTTCCTTCTTGTTCCTAGGTCATCCCACCCAAGGACTCCTTCATCCCCAGGCTCTCTCCAAGGCCTGGAGTTTTTGTTCATTATCACAGCAGAAGGCATGGGTTAGGCCAGTAAAGTAATGCCAATCAATATTACCCACAAGACCAACACAACACTGTAAAGCAATTATCCTCCAATAAAAAATAAATTAATAAGAAAGAAAAATAAATGAAATACAGAAATTCCAACAGAAAAAAAATTACCCCCAAGAATACATAATACATTTTTCTAAATTCATACACAGAAAAAAATTTTTTACATAGCCTGGGAATTATCTGATTCTTAAAAGTTTGAAGGAACTTAATTCTAAAATAATTAGGCCCCCAGTGACAACACTGGAGCTAATTCTCTCTCAGACGTTTTGGTGGCTTCCATGGTTATTAATCTTTCTATGGTTTCTACTTCTCCTTGAGTGAAGCCTTGATGTGTGTACATATTTTCAAAAAAAATATCTGTTTCAACCAATCTTTTACATTTATGCAACCAGAGTTGCACAAAGTCCTTTTTTATATTCATGCATTCATTTATTTGGCTGCACCGGGTCTTAGTTGCAGCACGTGGATCCTCCGTGCTCAAGGCAGCATGTGGGTTCTTCAGTTGTAGCATGCAAGATCTTTTATTTGCAGCATGTGGGATCCAGTTCCTTGAAGTGAAGTGAAGTCGCTCAGTCGTGTCCAACTCTTGGTGACCCCATGGACTGTAGCCCACCAGGTTCCTCCATCCACGGAATTTTCTAGGCAAGAGTACTGGAGTGGGTTGCCATTTTCTTCTCCAGGGGATCTTCCCAACCCAGGGATCAAACCTAGGTCTCCGGCATTGCAGGCAGACACTTTATCCTCTGAGCCACCAGGGAATCCCTAGTTCCTTGACTAGGGATCAAACCTAGGCCCCCTGCATTGGGAGCGTGGAGTCTTAGCCACTGGACACCAGGGAAGTCCTTGTACAAAGTATTTTATATTATTTTGCTGTTTTATTTTTTATTAATTTCCATCACCCACTTTGTGTGGAAAGAAAATGGCCCAAGGTAAGAATATATAAAGACTCAGGGATGAATGGCTTGCATTGTTGGTTAGGGGGCTTGAAGGAACAAAATTAGAAAACTTGAGAAAAGGAGGTCTGCAGAAGAGGCATGTGGGTAGATCTGAAATGAAAAGACATTTCACTCCTTCTTCCATCATCTCTTTGATCTATCCCTTGAAAATGAGTAGCAGGTGGCCTTTTAAGGTACCACCACTAGCAACTAAAATGTTTAAGTTAGGAACAAATGGGAAACCTAAATAAGGTATCCATTCCTGGATCTGTTACTTGTTTGATTTTTTTAAAGAAAGACACTATCTTAGCCCCAAATGTAGCCTTTCTATGGACATGACCACCTTCCTTGAGGTCAGTGAAATGAATAGATTGAAAATACTTTGAACAGCATCATCAGCATTCAGAATATCAAGCAGCACATCAGAGAAAATAAAAAAAATTGCTTGTTCTATCACTTAGAGAAGTATTACAGCAAGAATAATCCTTTGCACAGACAGAATAATGCTCCAGAGAAAAGATGTAACCAAGGGCATTTCTTTCTGGGGCACCCAGATAGCCAGGTTCATCTTTTTGCAAACAACAGTACACAAAGTCTAACTTGTTTCCAGATTCTTGAAGCTGGGAATAATAGGAACCCATCATGATACCAAAAAGATCAAAGGTTATTTCGTTTAAATGACAGCAAAAAGTTTTAAAGTATAGAAACAAAGGGAAAAGACAATTCACAAAGCAATTTAGTTCCAAGTGTTAGGACTCAATTTTTTTGAAGGAAATCATTCAAACCAATGTCACATAGAGGTTCAAATCCTGCAAATTCATAAAATGTGCGGAGTATTGGGTAGACACAAAACCCTTCATCAGCAAAATGTTCCCAGTTTAAAAGGATATATAAGAGAATGCAGAATGCCAGCTATGGGTCTGGAGCTTAATTAATTGATTATACTTTAGATACCTCAAACCAACTCTGAGATAAATCACATCCAAAGATAGAGAGTTTTATTACAGCCAGAGGGTTGGAGAGCCTAGCATGCGGAGGCCTACTTCAGAGGAGACCAGAAAATGCTTACAGTGCACTGTGAGGGCACAGTCTCAGTTTATAACCTACTGCCTTTTCTTTTCCTGTTAAAACAACCTGCCAATAGAAATAATAGTGAGATAAAAATCAATAACGTGTGCAGGAAATCTGCAGCCATAGTCAAAACATCATATGTACTAAGGCAGGAAGAGAAAGTAGGTCATTGAATTTGGAATCTTTTAACTTGCAATTGATGAAATATCAGTACAATAAACTTTTAAAGTAAGTTTTTCTGACTTGGTGTCAATGGTTTGAATGCTGACAATGCCTTTACTTCCATAATAAAACTGGAAAACTCACTCTCAAATAAAAAAGAAAATTGTTGTGCCCAGTCATGTGAACTTTTAAGTCTTCTCTATTTGTCTTGCTTTCTTATTTTATCCTCTATCTCAAATTCAGGGAGGCATATCTATGTTTCTATCTGTTTTTAATAACATGTTATCCAAAAATGAAGGCTATAATATCTGCCTAGGAGGGCTATAATGAGGATAAAAGTGAGAAAAATTATATTTATGTCATAATATAAGTACCAGGCATATCATAATTTAATCATTTAATAAATGTTAATAGACTATCATGGTATAACATTATGTGATATTATATGATATCAGCACTTAAAAAATCAATTCGGTTTTTTTCTATGGATCACTCTGTTCTCCTCCAGGAAAAGAGTGATCCATAGTACACTTATTTCATTATAACATGAAAACCTTATGATTTGTGTATGTCCCCTTGAAGGCACTCTCCAGAGTTCTACCCTATTAAAGATGCTCTGTATTAAAAACTTCAAATTAATATTAAAAAAACAGAAACTTCATTTTATTATGAAGCACCTATTCAGTGAATGATATTTCTTTGATCAGCTTCTGATATCCTCACTTACTTCTAAATCCTTGAAAGCACATCATTATTCATTTCTTGGAACCTCTGTCTACAAGAGCTTTGCTTGACATTGTTATAAGGCAAATAAGCAGGGAGCTAAGAAACTTGTTGGTAGGAATTCATTGTGAAAAATGCTTTTCAGTATATAAGAAGCCTGGGAGGAGATAGCTAGAAGTTTAACATTTAGAATGAAAAAGAAGGGGGTCCTAAAATGAGCCAAATGCGTAATATGCAGAATGTTCCCCAGTTTTAATCATTAACTAGGAAAGATCTTACCTAAAATTTATAAAAGTCTAGAAAAGAATAAATATGGTGGACCATAACTTATAATTGGGCTTCTCTAGTAGCTCGGTCAGTAAAGAATCTGCCTGCAGTGCAAGAGACCTGGGTTCGATCCCTGGGTCAGGAAGATCCCCTGGAGAAGAAAATGGCAACCCACTCCAGTATTCTTGCCTGGAAAATCCCATGGACAGAGGAGCCTGGTGGGCTACAGTCCATAGGGTCACAAGAATTGGACATGACTTAGCAACTAAACCACCACAACTTATAATGCCACTCTTGGTGCCTCTCAATTTAGCTGAATAATAAAATTTATACTGCACCAGAGGAAAAACCATGAAGATAAAAAGTGCTGAATATATACTGTGTAAAATATCTAGTGGGGAGCTGCTGTATAGCCCAAGGAGCTCAGCTCAGCGATGACCTAGAGGGATGGGATGGGGTAGGGGGAGGCTGAAGAAGGAGGGGATATATATACACATATAGCTGACTCACTTTGCTGTGCAGGGAAACTAATACAACACAGCAAAGCAATTATATTCCAATAATAAAAGAAAAGAAGTCCAACTATAAAGAATAAGTGCTGAAACACTATAGTAGCTTGTCATGGCTCCATGAATATTTGCTCCCACCACCTCTATGGGAGGAGTCTACTTGCCCTTGCTGTTGAGGCTGGGCCTGGACATGTGACTTGCCATAGCTGATGGGATGTCAGAGAACATTAGGCAAGTACAGACTCCTGAACTGTGCTTGCGTGGTTGGGTCTGTCCTTTGCATTCCTTCCATTCTCCATGAGAACAGTGTGCATGTCCTGGAGGATGAGAAGCACACAGAGCAAATCTGGACCCAACCCGCAGCCCCAGGCCAAGCCCAGCAAGCTCAGCCCAGATCAGCTGACACTTGTCAACTGCAGGTGTGTGAGTGAGAAATAAGTGCTTGTTTTTGCATGCTGGTGAGACCTGGTTGTTGTTTATTATGCAGTAATATCATGGCACATGTTGACTGAGATAAACACATAGGAAAGGCTTGGGATTCTGAGCCATCCAATTCTGGCACAAAAAGGAATCTTCTTTCTCATTTGCAAATGCCAAGTTAAATTAATAAAATGTAATGCAGGGCTTTCAGCAGCTTAGATTTCACCTTTTTTTCCTTCTAAATGAAAAGAATCAGAAAGCAAATGTTGACACTGTTTTTGCAGCCCAGAAGAAAGAGGAGATCCGGCCAGAAGTCACTCACAGCTAAAATTGCCAATAATTCAGATAACATTGTCCGTCATGTCAACCTATTTCAAAAGAATTTAAAGGCGAGCAGACCCATAAGTTTAAGAAAGTTTAGGCACTCAGTCATGTCCACTTTGTGACCTCATGGGATAACAGATTACTGAAGAAGAATTTAATATAGATACCTAAAAATAAGTCTTGACTAGTTGATTCAGTGGTCTAATTATGCTTTCCATTCACCCTTTCAAAATATATTTGAATAGCTATTTAATAAATAAGTAACATAAAGAGCTCAAGAAGACTTGCCCTCAAGGAACTTGTAAATGGCATGAGGCACACTCAGAAACGCAGATAGGGTAATAACATCAGATTTCTTCACCTGCCAGAGAGGGGAACCAAGTACAGATAGATTAGGAAACATTTTAAATAAAGCTCCTCTAAGGTTTTATTGGTCCTTGACTGAAAGGCAAGGTTTTTTAGTATTTTTTCTTTGGAGCAAGATACTAAAGTAATATATATTCATTTCAGAAAATTTGAAGAACACAAAAAGCACAAAAGAGGTAAATTAAAAACGATCTGTATCCCTACTATTCAGAAATACCTAGTTTTCACATGTTGATCCATTACCTTCTACCCTTTTTCCTGTTAAAAAAAAGGAGCTAGACTTCAGCTTTTTCCTCTTGCCTAACTCTCAGACAGTACTTTTCTTTACCTTTGTGGGTTAAACAACATACAGACACAGGACTTCCTCCTAGAGCAAGTCTATGAGATTTCTCCTGTCACTGATTTTGCCAGAAGCATGCTCAATCTGCATGTACAGTTCCTTCTTCATCTCCAGAAAATATTTTCTGTTACTTCTTTGATTTGGGGCTCAGTTCCTCCATCATAGACCAGCAACCTATAGGATGCTTTTTATTCCCTATCCTTATCTCTTATCCTCTATTTGATCATTTTTGTCTTTTGTTTCCACCTATATTCTAAGAGTATGAAGAAAACCTTGGAAGAAAAGCTTTGACCAACCTAGACAACATATTAAAAAGCAGAGACATTACTTGGCTGACACAGGTCTGTCTAGTCAAAGCTATGGTTTTCCCAGTAGTCATGTATGGATGTGAAAGTTAGACCATAAAGAAAGCTGAGCACTGAAGAACTGATGCTTTTGAACTATGATGTTGGAGAAGACTCTTGAGAGTCCCTTGGACTGCAAGGAGATCCAACCAGTCCATCCTAAAAGAGATCAGTCCTGAATGTTCATTGGAAGGACTGATGCTAAAGCTGAAGCTCCAATACTTGGGCCACCTCATGTGAAGAACTGACTCATTGGAAAAGACCCTGATGCTGGGAAAGACTGAAGGCAGGAGGAGAAGGGGACAACAGAGGATGAGATGGTTGGATGGTATTATCAACTCGATGGACATGAATTTGAGCAAGCTCCAGGAGTCAGCGATGGACAGTAAAGCCTGGCGTGCTGCAGTCCATGGGGTCACAAAGAGTCGGAAACAACTGAGTGACTGAACTGAACTGAACATTCTAAGGGGACTACTCAAGTTTGCATTCCACTTCACTGATTCCATTTTCCACATCAGTTCTGTTCTTTACTAACTTACTAACTTCAGTGTGGATTTTAAATCTACCATTGCTTGCTTTGAGTTGGTTTGAGGTCTGTATGTGTTTTAGTCTCTTTACAACTGTTCCTTATTTTATCCATCACTTCCTTTCTTTATCTTTGTTTTGTCTTAGAAGTATGTCATCTTGGACTTATAACCCAGATGATAGTCCTCTGTCCTACCGGGGTCACACTATTCTTAACCACAACAACAGAACATCTATAATCTTCATTTTGTGGGCTAGGAAGCTCAGCATGACCAACCTAGAAGCTCCAAGAATTCTTAGAGGAATTATATTTCTCCTATTCACTGTGGCTTTGATTTCCTATTTCAATAGAATTCTAGATTCTCGACTGGCACTTTTCTCTGGCACATATGGTTCCTTTTCTAGGTGTGTTATCTCACATCCCACATCCCTCATCACCCCGTCCCTGCCCCCACAAAGCACAATCCAGCCACAGGGTTGATGCAGACTGTCACTGAAGGTTGCAGGTACAGAGCACAGTAAAGAACTTAAACTTGACCATCGGAGGTCCCATGCTTAGCACTTCCTTGGTCATTTCTGCCTTGGGAACTGGTCCTGTCTCCCATAAGAGCCCAGCCTACTCTCTCATCTTCTCCTATCTCCCCCCATTTCCTGCTCACCACTGCCCCTCTCCTTCCCAACTGCAAGCAAGTTCAAGGGACTGTGAATTGAGGGCCAGGTGGACTTTCCTCAGTTCACCTCTACTGGCTTTAAAATTCTCATCCAATCTCTTTTCTTCTATTTTAGCATGGCCTTATGTCAACCTTAGTGTTTGATGCCATTAAAACTTTTTATCTCTGTTACTGACATTTAACAAGAAGTTGAAAATAGCTACATTCAAATGCCACTTTGAACAAAAATTCTGGGCTGTTTATCTACAAATTAATTATTTACTTGCTTATTTATGAAATATTTCATAGCATTTACTATGTGCCAGAGATCATCCTAAATACTTTCCCGACATTACCTCATTTAATTTTCACTACCCACCCCATAATATAATGACCCCAATCCTTTTTGTCTGCACACAGATAAAATTTAGGTCAAACCATATAAATAATTTTGCATTTTGTTCTTATCAGGTTCATATTGTGACCATATTCCCCATTTAAAAAATATTTTTCAAACACGTGATTTTAATGGCACATGGCAAATTTGCACAATTTATTTTGAAAAAATTCTTTTATAAAAATCTTTGCATTCTTATTCTTCATATACTCAGTTTTTACCAAAGAAATTGTGGGGTCAAAAGGATAAACTTGGAACAACCCACTTTAGAAGGAAATGAAAATATCAGTTTCATGACATCTTCCCCCAGTCCCTGGTATTATTCCTCAATTTCCTATAAATAGGATACATGAAAGGGAGCTTTCTGTTTGTGGGAATGAGGTACTTGTGTGTGTGTGTGTGTGTGTGTGTGACAGTAAAGAAAGAAATACGAGAAGGTGTCAAAAAGATATATATGTTTTTAATAAGAAGTCCAGAGGTGACACAAGTTGCTAGATACACACTGTCAGGAGTTAAGTAAGAGAGAAAAATTATAGTTGATAAACAATATTTTAAGAACTTGTGCTTAAATTATTTAGGTGAGACATTATGCAACCTTGTGCAGTTAAACATCAGAAATTGTGAAAAACAGTTACCAGCAAAACTTGGTACCAGTATCTCTCCTTCATAAGGAAAGAGAGAAACACACGATCCTATATTAAAATCAGTGACAGCAATCTTTTTTTCAATCACTCATCATCTATCTATTTGTTCAACCCAGTTTTGATACCTACTATTTACAAGCATTTACTATGTGCTGGAAATGAAGAGAAGATAAAGTCCTTGCTCCCAAGAGCTCACTACAAACAAAGGTATAAATAAAAAAGTACACTAGAAGATGGTAAGAGTTCTTCCAGAGATATCAACAAACTCATTAAGTAGGAAGTGACTAGCTCTGCTCTGCCTAAGGAGTTAAAATAGGTTTGACCCCAGACATGAGCATTTGATTTGGGTACTGAAGCATGAATAAGAATTTTTCATTCAGAGAAGGGGGAGGAAAGGGCTTTCCAGATAAAACAAAGAGCTTAGCCTCTGTTGCATAAGTCAGAATATATAAATTGCTGTGTCTTGCATGGGTTCAGTTCAGTTCAGTTCAGTCCCTCGGTTTTGTCCGACTCTTTGCAACCCCATGAATCGCAGCACACCAGGCCTCCCTCTCCATCACCAACTCCCGGAGTTCACTCAGATTCACGTCCATCGAGTCAGTGATGCCATCCAGCCATCTCATCCTCTGTTGTCCCCTTCTCCTCCTGCCCCCAGTCCCTCCCAGCATCAGAGTCTTTTCCAGTGAGTCAACTCTTCTCATGAGGTGGCCAAAGTACTGGAGTTTCAGCTTTAGCATCATTCCTTCCAAAGAAATCCCAGGGCATGGGTTATAGGTATGTAACAAAAAAACACTGATTCACTCTACCCATAGGTAGGCCAGGTAGGACGTGGGCAGCTAGCATCCCTGGGTGAGCCCCTCCAGCCCTGCACAGGCTCATCCCCCTCATTCCCACATACTGTAGACATGCTATTTTCTACAATGCTGTGATGCAAAGAATGTTAGGAAGCACTGCTCCAGGTTGCTGAGAGATGACTGAGTAACAATAAGATTTCACTGGAATTCTTAACAACTCTGACAGTGTGATGGCAGCCAGGAGTGGCAGGAGACTGACTGCCAGGAAGGAAGACGTAGGAGGCTACAACAGATTATACGTTCAGAGATAGTCTCTGTCTCACCAGGTAAGGCCCCTCCCTTAGTAGGATCACACTGCTGCCCGAGGATATCAGGCTTGATCTGATATCCCTTTGATCAATGAAATATGAGTGGACTGACCCTTTACCCTTCCTTTGCCAGCAGAAGCTCTGAGAGCATATCAAAGGTTCACCATTACACAGTTTTCCCTCTATAAGAGGCCAACACATTCCAACAGAGTCCATCTGCAATGAAGAAGACATGAAGCAGAGTTGTGGCTGACCCTCAAAGGTCATTAATGTGAACAAAACATAGATCTCTGTTGCTATAAACGACTGAGACCTGAGGGTTATTTGCTACAACTTAATCCGACGGATACAGAGGCTAACAAGCTTAGTCACACTAGAACATGAGTGCCTGAACTGACAACTAGTCCTCTCAGAGTCAGTAAATCAATCAGTGGAGCTTCTTACATGATCAAGTTGCAAGAGGAATATGCTGTTTTACAATGGCTTCCAACCAGGGGTATGAGGATCACAGGGCATCTTTTACAAGGAGGACATGTCCCGCCAGGGATGGACTGATCACATGCATTTGTGTTCCTCCAAACTTACATTCTGCAAATATCTAATCAGCATTTGTTTACTCTAAATGGGCAGTAGCTGATTTGCTAGCAGAGCTTATTGCCCGCTATTTTAAATCTACATGTGAACCACAAGCTGCAATCTGAATAATCTGTCTTTGCAACAATGTGTGGCAATCAGAAATAACGCACTGATGCTCGACCCTTTCCATGGAGGAGTAGCTTACCTTTTGGGTAAGGTCACTGGCTTCATTGATGTACCGATCTCGCTCCTTTTCCAGTTGAAAAATGATCTTTCTCTGCTTCTGAGCTTCGTCTTTGTAGTTTTGGATTTCTTCCTCTAGATTCCTCTTGGCTTGTTCGTGGAGCTTTACCAGGTCTATCTGTTTCTGGGTTGCACTGACCGCCTTAAGCATATTCTGAAAATAAGGACAGCACCGAAAAATGTTTGTGGGTTTTTGGTTAAATTTACTTGTTGCCTAAATCCTAAAATAATCAGGTGCATTGTTTGGGAGATGAATAAAAATAATCATATTTTCTACAGATTACTAAGAGCTTGTTATGTTAATTTTGCATAGAGCATTATAGACACACTTAAAAAGGCACTAAGAGACAACATCCCTAGGAAGCAGGCCTATATTGCTCCCATATTAGGGGTAGGAAACTGAGAATGAGAAGATAAGCTACTTGCCTACAAGTTCATGGCCTTCCCCAGTGGCTCAGTGGTAAAGAATCTGCCTGCAATACAGGACGAGCAGGAGACACAGGTTCGATCCCTGGGTTGGGTACATCCTCTGGAGGAGGGCATGTTAACCCATTCTAGTATTCTTTCCTGGAGAATCCCATGAACAGAGGAGCCTGGTAGGCTCCCGTCCATAGGCTCACAAAGAGACAGACATGACTGAGCGCACACACACATACACACAAGTTCACACAACAGGGGAGGGACAGAGCTAGGATTTGAATCCCAAGCTGGCTGACCCCAAAGCCAATCTCTATTCCAACTCTAGCCTTTCACTTGTGAAGTTAGAACAGCTGAACCTAATCATGTATCACAGGCTTTGACTACAAAATAAAATAAAAACCTTCGTATTAAAAGTACAGATAGCCAGAATTAACATATGATCCAACAACATCACTTCTGGTATCTACTCAAAAGAACTGAAACAGCTGTTCAAACAAAAACGTGTACCTAAACATTCACAGCAGCACTATTTATAAAAGCCAAAAGGGGAAAACAACCCAAATGTTCATCAACTGGATGAATAAATAAACAAAATGTGCTATATCCATACAGTGGAGTACTACTCATCCATAAAAAGGGATGAAGTAGACACGACGAGATGGTTGAAGCTTGAAAATATTATCCTGAGCGAAAGATGTCAGACATAAGAAGTCACATACGGTATGACTCCAGTTATATAAATATCCAGAATGGTCAAATCCACAGAAACAGAAAGCAGATGAGTAACTTCCAAGGATGGGAGGAGGGGAAAGTGGGGTGTGACTGCCTGACAGGTACAGGGTTTCCTTTTGAGTGATGAAAATGTTCTGGAACTAGATTCGTGATGTTCTACACAACATTGTGAATGCACAAAATGTCACTAATGGCAGGTTTTGTTTTCTGTGTATTTTACTACATTAGAAAAGAATTAACCTGGTTTTTTAAAAAAAACCACACAGACGCTCACATCCCAACTCCAGAGATTCTGTGGATCTGGGATGGGACTCTGGCACCTACATTTTGGGAGGGGAGAGGGGAAGCTGCCCTGGTGGTTTCTGATGCTACTACAATGGAAGTGCCTTGGTTTGGCTGCACAAGAAGTCAGGTTGTTCCTCGGGAACACAGAATGAATACAGAGCAACTCTGCAGCCATGCTCATGATGGACCACAGCATGTCTGCTTCTAGAGCCACAGCTGAATGGACCCAGCGACTTCCAAAATAGAGCCTCTAGATTTTTGTAACTCAGCAGAAGATGTAAACTCAGGAGCTGTTTTTTGGCGATAGCTTTTTTCTGCCATTTGGACAGGGAAACAGAGAGAGAGAGATGATGTTACTGAAAGACAGAAATGAAGCTATGACTCAGCTGGAAGTCTAGTGGTGGAGGGAGACGGCTTTCTGTGCATCCCAAAAGTGAAAGGCCAGGTTTTCATCGTTCCTGAGGCCCAGATGTATCCTTAGGTTCTATGTTGCTGTTTAGTTGCTAAGTCGTGTATGACTCTTTGTGAACTCATAGACTGTAGCCTGCCAGGTTCCTCTATCCACGGGATATTCTAGGCAAGAATTCTGGAAAAGGTTGCCATTTCCTTCTCCAGGGGATCTTCCCAACCCAGTGATCAAACCCATATATTCTACACTGGCAGGCAGGTTCCTTACCACTGAGCCACCTGGAAAGCCCCCTGGGTTCCACAAGGCACTTCGTAATCCCTTCCGAAATCTCTAACCAATACAGACCTGCAGTCAGGACTGAAAACCACTGGAATATAAATTGGTTTAAAAAAAAGAAAAAAAAAAAAGGACATGAAACCTTGGTCGGATGACGACACAGAAAAATGGAAAAGGTCAACTTTGCTTTCAAGTACTGAATTAAACATCTGCTCTATGAAAGATAAAGTCCCTTCAACATGACACTGAGAGAACCAAATATACGAATATTGCTGCCTGTCAGAACTATGTCACTCATTCATTCAATGGAGGTGGCATTCCAAGTCAGTGAGGAAAGGACATATTATCAACAAAGGTTGACTGCACACCTGCAGAGGAGCAGGCGCTCTGTCAGGCACTAGGATGCAATGGCTGGGAAAGACAAAAAAAAAGTTTTAAAAGTACCTGCCCTCAAGACGAAGCTGATGTAGTCAAATCAAACAAATAGGTGTAAAATTAAAATGTTAGGTGTCCTATTGCGGCAGAAAATCCAAAGGCAGTTTACCAGAACATACAAAATATAAATGGATTAAATGTTGTATATGTTACAAAAAAAGTTTTTTAAAAATCTAACTCCAACAATAGTATTTATATTATTTTTATTATATTATTTATATATTTATGTTATTTATAAACTTATGGAATAAAGGCACAGTTCTAGGATTATGCAAAAAAAAAATTAATGACTTTCTGAAGGAGTGCTCAGCATGTAAAGATACTTAATCTTCTACTCTTTTCTAAGATTCCCTAAATAGTCTGCTCTAAGCTACAGGATAATCTACTTTGTTAACATTTATTCATTTCTGGGAAACCTAAAGAAATATTAAAATAATAAATATTAAAGTAATAAAAATTGAAATGAATGAATATAGGCTGTATCTACTTTGATAAGAAGCTCTCCTGACCAAAAGCCAGCAAGCTGTCTGCTGTGGAAGCAGCCTCCCCACTCTACACCTGGCACATTGCTCATGCTTCATTCTCCCTGGATGGAATTCTTGAGCAGGAACACGTAGCCTAGACCTGTGAATGTAGTTAATCTCCTCAGAGTGACTGTCAATGGAGGTAATCCTCTGGAAGGGGCTAAGAGAGGAAAGGGGGCTGGGGGCGGGGTCTGTAAGCTTCACGCTCCCTCCAGCCTCTCCCTCAGCTTTGGACCATATTGGGCTCAAAGATTAGGAGGTATAAGCACCAGAAGCAGAAACCAAGCCCTCCAACACTCTGGAAAAGATGGAGGAAAGATTAGAGACTCTTGGTATGGCCAACTGGCCATCCTTTAAACACCTAAAAGTTAATTAGAACTCACTTGTATTTTCTGGATTGGCACAAAGTTGCAAATTATAGATATTAAAATCAGAAATCTTGGTCAACTGCTTAGATGCCAAATAAGACACCAGCAATAGGAACAGAAACCACAAGACTCTCCACAATCCCCTGCTAGTTTATACGATAATTTTTCAAAGTGCCTTTGTGCTCACAGGTGATACTGTGGTTTCAGTTCACAGCCAGTGAACGTGGATATAGACAGCTGCGCAGAGGACAATGGAGCACTATTATTAGTTCTAATCTACTTTTGTTTGGCTCAGAGTTTTCTTTCCCCTGCAACCGGTTATAGGCAGATATTATAGCACTAAAGAAAGACATTTATTCACCAGTGTTACTGTAACAAACGCACCTTATTCAATATGTCCCTTTCTCTCAGAAGCTCATCCATTGCTTTCTTATCAAGTTCTGCTTGTTTCTTTGAGGCCTCCACCTCTAAATCACCAGAGAGAAAAACAATAATAAATATAAAGAGAGCCTGCCAAGAAAGAATCTGCCAAAGTGACATGAAAACTGCTTTATATATTTATCTGTAGCTATAAAACTGCTTTCTGTTGAGTGGTACGTGATCTTCATTATAACTCAGTGAGGTAAGTCTTCCCATTCCACTAAAGAGATGGAAACTGAGGCTTAGAGACCCATACACCAAGGGTCTGCACCCAAGAGGTGACAGGGCTAAGGTTGGGAGTTTGTTCTTTCTGACTCCAAAAAGTCCTATTTAGTCCTTTTAAGTTATGTCGGACTCTTTTGTGACCCCATGGACTGTAGCCCTCCAGGCTCCTCCAGACATAGGATTTCCCAGGCAAGAATACTGGAATAGTTTGCCACTTCCTTCTCCAGGGGATCTTCCTGACCCAGGGATCAAGCCCATGTCTCCTTCACTGGCAGGCCGATTCTTTATCACTTTGATGCTAGGGAAGCCCCAAAAGCCCTTGCTCTCCTGAAATATTTTTTATTATACAAGTAATTAGAAACACAGGAAGAAATTGGAAAATAAACAATTCCAAAAAATAAACTAAAGGGAAAATTTTTTTAAAAAATCAGAATCTAGGAGGGGACATATGTATACCTGTTAATATTCATGTTAATATTTGGCAGAAACCAACACGACACAATACTGTAAAGGAATTATCCTTCAAATAAAATAAACAAATTTATTTTAAAAAATCAGAATCTACTTAAGATTTTGATGTGTCTCTTTCCTGACATTTTCCTATGCAAATACATGTGTGTATATAAATATATTTATACACCACATGCACCAAGATGGAGCCATAACACACATACAGTCTTGTAACTTGCTTTTATAACTAACCAGTATAAATAAATACCTCTCTATAATACAAATGTGTATCTACATCAGCACGTTTAAAGACTTCATATTTCACTGTATAAAAATGTTTATTAAGCCAATTCTTATCTTAACATTTAAATTGCTTCTTTTTATTTTTTGTTTTGCAATTATAAGCAATAATCTTATGAAAGTTCCTGCTCATTTGGTCATCTAGGAGAGGAAGTCCTTGAATCAAAAGTGATTTTCTTTTTAAAGACCTTTTTCTCCAGCTTCTTGATGAAAGTGAAAGAGGAGAGCAAAAAAGTTGGCTTAAAGCTCAACATTAAGAAAACGAAGATCATGGCATCCAGTCCCATCACTTCATGGGAAATAGATGGGGAAACAGTGGAAACAGTGTCAGACTTTATTTTGGGGGGCTCCAAAATCACTGCAGATGGTGATTGCAGCCATCAAATTAAAAGACGCTTACTCCTTGGAAGAAAAATTATGACCAACCTAGATAGTATATTCAAAAGCAGAGAGACATTACTTTGCTGACTAAGGTCCGTTTAGACAAGGCTATGGTTTTTCCTGTGGTCATGTATGGATGTGAGAGTTGGACTGTGAAGAAGGCTGAGTGCCGAAGAATTGATGCTTTTGAACTGTGGTGTTGGAGAAGACTCTTGAGAGTCCCTTGGACTGAAAGGAGATCTAACCAGTCCATTCTGAAGGAGATCAACCCTGGGATTTCTTTGGAAGGAATGATACTAAAGCTGAAGCTCCACCTCAAGAGTTGACTCATTGGAAAAGACTCTGATGCTGGGAGGGATTGGGGGCAGGAGAAGAAGGGGACGACAGAGGATGCAATGGCTGGATGGCATCACGGACTTGATGGACGTGAGTCTGAGTGAACTCCGGGAGATGGTGATGGACAGGGAGGCCTGGTGTGCTGCTATTCATGGGGTCGCAAAGAGTCGGACACGACTGAGCGACTGAACTGAACTGAACTGAACTTTCTCCAGCTGCCAAATTTCTCTCCAAAAATTAATAGCAGTTTAAATCCACACCCAAACTAGAACTGCTATTACCATTCTCCTTGATCTTTGACAACCTGATAGCTTTTCCTAAACCAGTATGTCTATATTTAATTCACATATCTTTGATTGGTAGTGAGGTCGACTACTTTCTCATGTTTCATGATCAATTATTTGTTTTCTGTTTTTCAAATTGCCCACACTAGCCCTCTGCCCATTTTTCTCATGAATTATTTACCTTTCTGTGAATTTGAAAGAGCACCTTATATACATTAATAATGACGATACTAACTCTTTGGCAATATTTTAGTCAATTTGTCTTCTTATACAGAGCCTTTGGGGGCTTCTCTGGTGGCTCAGCGGTAAAGAATCTACTGCCAGTGCAGGAGACACGGGTTCAATCCCTGGGTCGAGAGGATCCCTTGGAGAAGGAAATGGCAACCCACTCCAGTATTCTTGCCTGAGAAGTCCCATGGACAGAGGAGCCTCGCAGGCTACAATCCATGGAGTCACAAAAGAGTCGGGCACGACTTAGCAACTAAACAGCAATAGAGTCTTTTGTCGCTAAAAAACAACAACAAATAGTTTTAATTTCATTAAATCTCTCCATCTTGGCTTTACTGTTCCTACATTTGACCTTAACATTTTTCCCAAACAGTAGTTTATTGTCATACTATCATTTTCTTAATAATCCATACTGCACACTGGTATGAAACACCACCTTTATCTTAGGTGATAATCACGGGTCTTTTTGTAGCCTTTCCAATCCTTTCCATTGATCTGTTTATTCACACATTTTCACTAAACTATTTGATTACTAAAGCTTTATAATACATTTAAACACCCGGTAAAGGGTAATGCTCCCTTCTCACTCTTCTTTCCCAGAATTTTATGGCTATTGTCACCTGTTTATTCTTCTGGAGGAACCCTAGAATCAGTTTTGAAGTCCCAAGCAACATAACTCTCTGAAATTTTTATTGGAAATATTAAGTGTGCAGATTAATTTGGACAGATTTATATCTATACCATATTGAGTTTTCTCATCCAGGAACTTGGTGTATTGGTCCATTTTTCAAGTCTTCCTTTATACCCCTCAAAAGAATTCTGTAGTGTTTTATATATAGAGGTCTTACAGATATTTTGGTAACTTTATTCATAGATATTTTATTACTTTAGTTGCTATTGTGAAAGGGGGGTCTTCCATCATACATTGTAACTGATTCTTTGTAGGAAAGAAAGCCATTGATATCTATATATTTCTTTTATAACCTGCCACCTTGTTGAACTCCTATTAGTTCTAGCAATTTTTCAGTTCGCTTCTTGGATTTTGTGGCAGGAAATCATAACCTATGGGGGCCTCGTGCTCCTAACCATTATGCTCAATGCCACCGTCTGATAGGGCACATCAAAAGGAAGTGCTCCCTAAGAAGAAATAACGATGCTAACGAGAGCTACAAAATAGCCAGAAGAGAGAGCACGATGACTTCTTCAAACATGATTTAAGAATGAAGAATCGGGGTCAATACTTAATGGAGGAATTTTTTCTGCAGGCAGCTTAAAACTATTGCCTGCAAAAAATACGGAAATTTTAATATGGGAATGCTTTTGAAATTCACTAAGCCAATCACAAAAGGTGCTCTACCTTTGTGTGTGTGTATCTGTCATTGAAGATACTGGATTATAAACTCATGCTGCACTGTAAGCATCCTGAGGGCAGGAAGCTCCAGGCACCCAATGCCTGACATAATGCCTGCACACAGTCTGGACTCAATTTATCAAATGAGTGCATAAATGGAGAAATGATCAATATCAACTGCAACTGTGCCTCAGTAAAAGAGCGTTTCCGATGTCTTAGAAGGAAATATATTGGCACTTCTCAAAGACTTTAGTGACGAATATTTCTAATAATCTCATCTAGAGATCTAGATTTTACTTAACTTTTAGGGAGGCAATGTACATGTTTATGCTTCTGGGTATGTCATCTCAGTCAGTGAGTTATGGCTGAGTTCAGTGAGGCGTTCCTGCCTCACATTTTCTGGTGCAGTCAGAAGTCAAATCCCAATCCCTCTGTCTCCAAGTCTCTGAGCTGTTTCTATCACACCATATTTAACTAGTATATACCATATTTTAAATTATATTCTTTTTCAGGAGGGGATAGCATTGTCTTATTACTTTTACAAGCAGTAATATATCTGGATAATAATAGATGACATTTAGTAAGCACTTACTACGTGCTAGGCACTGTCCTTTCGATAGTAGCCATTTCATCCCCAAAAGCTAAATGAGGAGGAGGTGGGATCTGAACTGAGGCACACCTGACTTCAGAGTCTGTATCCTTAATGATGTTTCTATACTACCTGGCCTCCTGTGGCACTTAAATTTTCCTTCCACAGGTCAAAGTGATAGTTGGGTAGAATAGGGATTTGCCATATGGTAAGAGGAAAGGAGTTGGAAGCCATTTATTTTTGTCTTGCTGATTCTGGGTACACTATTGTCTCATATACTGCTCATGGGGAATATTCACGTTTCATTTTTCCTGCATATTCTGTGAAAAGGAAAACTGAAGGAAGGATTATGTAGAACCCAGACTTAAGAGTATACGTGTGTACTAAGTCACTTCAGTAGTGTCTGACTCTTTGTGACCCTATGGACCATAGCCAGCCAGGGTCCTCTGTCCACGGGATTCTCCAGGGAAGAATACTGAAGTGTGTTGCCGTTTGCTCGTGCAGGGAATCTTCCCAACCCAAGGATCAAACCAGTGCCTCTTATGTCTCCTGCTGTTACTTACTTCATTGACAAATACTGAGCAATACTTTGGGCTCAGTATAATCCATTGAGGAGTTTTTTAAGGTAAGAAAGTTCAAAGTATACAAAATGATGTCTCCTCCATATTATCTACTTACTAGTTTCAGTGTTGCCTCACTGAATTCATTTCGCATGGTTTGTGCTTACATGCATGGAGTGGTCAAAAGACATAAGTCACCAATGAAATTGCTCATAATCTAATAAAAACAAAACACAAAATGATTCTTGGTTTACCTCTCTCTAGTCCCAAGATCTGATTTTTCAGGGTTTCCTTGTGCTGTTCCACTTCTGCCTTTTGATCTTCAATCTGGTGCAGTTTCTTATGGATTTGTTCTCTGATTTTGTTGAGCTTCCCAATGTCAAGGCGCATCTGATGGACTTCTTCCTCTTTGGCCTGTAATTAGTGAGAGAGGATTACCAGGGATACTTGGTCAGTAAAGGATCGGTGACTGGATGATGGTAAACTCAGAATCAATAGAAGAACATTCTTTCTAGGTCAGTGCAGAATTATTTTGTGGAATTAAATCAAAACACACACTGTGTAGTTTTTGAGAGAAATTGAAAAACTCTAGCCTCTGAATAAAATATATGGTTAAATGAGCTAAAAACAATGAAAAAGACACATGATGTCTCAAGATACCATTGAATCGTTGAATCAAATAATATAAGAATGCCGAGCTGTATGCATCACATATGTGTGAAATCTGTGTACAAATGTTATATTGATTACCAACTTTCAGACTCACAAAGTGATCTCTCTTGTAGGTTATTAACATGCTGTAAAATATTGGTCTTTTGGATCCACATTGCCACTGTGGAACAACTACATACAATAGAAAAGTCACTATCCCCTTCCTCAGAGTACATTAGTCTTGTCGTTGTTCAGTAGCTCAGTCATGTCTGACACTTTGCAACCTCGTGGACTGCAGCATCCCAGGCTTCCCTGTCCTTCACTGTTTCCCAGAGTTTGCTCAAACTCCTGTCCTTTGAGTCAGTGATGCCATCCAACCATCTCATCCTCTGTCGTCCCCTTCTCCTGCCTTCAATCTTTCCCAGCATCAGGGTATTTTCCAGTGAGTCAGCTCTTCACATCAGGTGAATACTTGGTGAAGTATTAGAGCTTCAGCATCAGTATCAGTCCTTCCAATGAGGATTCAGGGTTGATTTTCTTTAAGATTGACTGGTTTGATCTCCTTGCTCTCCAAAGGACTCTGAAATCATCACACTCTGAAAGTATCAATTCTTCAGCACTCAGCCTTTTTTATTGCCCAGCTCTTACATCCTTACATGACTGCTGGAAAAACCACAGCTTTGACTAGATGGACCTTTGTTAGCAAAGTAATGTCTCTGCTTTTTAATACACTGTCTAGGTCTGTCATAGCTTTTCTTCCAAGGAGCAAGTGTCTTTTAATTTCATGGCTGCAGTCACCAACTGCAGTGATTTTGGAGCCCAAGAAAATAGTCTGTCACTGTTTCCATTGTTTCCCCATCTATTGCCATGAAGTGATGGGACTGGATGCCATGATCTCCATTTTTTCAAATGCTGAGTTTTAAGCCAGCTTTTTCACTCTCCTCTTTAACCTTCATCAAGAGGCTCTTTAGTTCATCTTTGCTTTCTGCCATAAGGGTGGTGTCATCTGCATATCTGAGGTTATTGATATTTCTCCTGGCAATCTTGATTCCAGCTTGTGCTTCATTCTGCCTGGCATTTTGTATGATGTACTCTGCATATAGGTTAAATAAGCAGGGTGACAATATACAGCCTTGACGTAATCCTTTTCCAATTGGAACCAGTCCATTGTTCCATGTCTGGTTCTAACTGTTGTTTCTTGACCTGCATACAGATTTCTCAGGAAGCAGGTAAGATGTCTTTAAGGATTTTCCACAGTTTGTTGTGATTCATATAGTCAAAGGCTTTAGCATAATCAATGAAACAGAAGTAGATGTTTTTCTGGAGTTCTTGTGCTTTTTCTATGATTCAATGGATTTTGGCAATTTGATTCAGATGATCATCATATCTACTACTGTAGGCAAAAATCCCTTAGAAGAAACAGAGTAGCCCTCATAGTCAACAAAAGAGTCCAAAATGCAGTACTTGAGTGCAGTCTCAAAAACGACAGGATGATCTCGGTTCCTTTCCAAAGCAAACCATTCAACATCACAGGAATCCAAGCCTATGCCCTAACCACTAATGCCGAAGAAGCTGAAGTTGAACAATTATATGAAGATCTACAAGACCTTCTAGAACTAACAGCAATAAAAAGATGTCCTTTTCATCATAGGGGACTGGAATGCAAAAGTAGGAAGTCAAGAGATACCTGGAGTAACAGGCAAGTTTGGCCTTGGAGTACAGAATGAAGCAGGGCAAAGGCTAACAGTTTTGCCAAGAGAATGCACTGGTCATAGCAAACACTCTCTTCCAACAACACAAGACAACTCGACACATGGATATCACCAGGTGGTAAATACCAAAATCAGATTGATTATCTTCTTTGTAGCCAAAGATAGAGAAGCTCTATACAGTCAGCAAAAACAAGACCAGGAGCTGACTGTGGCTCAGCTCACAAACTCCTTATTGCAAATTCAGACTTAAATGGAAGAAAGTAGGGAAAACCACTAGGCCATTCAGGTATGATCTAAATCAAATCCCTTATGATTGTACAGTGGAAGTGACAAATAGATTCAAAGACTTAGACCTGATAGACAGAGTGCCTGTAGAACTATGGACAGAGGTTTGTAACGTAGCACAGGAGGCGGAGATCAAAACCATCCCCCAGAAAAAGAAATGCAAAAAGGCAAAATGGTTGTCTGAGGAGCCTTACAAATAGCTGTGAAAAGAAGAGAAATGAAAGGCAAAGGAGAAAAGGAAAGATACACCCTGAATACAGAATTCCAAAGAACAGTAAGGAGGATAAGAAAGTCTTTTTAAGCGAACAATTTCAAAGAAATAGAGAAAAATGATACAACGGGAAAGACTAGAGATCGCTTCAAGCAAATTAGAGATACCAAGGGAATATTTCATGCAAAGATGGACACAATAAAGGACAGGAATGGTGTGGACCTATCAGAAGCAGAAGATATTAAGAAGAGGTGGCAAGAATACACAGAAGAACTACGCAAAAAAGACCTTCACAACCAAGATAATCACGATGGTATGATCACTCACCTAGAACCAGACAGCCTAGAGTATGAAGGCAAGCGGTCCTTAGGAAGTGTCACTGCGAACAAAGCTAGTGGAGACAATGGAATTCCAGTTGAGCTATTTAAAATCCTAAACGATGATGCTGTGAAAGTACTGCACTCAATATGCCAGCAAATTTGGAAAACTCAGCAGTGGCCACTGGACTGGAAAACATCAGTTTCCATTCCAATCCCAAAGAGGGGCAATGCCAAAGAATGTTCAAACTACTGCACAATTGCACTCATTTCACATGCTAGTAAAGTAATGCCCAAAATCCTTCAAGCTAGGCTTCAACAGTATGTGAATTGAGAACTTCCAAATGTACAAGCTGGATTTAGAAAAGGCAGAGGAACCAGAGATCAAATTGTCAACATCCGTTGGCTCATAAAAAAAAACAAGAGAATTCCAGAAAAACATCTACTTCTGCAGAGTACGTTAGTCTATGACTGTCCCTGTGGACAGGAGGACAGGGTGGCATTAATGAGCAAGTCTACACGATATCAAAAGGTTATCAAAATGGCAATTCTAGCAAAGTAAAGCACCACATTTTTGTCTCTGGACTTCAAGCTTTATGAATTTTTTTTTTAGTTTGCCATTCTTAGAAACTAGTTGATTTTCTGCAAATAAAGAGTAGCGATTATCCCCAGTTTTGACAATGAAGAGACTGCACTTAGCTGGACATGTTATGCTCAGAGCACCGCTAGAAACAGAATCCCAGAAATTTAGGATCTGATAACAAAATACTCCATCTTTCAAGGTGCCCCATGTACGTTACCAAAGGAGAGAATTATTGACTTAAGTATTTTTACTTTAATTTCACCTTAGGGGCTAATACATTATTTTGCCTTCAGTAGTCATTTCATTTCTGCTTTAACTTGGAGCATTCTCATAAAGAACAGTGAGTCAAGCCTTTCTGGACTGCTTAAATGTTCCTCAGCCTCAGATCCTGTGGGGTCCAAATTAGTTCATCTAAGATCCCTTTCAATTAAAAAATAAAATGTTCTAATTCAGTAGTTATTAATCTAGACCTCATAGTGATACTTCAGAAAATTGTCTGTAAATTTCTAAGGCTGCATGCAAAATAATATATAAGATGTACAAATATTAGTAAGTGTGTGTATGTATGTATGTGTGTATGCATGCACACACATGCTTTTATCAGATTCCCAAAAGGGACTGTGACACAAAAACTGTTACGATTTACTACTCGAATCAATGTATTTTTGTGATTAGTCATTGCCCAGTGTTCTAACAATACTAGAATAAGGTTTATGGATTTTTCACAACTGCTGATAAACATAAAGCCACTCTGCTAAGCATATAGGCAGACAATATGTATCCAAGTATAAAATGGTTATCCAAACTTGATTTGCAAGCACTCTTCAATGAAGGGAGACCATTCTTGAAATTCACACTGGGCAGAAGAGAAAATCATGATTCTGCAGTCCTAAGAGTAGACACCAAACAGTACCAGTCCATCCCCCACCCCTCCCATTCGATACAAGCAGTGAAATATAATCTGACTTCTTTGTCACTCACACGTGTAAATGGTTTCTAGCTCTGATCAGCTGGTTACTTGCAAGGCTGAACTACAGACATGAACATCTGAGCTTGCTTTGGAAAATATCTGCATAATCATATGACCAAGAATCAGCTTTGCAATGTTATAAGAATGGACGCTATTATATTAAACTGCTTCTGGGCACAAAGCAATCACTGTAGGTTTACACCTGCCCCTGATGGACCAACGCTAATGCAGGTTCTGCAACCAAGGGCTCCCAACAGCATCGATCAACCTGTATTTATACTACTAGGGAATGGAAAAGGACGCGCCAAAGGAGCAGATATGTCACTCGGTGTTTACTTTGAGCTCCAACGCCTTCTGCTGGTTTTCTTGGGATAGCTGCTCACAAACCAAGCTGTGCTGTTCGTTCTCTTGCTGAAGTTTAGCATTTCTCATCTGAAACTGCTCCAGCTCCTTAGCGGCTCTCTCATTGAGTATCTGAAAGATGCAGAACAAGCTGGTTAATGCTTTTACAGGGGATGCATACCCACACAGGAGGCCAGGCCGACTGCCTGGGACAGGCAAGGCAACCACCCATTTTTTCTTCTTTGCAGAAATGGTTCTCGCTCCCCAGTGAAAGCACAAATGCACTCAAATATGATGACTGTTAAATGGCTGAGGGAAATGATGCCTTCTAATGAATAACACAGACAGCATAATTTTTTTTTTTTCTGGGAGCCTTGGGAAGCCTTGTTCACAGGTGGTGGATAAATATTTTAATGCCTGTTTGCCATTTGGCAGGCTTCGCAAACGCAACAATTGCTATAATCATTGCAAATGAGCTAGAGATTCAAGCAGGCTTTATCGGCTATGGGGCTCAGAAGCTACATCTTCAGAAGCAAATCCTGCATTAACATGCCTATGATACTTTTGTGAACAGAACCTTTCACTAGACACCAACACAAGAGACAATTCTCCTTAATCCAACTTAAGTCAAAACTGTAGAACAGTAGTGGATGATTTATAACTGCCTGACTTCAGAATCAGTTTGCTTTTCCTCTTCCTTACTTTGACTATCCTAAGAAGATATGGTTTCATAAATACATATTTATAAACACACATGTTTTGGGAGGTCATTTCTATTGGGAAAATACTGGAGAGATGAAGGGATATCAAAAAGGTTAAAGAGGGGAAAAGGGGTGAAGATAGTTTAGAAAACACTTATTCCAATAACTTCCATTCAAGCAAAAGTTAAACACAGAAATAATCTATCCAACTTCCCATCAATAAGGACTAAATAAGCTTTTCCATGTGTCCTGACTATTGTTTTATGAAGACCAAAAACCTCTCAAAGAAAGGTTTTCATGCTCAAAGAAAGCCTCATATTTTTCTCATGTATATGCACATCATATATTATTTACTTTATTTCTGGCTTTATGTAAAATTAATAAAGCAACTGACAAATGAATGTGCTCTAATATCTAATTTTTTAAGTAGAAAAATGCTGGATGGCTTGAAAAATAGTTTGGAAACTTCTGAAAAGAACATACTTTCAAGAAATGACTTTTTTCAATTACATGAATTCGTTCTTTAAGAAATTAGAAAAGATAGATTCGTATTTGTGTTACCTTAACCTGTTACTAGAGAGGAAATGTTAGAAAAGTATATTTAGAACGTATAAAGACTGTGTGTGGTTTTCCAAACTTGAAACTTAAAAATAAGCATGTTAAAAATAAAGCATGTTATATTTACAGGCTGGAATGGTCTGTCAATAGAACTTTCTGCAATGAACTAAATGTTCTCTGTTCTGCGTATCTACTAGCCCCATGTTGCTATGAGCACTTGAAATGGTGAGACTGAGGAACCGAATTTTTTATTTGATTTGATTTTAAATAATTTACATGTAAATAGCCGTACGTGGTTAGCTACCACATTAGACAGTGTGGTTCTATAACTGTGGCAATAACATTAATGAATCTCACAAACACGATATGAGGAGAAAGACACTAGGCACCAAAGAGTCCTTCCTGTATGATTTCCTTTCTGTAATGTGCAGAGGCAGGCAAAACTAACATCTGCTCAGAACTCGGAAGAGAGCTGACCTTTGTGGGAGAGAGTGACTGGGAGGGGGCACAAAACGAGCAGGCTCCTGCAGTGCTGTTTCTCCCAGGCTGGATACAGGTGACCAAGATGTGTTCAAGGGCAGCAAATTCATCAAGCTGTACACCTGTGACTTATACAGTTTTCTATGTGTTATGTTATACATCAATAAAATGGTGAAAAGAGATTAACCTGTTGGAGTATGGGGGAGGAGGAGAGGGCATGGGACAGGGGAGGACATCTCTACCATCAGAGTCATTCAAAGACCAAACACAGTGCTACGTGTGTGTTACCAACACCCATCAACACCCATTGTGAAGGGATTTGCTGCTTTCCAGAGGAAGTTCAAGAATCACCTTTGGCCAGGCCCCACGGCGCAGCCCTGCCCAGCCCACCTTCTGCTCTTTCAGCTGCTGCTCCAGCCTCTGAAGTTCCTCCTTGCTCTTCTGCACATACTGCTGCAGCGCCTTGATTTCCGTCTGCCTGCTGTCCATGTCCGTCTGAATCTGCCTGAGCTCCTTCTCTAGTTTTTCTTTCTTCCGGGTCTCCCGTGAAGCTTCATTCTGACGTTGCTGGATTTCTTGTTGGAACTACGGGCATAGAAAGGACAGACGGGAAAGAGATGAGCCCCTGTCTAGGACGAGTGGCAACAAACTGAGCTTCTCCCTCTCTCGGATATTTTCAGGGCAGTGATATTTTAGTAGTATTTCTCCTGTAGGAGAGTCATCTTTGAACCCCAATGTTCAAACTTTTCATGAATATTCCGTATTGTTTTTCAGAGCCTTGGCACCAAATGTATACCCTGATGGTGGGAACAAATCCACAAAGAAAGGTATAAAGTCCAGTTAAATATGGAAGCCCAGAGTTCTAGGGAGGTCAAACATGGGAAGAATTCATCCAACTCTCCATCGACAGAAACAAAATAAAATGCAGCCAGCTACCCTAAATATGAAAATGTGTTTTCCATGAGTCCTGGATATTGCTAAACACAGTACTGTTTAGTTTTATCATGATGGTCAAGTTCTATTAAAAGTCATTATCTTATCTCACGCTCCAAGGAGTCTCCTGTTATTCTCCTGAAGCCTGCACTTGGGTACTATCTATTTGACCTCTGGCTTTATAGCAAAGTGTACGGAAGGATTCAGCTAGGTGGCTTCCTCACAAAGGAGAAAGGCCAGGGGAACTGCTTCCACCATCCCCAGAGGCAGGGCATCTTGGCTGTCACAGAGGACACCTTCTTGGGCCAGAAATGTAAGCAGTGCCCTGTCTTGGTGACTTCTCAGGCAAAGACTGTTGAGAAGAATGACTCAAGTAAAACTGCTCTTGCAAAAACAAACCAGAGAAACAAGCAGAACCATGGATGCTTCATCTGGGGAACAGGGCGGTAAATCAGAGAGAGGAACAAGACGGGAAGGGAGACTGGAGAAGGACGAAAGCTCCTTCTGGAAGGTGATGTTTCTTCGTCTTTCTCTCCGTGTCCAGAACAGACCTGGCTGATGGCCTGCTCTGCCTCTTCCCTGGACCGCTCCATTTCTTGCTGCTGTTCAACGGTCTGAGCTAAGCACTCTCGTAATTTCACCACTTCTGACAACAGCTGGTCTCGCTCCTTTGTCACTTCTTCTTTGAACTTCAGCAAATCCCGGATACTATGAAAGAAGAACATGGGAGTCATACTTAACAGCCACAGCCATCTGTTCAGAGATCCTGTTTATCATCCTCTGAACTCATTTTCATGGGAAAGACTTCCGGTCAAGGATCAACACTATTCAAGTGTGAAAGAGAACTCTTTATCTCTGACATGGGAACTATTTGTGAGTTGTTAACTGGAAAAAGAAGACGTTCCAGTAATAACATGAATATGATCCCTTTTCTTGTTTTTAAGCAATTACAGTCCATGTGTGTGTGCTATAGGCATTTTTATAGAAATCAAGATTAGGCACCAAACTGATAACCAGTTATCTCTGAGGAATGAAGTTTAAAGTGGAAGAGTTGACAGGCTGATTTTTACTTCTGACTTCCCATATTCCTGTTGTATTTGAATTTGTTACAATAAAACTATAGTTAACAAGAGTTATTGTTAGTTCTTGTAATTAACCCTAAGGAGATGTCAATTTAGGAAATTATTTGCTTAATATATTCACTGGAGAGCTATAACCACAGCTATAAAGTCTAAAATGAAGCAAAAGCTTAAGCAAACAATACACATTGTCAGTTTTGTATTCATTCACTCATGAGATTCATTCCTCCCAAAGGGACATACCATATAAAACGTTCCCAAGAACAAAATTTGGAGAATGATTAGTGATGCCAGTTTTGGGAGGGTGCGTGCATGCCTGCTAGGTCATTGAGTTGTGTCCAACCCTGTGCAACGCTATGGACTGCAGCCTGCCAGGTTCCTCTGTCCACGGGATTCTCCAGGTAAGAATACTGGAGTGGGCTGCCATGCCCTCCTCCAGAGGATCTTCCCCACCCAGAGACTGAACCAGCATCTCTTATGTCTCCTGCACTGGGAGGCAGGTTCTTTACCACCTGGGAAGCCTTTTGGGAGGGTATGCGATAATATTTGTTGATATAAATTGTAAACCAGTTACCTCAGCATTTCAAAAACAATTACATATGGTTTGGCATGACTTTCCTCAGAATTAGCATTTTGAAAGTAGAAAAACTGTGTCTGATAAGACCACTACAGCAGAATTCATCTAGAACAAGGCAGCTACTTTAGAGCTAAGGAACCAGAGAACTTACATTTAAGATGCTTGTAGCTGACAGTCATCAAATGACTATTGGAAGCACAGTGATTGGATAATATGTATTGACCATCCTTTGGTATGATTGTTTAATAAGGAACCCTCAAAATCACAAACACTTCTCCAAAAAGATGACCTGGAATTCTAAGGTTACTGCAAAGATAGACCGCTACATCTAAGTACACTGTGGAAGATAAAATGCAAGCTGGATTCTTTCATCAGCTCTACTACTCACCATGTTCTAATTCTCATAAAAACTCCTCCTAACGAAATCAGCTCCCTCATGCTGCTCTTCAATAGCTACTCTGGTTGTATGTGACTTCTTTAACAAGAAAACAGAGTCATTATGAACACCACATCTTCTGTTTATTTTTCCTATTTCCTCCTGCATTTAGAACTATCTATCAACACTGGATAAATGTATCTAGAAAGCATAGGAAACCTAAACAGCAGGTAAACATTGTCAAGGATGCCTAAGGGAGTGCATGCTCATTCCTGGTTCATTAATTAATGCAAGGTTTTGCATGCCCTGCAGAGTGCTAGGTTCATAGAGGAAAGGTCAAGATAGCTTTCTTCCTTCAAGGAGTTTACAGCTTAATGGCAGAGAAGTGCAAATCATTTAAGTACAGCATGATAAGTGCCATCTTTGAGGGAAACATTGGGTCCTATGACAGGGTTCCCACCTGGCTTGGGTGGTAAAGAATCTGCCTGCCAATAAAGGAGCCACAGGAGACATGGGTTCAATTCCCGGATCAGGAAAATCCCCTGGAGGAAGAAATGGCAGCCCACTCTAGTATTCTTGCCAGGATAAACCCATGGACAGAGGAACCTGCCAGGCTACAGTCCATGGAGCCACAGAGAGTCAGACATGACTGGGCACACAAGCCTGAACTGTTGGGTCCTATGGAAAACAGGGAACACAATGACTCCTCTGCCTGATCATTAGGTCTGGGGCTAGGGACGAGGCTGGAATAGAGAAGCTGATGCTGATAAAGTTAAGATGGTGTTTAAGATGGGTCTTGAAGAATGAACAGTTGTTTACTGTGTGGAAAAGGGAAGAAAAGAGATCCATGGCATGGAAAACAGTATGGTCAAATGCACAGAGACGTGGGCAAGCATGGTGCTGCTGGTTGTGAGTCTAGCAAGGCTGACTGGGGCAGATCTACGAAGGGCTTTGTATGTTCAAGACTTTGGTCTTTATCCTCTGGAAATGGGTAGTTGTCGAGGGTGCAACGTGTTGGCGATGGAAGCATACAGTAGTACATGTTTGAGAAGCATAAGGCTAGTATGAAAAATGGTAAAGAGGGGAGATGTCTCCTTGAAGGCAGAGAGAACAGTTAGGAGTCTGCTGCCAAATCCTGCAGAGAATGGGGGACCCAGTGGTGATGGAGAGGAGGGGAAGAATGAAGTGATGCTTAGAAGTAAACAAGAGTCAACTGAGTCAACAAGATAAAACTTTAAGGGATAGAGCGTTAACAGGTGTCAAGAGCAAACTATTTTCTGGCCTAGAACCTGAGGAAGTAGGAAGGATAGTGGTATGGCTAGTCATGGGTCAAAGGACATTTGGGAGGCACTGAGAACCTGAGTAGAAAGTCAGCCATTTCCATTCCATACAAGTTTCACAGAAATAAACTTAAAATCTTTACTCATTTTCAAACTGTATCGCTGACTTTATAGAGCCAGAAGTTTGATATAACCACAAATTAGTCCTGAGGGGACTTCCCTGGTGGTCCAGTGGCTAAGACTCTGCACTCCCAATGCAGGGGGTCCAGGTTTGATCCCTGGTCAGCAAACCAGTTCCCACATGCCACAGCTAAAGAGTTCACATGTTGCAACCAAGACCCAGAGCAGCCAAATAAATAAATAAATGTTTTTTAAAAAAAAGAATATCTTTATTTTAAAAAGAAAAAACTGAAGTTCTTGGGTGTGGAAAAAGGGAGTATTCAAAAGAAAAACAGTAATAGACAAGAAATTATCTCTGGGAACCCAACAAGGGAGTGTCTCATATTCACAAAGAACCAGCAAGCCCCAGGCTGTCTGTTGAAGAAGGAGGCCTCTGCAAAAGTAAAATGACCTACTTGCTATCTTGGTCCATGGACAGTCCAGACCCTTGCTCGACTAGTTTGGTTAGGTTCACTATTTCCTCTTTCAGGGCAAGAATCGTCTCCTTTGCCTTCTGCTCTTTATCATAGGCTGAATCCACCATCTTCCAGGCCTTTTCAATTTCCTAGATGAGCCATCAGATATGAGTGAGAAAAACCAAACCAGGTTCCAGATGCAACATAAATTGAATAAACAGAATAATAAAACAAGTACAATATAGAAGTTATTTATAGGGACATACCTTATACACTATGTATTAAATGTATATTGACTTACTGCATTGTTTGGCATGAGTTAGTCAATACTGAAGAGCTGTTTTAAAGATGGAAACTGGCAAAGGATATTTCCTCCTGTGTAGGTGAATGTAGTTACAGGGTTCACATACTGCAAAAGTTGCTAGAACTAGTAGGATTATTTCTAATAAAGATGTTAAGTTATGTTTACAAAATCTAAAATGAAAGTTTATGTGCTTTCCAAGTCCAGATATTTTATAGGAAAAAAAGAAAAAAGGAATGGTCTTGGATCCAAGTCCTAAATGTGAAGCTCTTCATAGATTCCATATTAAAAATATGTTTTGCCCTCAGGCCCTAAGTGAGCTCTTGGATGGCAATGTGAACTTTAGAGCCATCCATAGAAATGAGACCTTGACTGTCACCTAATTGTACACAACAGCCTTGATAATTCCCATTTCCAGAAACCCAAGCCTAGGCCTTCTCATTGAATGCTTATAGGGGAAAAGCAATACTATTCTGAATGTGGAATACTAACAGAAATACTTAAAAGAGAATCACAGGCTTTATAGTACATGGATGAAGGATAGTAAACGTTGCAACAGACTTGAGTTTTGCCCTGCCACTTAACTGTCTTGCAAAATTTCATCAAGTGGAATGTGAGCCCTTTTACACAAATAAGAATCTACATGTTTAAGGTGAAAATATTTTACTTTTATGTGACAAGGAATAAAATGAGTGGAAGTATTTAATTAAATAAAGCCATCCCTTACATTAGAAAGAGATAATTCTTGGGTAACTGCAGCACATAATTTAGTGATTCAAAACAAAATGTCAGTTCATGGGATATTTTTTTCTGTAGCAACCATATGTACTATTTTCAGCAAAACAAAAGAAAGATATTTAAATGAAAATATGATTATATGAAGTTCTGTCTGAAGCAATTTCACCAATTATATTTTAGTCAATTCATGACTTTAAATTTCAGTTTGTTAATTTACAATAAAAAGTGGGAGGGAGTTCTCATCATAAAACGATTTAAAGCTTTCTTATATTGGTATCCCTGCAAAGATTAAAAGAAAATAACAATAGAGAGAGAGACACTGAAAAAATTGGGGTATGTTTAACTGTATGATATCAAGGGAATTATCTAAACATTTTGTGATTATTTTTCAGCACTAGGGTTTCAATTATAAAATAAAATATCTTAACCTCTTATCACCCAACAATCTACAAGGAACATTTGTGTTTCACCTTCAGAACAATGTAACATACTTAAGGATGAAAAAATAAAGTGTAAAATAAAGCCATACTTCCTCAATAACCACTCCTCCAGACTGAACCCCTATTCTTCCATTATGAGAAACTGGGACAATCACTGCAGAAGCAAAAGGGTGATAAGAGAAAAGATCATAAAAACTACCATCTGAAAATTCTTAAAGTAATCTCTCCCAAAATATTGGAAAAAATAGGAATATGAAAATATCTTTAACAAGCTATCATCATAAGGTATTTAAATACTTATCTTTCTTCAAACAAGAGATACTGAGATTCCTAATATTGCACTTACTTATGGCCAAATGTTTTTGCTAACCCAGCATTTCCTAGAACCAAGTCAGTAAGGTTCTACATTATTTTCTACATAGTGAAATTCACTCAAGCAAATTATTTTCTTTGAAAATGAAATTTTTCATTATTTTTCACAAAATCTTCAAAATTTCCATTATTCCCTAGGCTTAATGAATACATAAATCATGTAAATTTTTACTTAATAACTTTTAATACAGTCCAGAGCTGCCAATATAATGAAAGGATGATGTTTTAAAGATGGGATGCATTTACAGCAGCTCGCCATGGTTCCTTTTCTAGAAGATGACTGACCTTCTTCAGGGATGCGATGGTGGTCTGATCATCCTGAGAGAGCTTCAGGGCAGTGGCGACCTTCGCGGAATTAACCACGATCTCTGCGTTCAGCTCTCTGCACTTGGCCATCAGACGCTTTTCATTGTCATAAGACTTTCTCATGACAGCATGAAGCTTCTCATATTCAACCCTAAATTTCTCCAAACTTTTGTCCCCTGAAAGTTCACTGAGAACCTCTTGAAAATCCCTTTCGATTTCTTCATATGCAGTTTCCTCCAGCACTAGCTTTTCACTCTTTTCCTGTTCAAAAAGTCAAAGATGAGAATGAAGATTGCAATATTTAACTCATCACTATTCAGGAATGACTATTACTATCTGTGAATAAGACCTTCATACAAGCGAAATAAAAGCTACTGATAAACAGGTGATGTATATGAAGGTCTGCATATACATGGGCTTCTCTGGGGGATCAGTGGTAAAGAATCCACCTGCCAATGCAGGAGACTCAGGAGACACTGGTTTTTTCCCTGGGTATGAAAGATACCCTGGCGGAGGACATGGAAACCCACTCTAGTATTCTTGCCTGGAGAATCCCATGGATGGAGGAGCCTGGCAGGTTACAGTCCATAGAGGGGCAGAGTTGGACACGACTGAATGAGCATAAGCATTCTGCATATATGTATACATAGGCATAAGGATAATAATATTTCCTCCCACATAGTGCTAAGGATTAGATTAGATGGGATAATTCACGTTAAACACTTAGCCAAGGGCCTGGTAAACAGTAGGTACTCAACAAATTTTGAGAGCTGTTATGATTATTCCAAGCCTGCTTCTTACCACCCCCAGGACTACAGAGGGAAGCCACAGCATGCTGAGGTCAGATATAACATAGATACCATGAAATCACATTTACAATGAAACCTGTCCAGAATGTAAAGTATTCTATTTTAAAATATTCCATCATTTTTACCCCTTTAAAAATTAGCCTAGTTCATCTCCATAAGAATTTTGAAATGCCCCCATGGGCAATGGTCATGGGCTTTCTCCACATTTGCTTTCCACGATTAGCTCGGCAGCAAATTATTTAAAATAAAAGCACATAGATGTAATTCAAGCAAGTCTGACTTAGATGAGAACCAAGATTTAGTTATATAAGAATTCATATGTCCCTAGCGTTGTGGGCAGAATTGTGTACCCTAGAGAAAGGACACGACTGAGGCGACTTAGCAGCAGCAGCAGAGAAAGGTATGATGAAGTTCTAATCCCCAGTAACTGTGACTGTGACTTTATTTGGAAACAGAGTCATTGCATATACAATTAAGCTGAAGTCATATGGAGTAGGGTGGGTCCTAATACCATATGTCTGCTGCTGCTGCTGCTGCTAAGTCACTTCAGTCGTGTCCGACTCTGTGCGACCCCATAAATGGCAGCCCACCAGGCTCCCCCATCCCTGGGATTCTCCAGGCAAGAACACTGGAGTGGGCTGCCATTTCCTTCTCCAATGCATGAAAGTGAGAAGTGAAAGGGAAGTCGCTCAGTTGTGTCCAACTCTTGGCGACCCCATGGACTGCAGCCCACCAGGCTCCTCTGTCCATGGGATTTTCCAGGCAAGAGTACTGGAGTGGGGTGCCATCACCATATGACTAGTGTCCTTATAATAAGGGAGGAGTTTTTATAATTATGTGGGGTAATCGATGTTAACTAAATTTATTGTGATAATGACTTCAAACTGTATACATAAATCAAGGGGGCCTCTCTGGTGGCACAGAGGGTAAAGAATCTGTCTACAATGTGGGAGACCCAGATTCAATACCTGGGTCAGGAAGATTCCCTGGAGAAGGGAATAACAACCCACTCCAGTATTCTTGGACTTCCCTGGTAGCTCAGTGGTAAAGAATCCACCAGTAATGCAGCAACTGCAGGAGACACGGGTTCGATCTCTGGATTGGGAAGTTCCCTTGGAGGAGGGCATGGCAACTCACTCTAGTATTGTTTCCTGGAGAATTCCATGGAGAGAAGAGCCTGGTGGGCTACAGTCCACGGGGTCAAAAAGAGTCGGACACGACTGAAGTGACTTAGCACACACACACATATATCAAATCATTATGTTATACACCTGAAACTAATACAATGCTTCATGTCAATCATATCTCAGTGAAAAAAAGTAGGGGAGGCATTTGAACACAGATACACACACACACAAGAACCCATGTGACAGATGGAGGCAGAGATTAGACTGATACACCTGCACGCCAAGGAAAACTCAGGACGGCTGGCCACCACCACAAGCCAGGAAGAGGCAAGGAGGTATTTTATTCACAGTCTCAGAGGAGCATGGCTCTGCAGACATCTTGATTTCAGACGTCTTAGTCTCCAGAACTGTGAAATAATAAATTTCCGCTGTAAGCTACGCAGTTTGTGGTACTATGTTACAGATGCCCCAGCCAATGAATACACCTATTTCTTACTACAAACGGCATGAAAATGAAGTGAAAGTGAAAAGTGAAGTTGCTCAGTCATGTCCGACTCTTTGCAACCCCGTGGACTGTACCCTACCAGGCTTCTCCATCCATGGGATTCTCCAGGCAAGAATACTGGAGTGGGTTACCATTTCCTTCTCCAGGGGACCTTCCCGACCCAGGGATCGAACCCGGGTCTCCCGCATTGGAGGCAGACGCTTTACCCTCTGAGCCACCAGGGAAGCCCTACAAACGGCATAATAATAATAAAAAAGAATGAGTATTGTTAATATATTTATTCAGAAAATATTGATTGAATATCTTCGGTATATAAGTTGGAATGAAGAGGCTGGAGGAGATACCAAAGTAAGGAATAAATAGCCTTCCCATAGGAAATGTGTACATTAAGAGCTGATGCAGTATGTATGCAGAAAATAGAAGCATGGAGTTTGATACCTGCCATAAAATAGATTCAAAATTCTATGAGGACCTATAGGAAGATGGAATTACTTCCAGCAGCAAGAATTAAAGCCAGTTTCATAAAGGAAGTGGCATTTGAGCAGGCATAAAAGGGAGATTGGAGTTTTCGCAGGTAGAGGTGGAGAGAAAGGGCATTCCTGGCCCATGGCAAATCTTGATCAAAGACTCAGGGCCAAGCAGGTATCCGTGATTTGAAATTGGTTAAGAAGCTCAAATTAGCTAAAGAAGTATGATGTGGAGAGGGACGGAGACTAGACAGGGAGGTAGGGACAGACTGGACACCTTGAATAGCATTCTAAGGAACATAGAGCAAATTATTTTGGAAGCCACAGGTAACCACTTAACCTTTTGAGCAAAGAACTGATAAGTTTTGAAAGGTCTTATTTATGTTTGTAACATTATGCTTTGACATCTCCACTAAAACAGGCTTTAAAATAAAAACTATTGCTAACACTGTTGATGGGAATGTAAATTGCTACAATCACTATGGAGAACAGTATGGGGGCTTCTTAAAAAAACTACAACTAGAGCTACCATATGACCCAGCAATCCTACTCCTGGGCATACATCTGGAGAAAACCATAATTCTTTCAAATAGATACATGCATCCCAATGTTCATTGCAGCACTGTTAACAACAGCCAGGACATGGAAGCAACCTAAATGTCCATCAACAGGGAAATGGATAAAAGAAGATGTGGTACAAGGTGGGATGGGGGAAGGGAGACTCGGGCGGGAGGGAGACTCAAGAGGGAGGGGATATATGTATACATACATACAGCTATTTCACTTTGTTGTACAGCAGAAACTAACGCTGCAAGGCAATTAAACACCAATACTAAAAATTCTAAAAAGATGTGGTACATATATACAATGGAATGTGACTCATATTACTAGGCATAAAAAGGAATGAAATAATGCCGTTTGCAGCAACATGGATGTACCTAGAGACTGTTGTACGGAGTGAAGTAAGTCAGACAGAGAAAGACAAATATCATATGTTATCTCTTGTACATGGAATCTTTGAAAAAAAGGTACAAATGAACCTATTTATAAAACAGAAATAGAATCACTGATGTTGAAAACAAACTTATGGTTATCAGGGGGAAAAGATGCAGGAGAAGGATAAACTGGGAGATTAGGATGGACATATACATACTACCGTATATAAAATAGATAATAGCCCTCTGTTGTACAGCACAGGGGACTGTACTCAAGACACAATGTAATGACATACGTGGGAAAAGAGTCTTAAAAATAGTGGTTATATGTATATGTAGACCTGATTCACTCTGCTGTACACCCAAAAATAACACAACATTGTAAATCAACTATATTCCAATAATTTTTTAAAGAAAAACCTCTATTGCTAGTCAAATAAATTAACTGACACAATCTCTAATCCCAATAATAAAGTAAAAGTCAAATTCTCCCTGCAGACTTTGGGTAAGTTGTCTAGTTTACCTTCTGCCCTGACAAACCCGTCTTTTCCAACATAGAGAAAGTCGACATGCTACTGGTCTTCAAAAACACCTGTACTGTTGATCACACTTCTAAATATGACATGCAAGCAAAACAGAGTCTATATCTTAAACCAGATATGGAGTCACAAGCATGTTTATAGAACATTTTGTATAACATTAGTATTAATACTAACATTAAACTCAACAGAGGTTTTCTTCCCGACTAAAAAGCAGATTATTGCAAAGATCACAATACAGCAATTCCACAAAGAAGGAAAACTCATATTTTGGAATGGTGCTGCTGCTGCTGTTGCTAAGTCACTTCAGTCGTGTCCGACTCTATGCAACTCCGTAGCCGGCAGCCCACCAGGCTCTTCTATCCCTGGGATTCTCCAGACGAGAATACTGGAGTGGGTTGCCATTTCCTTCTCCAAGGAATGGTGCTGCAGCTGCTCAATGCTTTCCCCTTGTTGATGCTAAACATGAACACACAACAAACATTTATCCCAGCAATGTTCTTGGTCCCCTCCCTGTAAAAGGTATTTACCGGACATGGAACAACAGACTAGTTCCAAATTGGGAAAGGAATACGTCAAGGCTATATATCGTCACCCTGCTTATTTAACTTATATGCAGAGTACATCATGCGAAATGCTGGACTGGATGAAGCACAAGCTAGAATCAAGATTGCCGGGAGAAATATCAATAACCTCAGATATGCAGATGACAAACCACCCTTATGGCAGAAAGTGAAGATGAACTAAAGAGCCTCTTGATGAAGGTTAAAGAGGAGAGTGAAAAAGCTGGCTTTAATCTCAACATTCAAAAAACAAAAATCATGGCATCTGGTCCCATCACTTCATGGCAAATAGATGGAGAAACAATGGAAACAGTGACAGACTTTATTGTTTTGAGCTCCAAAAGTCACTGTAGATGGTGACTACAGCCATGAATTTAAAGATGCTTGCTCCTTGGAAGAAAAGCTATGACCAACCTAGACAGCATATTAAAAACAGAGACATCATTTTGCCAGCAAAGGTCCATCTAGTCAAAGCTATGGTTTTTCCAGTAGTTTTTCCAGCTGAGCACCAAAGAATTGATGCTTTTGAACTGTGGTGTTGAAGAAGACTCTTTTTTTTTTTTTTTTTTTTTGCCTATGTTTTATTCTAGAACTTTTATGGTATCCTAAGAGTCCCTTGGACTGCAAGGAGATCAAACCAGTCAGTCCTAAAGGAAATCAATCTTGAATAATCATTGGAAGGACTGATGTTGAAGCTGAAATTTCAATACTTTGGCCACCTGATGCGAAGAACTGACTCATTTGAAAAGACCCTGATGCTGGGAAAGATTGAAGGCAGGAGGAGAAGAGGACGACAGAGGATGAGACGGTTGGATGTTATCACCGACTCGATAGACATGAGTTTGAGCAAGCTCCGGGAGTTGGTGATGGATAGGGGAAGCCTGGCAAGCTGCAGTCCATGGGGTCACAAAGAGTCGGACGCGACTGAGCAACTAAACTGAAATGGTATTAACATCAACACTTGATCACTAGCCTAAAGATCTGTTCACAAGAAAGGTTTTCTCTGTGCACCTGGCACTTAGCACAGGCATGGAAAAATATCAAAGAAAAAAAGTTGTAAAAAACTTTTATGAACAAAAGAAATTTGTTTGTATTGTCATATTAAACTATATTGCAATTCAAAGCAAAGCAAAAATAATCTTTTAGCTATGACCAATAACCAGTTGGTATCTACACTGTTATAGCATATAATAGTATCTACTTCAGAAGCAGGATTTCAACATGAACTGATCAGAAAGGAGCTGTGATACTCCTTCTTACAACACTGATTTGGGTACGTACTATTAGCCAGGCACTGTTCTAGGTGCTGAGAGTAGTGGGGAAAAGGGAAAAGAAAAAGAGAGCTGCAGTGAAAAATGAGGCTGCATGGAAATGAAGACTTATGAAAGCAAAAAGTGAAGTTGCTCAGTTGTGTCCGACTCTTTGCGACCCTGTGGACTGTAGCCTACCAGGCTCCTCTGTCCATGGGATTTTCCAGACAAGGGTACTGGAGTGGGTTGCCATTTCCTTCTCCAGGGTATGAAATAAAAGGTGAGGGAAATTTGACTGAGGTCAAATGAAAAGAAAAATAGATGAAAAAAATGACAGTAGATTATGAAAGGGAAGAGAGACAGGAAAATAATTATAGTATTGATATCTGGGGCTTACATAGGGAAAATGAAGAAGAATGAAATAAACCAAGAGCACTAGTTGTGGGGGGGGGGGAGGAAATAAAGGAAAAATTAAAGAACTAGAAGGAACAGGAGGAGGAAATGGGAAGAAAAGAGGTATGAATGAGTGTGGGTACTGAAGGTAAGAAATTTGGCCTTGGATGGACAACAAACACATGAAAAAATGCTCGACATCACTCATTTTCAGAGAAATGCAAATCTAAACTACAGTGAGGTATCACCTCACACCAGTCAGAATGGCCATCATCAAAAAATCTACAAACAACAAATGCTGGAGAAGATGTGGAGAAAAAGGAACCCTCTCGCACTGTTAGTAGGAATGTAAATTGATAGAGCTACTGTGGAGAACAGTATAGAAATTCCTTTAAAAAACTAGGACTAAAACTACCATATGACCCAGCAATCCCATGATGGGGCAAATACCCTGGAAAACCATAACTCAAAAAGATCCATGTTCCCCTATGTTCATTGCAGCACTATTTACAATAGCTAGGACATGGAAGCAACCTAGATGTCCATTGACAGATGAATAAAGAAGCTGTGGTACACATATACAATGGAATATTAGTCGACCACAAAAAGGAGCAAATTTGAGTCAGTTGAACTGAGGTAGATGAACACAGAGCCTGTTATACAGAGTAAAGTAAGTCAGAAAGAGAAAAGCAAGTATTGTATATTAACGCATAAACATGGAATCTAGAAAAATGGTATGCAGAGAATGGACTTATAGACACAGCAGGGGAAAAGAAGAGGGTGGGACAAATTGAGAGCATATTAGTGCCACGTATACACTACCATGTGTAAAATAGACAGCTAGTGGGAAGTTGTTGTTAACACAGGAAGCTCAGCCCAGTGCTGTGTGACAACCTATAGGGGTGTGACAGGGGGTGGGAGGGAGGGAGGCTCTAGACGGAGGGGCTATATGTATACTTATGATTGATTCACATTGTTGTACAACAGAAAGTAACACAATACTGTAAAGCAATTATCCTCCAATTAAAAGTAAAATTTTTTAAAAAAGAAAGACATTTGGCAGGATGGATGAGAGTGATGGAGACTAGAGAGGGACGCAGATGGAGAGTATGAGAGGGATTGTATGATAAGGAGAGAGAGTTGTTGACCGCATGAAGATGGAATTTGCAAGGGTGGACTAGGTGTGGAGGAGATGGAATGATGAGGGGATGTGAAAGGTGTAAAGGAGACCAAAGAAGGAATTAGAACAGGGGTATGATGGTAGTGAGAGAAGCTGGGACCAGGCCTGGCTTCGTGGGTGTGTGAACTATTCAGTTGCAGGAGCCTCCTTGCTAAGATGTGCTCCACCCTTGGTTTACTGTTCTGCTCAAACCTGTTAATTTTTTTTAACATGAGACTCTGCATTTTCATTTTTCCTTGAACCCCATAAACTATGTAACTGATCCTGCTGGAACTGACCATGTGATGAGAGAGACTGGGGAGGTCTCTGATGGAGTGATGAAGGATTTGAATTAGGGCCATAATGGATGAGGACTGGGACTGGCAAGTGAGGACAGGGATCTGAGCCTGTCCAGGTTATAAATGAGGGTGCTAAGGGGCAGGCCGATGGACAGGGGAGCCGAGTGTGCTTCAGTCCACAGGGCCATAAAGAGGCCCACACTTAGCTGCTGAACAACAACCATGGACAGGCAAGGGGTCACTAAAGAGTTGCAGAAATAACCTCACATCAGTGAGGCTGAAGTTGGAGTGTGTTACAAAGTGGGAGAGTGAAAGGAGGGCCTAAGATATTAACACAGTGGTCAGGAACAGCCCAGGGCAGTTAGTGATGGGCTGAAATGAGTAATGAGCTGATAGAGAATCGTGGTGTGACGTGGTCAGTAAATAAGGGTGACACTGGATATTCATGAAGCCTTCTTCCAGGTTTCCCCATTCAGCAAGACATCAATATTTCTGTGTGTGTCTCTCTTGTGGTTTCACCTTCCGACTCAAAATCTAGGAGTGGGGGCCTGTCATCTGTGTGTGTGAGGGGGGGGACTTATAAAAGTCCTACCGCACTTTGCACCGTGCAGAGTTTAACAGGGTGGGGTGGGGCCGGCGGGGGGGTGTCCACCCAATGGAAGGAGGGGCAAGAAAGAATGGACCCAGTGCCAACGGGAAACGGAGGAGGGGGGCGGTAGGGAGTGAGGTTGTGGGAGAGGATAGGATGCTGACTGAGGGACTATTCGGAATCGGTGGATGTGACACGGGCTAGCAGAAGAGAGACCACGGGGAGGGGTCGAAGGAGAGGCGACAGAGAAGGGGGCGCTGACTTCTGACCTCGGCCATCCTGGCGCGCTCTGCGGGTGGCCTCAGAGGCAGCGGTGGAGATCGCGGAAACTGGGCCGCAGGCTGAGAAGGGGGGCCGAAACCCGGCGCTCCGCGCGTCCCCCGGTCTCCTGGCAACCGCCTGGCGCTCCGGGGGCGCTAGCGAAGGTTCGAAAGGGGTGGAGCCTCCGAGGCGGGCACCCGGGCTGTGCTCCTGAGAGTCGCGTGTGCATCCTGAATGGGGCGGGACCCGGGCAATGAGCCGCGGTGTCTCTGAGCGGCTGGGAGGAGTCCCGGGGTGTGCGGAAGTGGGCAACACCCAAGACCAAGGAGACTCGGGTTGAGACCCGGGATTAGACCCGGGAGCCGGCAATGGAGAACCAACGACTGACGCTTAGAAGATGTGGATCAGAGGGTTTGAATGAAGGCAAGCCCGGCAGTCTCCCTCTGCTTTCTGTCACAAAGTGACTCGGTCCCGGGAGCAGGAAATATTCTCGGTTCGCAGCAATTCCAGCCCTTGTGAAGCAGCTACTGTGCGCAAGACATAGGGTGGCGGGGGTGGGGGGAAGAGAACTAAGGTAGAGGAAACACAGACCCTGCCCCCAAAGGCTGTAGTCACTAGTGGTGAAGAAAATAGGGTGCAAAGGTCGAGGCACCCTGAAAAAATACGTGGAGCCACGTCCTGAAAATCTGCCTGGTATCTGATTTCTTCCTCCCTGTCCCTCCTCCTCCACTCCTTTAGACTTCAGGTGCAGGGTTGGAGTAATTAAACTCTTTAATTAAAGACCTCTATCTTGTTTCCTTTTTTTCTCATTTTCCCCACACCTCAATTTCAGCCTCCATAGGAATTCATGCTACTGTGTGGGTATATGGGCTTCCCCTGTGGCTCCCACCTGCAATTCAGGAGACCTAGGAGATGCTGGTTGGATCCCTGGGTGGGAAAGATCCCCTGGGTACGACCATGGCAACCCACTCCAGTATTTTTGCCTGGAGAATCCCATGGACAGAGGAGCCCAGCGGGCTACAGTCCATAGGGTCACAAAGAGTCGGGACAAGACTGAAGCGACTGAGCCTGCACATACATGCCTGGGTATATATTTTTGGAAAAAAGTAGAGCATTTTCATTAGTGCATGTTTTTAATTGTAACAATGGTATTGGACTTTAAGGATCATCCTATTTTGTAGTTTTCACTCAGCAATCTTTTAAAGGTTCTGTCTCTGCTTTGTCGGAGAAGGCAATGGCAGCCCACTCCAGTACTCTTGCCTGGAAAATCCCGTGGATGGAGGAGCCTGGTGGGCTGCAGTCCATGGGGTCGCTAAAAGTCAGACACGACTAGCAACTCTGTTTTGTAGGTGTTGCAATCCCAGTTTATTGCTTCTTATTGTAGCACTGGTTTCTGTGTTGGACATCCTTAGCTTTTATGTTCAGCCCCCCAGTGCTGGATACCAAGGCTGGCTCCACCTCTCCAATATAAACAGTGTAGCGATGATCATCCTTGTCAGTGGTCTTTAATGGACCTATGAACAAACTCCTCTGAAATATATGCCTAGGAGTGAAATTGTTAAAACCAAAGGGGATGCATGAGGCCATCATATTCAACTTGTCCTGCACAGACACATCCAGCCAGCCAGCCAGTGGGGGCTGAAAAACAGACCCCATCCTCTTGCCCATGTCATGTGCTTTGCTTGGGGGAAGATATGTCCTTTCCTTCCCACCAAAGTTTTGTTCCTTAGTCAAGCCACGAACCTACAGGCTGTGATTATCCAGAGGGTATGCCCTCTTCAAATTCATACTGTGGTGGACAGTATTTTCCAATGGCACAAAGGTGCCTAGTAGCCTGGTGGAAGCCCTGGGTACTTGACTTCATGAGTACTGCTAGATGGCACACCAGAACTGCTGCCCTACACCACACTCCAGGGTGCCCCCTACTCCCATCCTTACCAGCATGCAGTGGTTTATTTATTCATAGTCATATAGTGTTTACAAAGGGTCAGATACTATTCTCAGGGCCTTACAAATACTGATTCATCTAATTAGCCAGTTTCCTAATTTGTGTCAGTATCATGGAATTCATGTCAGCACATTGTTTTAATTTGCATTTCTCTATGAGTGAAATTGAGCAGTTCTTGGTACATTTATAAGCCACTTGGGGTCCCCTTCTGTGAATTGTCTATTTATAGCCCTTGCCTATTTTTCTATTGCTCTTTTTGATTTGCAAGAGGTCTTTGTAACATCTAGACATTAATCTACTTTCAAAGACTGGCCATGTTGCTTGTGATATCCTTTGTAGAAGAATAATCTTTAATTTTATAGCTCTTCATCCTCTGTATGCTTTTTAGTATAATTTAATAAATTCTTCTCAATCCCAAGGTTATAAACATATTCTCTATCATCCTCTTCTATTAGCTTACTAATTTTACTTTTACATGTCTAGTTCAATCCATCTGGAGCCTTTCCCTTCTCCAGGGGATTTTCCCAACCCAGGGATCGAACCCAGGTCTCCTACATTGCAGGAGGATTCTTTCCCAGCTGAGGAAAACCCAAGAATACTGGAGTGGGTAGCCTATCCCTTCTCCAGTGGACCTTCCCAGCCCAGGATCAAACCAGGGTCTCCTGCATTGCAGGTGAATTCTTTTACCAGCTGAGCTATCAGGGAAGCCCAATTAGCTTAATAATTTTCCTTTTACACATTTAGTTCTTTAATCCATCCATATATGGTGTGAGATAAGGATCCAGTTTTATTTTTCTCAATGGAGTGAGTCCTTTTTTCAACATCTTCCCCAAATATAGATGAGTCTGTTCTAAACTCTCTGGTTTATTCCTGTGTCGGCACCACAAGGTTTTATTACTATGATTTTGTAGCCAGTCATCATAGTTAAAGGACAGAACACGCCTCGCTGCTCTGTCAAAATTGCATTGCCTATTCATGAATCATATAAGTTTTCAGGATATTTTTCAAGTTCCTCGTGACAAGTGTTAATTGGAACTTCACTGAATTTATGAATTAATTTGAGGGAAATTAACATTTGTACAATGATATCTCATTCATGAACAGAGACTGTGTATCTGGTGGACGCATAGAACAAACTATGGCTGAGCCATAATGTGCAGGGAAATAGAGAAAGAGGTGGCACATGAAGCTAGAGAAGCAGGTTGAACCAAACTTTAAGCCAAGTTAATAGAAACGAGGTGGAGATGGAGAGTAAATATGACTCAGGCTGCTCTGTGTTTACAGAAAACTTGATTACAACACTGGGCCCAGCTCATGGGACCACCATAATCCAGAGAAACTCCATAATAACACTGTTAAAGGTCCACAGCCATAAAGAAAGACCTAGAGGGCCCTGGCCTCCTGTATCTTGTACTGGTGTCACTTGCAGAGCAATGTGTCTTCCCACTGCCTGGGAACTGCCTATGGGACAGTCTCACAAGCAGATGGCCTGCCAAGGTTGCAGCAGTTCAGTGCAGAAAACACTTTGTTTAAGCAACTACTACAGAACAACAGCTCCCAAGGCTGGCCATAGGAGCCACAGCAGGGAGTCAGACAAAGTCACTGCCCTTTGGCTTTGGGGGGAAGGAAGAAAGAAAAATCTACAATTGATTCTAACATGATGTGATGGTGTCATTTGCAACAGACTCTGTCAACAGCAAGCACTGTGAGTGCTCAGGGAATCTAGACACTGATACCTGAGAGTATTATTTATCATGTGGGGACAGAAAGACAGAACACAGACACTCCGGGAACCCCTGGAGGTGGACAGGAACATGACATCTTTAATTCGCAGGAAAGAAATGCAGGAGGACATCAAAAAGGATGGATGAGTGAATGAGAGGATGGGTGGCTTGACAAATCAATTTATGCTGATGAAAAAAAAAATGCTTTGTGTCCCAATTTTCCAGATTATAGTCGAAGACTACTCACTACCAGGCTCCCCTTTGTTGCTGTAATTAAAAGGAGCACTAGGTGGCATCGTACTACCAAAAGTCCTCACCTTCTAGAGCCTTTGGGAGAAACTCTCGCCAAACTGGGTCAAGCCCCTCATTGACACAAGAGTGTTTCGTCAATCTCAGTTCTCATTACACCCACTTAATTTGTTTACTGAGCACCTACTATATCCCTTCACACCATCAAGTCTCCTCTCCCTAAAGGAGCAGAAGGGGAAGCAAAACATGCAGTGCCCCCACCTCCTCCAAAGAAATCAGTCCAAGACACGATGCAGTAAGCACTGAAATGAGGGTGTCAGGACAGAACATCTTGTGTAATCTGGTCCCGTCAGCCGTCTGCTGCCTTCTCCCACCGCTCACTTCTTCCTGCAATGGCTTCCTTTGATTCCCGTATATGTCATGTTCCTCCCTGCTACCAGTATGGAATAATCGCCCTTCCTTCTTCAACCTGGCTGACTGCAGCCCATCCTTCCTTCAGATCTAACTAACCTAAAGGACATTCCTGACCTGCCACACTACCTTTTCAAGTACCTCCTTTTCTGCTTCTTGGACCATCCCATAATGGTAATTAACTATGGATTCATGGACACAGTTGCTTCATATCTGTCCTTGTTGCTGAACCCAAGTTCATGTCCCCAGTGCACAGTGAGGCCAAACAAACTGAAATATCAGAGTCTCCTTATTTAATGGTCAGACCACGCTCAGAAAGCCAGAACTCCCTGATGATCTGGGGCGCAGGGGCAGGCTACGAAGTGTGTGACCTTTTTTTTGATTGGTTGGTGATGAGGTAACAAAGGTGGTATTCCAGGAATCTCTGTCATCAACCTTCAGGTTCCAAACAGCCCTGGATTCCTCCTGTCTGTGTTTAGACAGAAGTTGCCATCCCCCACCCAGGTGGATGCCCAGGAAGAGATCAGTTCAGTTCAGTTCAGTCGCTCAGTCGTGTCCGACTCTTTGCGACCCCATGAATCGCAGCACGCCAGGCCTCCCTGTCCATCACCAACTCCTGGAGTTCACTCAAACTCACGTCCATCGAGTCAGTGATGCCATCCAGCCATCTCATCCTCTGTTGTCCCCTTCTCCTCCTGCCCCCAATCCCTCCGAGCATCAGGGTCTTTTCCAATGAGTCAACTCTTCGCATGAGGTGGCCAAAGTATTGGAGTTTCAGCTTCAGCATCAGTCCTTCCAATGAACATCCAGAACTGATCTGCTTTAGGATGGACTGGTTGGACCTCCTTGCAGTCCAAGGGACTCTCAAGAGGAGATACATTATATTATTTTGTATACCATTTGAGGAGGAACTAGGACCCTGCTTTATGGCTGTGATATTGTTTCTCTTTTGTTTCTGCATTCCCTCCACTCCCCAATTAGTAACTTTGAATCTGCCCTTTGGTACTCAGGGAGGGTCTAGGAGGCGTAAGCCTTTTTCCTACAATTAAGAAAGGAGTGATAGACTTTTGTACCCAGGAGGGTCCTGCTCAGTTTCATCTTTTCTACCAGGCTGTCAAACAACAAGAGAACAAGTATCACTTTCTTTCTTGTTCAGCCTGTCTCTATTGGTGTCATGGGCTAAACATATGAATCCTTAAAATTCATATGTTGAATCCCTAAGCCCCAGTACCTCGGAATGTGACTGTATTTGAGAAATACGGTCTTTGAAGAGGTGAATAAGTTAAAAATGAGGCCATTAGGGTGGGCCCTAATGGCCAAATCTGACTTCTGCTCTTACAAGAAAAGAAAGTCTGGGCACACAAAGAGACACACAGACGAAAGATACAGCAAGAAAGCGACCATCTGCAAGCCAAGCAGAAGGTCATAGGAGAAACCAAACCCTCAGACACCTTGATCTGGGATGTCCCGCCTCTAGAACTGTGAGCAAATGTCTATTGTTTAAGCCACCCAGTCTGTGGTTCTTTATTATGGCAGCCCCAGTAAACTAATACAAATGGCCATCACACCTCTCAATACCTAACTATTAAGTGAATGACTATTGAATGAGTTCTGAAATAAGGAAGACCTGTGAAGGATGGATGGTATTAGTAAGGAAAGGTACATGGTAGATGTGGTTCTTAAACTTGACTGTAAGTGATAAATGGAGACATGGAAAAGAGAAAGAATCCCAAGTGTGGAAAATAGCACCCGGCAGGCACCAAGGTAAAAATGCAAAAATCCTGCTCCAGGAAGGGTGGGGTCCATATCAGGGGCTCATGGACATTAATGTTGATATGAAGGTCTGGGTGAATATGGAGCCTTTGGAAGACTAGCAGAGTCATAGTTATAAACACAAGGACCAGGGACAGCAAAGAATGCACCCATTTGCTCTGCTAAGTAATTTAAATGTATGATCATGATCTGTAATACATAAGCAAAGCTCCTTGTTTAAACCTGGATATCGTTGTTGAGTCACTCAGTTGTGTCCAACTCTTTGTGACCCCATGGACTGCAGCCCTCCAGGCTCTTCTGTCCTCCATCGTCTCCTGGAGTTTGCTCAAATTCCTGTCCATTGAGTTGGTAATACTATCTAACCATCTCATCTTCTGCCACCCCCTTCTCCTTTTGCCTTCAGTCTTTGCCAGTATCAGGGTCTTTTCCAGTGAGTCAGCTCTTCTCATCAAGTGGCCAAAGTATTGGAGCTTCAGCTTCAGCATCAGACCTTCCAATGTATATTTAGGGTTGATTTCCTTTAGGATTGACAGGTTTGATCTCCTTATAGCCCAAGGGATTCTCAAGAGTCTTCTCTAGCACTAAAATTTGAAAGCATCAATTCTTTGGCACTCAGCCTTCTTTATGGTCCAACTCTCACATATGTACATGACTACGGGAAAACATAGCTTTGAAACTTGGATATAGCGCCTCTTGGTTAACTTCCTTAGGACTTGCTATGTGCTGTGACTCAGTAATAAAAGCAGCATTTTCTGTACACAGTGCTCACCTCTTCAACAGCATTCCATGAAGCTATGAAGCGAAACTCCAGAAAAGCAGAGAGAAACATGGTTATGCACCTCCACATGGAAATTCCAGCCTGCAATACAAAATGACTATGTCCTAAAAGAAACCTACTCCTCCAATGGATCAGAGAGCTCCAAGAAGCAATTTGGGGGGAGTCTGTGAAGCCTAGAATTCCCATCCAGAAATGTTCCTCCCACCTCCCCGCTCCACCTCTGGCCATAGCTGAAAGGGTCAGGAGTGGACCCTTTAACCCACGTGACCCATTATCTTTCCTGGGAATTTATAATTAGGACCAAAAGTTGCAAGTCGCTCATTATGGAGCCTGGAACTGAGTACATGCCACCCAAAAGAGGCAGAGAAGGCAGGCTGCAAAGAGGGAAGAATAAATGAACAAGAAGGGGATTCCACAGGCTCAAGAGAGGAAGGAAGAATCGGGGGAGGGGCTCCCTTGGTTGTTGATGCCGTTTCAGATGCTGGGTGCAGTCCCTGAGGGGGCCCAGCACACCTGCTCTCTTGGTTTCTGCCAGATATTTTGCATCCTCCTAACAAATTCATCTTATTTGTTTAAGCAGCAAGTTTCCACTATTTATCTCCCCACACCAACCCCACCAAAAGAAAAAGACAAAATAGGACCAACACAGGTCCTATTTGCACAGGCATTGTGATGTCGCTGGATTTAATGTCCATGAAATCTAAAACTGCATTTGGGGCTGCAAACAACACGGGAAAAACTGCTCCAGTCATCAGAGCTAACACTTTTCCTCCAGGCTTTTGGGAAGATTAAAAGCCCAAGTGTTACAGAAAATTGTCATCATTTATCAGATGACCCCATGCTCACCTTAAATGACAAAACAGAGTCTCAGCTGGCTAGTACTCTCCGAAACTGTTTAGGCCATTTTTTATTCCTTTAATCTGCTTCTTTTCCACACTGCTACAGACCTAACTTAACAGAACATTTGCTGAGCATTTGACATCGATTCCCAAAGGGTCTTCATACAAATGCCTCTCTTGATACCCTAGGAGGCAGCAAAGCTCAGGCAGATTTATTAGGAAGCTTGAAAGGTCGGGCACAAGGTGGAAGCAGTGTGCAATCTCCACTGCCTGGGATCATTTTTACAAGGAGACTGTGTCACAACCCAGTCATCTTAACTGCCCCTCTCCCACTGGGTCAAATTCCTTCTGGATGTGACTGGATAGGTAAGCTAGCTCACTCAGGGGGTGCTCCTTGCCCAAGAGGCCAGGCCAAGGTTGCAGTTTGATGTCCTACCTAAAACTAGTGACGATTTACACAGACCAACCAGCTAACCTAACCAACTTGCTGAAAAAGACTGAATCGATCCACACAACCTGTGCCCACTACAAATAAACAAATACACTAAATGAATGAAGAAGTAAAAAGTAAACAGAATTTTAAAAATCACCTTAAGAGAGAAAACTGTAAGCAAAGAAAAAAAAAAATCAAGGCACAAATCCCTTTGATGATGGGCCAGTGCTCTTGTTTTCTACTATCCCCTGAAAACATCGTATTTTCAAATACATCAAGTCTTAACGTGTGCTGATGCCTCGTCTAGAATATCCTATGTCTCCTTTGTCTAGCGAGTTTTTTCAAGAGTCAGTTCTGTGCCACCTCCCCGAGGAAGTCTTCCGCTGTTTGGCACACCTTCTCTGTATTACTAGAAAATCTGAGCATCCCTCTATTAATGCACTGTATTGTAATCATGTGTTTATATCTATGTCTGGAAAGACAGTCTTTTCTTTAATACATCTATGGTGCTGACCCATAAGGGACATTCAAAACAGAAAGTTTGTTAAAGGAAGGAAAAATGGGAAGGATGGAAGGGAGGGAGGGAGAGAGGAAGGAAGAAAGGAAAAATAGAATCAGCTTATGCACTCAGGCACACAGCAATCTCTCTTGGGAGTGATTGCTGCTACTGCTAAGTCACTTCAGTCATGTCCGACTCTGTGCGACCCCATAGACAGCAGCCCACCAGGCTCCCCCGTCCCTGGGATTCTCCAGGCAAGAACACTGGAGTGGGTTGCCATTTCCTTCTCCAGTGCATGGAAGTGAAAAGTGAAAGAGAAGTCGCTCAGTCGTGTCCGACTCTTGGCAACCCCATGGACTGCAGCCTACCAGGCTCCTCCATCCATGGGATTTTCCAGGCAAGAGTACTGGAGTGGGGTGCCATTGCCTTCTCCGTGATTAGTGACTAGCTAAAAGCTATTGGAACATAAACATTTAAGATTCTAAGGTAATTAAATAAAATCATCTCCAAGTATACACTAGGCCTTCAAATAGAAATATTAAGTATCTCATTTCTCTTCCCATCTTTGATGCAAGTGTCAAAGAACCAAGGCTTTTCTTTTTATCCACAGGGTTCGATGCACAGTAGGCACTCAACAAAAGTTACAATTTGCTTCTCTTAGAGAAGATAAGCATCTGTAAAGTGAAACTCTTTGCTATCTTAAAGGAATAAGTTCTTTCCACCCTGTAGATAGGTTGCTTTATTTCCAATATCTGCTGCCAAATCTACCTAACAGTTTCACTAACGAAAAATGCCTGCTGAGCATCTACCATGAGCAGGTGTTCTCTGAGGCAGTGCAAGGGAGGCAAAAAACCTCCACACCTCCCCCTCCAATGCTACCAAAGGAACTTGAAACACAGCATAAGCTAAATAGGACAATGCAAATATCCAGGATGGTAGAGACCAGCCTAGACACCATTGTGTTCTAGAATCTAGCACCATAATCTGCCAACTAGTTCTGTAAAGAACCAGATTAAGAAATATTTTGGCCTTCACCAGGCCACACATTTTCTGTAGCAGCTATTTTCACTCTGCCATAAGCACAGAAGCAGCCACAGACAATATATCAATGAATGGGCTTGGTTGTGATCCAAGAAAACCTTATTTACAGAAACAGGTGGCACTCTGGAGTTGGCCTGACAGCCAGAGTTTGCCACTCCTGATTTAGCACAACGCCTGGCATATAGTAGGTGCCCACATATTGAATGAACGAATGAATGAGGAAATGAAGATTTTTCTAAGGAGAGCAATGAATACCTCCTGACCAGAAATATGCTTGATGGAAATTATCTGACAGTCTTTCCCACTCCAAGTGGTGTGTGTGGATGGGAACTTAACAAGTAGAACCACTAACAGCTTTAGAGATGTGAACCAGAAGATCAGTTTAAAGAGGTATTTTTTCCAAACCATGGATCATGACTCTTGAGTAATTTGTAGCCTGCGTTTGTTTGTTTTTTTTTTTTTTTTCAAAAAAGGATAAGGGATGTAGGGAGAAAAAGACAAGGGAATACACCAGAGTCTATTACATGTAGTAAGCATAAGGATTGTTTCTAAGGTAACTGTCTTTCACTTGTAAAGTACTTGTATCTGAGAGTATTCACATTCTGGGGTAGAATGTATTTTCAAAAAAGATTGGGAAAATGTTCTATTATAATCTCATTCTATTATAATCCCATTCTTGGGGAAATTCAGTGTATTTGTACATTTGAAGGGGACTTATTTCTTCATAGCAAAGTAGTTGAAAGCAAGATTCTGGAGCAAATTTCCTGGTTCAAATCCTGACTCTCACTTGTTAGCTGTGTGATCTTGGATAAGTTAATTAGCTTCTCTGGGCCTCAGTTTCTTTACCTGTGAAATGGGAATGCAAATGATACCTATTGTTGTTGTTTAGTTGCTAAGTCATATCTGACTCTTTTGTGACACTATGGGCTATAGCCCAACCAGGCTTCTCTGTCCTTGGGATTTCCCAGGCAAGGATACTGGAGTGGGTTGCCATTTCCTTCTCCATGGGATCTTCTCAACCCAGGGATCAAACCTGAGTCCCCTGTGTTGCAGGTAGATTCTTTACCGCTGAACCACAAAGGCTTTCCAACAATACGTATTACGGTTATTATGAGAATTAAACAAGTTATCATATGTGAAGTATTTAGAGCAACATCTAACACAGAGTATAAATTTTAGCTATTATTATGCGGCCTTCCCAGGTGGCCCTAGTGGTCAATAACCTGCCTGCCAATGCAGGAGACATAAGAGACGCGGGTTCGATCACTGGGTTGGGAAGATCCCCTGGAGGAGGAAAATGGCAACCTCCTGGAGAATCCCATGGACTGAAGCGCCTGGAGGGCTACAGTGCATAGCGTCGCAAAGAGTCGGACACAACTGAAGCGACTTATCACGTATACACGCATGCTGTCACTAACCAATAATGTGACCTTGAGTACGTGACCTGAATTCTCTTGGTTTCATTTTTGTTGGTAAAAAGATCTCCAAAGGCCTTGCTGGCAGCAACATTCCAAGAAGGGATGGGAAGTGGTTTTCCAACACAAACCTTGAGGAAAGCAAATGTAAGTCATCTGTCCTGTACAACGACACCTTTGAGGTCTCAGCAAAGCAGCCTGTTTCAAAGAAAAAACCCTATAAGCCAATTTGTTATTATCTCTCAAAACTGCATGCACAGGTGAATTCAGGATGGTGAGAGACTGACCAAATCAAGGGAAAACTCTTCTTTCCATCCATCAGACCCTGCATGACTAGCATTGGCTTCCTGTCTCTTCCACTGTCAAGTATTTTATTCCATACACTGGGATAACCACAGCTGGGGGTGAACAGGAAATCTGTCCCCATGTTTGTTTGGTTTTTTTGTTTCCGACATTCCTGACTGTCAAGTATAGTGTGAGGCTGCCCTGCAGTTGTTCTGGGGTTGATCACAAGTCACCTTTCACTGTGGAATTTGAAGCCCCATTTAGCACCAAAGATCATAAAAAAAAAAAAAAAATCCATTTACTTTCACACACACAAAAGAAGTCAACAGAAAAACAGGTGAAGTTATTACTGATTACTCACAAACAAAATGGTCAGTAATAATGTTCTGTTTAGCCCCATCTATAATTAAAGAAATGCACAGCAAGACATTGAGATATTTTTTACCTATAAAAGAGGCAAACATCAAAAAACAGTCAATGCAGAAAAAGATGCAGGGACACAAACATTCTCACACTTTTATGAGAGTCTAAATTGGTGAAACTTCTTTGGAGGACAATTTTGCAATAAATAGCAAAACAGTAAATATTCATAACCTTCGACCAGCCCCGAAACTAGGAAGGTATTGAACAAAAGCAGCCTATATACAGACTTCTCCTTTGAGAAAAATAAAGCCCAATTTGTTTAATTTCTTGTCTTAGACACACATAAAATTAGAGTCAGGTAATCTATTCCTTGTAACCTAACACATCCCTAATTGACAAATCTAAAAAAGTGCAGGGGGGTGGTGAGAGGACATTCTCATCTTGTGCTAATTTTAACATTTCCCATTAAGCATAACATTGGCTTTGGAGAAGAATTTCACTCTCTGCTTTTATCATACCACAGAAATGTTTATCTGCATTTGGATGATGATTTTTTTCTAATGGCTTTTCAGATCTTAGTGATGGTCTTTCAGTTTTTCATTTTTGATCTATTTGTGATATAATATTCTTTTGATGTGCTATGGAATTCTGTGTTAATATTTTATTTAGAATTTATAAAACAGTATACACAAGTAAAATTAGTATGTTACTTTTCTTTATTTTCCCCTTTTAAATGAGTTATTTTCATTGGATTTTTGCTGGATATATTACCATTGACTTAAGAAAAAAAAAATTCTGTCCACTGAGGGTTTTTAAAATGTAAATGACTTAAATTTATTTCTAAATATTATATTTTTACTTTTTCAAATCTGCCCTATTTTTTCATAGTGGTATGTTCTATTCTTCTGTCTTTGTAATTATGTTGAACATAACTATTTTAGTCTTTTTCAAGTTGTTCTACTGCCTCAAGTTCTTAAGGAGCTAATTCTCCTGTTTATCACCGATCCAGTCCCTCATGTGGTTCATTTCCTAGTTGAGTTTATAATTTCTTATTATAAACTCATCTCCAATGGGAGTTTTTCATCTGTCAGAGATCAAGAAAAAACTAACTGTGTTTTGCATTTGCTTCTGACAGGATTGGGGGGATTCATCGCTTTGGAATCAGCTTCTATATTCTTTCTGGACTCCAGGGTTCTCTCAACACATGGGTAATATTGGGACCTCACAACTAATCATGGCAAAGGCAGGCTAGTGGTTTCAGTCTCTATCGCACATATTTTAAAATTTATCCAGAGGCCCCAGACAAACCACAAACTTCTTTGGCGTGGTCCTGGATCAGTGGGAGACATTTTTCTCCTAAGATCCTTCCCAGGCTGTCAGCTCTAGGCAGGAGTCTCAAGTCCAGATCTCTGATTTTCTAGAACCCAAGGTTTGTGTGGGTACCAACCCCAGTCCTTAGCCATTTGTGCTTATATTCATGTCAAATAACCCTATTTGCCTTTGAGTTCCTTCTTCCTGTCTCACACCTAGTAATCCCCCTTTCTTTTTTTCAATTATTGATTTTTGACCCAGCATTTCTGTATTCAGCAGAGGTTCCCTGAATTCTCAGCCCCTCACATTCCCAGAAGATGAATCTTTGCACATTCCTGTCTTTTTAAAATATGTATTTTTAAAACTTTACTTACTTGGCTGTGCCAGGTCTTAGTTGCAGCATGCAGGAATCTTCATTGCGACATGCAGGATCTTTTTTTTTTTTCACCTGTAGGATCTTTTTTTTTTAACTTGGGCTTTTCTGGTAGCTCAGTGGTAAAGAATCTGCCAGCCAATGCAGGAGACATGGGTTTGATCCTTGGGGTTGGGAAGATCTCCTGGGGAAGGAAATGGCAACCCACCCCATTCTTGCCTGGGAAATCCCTTGGACTGAGGGGCCTAGCAGCAGTCCATGGGGGTAGCAAAAGAGTTGGACCAATTTAGCAGCTAAACAACAACTCAGGATCTTTAGCCGTGGCATGCAAACTATTAGCTGTGGCATGTGGGATCTAGTTCCCTGAGGAGGGATCCAACCAGGGCCCCCTGCACCAGGAGCTTGGAGTCTTAGCCACTGGACCACCAGGGAAATCCCTGTACTTTCCTGATTTTAAAAAACCTTTCTAGAATAAGCACAAGGTGCTATGGAAACTACATGGGGAGAGTGTCTAACCCAGGCTTGGGGGTTCAAGGAAGACTTCCTAGAGAAGAAATCACCTATTCAGAGACCTTAAGACTAAGCACACATTCAGTTCAGTTCAGTCGCACAGCTGTGTCCGACTCTTCGCGACCCCATGAATCGCAGCACGCCAGGCCTCCCTGTCCATCACCAACTCCCGGACATTAGCCATGCAAAAAAAAAAAAAAAATGTGTGTGTACATCGGGGATGATAGGTTGGAGGAAAAGGTGGCAGGCGTGAAGGTTGCAGACAGAAGATAAGAGTCCATGTGAACATCCAAGGGGGGAAAACAAACCTCAGATCACATTCAGAGAAGCACAAGCTCCAAGAACTACAAGAATTTTGGTGTGGACAATGGAATGAGATATGTGCTTGGTAAGATAAGTATTAAGAGAGGCCAGTTCATGAACGACTCATGTGCATAGATAGGAAAGTGGACTTAACGCTGAGAACAGAGTGGTGCTGAAGGTGACCATGAGGTCTCGGAGAGTGAAATCAACAGGCCTGAAAGAAAAACAAATGTAATAGATTTGTTGCCCCTATCAGTAAATAGCAACCACCATTAGAAAACGCTGAAACAACTTTGCATATAGCACAATCCCAGAGGGCATTCAAGCACTGTTCTTGGCATTCTACCGTACATAATATAACCCTGATTTCTACCCCAAGGATTACAAGGCAGGGTAGTGCTGCTCAGTCCAGGGTCCCCACCTCCCAGGAATTTCCCCCCCTACTTGGGGGATGGGTGGGTGAATACCTCACCCATCCAACTGGCAGACATTTTCAAAATCACCACCCTTTCAGGAAGGTTTCCACAGATCATCCCATTCCTCACCTCTTCCCAACAGCCCTCCAAAACTCTACTATAACTGTCTCTGATATAAGGAAAGAACTGTGAACAGCAGCAGAAGCTTGAAAACAAGAGTAACCTGGGCCAAGGGCCAGGGGGTCTATTTTTAGAACTTGTTCTCATTGCCTGTTTATCTTTCAGACTCAGCCTAATGTCTTCCAGGCGACTGTGAAAGTTATTTGGCTGGCTTGCGGAGGAGAGGAAGAAGGTGATCTAAAACCAAACAGCAGTGGCGATGGTGATAATCATTCAGACAGTGTGTTCTCATAATTTCCCCCAATGTACCCTCAGTGGCCTTTAATTCCTGCAAAGCCACTTACCTAGGATTTATTCAAGCCCTTCCCAGCCACTTCTAATAGCTGTGGAATTTGGGCAAGTCACAAAGTGAAGACAGTTATGGATTTCATAACCCATCAAGTCTGACCAGGGTACTTACAGTCCGTCCTGGCCTCAGTTCCTCCTAAAATAGTGGTCTAACATCCCATCTGTAAACACGCTTTGGACACTAAAGCGCCCTCTACAGATGAAAGTATTTAGTAATGAAGCTCCTTTGTGCCTAGTTACTCAGGAAAAGGCAAAAATGCATTCAATTATCACAGAATTTGGTGAGCTATTTTAATCCACTTAGAAGTCGAAAAGAAGGACCAGCGTTGTGCTCGACTCATATTTCCTTCCAAAGGACAAAATAAGTGGCCCCTGGAATTCCACCGCTTGTAAAACGCGCCGCGGAAAACCCTGTGTAGGCGTGCAGGGACTTAACTCCTTCCTTTCCGCCCGCCCAGAAGGACTTTTAAGGGCGTCTTCTCTTGACTCCCTGTCCATTCGCTCCAGTTTAAATCCAGCAGCCAGATTCCGTCTTGCGCGATCACCCTCCAGTTCTGCTGGCCCCTATGGAGTTTCTGGGGTGGTCGATGGGCAGATTTCCGCGGCGGACCGTGGGTCAGCCGCCCCCTAACCCTCACGGTCCACCTTAAGGAGCCTCCGCGGCAGGGAGGAGAGGCGGGTGTTTTGTTCTTATAAGGAGGAAAAGTTTCTTTGACATCTAGGAAATGAGTAACTCTGCAATCCTCTAGAGCCCGGCGGATGGGGGCCAGAAGGCGGGATCCGGCCGAGGTATCGCCGCCCCCGTCCCTCTAATTGTCGGGCGGGAAGCTCAGCCGCAGCGGCGGCCAGCCAACGGATTCCGGGGCCCCCGAGACCCGCGAGCGCAGCCGGGACTCGCGCGATCCCTCCCGCCTCCGGGAGCGGGAACCGAAGCCGAAGGTAAGTACTGGGCCCGCGGCCGCGAGGCTCTGCGTCCTCCCGGAGCATCTCGTGGCCTGGAAGGGAAAAGAGGGACCAGGCGGAGCTGCGCCGGAGATGGAGGCGGATTGGAGGGGCGCGCCCGCTCTGCCCCCCGGGTTGGGACTGACTTGAGGGACTGGGATACGGCGCCCGAGCACAGGCGCGGGTTGGGGGGAGGCTGTCCTCTCCCTCTTCGCGCCGTGCGGGGTCCTGCATCCCAGCCTCTCCTCTCTGGCTTCTCCCCGGCCGCGGAGACCCCAGTGAGCGCTGCCCGTTGCAGCCCCGCGCGGCGGCAGCGCCTCCTCCCGGCCCACCGAACCGCGATGCCGGAAGCGGGACCACGTTGTTGTTTCTACCGCCCCGAAGATCCGTTACTTTGGACCGTGTGAGCAGAGCTCTGGAGCTGAAAGAGTAGTCGAGTCGCCCTGCTTCTTAGCCAGCTCCCTTCCATCCTTCCTTCCCCCTCCTGGAAGGAGAAAGTAGGTATGAAGTCTTTGTTGTCTAGTTTAACGTAGTGAAGCCATGAGGTTGCTGGAGGCAGGATGAAGCCCCCGCCGCTTCCTCTTTCTGGGCTATTAGTGGAGGAGACCCCACGCCGTGCAGAACTTTCTCTTGGGGCTGCTGCTAGTCTCCATCTGCCCTCTAGTAGCATCCCAGACCCTTTTCCAGAGTTTCCAACTTCCTGGCTGCGATTTGGAGGAACTCGGATGCCCCAGGACTGGGCTTCCCATCCAAAACGCTCTTTTTCTTTAAAAACAAAAGTGCTGTGTCCCAGGAAGGGCAAGTATTTTACTGAACCCCTCAGGGACCGCACTTTGCCTTTTGCTCCTCTGAAAGCTGTGAGAACCATCCCTCCTTACACTCCCCCTCCTCCCCAAAACTAGAAGAGTACCAAGTACTGGTGGATCCTGGACCCTGTCCTTTTGAATCTAAATCAGTTCAGAGTCCTAGTTTGGTAGGGAGGAGGGAGTGGGGAGGTTCTTCCTTTGGATTTGACCCAGGGTTCTTCCCTTTCATAAACTAGTTCTACTGCTGAGTGGCTGCCAGGTAAAGCAAACCTGTGCAGGGTGCAGTCCCAGGTCCAAGCCAGCCTTGCAAAAAGGCCTGGGCACAGGTAGAATTGCTGCCATCCACCCCTCCTTTATAGCATATTGGGCTGTGCTTTCGAGTCCTCTCTCCAGCCTACAAGCCTGAAGTGGCTTTCACTGTTTGCTGATTCCCTATGTGCTGCTGCTGCTCCAGGCTGTCCTGCTCTCACATTTTCCACTTGTGGGTAACCATAAAGTGGTTAGGCTGACTCTAATGGAAAGAGTTTTGTGCAAGTGCCATCCTCCAGCTCGGTAATTTTCAAAGATGCAGTTTCAGGCTCCAACTTTCGGGTGGCAAGGATTTGAACTTTTAACCTCATGCCATCAGCCCAGAAGCTGTCACCAAGAACGCCTCCCAGCTCCTGCACCACACATGAGAAGAACAAAGATGAGAGTTTGTGGGTGAACTTTTTATCTGAGGGCAAAAAAATGGAGGAACTTCTGGTAGAGGCTTCTAGCAAAATTGCCCACCTGAGAAGGTATTGTCTGGGAGGAACCTGGTCTTGTGTTTTTTTCTTCCTTGGACCCCCTTGGGATCAATAAAGGGAAGAAGATGGAGGATTGTCTGGAGGAGAAGTATCTCTGGGTGGAGGGCTGGAGTGCACAGCCCTGTTCTCACCTGTCCACAGGGGAGAGGTGGAATGCCTGAGAGTTGGGAGGGTGTTTCTTGTCGGGGAGAAGGGAATGACTGGCAGTATTTCCTCCAGAGATGAGAAACCTAGGGGAAGGTGGGTCTGGCCTTCAGGAGTTTCCAACTTTGTCACCCGAGAGAAGGAGGAGACTTGCTCTGTCTGGCCTCAGAGATTCACAGGGTGGGAGAAGCAGGAGATGGATTTTACTGACTCAGAAATCAGGAGGAACTTGCTGACAACTGGGGCACCTCAGTAGTTAAGGCGCTGCCGTCACTGTCAGGAGACAGGTGGCCATCGACAATAATGAAGGAGAGTGTCCCTCCAGAGTCCAAGACTCTGTGGCTCCATGTTTGGGGTGCAGAGTCCCCTCAATTGGAGGGCAGCCCTGGGGGGCCCTTGGGGAAAGCTTTACCCCACGAGCCTGCTAAGGGAGGGGTAAGTGCTCCAGATGTGCTGGACAGCTGAGGAGCAGGACCTTACTTGTGGCTGGGACTAATCTTGTCTTGCTAGGGAAAGGGATGTAGCCAGGAGAGTGCCAAGAGCTGACAATAGTAACCTCCAAGACTGCTGCTAGCCTGTTCCATCATCTGCATGAATTAGAATAAGGTGCTTCCTCTTAACAAGAAGATGGCACCTTGGTATCATTTAAAAACAGAGACCTCATCTGGGTGGACAGAGCCAAGGCACATAGCTGTGCAAGCTGGCATGTGAGCTTGATTCATCCTTTCCACTCTCCCAGCCAGGTGTTCTTGAGCAGTATACCACCCATACAACCGTACACAGCAGCCTGATAACCAATTATTGAGGGCTTAACATTTGCCAGGCTTTTTTTTTTTTTTCCCACCAAAATCACTTGGCCTGTATTAACTCATTTAATCTTCTCAGTAGCCCGGTGACATAGGTATTGGTATCCCCACTCTATAGCTGAGGAAACTCAGTCACAGAGAAGTATAGTGTTCAGAAGCCTGAAAGTCACTGAGCATTCACAGAACAAGAAGCAGGTGAAGTTTCAAAAGCTAGTTTGGTTGAGGCCCCTCGTGAGAAAGAGATAAGAGCGATTGCTCTTTATCAGAGGAAGGAAACCCACTGTCAGCTCAGATGGAGGAAGATGGAAAACTTACCTGGCAGCTGAAGGAAAGGAAAGAGAGGCAGGGCTGGCCCAAGCTTCCGATGTCTTTCCTTTTTAATCACTGGGCAGTGTGACATTGCACATCCAGTCTGGGGCCTGTCCTGAGGATGATGAGTAAGTGCTGCCTGGGTGTGGTGCAGAGGAAAGGGGCCATGCAGGGTCCCTGACCTGGGCAGAGAATGCCTGAGGGAATGGAGGATGGAAGAAGTATCTGAACACGCTGTCCTGACACTTGCAAGCTCTACAGCCCCTATCCCTGGCCAGTGCTGCTCGTCTGCCCTTCCCAAGCTCATCCAGAAAGACTTTCCAAAACTGCATTTCACAGCGCTGTGTGTATGATCACTTCTTTTTCACCCTAAGCATTATTACAGCACTTAATTAGCTGGAAAGGAGCATTTTACTATCTACTGTCTATGGTGCTGCTGCTGCTGCTAAGTCGCTTCAGTCGTGTCCAACTCTGTGCAACCCCATAGATGCCCATGAGGCTCCCCCGTCCCTGGGATTCTCCAGGCAAGAACACTGGAGTGGGTTGCCATTTCCTTCTCCAATGCATGAAAGTGAAAAGTGAAAGGGAAGTCGCTCAGTCGTGTCCAACTTTTAGCGACCCCATGGACTGCAGCCTACCAGGCTCCTCTATCCATGGGATTTTCCAGGCAAGAGTACTGGAGTGAGGTGCCATTGCCTTCTCTCTCCATCTACTGTCTATAGACAGTATTTTAAACAATATAGACTTCTCAGCTAATGGGAAATTCATCATGGCCTTGGAAAGGGTTGACTGGTGCCTAGCCGATTTCCCATGTCACGTGACCTTTCCCAGATTCTGGCTCTTAGCTGCACACATTCAGAAACCCTGTCTCCACAATTTTCAGAACAGTCTGGACTTGAGCTACTGAGTCATCTACAGAGAGCTCTTGTACACTACAAAGTATACAAATAAAATTGCTAGCGTATTTGCAAGAAGACTTTGTAACTGTTGTAGAGCCAGTGATACTGGCTTCTTGAGTCCTGGGCAAGCCACATGGGAAACTAAAAACCAGAAGGCAGCTTGTGCTTGGCAAAGCTGGATTCAGGTCAGGGGAGGCAGAGGGCAGGGGCAGCAGTGGTCCAATAGCGTGGACTCTGTTCACTTTTGTGGCCCCATCACCAGTTGAGAGATGCCTGCCAGGTAGACCAGCAGTCCTATATGTTATGTGTATCTCCTTAGCCAGTCCCTCAAGGGCAGTGTTTGCCAGTAGGATGTCCCCCTGTCCTCTTTCATAATTTAGCATTTTTTATTTTATTTACTTATTTCATTTAGTGCTTTCTAAGCAGTAGCTCCCAGCTACATTAAGTTGTATTTGCATAAGTTGAATAACTACTATAAAATTTCAGGGTTGTAAGTTCAGGCCACAGGGGTAAATGCAAACCAAGGAGATGGTCAGGTGGCCTGGATGGGTCGACAAGAAGTCAAGTATAGAGCAAAGAAACATGGTCCTTAGTCAACACAGATACTCAACGAACTGGAAGGGCCAGGACTGACCACTTACTGCAGCCCCGGTGTGAACATGAGGGTGATACAGTCCTAAGTCCTTGCTTCGGCTGTCTGAACCACCTGGCCTGCCCAGCTGGCCTCTGGATTTAAAGGGTTCTCCCTGGTCTCTGTCCAGGCTCCCTCATGGCTCTTCTTTAGAAAGCCACAAGCCTCCAGGTGCCCCAGAGCCAAGGAGGTATGACTCACATCGACCTTGACTTAGGGCAGGCTTGGGTTGAGTCCTGGCTCCAGAGCTCAGGAGTTGGGCAAGTGCTTTGACTGTTCCAAGCCTCGGCTCTGTCATTAGTAAAATGTGGACAACCCCTCACAGGGCCTGCTTATAAGCCACTGTGATGGTGCCTGGTGCAGACCAGTCTCTGGCTGGTATGAGCATTGAAAGACAGTGGAGGTCAATGGAGGATCAGCATTCTCTGCTAGATTGGGACCTCACTTCCCCACTGCTTCCTCCTCTTAGCTCTGGGCAAAGGGCAAGGCCATAGGGACCCAGACTCTCCCAGATGGTGAAAAGGAGATTGGTACCCTGGTGTGGGGTTCATTCAGAGCTGAGGGTAAAGCTACCCATCCAGACCTTTCCACCAACACTAGGAGAGGGAAAGCTGGGTTTGAGGCATGGCCTGAACAGGCACCCAGAGGGGAGAGAGGGTGAGGTTTTTCTGGGACAGGAAGAGGATTGTTTGGTTGTGCCCACGAGGTGTATAGGGTCCACCTGGGCAGTTTGGAACCTAGGATGTCTTCCTGTAGGAAGCTCAAGCCCCTTCATCCACGTGGCCCACCCCGTGACATCAGCAGAATGGAAGCACCTCACCAGTGACATCACTGTTGCCCAAGGCAACAGACACCTTCACCTTAAGTTATACTGGGAGGAACAAGAACCACCCAACTGTAACACACAAGTTGAAGGGAAGGAGCGCTGCAAGTGCTTCATCCACAGGTGTGTTCCTCGGGATGGGCTAGGGGAAGAGGGCAAGGCTGCAAGTCCGAGGTCTGGGCTATGAGCCTTTTGGTGGAGGGTCTTTGGGCCTTGGGTTTGCTCCAGGCCCGAAGTACTGACAGCTGCCTTCTTGTCTGGGTCTCTGAGCTGCAACTCAGACCAAGAAGGATGCCTCCTGAGGGGCTTCTTGTGGCTTCCATGGCTCTGAGCCTCCCTCGTACAACCTGAATCAGTCCGCAAAGGGAGTATGGTGAGAGAAGACAGGAGTAGCGATGGGGAGGTCAGAAAAGGGGCTTTCCCTTCTTCTTCACCTCCTCCCACTAAAGGAAAATAAGAAACATGGCCTCCTTCCTGGGGAGGCTGACCTAAGAGAGAACCTTCATTCATCGATGGAACAAGTATGCTCTTACTGTGCACCTACAAAGTGCCCGACACTGTGCTGGGGCTTCAGTAGCCTCACGGGGCCTTGTGATCAGATGCACACAGAGGAAGATTGTGCAGAATCCACTGCCCCAGGGGTGGCTACCAACTGGAAATAGAAACAAGGTCTCTGAGGCTGCCTCTCACCCAGCTCTGGCATGCCCCATGGAATTCTAAGTGGGTTACATGAGACCTGTGGAATCCTTTCCTCCCCAGCAGTTTATGTAGGAATCTGAGGGTGTCTGAGATATACTGGAGATTTGGTGAGTGGTGTTAGCGAGGACAGCCGTGGGTGTCCATGGTGTCCTGCCTAAGGACAGAATCTGACAAAGTCTGAGCGTCAATGGTGAGAGGACAACAGGCAGACCACCAACCCCAGATCCTCTCTTGCTCTGTGATATTGCCACATAGGACTCAGTTTCTCTGTCTGTTTAATGGGGACAGTAACAACCAGAAGCAGATAATATTCAGTGCACTTGAAATCCTCTGATGGAACTCCTAAGAAAAAAATTCAAAGCCCACAGTGTTTAACAGACTCACTGCCAGGTGAATAGCACAGCAGGACCCTTGCTGTGCCCAGGAGGAGGGGCTCCCCTTTGTAGCTCTCTTGGGCTTCCTCCCTCCAGGTCACTTCCCTGCACTGCGGATGCAGGAGGGTCTCCTACTCCTGCCTCAAACCTCAGGGAGGGCGTTGTCCTCATAATTGCCCAGCTGGTTGATGCAAAACCACGTGCTCATAACAAACAGTTCTCCTGGGAGCTTGTTTCAATAGCCTTCTTAGTAGCAGTCTGGGGACCCGCCTGGAGTTCCTGAAAAGGTCCTTTGTTTGCTGACTTTGTTTCAGAGTCACTGAGGAGGTAGGCATGCCTGGGCCGGAGGGGAAGAGAAGAGAGCGGGGATGCCTGGGCTCCACCCTTGTGTGCCTCCTCTGAATGCCCCCATGCATCCATTCCTCTTCCTCCTAATGCCTCACCCCTAAACACACTGCCCAGGGTCTCAAGAGACCTCACTCCTCTTTCCCCATGCACTGCAGAGGAGGCTTCCCCATCCTTTGAACTGAACAGCCATCTCAGATATCCAGGGTCACACACCCAGAATCTCTGGATGGAAGGAGCATCATAGCTTCATTAAGTCTGACTCCTTGCATCATGCCCACATTTCACCTAAATTGTCACCTGTTTTTCCAGAAGAGCCTGGTGGGCTACAGTCCATGGGGTCGCAAAGAGTTAGACACGACGGAGCACATTGAGCAAGAGAGTTTCCCTAGATGGCACAGGGAAGGAAAGCCCATAGGCGCGTGTCTGATGTTTCACAGGTCGCTGAGCAGCACAGTATGACGGAAGGACCAGGGGCTTGAAAGCTGGGCAGTCCTGGGTTCAAATCCCCGCTCCGCGATGTTGGTGTGGGTGGCCGCCCCTCTCTGTGCCTCCTTTTGAGGTTTGTTGTGAGGATGATATAGCAAAGTAAAGTGTTTTGCATCATGCTTGAATCTCAATAAGTGGAGCTCATCAGTCGCTGTGTACTAAGCCCTCCCCTGGGTGTCAGGGCCCTGCAGCTTGTCTGGTGTCCTCCAGGAAGACCAAGCTGCTTTTCACTCTACCAAGGATTGCTCTTCTGCTTCTTCCCTTGCCTGATTCGCATCTCACCCTGTCATCCTCCATTTGTCTTCCTTTTCTCCAAGGCTCTCCAGCGAGGAGGTGGGTGTCAAGGAGAGAGATAGCTGAGGGTCAGATAACTTGTGTCGGAGTTCATTCCTGGGACGTCATTGTGGTCGGTGGTGGTGGTTAGCCAGCCTGCAGTTAGCAGAAGGCTGTACAGACCTAAGTGGCTGTGGTCTGTCCCTAGGGGTGTGCTCACATTTCCCAAGGCACTGACCACTGTTAGGGCTTTACTTTGCTTTTCAGATGGCAGGGTGCCTCGCAGAGGGGAAAAAAAAAATTTAGAATTTACTTTATCCAGGATGCCCTGCTCCACTCCCATTTCAAATTCCTCCTCCAGGGCATACAGGCAGTGACGTTCTTTTCCTAGTCCTGACTTCATTCATTCATTCAGCAAGCATCCATGCAGCACCTTTAATCAGAGACCAGCATTGGTTTCTCCTAGGTGCTCAGAAATGGTGGAGGAGCTCTCATTGTTGCTGCCAGATGGGCAGGCAGGGAGCTGTGAATTTCCCAGGGGCCAAACTTCCTGCTCTCCCTTGGTGGCAGCCCCTGGGGCCTTTACAAGAAAGCAGGAGGTAGAGGTGACAACTTTCCCCTGACCCCGGGCTTCTGGGGATGCTGCAGGAACGTAGGCCATCTTACCTCTGCCCAGAGGAGTCCCTAAGATGCAGCCAGCAGGATTTAACAAATCAAAACGGAGACCTGGCCTCCTCACCAGTACCGATGCCAGAAACAATGTCCTTTACGGAGCACGACGTGTGGCTGCCATGCCATGAAGTAGGTGCAGTTGTTATAGCAAGTGGGAGAGCCAGGATTCAAATCCAGGCCTCTGATTCCAGAGTCTGGCCCTTCTCCAAGAAGCCTCTACAAAATATTAAGCCCTTCTGAGCTGAAGAGCTTTGGGCTGTTTCTTTCTGGGTGGCCTTGGGGTGGCAGGATGTCCGGTGAGCTTGGCAGTGGCAGTGGCAGTTGGCAGCGCAGCCCAGCCAGACCCGTGTGTATCTGAATTGGTTCTGGGACACCTACTGTGTGCCAGGTGTAGCCTGGGGTAGAAGCTAGGACAGAGCGTGGGCATCCTCACAACAATGTCATCGTTCCAACCCTGTGGCTGGAAAACTTTGTGGTTGTAGATGGTGGTTTTATGTAACTCACAGGGAGGGTGACTGTGTTCCTGGGTGATTCTGCGGGTCGTTCTTCTCACAGTTCCTAGGTCCCCCTGGAGGAGTAGGACTGGTCTGCTCTGACTGGTGTGGCCCTGGTGAGGGAGGTCCCTGCAGTGGAGAGCCCAGCCAAGAGGGCCAACCGCAGCTCTTATGTTTTTTACAGCTGGGTAGGCCTCCTTCTTGCCTTTGAGTCTCTTGCTGTTCCCCTTTATTAAGATGAAAGGGGTCTTTAGATCTTTGCAGTCACGAAGCAGCGTGACTCTGTGTGTGTGTGTGTGTGTGTATGATGTGTGTGTGTGTGTATGATGTGTGTGTGTGTGTATGATGTGTGTGTGTGTGTCTGTGTGTGTGGCCCAGAGCGCTTCCTTTCCTCCCCACCTCTCTCCCCCTCTCTCAGACCAGCTGGGGCCCAGACATTGTGTCAGGTACTCCCAAGCCTCAGGGGACCAGGGTGGGAACACAGCCTGGGCTTTCACTGTGGTGGGGGCCAGTACCCTCTTAAGCCTGAATGGAGTAAGAGGCAGTGGGGAGGGTGGGGAGAAGGAAGAGGCGGGGAGAGGGGGATCTGGCTGTTCTGTGGCCGCAGAAAAGCCCCTGGGGCCCATCTCTTGTGCCCAGAGAGGCCGCGGGTGTCTCCCTGAGCTGGGCTCTTTGTTCCAACCCAGGAAAGGCGGCTGCTGGGCACCGACAGTCTACTTAATCCCTCCATCCCCTGCTCAGCTCTGAGAGGGGCCTGTGGGTGCGGGGGAGGGGCTTCCCTTCCCTTCCCTTTGTTGTCCTTTGTATTTACACTCAGCTTCCTGCTCCACCCCCTTGAGTCCCTCCCCTAAGCCTGTGTGTTTGCTGTGGTCTGGAGCCTGCTTCCCACTGCCTACTGCAGACCACCCTCGGTGTCCCAAAAGCGGGGTCTGCCCTGAGCATTTGCTGCTGTGCTTGGAGGCCTGGGGTGTAGAAACCACAGGATGCAGGGAGAGAGCGGACAGTCTGGGGAGCCCTGGTGTGGCCACCCTACAGTGAGTGTTCATGTTCCCTCCGGGTAGCTGCTCTTGGGAGTGAGATGGGGCCCAGGGGCAGAGGAGACTTCCCAGAAACAGCAGTTTAAGCCAAGCCAATGTCTGACAGTCAGAAGGACTGCTTCGCTGTGGGACACGGTTAGTACTGCACTTCTGTTGTTACAACGCACCCTGTAACTTCAAGTTTAGAAACCTGGTGTGGGAATTGGGTTTCAAGGGAAGCCCTTGGGTACACACCCGCTGTAGGAAATGCATGGATGGTGTTTATAGACGCCTCTGGAAAGCTAATGTCTCCGTGTGCAGGGTGTAAGCCAGTGGGTCCCCAGGGTCACCATGTCCTTGGCACAGTGAGCAGGCGGCCCTGCATATGGTCTCTGCCAGGAGCTCTGCAGAATGTCAAGGCACACAGGCCCACCTTGACCCCAGAGGAACCCAACCACGGAGGGCGGTGGGATACGACCAGAGCTCAGGCCAGCAGCCCCTTGTGATGAAGCAGCAGCCTGGGTCCCCTGGGGAGACAGCAGGGTCCAGAACCGCAGGCCTGGCACAGGCCTCTGGCTCCTCTGCTCTCTTCCTATTGTGTGACCTTGAGCAATTGGTCAACCTCTCGTTGCCTTGGACTCCTGCCTGGGAAATGGGGCTGCTGCACAGGCAGATGAGCCAAGAGCAAAGCCTTGAGGAGCAGGGCTCTGTTGGGTCCCTACTTGGGTCACATTTCTGGAGACACCGTCTACACTAGTGCCAGATGCCCGCCTGCACTTGAGAGGTTTAGTAAATAGGCTGTCTGTTCCCCTAGTTCGTCCATCCCCTTCAAGAAAAGGATGTGTCTCGAGTTGGGGGAAGAGATGATCCAGAAGACTTTGGGAAGTAGTTTCTGGAATGGGCTGACTGTGAGGACCGGACGATGGCGTTAGGTGTGGACGTTGTAGGAAATGGTGGGAAAGTAATTCTAGGAGGTGTTCAGAGAACAGTAGATAATTTGAAGTGGCCCTCGCGGGAGGGAAGGGAACAAAGGGCGTCCCCTGACTGAACTAGAGCTCAGATCTGTGTCTCATGGACTCAGGATCTCCCTTAAGTGGGGCAGGGAGACCTCCAGGGCCTGGGCTACCTGAGGTGGCTGGAATTAGGGGAGAGCTCAGAGGAGCTGATTCCAAAGGACCACACCTGGCCAGGAGGGAGAGCCCTATAGCGTGGCGTCCTCTGCTTGGAATCCCAGGCAATGGCTGGTTTGCTGCTGGTGACCAGCAGAAATGGGAAGCTGGGTGGCCAAGCTGGGATGTGCTGTGAGACTGCACTGGCCACCTAAGGGCTGTTGTAACTGAAGATCACAAATGTGGTGGCTTGAAACAACAGAATTCTGCTCTCTCTTAGCTGTGGAGGCCAAAAGTCTGAAATCAAGGTACTCTGAGGACCACACTCCCTCCAAATGCTCTAAGGAAGAATCCTCTCTTGCCTCTTCCAGCTTCCCATGGCTCCAGACCTTTGTGGGCTATGGTGCATCACTCCAACCTCTGCCTCCATCTTCCATCACCTTCTCCTCCTTGTCTGTTTTCTCCTTTTCTGTCTCTTTAGAAGGACAGTTGTCTTTGCATTCAGGGTGATCGGGAAGTGTCTCGCCTCAAGATGCTTAATTAAATTACACGTGTAAAGACCCTTTGTGCAAATACAGCCCCATTCATAGGGTCTGGGTATGAGCACATGGACTTGTCCTGTTGAGGTGTGCCATTCAACAGCAGTAACTTATATTCCCGGAGCCTTGGGAAGGATGAATGAGAGAGGAGGGTGTAGGCCCCAACTCAGGACTGCCAGGGGAGCCCTTCCTTGTCTCTGTGACTGCAGTCTCCTTGTTATCCCTTAGCCTCTGAGACCCCAGGCCTTAGTCTGTCTGTCTGTCTCTCCATCCCAAGAATTTTACTGTGATTTTCCATGATGCCCTGTGGTTCAGGGCCTTGGTGGCGGGGAATTCAGGCAGCACGGCTGGACAGAAGGAGGCCCTGTCCTTCTTGGGAGACTGATGCCTTCCCTGCCTTGTCCATCGCTTGCCGCTGAGGGACGTGCATGGGATGCGGTGGAGGAGCAGGAACAGGAGGGATGTGGGCTGTCCCATCCATCTGGGCAGAGTCCAGGCCACTGTCCTTGCTGCACCCGGGCTGGCCAGCTGCTTGACCCCAGTCCAGAGGATGGGGTTGGCATCCTGGTGGCATTGTGGAAGCGCCTCCCTCTTCTGAGAGTGGGCCTGGTGGAAACTCCACACTCTGGCAGACGTGAGCGGGCTCCCTCAAGGAGTCTGGCCAGTGTGGCCACGTGTGGCCACAGCAGAGCTCCCATCAGTGGAAAGGCTGCTCCCCACAAGTGTACAGTTCCCATGGGCCCATCGGAGGTAGTCCACCTCCCTGGGTCAGGGGGGTGGGGGCTCTGCTCTCTCCTTGTTCTGCCCTGCTTTCCCACCCCTACCAGGGCCAGGGCCAGTCTTAACCCTGGTGTTTCCCTGGGGTAGGAAGGGGTGGTGAGGGTGCAGCTCTCAGTCCTGGGAACCACAGGCCTTGGACTGTAATCTGAGTGCTGCTCAGTGCCCGCACAACAGGCCACACGATCACTCTCTTTCCTTCTCATCCCTGGAGAGGCTGTGGGGAAGGCGCATGCAAGCCCCAGGCACCGGCTGGTTAGGATTAACTGAGAGTGGCTGCTGAGGCCGACTGGAAAACACTGGAATGGGGTCAGCACTGGATCAGGAGTGAAAAGTTGAGCGGGAGTGAGCGGTGGCGGGAGGTATTTCAGGGAGTCCCAGATGCAAAGGCGCTAGCTAGCAGGTGGCGGTGTGGCTGAGGGGGAAAGAGTGAGGAGAGTCCTGGGGTCACAGGCAGCCTTGAGTGGAATGCTGGGTGGGGAGTAGGGGGCAGCTGTGGGCAGGGAGAGGAGGCATGTGAGGGGTGACAGACTCAGGGTGGCCCGCTGATACAGTTTATTTGGCTCACATGGATTTCAAAGAATTTTTGAAAGAGTGGACAGCAGAGTAAAATTGAGATGTTGGTCAAAAGCAGATTTCTGGCTTCTCTGGGAGGAAACAGCAAAGATCATGCCATTTTGGGTGCATAGAACATGCAGTGTGGTGGCTTCCCCAGAGAAGGCCTGAGTGGCCCAGTTGTCCAGCACCTGCCCTGAGCCAGTTACGTAGGGAAGTGTCCCCTCCCCACTCCATCCCTACATCAACACCACTCCTGCACCCAGGAAGGCGAAAAAGAGGTAAAGGAAGGAGCCCAGTGGCCACAAAAGTGGCAAATCTGAGGAAGTGCCAGGCTGAGGCCAAGAAGGAGGTCCTCCCGCCAGTGGGAGGGGCTAAAGGTGATGCAGTGGAAGGTGGCGGTGCTGCAAAGACACTGAAAAGAGGAAGCCCTGGCGGCCCAAAACTGCACCCTTTCTACCCACTTTCTCAACTAATTTTGGTCCTCTTCCTTCCTCTTTCCCCCGCCCCTCCCTCTCTGCCCAGGCCTCAAGCTGGCCAGCACCCAGTTCCCACCCCTAGAGTTCACCCTCTCCCTGAAGTTCCCCTCCCCCGTCCGCTTGCAGGGTGCAGGTGAAGAGACCCCAGCCTGAAATGCACTGGTGGAGGCTGTCTGCCTTGCCCGGGCGGGACCTCTCTCCTCTCCAGCAGAGGAGTCCCGTCCTGAGAGGCGGCAGCCAGTGCCTGCAGTGCTGCCCTTTGTGGCACCATCTGTGCTGGGTCTGTCTGTCCCCTGGCCCAGAGTGAGGCGGCGAGGAAGGGATGTGTGGAGACCCATCACTCACAAGGCGGGCCATCCCTCCCAAGTAGGTGATAAGCCAACTCCCACTGACATGTTGGGCGCCTGCAGTCCAGCCCTGAGTGTGGTGCCTGGAGGAGGTAGGGGTGGGGATGGAGACGATGTTCAGCTTCGAGCCCTTGCTGGCACTGCAGGTAGAAAGGCAGGGACAAAGCATAAACCCACACAGTAAAGAGCAGGGATGTGGCCTGACCCACGGGGTTTGGAAAAGGGCAGGCTCCCCGGAGGTGGGACCCCTGAGCCGGCCCTGAATGGTGGGTGCTATTGAACAGCAGGGAAGCTGGTCAGACACCAGCATGGGATGTGGCCTCTGCCAAGAGAGAAGAGTGGAATCGGGCATGAGACAGACAGACCATACGTCACCAGGACTCAGACAGCCTGCTCCAGGGGCCCAAACTGCAAACGAAGACTCAGGGTCAAACTTGCACTCTGCATTCCACCTCTCTTGGCTTATAGTCCTGTTTCTCCAAGGCCTAGGAAGCTTGGGGTCAGCCAACCTGATGATTTTGGTGGTCGCCACTGGCAGGGAAAGCAGGGAGGTGTCACCAGGCGGGGGAGGTTTCCTATCAGCCCCTGGGGGGATGGAAGGAGTAAAGCAGAGAGAAGACAGGCTTCATCACAGACTGCAGTCCAGGAAATCTTAGAGGCCACCCAGTGAAGCTGGAGAAGGAAATGGCAACCCACTCCAGTGTTCTTGCCTGGAGAATCCCAGGGACGGGGGAGCCTGGTGGGCTGCCATCTGTGGGGTTGCACAGAGTCGGACACGACTGAAGTGACTTAGTAGTAGAAGCAGTGAAGCTCCCTGACCACCAGTCTCTTCACAAGATAGGGATGCCACAACCACCTATCTGGTGTTCTGGAAATTAAATGACAAAACACACACAGAGTAATTAGCTTCCTGTTAGCTGTTGGTGAAAACATCACCTTTCACTAATCCTCTTCTGCTTGTGAGGGGCCACAGTCTGCCTGGACCACTTCCACCTTCACCCACTCTCCCAGTCAGGTGTGTCTCCTCATTATGCCTCAATTTCCCCATCTGTAAAATGGGGCTTAGATGAGTTGCACTCTAAATTCTGACTTTCTTAAATTTGTGGATTTATTTCCCCCTAACAACATGTATCTCCTTGGCCAGGACTGTGAAACTCCAGCACAAGGCCAGGGACACAGGAGGGGTTCAGCCCAGACTTTGGACAGTTTGGGTCTCCTTTAGCCACTTCTTTCTTGGGAGGCCCAGAATCTAAGCAACAGGAAAGGGACTCCAGTAACCCCACAGGACCTGGGCTGTCAGTCGTCCCCCTGCCATCAGCCCACCTCCCTATTCCATTCTGTAAGGACACACAGGTTCTCCTTTCAGCTCTGAAGATGACGCCAGGGCCTGAGCTACATCTGCCGTGGTAATTAGCAGAGCTAATTGCATCTGAGAGGCTAGGCGTGAGGCAAACCCTTGGCGAGTGCCAGGATCTGGGCTGCAGGGACACTGTGGAGTCCCACCCTCCTCCTCCCTAGAAGCCTGCCTGGCTTGGGAAGGGGTGGGTCTCAGACTGGAGTCAGCATTAGAACTACCTAGAGGTGCTGGCCCCACCCCTGGAATTTCTGATCAGCAGGTCTGGAGCTGCACCTGAAAATTTGCTTTTCTAATACATCTCCAAGTGATGTTAGGGATGCTGAGCCACAACCACATTGGAACCACTGTCCTAGGGAGGTGGAGGGCCTGGCTGCTGGGCTGCTAAGAAAGGCACCCCCACTGCTGAGGCCACAGTCAGCCAGCCCCAGGTGAGGGCAGGTGGGTGACAGAGCCAGGCAGGTGTTGATGAACACATTTTTAGGGCTCGACACAGGCTCCTGCTGTTCTCGATTTGTTGTTGGAATTCTGCCTCGAAGGAAAGGGCCGTGGTGGATATGGAACCAGGTCGATGGGCGCGGAGAAGATATACAGATAAAGAAGTTCCCACAAAGAACAGCAGTGAAACTCCCTCTGAATGTTGTAGCCTAGTGTTCATTCTGTCTGCCTCTTGTGTGGATTGTAGTGTTTTCACTACTGAGGATCATGCCATCCTCATCTTTGTGGGCCCTGTAGCACCCAACATATTCCTTGCACACTATTAAGTTTGGGAAGATCCCCTGGAGGAGGGCACGGCACCATACTCCAGTATTCCTGCCTGGAGAATTCCAGCACTTTCACTTCACTAGGATGTGCTGAGCACTGCTCACAGCAACCCCTGTAACCTTCTAAGTGGTGGGTGTCACCCCTGTTTCACGGGTGGGTTAACCAAAGCCCAGGATGAGAAGTAATTTTCTAGCCACACAACTAGAAAAGGCACAGCTAGGCTGAGAAAGCCTGCTCTGACTGCTTCCACCAAAGCCCAAGTTACTTCCACTGTGTTATGTTTGTGCGTAAGCGCTAAGTTGCTTCAGTAGTGTCTGACTCTTTGCGCCCCAATGGACTGCAGCCCTCCAGGCTCCTCAGTCCATTGAATTCTCCAGGCAAGAATACTGGAGACGTTACCATGCCCTCCTCCAGGGGATCTTCCTGACCCAGGGATCGAACCCGGGTCTCCTGCATTTCAGGCAGATTCTTTACCATCTGAGCCACCAGGGAAGCCCCACATCCTAGTGAGGGCTTGATAAAATGAAGTGTATCACTATTTTTTTTGGCCGTGTGGCATGCAGAATCTTAGTTCCCTGACCAGGGATGGAGCTTATGCCCCTGCATTGAGAGTGCAGAGTCTGAACCACTAGATCGCTAGGGAAGTCCCACTATTAACCAACTCTTAGTGGCATTTATTGGATTAAGCTGTGGTGGGGGTGCCTCGGGGGCCTGGAGGATGTGGAAGTGAGGGACCCACAGAAGGAAGGGGAGGTCTTAGATTTCTCCCCCAGGGTCTGGGGCTTCCAGCCAGGCTCAGAGTAAGGGTTTGAGTAAACCATTGGTCTGGGCTGACCACACGCAGCGCTCCGCCCCAGCCCCGGTGACCCTGGACGTTTGCCAGGCTAAGTTTAGCCGTGACCTGCATGGGCTGCCACGCTCTGTGGGCAGGGGCGGGGGTGGAGAGGAACTCAGCAGGTTTCCTGCCTGCTTCCTGGCAAGCAGACCCACAAAAGCCCTCCAAGTGACCCAGGTTTATAGTCAAAACTGAACCCAGCTGGATGTCTCAGACTACATGTATGGGGCAGCCTTGCAGAGGTAAGAGATTTGGGCCAAGGCAGAGGTGGAATACTTAAGTCTGGGGGAAAGGGACCCTTTGGTGAGGAGTGTGTGTGTGTGTGTGTGTGTGTGTGTGTGTGTGTGCACTCGTGTGTGCATGCATATATCCACAGTTTTGTGAGAGGCTCTAGCTGCTTTCCTGCCCCTGCGGTCTCCAGAAGTCCCAACATCCAGATTCTCTCCCTCATTCTTCTTACCCCCAAGGACCCTGGGGCAGAGTTCTTCGGACTTGGCTTGGGGAGGGGAAGTAATGGAGGCTTCTAACCCAGCCCCACTTCGTGCAGACTCAGCATCTCCACCCTGTTCCCCATCATTTAGGCGCCGAGGGCAAAGCCAGCCTGCACAAAGGGTATCAGGAGCCAGACAACAACTGGGATCCCATCCCATCCCCAGGAGGGCGGAGGTGGTTTAAACTAGAAGTGAGTCAGAGGGAACTCCACCTCCAGGAGGATCCAAGGCTTCGCTGCCCCACCCCACCCCACCCCACCCCACCCCCCACCCTGTTACTGGGGGGAAGAGTGGATGGAGTGGTTTACTGAGGAACAGCAGGCTTAGGGGAGCATTTTGTGCTTTCAGAGCACTTTTGAGCGTGTGTTCCTCCACACCCCTGGGACTTGGGTAGGGTTGGTGTGCTTGACTGGTGAGATAATGAGCCCCTAGAGGCCAAGGAGGAAGGAGCTGGTGTTGTAATGTGCTTACCCCATGCTGGGCACTGTGCTCAGCACCTGAGTTGGATGGTCTTGCTTAACTTCCCCTCTCTATGAAGGAGGGCCTGCTGTTAGCTCCATCTCACAGGTAAAGCAGTGGAGCCCTAGAGAAGCCAAGTGACTCACCCACGACCCCTCGGCAAGGGACAGAGTCACGGTTCAAACCTGGGCCTGTTTCTACAGCCCAGGGTCCTTTGTGATTCCTGCTCCTTTTGCGTCTTGTTCATAACCTTACTATTGCTAGTGATCTGTGGCTGCCTGCATCCCCTGTAGGGGCATTTGTTTGGCCCACTGTATCTGCAGACCCCTGCAGGCAGGTTCATCTATTATTCCCATCCCATCACAGCTAACCTTTTATATGAAAACTTGCTCAGGGGCAAGCATTTTGGACTTTCCTAGTAGCTCAGATGTTAAACATCCACCTGCAATGCAGGAGACCTGGGGTCGATCCCTGGGTTGGGAAGATCCCTTGGAGAAGGAAATGGTAACCCACTCCTATATCCTTGCCTGGAAAATTCCATGGACAGAGAAGAGCCTGGCAGGCTGTAGCCCATGGGGTCGCAAAGAGTTGGACACAACTGAGTGACTAACACACAAGCATTTTGCTGAGTGCTTTCTGTGCATTATTTCCTTTACAACAGCAGGTATTATTATTCCCATTTTACAGATGAAAAGACAGAGATTCTGAAAAGTTGAATGGTTTGTCCAAGGTCACATATCTAGTAGTGCACATGCTGGGGCTAACCCAGTCTGTCCCCTCCAGAGTCCATCCTCTTAGCCTCTCATCACAGTGCTGATTGATCTAGTTGATTTGGAGTTTTGAAACTTGCCTGCAGCAGGCATGAGGACATACACAGGGGGCCCTGTGGAAGCTGTTGGAGAGAGAAGAGGAGGACTTCCCAGTTATAGGACTTAGCGATGGCACCCCACTGCCAGGCTGGTGGCATCCTACCCTGGAAACCGACCTCAAGAATCAGGTGTTGCCAAGACTTGGGCTGTGACTTGTCAGGGCCTGCTTGTGCCCAAGTGTGGCAGTCTGTAGTACAGGCCCTTTAGGGCCTCAAAACGCCCAAATTACCTCCTGACTGACTGCTGCCTGGCATTCTACCATTATGTATGTTGTATGTGTTAGTCGCCTGGTCGTGTCTCACTCTTTGCAACCCCATGGACTGTAGCCGGCCAAGCTACAGTGGGTTGTAGTGGGTTGTCATTTCTATTACTAGTACTGCTGCTGCTGCTGCTAAGTCACTTCAGTCGTGTCCGACTCTGTGCGACCCCATAGACGGCAGCCCACCAGGCTCCCCCGTCCCTGGGATTCTCCAGGCAAGAACACTGCCATTTCCTTCTCCAATGCATGAAAGTGAAAAGCGAAAGTGAAGTCACTGAGTCATGTCCAACTCTCAGCGACCCCGTGGACTACAGCCCACCAGGCTCCTCCATCCATGGGATTTTCCAGGCAAGAGTACTGGAGTGGGGTGCCACACCCCTTTATCCTAAAGTTCTGATCCATGTTTATCAGCCAGCCTTACAGTTTTATCCCGGACCACCCTGGTCAAATTTTCCACCGATGCTTCTCTAATGTGGAAACCAGAGCTGGCCTGTTCATGCAATTATCCTGCACGCTGCTCCTTGTCTTCGGGCAGAGAAACTGGCTGGCTGCCCCCTGCACTTTTTCCTCACCCTACCTCCCTCCCAGCCCAACTTCCTCCACTTTCTCCTGTCCTCCATTGACTTCTCAAGTGGAAATGCGGAAGCGTCTCAGTTCACCTCTTAGGCCTGAACGTAACTACACTGAATTCTGCTGCCGCTGGACCTCCCCACCCCCAACACTTTTGGTTCCTGCTAATGAAGAGGGGTCACCTGAGCAGCAGGTTTTGCCCAAGTATGAAAACTCAGGCTATCTACATCCTGGCACTGCCAGGTAGAACTTGCAGAGGTGTTGTTGTTCAGTCACACAGTCGTGTCCAACTCTTTAAAACCCCATGGACTGTAGTATGGCAGCCCTCCCTGTTCCTCATCATCTCCTGGAGTTTGCCCAAGTTCATATTCATTGCACTGTTGATGCCATCCAGAGGTGTCCTTAACCTGCTGATAGATACCTGCTTCTTGGTACCATTAGGGTAAGAACCAGAACATGTGACTTTCAGGGTGCAAATTCAAGGTCAGGGAATGGGGCTCCTATCAGGTCTGTTGGCATGCATTGGGGCAGAGGTGGGGGCTCTTAGTTCTCCAGCAATGACCTCCTTTGTCCGTTTGCTTTCCTAGCTGAGGTCCCCAACAGGAAGTGGGTGGGGCAAATGCCAAAAAGGCCAATTGTTACTTCCCAAGATTCCAGCCAGGGGAAAGAGAGGGCATAATATAAGGGTTACTATGTGAGATAGTCCTTCGAAGACTTTAATGTGGATGGTATTAAAATGCAGATTCTGGTTCCGTGGATCTGGGGTGGGGCCAAGATTCTGCATTTCTAACAAACTCCCAGGGGATGTTGCAGCTGCACAGTCTGAATAACAAGTATTGTAAGGGGTTAGTCCTTATCCCAAAGTCACTTGAGATCTAAAAATCCTGGAGGAATGTCACGTCTCCTTTCACAATTAAGAAGCCAGGTTAGAAGTTCAGATGACTAGTGAGAGGAAAGTCAATGACTTAGTCACTCTGGTTGTTCCCTAGATCATCCGGGAAAAGATTCAGGATCAGCCAGGAGAACAGTGTCTGAATTTGGGGTGGGGTCTTCCAATCAGAAGGAGAGGTTTTCATTGGGGGTATATAAGGGCTCAAGACTGTTTCAGCTGCTGCTCAGTAAACATGCTGTGCACCGTGCTGTGTAGGTAGTTTGCATGAACAGTGAATTCATTAATATGATGACCTCCTGGGTGCTCTGGCTCTCCTTTTGTACAGTAAGGAAAGTGAGGCTCAGAGGGGTGAGTTAACATACCCAAGGTCACACAGCTAATTCAGTGAGTGACAGGACTGGCTTTGGAACACAGCCCTTCTGTTCTTAACCACTGCTGCTGCTGCTAAGTCACTTCAGTCGTGTCCGACTCTGTGCAACCCCATAGACGGCAGCCCACCAAGCTCCCCCGTCCCTGGGATTCTCCAGGCAAGAACACTGGAGTGGGTTTCAATTCCCTTCTCCAATTCATGAAAGTGAAAAGTGAAAGTGAAGTCGTTCAGTCGTGTCCAACCCTCAGCAACCCCATGGACTGCAGCCTACCAGGCTCCTCCGTCCATGGGATTTTCCAGGCAAGAGTACTGGAGTGGGGTGCCATTGCCTTCTCTGCCTAACCACTAGGCTATACTATACCGAGGAATCAGCCATTCACTGAGGGGGAAGAAAGGATGTCTTATACACTATTATTTTGATTCAAGTGTTAGAAAAGAAACTGACTTAAACAAAAAGAGAGTATATTGAGAATTCCCTGGTTGCCTAGTGGTAAGGATTCTGGGCTTTCCCTGCCAGGCCCAGTTTCAATTCCTATTGATCTCAGGGAACTGAGATCCTGCAAGCTATGCGGTGCAGCCAAAATAGGAATGTATTGATTTATATGACTACAAAGTCCAGAGGTAATGGCTTCAGGCACTGCTGGGTCCATGTTGGCACCTCTCTCTGGCAGATCTCCCTTTGAGGTTGCTAGAGAGCCAATACCAGGTGTAACCCCTCAGGGTTGCCTGAGCAACCTTAGCCAACAGGGTAAGCCTTTCTCCCCATTGGTCCCAACAAATCCTACCTCTGTCTCCCATTGGCCAGAGCAGGTCATAAACTCATCCAGAATCAACCACTGCCAGGGTGAGGAGGAGTATGAAGTTGTCAGGCGGGGTTATATCCTCACCCCTTGACTGGGGGTGGGTTCATCCCCTCATCCCCTCGCAAATCATGAGGACTAGGAGTAGAAAAGATTTGGTTCCCAGGGGAAGTGGGTGCTGCTACCAGAAAGAGGACTGTTTGGGCAGACAGAAACAGGTCCACCACTGTGGTGGTTTAGCCAGGATGCTGGTGTGGGACTTCAGGGTTCTTGTTCCCAACAAGGCTGGGCTGTGGGTTGGGTGGGGCGGAGGTCAGTGGGAGGGAACGACAAGGGAGTGAGCGGTGTTGAGGAAAGCTAGGTGTGACCAGTCCTGTCTCTCTCTCTCTGTTCCCAGGAAAGCTACCGCCATGGCCCTGGGGCTTTTCCGGGTGTGCCTAGTTGTGGTGACGGCCATCATCAACCACCCGCTGCTGTTCCCGCGAGAGAACGCCACGGTCCCTGAGAACGAGGAGGAGATCATCCGTCAGATGCAGGCGCACCAGGAGAAGATGCAGCTGGAGCAGCTGCGCCTAGAGGAGGAGATGGCGCGGCTGGCGGCTGACAAGGAGGCCGAGGAGGCGGCACTGGAGCAGGTGGCAGAGGAGGGCCAGCAGCAGAATGAGAGCCGCACCGCCTGGGACCTGTGGAGTACTCTCTGCATGATCCTCTTCCTGGTGATCGAGGTGTGGCGGCAAGACCACCAGGACGCGCCCTCGCCCGAGTGCCTGGGTTCGGATGAGGACGAGCTGCCCGACCTGGAGGGCGCCCCGCTCCGGGGCCTCACCCTGCCCAACAGGGCCACGCTCGACCACTTCTACGAGCGCTGCATCCGGGGAGCCACAGCTGACGCCGCCCGCACCCGGGAGTTTGTGGAAGGCTTCGTGGATGACTTGCTGGAAGCCCTGAGGAGCCTGTGCAGCCGGGACTCGGACATGGAGGTGGAGGACTTCATCGGCGTGGACAGCATGTACGAGAACTGGCAGGTGAACAAGCCTCTGCTGTGCGACCTCTTCGTACCCTTCATGCCCCCGGAGCCCTACCACTTTCACCCAGAGCTCTGGTGCTCTAGCCGCTCTGTGCCTTTGGATCGCCAGGGCTATGGCCAGATCAAGGTGGTCCGGGCCGACGAGGACACGCTGGGCTGTATCTGCGGCAAGACCAAGCTTGGAGAAGACATGCTGTGTCTCCTCCACGGCAGGAACAACGTGGTGCACCACGGCAGCAAGGCGGCAGACCCGCTATGCGCCCCCAACTCCCCGTACCTGGACACCATGCGCGTCATGAAGTGGTTCCAGACCGCCCTAACCAGAGCCTGGCACCGCATCGAGCACAAGTATGAGTTCGACCTGGCCTTTGGCCAGCTGGACACCCCGGGGTCCCTCAAGATCAAGTTCCGCTCGGGGAAGTTCATGCCCTTCAACCTGATTCCCGTGATCCAGTGTGACGACTCCGATCTGTACTTCGTCTCCCACCTTGCCCGGGAGCCTGGCGGGGGTACCCGGGCATCCAGCACCGATTGGCTTCTCTCCTTCGCTGTCTATGAGCGCCACTTCCTCAGGGTAACCTCGAAGGCGCTGCCCGAGGGCGCCTGCCACCTCAGCTGCTTGCAGATCGCCTCCTTCCTGCTCTCCAAGCAGAACCGCCTGACCGGCCCCAGCGGGTTGGGCAACTACCACCTGAAGACCGCCCTTCTGCACCTCTTGCTCGCCCGGCGGCCTGCCGACTGGAAAGCCGAGCAGCTCGACGCTCGTCTCCACGAATTGCTCTGCTTCTTGGAGAAGAGCCTGCTGGAGAAGAAGCTCCAGCACTTTTTCATCGGCAACCGCAAGGTGCCAGAGGCGATGGGGCTCCCTGAGGCGGTGCGCAGGGCGGAGCCTCTTAACCTCTTCCGGCCCTTCGTCCTACAGCGAAGTCTCTACCGGAAGACAGTGGACTCCTTCTATGAGATGCTCAAGAACGCCCCAGCGCTCATTAGCGAGTACTCCCTCCATATTCCCTCAGACCATGCCAGCCTGCCCCCGAAAACTGTCATCTTGTAGAGCATCCACAACCCAGAGGGCCAGGACACAGGGCATCCTTTGCATTCACACCCCTGGGGGCATCTGCAGGCCCTGTCCTGGGAAGACGGCAGGCTTTATGGGGTGCCATGGCTCAGCCCGCCGGGAAAGCCAGACCCTATAGCACAGAGGAAATGGAATTCCAAGCCAAAGCTGGTTTGCGTTCATGCCGTTGGGACTTGCCAGTTGAAGCTATTGTCTGGGTTTAGGGGCTGATCCTTTGCAGCTGACTTTTGGATCACTACCAATGACAAAGATTATGATAGAATTCCATGGATTCTGAGTTACGGGACAATGCAAACAGCGATTTGGGTGTGATTCTTTTTATATCCCAGGTCCAGTCTTTACTTGAATATCAACAAAGGATCTATAGGAATGTCAACAGGAACCCAGTTAAGACCCTGCACCCTGATTTTCCGGTAACCCTTGGCCGCAGGCATCTGCAGCCAAACAGTGGGCATCAGTATGGGTATTTGCAGCATTCAATCCATAGCCTGCACTATAGGGATCCCCACTGTGGCTGCCATTTTTATACTGTTTGGAGAAAAGACTTAGATTCGCAGCCCAAGTGGCTAACGTCTCTGTTGTACAGAAGTGGGTACCTGGCAGAGAGAAGTTGAAGTTGGCCGTTGTTTCAGCTCCACGTCTCACTCAGGACTCAGGGTGCACCCATTTCTCTCTGCCCCTTCCCCTTGGATGCTGCGTTTTGAACCCTGTAGGGGCCAAGCTCAGTGGCTCTTCACCCTCATTTATCTCCACAGCTGGTCTCTCCAGCCACCAGTATGTTGGGAGGTGGAGGCACTGAAGGTGGAAGATGAGAGAGAAAGAAGGGCACTCACAGAGTGACTGGGACGAAGGACAGAGCCTGGTACCTGGGGTGCTGGGGTCTGGCCTTCAGAGAAGATGCCCAGTTCAGAGAAGATCATAGAGATGAAGGATGCCATCATCCTGGGTTTCTCTCAGGGTTCCATTCTTAGGGCAAAGGGTGCCTGGAAGCAAGATCTGTTGTGGACTCCCAGCTCCCCGTGCAGACCCCCACATTCCCTTGGTTGTTCATTCCAGTGGGGTTCTCTCACTGCACAGAACCCCCCTTTCTGGATGGGTTTTGCTGCCCACACAGATGACCAGCACCCGCAGAGCCTGACAGAGGCTTGGCTGATGGACACACGAAAACAGACTAGAGGTGCAGCCCACAGACCTCAGAGAGGGCGCCTTGGCCCTACTGGGCCGCGGCCCCCGGGCAGGCACAGCCTGCGGTCGGCGCTGGCCTCCGCCTCCAGGCCTGGCTCAGGGGGCTCGAAGCCGCTCCCTCCTCCGTTTGTGGCTTCGCTAGCCCTCTGGGAGCTCCTGTCTTGGCATCGCTTCAGTCACCCTGCAGAGGGCCAGGCAGGAAGCAAGGATGAGTGCTCCTTCCCCAGCACTCTCCCTCCAGTGCTGAAGCTGCCCATACCTCCCAGACTCATGCCTGATGCCTTAGGGGTGTCGGGCTTACCATGAACGAAGAAAAGATCCTGTCTCTGCCCCAGGAGTGCTCTCAGCTAGCCTTGGAAATTTCCAGAAGATGGACAGTTTGCCTGACAGGGTTAATTCACAGTGGTTGGCTCAGCTGTGATGAAGCATTACAGACTGTAGGAAGCTGTAGGAAGCTTTCCATGTGAGCTGGGGTTAGAGTGAGCAGCGCCTGGGCTTGCCCCTCCCCAGGCCCACATGGTCTCCAGCAATAACCCTAAGCACCCATTCTGTGGGGATTCATTTCCAGAGTTGGGGTGAATTTCCTTATTTATTGTCACCCATGCCTTTTCTTTCTGATCTTCATCCTCATCTGATGTACTTTGAAGAGACCCCAGTGACCAAGAACCAGTCTCCTTAAGCCAAGATCAAGCCTCAGTCTCCCCCAGCTTCCCCTTTGCTTCCAGAAGAAAATTCACCGAAAAATTACCTTCTGGCCTCTTGTTTATACAGAGACAACAACTCAGTGGGGAAATGGGGATCTTTTATGTACCAAAGCTGCTTCTGAAGCAGGAAGCAGCGGGACTCTTGGTGTTTCATGCTGCCTTATTTATATTAAAGGAAGAATTAAATTCTTGCAAGGAGTAGAAACTGGTCACAGTATTTGTTTTCAACTTCAGGAAATCTGTGAGCTTCCCAGGGCAGAGCTGGGGAGAGGGTGGATTTCCTATTGACAAGAGGAAGCTTTCACTCCCTTTTTTATTCTTATGCTTTTGGAAAACTTTTAAAAATTGCAAAATAGAGTATTTCTGGCCCATCTCTGAGGCAGCCTGCAGAGTTTCAGAAAGGGCCTTTGAAAGCCAGCTATAGGGTGGATTTCAACACAAAACCCTGTTTCACACAGTTGATTGTGTGCAGAGTGTTGGGGCCTGGGAGTAACATGAAGCTTTTGGCTTGAAGAAAACAGATTGCCTTATAAACGGAAGAGTCCTAGGCCTGTAGGGCACTTAGGCCTTTTCACTAAGGCCAACTTTCTCCAAGGAATCTCTTTTCTTCCCAAGGATGCTAGACTTTACCCAGTGTCTGCTCACTTGCTATGCCAAATGCCTAGGACTTTTTCTGTGCATCTTGGCAAGTGAAATGAGTAGGGCTGGCCTGAAGCCACAAAGTTGGTTAGGTTGAAGGAGGACCCCCTCCTCCCTCCTCAAAACCCCAACCCCTCTCTCTACCTTGTAAAAGCACAGCTTAAGTTGAGAACCTGCTTTGTAATCAAACCAGCACTGGTTTGTAATCAAGGCTGTCATCAGAATAACATGAAGAGCTAGGTCAAATGCCCAGACACCAACTAGAACCTACAGGGCACCCAGGTAAGGCTCCTAAAGCACCCTCAAGTGACTGATGATACCCCCTAGTTGATTGAGCATGGCTTTTCACTTCCTTTTCAAAACTTAGAACACAGACCTGGTAGGAGCCAAGGAGCCTGCTTGGGATCTGTGGTCCAAGGGGAATCTGGCACCCCACAGGCTTCTGAGAATACACTAGTATGAGAAGCAGAGGATGCGGAAGGCAAAGCTGGTGAGCACTCCTTTCTGGCAGGTCAGGTTTGGGTATCACGGGTGTGCGGCTTTCTGGGCCACACAGCAGACTTCAGTGGAGTCTCTTAAGAGTTCAGTGCAGGAATCTGCCTTCTGCCAAGTTCCCCAGGTGATGCTGGAAGACCAAGAAGGCTGATAACTGGAGGATTAGGGAAGGCCTCACGGTCAGGCACTGCCAGAGACTGTTTCTCAAAGCTGGGCAGGAGTGACCAGGAAAAGCATTTCAGCCAGAACCATGGAATGAGAGCAGGAAAGCACCAATTTTGTGTGTGTGTGTGCGTGTGCGTGTGCGTGTGCATGCGTGCGTGCGTGTGTGTGTGTTGCACCATTTGTGCGTGTGTGTTGCACCGTGTGTGTGTGTGCGTGTGCGTGTGCATGCGTGTGCGTGTGTGTTGCACCATGTGTGCGTGTGTGTTGCACCGTGTGTGTGTGTGTGCATGTGCATGTGTGTGCGTATGTGTTGCACCATTTGTGTGTGTGTGTGTGTGTGTGTGTGCATGTGTGTTGCTCAGTCATATCCAACTCTGCCTGCCAGGCTCGTCTGTCCATGGAATTCACCAAGCAAGAATACTGGAGTGGGTTGTCATTTCCTCCTCTCGGGGATATTGCTGACCCAGGGATTGAACCCGGGTCTCCTGCATTGCAGGCACTTTCTTTACTTTGTGAGCCACCAACCAGGAAAGCTCTCAGGAAAGCACCATGGACATAGGCAACATTTAAGCTGCCCCTGCTGTGCACCAAGCACCCTTCCAGAGTGGGTTTGGTGGCAGCAGTCAGCAAATGTCCCGGAAGTTCTAACTGAAGTCATTCTGCAGGCTGTGATTCAGAGCGTTCTCATGCCCTGTCTGGTCTCTGCCCATGGGATAGAGCGGGAAGATTGTTTGGTTTGGCCAGTGGATGACAAGCAGAGAGAGCCAAGAACCAGTGACAGAGTTTGGGCCTTCAGTTCACCTCCCCCACCCCCTCCCCTGCCTCGCTGCCTCACCCCCTCCCACTACCCTGGAGGGACATCTTTCAGAGTTAACATTTTTCCTTGCCATCCAAAGATAGCTTGTTTTTCTAACTCATGGTTGGGTTTTTTTTTTTTAAACAAAAACAATGTAGTCATGATTTAAAAATCCAGCCACTGACAGAAAAATGAAGTAACAGATAAAAGCCCCTACTCTTGACTTCTCAACCCATTTCCCCCAGTGTTAATGAATAGGAAGCGACTTGTGTATCCTTCCAACATCTTTCTGTGTGGGTGCATGCGTGTCAAGTCACTTCAGTCATGTCTGACTCTTTGTGACCCTTTTGACTATAGCCGCCCCCAGACTCCCCCATCCATGGGATTCTCCAGGCAAGAATGCTGGAGTGGGTTGCTATGCCCTCCTCCAGGGGAGCTTCCCCACCCAGGGATCGAGCTTCTCTTGCATCTCCTGCACTGGTGGGCGGATTCTGTGCCACTTGGGAAGCACATTTTCCTGTCACATGTATGGATGTGTATGTATATGTCACCTGTGTGGATGCAACCCTTTTGTTCTTTTTTTTTTTTTTTTTGGCCACGCTCTTCTGCATACAGCATCCCAGCTCCCCAACCAGGGATCACATCCGTGACCCCTGCATTCAGAGTGTGAAATCTTAACCACCGGACCACAGGGGAAGTATGCCTCTTGTTCTTTTTCACGTAAATTGCACCACAGCATCTTAACTTTTCTTGGACATCTTTGTTGACTGTTTGATCTACCTTAGTCTTTAAAATAGCTGTTTGCTGTCTCCCTGTGTGATACATGTACCCTAATTTACCCACCCTCCCCTGAGGAACACTTAAGTATCCTCACTTTTTTTTTTTTTTTCGCTGTTTAAACAACACTGCACTGAACATCTCTGTATTAAACCTGCCTTGAGGTGAACCTCTGCTAATAATTGCTATGATCTGTACTCACCAACTTGTTGCATATGGATTTACCACCAAGCATCTTAACTTAAGAATAATCCCTTTATTCTGGGATTTATTTAATCATCATGACTCTGGAGTGAGGAAAGGGCTTTTTTTTTTTAACCAAGGACTGAGTAACAGCTTGTGTTCCACCCTAGGTCAGATGATCTGTGGGGAACAGAAATATAAAACAAGGGGAGGGCTCTTTACCCAAGGAACTGGGTCTTTTAGGAAGGTAAGAACACTGTCCACAAAGTAAGCCAGAGAAAAATGAAGACTGGTAAGTAATTGGAAGTGAAACAGTACGGCTCTGAGGCCTGTTCAGGAAGACAGGAATATGAGAGCTACTGGATCAGCTTAGGGTTTAAGCTGTTAAGACAAACACACATCTCTTCATCGTTCATCCAGTTACATGTTCATGTATTTGCCCCCTCACAAAACACTTGAGTGCCTATCACTGTTATATGCCAGGCACTGTGCCAGCTGCTAGGAAAACGAAGTGCAAGTGAGACCCTTTGTCCTTTTACACAGGAAAATGCGAAGAGCCTCCGCAAAGAAAATCAAATCCGTACAATTGTCGTTCCAGCACCAAATGCCTGTGCTAAATTCATCTGAGCCCTGGGGCTGGTTCGTTTTCTCCTGCGCAATGAGGAACCCTTGCTTTAGAGATGACAGTGGTGTTTTCTGTCCCTTTGGTGTTTCTCAACAGCCCCACAAAGAAACCAGAAGATAAAACTGTCAACAACAAATTCTCTCCCACCAAGATGGAACCACATAAATCTCAGTGATGTTCAAAGATATTTCTTTTTTCCTAGATCAGAACAGGTAGGTCTTAGAAGTTGCAAGGTGAGATTTTCAGGCCAGGGATGGGGGTGGGGATAGGGAGTCAGGAAGAATTCAGTCTCATCTGTCTCTTTAAAACCCACTAATCAGTAATATTTAAGGTTTCTCTTAGGGTCAGTTTATTTGAAATAGAAAGCAGAGACCCACTTCCTGCCACTTCTTACAAGCTTCCCTTGGGCCTGTCTTCCCGGAGATGACTCACACAGCCCCCAAGCCTCATTTATCACCTATTGCTGGAGGCGACTGAGCTATGTTAGACCAAAGGTCTTTTGGGACATTGGTTGGACCTCCAAAAGCTGAAAATGGCCTTGGATCTCTCCCAAAAGGCATGGCTAGTGCTGAATCAGCCCCCAGGAGTTGAACCTCAGGTCCAAGAGCTCCCTGTCAGAGACAAGGAATTAACCCATACATGCCCCCAATTCCTGATACCCCCAGAATCAGGGCCAGCAGAGGTGACAGCAAAAACCTTTAGTGGAACCAGGTTCAAGGCCAGAGAGGTGGGTGGCATCCAGCCCCCTTGACGACACAACTCCCACCGGAAGGATTCCTGAGACGCTCTCTCCACATATCTGTCTCCTCGCAGTATTCTGTAATCCTTCCGACAGGGAAACTACTGAAGCCGCACCCCTCCAGGACGGAACAAGACCTCAAGCAGTAAGATTGCTTAGCTGAGTGTTCAAGCAACCAGAGAGACAGGAAGGAGGTCCCCGTGCCCCCTTTCCATGTGTCTGCTCACACGAGGACCATTGTGAGGTTCTGCCCCTGGGAGACCTGGATGTCTGTGACAAAGCCATGCGAGAACCAATAAGACTGAGATTCCAGACAGCGCAGATGGCACAGGGGCTGAGCTTGGGCTCTGCGGTCAAGTCCCAGCAGTGCCACGTCCTGCTCAGCAAGTCAACTAATTTCTACGAGCCATGGTTTTGCCTCCATCTCTTCTGCAAATTGGGAATAATGCTGCCCATCTCGTGGAGTCATTGAGAAGGCTGAGTGAACAGGGCACATGGGAGGCACTTAGCTTAGGGCTTGAAGAGTAATAACAAAAACAGCAGCAGTTATTACCCTCGCCCTTAGGAGGGCTCCTTACAGCCAAATTCCTACTTCGTGTTTCCCCCACTGATGATGAGGCTGTCCCTAAGTACCCACTCTCCCCACTTGAGTCTGTCTTCCCTGGGTTTGCTCAGCACACACCGTGGGACCTGTAGGACCTGCACTTTGACCATAGTGTCTGGGGCACTTTGCTTGGCTTCTCTGCCTCCTCTGCTTTCTTAGTCCCTTTGCAGAACAACCAGAGCTTAGACCAGCAGTTGCATAGAAACAGTAGAGCCAGAGAGAGGGTACCAGGCAGAGCATCCCTGTTTCTCGGGAGAGCAGGTGCTCTTCTGGACAGCAAAGAGGGGAGTCAGCTATGACAGCCCCCTGGAAGCAGCTCCTGGAAGCAGGTGCAGGTTTCTGTGTCATCCATACACCCCTGCATTCTGTCATCCATCCAATCACGTCTGCCCTTTTACAAAACACTGAGTGGCTATCACTACTATATGCCAGGCACTGTGCTAGCTGCTAGGAAGTCAAAATTGAAGTGAGACACTATTCCTACCTTCAGAGAGCTCCCAGTCTAGAGAGGTAAGCAGAAGGAGAAGTCAGAGGAGGGCAGGAGGCAAGTGGGTATGGGTGAAGGGGGAGCAGAGGAGTGCAGAGGTTAAGATCACGGCATCTGGAGTCCACTTCTTGCATTCAAACCTGGACTTCACCCATTATTGGCCATGTGACATCTGGACATGTGACTTCCTCTGAAAGCCTCAGTTTACCCATCTGCAAAATGGGGGTAATTAGCAGTTACCTCAAAGACTGTGAGGTATCACTAGGATATGTACAGTGCCTGACATATGGCAGGCAAGCACTCAGTAAATGGAAGATTTTCTGTTGTCTGGCTCTACCCTGAGTTCCCTCCTCCACACACCCAAAGCCAGTCTTAGATGAGAGCTCCCTCCAGCGCTTCGTCTGCAGAGCCTCAGAGGTAACGCTTCCCCTGGCTCCAGGCTCAGCAGTGACCGTCGCTGCACCTGGGAAGACTATGTGCGCCCCACCCCCGCTGCCAACAGATTACCAGGGCAATGTCCCAGATAAAGACCCCAAGGGGCCTTTCTATTTAGCACATGAATGGCCAATGCTTATTTCAGGACGGAATCTCTTAACTATCTCCTGCTCTGATCATTTATAAGTCTTCTCAGTATTCATCCTGCTACTTTCCTCCTTTGACAGAAATACCCAGATAGACACACACACACACACACACACACACACACACACACACACACACACACACACACTTTGAGAGGTTTTCCTAAACCCGTGAAGTGTAAATGAAATATTCCACAGCCTTGGAAGTATAAACCCAGATTTAGCAAAGTCTGGGGGCTTCCCAGTGGCACGAGTGGTAAAGAATTCACTTGCCAATGCAAGAGATTCAGGAGACATGGGTTCGATCCGCAGGTTGAGAAGATTCCCTTGGGGAGGACATAGCAATGCACTCCAGTATTCTTGCCTGGAGAATCCCATGGATGGGGGAGCCTTGCAGACTGCAGTCCACAGGGGTCGCAAAAGAGTTGTACCCAACCAAGTGACTTAGCACACACACCCCTGCTAGCAGACATCCACCCTCCTTGCTTCTCAGCCCTCAGTCCTGTGCTGCTGGGGGAGGGGTGCCGCACTCAGCCTCCCCAGGGCAGGCAGCACGGAGCCTGCCTCCGTTGCTTGTCCTGTGTGGCCGACGGATGGGCCTGTGAATGGCTCTTTCCCGCTGGCTCCAAGCCAGGGAGCTGACTGCTGCTCTCCAACCACACCCTTTGAGGAGGCTGTCTGCTACTAACAAAGTGAGCTGGGGTCTCTTGCTGTCTGCGAAGGCATTCTTGGTTGTGGTGGATCCTTGGGAGGAAATGACTGGGCAGAGTAGCCCACAGTTGTTGTCTGGAGCACGTGGTAATCATCCTTTCCATTAACAACACGGTCCCAGGTGCTTTTGTGTTCCACGCAACACCCAAGCTGTCTGGTAGCTGGGCAGGCCTTGCAAACCCCTAACACTGTCACCTGTGTAAGGTGGTAACATGCTCCAAGAGGGTAGAGAAGCAGGATTCTGAGTACTCCTCCATAACATGGGAGAGAATATTTATTTTACCATCATCAGCAACATGGTAAGGTTCCAAGATGCACGATATTAAAACTGGGCTTTGGATGTACTGAATGGGAATGGGGGAAGGGAGCATTTGAGATTAAACCTACACACCCAAGTGAAAGTGAAAGTCACTCAGTCTTGTCCAACTCTTTGCAACCCCATGGACTGTATAGTCCATGGAATTCTCCAGGCCAGAATACTGGAGTGGGTAGCCTTTCCCTTCTCCAGGGGATCTTCCCAACTCAGGGATTGAACCTAGGTCTCCCACATTGCAGGTGGATTCTTTACCAGCTGAGCCACAAGACAAGCCCAAGGATACTTGAGTGGGTAGCCTATCCCTTCTCCAGTGGATCTTCTCAACCCAGGAATCGAACCAGGGTCTGCTGCATTGCAGGTGGATTCTTTACCAACTGAGCTCTGAGGGAAGCCCCAAAGCCACCCGAAAACAACTCTAAACCATGGATCAAGCTGTGTGCAATCCTGTTTGGCGAAGTGTTGGGAGAATGAACTTAGAGTTCACATTTGACCATCTGCAGAAGCCTCATTCGCCATGGTATTAGGGTTGTTGTCCATTCACTGAGCATTTCCCTGGCAGATGCTAAGTCCTGACATGGATGATTCCATCATTATTCAACAGCCCTATGGAACAGGTCCTTAGTGGTCCCGTGTTACAGATAAGAAACTAAAGCTCAGAACGCTGGAGCAACTTGCCCATGGAATTTAATGAGTGGCAGAGTGAGAATTTGAACCCATTCATCTGACCACACAGGCCTCTTCTTATCCTCTATGGTATACCACCTGTTTGCCCAAAGAAGAATTCTTATCTGAACTTTGCAAGAGAAAATCTAGTTGCAGAAAAGCACCAGGAGGCTGCTCTGAGGAAGATTAGAGAATGGAGGAAGCAATATTTGCAAAGGCTCTAGAGGTCTGACAAGGCAGAGGCAAGCAAAATGTTGGTAAAGACCAGATGCTCAGCTTTCCAGGGACTCACAGATGTGAACGAAAGGGAAATAGGGGGCGGGGAGGCTCCTGGGTGGGCCCAGTGTTCATTGTGTGTGTGAGGGGAAGAAGGGGCTGAAGGCTAATCAGTGAGAAGCCCCTCGGGCTGGATGGTTGACTGTTTGTATAACTTTTGATAACAAACAGAACCAAGCGGACATAAACCACAGAGGAGCCTAAGGCAGAGTGGTGATGTCCCCTTCCATCAAGACCATTGACTCCGACAGAGGAGGTGTGGACCAGGTGGTACACAAGGTGAGAACTTAAGGGGGAGAAACACCCCACCCCAACCACCAAAGCTCCAACATGGAGAAATGTGGAGGCACCTGAGAGGGGTCCCTGTGACAGTGAACATGCTCCACCTTGGACTTGACCATTTAGATTTAATCCACTCTAACCCAGCTACTCTGCTTGCTGTCTGCCATCAGAAAGGTTTAGAGCTAGAAGGAATCCCAAGTAACCCTTACTCACCATCCCCACCACCCACCCACCACCATAACCACAGCCAGCTATCCTGACCACTCCCCCAGCACTGTGTCAGGATGTAACTGGACTCAGCCCAGATGGGCTTCTGTCCAAAATCGTGAAGAAAAGAAGTCCACGTGACTCCTCTGATCATCAGCTCTGATATTAACATCATCTATGACAATGAGGCTCTTTCGGTGTGGTGGTTTAAACTATTTTTTTCTAATTTGCTGGACATAGAGAACAGATTTCACCTTAAATCCACAGTTCAACATGCTTTTATAAGATATTCTCCAATTATCAAAAGTGGTTCTCTCTGGGAGGTGGGATGATGCACAACCTCCTGTTTCTCTTTCACTGAAATTTTTTTAATCCTGATGTATTATTTCTCCCTCTCCTACCCCACCAATAAAATAAGTGGTTATTTTGAAAGCTCCTCATAGAGGCTTATTTTAATTGTCTCTTTTCTCCAGGCTAAATGAGCCTAGTTTCATCCAGAGGTCCATAATTCAGATCCGTCTGTGGCTCAGACAGATGACATAAAGCAATGAGAAGGAAGTCGTCGAAGGCCCAGCCTGCGCACTTCCCCATGGGTACTCTCCTCCATCCTTTATTTCCTGGTTCTCCAAGCTTTCTAAATTAGCACTTGGAGCCTCAGAAGAGAACATCTTTGGTTTTAGCCATCCAGCGACAGGCCTTTGTTGTCTCAACAGCAGTCTCGGTCCCGTGCCAAATGCTGGCCAGCACACAGGATTTACACCCGCAAAGATGACCAGTCCCTGAGTCCCAGGAGAGCCACGGAAGCCGAGCAAGCATCCCAAGGAAATGTGACTCGCAGACCTCACTCTGCGTTGGCTCAGGCACCATGGCAACAGAGCACCCCATCCTGAGCAGATGGCACAGCAGACTGCCCGGTCACATGGTGCCTGCTCTGGCAGACTGGCTACCTCCCTGAGCTGGCTCGCTCTGTCCAGCTGGCACGGAGTCACACTGGTAACTATTTACATGAGTCAAAATCCACCCAGTGGCAGCAGATGGCCAGGTCAGGATGAGACATGGGGAGTAATGGGCGGGTTCGGGCTGAGTCAGAGGAGAAGTAGCAGACAGCTCCTCCGTGGGCACTGACAAGTCTGAACATCGCTCCACACCACTCCTGCCACTGCCTGGTCTCAGCGTGGCTAGAGGCTGGGAAAAGATCCCACGTGAACAAAGCAAATGATCACAGGCTGATCCTGAGACCCTGAGATAAAATGGTGCTGGCCAGGCCTGTCCCACTCCTAAGGTACCTGTCGTCACACCTGGCCATCCTCTGGGGCTCCTTATCATCTTTGGAGGAGGGCACATCTGGACAGAGCCCGCCGAGGTGCCATGCCTGGCCAGTGGAAGCATTCCAATATCTTGGTGTGGCTGCCCTGGAGAACAAGTGAAAATTCCTTTAAAAGCTAAAAACAGAGTTACCATATGATCCAGCAATCCCACTCCTGGGCATATGTCTGGGAAAAATGAAAACTCTACTTCGAAAAGACACATGCACCCCAATATTCATAGCAGCACTATTCACAATAGCCAAGACACAGAAGCCACTGAATCATGGACACTGGCACGCTGCAATTCACGGGGTCTCAGAGCCGGACATGACTGAGCGACTGAACTGAACTGAGATATATATATATATATATACCACATGTCGTTTAGTTGCTCAGTGGTGTCTGACTCTTTGCAATGCCATGACTGTCAGGCTCCTCTATCCATGGGATTTCCAAGGTAAGAATACAGGAATGGGTTGCCATTTCCTTCTCCATGGGATCTTCCTGACCCAGGGATCGAACTCACGTCTCCAGCATCGGTAGATGGAATTTTTTTTTTACCACTGAGCCACCGAGGAAGAGTAATGAGTAATATTCAGTTCAGTTCAGTTCAATTTAGTCGCTCAGTCGTGTCTGACTCTTTGTGACTCCATGAATCGCAGCACGCCAGGCCTCCCTGTCCATCACCAACTCCCAGAGTTCACTCAAACTCACGTCCATTGAGTCCGTGATGCCATCCAGCCATCTCATCCTCGGTCGTCCCCTTCTCCTCCTGCCCCCAATCCCTCCCAGCATCAGAGTCTTTTCCAATGAGTCAACTCTTCGCATGAGGTGGCCAAAGTACTGGAGTTTCAGCTTCAGGATCATTCCCTCCAAAGAAATCCCAGGGTTGATCTCCTTCAGAATGGATTGGTTGGATCTCCTTGCAGTCCAAGGGACTCTCAAGAGTCTTCTCCAATACCACAGTTCAAAAGCATCAATTCTTCGGCGCTCAGCCTTCTTCACAGTCCAACTCTCACATCCATACACGACCACTGGAAAAACCATAGCCTTGACTGGATGGACCTTTGATGGCAAAGTAATGTCTCTGCTTTTCAATATGCTATCTAGGTTGGTCGTAGCTTTTCTTCTAAGGAGTAAGCGTCTTTTAATTTCATGGCTGCAGTCACCATCTGCAGTGATTTTGGAGCCCAGAAAAATTAAGTCTGACACTATTTCCACTGTTTTCCCATCTATTTCCCATGAAGTGATGGGACCAGATGCCATGATCTTCGTTTTCTGAATGTTGAGCTTTAAGCCAACTTTTTCACTCTCCTCTTTCACTTTCATCAAGAGTCTATTACTCAGCCGTAAAAAGAATAAAATATTGCCATTTGCAGCACCATGAATGGACCTAGAGATTATCATACTAAGTGAAGTAAGTCAGACAGAGAAAGACAAATACTATAGATCACTTGTGTAAGGAATTAAAAATGCAATACAAATGAACTTAGTTACAAAACAGAAACAGACTCAGAGACACAGAAAACAAGCATGGTTACCAAGGGGGAAATGGGGGAGGGATAAATTAGGAGTATGGGCTTAGCAGATACATGCTGCTAAACATAAAATAGATAAACCATAAGGACTACTATATAATACAGGGAACTGTGTTCAGTATCTTGTAATAATCTATAATGGAAAAGAATCTGAAAAAGAATATGTATATATAACTGAATCACTTTGTTGTATACCTGAAATGAACACAACATTGTAAACCAACTATACTCCAGTTTAAACAATCTTTTTTAAAAAGAGAAGCCTTCCCACTACAAGGCAAGCAGCTCCAAAGCTCTAGGTTTAAAATCTCAACCAGGAAAAGTGAAGAGATCAGGAGCTCTGGTGTTTTTGTCATCCTTATCACTCACGCGGCCCAGGCTTGGTACACAACAGGCAATCAGGGGCATGTGTTGGGGTAAATTGAAAGCATCTGTGACGCAAATCCAACAGAATGACCTTTGCCTGAGACCGGGTTTAGGGTATGTGTAATTTTTCAAGGCAGGATGTCAACTCTAGAACATTTTGTGAGCCATTCTGAGCGCCAAGAGCACCGGTGATATTCTGACGTCATTAGTCCAGGGTGATACTGGGTGTTTCATTTCCTGCTTTGGAATTCTTTCCGTCACAAGACCTCGGTGTCTCCCAGGCCCACAGCCAAAAAGCTGGAGCCAGAGAGAGACTCATGCACGCCCACAAGGACTGCAGCTCTCATCTGCCAAACAGAGAGTATGTGGACCTGAAGTGCTTTCTTCCTTCTCATCTCTCTCACCAGGAAGATATGCAGGGTACCAATCTGTAGTGACAGCATCAGTGATGGGGCAGCGGCCTTGAACCTCAGCATCAGCATCAGCACCAATAACCTGGAGGTCAAACTGGGGCAAAGGTCATCAAGCTGGGAGGCACACGGTCTCCCTAAACATCTCTGGACATTAACACTGAGATTTCTAGAGAAGCACTAGATGCTACAGGCTAGAGGAGTCATAAAATGATTATCAGAAATGATTCTGTCTCCACGTTTATTTGGAACCTGAAAGAAAATGAAGAGAGACTGACTGCCCCACCAAAAGAAGTGCAGAATCAAGACAGGCTTGGGAATTCTGGGTGGTGAAGGGGTGGACTGCAAGGCTCAGCAACTTAGCCCGTAGTCAAAGGCACCGGGGTTGTTCTGAAAATAGAGATTCAAGAAGCCCAGGAAGGTGTTCTTATCTGTGAGAAGAGAACAGACTGTGGGATCCTGCTTCATGGCTGCAATCCAGAGCCGGAGCGCAGGGGTGTGGTTCACACAGCTGCAGGACAGGAGAGAAGCGTTAGCCGGTCTGCAGGTGAAGGGGATGCAAGTCACTTTTTAGACTACAAGCTACAAGAGATGAGTTTATTGGGGCAACAGAGCTATCTTAGTTACCTTCCTATCAACTGAGCACAGTCACTTACTGGAGGAAAATCTGACTTGAAATGGCTGTGTGTCTTTAGAATCATCAAAGTTGTTGTTTTTAACCCTGCAGCTAAAATATTTGTGGACTGAGTGCTCTGGGGAAATAAGGTATCTGTTTTTCACTGTTTACCAACAAAAAGACACATTCTTCAGTCATTCTCAGATTGTACTTTTGGGGAATTGAAAAAAAAAAAGTTTGCAAGAACACATTTTTAAAGAAATGAGTAAAACAATTATGAAACCTTGAAATAACGGAGCTGACTGGGCCCTTTCAGGGACTGATCAGGACGTGTGGGTCTCAGATCTGTAGCGACCTGCCCAGACAGTAAACTTGTTAATGGAAAATCCAGGAGGAGAGGGTTCCTAATGTGTGGTTCAAGCTCTGTCCCCAGAGGAGACAGGTTTTGGCGAGGTTTATGTTCTGACATGGTTTAAAACATCCAAGTCTGTGACATCTGACCTGCCCCAAGTGAGGAGCTCATAAGATGAATCCTGGGTAAACTCAAGCGTGTGCATTATAAAATCCAGACGCAGTTCCACCTCGGTAGGACTGCATTCCCCAACACCAGAATGGTCCAGCACCAACCATGTGACCGGCTGGTGTGAGAGCAGGGCCAGCACAAGTTCAAGTTCTCCCGTGAGTGTCGTGGGAACAAAGCACGTGTCTGTGCGGGGCCCCTGTGTGGTCTCCCTGGCCTCCAGGGCAATTTCTTCTACTTGAAGCATCCCTACACCCGTGTGGTGTGTGGCCGGCCATTTTGTTTCTCTGGTATCAAGCATATATGACTTCAAAAATCATTTGTTTTTTAAGGGTATGCCTATCTGGGGAAAGATTCCTCCAGTAACTAAGGTGCCCTATAAGGGATGTGAGGTCCACAGGGTGACACTCCTGGGCCAGGTAGAGGGCCACCGACGGAGCTGCAGACAAGCCACCAAAACACTGTGACTGAGGCCGTCCACCTGCTTCTGCACTCACCACCGGCTATGCTGGATGCTGGGCAGGACAGCCGGCGGCTCTGAAACACTAGGGAGGCTTTTGGGTGCAGTCTTAGCAGCAGCAACATGGATGAAGTGTGTGTCCGCAGTCAGTGCCACAAGAGCACAGGTGCATTTTGAGCAAGGAGGCACACAGTTTAAAGCTCTACATTCTACATTCACGAGAAGCATGTCCAGAGGAGGACAGATGGCACAGAGATCATCTGAAGCACTGCTACCCAGTGTGACCCTAGGAATCTATGACCATACAGCTTAATGTCTTACTCGGCTATTCCATATACATCCAGCCGCTCAAACCAGGGCCAAAAGAGGTAATCAATCATGGATATACAATCTCCGCCAAAGAAGACGGTGTTCTGGTAGCCAAGAATCTGGAAGTTTAAACAGAGCAAAAGCAAGTTAATTAACCCATCTGCTAATGTATTTATAGGCACTAAATACAAATAATCAAATTAATTCCCAAAGAAGGAGACCCAAGGCTTGGCGTCGTCTTCCATTTGGTTAGGTGAATGCTTCTTCCCTTTTTCTGAGGTTTCTTCCATCTCCTTTAGGGTCTGTTCTCCAGGCCACACTTACCCCTGCCCTCCTTTCAACACTGGAGTACCCCACCGACTCGTCTGATGGGAGGATTTGGAAGAACAGCCCTGCCTCTCTCAGCCTAGAACAGGCTACTCCCTGTTCTAAGCTTTCTAGGGCTCAGCCCCTAGAGAGGGGTCCCTGCCTCTGACCAGCACTGCGCATTACTGGGAGGGAGGGGCCACATAAGGAACCTCACTTTTTGTGGTCGTGCCCCCCATTCTCCAGGATCCAGTTTATCTGTAATAAAGGGGATACCATAGTCTCCACATGTCTTCCTCTTTAGCCTTATTTTTCAGCCAATTCAAAACCAAGGCAAGGAAGAGCAGGGCTATCTGATGGGCTCTCTCACATCCCAATACTATCTTTCTATCATGTTTTCCTTTTTTATTTGAGCTTTTTGAACTTCATATGTGTTGGTCACTCAACATTATCAAATTTTTACATTAAAACAAAAGTTCTCATTCCCAAACGGGACAAATCAACACAGATAGATGAACCATCAAGAAAACAAACTCTTGACAGAGAGCTAACCAAAGACAGTGGTAGCAGGGGAGTGGGGGATGGGGAGGTACTTGAAAATTTAAAAAGCAATAGTATTTAGCAGAGGTTATTGTTGGGCCAGTTCTTCCCATTGAGAAAAGTATGATGCCAATTATCTAGTTAAGTCAAACAAAAGACTCTCTTTGACTGACATAACTCAAATCAATTAAATACTTCCCTATAGCAAAAGATCTAGACCCCTATACCTTTTATCTAGATCCCTATATCCTTTATCTAGATTCCTATATCCTTTATCTAGATTCCTATATCCTTTATCTGGACTTCCCAGGTGGTGCTAGTGGTAAAGAATCCACCTGCCAATGCAGGAGACGAAAGAGACGTGATTTCGATCCCTGAGTCAGGAATATCCCCTGGAGTAGGGAATGGCAACCCACTTCACTATTCCTGCCTGGAAAACTCTATGGACAGAGGAGCCTGGAGTGCTGCAGTCCATGGGCCACTAAGAGTTGGACACGACTGAGCAACTGAGCACACGTCCTTTACCTAGATTTCAAACTTCCTGTCTCTCAGGCTTGATTCTTCATCCTTCAGGCCAGCTTGTTGCTTCTATAAGGAGGTCTAGGGGTGGAGTTAAGAATGAACTCTGGGGCTGGCAGATCTGGTCCTCTCCTGGGTTCTGCCTCTCATTCAACATGAAACCCAGACAATTTACTCACCTTCTCCTCCAAGCCTCATGCTCTCATTTGGTATAACGGTGGTAATGTTACTGCCCACCTTACAGTAAGGAATGATGGAATCATGTACCAATAAATGTGAGCTCTCTTGATGAAAAATCAGAGAGACCTCCAGAGGTTACATCTACAGAAAGTAAATCCTCGGCCACCACCCTTCTCAGAAGGGAAAGCAAATCTTGGTACCCTAAAGTCTACGTCTTCATTATCTCCCAGCATGGCATAGGGGAGTTCCCCTGACTAATCTGAAATAATATTAGGTGGCATCATTTTGTTTGAAGACGACGGTACTAAAATGGCAGAGCCTGGGCAATGAAAATTTAAAAGAGGCTATTTTCGATCGCATGTAGTAAGACCTGATTTACAAGGAAAAGGAACCATCCAGCCATCTTTGGGGTCGCACAGAGTCGGACACGACTGAAGTGACTTAACAGCAGCAGCAGCAGTTTTCACGAATTCCTACTTGCTTTATGTTCAGGATCAGATAATAGTTACCCAAACATTTATCACTGGCTTTGAAACATATATGTCTAGCTTATTATGGGCCTTCAGGGCACAAATCAGAACTGAATCTCAACCCACTGACTCTGGAACTTTTGTATAACTCTTCTGCTTTACAGAGCAGAGATGCTCTTGAGAAAGTCCTTACCAAAACAGACCATATATGGGCATTTATTAGAACCCATGATAAGTCTTTTGTTAAGGTGATGAGATATTTTGAAAATGAATAACTGCTTAGTAATTGATGTTTATTTAGTACATTTTAAAACCTCTCATTTACTCAAAGTAAGAGTATGTCTTTGAATACATATCATCATATAGATGCAATTAATTTTTAACAGAATGGTACGCTTATTCATTCGGACATTAGGAACCATCGAAACTGTCTCACTTCTATTTATCACGGAAGTCTGTCCTCTGTTTTTTAGGAATATCTTTGTAAAACTACCCTCAGCCGTGTAAACACTCATAGGGACTTCACTGGCTGTCCAGTGGTTAGATTCTACGCTTCCACTGTAAGGGGCATGGGTTCAATCCCTGGTCAGGGAGCTTAAGATCCTGCATGCCCATGCAGTGTAGTAAAAAAAAAAAAAAAAAAAGTGAGTCTTAAAGAAAGAAACCATTCATAATGTAATTCAACCTTTATCAAGGTATTCATTACAATAAAAAGTCAAGATAAGTATAAGGATGAAACTGATGTCTTCCACCAGCCTCTCCCCTGCCCCTGTGATACATTTACACATTCCCTCAGACTTTCTTAAATCCAAGCGTGACATCAAAATTCCTTGGAGTTATTGATACAGCTGCAGATTCTTGAGCCCTGCCTCAAACAGGCATTTCTCCACCAGATTTCATACAAAGCAAGTCTAAACATCCCAGTAGAAAAGCACTCTTCCTATAAACCAAAGTGCCAGCTTCTCTACAGACACATCACAGTGACCCAGGGGCACATCCTGGTCAGGCCTCTTTGGAAGCTCATTATCATCTTTAGGACCTTCAGTAGGAGAGCTCCCTTCTCCGCAAACCTGAGACATTCCAGACATGTAAAATGACTTACTCCCCGAGAATCACAAAACTTCAGTACTGGAAGGGTCCCTGGATTCATCTAGTATAACTACCCCTTTCATTTTTCCATTTATTTATACCATGCTCACTAGACAAAGGATTGGAGGTTCAGTGTACAAAAATGTGTACACTAAAATATTAAATATGAAAAATCACAACATGCTAAGAAAGGGAAAAATAAAAGTCAGAACATAAGGTCAAAATAAGGAAGGAAAATGGTCTCAAGATATCAAGCCAAGGCTCCTGCAGAGTTCCTTAATAAATAAAGCTTTGAATTTGACTCGAGTTTCCTGGCAGTTCAAGCAGAGAGGAAAGCATGCTAGGGAGCTGATTCTTGTCTCCTGTGTGGAAGACACCCTTGCTTAGAGAGAAGGAAATTCTGTCCCAGGGAAGTAAGAGGGCTCTCTGGTCAGTGCCAGAGCTAAGACAAAGACACCATTCTCCTAAGTCCCAGACTAGTGTCAACCCTGTGTCAACTTCAAATATGTATGTGTGAGGACTGTACTCACAGAGGCTTTCCCAAGTCTCTTGTGAATTCTTTGTCTGTTCCTTAAGTATCAGCAATAAGCTCAGAATCAGCAAACTCTGAAACCCTCTTTCCTTCTGCCAAGGACTGGCCCAGCTTTGAGAGTCCCTCTGTGAAGACTCCCCCGACCCCCACCTCGCAATCTTCCTCTCTCTTATTCTCTCTCAGTCAGGCAACTAACTGATGGAGAGGTGAGATACAATCACGGCTTTTCAAAATTCTCTCCTTCCTCTCTCATTCCATGGATAAGACAGTCTTCAAGAAACTTGACTTAAAATAGTTCTTCTGTATTCTCAGTTTAAACTAAGTCCCTTTTGTTGTTGTTCAGTCCCTCAGTCGTGTCCAGCTGTTTGCGACTCCATGGACTACAGCACGCCAGGCTTCCCTGTCCTTCACTATCTCCTGAAGCTTGCTCAAACTAATGCCTGCTGAGTCGATGATGCCACCCAACTATCTCATCCTCTCGCCACCTGCTCCTCTTGCCCTCAATCTTTCCCAGCATCAGAGTCTTTTCCAATGAGTCGGCTCTTTGCATCAGGTGGCCAAAGTATTGGAGCTTCAGCTTCAGCATCAGTCCTTCCAATGGGTATTCAGGGCTGATTTCCCTTAGGATTAACTGGTTTTATGTCCTGGGACTCTCAAGAGTCTTCAGCACCACAGTTCTAAAGCATCAATTCTTTGGCACTCAGTCTTCTTTATGGTCCAACTCCCACATCTTGACAAATTTAGGACAGTCAGAAGTAAAATAATATGACAGTCTTAATTTCCTATGTCTTATCTTTCCTAAATGTTCTGTCATCAGAACAGGAAGCTGCAGCTTTGCCTCCACCCACTGAGCAGTGGCTATGTTAATAGCCAACATCTTAAAAAAACAACAACAACAACCGTCTGTTTTGCAGTATTTCTGTCACCCACCTGTCACATATAGTGATACTGGTCATTCTTAATGTTGAATAACTTTTCTCACAATGGACTCTCTCATTCTCAGAAATACTGCCCTTCAAGATGGCAGTATCTCATGTTTGGGAACACATGTAAGAATTAAAGATTTTAAAATTTAAAAAAAAAAAAAAAGATGGCAGTATCTTCTTAGAGAAGATACTTTCCACCAAGGTCCTAGGCATTCCCAGAAGGCCACACATAGCCTGGGGAAGAAACTGAACCTCCAGCTTCAAGCCCTGGGATTTTCTTAATGTATTAACACATCTTGCATTCAGATTAAGACGTGAGCTATTTAAGGAAAAAGCCATTTGACGTTCTGGAATAGTAGAAAACGCTATTTTTAAAAATTCTCTGTTCTTCAGTTCACTGAAAAATGACTACAGATCCTTCTCTTGCTTCTGGATGTGACTCAGAAAAAAGAATGAGCATGCAAATGAAGAGGGAGAGACTGGTTGATAACACGTGAGTACGCTGTTTACACCCCTGAACTTGAACCCTGGAAGGGCCGCTTATCTGCCTCAAAGGCCTCTTGGGCTCCCCCAGGCGGACAAAAAGAGGTTCCCGCTAGCGCGCACGTAGAAGGAAGAAGCGCGCTGGGCTCCCCCTCGTGGCTATCGTGGTGAAGCGCACTGGCCAAGGCTCTCCACCTAGGAGGTTCACCAAGGAGGAAAAGAAATCTGCAAAATTTTTTGTGAAGGACAAGATTATAAAGAGAAGCCCAGACTTCCTCCAACCAGACATCCTAAGACTCTTCAGTCTACAGTCTCGGGCGCTCAAGTGCAGCGTCAATAACTGCACTTGGTTAAGACCACCTGCCCTGCACACAGAGAAGTCTCCTGGCTCTAACCAGGACATGCTGGCTCTGGCCTGGCTGGAGGAGGAAGGAAGTGATTTTTCTCAAAGGAAACAGTTCTTATGATGCAGAACCAGTCCCCTCCTATAAAATACACAAAGCCACCTGCTGTTACATCAGCAATGCAGACCCTAACCAGAAGCAGAAATACTCAATCCACTCCAGGGCAGATATCTTTTGAGTTCATACAAGATAAGGGAAGATTCTCAAGATTTCAAATTTCAGGTGTCTGCTCCACTGACATTCAATAACTGAGGCTGAGCTAATGAAGATTAACGGATTCCCTTTAAAACAAACCAAGGATACAGAACAAACTTAGAGTATACATAAAATCCACTTCTCTGGAAAGAAGCCTGAGAAGCAGGGTCTGTGCCAAACACGCCCCTCCTGCTGGTCACCACTTACAACCAGGAGTTTCCTGTGAAGATTCAGAATGCAACCTGTCAACATTTGGCAGGTAATCAAAGGACCACCCTGAAAATTCTATCCTGGAATCCCTTTCATAGGTTTAATTCTTTTTGTTGAAATATATACTGTAAGATAATAGTGGGGGAAAGCTAGTGGGACAAGGCTTGACAAGTCAAATATCTTTAAAGTGATGGGTGGTAGGTGAAAATATAAAAGCATATTATCAAATTTCTGAAGGGGGAAAGGATTTCCTATGCACAAAAGCAGTGGAAGAAATCACAGCAGGAAAGATCACACAATGTTTTTAATGTTAAATTTCTATATGTACAGAAAGGACAAAAAGTCAAAACAAAACAATGTATCTTAAAAACAGGCCAATATCCTTTACATATAAAGAACTCTTAAAAAAATTAACAAGGAAAATCAGGAAGATCTTGACAAACAGATGGGTAGTAGACCATTTTCACAAATAAAACACAAAGAAATGGAATACTTTGGGGAAAATATACCACCTCACTATCAATCAAAGAAATATACATTAAAGCAACTATGAGAAACTACCATTTCTCAATACAGGCAAGTATCTTTTTAAATGAAATCTCTCAACAGTGAAAAGGGATTGGTTCAAAGGGCATTTTCGACACTCTCGGAGGGTAGGGGGTATACAGCACAAGTCTTGGGGGAAGCAATTTAGCAACATTCCACTCTAGCTTCTAAAATGGTATACCCTTTGATCCTGTAATTCTGTTCCTGGAAGTCTGGCCTAAGGACATATTTTAAAACAGAGAAAGGGCTTTTTATGCAAAAGAGCTGCTGTTTCTGGGAGGCATCATTAATAATGATAAGCAACTGAAATCATCTAAATAACCCTAATGAGTGTGCTGGACACATAACTCTGGCTTATGCATATGGCAAATTATGCAGAATGAAAAGTGATTTTTTCCATCTTTAATAATTACACATTAATAGAGAAAAAATTCTCATTATTAAACAAAAATTCAAACATAGAAAGCAGTATAGAAGGCAAAGGCTCTCCCTTCCTATCCTTGCTCATTTTTTTTTTCCTATCCTTGCTCTTAACCACTTTTCTTTCCCACCCCCAGGCTAATCCCCTTCCAGTAGTAGGCACCAGCAGGGGTCTGATTTGAGTCTCTCCAGACATTTTTCTAGGCATTTATTTACATGTGTGCATATCACAATAAACTGTGGAAAATTCTGAGAGAGATGGGAATACCAGACCACCTGACCTGCCTCTTGAGAAATCTGTATGCAGGTCAGGAAGCAACAGTTAGAACTGGACACGGAACAACAGACTGGTTCCAAATAGGAAAAGGAGTACGTCAAGGCTGTATATTGTCACCCTGCTTATTTAACTTCTACGCAGAGTACATCATGAGAAACGCTGGACTGGAAGAAACACAAGCTGGAATCAAGATTGCCGGGAGAAATATCAATAACCTCAGATATGCAGATGACACCACCCTTATGGCAGAAAGTGAAGAGGAGCTAAAAAGCCTCTTGATGAAAGCGAAAGAGGAGAGCGAAAAAGTTGGCCTAAAGCTCAACATTCAGAAAATGAAGATCATGGCATCCGGTCCCATCACTTCATGGGAAATGGATGGGGAAACAGTGGAAACAGTGTCAGACTTTATTTTTGGGGGCTCCAAAATCACTGCAGATGGTGATTGCAACCATGAAATTAAAAGACGCTTACTCCTTGGAAGAAAAGTTATGACCAACCTAGATAGCATTTTCAAAAGCAGAGACATTACTTTGCCGACTAAGGTCCGTCTAGTCAAGGCTATGGTTTTTCCAGTGGTCATGTATGCATGTGAGAGTTGGACTGTGAAGAAGGCTGAGCACCAAAGAATTGATGCTTTTGAACTGTGGTGTTGGAGAAGACTCTTGAGAATCCCTTGGACTGCAAGGAGATCCAACCAGTCCATTCTGAAGGAGATCAACCCTGGGATTTCTTTGGAAGGACTGACGCTAAAGCTGAAACTCCAGTACTTTGGCCACCTCATGTGAAGAGTTGACTCATTGGAAAAGACTCTGATGCTGGGAGGGATTGGGGGCAGGAGGAGAAGGGGACGACCAAGGATGAGATGGCTGGATGGCATCACGGACCTGATGGACGTGAGTCTGAGTGAAGTCCGGGAGTTGGTGATGGACAGGGAGGCCTGGTGTGCTGCTATTCATGGGGTCGCAAAGAGTCGGACACGACTGAGCGACTGAACTGAACTGAACTGATATAACCTCAGATATGCAGATGATAACAGCACCATAATGGCAGAAAGTGAAGAGGAACTAAAGAGCCTCTTGATAAAAGTGCAAAAAGAGAGTAGAAAAGCTGGTTTAAAATTCAGCATTCAAAACACTAAGATCATGGCATCCAGTCCCATAACTTCATGGCAAATAGATGGGGGAAAAATGGAAACAGTGACAGACTTTATTTTCTTGGGCCCGAAATCACTGTGGACAGTGACTGCAGCCATGAACTTAAAAGATGTTTGCTCCTTGGAAGAAACGCTATGACGAACCTAGATAGCATATTAAAAAGCAGAGACATCACTTTGGTGACAAAGGTCCATATAGTCAAAGCTATGGTTTTTCCAGTAGTCATGTACGGATGTGAGTTGGAACATAAAGAAGGCTGAGAACTGAAGAATTGATGCTTTAGAACTGTGGTGCTGGAGAAGACTCTTGAAAGTTCCTTGGACAGCAAGGAAATAAAACCAGTCAATCTTAAAAGAAATCAACCCTGAATATTCATTCATTGGAAGGATGGTGCCAAAGCTCCAATACTTTGGCCACCTGATGCGAAGAGCCAACTCATTGGAAAAGACCCTGATACTGGGAAAGATTGAAGGCAGGAAGAGAAGAGGGTGACAGAGAATGAGATGGTTGGATGGCATCACTGACTTAATGGACATGAGTTGGAGCAAACTCAGGGAGATAGTGAAGGACAGCTTCTACAGCCCATGGGGTCACAAAGAGTCGGACATGACTAAGCAACTGAACAACAAAAAAATGTATCTCAAAGAAGTATAAACATAACATGGAAAAATGAGGTTATATAACAAGCACAAATAAACCTTCAATTTTGATGATACTTGCTTGAACGAAAAATATAAAAGTCAAACGGCATTTATTTAAAAAGAAGAAAACGTTAGAGTATAAGGTTGCCAACTTAAACTGACCTGTTTGCTTGCAGATAACATGGACTATTATACACTGGTCTCTTGAGTTGCTTATCACTCAAGACAATCCATAGATATTTAAGATATTTTCAACTCACAGAAAATCCTGATTGTACAAAACCATGGAGAAAAAATTGTACACATCAACTCTATTAATAGAGAGAAAACATTTCTATTAGAATTATTCTGACAAGTTTCAATTTCACTAGAATCTCCTAGAGTCAATATACTGGTATCAAGAGGAATGTATCAAATAATTCAAGCTCAGCGGGCATCTTTCAGATTCTGATATTACCTATGTTGTACTTATAATTCCTACTAACATTCTATGGGACAAAAAAACAACTCAAATCTGGAACAATACTGCATACTCAGTGATCCTTAATTAGCCTGCCTAGAGTCGGACACGACTAAAGCGACTTAGCAGTAGCAGCAGCAGCAGCCCTTAACTAGCCAGAATTTCACTGATGCTACTTATTACATCTGAGAGGGTCATTGGCAAGATTAGATAAGAGGAGTATGCAAAGCAACTTTAGCATCATGCCCAGCACAAAAATACAGGTTCACTTCCCTGCAAGAACCCAAACTAAGGAACTGCGCCTCCATTGTAATATTATACATTTACTTAGCAATCTGTAATTTTCAAAGTTCATCCATCATTCAATTGCAGAGTAGGAAGGAGATAGGTCAACATATGTTTTCAATTATCTTTGAATTTAAAAGATTTTGTTTCAGGGCTCCTTTCCCTGGCCCAGCATTTAACTTGTAAGAAGGTAACCAGACATGATAAAATCAGTTCAGCTAATCTTTGAAAATAAAGACCATAAAAATTCTCTATGGGCAAGAGCTATCAAACTTCTTTTTGAAAGCAAGGTCCCCCTCCCTTTTCAAATTCAAGCTTATTAGATGTTTTGTTAAACACAGTGTTGAAAGCGGGGCTGGTCTGGCTGAAGCAGGCGCTAAAAACACCAGCGGACCTCCTTTCACTGGGCCGTCCCTCTGCAAAACTTGTGAATACACCTTTTAAAATACCCTTTCGTTCTATGAATGTGGAAACGAAGGCACAGAGAGGTCCAGAACCTTGATGAAGGTTCTGGAATCCTATAAAGTCAAGCCTAGGAGCCAAGACTCTTTCTACCTCATCCTACTTGCCTCCTCAAACTTAAGACCGCAGTCTGAGTTCTCAGGACCAAAGGCTGACATTTCTTACACATAATGCTGAATCCATAAATGCTGAAACTATATAAATCCGAGACAGGCAGCTGTAACTGTAAATAAATTTAACAGCTTCCACTTCACAAAGGTCAGATGGAAGAATATTAGTAATCAGCCTTCTTTTAAGGAGATAAAAATAGCGTTCCCTGGCTGCCAAAGAATTACAGCCCACCCATAGGGGAATTTATCAGTTTCTAGAACAAAGACAAAGGACATCAAAGGACCACCTTCCAGACTATAAGAGAGGTGCAGGGTAAGTGGCCCTATTACTGCTAGATACTTGGAGGATCTGATAACAAAGATTGCTCCTTGATCACCCATAGACACTTCTCCCTTCTTTTTTTTTTAACATTTATTTCTTTGGCTGCTCAGGTCTTGGTTGTGGCATGTGAGATATTTTTAGCTGTGGCATGTGGGATCTAGTTCCCTGACCAAGGATAGAACCTGAACCCTCTGTATTGGGAAGATGGAATTTTAGCCCCTGGACTACCAGGGAAGATTTTCCCCCTTCTTTCTTAATTACAGAACTCTGATTTTATGCAAAGTGGTCCCAGCTAAGAGATTAACTTTCCCAACTTCCCCTGCAGATACTTATAACTTGATGACTAAGTTCTAGTCAATGAAATTTAAGTAATCATTGGACAGAAGTTCTAAGAAAGCCTTTAGAGTATGGCTTTTTGCCAGTTTTTCCCTTTCTGTTGTCCTTTCTGTAACCTGGAACTTGGATGTGATAGCTGAAGTTCCAGCAGCTATTTTGTTATTTTGAGAATGTAAGCCTCACACTGAAAAATGACAGAACAGGAAGAGAAAAAAAAAACCTCAGTCCCTGGTAACTTCATAAAGAAGCCATCAAAACGGCCCTATACTACTGTACCTCTAGGTTTATGTGTATGTGTGTGAAAGAATAAATCCTTATAATTTTTTAAATCAATACTAGAAGCCAAACACAATCCCTAACCAATATTGACCTTGGACTCAGAAGCAGAAGCTACAGAATCCGTGCAGAGACAGGTCAGGAATGTGGTGATTCTGGGAAAGGAACAAGTTCATCACATGCCCTCCCTTACCCCTAGGCAGATCTTCAAGAAAAATTCCAGAGGAGATTGCTGCTGCTGCTGCTGCTAAGTCGCTTCAGTCGTGTCCGACTCTGTGCGACCCCATAGACGGCAGCCCACCAGGCTCCCCCGTCCCTGGGATTCTCCAGGCATGAATACTGGAGTGGGTTGCCATTTCCTTCTCCAATGCATGAAAGTGAAAAGTCAAAGTAAAGTCGCTCAGTCATGTCCGACTCTTAGCAACCCCATGAACTGCAGCCTACCGGGCTCCTCCATCCATGGGATTTTCCAGGCAAGAGTACTGGAGTGGGGTGCCACTGCCTTCTCCGCCAGAGGAGGTTAGTGAAGCGCAAGTATCCACAAGTCAGATGACCAGTAGTTGAACTTATCAAAGTCTGACAGGAAAAGCATATAAGCCTGTGAAAGTGGAGGGCATCGGGGTGACCAGGGTGTGGACCTGCATCACTTTATCCTCCACATCTGGCCAGGAGAGGGCCCCATTTTTACCTCTTCCAGGTTGCAGAACTCCTGACGCAGGGCCAGCTTCAGATCAGCGCAGTCTCTCCCGCATCTCAACGCCACCAGACACTCCTTGGTCAAATGTGGGACCTGATCGGAGGACACAGGTTCTGAGCAGAGAAGTCCGAGGGCACTCCGTTCTCCTGCTCTGCCTGACAATGCAGCCAGAGCTCTGTCACTCTGTCCACAGTGCCACCTGACGGCGATCTCTGTGGTTTCGGGAATCCACTTGTCACAGCTAAACAAGGTGCTTTAAAGGGGGCTCTCTGGTACGCCCTACTTGTTCAGCTATTTCCATACTGTACAATCTTAGGTGGGGCATTTTCCTTCTTTAAGCCTCAGTGTTCTCATCTGAAGAAAGGACACAAGAATAGTAGCCACCTTAAAGGGCGGGACCTGATGAGGGCAGTGATGGGGATTAAACAGGTTAACCTTTATAAAATAGTTAGAACAGTGCTTGGCACATCACTAGTGCTCAGTAGACATCAGTCACTAATATCACTGAGTCATTTTTGTTTCTTTAAAAAAAAAAGCTATCATAAAATTTCTCCATCACATTCTCTCCCAATATCAACAGCTGTCCCCTTTTGTCTCTTCTTCACATTTCCTGGGCAGTTGGCACTTTTGTTCCCCATAAAGGGCAATCTCCTTCTGTGCATTACCGTTTTCACACCCTGATATTTTTTTCACCTGAGACCTTGGAAATAGCTCCTTCAAAGTATCACCAGTTTTCCACTCTTTCAATATTCCTTGTCTCAAGTTACACAGTCATAACTATGCCATAATCATAACTCTTGAGACTGCTCATTCCACTGGAAAAGCAGCTATTGGCAAAGACTTTAACCTTTAATATCAGAGGTCACAGCTTTACTATAATTCCACACCAGTTATCCTCCTAAGGCACACACAGATATTAAAACAAATCAATTTCACCAATGATTTGACTTTTAAAATGGATTGGAGGTTTAGAAAGATATATAAAGTAAAATAGAGTGTTAAGTGTTTTGTTTATTTTTTAATGGATATACCTTATAGAACAGCTCCAATAACATCTTTTGACGAGCTCGCTCATAAGGGTCATATGGGTACAGCTTCCTTCCAGGGTAAGCGTCATCCAGGTACTCACAAGCGATGACAGATTCATAGATCAGTTGACATTTGCTGTTCTCCAGGACAGGAATTTGGCCAAAAGGATGCTTTGTAAAGTACCATTCAGGCTTGTTTCTCAGGTTAATGTTGATAACTTCATGTCTTATAAAGCAAAGGGAAAACAGGACAGAACAAAAATGAGAGGATTAGGCAGACACTCATCTGTTTTTCTCCCCCCCATGTGAGATCTTAGTTTCTAGACCAGAGATCAAACCTGTGCCCATGCAGTGCAAGTACAGAGTCTTAACCATTGGATTGCCAGGGAAATCCCCAGACACTCATCTTGAAAGCAGAAACAATCAATCTATAAAATTAAAATTTGCAATAAGTTTTTTAAATTGAGGTTTGTGCAAAGAAAAGTACATAACAACATCATTCTTCTTTTCAACAGTAGGATGTGTTTGCTGTTTTCTATGCCTTATCCCATTCACTCTCCATGATTCCCATGAGATAAACTAGGGAATCATGATGAGATGCAAACAAGGGAAGGCAAAGAAATCATTTAACACATCCCTTCTGAGAAATAAGGCTCCTTATGGTTCCATCTCTTGCCCAATATTCCCCACCAGGAAGTAGCAGAGCCAAGATGGAAGGCCAGGCAGTCTGACTCAGAGCTCACAAGATTACCCACGGCACCACAGATTTTAGTACATTTTAAAGTCTGAAAGTACAAATCTGATATCTGGAGACATTTTTTTGTTCACCACAACTGGAGGGAGGGGGATTCTACTGGCATCTAATGGGCAGAGGCCAGGGATGCTGCAAGATATCCAACAACACACAGGATAGCTCCTCCTCCTCACCAAACACACAAGGCCAAGAATCGTCTGCCCCAAATGTCAGCATCACCAAGGGTGAGAAACTCTGCCCTAAAGAAAGACTTCTATCAATTCTCAAGCTGCCACTTCATCACTGTGGGTAAAACATCAATCTATTGTTATTTTTATTTTTTTAAAAAGTAACCTTTGGGCCAACTAGAATTGAGCAAGAGGGAATAACCTGGGAAAAAGCCATAGACAAACCACAGAGCAGAATTACATAATTTTTTTTTTTAAGTCTCTGTAATAGTCTCTGCATCTCTATAGCACAAAACTCCGAAGTCATCCCCTAATGATACACATTGGAGGCTGGAGTAACACTTTAGCTTTGAGCTGGCTCCATGCAGCCTCCCCCATTCCAGTAAAGTTGCTCTGCCTTCAAAATCCAGACCTCCTTTGCAGGAGCTAGTCTTGCAAAATTACTTCTATGACCAGTGTGCACCCATTTTTCAGGTGTGTGGTAAACGTCTTGATAGCAGTCCTTTCTGCTTCTTTGTTTGGAACTATTTGCTCATTCATTCAAAAAATAGCTTTAAGTGCCTATTATTGGCCAGGTTCTCTTCTAGCCCATGAATAAGAAAGACAAAGTCCCTGCCTTCAGGAACATACATTTGTGTGTGTGCAAGAGAGAGAGAGAGACAGACAGACAGTGTGTGTGAAAGTGTGTGGAGGGGCAATGGAAGTGAGGCTGGGGAGTGTGGAGGAAAAACAGGTAAGTAAGGAAACGTTGTTAGTGCAACAAGGGGAACAGAACTGACCTGAATATGCCTGGGGTGGGGTCTGGGCTGCATTTCATAGAGCTGTCAGAGAAGGCCTCGGTAGCCTCCGCGGTCCTCTCTTTCACAAACTTTAGGGAAGAAACCCAGCTCACCAGAGCCATCATTCAGTTTGCTCTGAGTGGTCCTAACAGTTTCCTGCAGAGACCTCATTCTGCATTTCAGGATGGCCCACTCAAGAACCCACCTGCCCTCTGCTAACCGTTTATTGACTTCGTCTCAGAAGAAAGTGACAGACAGCCTGTGACACCTAAGCGGGGTTCCCCAGATGGTGAACGTTCCCGAGCGCCTATGGGGCCTCCCGCCGCTCACCTGATGCCTTTGGCCCGGAGGACCAGGCGCGTCCTGTGCGCGTAGGGACAGAACCTCATGCTGTAGAGGCGGATTATGCCTTCAGGGACCGGCCCTGGGGGGATGCTCCCTGCAGGTGGAGGGGGAGACGGGGAGGCGGGTTAGCCCTCTGTGGAGAGGGGCTCACTCGCCTTCCCAGGACCCCACGAGGACCGCGGTCCTCCTCCCGGGCCCCAGAGAAGACACTTTTTTTTTTTTGCACGTGGCTTTTTGGCGGAGGAACCGCGATCCTCCTCGCCGCCGCGCTGGTCTGCGAGCCCAGGACCAGCAACAGCTTCTCCAGAGCCAATATCCAGCCAGCCGGCACCCGCAGCCCGCGGACAACTGTCAAGAGGACTCACCTTTCCCCAAGGTCCTGGTCGCGTCGTCAGTCATGCTCTCCCGGCGTCTGCGCAACGACCAACGCTCGCACTCTTTGCCGTGAGGATTGCTGCCGCCGGCGCAGGGTCCAAGGACAGCAGCGTTCCGGCGCGCCCCGCTGGCCCCAAATACAACTTTGGAGCAACAGGGCCGTGGCGGGGTCGTAGGGAAGTGATCCAGGACGGCAGCTAAGATAATTCAACCTGAAGAGACAGAGCCCCAGACTCAGAAGCCAGCGTAGCAGAAGCGGGGAAAACAAACCTGAGAAGTACCCCTTGCTTTGAACTCACAACATCCTGCGCGGTCTTTTCTCTGTATCAAGAATCTGTGAAGAACAGGCATGTGAATTCCACTTATTCCAAGGGAATTTAATACAAATTGACCAGGGTGACACTAACGTTTTCTTTCTCATTCTAAGCCCTCCCTCCTGGCCATACTCTGTACATGAGTGTACTTTATCTTAAAATAAGGCCAAGGATTTCCCTGGTGGCTCAGTGGGACAGGACTTGGATCTCTGATCAGGGAAGATCCTATATGCCCAGAAGCAACTGAGCCCATGAGCCACAACTATTAAGCCTGTGCTCCAGAGCCTGGGAACCACAACTACTGAGTCCATGTGCCCTAGAGCCTGTGCTTGGCAAGGAGAGGCCACATCGATAAGAAGCCCAGGCACAGCAACTAAAGAGTAACACCCCCCTCCACCACCCCCACCCCCTGCTTGCCATCTATGCAGCAATGAAGACCCAGTACAGCCTAAATAAAGTATAAAATAAGGCCAAACTTTTTTTCATCATCTAGCAGATAAGAAGAAAAACTTAGTGTTAAGATCTTGCACGACCCTAAAGTGTCTCCTTTAATTCTATGTCCTCACTACTCTAGTTCCAGCCTTATTTATGAGATTTTACTCAAGTTATGAAAAACTGGTAATGAATAGGAAACCAGATATCTAGAGGCAGAGACAAATCTGTGCACTCTCTTCAACTCCCAGTATACATTTCAAAGCAGACCCTTTTTAATTACCAAGGACATACTGCCAACAGCCCAGCAATACAGAGGTCACTTGGATAGCTCTTCCATCTACGTGAGATAAAGGGGGTAAATAGCCTTTGCTCTGACCCTAAATCACTGCAGATGGTGACTGCAGCCATGAAATTAAAAGATGCTTACTCCTTGGAAGGAAAGTTATGACCAACCTAGGCAGCATATTAAAAAGCAGAGACATTACTTTGTCAACAAAGGTCCGTCTAGTCAAGGATATGGATTTTCCAGTAGTCATGTATGCATGTGAGAGTTGGACTATAAAGAGAGCTGAGTACCGAAGAACTGATGCTTTTGAACTGTGGTGTTAGAGAAGACTCTTGAGAGCCCCTTGGACTGCAAAGAGATCAAAATAGTCAATCCTAAAGGAAATCAGTCCTGAATATTCATTGGAACGACTGATGCTAAACTGCAGCTCCAATACTTTGGCCACCTGATGCGAAGAGCTGACTCATTTGAAAAGACCCTGATGCTGGGAAAGATTGAGGGCAGGAGGAGAAGGGGACGACAGAGGATGAGATGGTTGGATGGCATCACCGACTTAATGGACATAAGTTTGAGTAAACTCTGGAAGTTGGTGATGGACAGGGAGGCCTAGCATGCTGCAGTCCATGGGGTCACAAAGAGTCGGACACAACTGAGCGACTGAACTGAAATGAACTGACCGGTGCGTAAAAAGGAAACAGTCAACATACTCATGTCATGTGAGAGCGTCTGGTAGACAAGGAAATGACTCCTGATCAGGTAAATGTGACACTCACATAAAGGAAGTATAGTATTTCAAATAGTTGACTTTCACATGAACAGATTCTAAAGGGAAAGGCTATATGAGGAATGCGAAACTCTCTAAACTCAAAGTAAATTATACTAACATGTATTTAATGCTTTATGTGTATTAACTCACTAAATCCTTAAAATAATTACAAGGATTCTCTTCTTACCTCATTTTAAAAGACAAGTAAACTGAGGCTAGCAAGGTTAAGTCACTTGTCAAAAGCCTGATAACTAGTAAGAGGTGGAAGGAGGTTTATGAAGCCTGGAAGTTTGATTTCCAGGGCAAGTCACTCCATCTGGAATCTTATTCTATACCAGAGATGGGCAAACTTTTTCTGTTAAGGTCAAGAGAGTAAACATTTTAGGCTACTCAAGCCATCTTGTCTCAGCTACTTAACTCTACCCTCGTAAGGTGAAAATAGCCATAGATAATATATAAATAAACGGGCTTGGCTATGTTCCAATAAACCACTATTTATGAATAGTAAATTTGAATTTCATATACAGGTATATTTTAACAGACTACTTTTTAGAGCAGGTTCACAGAAAAATTTAGCAGAATATAGAGAAGTTTCCAACCAACCTATCCCCACACATGCATAGCCTCCCCATCAACATCCTGCATCAGGGTGGTACACTTCTTACAATCAATGGATCTATATTGAAACATCATTATCACCCAAAGTCTAGTTTGCATTAGGACTCACTCTTGGTGAATTCCATGTAGTTTTCACATGTTACAAATTATACTTCTTCACTGAAATGTTTTCCCCTAACTATTCTTAGCCCTTGAACTGCAAAGAAATGAGCAGTGGCTTGACCTGACCCACTGGCTTTAGTTTGCCCATCCCTGGTATACACTGATGATGACTGGATTAGCAACCAAACTGAGGATTCCATTTGAAAAGTAAAAGATTCCTGGGTCCATCTTTCTACTACACTAGAAGAGAATATATTTTCATGTTGTGTCTCCTTATTCCCACCTTTTCAATAAAACCAACTTTGAGAGCTGGTAAATATTATTAAAAATACAGCTGACCCTTGAACAACTAGAGATTTCAGGGCACCGGAGAAGGTAATGGCACCCCACTCCAGTACTCTTGCCTGGAAAATCCCATGGGTGGAGCAGCCTGATAGGCTGCAGTCCATGGGGTCACTAAGAGCCGGACACGACTGAGCAACTTCTCTTTCACTTTTCACTTTCATGCATTGGAGAAGGAAATGGCAACTCACTCCAGTATTCTTGCCTGGAGAATCCCAGGGACGGGGGAGCCTGGTGGGCTGCCGTCTATGGGGTCGCACAGAGTTGGACACGACTGAAGTGACAGGTCCACCATTGTCAGCCCTTCACATCTGTGCTTCTACACCTGCAGATTCAACCAACTGCAGACCATGTAGTACTGTAGCGTGTATTCAGTGAAAAAAATCCACGTATACATGGACCCTTGCAAATCAAACCCATGTTGTTCAAGGGTCAACTGTATACTTGTATTAATATATGGTAAGTCATGGGGCAAAGGTCTATTTGATATAGTCAGGGGAGAATGGACAAAGGGGTGGAATGTTTTTCCTCTGAAGGGAAGGAATATTATGTCAAGGTTCTCACTTGGCACTGTATTCAAACCCTGACCTTGGCACTTAGGCAAGCTATCTGACCTCTTTGATCTTCATCTTCCTCACCTATAAAATGAGAACACTAAGTACCTACTCGATGGGTTTTGAGTATTAAATGCAACTGTTCAGGTGGCTATCCTCAGTACAGTAAGAGTTTAGTCTACTTCAAAATTAATGATTAATCCTAGTGAATAAGGACACATTTTTAATAGTATAGTACATTCTGATTTTATATACAAAAAGATAAAATGCACTATAATTGAGCTTTGCCTTGCACATCAGAATTAAAGTTCAACTCAGAATGCTTATTTCACCAGTTACCTATTTAACAACAATTGAATGGGCTGAATGCTGCAGGTTATATTTCAGTTTTTAATCTTACCACTGAACAATATGGTTACCCCAGAAAGATTTTAATTGTGACATATAAGTTTAACCCTATTTTCTCTTTGAGACTCAGTAAGTACTGCTTGGAAATCCTCTTTACAAATTTCCCTTGTTTGTTATTATATCATGTTTATACCTCTATTATACTGAGTCACTCAAGCAAGGAATAAATGGTAATTAGGCTACATTAAACCTACTCCAAATTGGTTTCTAGAGACCTGAAATATGATGGAATCTGTTTTGAAAATGTAGAGATCTTCAGTCCTGGGTGAAGATATCTTAAGCTTTCTAGGAAAAAAAGTGCCACCACAGAAATAATCTTTTCACTCTATTTACATGAGTCTCTGTTTTGAGGAGAGGAAATGGGGTTTGCATTTTGCAATTTTTCAAAATTGTATTGTCATACTAATCTCAGATAGTGGAAGAACTTGGAAGACGTTCCTCTTAATATTTCAGAAGCTTGATTTACATGACAGATTTACATGTTACTGAGAGTTCCACTATTCAGCAAGTTCAAAGAGTTAGACAAGTGAGGAAAAAGGCTCTTTTTCAAGCGGGCCAATTTAGGGCTCATTTCCAAGAAGTTAGGATCATAGAGAATCTTGTGTTCTAATGTCTCTGGGACATTAAACAAGATTACTAAAGTTATCGGTAGGAGAAGTGTCCTCTTTGCAATGGGGCAGGTTCAAAGGAGACTTTCTAAGTACTTGGTTCTCCTTTCATATCCCTATTTTATAACTTATGGGATCAAAGAAAAAAATTAACAATTTTCCACTTGAATAAGCAATGGCAGATTTTCAAGATCCTAAAATAAACCAAAATCAAACATTTTTAAAATCAAACAAAACACATTGGGTTTCAAAAAGAAATGTCAACACTTCTGATAAAGCCCAGGCATAATAGTGGTGTGTCAAAAAGGTAGATACAGTCCTCTTCCAGCTCACTGTCTAAAACCTAAAAGCTGATGAATGAAGAGTCTGGGGCAGAAGTATATTCTTATTTTCAGAATGATCTGAATGACTATGAGTTCAGGCTGGATTTGAATCTCCTTTTCAGCATTTACTAGCTGGGTGATCCTGGACATATTGCAACTTTCTATGCCTTAGTGTCCTCATGTGTAATTCCGAGCCAATGGTGCCAATACATCATGTGGTTTGCAGAGAAAATTCACAGTGGATGACAAGCTGTATTACTTAGGATCCCTCTATTACCTAGTAAGCATTCGACAATAGCTACTATTTTTATTATTTGAACGTAGCATGGAAGACCCATAGTTCTGACAAGACAGAACGTTTCTGGGGACCAAATGCCCCCAACTGCCAGTGCCCTGTGCTGTGCTGTGCTTAGTCGCTCAGTAGTCCGACTCTGTGACCCCCCATGGACTGTAGCCCACCAAGCTCCTCTTTCCGTGGGCTTCTTCAGGCAAGAATACTGGAGTGGGTTGCCATGCCCTCCTCCAGGGGATCTTCCCAACCCAGGTCCCTACAATGTAGCTAAAATAGCGGTGCCCAATGCAGGGCTGACAATCAGTGATATGGAGTCATCTTTACTTGTCTCAGTCAAATCAGAAAATGGACTTTCCCCCCCACCCCCTTTAAGTTAAAGGCATTCGCTTTAAAGACCTGCTTCTTATCCTCAGAGTAGCTTTTTTTTTTTAAATGTTAAAATCTTTGATGAAACCTTGGTGAAGACAGTTGGGCTTCCGTAGTTGGGCTTTCGTCTGAAGTGAAAGTGAAGTCGCTCAGTCGTGTCCGACTCTTTGCGACCCCATGGACTGTAGCCTACCAGGCTCCTCCCTCCATGGGATTCTCCAGGCAAGAGTACTCGAGTGGGTTGCCATTTCCTTCTCCAGGGGATCTTCCCGACCCAGGGATCGAACCCGGGTCTCCCGCATTCCAGGCAGACCTTTAACCTCTGAAAGTGTTACGCAAAATTAAAAATCGGCAATCCCATTCTGGGTCCCCAAATTCGTGAAAAATCTCAAGTTTCAGAATTGACCTCAAACCTCTCTCCCCTTCAATACTACCCAGGCCCCAGCAACCCACCCGGTGCAGGCAAAAATGACAGACGCCCCCGAGGCACCTCCCGGCGGGCGGCAAACGGAACCGGATATGGAGCGGAGGTTGTGGGGGGTGGGGTCGCAGAGAGAGGCGGGGCCCAGGCGGAACCCGCCCCTTAGAACGCGACTCTATCCGCCAATTGGCCGCGGCGCCCGGAGCTTCACCAATCTTCCGTCTTTGGAAGCGCTCCAGCCGAGCGGTACAAAGCTGAGCTAATGAGCGGCCGCGTTACAGGCTCCTGGGTACCGGAATCTTGGATTCCCAACGGGTCTGTGGCTAGCCAAAGTGGAAGCCGAATAGTGGCTGGTCGTGGCACCTCAGCGCCCGGGTCTACATCCGACTGAAGTCCGCCCACAGCGGACCCGGGCTTGTTGGGTGGGGCAGGGGGACGGCAGCAGAGATGGGTCAGCTCCGAGCGTGGGCATTGGTGGCGGCGGTGGGCGGCTGGAGACCTTTTGTGAAGTCAACCAGTTCGCTGCTGCCTCCTAGGGTGCGGTCCCCAGGTCGCCTGCATCACCATAGGGCGAAAGACCCATTTCATATGTGTACTTCTGGGCGCACCCGGACATACCGAATCGGAAATACAGGGGTGAGCCTTGGGGGATTTCTAGGCGCTCTTACTTTTAAGAGTATGAGGGCAAGTCGAAAGCCCGCTCCCTAGTTCTGATATAAGAGCCCTGTACTGGGTATGTTCTGCAGCACTTTCCTCCAGCATCTTAAGACTTCACTTAACCTCAGGACCTTAATTGAATCATCTGTAGAATGAAATGATGCTCTCCGGACCTACTTTCTCATGGAGGTGATGTGATGATAGAAAGTGAATAGTGAGAAGCCCAATGAGCTGTATATAAAGAGTGTATATAAATGTTATAAATGAGTGTTGTGTATAAAGACATTAGTATTTCCGAATTACTCATCCAGCTTTAGAATGGATGTGGCCTTCTCAGCATTTACTTATATACATGGAACACCTTTTGCGCTGGGCAGCATAGTATTTGGTAGGAAGGATTTTGAAAGGGTTAGTGATTGAAGCCTGAGAGAACCAATAGGAGACCACCTAGTCACTTGGCTTTAAAATAATGTGGGTCTGGACTTCAGTGGCAACAGCAGTTGTATAAAAGGCATGAAACCAAGTCAGACATGGAAAAGAAAGAATGAGGAATTGAAAAGTTCTTAACTCAGAACCTAGAAGACAAACTTGAAAGGGCATCTCTTGCAATGACAACACAGTATCCATGTGGAAATGTCCTATGGGCAGTTAAAAATCCAGATTGACTTCCAGCTCTCAGTAGAGGTGATTTAGAAATTTTCAGCATGGAGTGTGATAGAACCCTTAAGAGTCATTTGAACACCCTGAGACAGGAAATGTGTTTATATTGCTGTAGGAGGCCTGGAGGAAAGCCCACAGTTTGGCCAAATTTGGTGTCAAATCAGAGGTGATTCAATAAGACATGAGAGCACATGGTAAAATAAAACCACGGTATTATTCATATTAGTGAAGGAAAGTATCAGCTATGTCTTTATTGCTGATTCTTGTTCCCATCAGAGACCATAGTCACAAGCCTCAGGGCTGTTCTGCAAGTAGAGGTTGAAGAAACCTTGAAAGGTCTTCACATCAGTGAGGAGAGATGATACTGTGGGATCCTTCTTCATGGCTGCCATCCACAGCTTAAGGGCTGGGGCGTGGTCTACACACCTGTGGGAAACGGAAATAATGAAGGGATGAAAAAGGCTAAGTAGGAAGGTATTGCAAAGGCTCCTTTAACTCTGCAGTTTCATATCATTTTCCTCTAATCTTTTCAAAGAATTCTTTAGAAATACTTCTTTAAGATGTGCATAATCATAAAATACGAGATTTGGAAGATATTGTAGAGGTCCTTGTTTTGTGGAAGAGGAATCTAAGACTAGAGTGAAGTGACTTGCTCAGTTAACCTAAGAACTTGTCCAAACTAAGAGACTGGTAGCTTTTTAAAATGAGAATGTGAAAGACAATCAAGAACATGACATATTTATTACTCTGTGGTCAGACAGTGACTAATAGCAACTGAGCAGCTCTAAGCTCTAGGAAATGGGAGTAAGCCAAGGTGGCTGCTAAACTTCAAAACACGGAGTTCGGGAAACAGTGTGGGACTCTTGCTGGTAAATGGAAGGTGGCATTGGTCACACAGTCCTGCCTGACGTCCTTACTAAAATGTGCATCCTTATGGGTTTCTAACCAGGGGAGGAGTAAATCACTTTTCAAACATTTTACTACCTGTTACAGAATTCCCCACCCCTGCCCAGCCCAGAGATGGGAGAAAATGGTGAGTGTAGGTATAGGACATGCTCTGGAAAGTCCAAGTTTCCTCCTGTCTGCTTGTTCCCATTCATGTCAATTGAATGAGATACATTAATTTTCGTCTATATGAAAAGTTAGTATACATAATTCCAGTTATCATTGTCCTAAATCATGCAAAAAATATTCAAATGTCTTACTCATTCAACTCCAGAGCTTCCAGCCGTTCAAACCAGGGCCAGATGAGGTAATCAATCATAGAAAGAGAATTGCCACCAAAGAAGGTTGTCTTCTTATCAGTCAGAACCTGAATATTAAACAGCATAAGAATACTGTCCATCAGGACTAAAGTGGATAAACTGTGCAGTAGTCATATGCTGGAACACTATACAAAGAATAGGAATCAACTATACACAGCATATACAACCTCAGAAACTTGATCCTGTATGAAAGTGTACATGACCCCAAAGTGTCCATGATTCCATTTGTACAAAGTACAGAAATCATCCAAAACTAATATTCTGTTTCTTGATATGGATGCCAATTTCATGGCTGTCTTCACTTTGTAAATTCAAGCTATACTCTTACGCTTTGGGTAAGTCTCTGCATATGATACGTCAATAAAAACGTTACTGAAAATAAACTGGACATAACTAGATTAACTGTTAAACAATGCCACATAAAATCCTTTGAAAACCAAGTACAAAAGTATATGTCTGAAATTTAAGGAGGTAAATTAATATTATGGTTTTGCAAACAGAAGATTGAGAATATTATCTGGCTAATAAACACCAAAGCATCTTATAAAACATCCATGATTTTTCTCAGGGCCCTTATAACATCCTGCATTGTAGATAGATTATTTATATCTACCTGAGTATTTATTTTTGGTTTACTGTCAAACCAATCATCTGAACGGTATGGACTGCCTCTCACTTTCTACCTCCCATACTGTTCAGAAGAGTGCCTTGCAGTTATTAGGTACTCAGAATTGTACAATGAACCAATATTGTCTAGGTCTGTCCTTAAATTGTAGTGCCTGGTAATTATATTATGCATAAGTAAAATTAAGTATGATAGTTTCAGTCAGAAGGAAATACTCTCTCAGCAGCCTGAAACATGGAAATAGTACAACTCACTTTAGCGCATGAGTCCTTAACCTGGAGTCTGAAATTAGATGGGAAGAAAATTATATGTCCCCCAACTAACCCCAAATTTAGTAGGTAGTATGTGGATTTTCTACTGCTTGGGCCCTTGGCACCTTAAACCTCTACCCTGTTCAAGAGCCAGCTGTAGTTGTATATAGCTGCTGCTGCTAAGTCACTTTAGTCGTGTCTGACTCTGCGACCCCATAAAGAGCAGCCCACCAGGCTCCGCTGTCCCTGGGATTCTCCAGGCAAGAACACTGGAGTGGGTTGCCATTTCCTTCTCCAGTGTATGAAAGTGAAAAGTGAAAGTGAAGTCACTCAGTCATGTCAGACTCTTCATGACCCCATGGACTGCAGCCTACCAGGCTCCTCCATCCATGGGATTTTCCAGGCAAGAGTACTGGAGTGGGTTGCCATTGCCTTCTCTGAGTTGTACATAGAGATTTTTCTAAATCAGGAAACATGATCCTCTTTCTGTCTATATAAATGAGAATATGAAATATGTAACTGTAAAGAAAAATATAAATTACAAAACTGATTCATTACAAATGAATTACAATTCCTTACAGTCCAATTACAAAACTGGAATATAAAAATCCTGAAAATCAATTAACATTAAGGAAACTGAACTACTGATAAAAACTCTACCCCTATAAAAGACACTGGACTCAAATGTTTTACAGAAATTGCCAAACCCTATCAAATGGTTTCGAACTTAAAAAACCAGAGAAAGTAACCTGACTCATTTTATGAGTTGAGAAAATCCCTGATATAAAAACCAAATAGTGGATTCCCTGGGGGTCCAGTAGTTAGGACTCTGTGCTTTCATTGCCAGGGGCCTCCTGGCATGGCCAAAATAACAAACAACCACCACCACAACAAAAAAACACACAAAGATATGATAACAAAGTAGTCTCTTTTATGAACAAATATGCAATAATGAAGTATCAACTAGTTTTAAAATATATATGAAAATCCATTGAAAGCAAGTGGGTTTTACACAGTAATACTGGCACAGTTCAACACCAGAAAAATCTGTCAATGCTACCACACCTATTCATCAGATTAAAGGGAAAATATTCAGTGAACATTTCATCAAATGTAATAGATGAAGACAAAATACTCAATAAAATCCAACACTCTCATGACTTTTAAAAAAATATTAGCAAACTAGTAATAGAACTTTCTTAATGGGAAAAAAAGCTTTGAAAAAATCTACAGTAAATGGCAACCCACTCCAGTATTCTTGCCTGGAAAATCCCATGGACAGAGGAGTCTGGTGGTTTATAGTCCATGGGGTCACAAAGAGTTGGACACAACTGAGTGACTTCACTCACTTTACAGTAAACTTCAAACTTACTGATAAAAGGTTAGGATGCATTTCCAAAGGAGACAAGAACTGTGTCTTCCCTCAGTAAAAACCTAAGGCTGAGTGTGAATGGAAGAGAATTCCATATAAAGATCCAAATAGCATCTCTCCCACAAAGGAGGAAAAAACACATCTGGGTTTCCCCAAGTGTCTGTCTAATGGCAGACTTGTGGGAAATGTTCATTATATAATAAACATTTTTATATAATTTTATTTAAGTTTTAATGCATAAAATAATTTTATTTCCATAAAGTTTATTATATAATATTAAGTGGAAAAAACCACAATGACTTATGTTCTGATTATAGTTATGTTAACATTTTAAATATATGTTCAAGGACTGAAAACAAGCATAGAAAAACATAAACAGGTGTAAAGCTGTGGAAATTTGGTTGAAATTTTTCCTTAATATTTTGGTGTCAGTGCAATAAAAAGTTTTAAAAGCAGGCCCATGACAAAACATTTTTAGGTATTTTGGTTTGTATCTTAAGTACAGCAGCTTACAGCTGCTATCTGTTGTAAACTAAAATTTCCTATTTGATGTTATTTCTAATTACCTTAAAGTCATTTTGGAGATGGGAGTATGAAGAAAAGAGGAGAAATGAGTGTGGGTATAATATATCACTTAATCCAATAAGAATCAAGAAGGGATTGATTACCTCCTCTAGCTTGGTGATTTCTTTACGCAATTCTTCTTTTAGGCCAGAGCAGTCTTCCTTATTTTGTGTTCTAACAATCCCCGATATCAAAGGTGGTACCTAGACAGAGAATAATGTCTTAGTTTATCAGTGTGAGGCTAACCATACTGACCCTGTCACATTACAGCAGGATAGAACCCTCACAGGCCGTGTCAGGGTATTCTATACACGTGAAATGTGCAGCAGTTCCTCTTCACAGAGGTTATATACTGATCCTAGACACAGTTTTGTCAACAAAGATGCTGTACCGTTCAGGATTTTATAAGCTGCAAATAAGCCATTTTGGTGAGTCTGAATCAAATATATCTTAAAAGGACACTGCATGGCACGTACTGTACATGAAAGAGACTTGAAGACAATTTGGCAAAGTGAGAAGGAGAAAGTCTTTTAGCAAGAATAGAGAAGAAGGTGGCAAGTTTGGGAAAAATAAAAATATTCAGCATGACATGAATATAAAGTATTAGGAGAAGAGTGAAGAGATGTAACTTTGAAAAGTCAACAGGGTCCAGATTATGAAAGGGCACACAGGACATGTCAGAGCCGGCAAGAGCATAATCCTGTTTCTTTCCCTCCCAAATCACTGAACCAAGAGTGACAGCACTGATTCAGCTTTAAAAACAAAGATATTTTAAATAGGAGCTGAAATTTCTTAAACACGCACCTTAGAAAAGGACTCAAAGACCATCTTTTGGCAAGCCTTCTCATAGGGGTCACCTGGCAACAGCTTCTTCTCTGGATATGCTTCATCCAGGTACTCACAAGTGATGGCAGATTCACAGATCAATTGACCCTGACTGGTTTCCAGAACCGGCACCAGGCCTGAGGGATTCTTCTTGAAGAACCACTCAGGCTTATTTTTCAGATTTATGTTGATGACTTCATGCCTGAAAAACACAGAAGACAGTGAAGACAGTAACATTTTTCTTGTATTCCCGAATAAAATGTCATTGGTCCCATCACCCACTTAGCTGATCAGACCCCAAATTTTGGAGTCAGCGTGGCCTTGATTCCTTCCTCCTACCCTCTCTTCCTCAAATCACCTGGATCAGCAAGACCTGTCAGCTAGACCTTCAAATCAGTCTAACTTCATCTGCTTCTCAGCTTTAACACTTGCCACCTCGTCCAAGACATCACCTGCCACCTGAATCTCTACAGCAGTCCCACTGGCCCCTGTGCTTCCCCTGTGACCTCCCTATAGTTCATTCTCCGCATCTATTTACAAAAGTAAATTGGATGAGGCCACCCTCCTGCTTACTTCAGTTCAGTTCAGTCGCTCAGTCGTGTCCGACTCTTTGCGACCCCATGAATTGCAGCACGCCAGGCCTCCCTGTCCATCACCAAATCCCGGAGTTCACTCAGACTCACGTCCATCGAGCCATTGATGCCATCCAGCCATCTCATCCTCGGTCGTCCCCTTCTCCTCCTGACCCCAATCCCTCCCAGCATCAGAGTCTTTTCCAATGAGTCAACTCTTCGCATGCCCCTCAAGTGCTCCTCACTGCAGTGAGGATAAACTCTAAACCCCTTTCCGTGCCATGTGATCTGGCCCCTGCTTACCTGTCACATGTTTCCTATGACTTCCAGTTTGGTCATTATGATCTGGCCACAATTACCTTTTTCAATATTTCTTGAATTACTTTCTCCGTTGTACCGATGATATGTAACTGAAATTACTTTGTTCACTTAATTACATGTTTGTTATGTCACCTCCCTAGAATATAAGCTCCAGGAAAGCAGTGACCTTGTGTGTCTTGGTCATATTCATAAACAAACATGTAAATCAGCAAAGTTTTAAACAGATTTATATGCTATGAAAAAATATAAACATTTTCAGATAGGCACTCAGTATACACTGGTTGAATAAATAAGTGGAAATGCTTCAAGATTGTCAATTAGATATTCCATTTGGGACTAAGATGTATCTTAATTGCAAAAATAAATCAGCCAGCTAATTGAGTTTGTCCACACCCGCTATATAGAATCGATATGATAAAACTAAATTCCTTTTGCTAATTTGAATAGAAAGCTAGTCATTTTTTACAAGAATATTAGAGAATCCAAAAAATTCAACCACAAAATAAGCTCCCAGATTAAATCTCCATGCACTGATGTTTTTTAAAACTGCCACATGGGTTAAGCACACTAAGTAAACCCATAAAGAAGAAACAGGTGAAGTCCAGACTATACTAAGATTGTTTTTAGATCTAACCTCTCTTGTCTGAGAGATTTTAGGGGAAATAAGAGGAAGGGAAGTTTCATATAATTGCTACAGCCAGATCCATATCATTGTCAAAGCTGGATGAGTGTTCAACAGAACAGATTAGTTACTCAGAAATAATACACCCTAACATCTTTTGTTTCCTTTCTCCCCATCCACCTCAGAAGCTACAACAGCATTTAGCTTGAGGTACTATTAAATACACAACCCCACCCTCTCCCCCATGGAAACAAAGGAATAGCCAGATTGAATACTGGCGTCTGTGTGTGTGTATTACAGGGTTTGTCTGCTGACAGATTACTGTACACTCAGATACAAGCCACTGCAAGAACAATGAGGCTCCCTGCCAATCAAGATTTCTGCAATTTCATACTGTGAAAAGAAAGGGTAAATCCTGGGCTTTTGTAATAAAGAAGGCTCTCAGAACACATATGCATTTTGGTATCTTGGTAATGATGAGCCAGCAGGGCAACATACCCGCTGCAACAAGTTGGAAGATGAGAGAAAACAGTGCTTTAGTAGATTGTATCATGTGGTAAAGTCTACCACCTCTCTAATCAAAGTCTCCTGGGACTCAAAACGAACCCATGAACATAGTATATTAGTTGGTCAGTCATGTCCGACTCTTTGCGACGCCATGGACTGCGGTCCACCAGGTTCCTCTGTTGTTTGCCCTGCTAGGCAACAGTTACCACCCTTCACTCTCCGTACATGCACTTTTATAAGATCACTTTAATTTTCCTTTGGAAAACTGTCCCAGAAAGATCAAAGTTTTCAGTCTACAGTTCCAGAGGGGCACTAAGCCAGAACTCTGTGCCTCCAAATTCAGCTGTTTTGATCCTGAACTCTTCAGTTGTATGAGCACAAGGTATGCCATTTTTCAATCCAATTGAATTGGATATCTGCTATGTATTGATAAATGTTACTAAATGCTAAATATTTTGCTATGTATTTAGAATCAGTTTCATCTAAAGACACAAGAGTTACTGAAGTGATTAATCCAAAAATAATTTGTTTTTTTCTTTCTTTAGACTATATAGCTTACTTTTTTAGAGAAAAGTATTGCCTGCTTAATTCTCCCTCTAGCAGGCTAAAATTAATTTAAAAACTCTAAGCATATAGATGGAAAGTTTCTTTGGAATGGGGGCTATGTTTTAAACTCCCACATCACAGGTATTTGATGTTTGTTCAACAGATCTCAAAGGTCATTGGAAGAGAGGCAGTTCCAATGGCTGTTCAAGTCAGAGAAAAGTCAATGACTTGGATATTTCCTGTAGATAACTAGTTTCTGTGGGGCTTCCCCAAAATCTGAATCTTAAAACAGAGACACTTTATTTTATTCAAAAAATCAAGCTATAAGAAAATGCACCATATAGTTAATTCAGGACTCTACCAGTAGGATAGTCAAGGTCTGGACTCTGTAGTAGGGTAAATTATCCACTGGTCAGGAAAGGGCTATATCCTCAGAATAAAAGCAAACAATATATAGATAAATAGGACGTGAATGAAGTGGGATGAAGGAGAAGGCAGTACAGAAGGATTCAGGGATGTGCCAAAGCTAAAAGAGCCTTTGCCTGTTATTCCCATTCCAGTGATCTCCGCATACCAACTTTACTGGAGCCCCAGCTTTGCTGACCCACAAAACAGTTAGGTTAATCTAAACGAGATGTCCTCAACTGGTGCAGTCTGTGGGATTCCTTCCACTCCCCACCAGGGGAACAGAGTTCATAGCTTTCTACGCATGCAATAAGTCGCTTCAGTCCTGTATGACTCTTTGCAACCCCGTGGACTGCAGCCCGCCAGGCTCCTCTGGCTATGGGATTCTCCAGGCAAGAATACTCGAGTGGGTTGTCATGCCCGCCTCCAGGGGATCCTCCCAACCCAGGGATCCAACTCGAGTCTCATGTCTCCTGCACTGGCAGGCGAGTTCTTAACCACTAGGCCTTTATCACCCCGCGGAAGGCTGAAAATTCTGTATTTGGCAGAAAGGACGCTATCAGAGATTCTCATCCCCCGCCCCCGGGCCTGTCCAAGCCTCCCCAAGCAGCTGGTTCCTGGCAGGCTGGGAGCGGCCCCTGCCTCGGTCCTTACCGGATACCCTTGGCCGTCAGGACCAGGCGAGTCCTCTGGGCATACGGGCAGAACCTCATGCTGTAGACACGGATCAGGCCCTCGGGGACGGGCCCCGGGGGCGCGCTTCCTGCGGAGAGAAGCAGACGCGGTTACAGCCTGGACCGCAGTGGGGACGTCCGGTTTTCCGCGAATGTGGTCTCCTGGGCCGTTCAGCTCCGTAGCAGAACCACCGCCCCCCCCCCCCGCCCCCCCCACCTCAGCACGCGTAGGATCACGGTCGGCAGGTCTCACCCTTGCCCAGGCTCCTAGCTGATCCTCCGGACATCTCGCCGCCGCACAGATAAAGCTGGCGCCGGGGTTTGCAGGCGAATTAAAAAGTCGGTCGCCCCGCCTTCCTTCTTTCCCTCCCTCCCTTTCCAGCAGACGTAAACCAAACCCGGGCGCAGAAGCCCGCCTGGGAGGCCCTACCCCGCACTTTGCTACATTCCCCACCCTCTGCAAGAAGGAAAACGCTGCAGCCCGCTCGCCGGGTGGGCGATCATGGCCCGGAAGCCACCCTGTAAGCCCTGAGGCAGCGCCGGCCTTCCGGGTTTGGTGGGGATTAAGTCTTATTGGCTCAGACGGTAAAGTATCTGCCTACAGTGTGGGAAACCTGGGTTCGATCCCTGGGTCAGGAAGATCCCCTGGAGACGGAAATGGCAACCCACTCCAGTACTCTTGCCTGGAAAATCCCATGGATGGAGGAGCCTGGTGGGCTACAGCCCATGGGATCACAGAGTTGGACACGACTGAGTGACTTCACTTTCACTTTCAAGTCTTAATTAGAGCACCTCAGAGGGCGACTGTGCCAGAGTTCATCGTGCTGGCCAAGAGGTGCTGACATATCAAGATGCACAAATGACTCTCAAAATCGTCAGAGCCCTTCCCTGACGCGGAAGGATGGTGGCTTCACTTTACAGGCGAGTGGATCACCCTCCACCCAGACCCTGACCTCCCACGCCTGGCGGCCCCAGAAGGCAAGCCCTGGCCGCAGCCACGTGGCTCGGACTTAATTGCAGCTTTTCCTACCCCTTGGAGAGGAACAGAGATCATTCTGTCATTTTTGAGATTGCATCCAAGTACTGCATTTTGAACTCTTTTGTTGACCATGATGGCTACTACATTTCTTCTGAGGGATTCCTGCCCGCAGTAGTAGATATAATGGTCATCTGAGTTAAATTCACCCATTCCAGTCCATTTTAGTTCACTGATTCCTAGAATGTCAACGTTCACCCTTGCCATCTCTTGTTTGACCACTTCCAATTTGCCTTGATTCATGGACCTAACATTCCAGGTTCCTATGCAATATTGCTCTTTACAGCATCGGATCTTGCTTCTATCACCAGTCCCATCCACAACCGGGTATTGTTTTTGCTTTGGCTCCATCCCTTCATTCTTTCTGTAGTTATTTCTCCTCTGATCTCCAGTAGCATATTGGGCACCTAATGACCTGGGAGTTCCTCTTTTGGTATCCTATCATATTGCCTTTTCATACTGTTCATGGGGTTTTCAAGGCAAGAATACTGAAGTGGCTTGCCATTCCCTTCTCCAGTGGACCACGTTCTGTCAACCAGTAATGCTGAAGAAGCTGAAGTTGAACGGTTTTATGAAGACCTATAAGAGCTTTTAGAACTAACACCCCAAAAAGATGTCCTTTTCATTATAGGGGACTGGAATGCAAAAGTAGGAAGTCAAGAAACACCTGAGGTAACAGACAAATTTGGCCTTGGAATGCGGAATGAAGCAGGGCAGAGACTAATAGAGTTTTGCCAAGAAAATGCACTGGTCATAGCAAACACCCTCTTCCAACAACACAGGAGAAGACTCTACACATGGACATCACCAGATGGTCAACACCGAAATCATATTGATTATATTCTTTGTAGCCAAAGATGGAGAAGCTCTAATACAGTCAACAAAAACAAGACCAGGAGCTGACTGTGGCTCAGATCATGAACTCCTTATTACCAAATTCAGATTTAAATTGAAGAAAGTAGGGAAAACCGCTAGGCCATTCAGGTATGACCTAAATCAAATCTCTTATCATTATACAGTGGAAGTCAGAAATAGATTTAAGGGCCTAGATCTGATAGATAGATTGCCTGATGAACTATGGACAGAGGTTCGTGAAATTGTGCAGGAGACAGGGATCAAGACCATCCCCATAGAAAAGAAATGCAAAAAAGCAAAATGGCTGTCTGGGGAGGCCTTACAAATAGCTGTGAAAAAGAAGAGAGGCGAAAAGCAAAGGAGAAAAGGAAAGATATAGGCATCTAAATGCAGAGTTCCAAAGAATAGCAAGAAGAGATAAGAAAGCCTTCTTCAGCAATCAATGAAAAGAAATAGAGGAAAACAATATATTGGGAAAGACTAGAGATCTCTTCAAGAAAATTAGAGATACCAAGGGAACATTTCATGCAAAGATGGTCTCGATAAAGAACAGAAATGGTATGGACCTAACAGAAGCAGAAGATATTAAGAAGAGGTGGCAAGAATACATGGAAGAGCTGTACAAAAAAGATCTTTGCGACCCAGATAGTCATGATGATGTGATCACTAATCTACAACCAGACATCTTGGAATGTGAAGTCAAGCGGGCCTTAGAAAGCATCACTACAAACAAAGCTAGTGGAGGTGATGGAATTCCAACTAAGCTGTTTCAAATCCTGAAAGATGATGCTGTGAAAGTGCTGCACTCAATATGCCAGCAAATTTGGAAAACTCAGCAGTGGCCACAGGACTGGAAAAAGTCCGTTTTCATTCCAATCCCAAAGAAAGGCAATGCCAAAGAATGCTCAAACTACCACACAATTGCACTCATCTCACATGCTAGTAAAGTAATGCTCAAAATTCTCCAAGCCAGGCTTCAGCAATACGTGAACCATGAACTCCCTGACGTTCAAGCTGGATTTAGAAAAGGCAGAGGAACCAGAGATCAAATTGCCAACATCTGCTGGATCATGGAAAAAGCAAGAGAGTTCCAGAAAAACATCTATTTCTGCTTTATTGACTATGTGAAAGCCTTTGACTGTGTGGATCACAATAAACTGTGGAAAATTCTGAGAGAGATGGGAATACAAGACCACCTGACCTGCCCCTTGAGAAATCTGTATGCAGGCCAGGAAGCAACAGTTAGAACTGGACATGGAACAACAGACTGGTTCCAAATAGGAAAAGGAGTACGTCAAGGCTGTATATTGTCACCCCGCTTATTTAACTTCTACGCAGAGTACATCATGAGAAACGCTGGACTGGAAGAAACACAAGCTGGCATCAAGATTGCCGGGAGAAATATCAATAACCTCAGATATACAGATGACACCACCTTTATGGCAGAAAGTGAAGAGGAGCTAAAAAGCCTTTTGATGAAAGTGAAAGAGGAGAGTTAAAAAGTTGGCCTAAAGCTCAACATTCAGAAAATGAAGATCATGGCATCCGGTCCCATCACTGCATGGGCAATAGATGGGGAAACAGTGGAAACAGTGTCAGACTTTGTTTTTTTGGGCTCCAGAATCAATGCAGATGGTGACTGCAGCCATGAAATTAAAAGACGCTTACTCCTTGGAAGAAAAGTTATGACCAACCTAGATAGCATATTCAAAAGCAGAGATATTACTTTGCCGACTAAGGTCTGTCTAGTCAAGGCTATGGTTTTTCCAGTGGTCATGTATGGATGTGAGAGTTGGACTGTGAAGAAGGCTGAGCACCAAAGAATTGATGCTTTTGAACTGTGGTGTTGGAGAAGACTCTTGAGAGTCCCTTGGACTGCAAGGAGATCCAACCAGTCCATTCTGAAGGAGATCAACCCTGGGATTTCTTTGGAAGGAATCATGCTAAAGCTGAAACTCCAGTATCTTGGACACCTCATGAGAAGAGTTGACTCATTGGAAAAGACTCTGATGCTGGGAGGGATTGGGGGCAGGAGGAGAAGGGGACGACCAAGGATGAGATGGCTGGATGGCATCATGGACTCGATGGACGTGAGTCTGAGTGAACTCCGGGAGATGGTGCTGAACAGGGAGGCCTGGCATGCTGCGATTCATGGGGTCGCAAAGAGTCGGACATGACTGAGCGACTGAACTGAACTTCCTACCCCAAGGCTTCCAATACTTCAGGGCCTTTGGGCCAGTCTCCAGTGCTTGCTCGAGATTCCAGAACATGCTCTCCCAGGGTTCCTTTCCATAGCCCAGGGCCAGTCATGCAACCACCTGGAAAGCCTTTTCCCTTTCTCTGTCTGGACTAAATATGCCTACTGGGAGGGTTGCTGTCCCTACTGTCACACTTAGGACACATCCTTTTAATTTTAACCCAAAGGGAACAGCACAAATTTGGATATTACTAATATCTGAAGGATGCTGCTGCTTTCAAAAATCTATTAACTATGGGGATTTTGAAGCCCTAGAAGGGGTACATGCTCAGAGTCAAGTAGGTTAGTGGATTTAGTCTGTAGGTCTATGAAAATTGTCTAGCCAGGTCATCCACTCATTCAGCTCCCTCTTAATTAGGAAAGAGGGGCTTTGAGAGCACATAATACAGATACTGGAAAAGAGTGCTCAATCGCTCAGTCATGTCTGACTCTTTGCGACCCCATGGACTGTAGCCTGCCAAGCTTCTCTGTTCATGGAATTTTTCAGGCAAGAATACTGGAGTGGATTGCTATTTCCTACTCTCTTTGGAAAAGTCAATGTTTTATTTGACTACTCTGCCATTTATTTATTATTGTTAAAAAAAAAAAAGCTGAGCACCGAAGAATTGATGCTTTTGAACTGTGGTATTAGAGAAGACTCTTGAGAGTCCCTTGAACGCAAGGAGATCCAAATAGTCAATCCTAAAAGAAATCAGTCCTGAATATTCATTGGAAGGACTGATGCTGAAGTTGAAACTCTGATACTTTGGCCACCTGATGCGAAGAACAGACTCATTGGAAAAGACCCTGATGGTGGGAAAGATGGCAGGAGGAGAAGGGGACGACAGAGGATGAGATGGTTGGATGGCATCACCAACATGATGGACTGAGTTTGACCAAACTTCAGGAGTTGGTGATGGACAGGGAGGCCTGGCGTGCTCCAGTCCATGGGGTCGCAAAGAGTCGGACCCAACTAAGCAACTGAAATGAACTGAACTGTTCCATTTATTTGGGAAGGGAGAGGCAGGGTATGTTTTTATTTTTTATTAGCTCTATTATTGGAGCAGCAGAGTGTGGTAATTAATAAACACATCCATCTTGGAGCCTTCCTGCCTGAGTTTGATTATGATTCCATGCCTGTCTTAGTTTGCAAGGGCTGCCATTATCAAAATACCCCAAACTGAGTGACTTAAACACCAGAAATTTATTCTCATAATTCTGGAGGCTAGGAGTCCCAGCTCAAGGTGTGAGCAGGGTTGGTTGTCTGGTGGAACACAATTCAAGTGCTTCTTGAATCTGTCTCCCAGCCTTTCATCCTCAGTATGGCTTTTAAAAAACCTCTTTTCTATTCCTAGAATAGATTGGTTTATTGAGTACTTCCCTCTATAGTTCCAACTGACTAGCAGAATGCACAGAAGAAACGCAATAAACATTTCTGACGGAATGAAGATAAGAATTTGGCAAGATAGGAAGGAGAGCCCTAAATAAGGAAAGAGGGGAGGATTGGAGGAGAGGGAAGAAAGAAGGGAAGGGAGGGCAAGTAACGGTCTGAGAGGGAAGGTCAGAAGTAAAGCGAATTGCTAACCTGTCTTATCAGTTACTTCCAGAAGCTCTCTGTCCTTGAAATAGCCGAGGGTACACCACAAAGTGTAATACAGTAATTGAAGGTTTTGCATTTCAGACTTGGCTTTAAAGTCTTTTAAATTAGCTTTATAATTCGTAAATTACTCAGCTTTGTAATCTTGGGGAAATTCTCTTAACCTCCCTTTCTTTTTCTGTCAAATGGGGCTAATTGGGGATTTGAATAGTGAATGAAATTATACCTGCACCGGACTGTCGTTATTTACTAATATTGTAACTATTTGCCGTAGGCTGGGCCACTCCAGTACCCACTGAAGGCCCGCCCCCCTGCTTCACTCGCCGCTCTCCCGTTGGTTGAGACAGCTCAGCGCTGCCACCAATCGGCTTGGTTCGAGGAGGAGCAGCCGAAAGGGCAGAACCAATGGGCGCAGGGGTCATGGGAACCTAAACAGTGGAGGCTTCCCGTCTGCAAGCTAGGGGCAGTCCCGGGCCTCCGAGTAACAGTTAGACTTTCACCGACCCCGGCCGGGGTAAGAGACACAGGGCCAAGGCCGGGAGAGAGGCGAGGCCTACAGCGTCACGTCTCTGAAGTGCGGTGTCCCCGGCCTCGCCGCTCACACTTTGGTCTTGAGAAAATTCTTCCCTCAAACTACGTCCTCTCCCTTCCCTCCGCTTCTTAGACCTGCTCACTTTCAAATTCCACCTCTTCCTGGTCAACCCCCCAGTGCCTTCCTGCACACTTCCTTTCTCTGTAACTTTTCTCCCGCCCCCCCCCCCCCACTCCCATCCGCAGCGCGTCCAGTTATTCAGTGGCCACTTTAATAACAGCTCTTTCCCGCCTTTGGTGATTTTCCCCGTAGTTAGGGCCATCAGTCCCTTCCATCTGTCTCCTATCCAACTGACTCTGGATTTGTTTGCACTTACAGTGGCATGTGAAAAACATAAAACGCTGCGCAGGTGTAAGTTGGCATTGCTTTCCTTCCACATTCTAGAGTGTTACTTGCACTGTGTTCCAAACAGCATCCACCACGGGTCCTGAATGTACTATTCCCTTTTAGTTTATCTCCAAACCAGTGTCCGTCTCTTGTCCTCTCCACCATCCTTAAGCTTATCTTTAACATTTAAATAGAGGTAGACTCTCGCCTCCTCTCAGACTCTCCTCACTTTCTCTATTACACTCACCATGCACTTCTTACTTTAAAATATATTCCTTTTGTGTTCTCACCTTTTTCATTCATGTCCTATGATTATTCCTTTTACTTTCTGCATTTATCTCTAAGTTTTAAATCTAAAATATGGCTGCACACGCTCCTTTTTTGTAAAGAAGCAGAATTTCCTACTGGGCTTACAACCATAAAGCAGGCTGTCCTATTCGAAGTTGATTTTAAAGTCTATTTTTAAAATTAAAACTAATTTTAAAGGTAAGGCCCAGAATGCACCCTGTTTTCTTTGAGAATCAAGCTCTTTTCTCTGTCGTTTTCACATTTTCTTTTCCACATATACAGGACTTCAGAAATCCTTCCCAAATTTTCTTAGGTTTGAACAGAGGTTGTGCTTCACTGGAAAAGCTCTCTGAAGAAGGCTTTTGAGACCTAGAGAATTTTCAGTCTGCATTTAAATTTCTATAGTGCCCGAACTGGAACTGTCCAGTTCAGAACACACAGCAACCTCGTGTGTTTTTATCTGAGAGATTGTTTTGGGCAGAAATGGGGTGAAAAGGGAATAGATGAGTTTCAAAGATGTTAATGATCTATTGCTTGTGTTAGGTAGTTAGAATAGAGAAAAGGAGTCCAAAATGGCCATGGCTAAAAGATGAGGACGGGAAAAGCCCACGAAAATAGGACAAAGGAAGGTCCGAGGACCTGAGTGAAGACCTCAGATAGAACAAACAGCACTCCTGGCTAAGCCCAGTTTGCATAGGGCAGGCCCAGGGGGAGGAGAAACACATCAAAGGAGGAGCCAAAGCACTTTGTCTCTGCCCCCCGCCTGGGTGCGCTGTTTATTTTGGTATGCCCTTTCCAGTTGACTCAGAGGTTAAAGCATCTGCCTGCAATGCAGGAGATCCAGGTTCGATTCCTGGGTTGGGAAGATCCCCTGGAGAAGGAAACGGCAACCCACTCTAGTATTCTTGCCTGGAGAATCTCATGGACGGAGGAGCCTGGTGGGCTACAGTCCACGGAGTCGCAAAGAGTCAGACACGACTGAGCGACTTCACTTTCCAGTTACTTTCCACGCTTGGAGGATGGATTCTCCTGCTAACTTCTAAATAAAACAGAGCTGTAACACTGATATGTCTCAGAGCTATAACATGGTCTGTCCAAGACCCGAGGGCTATGACTCACCGAGGGCTTTAATGTCTGTCACTCCAAATCTTTGTTGAGACAAGACAGAACCGAGGAGCGTACACTCGCCTGACACTTGCATTATTTAAAAAAAAAAAAAGAAAGAAAATATTTAAAATGTATTTTATTGATGGTGATTGTATCTTTTCCTAGGTAGGTGCAAGTATTCCCCAAGAAGAATGTTCATTTTGTCAAGAACAGCACCATTTGCCACCCTTGTGGGAATTTCATAGTACTTATTAATATTGGAATCAAGAAAAAGACTGTACTCCAGTGTATGAATGGAATTGTGGGCATCCTGGCAACTAGTGTTCCTTATGAAGTTGTGGCTTTTTCTGACCAGCAGCTCTGTTCCATCATCTGCATATACAACTTCCTCTGAAATGACCAGAAAGATCAAATTAAAAGATATCTTGCAAGACTCTTACTTTACCATGACCAAAGGATGGTATTAAAGATGTGACCATATCTAGTTCTTATAAATGTAGGGTTTTGGGGTTTTTTTGACTGGTTGGGTTTTTTTTTGTTGTTGTTGTTGTTGTTGTAATAAGCATTTTTAAGGACCAAATCAGGCTGATCACATAGGATTTAATTAAGTAGGCTAGAGCCTTTCTACTCAAAGTGTGGTCTGCTTACAGTCAATATTGCCTCACCTAGGATGGCTGAAACTCTGCACCCATCATGGACCTATGAATCAGAATCTGTATTTTAACAGTATTTCCCCAGTTAATTCATATGCACGTTAAACTTGAGAAGCACTGGACTAGAACACTACTAGAGCACTAACTGCTGTTTAAAAACCTTTTTTAGAACAGTTTTTTCTTTCCTGATGATTTATTGAAAATCTGGCTGAAGAGATGTGTATAACTTCTAAAGATAAGTCTCTGAGCCTCAATTTCCTTTTCTATGATAAAGATAAATCTACTGTCAAGACTGTGCTGAAAAAATTGAAATTATATATATAACATATACCCTACTATGTTATGCATAATTAACATATATGTTAACATATAAATGACATGTATAATATGTCACTTATGTACTACGTCAATCAGTGTTTTTGTTGTTCAGTCACTCAGTTGTGCTGAGGGAAGGAAGAGACTTTAATCAGAAAGCCAGCTGACAGAGAAGATGGCAGGCTAGAGCCTCACAATAACCATCTTATCGGGGTCTGGATGCCAAGTTCTTTTATAGATCAGAAAGAAAGAAGCAATGAGGAACTCAAGTCAAAAGGCAGAATAGAGAGTGTGATGCAGTGGGGAAGTAAAGCTGAAAGGGTGTTCAGTCTTGCAAAACATCTCCAAGGGAATGGCCTGCCTTTTGAAGGGGCGTGTTAATCTCTCCTTTCACCGGTGGGTAGGGACAAAGTTTCTCTCCATGTGCTGAACAAAGGCACTTTAGTTTACAGTCAAGCAGAGGAGCAGGGTCCTCCAGGCACGCTATTAAGTATGATTATAATAATAATAGCAATGAAAAAGCAAGTCAAAGAGACAGTTTCCAACATGGAGTCAGAATTGGCTTCCTCCCTGCAGCAATACAAGGTATGTCTACAGGCATACCTTGTTTTATTGTTTGCAAATATGGCATTTTGTGTGTGTGTGTGTGTGTGTGTGTGTGTGTGTGTGTGTGTGGCAACCCTGCACTGAGCAAATCTGTTGGCACCGTTTGTTCAATTCGTGACTCTGTCCCATTTGGTAATTCTTATAATATTTCAAACTTTTTATTATTATATTTGTTATGGTGATGAGTGATATTTGATGTTACCATTGTATTCATTTTGGGAGGCAATGAACTATACTTATATAAGAGGGGAAACTTAATCTCTAATTTTTTTGTATGTTCTGACCGTTCCATCAAACAGCCATTATCCTGTCTCTCTTTCTTCATGTCTCCCTATTTCTTGGGACCCAACAATATTGAAATTAGGCCCATTAATAACCTGACAGTGGCCTCTAAGTGTTCAAGTGAAAGGAAGAGTTGCATATCTCTCACTTTAAATCGAAAGCTAGAAGTAATTAAGCTTAGTGAGGAAGGCATGTCAAAAGCTGAAACAGACTGGAAGCTAGGCCTCTTATACCAAATAGTTAGGCAGAAATGAATGCAAAAGAAAAAGTCTTGAAAGAAATTCAAAGTGTTACTCCAGTGAACACACAAATGATATGAAAGTGAAAAGGTCTCATTGCTGATACAAGTAAGTAAGTGAAGTCACTCAGTCGTGTCCAACTCTTTGTGACCCCAGGAGTCTGCCAGGCTGCTCCATCCATGGGATTCTCCAGGCAAGAATACTTGAGTGGGTTGCCATTTCCTCCTTCAGCGGAACTTCCTGACCCAAGGATCAAACCAGGGTCTTCCGCTTTGCAGGTAGACTGTTTACCATCTGAACCACCAGGGAAGCCTACATTGCTAATATGGAGAAACTTTACATTTCTTCTGGATAGAAGATCAGACCAGCCTTAACATTCCCTTAAGCCAAAACCTGATCCAGAGCAAGTCCCTAACTGTCTTTAATTCTATGAAGGCTGAGAGAGGTGAGGATGTTGCAAAAGAGAAGTTTGAAGCTACCAGAGGTTGGCTCAAGAGGTTCAAAGAAAGATGCTATCTCCATAACATAAAAGTACAAGGTGAAGCAAGAAGTGCTGATGTAGAAGCTGAAGCAAGTTATCCATAAGATCTAACTAGGTGGCTACACTGAAAAGATTTTCAGTGTAAACAAAATAGCCTTATATGAAAAAGATGAAGAAGACATCATCTAGGACTTTCCTAGCTAGACAGGAAAAGTCAATTCCTGGCTTCAAAGCTTCAAAGGACAGACTGACTCTCTTGTTAGAGGTTAATGCAGCTCGTGACTTGAAGTTGAAGCCAGTGCTCATTTAATATTCTGAAAGTTCAGGGGCCTTTATAATTATAATAAATCTCCTCCACCTGTGCTCTATACATGGAATGACGTAGCCTGGATGACAACACATCTGTTGACAGCATAGTTTACTGAGTATTTTAAGCTCACTATTGAAACCTACTGCTCAGAAAAGAAGATTTCTTTCAAATTGCTACTCATTGACAATGCACCTGGTCACCCAAGAGCTCTGATGGAGTGTACAATGGGATTGGTGCTGTTTTCATGTCCTAACACAACATCCTTTCTGGAGCCGACGGATCAAAGAGTAATTTCAAATTTAAAGTCTTATAATTTAGGACGTGTTTGTTGTGAGACAATAGCTGCCATAAGTAGTGACTCTTCTACTAGATCTGGGTAAAGTAGATTGGAAATCTCTGGAAAGGGTTCACTGCTCTAGATGCCATTAAGCACATTCATGACTCACTGGAAGAGGTCAAAATATCAGTATTAACAGAGGTTTAGAAGAAGTTGATGCTAACCTTGATGGATAACTTTGAGAGGTTCCAGATTTAGTGGAGAAAGTTACAGTACACGTAGTGGAAATAGCAAGAGAACTGAAACTAGAAGTTTAGCCTGAAGATGTGACTGAATTGCTGCAATCTCACGATACAACTTGAATGGATGCAGAGTTGTTTTTTTATTGGTGAGCACAGGAAGTGCTTTCTTGAGAAGGAAACTGTTCCTGGCAAGAACGCTATGACGATTGTTGAAATCGTAACAAAAGGTTTAGAACATTATATAAATAAGCTTAGTTGACAAGGCAGTGACAGGGTTTAAAAGGATTGACTCCAGTTTTGAAAGAGGTTTTATTGTTGCTAGCTGCTGACAAACAGAATTGCATGCTACAGAGAAATCATTCATGAATGGGTGAGTAAATCAAGCAAACTTCATTGTGGTCCTATTTTAATAAATTGCCACAGCCACCCCAACCTTTAGCAATCACCAACCACAGTCAACAGCCATGAACAAGAAGGCAAGACCCTCCATCAGCAAAAAGCTTATGACTCTAAAGGCTCAGCTGATGGTTATTATTTTTAGAGATAAAGTATTTTTAAAATTAGGTTGTATAAATGATTTCTTTAAACATATTATTACACATTTAATAGACTATATTATAGTGTAGACATAACTTTTATATGTATTGGGAAACCAAAAAATTTGTGATTCACTTTATAGCAATATTTACTTTATTCCTGTGGTCTGGAGCCAAAGCTGTAATATCTCTGAGATATGCTTCTATATGGACTGTATCTACTCTTCATCTTTAAAATACTCCCAGTTTGGTTACTTGGTATAGTCTTATCAAAGGAATTAATAGTTAGTTCAAACTAGTAGCCAACATTCATGTTGAATCATTAAACTCTAAAGGAATCCATAATAAAATTAGGATTAAATCATCAAGGATATACAATGTTACTACTGTTATTTAATATCAACTTGGAAGTTCTAGTCAATGCAACAAAATATGAACATAATAAAACTTATGGCTAGGGGAAAAGAGATAATGGATAATATAATAATCTCCTAGGACTGATAAAAGAATGCTCAGTAAGATGCTGGTTTCAAAATAAATATCCTTACAATTAGAAGATTTAAATACTTAATAGTGCCCCTAATGAAGAAAATTACAAAAATCACTGACATAATATTTAAACATATAGAGACATACTCCTGCATGGAAAGTCTGGTTATCATATATGTAGTTCTGATATTCTTTACAGAAAGAAATTCATAGTTTTATCAAATGTTTTAGAGACCAGGAGTACTTAAATGAATGATTTCAAGGTTCATCTAGAAGAACAGAAGGTAGAGAATGGGGATAATTTGAAACAGAATATGACAAGGCAGAAGGCCCTCCTTAGCATTATGGTGCTGTCATAATATAGCGTGTGGGACTGGTTCAGGAGTCACTTAATCGGTGAAAGACTGGAAGAGTGAGGACAGGCTCTGGAATACATGAAGCTAAGTATATGATGAAGACACTCCCAGAATAATACCCATGCACAGTAGATGATATGAATTATTATTAAACAATAGTGTTAAGAAAAATATTAGAACAAAAGTATCAAGTTAAGTCCTTATGTTATACTGTATGTCAAAACATAAATCAAACAAAAGTAAGAGAGAATATAAACAACTAACCTATTGAAAAATAGATGAAACTGTGGTAGAAAATGGAAATAATTTAAGGATGAGGAAGGACTTTTGGCACAAAGGAAAACAGTGAAAATAGAAAGATTGACATATTTCATTATATACAAATTTTAAACCTATGCATATTGAAAATACCATGAAAAGTTAAAAGGCAAATAATAAACTGAAGAAAGTATTTGGGACAAATATGGCAAAATATTTTCAGACCATTTATGAAACAAGAAAAAAGATATCTCATTAGAACAATAGATAAGGATCTCACCCGAACCACAAAACTACTAATGACCAAAAACATAAAAAATGTTTCCTTTGAATATTCATCTTATAAAGTGTCATTTAAACAAAGGTGAGGTTTTTCTACTTATCAAAGTCACAATTCTTTTAAAGCTCATATTTGCTAGCACAGAGGGCAGTGAAACTGGGAGCACTCTTTTCCTAATGGTGGGAATATGAATTCAGACAAGCTTCCTGAGAGGTAAATATCTACTCTGCATCCACTTCAAGAACTATTCAGTTTAAAGGAAATAATCAGAAATATGGCCACTCATTTGTGTGCAAATGAATTAAAAGCACTGTCACAACAGCAGAAGACTGGAAGCAACCTAAATTTCCAGTAATCTGTGTATGGTTAAATAAGTTAAAGATCCCATAAAGAGGTACTATGCAAACGGTAAAATTCACATTTTTGAAAAATTATTAATGATAAAATGCTCAAGGTAAACAAGCAAAAAGAAAAAATTCAATAGAAGTCGATCCAAGTTCCATTTCTAAAATGAATTATTATGCAGGCTATTTATTTAATCCATGATTATTATAGCTATAAAGAGCAAAGCTATATTTAACAAAAAAATGTATTTTTATAAGTAAAAACACAAGAAAACACCAAAAACAAATTTATCAGATTTTGTAGTATAATTAAGGAGCATTTGTTTTTCTTTTCTGGATGGCTAGTGTGTGTGTGTGTGTGTGTGTGTGTGTGTGTGTTTTCTTCAAAAGTCTTGTGTTTTGTAAATTTAAAATAAATGTAAAGAAAGTATACAATTAATAATCTTCAATGATGGGAGGAAGTGTCTGTCTAGCAAGGATAGAAAATTATTCCATTAAAGCCTCTGTCCAACAAGAAATTATATTTATTTTTGCATTGGATGCTCAGAAAATACAAGCTGTTTTTATTGATCAGACTATGCTAAATAAACCCAATAAATGATAAACTTTAGTGGAATAGTAAGTTCAATTAAAGTGAAAAGTGTGAAAATGCAGAGAACAGGGCAAAAATATGCAGAATGAGCAATAGAGAATTGAATGTAAAGAAGACAGACATAGGAGAAGACACAGGAGAACCACAGTGAAGCACAGCAGCTAAAAGGGGAAACTAAAGCCTCACACACAAGGAAGCAGAAGCAGACCCTTCCCTGTATTAGCATCCTCACTATGTAGATTTTAAACATATTGTTGCTAAGACTTTAAAGTCAAGTTTCATTTGTTCAACTGTAGGTACAAATGAGAAAATAACTTTTTATAGTTGTTCTAAGGACTGGAAGATATTAAGCTAAGGGCCAGATATGGCCTAAGGGACAGAGACATGCAATTAAGCTAGAATTATTGCAACTGCCCAGTGTATTTCAAGTTGTTTGAATAACTTCTCTAATTACCGTGTTTCATATATTTATGGAATATTTTATGGTTCTTGGGCCATTTCAAGGCACACAGGGACATACATACTGCAGTGTGCTTAATTCATCACTGAAGTCATGAGACGGTGACCTCATGGCCTTAGTTCACTCAAAAATCTTTTAAACACAGATCTTAACTTTGCTCATAGCTTTCTGTTAATAGTGTTAGAAACCAGCCTAGACATTGCATGAGGCAAATACATTTGAATTATGTGAAAATTATTAAATAAGGGAAATTAAACTATAAGGCTATAGTTAACCTGAACATAATGATTAAATCCTTGCACTGTATTTTATATTATAGGCAATGTTCTCCTGGACTATACTTTCCTTCAGTTACTATGGCACCTACCTGCCTAGTTACTCCTCTCTCCCAGAATTTGCCCTCTGGCAAGTTGCAGCCTCCTGCAGAATTCCTTTCATTGGGTCACACTTTAATTCATCCTTCTGGATTTTATCAAAGCACGTCTACATGAGAAATTGGAACAAGGAAAAATGGAAGGAATAAAAGTCCTAATCATAAGGCTCAATATAATCAGTACTTTCAGGCAGCAAATTGGCAGGGCAAAAGCTAACAGAGATTAATTACTGTCTTTCTCTTCTTATTAATGTGTTATAATATTTCCTTTGTCAAGTAAAGAATACATGAATAAGTACATAAAGTTTCATCTTTTCTTCAAAGGGTACCTATGAATTATTTTCATTATTTCCACTAATGCTGAAATTAAGATGGTCTTCATATTAGAGCTCAGTTTGAAGTAACTGTTTTTAGGGACATTAGAACAATTAAATGTGCAGAGACTGGAACATTATACCGCATTATACCGCATTTCACAAGTATAGGAAATACTTGTGAATAAGACACATGTCTGGTCTTTGCTGGATCATTTCATGTGGTCACCTTCAAAGATGCATTCACTGTTCTATCCAATAATATAAACTCCTTTGGGGGGAATTTGTCTTATTGAGGGGAAATACTTAATATTCTCAATCCAAGAATGATTGTGAATACTTACATACCAGCATTTTTCATGGAAATATGCAACAATCTTGATTTAGAGAATAACATTTAGTTTATGCAGAATTTCTTTACTGTTTGTGCAGAGAAATTTTACTGATTACCGGTGGTCTAGTTGTTAAGACTTCATGTTCCCACTGCAGTGGATACAGGTTTGATCCCTGTTGGGGAACTATGATCCCGCAATCGGCCAAAAATAAAAATAAAAAAAAAACCCACAGCAACTTTCAGTTCAGTTCAGTTCAGTTGCTTAGTCGTGTCCGACTCTTTGTGACCCCATGAATCGCAGCACTCCAGGCCTCCCTGCCCATCACCAACTCCCAGAGTTCACTCAGACTCACGTCCATCGAGTCAGCAATGCCATCCAGCCATCTCATCCTCTGTCGTCCCCTTCTCCTCCTGCCCCCAATCCCTCCCAACATCAGGGTCTTTTCCAATGAGTCAACTCTTCGCATGAGGTGGCCCAAAGTATTGAAGTTTCAGCTTCAGCATCAGTCCTTCCAAAGAACACTCAGGACTGATCTCCTTTAGAATGGACAGGTTGGATCTCCTTGCAGTCCAAAGGACTCTCAAAAGTCTTCCCCAACACCACAGTTCAAAAGCATCAATTCTTCGGTGCTCAGCTTTCTTCACAGTCCAACTCTCACATCCATACATGACCACTGGAAAAACCATAGCCTTGACTAGATGGATCTTTGTTGGCAAAGTAATGTCTCTGCTTTTTAATATGCTATCTCGTTGGTCATAACTTTCCTTCCAAGGAGTAAGCACCTTTTAATTTCATGGCTGCAATCACCATCTGCAGTGATTTTGGAGCCCCAAAAAATAAAGTCTGACAGTTTCCACTGTTTCCCCATCTATTTCCCATCTATTTGAAGTGATGGGACTGGTTGCCATGATCTTCGTTTTCTGAATGTTGAGCTTTAAGCCAGCTTTTTCACTCTCCCCTTTCACTTTCATCAAGAGGCTCTTTAGTTTTTCTTCACTTTCTGCCATAATGGTGGTGTCATCTGCATATCTAAGGTTATTGATATTTCTCCCGGCAATCTTGATTCCAGCTTGTGCTTCTTCCAGCCCTTTACTGAGATATAATTGATGTATAATTCACTGTGTGTGTGTGTGTGTGTGTATACAAACAACTTTATATGTATATAAACATCTTGATAACTTTTGACTTACCCATAAAAGCATCACTATAATCGGGATAATGAGTATATCCACCATCTCCAAAAGTTTTCCTGTGCTCCTTCAGGTCCTTCCTTATTGGCTCTCACCACACATACCCGTACACCACTGAAGCCCTGCCCCTCACTCCCAGGGAATCACTGATGTGCTTATTCACATTCTGGGTTAGTTTGCATTTTCAATAATTACACATACAATATATACTCTTTCTGGGGGGTCTGGCTTCTTCCATGCAGCACAATTATCTTTAAATTTTCCCATGCTGCTGTGTTTTAGTTGTTGATTCCTTTCTATTCCATGGTATGGATATATCACAATTTATTTACCCACTCACCTCTTGATGGTTGTATCAGTTTGCTAGGGTTGCCATTAACAAAGTACCACAAACTGAGTGGCTTAAACACAGAAATTTATTGCCTCAGTTCTGGAGGCCAGAAGTATGAGATCAAGTGTCAGTAGGATTGATTCCTGCTGAGCTATGATGGAGAATGTATTCCAGATTGTGAATAACTGTCCTCGTGTTCACATGGTGTTCTCCTTCTGTGTATATCTGCCTCTTAATTTCCCATTTTATAAGGATACTAATCATACTGGAGTAGGGCCACATTAAATTACTTCATTTCATTTAGGAAAGACCCTGCTTCCAAATACAGTCACATTCTGAGATACTGAGAGTGGGGACATCAAGCTACAAATTTTGAGGGACAAAATTCAATTCATAGCAATACTTAAAGGATGAGCTTTGTGACAAGGAAAAGGGAGAGGATTCCAAGCAGGGGAAAGGCATATGCAGAAGCCGTAAGGTCAGAAAACTTTGAAGATCTAATTAAGCAATCATAATGATGTGAACAAGAGATCAGCTATGAGAGGCAAGCACAGGGACAGTCTGAGGCCAGCTCATGATCAGCTATAAGAATAAGTAGTTTATCATCCAGTCTATCAGCATGGACTGTGATAGCCGTTAGTCATTTGAGCATTCTGAGACAGGAAGTATGTTTATATTTCTGCAGGAGAGTCTTAAGGAAAGCCCACAGTATAGCCAAATTTGATGTCAAATCAGAGAAGGTGATCCAGTAAGACATGAGAACACTTGGTAAGATAAAAGCATGGTATTATTCATATTAGTGAAGCAAAGCATCAGCTGTGTCTTCATTGCTGACTCTTGTCTCCATCAGAGACCATAGTCACAGGCCTCGGGGCTGTTCTGCAAGTAGAGGTTGAAGAAACCTCGAAGGGTCTTCACATCGGTGGCGAGAGATGATACTATGGGATCATTCTTCATGGATGCCATCCAGAGCTTTAGATTTGGAGTATGGTCTACATACCTGCAGGAGATGGAAAGAATGAAGGGATGAACAAGGCTAAGTAGGAAGGCATTGCAAATGCTCCTGTAACTCACCAGTTTCATATTGTTTTCCTCTAATCTTTTCAAGTAGTCCTTTAGAAATATTTCTTTAAGATAGGCATAATCATAAAATATGAGATTTGAAAGATATTGTAGAGGTCCTTGTTTTGTGGAAGAGGAATCTAAAACTAGAGTGAAGTGAATTGCTCAGTTAACCTAAGAACTTGTCCAAACTGAGACTGATATTTTTTTAAATTGAGAACATTACATATTTATTACTCTCTGATCAGACTGTGACTAATAGTAACTGTAAGCTCTAGGAAGTAGGACTAAGCTAAGGTGGCTGCTAAACTGCAAAACATGGAGTTTGGATAACAGTGTGGGACTCTTGCTGGTAAATGGGAGGTGGCATTGGTCACACAATCCTGCCTGACATCCTTATGAAAATGTATATCCTTATGGATTTTTAACCAAGAGGGAAGGAGTAAATCATTTTTCAAACATTTTACTACCTGTCACAGAACTCCCCACCCTGGCCCACCCCCAGAGATGGGAGAAAATCATGAGTGTAGGTATAGGACATGCCCTGGAAAGTCAAAGTATCCTTCTGTTGGCTGCTCCCATTAATCTACTTGATGAGATACATTAATTTTGCCCATTAAAAGGTTAGTATATACAATTCCAGTTATCATTATCTTAAATTATGCAAAAAAATTCAAATGTCTTACTCATTTAACTCCAAGGCTTCTAGCCATTCAAACCAGGGCCAGATGAGGCAATCAATCATAGAAAGAGAATTGCCACCAAAGAAGGTTGTCTTCTTATTAGTCAGAACCTGAACATTAAACAGCATAAGAATACTTCTTATTTCTGCATCCGGTAAGGCAAGTCAAGTAAGTGACAGTAGCAACTTTTGCCCTGACATAGTCAAGTTGGGGTTTGTCTGATTAGCTTAAGCTTTAGAATCTCTTGGTTTGGGATAATGCAAAACAGTCTATTTTACTGGAAAGGGGAATAAAGAAAAACAAGCCACAGAATACAAGATCTTTGCAATACACATACCCAACAAAGGACTGGTATTCAGAATATAGAAAGAACTCCTGGGAATCAATAAGAAAGAGGCAAACAATTCATCAGAACATTGGGCAAGACTTGAATTTCACCAATGAGAAGTTCCAAATGGTCAATAATCATTTGAAAAAGTGCTCAGCTACATGAGTCATTCAGGAAATGCAAATTAAAATGAAAATGTTATACCACTTCACATTCATCAGAAAGGCTAAAAGGAACAAGAATGAAGTTAGTAACTCTGTGGACCCACTGCTGACAGGAGTATAAATTGGTTTAGCCATTTTTTTAAACATTGTCTACTAAAGCTGAGTGCATGCATATTCTATAACCCAGTAATTCTACTTTTTGAAAATGTGAACATATAGTCACTAAAACATAGGTGTAAGAATGTTCATCACAGCACTATTTTATAACCCCAAAGTGGAAATGTTTACAGTCCATCAGGACTAAAATGAATAAACTGTGCAGGAGTCATACACTGGAACACTATGCAAAGTACAGGAATGAACTAAGTACACACACTATAGATGGACTTCAGAAACTTGATATTATACGAAAGAAGTCAGACCCCAAAGAGTGAATATTATGATTCCATTTGTATGAAGTACAAAAAGCATTCAAAACCAATACTCTCTTTCTTGATACGGGTGCCAGTTTCATGGTTGTGTTTACTTTATAAATTCATCAAGCTATACTCTTGTGCTTTGCGTAAATCTCTGCATGTAATACTTCAGTAGAAAAGTTTACTTAAAATATATTGGAAATAACTAGATTCATTATTAAACAGATGCCAAGTAAAATTCTTTGAAAACCAAGCACAAAAGTGTGTGCCTGAAATTTAAGAAGGTGAATTGGTATTACAGTTTTACAAAGAGAAGAACTGAGATTATTATCTAGCTAATTAACACCAAACCATTTTGCCATAAGATATCCATAGGTTTTTTCAGGGCCCTTATAATATTCTGCGTTGTAAACAGGTTCTTTATATCTACCTGAGTATGTTTTTGGTCTACCACCAAATTAACCATCTGCGTCTATCACTTTCTACCTCCCATACTGTTCAGTAGAGTACCTTGAATTATTAGGTACTCAGAATGGTACAATGAATCAATATTGTTTGGAGCTGTCCTTAAAACTGTAGTGACTGGTAATTACATTGTGCATAATAAAGTAAGTATTATAGTTTCAGTCAGAAGGAAATAACCTCTCAGCAGCCTGAAACATGGAAATGATCATACTCATTTCAAAGCATGAGTCTTTAACTGGGAGTCTATAAGCACAGATGGGAAGAAACTTATATGCCTCCCAACTAACCCCAAATTTAGCAGGAAGTATATGGATTTTCTACTGCTAAGAGGGTCAGCACCCTCAGCCTCCACATTGTTCAGGGCCAACTACAGTTGTACATAGAGATTTTTTTGAAATCAGGAAACATGATCATCTTCATGTCTGTATATACACGAAAACTTAGATGAAATGGACAACTTTCAGTAAAAATAGAAATTACCAAAATGATTTAAGAAAAAATACAACACTCCCCCAAATTAATTACCATTAAAAACTGAACTCTACCCACATAAAAGACACCAGACTCAAATATTTTACAGAAATAGCCCAAACATATCAAATGGTTTCAGAGCTTAGACATTCAGAAAAAGTAACAACTGATTTTATGAGGTGAGAATATCTTTGATATAAAAAACCAAATAAAGATACTATAACAAAGTAATCAACTATATAAACAAATATACAAATATTCTTTAAATATTAACTAATTTTAGAATATATATGAAAACCATTTAAAACAATTAGGTTTTATCCCAGTAATGCTAGCATGGTTCAACACCAGAAGAAGCTGTTCAGTTCAGTTCAGTCGCTCAGTCGTGTCCGACTCTGCAACCCCATGAATCACAGCACTCCAGGCCTCCCTGTCCATCACCAACTCCCAGAGTTCACTCAGACTCACGTCCATCGAGTCAGTGATGCATCCAGCCATCTCATCCTCGGTCGTCCCCTTCTCCTCCTGCCCCCAATCCCTCCCAGCATCAGTCTTTTCCAATGAGTCAACTCTTCGCATGAGGTGGCCAAAGTACTGGAGTTTCAGCTTTAGCATCATTCCTTAATCTGTTAGTTATACTATACTCTTCAGTTTAAAGGGAAACATTTTTTATGAACATTTGAAAAGATGTAATAGAAACAGACAAAGCATTCAATAAAATCAAACACTCATTCACAGCTTTAAAAAAAATAGCAAACTTCGAGGCTCAGTTGGTAAAGAATCTGTCTGCAGTGCAGGAGACCCGGGTTTGATCCCTGGGTTGGAAAGATCCCCTGGAGAAGGAAATGGCAACCCACTAGAGTAGTCTTGCCTGGAGAATCCCATGGACAGAGGGGCCTGGCAGGCTACAGTCCATGGGGTCGCAAGAGTTGGACATAACTTAGCGACTAGACAGAGAGAGAGAGAGTAATAGAACTTTCCTAATGGAAAAAAAAAAAAGGTTTCTGAAATAATCTACAGCAAAATTCATACTTACTGATAAAAGCCTGCATTTCCATATGAAACAGGAACTGTGTCTTCCCTCAGTAAAAACATAATGCTCAGTGTGAATGGAAGAGGAATTCTTGTGTAAAGGTCCAAATGGCTCTCCTGCAAAGCAGGTAAACCATATCTGGGCTTCCCCAAGTGTCTGTCTAATTCATGGCATCTCTTTGTGGCGGGGAACGTTTATTATATAACATTAAGTAGAAAAAAGAACACAAATGATTTATGCTCTGATTACAGTTAGGTTAATGTTTAAAAATATACATAGAACAAGCATAGAAAAATTAAAACAGGTGACAAATTGTGGAAATGTGGGTGACATTTTTCCTTGATATTTTAATGTCAATGAAATAAAATGTTCTAAAAGCAAGTCCATGATAAAACATTTTTAGGTGTTTTCATTTATATCCGAAACACAACAGCTTATAGCTATCTGCTGTAAACTAAAATTTCCTTTTTGGTGTTATTGCTAATTGCTTTAAAGTGATTTTGGAGATGGGAATATGAAAAAAAAGAATAGAAGAAAAAAATAGATACCATGTATTATTCCCATAAAATCAAGAAGGGGTTGATTACCTCCTCCAGCTTGCTGAATTCTTTATACAGTTCTTCTTTTAGGTCAGAGCAATCTTCCTTATTTTGCTTCCTAAGAAAGCTTACCATCAAAGATGGTACCTAGACAGAGAAAAATTTCTTCGTTTATCAGTGTAAAGCTAACTATATCAGCCCCTTCATATAAAAGCACCACAGAACCCTTATAGTCCCAGAGTCAGGGTGTTCTAGAATCTATACTCAGAGAAAAACAGTTTCTGTACTCTTAAAAATAGTTTGTGACCTAAGATGCTGTAAAAAGTCAAGATTTTATAAGGAGCAATTAGAAGCAGCCATCTTGTTGAGTTTGAGTCAAACATATCTTAAAAGGACACTGATAGAATTGTTGCTCATTGAATTGTTGAGAGGCTGAACAAACAGGTCTGGAACTGAACTGGACCATTCCAAAATCATGCTGGAAACTGACCTGATGGGAAGCAATGCGGGAGACCCAGGTTCAGTCCCTGGGTCGGGAAGATCTCCTGGAGAAGGAAATGGCAACCCACTCCAGTACTCTTGCCTGGAAAATCCCATGGACGGAGAAGCCTGGGGTCGCAAAGAGTCAGACACGACTGAGTGACTTCACTTTCACTTTGCCACCAGTGAACTGAGCACTCGATGCTACAATTTGTGTCCCTGCCAGATGCTGGACTATAAGGTTAGTAATGCCAGGCTGGAATTGAATCTTGCAGTCATCCCAGCTCGTAAAAGCCAGGAGTTCTGCCACCAGCCACTCTCATCAGCAGAACCGGTGCCCCACCCCATGCCTACTTCTCCACATGTCTCATTTCTGAACTGAACCCTACCATGTGTGCACGTGAGAGGAAGAGCCTAGGTCCCAGGCCTTGGCACCAGCTGCAAAGAGAGCTGGGAAGGAGATTTTCCTGATCTCTACCTTGGGACAAGCAGAAGACAGCTCAAAGTGGTTGACAACCTGAAGACTTGACAGGCGTAGCAGCAGATGCTTTAATGCTTGTGGTGGAGGTGTTTGTGTTTTAATGCTGTCTTTGGTACTGTCTCACTGCAAGAGACAGAAATCCACTTGTCCCAGTATAAATAAGCAAGCCCTCGTAAAAGTACAGGAGAATGTCCAGAAAGCCTGTCCATGTTGGTACAGCTTGCCTTCATTGGAACTGAAGGTTTGCAGGCAGCCATTCCTTCCACATTTCCATCTGGATCTGGATGGTCTTTCATCTCTGCTTCTCCTTGAATGTCTGCTTCATATTATTTGCCCAATGTCAATTCCCTTTGCAATGTTCTTAACCTCTGCTTTCCTAAAAATTCTTTTTTTGTGTGTCTTTGGGTTGTTAAGTCTCCAATGATATAAACATACAGCTCCAAAACCTCAATATCTTTATTGTCTTAGTTTGTGTCTCATTCCCAAGTTTTCAGGAAAAAAATTATTGGTCTGGGGTACAGCTGGGGCATTTCTGGCTTGCTGAGCTGTGGTCAGGAGGATGGGGTCATGTGGTACTTAAGCCAACCTCTTCTCTGAGTGTGAGCAGGGAAGAAACAGTGGGTATCTCCAGCTGTTAGCTCCTTTTCTTTCTAGACTACAAGGAATCTCAGTATTACGATTCTTTAATTCTCCAATATCTGTCTTGTAAACACCATATTCCCTGTCTATCATCTTTGACAGTGGCAATCACTTTCATTCTGCTAAGCCAGACTCCCTCTTCCTTCCCCACTGGTTTTTCCCTTTTCAGTGTTTCCTTAAACAATATGTTCTTCCTACAAGTCTCACTTTCTAGATATATATATATATATATATTTTTTTTTTTTTACCATTTCTTTCCCTAGAGACAAGATGTTTCCTATTATGTTAACATATATCCTGATGAACTATCAGAATTATATAGATATTATATAGATATAACCTGATGTGGCTATTCACATGGTCTACTGTTGGTCATTTCTTTTTTAATACTAATTGTTTGAACTAATCTAATTGTTTGAATTAATACTAATGCTAATTCAAACACAGAAAGTACTTCTACAGGAATGCCATTACTCAGCCCATAAGGAGCTGTTGCCAACACACAGGAGGTGCTCACAGATAAACACTGTGGCCAGAAGAACAAGAGCTAACACTGAGTATTTACCATGTATCGGACTTCAGGTGTTCTATATTAACTGATTTTTTTCAGTGGCACAGGAACCCTTATTATACTCATTTTATACATGAGCTGAGGTACAGAAGTAAATAATAAGTAACTTGCTTAGAGTCACACAGCTAAGAAGTGGCAAGGCTGGTGACAAGCCTAGGCAGTGAGCCTAGGAAACACGGCTCTCATCCTCAGAAGCTCACAGCCCTGGCACAACACATAGGCATACAACTTACATACAAGAAGGCAGCAGTCCCCACGGAGGAAAGTTAGCACATGTGGGAACAGAGCTGGGCACTAACAAGCTTCTGGAAGACAGCAGTCTCCGGACAGGCACAGTGGTTCCTTAGTGTTTGCTGGGGGTGGCAAGGTGCGGTGGAGGTGGGGGTTGGGTTCCAGGACACCCTGCCATCAGATAGGAAAATCTGAATGCTCAAACCCCGTATATAAATCGGCACAGTATAGTCAGCCCTTAGCCTCTATGGTTCTACTCATACAGGAGTGCAGACTGCACAAAAGAGAACCTGAGACAACCAGGCAAAGTGAGAAGGGGGAAGAGTCTTCTAGAAAGACTAGAGAAGAAGGTAGCAAGTCTGGGAAAAATTTCAGCATGACAAGAATATAAAGTGTTAGGAAAGTAAATAGGATTCAGATCATGAAAGGGCGCATAGGACATGTCAGAGCCGGCAAGAGCATAATCCTGTTTCTTTCCCTCCCAAATCACTGAACCAAGAGTGACAGCACTGATTCAGCTTTAAAAACAAAGACATTTTAAATAGGAGCTGAAATTTCTTAAACACGCACCTTAGAAAAGGACTCAAAGACCATCTTTTGGCAAGCCTTCTCATAGGGGTCGCCTGGCAACAGCTTCTTCTCTGGATATGCTTCATCCAGGTACTCACAAGTGATGGCAGATTCATAGATCAACTGACCCAGACTGGTTTCCAGAACCGGCACTAGGCCTAAGGGATTCTTCTTGAAAAACCACTCAGGCTTATTTTTCAGGTTGATGTTGATGACTTCATGCCTGAAAAACACATAAAAGACAGTGAAGACAGTAATATTTTTCTTGTATTCCTGAATAAAATGTCATCGGTCCCATCACCCACTTAGCTGATCAGACCCCAAATTTTGGAGTCAGCGTGGCCTTGATTCCTTCCCCCTACCCCCTCTTCCTCAAATCATCTGGATCAGCAAGACCTGTCAGCTAGACCTTCAAATCACAGCCTGGCTTCATCTGTTTCTCAGCTTTAACACTGCCACCTCGTCCAAGACATCACCTGCCACCTGGACCTCTATGGTAGTCCCACTGGCCCCTCTGCTTCCACTGTGGCCTCCCTACAGTCAGTCATTCTACTCATGCACGTGTACTCAGCTGCTAAGTCGTGTCAGAATCTTTGCAACCCCATGGCCTTGGACTGTAGCCCACCAGGCTCCAGTGTCCGTGAGATTTCCCAGGTAAGAATACTGGAGTGGGTTACCTTTTCCTTCTCCAGGGGATCTTCCAGACACAGATACTGAACCAGTATCTCCTACATTGGCAGGTAGATTCTTTACCACTGAGCCACCTGGGAAGTCCCCACTCTCCATATACAAAGGTAAGTTGGATGAGGCCACCCTCCTGCTTATTTACAACAATTGCTCCTCACTGCAATGCGGATAAACTCTGAACCCCTTTTTATGCCATGTGATCTGGCCCTAGGTTACCTGTCACATCTGTTTCCTTTGACTTTTGCTTTGGTCATTATGATCTGACCACACTGGCCTTTTTTATATCTCTTGAATTACTTTCTTCATTGAACTTAAGATATGCATCTGAAGTTACTTTGCTAACTTAATTACATATTTGTTATGTCACCTCCTTAGAATGTAAGCTCCATGAAAGCAGTGATCTGCTTATGTGTCTTGGTCATAGTCATAAACAAACATGTAAATGAGCAAAGTTTGAAATAGATTCAAATGGTATGAAGATATATAAACATTTTTGGATAGGTACTCAACACACATTGGTTGAATAAATAAGTGGAAATTCTTCAAGACTGTCAATTAGATATTCCATTTGGGACTAAGATGTATCTTAATTGTAAAAATATCTGAGCCAACTAATTGAGTTTGTTCAGGTCTCACTACATGAGAATCAACATGGTATTAATAAAATTCAGTTTCTTTTGCTAATCTGAACAGAAAGGTCATCAATTTTTACAAGAATATTAAGGAATCCGAAAAATTCATCCACAAAATAAGCTTTCAGATTAAATTTCCATGCATTGATATTTTTTTTAAATGGCACATGAGTAAATTACACTAAATAAACCCATAAAGAAGAAACAGATGAAGTCTGAACTATATTAAGATTGTTTTTAGATCTGATTGCTGTCCTGCCTGAAAGATTTAAGATCCCCTGGAGAAGGAAATGGAAACCCACTCCAGTATTCTTGCCTGGAGAATCCCATGGACTGAGGAGCCTGGTGCGCTGCAGTCCACGGGGTCACAAAGAGTCGGACACGACTGAGTGACTTTACTTACTTACTAAGAGGAAGGGGAGTTTCACATAATTGTTAAAGTCAGGTCTCAGGTCCATATCATTGTCAAAGCTGGATAAGTGTTCAATAGAACCGATTAGTTACTCAGAAAAAATACATCCCAACATCTTTTGTTCCTTTATCCCATCCACCTGAGTAGCTACAAAATCATTTAGCTTGAGGATTAAATACACAATCCTACCCTCTCTCCCATAGAAAGAAAGGAATAGCCAGAATGAATAGAGGCATTTGTGTGTATGTATTAAAGGGTTCGTCTGCTGACAGATTACTGTACACTCATATACAAGCCACTGCAAGAATAATGAGGCTCTCTGCCAAGGAATTATCAAGATTTCTGAAATTTCATACTATGAAAACAAAAGGTAAATTCTGGGCTTTTGTAATAAAGAAGGTTCTCAGAATACACATGCATTTTGGTAATCTGGCATGATGAGCCAACAAGGTAATATACCTGCTGCAACAAGTTGGAAGATGTGCCTTTTAGAGAAAACCAGGCTTTAGTAGATTGTATAATGATCCAACTGGTCAGTCCTAAAGGAAATCAGTCCTGAATATTCATTGGAAGGACTGATGCTGAAGCTGAAACTCAAGTACTTTAGCCACCTGATGCGAAGAACTGACTCATTTGAAAAGACCCTGATGCTGGGAAAGATTGAAGGCAGGAGGAGAAGAGGACGACAGTGGATGAGATGGTTGGATGGCATCACTGATGCAACAGACATGAGTCTGAGTAGGCTCTGGGAGTTGGTGATGGATAGGGAAGCCTGGAGTGCTGCAGTCCATGGGGTTGCAAAGTTGGACACAACTGAGCGACTGAACTGAACTGATAATGCTATATGGTCAGTGTGCATGCATGCTAAGTCGCTTCAGTCATGTCTGACTCTTTGCGAGCCTAAGGACTGTATAGCCTGCCAGGCTTCTCTGTCCATAGAGATTCTCCAGGCAAGAATATGGAGTGGGTTGTCATGCCCTCCTCCAGAGGATCTTCCTGACCAAGGGATCGAATCTGCATCTCTTAAGTCTCCTACATTGGCAGGCAGTTTCTTTACCACTAGCGCCACCTGCGAAGCCCCATAGTAAAGTCAGCTACCTCTCTAATCAAAGTCCCCTGGGAGGTAAACTAATCCATGAACATAGTAGACCTCTGTTGTTTTCACTGCCCGGCAGCTGTTACCACCTTTCACCCTCATACACACGTTTTTATGGTAAATCAATCCCGTTTCCCTTTGAAAACTGTGCTAGTAAAATAGGGTTGTTTTCAACCTAGAAGTCCAGAGGATTTTTCTTTTAAAAAAAATTAATTTAATTTTTGGTTGCACTGAGTCTTTGTTGCTGTGCAAAGGCTTTCTCTAGCTGTGGAGTGGGAGTTACAGTCTAGTTTGGGAGTTACACTCTAGATTCTTCACCTGTATGAGCACAAGATATGTCTTCTTCCAATCCAACTGAATTGGATATCTGTTAATTGTAATAAGAGATTCTGACTAATACAGTAAATATTACAATATTTAGATAAGACAATGTTTGATAAATGTTACTAAATGTTGAATATTTTGCTATGTGTTCAGAATCAGTTTCACCCAGAATATGGTGGAAATCTTACTGAAGTGATGACTAATTGATAAATAATTTTTTTTTTTTTTTACCCTTTGGAATATATCTTACCTTTTTTTAGGGAAAAGGAATTGCCTGCTTAATTCTCCCCCTAGAAGACTAAAAGAAGTTTATACATTCTAAGCACATAGATAGAAAATTTCTTTGGAATGGGAACTATCTCTTAAAACTTCCACACCACATGCATCTAATGTTTGTTCAACAGATTCCAAAGGTCACTGTTAGGGAGAAGGTTCCAGTGGCTCTTCAGTGTCAGAGAAAAACCAGTGACTTGCATATTTCTTGTGGAAAGTGCCTATGTCAATAACCTTGCTGTGTGGCTTCCCCAAAGCGTGAATTTTTAGGCACAGACACTTTATTTGCTTCAACCAATAACCCAAACTATAGAAATATGCACAGTACAATTAACTCAGCACTCTGCCCAGAGGAGTGTCAAGGCCAGGACTCTGGACTGGGATATAGGGCAACACAGCAGCACTCAGGATCTGCCAGAGCTCAAAGAGCTGCTGCTTGTGAGCACACTTGCTGTGATCCCTGCATACCACGAGCTTTACTGGAGGTCTAGCTTTTCTGATCCATAAAATGGCTAATCTAAAGGGAATGTCCCAGACTGGTGGAGTCTGTGGCATCGGCTCCCCCGCCCCGCTCCTACCTTGGGTATAGGGTCCATAAGTTGCTCTATCTCGGAAAGGCTTAAAATAGTTTATTTTGCAGTAAATGGGTCCTGCCAGAGTTTCCCACTGAGGCCTTCCTCAGCAGCTGGTTCATGGCCAAATCGGGGAGCAGCCCCCTCCTTAGTCCTCACCGGATTCCCTTGGCCCTCAGGACCAGGAGCGTCCTCTTGGCGTAAGGACAGAACCTCATGCTGTAGACACGGATCAGGCCCTCGGGGACGGGCCCCGGGGGCGCGCTTCCTGCGGGGAGAAGAGGACGCAGTTACAGCCCAGAGAGTGGCAGGGACCCCCAGCCTCCAGGTGTCCACCGGACCCAGCGGTGGAGAGGTCCCGCGCGCTGCGGCCCCGGCTTCTTTCCCCGGGCGGGTGCCTTCCCAGGAGGTTCACCCGCACCCCGACCCGCGGCCGAGGGTCGCCCAGATCCCCGTTGCAGATCGCGAAGGGCAGCCTCACCCTTCCCCAGGCTCCTGACCGTTCCGCCGGACATTGCAGCGCAGCACAGGCCGAGCTCCCAATGGAGTTTAAAGTTCAACCAGGAAGTCTGTCGCCCCTCCCCTATTTTTCTCAGAAGCGCCAGGCTGCGGCAGACGCCAGCCCGGCCTAGGCTGTGTGCACAGGGACCCGCGCTGCCCGGGCGCTGAAAGGAAACCTGAGCGCAGAAGCCCCTTGGGCGACCCGACCCAGCGCGCAGGCGGATTCCCCACCCTCTTCAAGAAGGAAGGCCCAGCTACCGCAGCTTGGGTGCCTGGAGGGAGATCACAGCCAAAATTCCCACTGCAGGCGCCTTTGCAGTACATGTGAAAACTGGAGTCTTAAACTCACCCTCTCTGAGCCTGTTTCTTCTGCACTATGGTTGTTGGAAGGATTCGATTTTTACTAAGTTCTTAATACACAGTAGGAGCTCAATAAATTGAGGTTTATTATGACTACTATAAAACGGATCAATTACAGGAAAATAAGTATATACTCTCTGTTGCAACTGCTTAGCTTTACTGTAAAAACTTATTATTTACATCTTTCTATCCAGAGAAATGATGCTCACATGTTGCTTTCTCAATTTTCTTGTACACATTGCCTTTCACAAAAAGCAAATACTTGTCTAATACACAGGTCATTGATACATTTACTTAATAAATGGAGTAATTTCCAATATGCTGTATAATCTTTTTCCATGTTTAAAGATCCTAGAAAACCTGCTTCATAGGTGAACATTTTGTTTTATTTTATTTTTTATGGGTGAACATTTTAGCGAGATGAGAAAAATCATCTTTCAGATATCACAGAGCTTGGCTACACCCAAGAAAAGCTGAGAAGCTGGGAGTGAGATGAATTCTTCGTGGAAAATAAATGTCCTTTGTTGTTGTTTTGTTTTCCTGTGGATGGTTCTGGACAGATTTTGGGTTTTAGAGCTCAATAAACTCGAATAGACCATTGCTCTTTTGGCCTTTAAGACAAGCTGAGATCTACAAAGGGATAAAACTTCAAGTTGAGGATTAGGCTTAATCTGTCCAGGACTGGTCTAGTGATGCTGGGATGGATATTTGCAAGGAAAGAAAGTTGAGAGAGGTAAAGTGGGTTTAGGAGGATTGCACACTTCCTAAAAACGGTGAAACACACTGCTTATCATCTTTGGAAGCTCGGGGCTGCTCCTTGCATCACTGATTAGATTTTTTTAAAGTATGGGTCTTAGATTTTATTTCTAATATCAAAAATCATTCACAGTGAGAACTTACCCATTTTCCTCAATTGTCCCTCCGAGTCCATTTCTGGGACAGCCTGTCTTTCACCTTCCAGACTAAGGAAGAAAGAGCATTCCGCTTCCTGTGATCTGCACGGCGCAGAGGTCACGGCATCTCCACCTTAATACCAGCCAGAGGTATTCCCCAGAAACCCAGTTAGAGACCTCCATTTTCATCTAAAACCCAGACTGCAGAGAGAAATGCTTTTCTACTGCTTCTTCAATTTGATTTTATTCAGTTTCTCCTTTGCTCTAGCACAGGGCAGGTTCGGCATCTCAGGTCATGGCTGATTCCAGCCCAGATCAGTATCTCTTTCCTAGAGTTCACACTTCTTTCCCACCTTCTGTCATCTACCTGCCATTTACTCTGGGAGCAGTAGCAAGATTTGCCTCCTCACCTTCTTTTCTAGTGATGACTTTAAAATGCTCCAGTTGTAGTTAAAGGAATATTGTGTTTTCTAGGGGTGGGGTGGGGGTGCAGGGAGGGCTTGATGGAACACAAATAAGTCAACTAGTGAGGGAGTGGCAACAGAAACTATCCAGAGCTTAAGCAATACTTGAGAAGAAAGTTTGACTGTTGTCCAAGCCACTTCTCTCTGTGACTCAGCAATGTGGGATTTTGTCAGCCAATCAGTGCAGACCCTTAACACCAAGCACCACCTGTGTTTGGCACTCACATTTCAGCAAAGAAATTCTTCAGGGCAGAAACACATAGCTCCACTTCTTCCTCACCCCATGTCAGCAAAGTCCATCACCATCTCTGATTGTGATAATCAGACTCCCAGGAGCATCCTGGATTCTTCCTTCTCTCTTACCCTTCTTTATCAATCCATCACCAAAGCCCATAATTGTTGTTGTTGTTAATATTTATTTATTTATTTGGCTGTTCTAAGTCTCAGTTGCAACATGCGGGCTCTTTGATCTTCACTGTGGCATGTGGGATCTTTACTTGTGGCTTACAAGCTCTTAAATGCGGCATGTGGGGTTTAGTCCCCCGACTAGGGATCAAACCCAGGCCCCCTGCACTAGGAACAAAGTCTTCTTCACTGGACCACCAGGAAAGTCCTGATATAGGTTTTTACCTTTAAAATATTTTTAACGCATTACCTCATCAATGGTTTCAACTTGGGGGTTATTTTGCCCCCACCCCACAACGGAACATTTGGCAATATCCACAGACATTTTAAAAAATTATCTTACTTACTTATTCTTGGCTGTGCTGGATCTTTGTTGCTGCGCAGGCTTTTCTCTAGTTGCAACAAGTCGGGGCTGCTCTCTGGTTTCAGTACGCATGCTTCTCATTGCGGTGGCTTCTGTTGCAGAGCTCATACTCCAAGGTGCCGAGGCTTCAGTAATTGCCACACATGGGCTCAGTAGTTGCTGCTCCCTGGCTTAGTTGCTCTGAAGCATATGGGATCTTCCCTGATGAGGGATCAAACCCATTTCTCTTGCACTGGCAGGTGGATTCTTTACCATTGAGTCACCAGGGAAGTCCCTAGACATTTTTGATTGTCACAACAGTGGAGGTGCTATTAACAGGGATGCTGCTAAACATCCTGCAATGAGACTTACCCCCATATCCAGTCCCAGATGCCAGTAGTGCTCAGCTTGACAACCCTGCTTTGCTTCCCTTGTTAGAATCATGAAATCAATTCCTAACAGATCTTCCTATTTCTATTCTCCCCACTCTCCTACCCAAATGATAATCCTCCAGGCAGAATGATCTTCTATAAACATAAATCTTATCTTGCCATTCCTCCATTTAAAACCGTTTAATGTCTTTCCCTGGCTCTTAGGATAAAGACCAGCATTCACAACTTGGCCTTTACCTGGCCCTTGCTCCTTCTCCAGCCTTCAGTGTTTTCTACTGACCTTCCTCTATTTCAATAACACTCCTCTTCCCAGTTCTTACCATCTGTTGTCCTGCCTTGATACTTTAAAAAAAACTGTCCTCTATTCCTTCCCCATCCCCTCCCCTCAGCAATCACTCTTTATCCTTTAAATCTCAGTGAAAACAGCACATGAACACAGCAATCAGCTCTGACACTGCCCATGCAACCAGGAGAGAATTACATCATAAGCCCTCATAATATCGTTTTTCTTTTCTTCTTAATTCAGTCTACCATTCTACGTTTATGTAATGAAATGGATGTCTATTCCTCACTCGTTGGGCCCCACTAAGAAGGCAGTTCTTCTAAGTTCCACAAAGAAAGGAACTGTATCTGGTTTGCCCACTATTTTGTTCCAAGCGACTAGCACAATGCACAGTAATACTCAGTAAATATTAATATTTTCGAATGAAATGAAGAGAGAAGGGGGCAAGATGAGAAGGAGAGACGTAAAGAACGGAAGAAAGAGGACCAGAAGGGAGGGAAGGAGTGGAGAAGTAAAGGGGGGGCGGGGGGGGGGGCAAGAGAGGGAAGGGGAAGGGAGGAAGCAAGGACAAACTGCGAATCTTTTTTGATCCGTTACGTCCAGAAGCTGTATGCCTCCTTGGAATAGTGGAGGGTATGTTAGAGTATGTAATTAGTAATCAAAGGTTTGAAGCTCTAGATTTAGACTCGATCTGGCTTTAAGTCCCTCTCAGTTTTGTAGTCTTGGGCAATTACTTCTCTTACTCTGCTTTCCTTTTCTACAAAATGAGTCTGATAGAGGATTTGCATATTAAATGAAATAATCTGAACCGCCCTTGGAACAACGTCTGGCACGGTCAGCACTCAATATTAAAGCTTGTTATTGCTATTTATTATTTGTGTAATTACTTGTCCGAGGCTGGATCACTCCAGCACCCACCCTGGGGCCAGCCCCTTGTTTCGCCCTCCGCTCTCCCATTGGTTGAGACAGCTCAGCACTCCCACCAATCCGCTTGGCTCAAGAGAGAGCAGCCGAAAGGGCAGAACCAATGGGCGCAGGAGTTACCGTATCCCGGATACGGTGTAAACAGTGGTGGCTCTGCCAGCCCAGCAGCCAGGGACTTTAGGGTAACCGTTGCAGACCCTGGCCTGGGTCAGGTGTTGGCTGCCCCCGGCCGGCTGAGAAATATCTGGGCCATGGCGCAAGGCCGGGAGCGAGATGAAGTCCACAACGTCGCCCTTGGCGCGTCCCTGTCCGTGAGGTGCGGCGTCCCTGCGACTGACTCCTCTCGCGGAAATTCTTCCCTCAGAACTACAACCTCTCCCTACCCTTTGCTTCCTCTTGTCCTGTAGACCTGCCTTCCCACAAATTCGACCTCTTCTTCAGCCACCAACGCCTTCCTGCAGACTTCCTTACTCTGTGACTTCGCTCCCCTCATTTCCTTACTCAATGACAACAGTTCCATCTCTTTTTACTCCTCCTTGCCCCCCACAACTCACCTCCCGCCCCCTACCCCGCCGCTGTCTTACCCAGTACTTCTCTCCGACACTCTTAATTTCTGCCTCCTCTTTCTGACTATTACCTTCAATAACCTTTTCCTTTCATGTATGTTCCCCACCGCCCACACCCATCCCAGTGACAGCCCTCTTTCCATCCTAATGGTCTTTGGTGATTTTCTCCGTACTTAGGGCCATCAGTCCCTTCCTTCTCTCTCCTATCCACCGACTCTGGATTTGTTTGCACCCATAGTGGCCTTTGAAAAACGTAAAACGCTGCGCAGGTGTAAGTTGGCATTGCTTTTCTTCCACATTCTGGAGTGTTAATTGCGCTGTGTTCCACACAGCATCCTTCACCGGTCCTGGCGGTACTCCCTATTCCCTTGAAGCTTCTCTCTGAACCAGTGTCCTTCTCTGATCCTCTCCATCATCCTTAAGCCTATCTTTAACATTTAAATAGAGGTAGACTCTCCCCTCATTTCAGACTCTCGTCTTTGTCTTCTTCCTCTAGCTTAACATTCACCACACACTCCTTACTTAAAAATATATTACTTTTGTGTTCTAACCTTTTCATTAATGTCTACTTACTTCTTTTAATTTGTGCATTTATCTCTAGTTTTAGATCTAAAACATAGCTGCACACACTCCATCTTAGTAAAGAAGCAATTTTCCTATTTGGCTCCGAACCACTAAGCAGGCTCTCTCTCTTTTTTTTATTTTAACTTTTCATTTTATATTGGAATATAGCTGATCAACAACCTTGTGATAGTTTCAGGTGGATCCAGGCTATCTTATTTAAAGCTTTTTTAAACATTTATTTTTTAAATCATAACTAGTTTTAAAGGTAAGGCCGAGGATGCACCTGTTTTCTATTAGGATCAAGCTCTTTTTGCTCTCTCTTGTTTTCACTTTTTCTTTTCCATGCATACAAGACCTCAGAAATCCTTCTGGGATTTTCTCAGAAGGAAGATTTTCTTTGAGGTGTGAACAGAGGTTGTGCTTCACTAGAAAACTCTCTGAAGAAGATTCTCAAGACCTGTGAAACTTTAGGTCTACACTAAAGTTTCTTTAGTGCCTGAGCTGGAACTGGTCTCACAGCAACCTTGTGTGTTCTTTCATCTGAGAGATGGTTTGGGGCAGAAAGGGGGTGAAAAGAGAATAGATGAGTTTCAAAACTGTTCATGATCTATTGTTTGCTTTGTTTAAAACAGAAAGAAAAAGTATTTGAAATGTATTCTATTCTACTGATGTGACCTATTTTTTCCCAAAGATGGGTGCAAGGATTCCCCAAGCAGAATGTTCATTTTGTCAACGACAGCACCATTTGCTACCCTTCTGGGAATTTCGTAATATTTATCAATATTGAAACCAAGAAAAGAACTGTACTCCAGTGTATGAATGGAATTGTGGGCGTCGTGGCAACTAACATTCCTTATGAAGTTGTGGCTTTTTCTGATCGACGGCTAAGACCACTCATATACATATACAACTTTCCTGGATTAACCAGAAGGACCAAATTAAAAGGTATCTTACAAGACGCTTCCTCTGACATGACTGAAAGATTTTGTCTTAAGATGTGACCAGATCTAGCTCTTATACATGAAAGTTTTTTTTCTTTCTTTCCTTTTTTTTGAAAGATTGTTTTTTCAGTTTTGGTGGTTTTCGTTTTGTTTTTTAGGAATACACATTTATAAGGAAGGAAACAGGGGGATCACTGAGAATTTAATTAAGTAGGATAGAGCCTTGCTACTCAATATGTATTCTCCTTACCATCAACATTGCACCACCTAGGATGCTTGTAAATGCAGAAACTCTGCTCTCATCCAATACCTACTGAACTGTAATCTACACTTTAACCAGATTCCCTAGGTGATTCATATGTACATTAAACTTGAAAGGTGCTGGATTAGAATACTGTAGTATAGCAGTAAATGCTGTTTGTAAACCTTTTTCAGAACAATATTTTCTTTCCTTATGATTTATTGAAAATCTAACTGAATGGATATCATATAACTTCTAAAGGATAAGTCTCTGAGCCTCAATTTCCTTATGCATGAAATGAAGATAATGGTATCTTCTGTTAACAAATGAAATTATATATAACATATAATGCATAATATATAATGTCTGTGAAAATATATGTATATATATATATATATATATATCTCACACGTTTTTCAGTCATGTGTGACTCTTGCAACCCCATGGACAGTACACTAGGCTCCTCTGTCCATGGAATTTCCCAGGCAAGAATAGTGGAGTGGGTTGCCGCTTCCTTCTCCATATGTCATATATACAATGTCAATCAATGTTTCCTACCATTTGAGTTATTATTAACTCATTCATAGACACAACTGTCGCAGACTGGCCTACTGCACATTGGGAACTATCTACAGGCATATCTTGTTCTATTATGCTTTGCTTTATTGTGCTTTATAGATACTGTATTTTTTAAAGATTGAAGGTTCATTGCAGCCCTGCATTGAGCCAGTCTACTGGCACCATTTTTACGACAAGTATTTGCTCACTTCGTGTCTCTGTGTCACATTTTAGTAGTTGTTACAATTTTTCAAGCTTTCTCATTATTATAACATTTGTTGTAATGATCAGTGACCTATTCAATAGAATACAGTTACTATTGTATTTGTTTGGGGGTGCCACAAACTACACCCATATAAGATGACAGACTTAATCTCTAAATCTTTTGTTATGTGCTGACTGTTCCACTAGCAACCATTCCCCTGTCTCTCTCTCTCCCTCCTCAGGCCTCTCTATTTCTTGAGACACAGCAATATTGAAATTAAGCCCATTAATAACCCTAAATATTGAAATTAAGCCATTAATAACTTCCCTGGTAGCTCAGTGGTAAAGAATCTGCAACGCAGGAGGCACTGGAGATGTGGGTCGATCCCTGGGTAGGGAAGATCCCCTGGAGGAGGAAACGGCAACCCACTCCAGTTTTCTTGCCTGGAGAATCCCATGGACAGAGGAGTCTGCCAGGCTACAGTCCATAGTCTCTCAAAGAGTCGAACACAACTGAAACAACTGAGCATACAGCACAATAACCATACAATGGCCTCTGAGTGTTCAAATGAGAGGAGGAGTCACACACCTCTCCCTTTAAATCAAAAGCTAGAAATAATTAACCTCAGTGAAGAAGACATGTCAAAAGCCAAGAGCGGTCAAAAACGAGGCCTCTTGCACCAAATAGTAAACTAAGTTGTGAATGCAAAGGAAAAGTTCTTAAAGGAAATTCAAAGTGAACACAGATATAAGAAAGCAAAATAGTGTCATTGATGATATGGAGAAAGTTTTAATGATCTGTATGAGATGGCTGGATGGCATCACCGACTCGATGGACATGAGTCTGAGTGAACTCCGGGAGATGGTGATGGACAGGGAGGCCTGGCGTGCTGCGATTCATGGGGTCGCAAAGAGTTGGACACAACTGAGCAACTGAACTGAACTGAACTGAACTGATGAGCAAATAGCCTTAAATTCCCTTAAGCCAAAACCTATTCAAAAGCCAGGTCCTAACTCTTCAGTTCTATGAAGACTGAGAGAGCCGAGGAAGCTGCAGAAAAAAAATTCAAAGCTATCAGTTCATGAGGTTTAAAGAAAGAAGTCATCTCCGTAATATAAAAGTGTAAGGTGAAGCAACAAGTGCTGCTGTAGAAGCTGTAGGAAGTCAAAAGATCTTGCTAAGATAATTAATAAAGGTGGCTAGACTATGGAACAGATTTTCACTGTATTTAGATAAATCAGCTTTGTACTGGAAGAAGATGTCTTCTAGGACTTTAATAGAGAGAAGAGGTCAGTTCAGTTCAGTCGCTCAGTCATATCCGACTCTTTGCGACCCCATGAACCGCAGCACATCAGGCCTCCCTGTCCATCACCAACTCCCAGAGTTCACTCAGACTCACGTCCATCGAGTCAGTGATGCCATCCAACCATCTCATCCACTGTCATCCCCTTCTCCTCCTGCCCTCAATCTTTCTCAGGATCTTTTCAAATGAGTCAGCTCTTTGCAGCATGTGTCCAAAGTATTGGAGTTTCAGCTTCAACATCAGTCCTACTAATGAACACTAGTGAACACCAAATGATCACCTTTAGGATGGACTGGTTGGATCTCCTTGCAGTCCAAGGGACTCTCAAGGGTCTTCTCCAACACCACAGTTCAAAAGCATCAATCCTTCGGCACTTCGCTTTCTTTATAGTCCAGCTCTCACATCCATACATGACTACTGTAAAAACTATAGCCTTGACTAGATGGACCTTTGTTGACAAAGTAATGTCTGCTTTTGAATATGCTGTCTAGTTTGGTCATAACTTTCCTTCCAAGGAGTAAGCGCCTTTTAATTTCATGGCTGCAATCACCATCTGAAATGATTTTGGAGCCCCCAAAAATGAAGTCTGACACTGTTTCCACTGTTTCCCATCTATTTGCCATGAAGTGAAGGGACCGGATGCCATGATCTTCGTTTTCTGAATGTTGAGCTTTAAGCCAACTTTTTTACTCTCCTCTTTCACTTTCATCAATAGGCTCTTTAGTTCTTCTTCACTTTCTGCCATAAGCGTGGTGTCATCTGCATATCTGAGGTTACTGATATTTCTCCTGGCAATCTTGATTCCAGCTTGTGCTTCCTCCAGCCCAGAGTTTCTCATGATGTACTCTGCACAGAAGTTAAATAAGCAGGGTGACAATATACAGCCTTGACGTACTCCTTTTCCTATTTGGAACCAGTCTGTTGTTCCATGTCCAGTTCTAACTGTTGCTTCCTAACCTGCATACAGGTTTCTCAAGAGGCAGGTCAGGTGGTCTGGTATTCCCATCTCCTTCAGAATTTTCCACAGTTTATTGTGGTCCACACAGTCAAAGGCTTTGGCCTAGTCAATAAAGGAAAAATAGATATTTTTCTGGAACTCTTTTGCTTTTTCGATGATCCAGCGGATGTTGGCAATTTGATCTCTGGTTCCTCTACCTTTTCTAAAACCAGCTTGAACATCTGAAAGTTCACGGTTCACGTATTGCTGAAGCCTGGCTTGGAGAATTTTAAGCAATACTTTACTATCATGTGCTGCTGCTGCTTCTAAGTTGCTTCAGTCATGTCTGACTCTGTGCGACCCCATAGGTGGTAGCCCACCAGGCGATGAGTGCAATTGTGTGGTAGTTTGAGCATTTTTTGGCATTGGCTTTCTTTGAGATTGGAATGAAAACTGACCTTTTCCAGTCCTGTGGCCACTGCTGAGTTTTCCAAATTTGCTGGCATATTGAGTGCAGCACTTTCACAGTATCATCTTTCAGGATTTGAAATAGCTCAATTGGAATTCCATCACCTCCACTAGCTTTGTTTGTAGTGATGCTCCCTAAGGTCCACTTGACTTCACATTCCAGGATGTCTGGCTCTAGGTGAGTGATCACACCATCGTGATGATCTGGGTTGTGAAGAACTTTTTTGTACAGTTCTTCTGTGTATCCTTGCCACCTCTTCTTAATATCTTCTGCTTCTGTTAGATCCCTACCATTTCTGACCTGACAGAATGTGGTCCACTGGAGAAGGGAATGGCAAAGCACTTCAATATTCTTGCCTTGAGAATCCCAGGAACAGTATGAAAAGGAAAAACGATAGGACACTGAAAGATGAACTCCCCAGGTTGGTAGGTGCCCAAGATGCTATTGGAGATCAGTGGAGAAATAACTCCAGAAAGAATGAAGAGATGGAGCCAAAGCAAAAACAATACCCAGTTGTGGATGGGACTGGTGATAGAAGCAAGGTTCAATGCTGTAAAGAGCAATGTTGCATAGGAACTTGGAATGTTGGTCCATGAATCAAGGCAAATTGGATGTGGTCAAACAAGAGATGGCAAGAGTGAACATTGACATTCTAGGAATCAGTGAACTAAGATGGACTGGAATGGGTGAATTTAACTCAGATGACCATTAAATCTACTATTGTGGTTAGGAATCCCTTAGAAGAAATGGAGTAGTCATCATAGTCAACAAAACAGTCCAAAATGCAGTACTTGGATGCAATCTCAAAAAAGACAGAATGATCTCTGTTCGTTTCCAAGGCAAACCATTCAATATCATGGTAATCCAAGTCTATGCCCCGACTAGTAATGCTGAAGAAGCTAAAGTTGAACAATTCTATGAAGACCTACAAGACCTTGTAGAACTAACACCCACAAAAGATGTCCTTTTCATTATAGAGGACTGGAATGCAAAAGTAGGAAGTCAAGAAACACCTGGAGTAATAGGCAAATTTGGCCTTGGAGTACAGAATGAAGCAGGACAAAGGCTGATAGAGTTCTGCCAAGAGAACGCACTGGTCATAACAAACACCCTCTTCCATCAGCACAAGGGAAGACTCTACACATGGACATCACCAGATGGTCACCACCGAAATCAGATTGATTATATTCTTTGCAGCCAAAGATGGAGAAGCTCTATACAGTCAGCAAAAACAAGACCAGGAGCTGACTGTGGCTCAGATCATGAACTCCTTATTGCCAAATTTAGACTGAAATTGAAGAAAGTGGAGAAAACCATTGGACCATTCAGGTATGACCTAAATCAAATCCCTTATGACTATGCAGTGGAAGTGAGAAATAGACTTAAGGGATTAGATCTGATAGACACAGTGCCTGATGAACTATGGATGGAGGTTCATGACATTGTACAGGAGACAGGAATCAAGACCATCCCCAGGAAAAAGAAATGCAATAAAGCAAAATGGCTGTCTGAGGAGGCCTTACAAATAGCTGTGAAGAGAAGGGAAGCGAAAAGCAAAGGAGAAAAGGAAAGATATACCCATTTGAATGCAGAGTTCCAAAGAATAGCAAGGAGAGATAAGAAAGCCTTCCTCAGTGATCAAGAAATAGAGGAAGATATCAGTACCTGGTTTCAAAGCTTCAAAGGCAGGCTGACTCTTGTTAGAGATAAATGCAGCTTGTGACTTGACATTGACGCCAATGCTCATTTATCATTTTGAAAATCTAGAGCTCTTAAAAGTTATGGTAAATCTACTCTGTGTGTACTCTACAAATCCTGTTGTCTCTACTCTACACATCCTGGATGAGAGCATATCTATTTACAGCATGTTTTACTAAATATTTTAATATTCAGTAAAATATTTAATGTTTAATAATTTAATATTTCACTATTGAGACTACTGCTTGGAAAAGAAATTCCTTTCAAAATATTACTGCTCATTGACAGTGCAGCTGGTCGCCCAAGGGTTCTGATGGAGATGTACAAAGAGATTAATGTTGTTTTCATGCCTGATAACACAACATCCCTTCTGCAGCCTGTGGATCAAGGAGTAACTTCTCCAGTCAAGTCCTATTGTTCAAGAAATATATTTTGTAAGACTGTAGGTGCCGTAGGGAGTGACTCCTTTAGTAGGTCTGGGCAAAGTATTAATGGATTGAAAACCTCTAAAAAATATTCACCATTCTAGATGCAATTAAGAACATTTGTAATTCATTGAAAGAGGTCAAAATATCAATACTAATAGGAGTTTGAAAGGAGTGGATTCCAACCCTGATGGGTGACTGAGCAGTTCAAGACTCAAAAAAAAAAAAAAAAAAAAAAGACTTCAGTGGAGGAAGTCATTGCAGATGTGGTGGAAATAGCGAGAGAACTAGAATGAGAAGTGGAGCCTGAAGATGTGACTGAATTGCTGCACTCTCGTTGTAAAACTTAAACAGAGGAGGAGTTTCTTTTCACAGATGAGCTAAGAAAGTGGTTTATTGAGTTGGAATCTATTTCTGGTGACAATGCTATGAGGTTGTTGAAATGACAAGAAAGGGCTTAGAATGTTACCTAAACTTGGTTGATAAAGTGATGGTAGAGTTTGAGCAGACTGACTTCAGTTTTGAAAGGAGTTCTACACTGGGTAAAATGCTATCAAACAGCACTGCCTGCTACAGAGATATCATTCGTGAAAGGAAGAGACTTTGACGTGGCAAACTTCATTGTTGTCTTACTATAATTGCCACAGCCACCCAGCCTTCAGCAATCATTTCCCCAATCAGTCAGCAGCCATTAACATCTAGGCAAGTCCCTCCACCAGCAAAAAGATTGTTATTTACTAAAGGCTCAAATGATGCTTAGCATCTTTTGGTAATCTCTTCTCCAGGGGATCGTCCCAACCCAGGGATTGAACCCAGGTCTCCCACATTGCAGGCAGATTCTTTACAGTCTGAGTCACCAGGGAAGTCCAAGAATACTGGAGTGGGTAACCTATACCTTCTCCAGCAGATCTTCCCAACCCAGGAATTGAACCAGAGTGTCCTGAGTTGCAGGTAGATTCTTTACCAGCTGAGCTATCAAGGAAGCCCCATCTTTTGGTAATAAACTATTTTAAAATTAAGAAAGGTACATTTTAAAAACATAATTCTATTGCACACTTACTAGACTACAGTATAGTTTAAATATAACTTTTATGTGTACTGGGAAACCAAAAATATCTTGTGACTTTCTTTATGCAATATTTGCTTTATTGCACTGGTCTGAAGCCAAACCCATAATCTCCAAAGTATGGCAGTACATGAATGTAACTACCCTTCTTGTTTAAAATTTCCCCAAGCTGCTTTATTTGGCTGTTGCCCTGTTCAAGCAATGAAAGTTAATTCAAACCAATAGCCAGCATTCATGTTAAATAATGAAACTCTAAAAGCATTTACAATTAAGTTAGGACTAAGTCACTGAGGATACCTGTTGTTACCACTAATATTAAAACCAACTTGGAGTTTCCAGCCAATGCAACATAATATGAAATAGAAAAATTACACCTATGGAAAAGGAGTTAATAGATAATAGTGTGCCAAGACTAATAAAATAATGCTAGTAAGATGCTGATTTCAAAATAAATATCCATGCAATTGGGAGATTTAAATGCTTAGGAATGCTTCAAGGAAGAAATATGACTGACCTCAATGAAGAAAAACATAAAAGTCACTGATATAAAATATTTAAACATAAAGAAGCATATTTCTGCATGAAAATTATAGTTATAACTATATTTCTCATATTCTTCACAGAATGTAAATCATAGGTTTATCATGTTTCAGAGAGCCAGGAGTATATGAATAAATGTTCTTCCAGAACAAAAAGTAGAGAATGAGAATAATTTGAAAGAGGTTGATGCCAAGGCCAAGGGCCCTCTTAGCATAATGGTGCTGTAGACAGGTAGATTGTGGTATTGGTATAGGGATCACTCCATCAGTGGAAGAGTTGAAGGCTGGGGACAGGATGTAGGATCTATAAAGCTAAGTATATGATGAAGATGCTCCCAGACATGTACGCACACACACACACACACACACACACACACACACACACACGCACAATAGATGATCTGGATTACTCAATGATGGTGTTAAGAAAACTAATTAGAACGAAAGTAGCAAGTTATGTACTCATTGTTATACTGTACACCAAAACTTATACAAAACAAAAATAAGAGCTCATTATAAACAACAAACCCGTCAAAAAGTAGAAAATATGTGGTGGAAAATTGAAATAATTTGAGGACAGAAGAGAACTTTTCACATAAAGGGTGCAACTTAGAATAGACATATTTTTGATTACATACAAATTTAAAGCTTGTGAACATCTAAAATACCATAAAAATTAAAAAGCAAACAACGAAGTGAGGAAAATATTTGAACCAATATGACCAAGTATTTTCAGACCACTTATGAACTGATAAGGAAAAAAGACAGATATTCTGATAGAGCAGTGGAAAAAGAACTTGTCCAAACCACAAGACTAGCAATGTCCAAAAGCATAAAGTCTTCCGTCTCAATATTCATTTTATTTATTTTTCAACATTCATTTATAAGAGTTTCTTAAACTGAGATGAAGTTTTTCTGCTTATCAAGGTCACAATTATTTAAAAGCTTATACTTGCTAGGCAGAGTGTTAAATTGATAACATTTTTGTTATTGTTGTTGAAGGTAGAGGTAAAAAGTGATACAAAGACATGAATGTAAAGAAGACAAACATAGAAGGCAAAGCTTGCATCTATGGAACCATACTGAGGAGCAGCAGCTAAAGGAGGGGAAACCAGAGCCTCACATATAAGGAAGGCAGAAGCAGATACTTCCCTGTATTAGCATCCTCACTATGCACATTTTAAACATGTTGCTAAGACTTTTAAAGTCATGTTTCATTTCTTCAGCTGCAGGTACAAATGAGAAAAGAACTTTTTTAGCTGTTCTAAAGACCGAAAGATATTAAGCTAAGGGCCAGAAATGACCTACGGGGCAGAGATATGGAAGCAAGCTAGAATTATGGCAGCTCTTCAAGGTTTTTCAAGTTGTTTGAATGAATAACTTTTCTAATTACCATGTTTTGTGTATTTATTCTTGGGCCATTTCAAGTCACATGGGGACGTACATGTAGTGTACTCAATTTTGCACTGGGGTCACGAGACAGAGACCTCATGGCTTAATTCACTCTAAAATCTTTTTAAAATGGATCTTAACTTTGCTCATAACTTTCTATTAATAGTGTTAGATGTCAGTCAAGACATCTCTTATTCTAGGGGCCAAAGCTTTTGAATTATGTAAAAATTATTAAATAAGGGAAATTAAATGATAAGACTATAGTTAATCTGAACTTGATTAAATCCTTATAATGGGTTTTTATATTACAGGCAACGTTCTCCTAGACTACACTTTACTTTCCTTCAGTTACTGTGGCACCTACCTGGCTAGTTACTCCTCCCTTCCAGAATTTGAACTGGCCCTCTGGTAAGTTGCAGCCTCCTGCAGAATTTCTTTGGGTCACATTTTAATCTTGTCCTTCTAGATTGTATCAAAGGACATCTACATGAAAAATCTGGAACAAGGAAAAGTGGAACAAATAACAGTCCTAAGCATTGGCTTAATATAATCACCACTTTCAGGCAGCAAATTGGCAGGGCAAAAGCTAACAGATTAATTATTGTCTTTCTCTTCTTATTAATGTGTTTAATATTCCTTTGTCAGGTAAAGAATTCATGGATAATTACATAAAGTTTTATCCTTTCTTAAATCATATGATACCTTTGAATTATTTTATACTTTCCAATAATGTTGAAATTAAGATGTCTCTATATTAGAGCTCAGTTTGAAGTAATTATTTTTAGGGACATTAGAACAACTGTATGTTCAGAGAGTAGAACATCATACCCCATTTTCCAGCTGTAAAGAAAATACTTGTTAATAAGATACATGTCTGGTCTTTGCTGGGTCACTTCATGTGGCCACCTTCAAGATGCACTCACTGTTCTATCCATAATATAGACTCCTTCTGGGGTAAATCTGTCTTATTAAGGTGAAATATGGAATGTTCCAAAGATGATTGCGAATACCCCTTATATACCAGCTTTCTCGGGGCTTCTGTGGTGACTCAGCTGTTAAAGAAGCCACCTGCCAATGCAGAAGATGCAAGAAACTTGGATTCAGTCTCTGAGTAGGGAAGATCCCCTGGAGAAGTAAATGGCAACCCACTCCAATATTCTTGCCTGGAAAGTTCCATGGACGGAGGAGCCTGGTGGGTGTTGGTCCATAGGGTTGCAAAGAGTTAGACATCACTGAGTGCTCACACACACACACACACACCAGCATTTCTCATGTAAGAATGTAATAATCTAGATTCAGAGAACAACATTTAGTTTATGTAGAATTACTTAAAAAAATAAAACTTTACTGAGATATAATTGATGTATAATAAGCTATATATATATACAACTTGATGACTTCTGACTTATTCATGAAACCAGGATGATGAATATATCCATATTCATGATCAGGATGATGAATATATCCATAATCTCCAAAAGTTTTCCTGTGCTCCCTCGGATCCAGGTGTGCCGCACAAACATGTGGCTTCCCAGGGTAAAGCATCCACCTGGCAATGCAGGGGACTCAGGAGACTCAGGGTTGATCCCTGTGTTGGGGAGATCCCCTGGAGAAGGAAACAGCAACCCCCTCCAATATTATTGCCTGGGAAATCCTGTGGACAGAGAAGCCTGGGGGGCTACAGTCCATGGGGCCTCATAGAGTCTGCCATGACTGAGTGACTGGGCACACATACCTGTACACCATTGCTTCCCTGCCTTCACCCCTGGGGAACCAGTGGTGTATTTTCTCTCACTCTGAGTTAGTTTGCATTTTATAGAATTGCATATACATTATATACTATTTTTTTTAATCTGACTTCTTCCATGCTGCACAGTTATTTTAAAATTCTCCCACGCTGCTGTGTGTTTCAACAGCTCATTCCTTTGTATTCCATGGTATATAGCACAATCTGTTTACTCACTCACCTGTTAATGATTGTTTTAGTTTGCTAGGGCTGCCATTAACAAAGTACCGCAAACTGAGTGGTTTAACCACAGAAATTTATTGTCTCAGTTCTGGAGGGCAGAAATCTGAGATCAAGGTGTCAGCAGGATTGATTCCTGCTGAGCTATAATGGAGAATCTGTTCCTGACTGTGAATAACTGTCCTCGTGTTCATATGGTATTCTCCTTGTTTGTATGTCTGCCTCTTAATTTCCCCTTTTATAAGGTTACTAATCATATTGGAGTTGGGCCACACTAAATGACTTCATTTCATTTAGGAAAGACCCTCCTTCCAAATAAGGTCACACTCTGAGATACTGAGGGTAAGGACCTTAACCTATGAATTGTAGGAGACACAAATACATCCATAACAATGCTTAAAAGATGAGTAGGAATGAGATTTGTGAAGAAGGGAAGGAAGAAGATTCTAAGCAGAGAAAAGGCACGCACAAAGGCCATGAGGTCAGAAAATATGGCAAATTTGAAGATTTAATTAAGAGGTCGTAATGCCGTAAACAAGAGACCAGCCATGAGAGGCAAGCCCAAAGGGACAGTGTGAGGCCAGTGTGTGATCAGCCTTGTAAATATGTGACCGTGGAGTTTATCATCCAAATCTGGACACTTGTGAGAATGAAAGGGGTATGTTATTAATAATTAATGCAAAAGGATACTCATCCTCTGTATAAGTCATGCAAGTTGGCACATCCTTTATCATAGAGGCAATGGGTGTCATTAATAGACTTTTACCAGGGATGTGAAAATAACATGATCAGTCTGCATATAAAGATCTTCTGGTCACATCAAGGAGGGAACATCAATTAGGAGGCTTTGGTGGTCCAGATGAGAGATAGTCGTGGCATGGACTAGAATAGTGAGCATAGGGATGCAGGAAAATGGAGATATTTGGGAGGTGTTTAGGGGGCAGCACCATTGGGCTTGGTGACTGACTGAATGTTGGGCATGGTGCTGAGAGAGAAGGACAGTTGAGGGTTTTACCCAGAGTTGTGACTTGGTAAACTTGGGGATGTGATGGTGCTTTTCAGAAAGATATAGAAGGCTTGGGTGGAGGGAGGTTGGAAGAGGTGATTGGGGAAGATGAGTTGGGACAAGCTGAGTTGAGGGTGCCTGAGATAAAGAAATGGTGATGTTTAGTTGGCAGTTGATATATCAGTTAGGATTAAGGTTCAGTTGCTGCTACAGAAACCCAAATCACCCTAAAGAGATAATGTAAACAAGACAGGAGGTTTTTTTTCTCCCGTGTAGCAGTTTGGGTATGAGCAGCCTGTGGCTGATCTGGTGGCTTACCGGTGTCTGGGATCTGTCTCCCCTATTCTGTTGTTCTCGCACTCCTAGGGTGTTGCCCTCATCTCTAGTCTAAAGTGGGGCACCAGCCATGTATTTTTGGGAGCCACATGGAAGGGAAAAGCATAATGGGGAGAGAACAAACCTTTGTTGGACACAAAGCCCGGGAACTGCACGCATCACTACCACTTAGAGCCCTCTGGCCACCTTGGTCACAAGCCACATGGAGCTACAAAGCCCGCTGGGAAATATGGTCCTCACTGTGGGTGACCATGTACCTACTTAGAAACTAGGGGATTCTGTTACTAGGAAGGAGAAACAGAGAATAGACTTTGAGAGACGCAGTTTGCCTCTGTCCTAGATAGCTACGACCAGAGCTCAGGAGAGAGTGCTGGAGGTTAACATTTGGGAGTTGTTAGATTAGTAGTCAGAGTGCTGAAAGTGGATAGAGCCCCTACAAGAGAACCTTTAACAGAACCTAGAGGAACACCAATAAAAGGGGCTTAAAGGGGAAAAGGGCCTCATAGGATATTCAGAAGGAGCAGTCATGGAGCGAGGACGGACAGAGGCATGGAGGCTCCAAAACGCACCTGAGCCTGGATTCTGAAGAAAGCAGAGCCTGAGGCGGAAACTCACATGCCCCTTCTTTAGGAGAGAGTACAGTCTCAGGAAGGAGGCAAGCTAGAAAGGGGGAGGGAGGGAAGGAAGAGAGCCAATGTGAGCACACATGAATTCACTGGGCACCACTTAGCTGCTCTGTCCCACAGGTGGTCTTTTGAGAGGCCATGTGGAATACTGTGAACGTGGACAGTCCCTGGGCTATGACACAAAGGGCTGGGAAGGGGAGAGGAAGATATGGGAACTTGCCCACCACTCCTGTTACCCCATCAATCAAAAGTCCCCTGCACAGGGTATTAACTCCGCCCCACTTTCAGACTTAGTGCAACCTGAGGCTCTGGGTGTGTAGAGCAGGCATGAGATGAGGTGCAAGCAAAGTGGGCCCATGAAGTTAGTTGAAACCTATGCAGTTAGACAGCCACCAAGTCAGCTAGGCAGAACAGGTGATCCAGGGCCCAGAAACAGCATGGGGCTGACAGTTAGCAGTTTCGCATGAGAGCTTTGTTGACAGAGAGTCCAAGAGTCATCCCAGAAGGTAGTTGTGGTGAGCTGAGTCCAGTCCTGCAGAAGTTAATTTAGACAAGGACTGAAAAGAGCCTGCCAGGTTTAGGATGAAGGTGGATGTCAGTGGATCTTGGAGACAGACAGATGAGAGACAGATATCTGTGTCAGTGGAATGGTGGCGAGGGGTGCAGATATCCTGGGATGAGGGGAGAACAAGAATGAGGAAGAGGATGCAGTGAGTTTAAACAACTCACTCAGGAAGGTTGGCTCCAAGGGAAGAGAGACATGAAAGTGTGAGATTAGGCGAGGGATTTTTTTTAAAAGATGGTACAGATGAGCACTTCAGGGTTGACAGAGAGGAGTCAGGACAGAGGGAGAGCCCAAAGGTGCAAAAGAGAAGGAATAATGGGTAAACTAATGTTCTTAAGAAGTCAAGACCTATAGGGTCCAAAGTACAGGTGGTAAAACTGGCCTTAAGCAGAAGGGAGGATATGTCTTCCATTGTAACAGAAGAGGATAAGGAAAGAATGATACAGAACTTGGCAGGTTGTCACACTTGATCTCAGAAATTTGGAGGAATTTTCAGCTGATAACCTCTGTTTTCTTCATTGAAGTCAAGGCCATTTACTGAGAGTAAGAAGGAGCCGGAGGAGTTAGAGCCTTCAGGAAAATGGAGAATATTAAAAATCAGCACTTTAGAGAGTAGGAAATAGAACCAACCAGAGAAACAAAGGAGGATATGAGGGTCCTTGTTGGTGGTAAACATGGATTTATAATATCACTGACAAACATAGTCCTGTGATATTTGTTCTTTTGTTTCAGCAGCTCAGGTTTTCAGCCATATCCATCCAGGGTTGATGTGTTTTCCCAGGCATCCGAGGCAGAAAGTAAAAACAATCCAGGGAATCAGTGATACCAGCAAGAGATTAGTTAATGTGATGGATGGGACCTCTGTGATGGGGATGGAAGGAGTTGGGAGCAGGAGGGAGCCAAGAAACAGGGTGAACTCCACACAATTTAGTTCTAGTTTGCAATTCACAACCCTGAGTGGAGTTCTGGCTCCTTATGAGGGGACAGCTCACGTGAATTTTTCTTCTGTTTATTTTATCTAGCAAAGGACCTTGCTCATGATAGGCATTCAAGATATTCTCTCAAGTGGGTAAATGAATTAATCTGTTTTAAACTACTAGTTTAAACAGGAGAAGGCAATGGCAACCCACTCCAGTACTCTTGCCTGGAAAATCCCATGGATGGAGGAGCCTGGTAGGCTGCAGTCCATGGGGTCGCACAGAGTCGGACACGACTGAAGCGACTTAGCAGTAGCAGTAGCAGCAAACTACTAGTAATATGATTTTTGTTAGTTGTTAAAGGGGCAAAACCCAAACAATGTAACCGAGCATAACCCTATGGGCTCTTCCTGGGACAGGTGGTAGTGGTTTAGTACCTAAGTCATGTCTCACTCTTTGAGACCCCGTGGACTGTAGCCCGCCAGGCTGCTCTGTCCATGGGATTTCCCAGGCAAGAATACTGGAGTGGGTTGCCATTTCCTTCTTCAAGGGGTCTTCCCCACCCAGGGACTGAACCCGCATCTCCTGCATTGGCAAGTGGATTCTTTAGTGCTGAGCCACCTGGGAAGCCTACTGTGATTTTTAAAACTCCGTAAATGATCAGCTGGTATCAGTGCATACAGGGCATCTCAACTCATAAGGAGTACTCATCTGTAGTACTAAGCAATTTAGGCACCTACACTTTTCAGCACATGTGATGGTACTTTCCACTTTCTAGATATAAATGGGTCAAATCCAGATTTGATAAGGAGCATGAAACAGCCTTATTAGCACATTGCAGAGTAATATTTTAAAATAATTGTCTTGCTTTCCTAGGAGGGTACACTATAATTATAAGCATGATTATTTTAACTTTGATATTAAGATAAGAGATTAATAAATTATATAATAAATTCTCAAGTTATGTAAGTTGTTTTCAAGTTTTGGGAATAGCCAAAAATTCATTCAGGTTTTCATTCTCTCTTATGGAAAAGCCTGAATGAACTTTATGGCCAACCCAATAATTAGATATATGTTCTCAAGACATGAAATTCAAATGAAGTATTTTTCACCAAACGCAATTTTGTCTCAGGAACTGGGAATCAGGTGTCATTTTGTGCAGGAAGTCACAACCCGGTGTAGATGTGAGCCAGATGACTTTTAACCCCATGAATTGGCACCAGCTGTGCTTGTCAAGTCCAAGCGCAGTAACTGTGTGGACCATCGAAAGAAGTAACCAGGAACATTATCTCAAAGCAAAGTAAGAGACTTCATTACAACCTAGCAAAATGGGGATTTTGTTTGCATTCATGTAACGGGATTGGGTCGATTTGGTGAATTAAATGGCTTTATACACACATGTTAAAACATCTTTTCCCATACTTTGGAGTGGTTGGTTGCATTTTGAAGGGATTCTCTTTAACTTGATTTCCCATTGAGTTTAAATATCAACCTTATTACAACATGGTTTAATTTTCCAAAATTGTATTTACTCTAGCCATTTCAAAATATGACTATTGTATTAAATATACATGTATTTCTAAAAGATCGTGTTTTTTGTTCCTATTATTTTGATACCCAATTGAAGTCTCAAAAATAAGAACATTTTAGATATGGGAAATGTATAGATTATATTTTCAGCTACATTGTCTATAAACAAAAGGGTCATCGCATGTAGTGAAGTCATGGAATTACCTATTTCAATAGGACTGGGTCAAAGAAAAGTTAAAAGACCAATGTCCTGGTGATAGTTGATGATCACGGCACCTTTGTTGAAAAGAGTCCAAAGACTTAAGGTGGTCCTGAGCCTACCATTCCCTGCACATTCCCCAAAGTCAAAGACTAAGGGGACATTGGACATGCACATTCTCAAAGTTGCAGATTTTGAAAACCTGCCTTCTTAAAGAGAAATGTGAAGCTAGTTAATAAAGTTTTCAAACTGGAGAACCCTAAGAGAGGCACTTCTTTCTCCTCAGTATTCTTTATGTCTCAATTTCATTTTCAAGAGAATCCATTGAATAGCCAAATCAGTCTCAGGGCAGAGTTGACAACACTGTACCTTTTCATAAAGTGGATAATGTCTCTATCAGATCTTTGCCAGGGCAGACAAGTAATTTATCACATTTTGTTTTGTTTCCCTTGAATATTCTTCTCCAGTTCTGAATGTTGAGTTGTGATTTTTCTATAAGAAAATATAAAGTAAGTGGATTGTTCTGGATCAGGAAACAAGCAGGATTTGAAAATACTTAGTTAAGCCTTACATTTGAGTGGTAAATACTATTTTTGTGTGATGATTTTTCAAAATTATTCATCATTCATAAAACAGAACCAAGGACGTTTTGAACTTAACACGTAAAGCCATGAGTTCTCTAACCATGGTCATCTTTATAACCATGTTATAGTTTAAAAGTAAATATATGGTAAATCTGAAAATAAATTCCTGATACCAGAGGTTGTAAAGGTAGCTGAGTTTAATCTACATATATGTTAATTTTGGTCCATGTGTTTTTATTTGAGTTAGTTACCAATATTTAAAATTTGAGAAGTTTCTCATCAATTCTAGATTCTGATATTCTCTTGAAATTTTGAAATAAAAATTCTCACAATCCAGCAAACCCTCTTGGTTAGAACTGAGTGGCACCTGCCAGCTTTAGGAGGTGTGTACAGAGAAAAAATTCTTAGATTTTCTGTTTCTTTGTCAGAAAAAGCCTAGTTCTTCCCTGCTGTGTTTTTCTTCTTCATGAGTCTTGTTTACTAGCACAATGAACACTTCATTTCTGATGTTTGTGGAGGAAGTTCCCACCCACCCCCACCCACACCCCCCCCACCCACACCCCCCCCCAAACAATTCTCCATGATACCAGCTGGGTGTTTATGATTCAACTCAATTCTGACACTCTACCCAGAGATAGAACCAGATTCCACAGGCTAAGGGTTCGGTCCTACAAGACTGCCCTCCCCCTTCCACTTCAGATGCTAGCTGCAGACTAGGTTGTTACCTGTACTTCCAACTAACCAGCTACAGATTAGAGATTTCAATGACCCTCTCCTGGGGTTACATTAATCTGCAAGAACAACTCCCAGAACTCAGGACAGCACTTACTGACGTTTACTAGTTTATTGAAGGATATGATGAAGGCTGCAGACGAGCAGCCAGGTGGTGATACATGGGGTGAGGTCTTGAAGGGTCTTGAATGAAGCAATTTCTGTCCCATTTCTGGGAGTTGGTTAGACCGCATCACCCTCCCAGTGTACGTGTTCACCAACCTGGAAGCTCTCCCGACTCCTTACCATTACATGATCAGTTTGCTCCATTTCTAGCTCCTCTGCTCTCTCTGGAAGATGGGAGTAGAAGCTGAAACTTCCAAGCCTCTAGTCATGGCTTGGTCTTTCTGGTGAGCAGTACCCATTCAGGAGCCTTTCAGGAGCCCACCCAGAATCGCCTCAATAGAACAAAAGAAGCTCCTAACGCACTTAGGAACTTATAAGAGTTTCAGGAACTCTGTGCCCGGAAACTAGGTAAAGACCCTATATATATTTTTTCCACTCTTTCACAGGAGGGAAAATACTTTCCCATCTGCCGCAGTCCCACCCGGTCACACAGCACTAGCCTAACCCCTGGCAGCATTGAAGTTTCCAATTACTGCTTTGGACACTAACTTTTAAAATGTTTGAAAAATCCCTGTGTACTTGATTCATGACTGTGTATTATCTGTCCTTTTACGATAAATAGTTTTAAATCTACTCTTTTATCTGGTTTCTGTTAGTTGTTTTTTTTTTTAATGAGTTGTAACACCTCCCACTTTGCTTACCACTTATATGAAGCAGTTCCATCAGTGACTAATTTCTGTTAATCTGATTATTCTGACCTCTTTTTTGCCCCTACAGGTCAGTAAAACTGCCTTTGGAAGATGGATCATTTTTTAATGAGACAGATGTCATTTTTCCCCAGTCATTGCCCAAGGACCCTATCTATGGACCTGTGCTCCCTGTGTCAGCCATTGCCGGACTCGTGGGTGAAGAGGCAGAAACTTTCAGGGTAATGACCTGGCCCCTCTCCTTGTGTGCCTGTTGGCTTTCATGACCATCCCATGAGATAGGCAAGATAGAGAGGATCTTCCTGGTTTTTATTACAGATTAACCCTGGAGACCATGAGAGATGAAGGCTCCGGAGTTCTGAGTTTGAGTTTGAGTGACTAGGAAGATGATGGCCCTTGCTAACTGAAGCAGGAGGCCCAGCTGTGATTTCAGAGTGACATACTGACTTTGGAGTGCTGGGTGGCATCCAGGTGGAGATGCCAGGTGGACACGGGCAACGTGGACCTAGCGTCGGAGAGAAGGCAGTGCTGGAGATGAAATAAGTTGGAGTCATTACTGCAGAGAGGATAGTGGGAGCATGGAGCATGGGGTGGGGGAATGGGTAGGGGGTGAGGGAAAGGAGAGAGAGGGTGTCAGGGAAGACAGCCAGAGACGAAAATGTCTGCAAAAGACAGGAGGAAGAAGCGGAGTCTGAGGAGGCGCAGTCACAGAAATAGGAGAAAATCCAGGAGAGAATGAGGCCCTGGAAAACAGTGGAAGAAAGTTTCGTAAGGGAGTTTGCCAAACGTTACTCATTTTTTTTCATTCAACAGATACTTATCAAGCTCCTTGTGTATAACAGGCACAGTTTTAGACAACAGGGTCATGTGGTGACCAACCAGGCATAGGCCTACCTCTCGGAGCATCCATTCTATTAGGGAGAGAGACAACGACGTCAGTACCAAAAGTAAAGAGATACAGTAAATCGTTGCAAAATGTGGCAAATGTTATAAAAGGATAAATGGGAGATGGGGGTGGAGGGGAGGGAGAGATCAACATGCTGCTCAAGGAAGGCCTCTGGAGGGATGACTCTGAAGGACGAGGGGGCATTCCTCCTGCTATAAGCAGGGTGAAGGGTGTTCAGGCAGAGGGCACTGCACGTGCGAAGGCCCTGGGAGAGAAGGGAATTCAGTATTCTTGAGGAGCTGAGAAGAGAATCCTGTGGCTGGAGCACAGTGAACAGGGAGCTGGGGAGTAAGGCACAGTGATGGTCAAGAAGGAGGCTGGGGGCAGAGAGTGACACCTGCAGGGTCTTTGGGGTGAAAGTAAGGAGCTGGATTCTGCTGCACCTCTGGAACCTGCGTTGTGTGAACACTTGTGTGAAAGCTCCAAGCCAAGGAGAACGGAAGTAGAGGTTCCCAAATGCTTCTGACCACTGCAGAGCATTAGGCTACAGATATTTCAAATAGTTCCATGTTATAATTGGTTTATGAAAAAGTCTCTGGCAAGCAAAATTTGTATGCTTATAGTATTTCTTCTAAAGGATGACAATTATTCACTTTTCCTGATTACAGAAGATAACTAATTCCTGTTAATAGTTTAAGTCTTTACCTTGGAAATGCAACCACACTCAGCCACAGTGGGGCAGCAGAGTAAAAACAAACACCTCAGCCTTCACGATTTACAACTGGAAAATATGTTTCTATGTTTAGTTTTTGATACCAAAGAAGCCACATTTTCAACTATTTCAACGCCGTCATTCACCCTGTGTACCAACTTCATGAATCCTACATAAAGCATTTAAAACTCAGGCAATTGTTCTTATCATTTAAAAAATGTCAAGTAAGAGAAAAGATTGTATGCTCTTAGTATTTCCTCTAAAAGATGACGATTATTCACTTTTTCAAATTATAGAAAATAGCTAATTCTTTTAATAGTACAGGAAATGCCTATACTTTTAACAGTACAGAAATGCCTTCTTTAAATACTTATATATGGAGTTACCATTTTTAAAAAATGCTCATAATAAAACAGACATATTTCTTTCCTAGGACTTTTGTAACTCAGTACATTGCAATTTTTTCCTGAAAACAGAAATTTAGTTTTAAAGTTTGACATCTCTAAATTACACAGGGACTGTTACTAAAGCCATTTATTTTACATTTAAATTAGAAGTCAATTTTGACACTATTTAATTCTTTCATCTTATGGATAAATAAGGTGAAAAACATTGCTAACATATTGAGTAATGTCTATACACGTGAAAGTGTAACTAAACTTCGATCTCAAATGTCTTGATTCTCTTCCTTTGAATGAAGTTTCTTGTGGCCCAGTACCAATGGCAAAGAAATTAGTAAGGATTTGACCTATTTAAAGGTCTTAAAAATTGACAAATGTGGATTTTTATAAAATTACAAATATTAAATAGTCCCCTTATCTCTCTTGTAGCTAACAGTAGAAAAGCACATAATAGGTCTTCAAATGGGCAAGGATCACATTATACAACTTATTTGGGGCATTAGAAATAGTATCCAGTAGTAGCATGGGAGAAATCAAAGGCAGATGTTATCTGGGCAGAAATTGTATCCAAGATGGTGAATTTAATCTGAAGTGTCCAGTTTTCTTTTTCCAGCGACCTTGAAAAAAATTGCTAAATAGAAATTCCTCTTAAAGCTCAAGTATTCTGACACATATTCAGATGCTTACATTTTCTAAAGCAATATTAAGTTGGGCTCGAGTATTTTATGTTTGGTCTTCAAGTGATCAAAATGTTTGATTCCAGAGGACTGAGCAAGGATATGGTGTTACCAACAAATACTTTTAAACACTTGTCGGCACCTTTTCTTTTAAAATTTTCAATTTCCATAATTGAAAATTATTCTTTCTGCTTACACCATGTAATATCACATTTATTTTTAAATGGCACAGAACATATTTATTGATAAAAAAAAATAGGAAGACAAGCCCAGGTTTATTTTAAATAAAACTGCACACAGTACTAGTTTAATATACTAAGGCAAGAAAATTCCAAGTTTTAATCCTCACCCTCTGAGGCATATATGTTCACTAACATTATGAGAACCAGATATGTGTGGTTTTTAAAAAATTTTCAAGTTCATTGCCATACTAGGAAAGAGTCTTTCTTTTTGTGATTTATAGTCAAATGTCATCAAGACAACCAGGGAACTTTTAAATTATGAAGATTAAATAATGGTAGTCAGTAACTCTTTTCCCTCTGAGTCAAATCTCAGATACCACAAAAACGTCATTGATCAGCAACAGTTTAATTCTTTTGAGTGATTTTGTCCCTTTTTTATGCCCACTAGGTGGCTAAATTGTGACTCAAGTTTCATTTTCTAAGGATTCAAGGCTATGAGGGCATGAAATAGACCAACCATACATTAAAGATGACAAGATGACCTAGCCTTTAAAAAACTCATAATGAGAAGTGCCTCTATATATGAAGCACTTATGCTTTCATATTTCATGATCCATCTCAAATGACAGTTCTCTCTCTGTCCATTTCCTTCACTCCGTCAGGAAGAACAAATCGCTTTCTTGTAGGTTCTCTTGTAATATTTAAATACTCTTCTGCTATAAACTACCATGTTTTCTGATTCTGATGTTTGCTGATACTACTTCTCACTCAATAGGTGACTGTCCTATTGAGAAGAGGGATAATCTTAGTAATACAAGAGATCTCTCTGGTACAATACATGGTATATAATCAACACCCAGTAAATGTTTGTGGAAATACTAATATGCAAAATTTTGTATCAGTTGGGAATCCAGTAGAATAATTACTTTGGCAGGGCTATACCTGCTTTACCTTTCCTAAATTAAAGAGCAATATATGCTATTTAAATAATTGAGTATTTATTACAATGGTGGCCTGCATGATCAAGTTTTGGATGGAAAAAATGGCTGTTTACATGGGTTTACCATATTCCCCCACCACGAGACCTATTCCAACTTCCCCAGCTTTATTTTTCTCTCACAGCACATTCAACACATAATATTTTATTTATGTATGTATATATAATTCTTTTTCCTTAATTTCTTTTTGCTCTGTTTTCCCTCACCAGGATTAAGTCCCATGAGGGTAGATTTTATTTGTTTGTTTGTTTGTTTTGTTCATTGCTACATCCCTGTGCTTAGAACAGTGCATGATATGTAAATATTTGGTAGATGAATGAATAAATGCATGAAATAAATATGGATCTCTCAAAGAATATAACAATTCTATTAATTTGGCCATTAGCTTATTAAAAATGTTTTCTGTTCTTATGGCTATAAGGATGCCTAAAGAAAACAAAGACGTTATGTTGTAGCTAATGCAATTCTAAATATAGTATAGCATTAAAAAAAAAACCCAAGATAGTACTAAATGTTTTGTTATAAACAAATATGTAAATAGATAAATAAAAGTAAAGTGTAGTATGTTTGACTTGTTTAAATAGAAAGGAAAGGATGCCATGCTATTTTACTTTATAGGACCCTGAATTCAGAATCTTAATCAGTGCTCTGAGGGGCAGAGGTGAGGGCACGTGTCCAAAATATTTTACCTCTGGGAAGATAGCCAGGTGGTCCAGGACTTACAAGGAGGCCTGCTCTGTGTGGACAGAAAGAGGGAATGGCCTCTCCCCTGCTGGACAGAGTGTTTTAAAGCTATAGGGGACATAATACTGAGGTATTATCATCCAAGGCAGAGATCAGCAAACTATCACCTGCCTTTATGTGACTTCAACCAAGCTAATTCTGTTCTTTTACATATTTTTTAAGTGTTAAAAAAAAAAGAAAGAAAAAAAAAAAAGAAAGGGATATAACAGAGACCTATGTGGTCCACAAAGCTTATTTTTTACCTAGTCCTTTACAGGAAAATTTTGCCACAGACCCTTAGTTTTAGTTCCCAAAGCCAGTTTTTCTTCTAGGTACATTCCATAGATTTTGTGCATTTCTGTCTGAGTTTTCCATGGAATCAAAGTCAGGTAGGATGTTTCATGAACTAGAGAGGCGTTGAGAACCAGACCAGGGGTCCTCTTCTCATTCTCCGTTACACAGAACTAAGCAGAGGGTTGAGGCCAACCACTCCATAGAAAAATCACATTCATGCCCCCTGCCATGAACCAGGAAAGAAAAGGTTGACCCAAATCTTCCTCAAATGGGGTGATTTTCGCTAAACAATGGCTTTCTTAGATCCAAGATATCAAAAAGTCCACCAAGAAACAGCGTACAAATTATTACTCAAGACTTTTGCAAAAAACCTATGACACTAGAACTCTCAATATGTTGACAAAAACCCCTAATATTTTTCCTAGGGAATTAAAATGCAGAGAGAGAAATGGAGCAGGAAGTTCATTTAGCTCTGGGCAAAGGGCAGGACCAATAAATGCATGTAGACATATTAATTTGTTTTCATCTTGGAAATTTTTTTTTTTTGAGTATTTCTCTGGCTCTTAAGCCATGACTGTTGTCTTAACACAAGGTTTTAAATCTTTCCTTGAAGCCTAAAGATGATCTGTATTCTTTGCTTCACCCGACTATGCACTGCTGGACTCCAACAAGTGACCTGTACGTTGGCTGTGAAGAGGGTCATCTTTTAATGGTTAATGGAGATAACTTGAAGGTAACTGTGCTTAACAAGATAGAAGACGGACCACCAAGGGGTAAGAAACTGCTTTGCTTCATCTTCCCAGAAGTGTAGCCATTGGTGATGGTTTTGCACTTGACAGTGGATGTTTTGTTCCGTATTTTTCTCTTTCTAGAGACATCTTTGATTCCTCCTTCTTCTTTATCCTCTAGTTAGTTACCAAGTCCTCTGGATGTTTCTTTTAGCTATGAAGTGTTTTATGCTCTAGACTTTCTACCCTCTATATACATATTTCACATAATCCTTAAAACAAGTTCATAAGGAAATACATTTTTATTTTCATGATATAGATGAAGAAATGGAGGCATTAAGAACTTAAGAAACATGCCCAAATTCACATAACTAGTAAACTATAGAGCTGACACCTGAACCCAGACAGTAAGACCTCAGAGTCCAAGTTCATACTATGCTGTATCCTTCTACATACATAGGTGCTCAGTTGCTCGGTTCTGCCCAGCTCTTTGTGACCCTGTGGACTGTGGTCCACCAGGCTCCTCAGCCCATGAAATTTTCCAGGCACGAATACTGGAGTGGGCTGCCATTTCTTACTTCAGGGTGTCTTCCCCACCCAAGGATCAGACCTGCATCTCTTGCATCTCCTGCATTCGCAGGCAGATTCTTTACCACTAGCGCCACCTGGGAAGCCCTCTTCATAATATGCCTGTTTAATCAGCTAATATGCCCTTCTCTGCCTTCCACAGTAACTCTTTCTCCACGAGACCTTCCTTTAGGACCAACCGCCATCTTGAAAATTACTTTCCATTGCCTCACTAGCACTTCTGAGAGAATCTGATCTGTTCTCCTTAGATTAAGTGTCCACTCTTGGTCCCATCAGAGTTGGCCTGGGTCAGAGAAGCCAGTATCACCTTGTGTGAAGCTACATGTAGACACTTTGAGAAGGGAGTCTCGCCAGGGCAAGATCTCCAACCTGACCAATGCACTTTCCACTCTAATTCTTATTCTTTCACACCTTGATTTCCGCAGCAACCATAGAACTGATTTCATTGAGCTTAATCCATAGTTGACCCAAACCAGGCATCCCATCCCTGCCAAACTGCCCTTCTTTTTTTTTTCTTCCTAATTTTTATTATTTTTTATTTAAATTTATTTATTTTAATTGGAGGCTAATTACTTTACAATATTGTATTTGTTTTGCCATACATCAACACTGCCCCTCTTGACCATTTTCCATGTTTAACTCAAGGATCAGTTCAGTTCAGTTCAGTCGCTCAGTCGTGTCCGACTCTTTGTGACCCCATGAATCGCAGCATGCCAGGCCTCCCTGTCCATCACCAACTCCCGGAGTTCACTCAAACACGCGTCCATCAAGTCAGTGATGCCATTCAGCCATCTCATCCTCTGTCGTCCCCTTCTTCACCTGCCCCCAATCCCTCTCAGCATCACAGTCTTTTCCAATGAATCAACTCTTTGCGTGAGGTGGCCAAAGTACTGGAGTTTCAGCTATAGCATGATTCCTTCCAAAGAAATCACAGGGTTGATCTCCTTCAGAATGGACTGGTTGGATCTCCTTGCAGTCCAAGGGACTCTCAAGAGTCTTCTCCAACACCACAGTTCAAAAGCATCAATTCTTCAGCACTCAGCCTTCTTCACAGTCCAACTCTCACATCCATACATGACCACTGGAAAAACCATAGCCTTGACTAGATGGACCTTAGTCAGCAAAGTAATGACTCTTCTTTTGAATATACTATCTAGGTTGGTCATAACTTTTCTTCCAAGGAGTAAGCGTCTTTTAATTTCATGGCTGCAGTCACCATCTGAAGTGATTTTGGAGCCCCAAAAAATAAAGTCTGACACTGTTTCCACTGTTTCCCCATCTATTTCCCATGAAGTGATGGGACCGGATGCCATGATCTTCGTTATCTGAATGTTGAGCTTTAAGCCAACTTTTTCACTCTCCTCTTTCACTTTCATCAAGAGGCTTTTTAGTTCCTCTTCACTTTCTGCCATAATGGTGGTGTCATCTGCATATCTGAGGTTATTGATATTTCTCCCGGCAATGTTGATTCCAGCTTGTGTTTCTTCCAGTCCAGCATTTCTCATGATGTACTCTGCATATAAGTTAAATAAGCGGGGTGACAATATACAGCCTTGATGTACTCCTTTTCCTATTTGGAACCAGTCTGTTGTTCCATGTCCAGTTCTAACTGTTGCTTCCTGGCCTGCATATGGCCTCAATATGGCAACAAACTTGGAAAACTCAGCAGTGGCCACAGGACTGGAAAAGGTCAGTTTTCATTCCAATCCCAAAGATAGGCAATGCCAAAGAATGCTCAAACTACCACACAATTGCACTCATCTCACACGCTAGTAAAGTAATGCTCAAAATTCTCCAAGCCAGGCTTCAGCAATACATGAACCATGAATTTCCTGATGTTCAAGCTGGTTTTAGAAAAGACAGAGGAACCAGAGATCAAATTGCCAACATCCTCTGGATCATGGAAAAAGCAAGAGAGTTCCAGAAAAACATCTATTTCTGCTTCATTGACTATGCCAAAGCCTTTGACTGTGTGGATCACAATAAACTGTGGAAAATTCTGAAAGAGATGGAAATACCAGACCACCTGACCTGCCTCTTGAGAAATCTTTATGCAGGCCAGGAAGCAACAGTTAGAACTGGACATGGAACAACTCAAGGATGACTATGGCTTAATTTCAAGCCCTCTCTGATCTTTTCTTACCTGTACCATTAATATTATTTCTGACTACTCCCCAGCATGAGTTTTCTGATCTAGCCAGTCATTTCTTCCCATCATTTCACAGACATTTCACAGCCAGCTCATTCCCTTATCACCTTTCACTCTGAATCCTCCAGTTTGCAGCTCAAACACCACATCCTACAGCAAGTCTTCCCCATCTACACATCTTCATATACTCCCTCTCCTGTTTCCTGACTTACCCTCCACTGTGAAAGTAAAGCCATTAGGTTCAGCTTTCCTACCCCAGCCTGCCACACTCCCCCCACCTCACTCTTCCCATTACTCTCATCTGGACTCTCCGGGCCTGGGCCACCCTCTGATCTTATGTTCACAATTCCATCCCTCAGCTTTCTAAAGAATAAGTCTCTCTTCTGGCCTGTCATTCCAGTTTCAGCTCTCCCACTTGAGCCTCATAGAAGTTCTCATCATTCCTGTACTCTCTCTAAATTCTGCCTGCAGGCATTGGGAGTTACCTTTGTCTAGGATGCCATGTCTTCCTCTCTACCTAGTGAAATTATCCATTGTGGAGCCTCTGTGTCCTCACTCCAACTTACAGGCAAACTCAGGTGCCCCATCTGGGGTTCCATCAGACTCACATCTTTGTTAGAGCCTCATCCTCTGCTGTTATCAAAATATAATGCCTCCTGTGCCTGACTGTCCTTCCCAGTCAGTCAGTTGATTTGCTCATTTGTGTCTGACTCTTTACGACCCCATGGACTGCAGCACGCCAGGCCTCCTTGTCCATCACCAACTCCCAGAGCTTGCTCAAACTCCTCATGTCCATCGAGTTGGTGATGCCATCCAAACATATCATCCTCTGTCATCCCCTTCTCCTCCTGCCTTCAATCTTTCCCAGCATCAGGGTCTTTTCAAATGAGTCAGCTCTTTGCATCAGGTTGCCAAAGTATTGGAGTTTCAGCTTCAGCATCAGTCCTTCCAATGAATATTCAGGACTGATTTCCTTTGGGATGAACTGGTTGGATCTCCAATCCAAGGGACTCGCAAGAGTCTTCTCCAACACCACATTTCAAAATCATCAGTTCTTTGGCGCTCAACTTTCTTTATAGTCCAACTCTTACATCCATACATGACTACTGGGAAAACCATAGCTTTGACTAGATGGACTTTTGTTGGCAAAGTAATGTCTCTGCTTTTTAATATGCTGTCTAGTTTGGTCATAGCTTTTTTTCCAAGGAGTAAGCATCTTTTAATTTCATGGCTGCCAGTCACCATCTGCAGTGATTTTGGAGCCCCCCAAAATAAAGTGTGTCACTGTTTCCATTGTTTCCCCATCTCTTTGCCATGAAGTGATGGGACTGGATGCCATGATCTTAGTTTTCTGAATATTGATTTTTAAGCCAGCTTTTTCACTCTCTTTCACTTTCATCTAGAGGCTTTTTAGTTCTTCTTCACTTTCTGCCATAAGGGTGGTGTCATCTGCATATCTGAGGTTACTGATACTTCTCCCAGCAATCTTGATTCCAGCTTGTGCTTCATCCAGCACAGCATTTTGCATGATATACTCTGCATATAAGTTAAATAAGACTGTCTTTCCCACTAGTCATCAACTCTGAACTTAGGAACAGTGACTTCAACTTTGGCTCTATAGTTTAATCCCAGAGATTGCTAGAGGGTAAATTGGCACCTCTTTGTGTTTGTAAAGTGAATTATAAACAATATTTCTCATTTCCAAATTCCTATTTTGTGATGTTTTATACAATTTAGGACTTAGTTGTATATAGTCTTTTTTTTTAGCCATACTGCACAGCATATGGGATGTTAGTTCCCCAATCAAAGATCGAACTTGCACCCCTTGCAGTGAAAGTTGAGAGTCTTAACTACTGGACTACCAGGGAAGTCCCTGTACGTAGTCTTTTATTGCTCACTAATTCCATCCTATGTACTATTTCTTATCATTTTCATGATACATATATTAAAATACTTCCAAATAAATGTTTTCTGTCTTCTACAATGTGGAGGACACTGCTGCCTTTAAGTTGATATAGGTGGCAAATATATAATCTCATAATCAATAGCCTCAAGGTATTTATATTTTATTAAAGAGAATAAGACAAGTTGACAGATAATTGCAGCCAGAAAAATCAAGATGTGAGGAAAGCGTCATAAAGCTCTATGGGAATTCAGATGAGGGGAAAATGCCAAATTAAGTCCTGTTGTAGGTGGCATTTGAAATAGCCCTTAAAGGATAGGTTCACAGGCAGAGATGAGGGTAGGTGAAATTTTGAACAATGGTATCCATGTAAACGAGAAAACATGGGGAAGGTTGAGAAACAAGAAGTTGTCCAGTTTGTCTGGAGCATCAAGTGTTATGCAGAAATAGTGGTGATAAAGGGACGTCTAAGTGATACCACATCTGACCTTGAATCTGACTAAGGTGTTTATACCTAATCTATCTGACAGTAGAATGACATCAACTGCTGAGTGGAGATGTACCCCAACTGGAACTGTGCTTGCAGACATAAATTATCCATAGTTTAGGAAAGAAGTAGCTATAAGCAGCAGGCATCTAGACTAGGCCAGGTTCATAGCAATGGATTCTGGTGGCAGGTGGATTAAAGAGAAGAAGCTACTGGGAGGTGAACAGTCTTTGGAGGAAAGGGCACTATGTGTCTTAGCATCTGGCAAAATGCTGAGCAGGTAGTATGTGATAAATAAAAGTCTGGCAGGTGTCTCTGAGCCTTTGATCTTGTAGTTCTTGCAGTTTATCTACATAAAAGCTAGTGTGCTTTTTATGACATTCCCCCAGGACAATATTTTATTAATAACAAAGACCTTATAAATCTTTTTTTATTTTTACTTTTAAAAATCCACCATGTTTTATTTATTGAGGTACAAATTTACACGCCATAAAATATGCAAATCTCAAGTATACAGTTTAATAATAACATCGTTTTTGTCTTTTTTCCCCCCAGCCTCTTAAAATCTCTGATAATTTCTTTCCTTAAAAAAGGAAATATATTTACTATATAATTGCACAATGTTACTCCCATAGATCTGATGATACAGAACATTAAAAAAAAAACAACTTGTGTGATTTATCATTAATTATTAATTTATCATTATCATCAGTAACCATTGCAAAGTAGCTTTTATTCTTTATTGTTTGAGAGGCATCATAGCATGTATTCTGATAGGAAGTTGATCTGTAGAAAAAGGAATTACAAAGAAATGAATAGCCCTAGGAAAGCAAGTGAGACTAATCACTCTATATGGCACTTTTAATTATCTGTCACCTGTTTCACTTTGTTTTTCTTTCCCAAAGTTGAAAGAAATCTCCTCAGTCCCGTCACCATGGCGTATCAGAAGGGAGGCGTGCTTGCTTCTGGAATTGTAATGTATTTTTTTCTTCAAAATTAATTGCTTTCAATAAAAATATATAAACCCATGAAGCTAACACAATGTTGTAAATTAACTATACTTCAATTTAAAATGGTTAAAAAATATGTCAAATGGAAAAATAAAATATACAAAATTTCTATTTACTGCCATTTACTATGATGAACCATAATATGTGATATCAAGTTCTGTTAGTTTATTAATTAAAATTGTTTCTTCAGGGGATGCTATTGTAAAACCTTTTATTACAAATTATATATATATACAAAATTATAGAAAACATTATAGTGAACTATCATATGTCTGTCTTATTGCAAATAAATAAAATTTAAAAATCTACCACCCCAAAACATACATACACACACACACTCAAAGGAGTCAAGTCTTCCAGAGTTCACCAACCAGTAAGTGGAGAAGCTGGAAATTGAACCCAAGCATGGTAAACTCCAAAGTCCTTTCTCATTTTTTAGGGCACACAGCTTCATTAAGTAAGAAAAGGGGCCAGACCATGTTACTTTTCCATGTGGTTGTAATCAAGGTTTGACCTACAGTAAAATCTCTGGTCTACTGGTAGCTGTCCCAAACCACTGTTAGCTTCGTCTCTTCTTTTGCCACAAATCACACCTCTAGGAACCTAAGGGCAGCTGCAAAATGCTGTCAGAATGAAAGCTCCACCAACAGGAAGCAGTCTGGAGCTCATAAACCTACATTTAGTGCATAATCTCCTCTCCCCAACCTTGCAATGGACTACCTCTTTCTACATTTAGTCTGCATTTGTCCTTTTCAAGTCACCCTTGGTGGGTTTTTTTGTTTTTTTGTTTTTTTGTTTTTAAATCTAGTTTAAAGGAAAGCTTGGAGCATCTGTTCTGGTGAGGGATGGAGAGTGATGATGATCTTGGAGAAAGCACCTTGCACGTTTTTCCCCAGGTCCCAAGTCTGAACCAAGCCATCTCACAAATACCTCTTAGTCATTAGGGGGTCTAATCTAGAAATGATGCCTGAGTTTGCCCAAAATCTTTTCATTACTGTAAAAATAACTTAAGTTCTTCTTGAAAGTAGTTAAATTAACCTAAAACTGTTTACAACTTACTGATCAACATTTAACCAACCCATTTTCACTGGGTAGAAACAGTGCCCTGTTTCTCGCACTGTGTGAAAAACTAGAAAGGAGAATACAAAGGAAATAAGCAGCGCACTCCCTACCTTTGAGTCATTTAGAGATTTAAGAAATGCACACAATAATGATTAAAGAACATACATTAAGGCTAAGGTCCTTTGAAGTAAGGAGACTGCTGAATACCAGCCACACAGTAAACCCTGCCTCATCTACCCCACGTCCTTTTTCAGAAAGAATGTGGTAAGGTGATAAATACTAAAGAAGTTCAAAGAAAGGGGAGATTAGTAAAATTTTGGGTAATTGAAAATGTGTCAGAAAAAAAAGATAAAATTAAAAACTGAGCAGGAAACATGGTTAAAAATTGGCTAAATAAAGGTATGAAGACAGAACATTCTAGATAATGTAAACATAGATGATGTTTCCAAAAATGAACAGTAGATACTAATCAATAAATCTTAGCTGATTTGATGAGGAAAGTATACTATGCATGGACTGAGACTAATTTTCATTTATCTCATTGTTTTTGGTTTCTAGGATGGCTTTGTGTATTCTTTACTTATTAAAGATACAAATTACAAAGTAGAGGATTTTCTTGAGGTTGAAAGGCCGGTGGAACATTTGATGTTTTCTCCTAGTTACAGAATGTTGCTGATTCAGACAGACAAGGTATGCTAGATGGCGATTTCTTGATAAGTTTTCAGATATTATTATTATCATCATTGCATGACAGGAAAGAAGGGCAGAATGTGCTGCATAATGATCCATTACTAGTCAGGACTCGTTAGCTTGCGAATGAAAAATCAGCCAGTTTAAAAGTCCAGGAAACACTTGAGTGTTGTTTCTTCTTTTTGTGTATATATAACTGAAAGCAAGCAAGGAATTGATATAAATCTGGGCGCTCCCGTGTTGCTATTAGCCTTGTTTTTCTGCCATATCTTAGCTCTGTTTCCTCTCTACTTCCTCCCTTTCTATGAAGATAGTGTCAAAAGAACGTCCTGAAACTCCAGTTTTATATTTTTATCCTCTTGGTGACCTTAGTAGAAAGATACCAGGTGGGAAAAAAATGTCCTGTAACCTGGACTTACTGTACTAACTTGGGTCACCTTTCTACCCCTGGGTCAATTACTATGTCCAGAGGGATTCTAAACTCTTATTGACCAGGCTTAGGTCACACGTCTAACCTTGGAGCCTAGGTAGGGTCATCTCAGTTTAGTTCAGTTCAGTCGCTCAGTCATGTCCAACTCTTTGTGACCCCATGGACTGCAGCACACCAGGCCTCCCTGTTCATCACCAACTCCCAGAGTTTACCCATTCTCATGTCCATTGAGTCGGTGATGCCATCCAACAATCTCATCCTCTGTCATCTACTCAAACATAAACTGAGATTGTGGTAATGGGTGGTTCGCTAAGGAGAGTATAGGTTCTATAAGAGAAGAAGGGAGGGAAATAAATGCAGGATAAAATCAAATGCCCACATGAATTATACTGTTAGGAAGACTCCTAAGTCAGGAATAGCAGTTTATATTGTTGGGCAATGATTTTAGATAAATTACAAGTAAAATTGAATGATTTTTTGCCTAAGAGAAATTGAAACTAAAATATGGAAAGACTTAAGTTTCTGTGATTACCAGAAGTTAAAACAACTGTGTTAATGATGTCTTAATAAGTGAAAAACTTGAAGTATCTATGGAGGACAGAAAACAATAAAAAATGTAACCTAAGAGAAGGGAGAAAGACACAAATAGAAATCATACAAAAGAAAAATATACTTACAAAGTAAAAATGAAATGAATATGTCTGACAGAAGACTGGACACAGCCAAAGAGAGAACAGATGAAGATAGATTGGAAGATGTTATTCAGAACGTACCCAAGAGATGAAAGTATGTGAAATATAGAAGGGAAGGTAAAAGAAATGAATGATATAGTGAAAAGATCTAACATGTATTTGATTGGAATTCCAAAGAGGAGAGTCAGACAGAAGCAATATTTAAGGAGATATTTTCCAGAACTGATTAAAGATATGAATTCACAGCTTCAGGAGGTGCAGTGAATCCCAAGCAGGATACATAAAAAGATATACACACCCAGACTTACCAGTGTGAAATTGTTGCAAACTAAAGACAAAGAGAAAATCTTAAAAGTAGTTAGACAGAAAACCAGATTATTTCAAGGGACTTTCAATTAGGCTAACAGCTGACTTCTTTGGCAATAACATAAGAAAGAAAGAATAGAATGATATCTTCCATGTAGTTCAGGGGTCAGCAAACTGTGGACCCTTGGGTCAAAACCAGCCTCCTGCTCGTTTCTGTAAATAAAATTTTACTGGAACACAGTCAGACCCACTTGTTTATGTATTGTCCACGGCTGCTTTGACACTGCAATGATAGTATTAAGTAGTTGTGAGAGACTACACGGCCTGCAAAGCCTAAAATATTTATTGGTTGTCCCTTTATAGAAGAAGTTTGCTGACCCCTGATTTAGTGAAATAAGGTTGCTATCGCTGAATTTTATACCCAGGGAAAATACTTTTCAGTATAGGGATGAAAACTGACATTTTTAGAAATGAGCGTTTGTTAGTACGTCATCAGTAGAGAAAATTCTAAAGAATGTTCTTCAGGCAGAAGGAAAATGATCCCAGAAGGAAAGACTGTGATGCAAAAAGAATGAAGAACAGTAGTAAATGTGTGGAGAAATGTAAGTGAAGACTGACTGTATAAAACAACAACAGTAATGTGAAGCTGGAGGGAAAGGCGTGTGCTGCGTGCTCAGCCAGTCAGCTGTGTCTGACTCGCTGCAGCCCGCCAGTCTCCTCTGTCCATGGGATTTTTCAGACAAGAATACTAGAGCAGGTTGCCATCTCCTTCTCCAGGGGATCAATCCAGACTCGGGGATCAAAACTGAGTCTCCCGCACTGGGAGGTAGGTTCTTTCACCCGCTGAGAGAGGAAAGGTTTTAAGTTCTTCTGATGTTTATAAATTAAGTATACGTGTTCTGACCTGTAAGGTAACCAAAAAAGAACTGAAACATCAGATGAAATTTCCACATAATAGAGGGGCAAAGTGGAAGCGTTCAAGAAAGCCACCCAAAAGAAGAAAAGAAAAGAGAAATAAAGATATACAAACAACTGAGAAGAAAACAGGAAGCATAAATTAAAGTGTAATGTTTAATCTCAAATATACTAGTAATTACAATTAAAGCAAAACAGAATAGTTGATCTAGTTAAAAGGCAAATATTAGCATATTTGATTAAAAAAAGCCAAACCTAACTATGCACTGTTTTCAAGTGACATATCTAAAGCATAAGATTGAAAGTAAATTTTTAAAAATATAGTAACATTGAAAGCAAATTAAAGATTGAAAGTAAATAAAAAGATAGGAAAAGATATATCATGCAGACACTAACCAAAAGAAAGTCTTTGGAGATATATTAGTATTAGACAAAATAGACTTTTGGGCAAAAATCATTCCTAAGGATAAATGAGTTTATTAATATTTTAGAATAGTAAAAGGTTAGATTCACTAGAAGTCTATAAACTTTTAAGATATATATGTACCAAATAAAATAACTTCAAAATATATAAAGCAAAACATGACAAAATGACAAGGAAAAGCAAAGTCATAATCTCAACAGATTTTAATATACTTTTCTCAGTACTTAATAGAATAAACGTGTGTATTTAACACAGTAGCCAAGGTGAGAAAAGCATCTTTACTACTCAGAGCCCTCGAGTGATTGCCTATGTTATTCTGAGTAAAAGCCAAAATCTTCACTATGCTTTACAAGGTTCTTCATGATGTGGACTCCACTCCCCACCCTGGCCTTATCTCCCACTGGTCTTCTTGTTCACCCTGCTTCAGTCATGCTGGCCATCATGTAAGCCTTTTGTACTCACCAGGCTTGCTCCTCCCTCAGAGAGCACTGGCTGTTCCTTCTGTCTGGAATGCATTCCCCACAGAGTCCACAGGAATACCTTCCTCATGTCCTTCAAGTCTTTTCCCTAAACTCACCTTCTCAGTAAAGTGTTTCATGGACACACAGGTTTAAATTCTATCCTCTTATTTTGCCATGTCATGTGCTCTTTCCCTGCTTTATTTTTTTTCTTTCTATAATTATTGCTCATTAACTTATGATATATATTATTTAGATATCTTATTTATTGACTGAATCCCCCAGTAGAATGTAAGTTCCATGAAGGCAGGGAATTTTTGTCTGTTCTGTCCTCTGATGTAGCCCCAGCATCCAGAGCTGTGTCTGGCACAGTGTGTCCACTCCATATTTGTTGAAGGAATGAATGAAAGATAAAATCAGTAAATACCTACCAAAGTTTAGACTTTACAGAGTTGTGTTTTTTACATAAACAAGAATAAAAACATTCATGTTTAACTCAAGTAAACGTGAAGAACTTGTGATCAGTTTAAAACAGACTTCTTATTGCTAGTAACCATACCGTAGTATAGTTACTTGGCAGAGATGCATAAGGTACAGGATAGATTTTTTTTTTTTTGAGAGATGAATTTGGAACCTGAGAATGATAAACAAGTTTTAAAGTAACAGCTTCAGACACACCTCTACAAGTTTCACAAAATTTTATTTTAAAGTTTCATTAGTACCCATCATGGTCTAGTATGTGATAGAATTTAGTTCATCTTAACAACTGTTTTGGAGAAGGCAATGGCAAGCCACTCCAGTACTCTTGCCTGGAAAATCCCATGGACAGAGGAGCCTGGTGGGCTGCAGTCTATGGGGTTGCTAAGGGTTGGACACAACGGAGCGACTTCACTTTCACTTTTCACTTTCATGCCTTGGAGAAGGAAATGGCAGCCCACTCCAGTGTTCTTGCCTGGAGAATCCCAGAGATGGAGGAGCCTGGTGGGTTGCTGTCTATGGGGTCGCACAGAGTCAGACGCGACTGAAGCAACTTAGCAGCAGCAGCAGCAACAACTTTTTTGGTTTTCTACATTCTTCAAACTTTCTGCATAAATAAACATAATTTTTGAAGTCAGGAAAAAGTGCTTCATTATGTTTTATAATCTAAAAAACAAATGCCTGGAAATGGAGGAAAGAAGTCTTATTTATTGAATATTTTAATTGATGAGTGAATGCAAGATTCAGTAAAACAAGTGTTTAGATTTTAAGCTCCTCAAGGTCAGGGCCTTACTGAGTTTATCTCTACTTTCCCATCACATTTTCCCACACAGTGTCTTATTACTTACAGGGAACATTTAATAACTATTTGTTCAACAGAACACACAACAATTGCATTATTTTTTTCTTTTTTGGTATATTTACAGGGGTCTATTTTTATTTATACTTTTGGTGAGGAGCCAACCTTTGAAAAAGTCCTAGAGGCTTGTGATGGGAAATTTCAGGCAACAGACTTTATCACACCTGGAAATGAATACTGCATGGTAAGGAATATTGTCTTTGTTCCACAATAGGATTTAAGGATGAGATTTGGAAATTCACATGCAACCTGTTGCAAACAGGAAGCAGAGTGTACTCGAAGATTCAATAGGAATGCCAGCCAGTTCCATCGTTAGATCTACTCCCCAGTTAAAATGACATCATCACATTGTGACTTCATAACATTAAGTCTCTGAACATGACCAAAGCAATTAAAATCTTAACAGCCATCCTGTTTGTATTCACCATCCAAGCTTTCCAAGCCATATCTTTAAACACATTCATTGCTAGTGAATTGTCAACACTCATTAAACTATTAGTGTTTTACCCTTTTTCAGAGTGATCCAGCCCCATCTGAAAATGAAAATGAAATAGTTGCCATGCATAAAACATGTATTCAATCTACTTTTTAAAAAAAAAAAACCACCTTCTACATTTAGAAAAGAAAATTTTTTTCTGATGATTAACTGCTTACCTTTAGTTGATCTCGAGAAATATAATTCACTTTCCATATGATTCATCAACAAATCCATTAAGATTTTGGGAGTTCTAGCAAATATTAATAAAAAGATACATAAACTATGGAATAGGTAACACTTAAAGAGTTCTTCCAGTTATCAGATTCTGATTATATGCTTTTTCTTTCAGATATTCTCTGATAAGAATTAAATTTAAAAATTTAATACAAGATTTTCACGTTTAGAATTAGATACTTGATCCACAACATCATGTGCTCACTCCCTCCTATTCAAGAAACAGAATTTAAACTGTATCACGTTGCAGTTACTTTAAAATGCTTTCAGTCTTGATCCTGTGAAAGAAGAAAAATGGACAAGACGAATTCTGGGTTTCCAGTCTAGCATGTAAAGAACCTTACATCAGGGGGAAAGAAAAGCTGAATAAACTTAAAATCAACCATTCCTCTCAGACCCATCAGAGAATTGGGGTCATAGGGGAAACCACTGCCCCCAAAATTATAGAGACAGACAGGCAGATGCAAAGAATCATAGCTTACTGGAGCAGATACCCAGAAGCAGAAACCAGGCCTGGAGCCAGTACCCAGGGGGATTACAATGGGAGAATCTGCACATCTCAGACCAAAAACGAGGACACTAGAGGCAGTTTTAGTTTCTGACATGTTCAGCTGCAGCAGACAATAAACACAGCCTAACTCCTAGCCAGATAAGCATAAAACCCCATATTACAGCCTACTTAATTCATATCCTTTTACCCAGTACATTATGTCCAACTTTTAACAAAAATTATATGGCATACTAAAAGACAGTAACAGTTAGAAGATACAGAGACAGCATCAGAACCAGACTCAGATATTGTTGTATCTGAAAATAATTACAAAGATATTGTAATTTATCAGGCCAGAAATTTAAAACAACTATGATTAATATACTAAGGGGTCTTATGAAAACAGTGGGCAACATGAAAGAATGATTGGAAAATATAAGTAGAGATATGGAAACATGAAGAATGAAAATAAATATTAGAAATATAAAACACTGTAACGGAAATGAAGAATGCCTTTGGTGGGCTCATCAATAGACTGAATATTGCAGAGGAAAGAATCAATAAGCTTGAAGAAATGTCAGTAGAACCTTCAACACTGAAATTCAAAAAGAAAAAAAGAATCAAAATGAACAGAATATCCAAGAACACGGGACAATTACAAAAGGTTTAGCATACACACAATAGAGAAAGGAAGGAACGAACAGAGGAAATGTGTGAAGTAATAATGGCTGAGAAGTTTTCAAAATTCATGTCAGACCCCTAACTACAGATCTGGGAAGCTGAGAGAGCACTAGAAGGATAAATACCAAAAAAATTTACACCAACACATATTAAGCGAAGAAGAACTAAAGAGTCTCTTGATGAAAGTGGAAGAGGAGAGTGAAAAAGTTGGCTTAAAACTCAACATTCAGAAAACTAAGATCATGGCATCCGGTCCCATCACTTCATGGCAAGTAGATGGGGAAACAATGGAAACAGTGACAGACTTTATTTTCTTGGGCTCCAAAATCACTGCAGATGGTGACTGCAGCCATGAAATTAAAAGACACTTACTCCTTGGAAGAATAGTTATGACCAACCTAGACAGCATATGAAAAAGCGGAGACATTACTTTACATATTAAATATGCATTTAATAAATATTAAATATTATTTAATATGCATTTAATACATGTTAAATACATATTACTTTACATATTTAAAAGCAGAGACATTACAACAAAGGTCTGTGTAGTTAAAGCTATGGTTTTTCCAGTAGTCATTACGGATGTGAGAGTTGGACTTTAAAGAAAGTTGAGCGCCGAAGAATTGATGCTTTTGAACTGTGGTGTTGGAGAAGACTCTTGAGAAGATCTCCTTGGACTGCAAGGAGATCCAGTCAGTCACTCCTGAAGGAAATCACTCCTGAATATTCATTGGAATGTCTGATACTGAAGCTGAAGCTCCAACACTTTGGCCACCTTATGCGAAGAACTGACTCATTTGAAAAGATCCTCATGCTAGGAAAGATTGAAGGTGGGAGGAGAAGGGGGCGACAGAGGATGAGCTGGTTGGATGGCATCACCGACTCAATGGACATGAGTTTGAGTAAATTCTGGGAGTTGGTAATAGACAGGGAGACCTGGAGTGCTGCAGTTCATGGGGTTGCAGAGTCAGACATGACTGAGCAACTGAACTGAACTGAACTGAAAGGTATTAATATTTGTTCAGAAGTATTAACATTGAGATTGTAAAGTAATTTTAATCCACATAAATAAAATGAAATTTTATTTTCAATCATCAGTGATTGACATACTAGAAAGAAATTTAGAACATGGTCCCGTAGCAGTCTTATTTTCCATTTGAGTTTTATTTTTCTTTCTTTTACAGACACTCACACAGTCAGGAGAAGTTTGTGTTTGGGGTATAGAGGATGGTGCTTGTGTTAGCAGGATTTATCTGAATATCCACGTAAGTGTGCCTTATAAATGGATTTTTAAAAAATATTGAATTCTAATCCAACCTACCTTCTTGTGTTCACATGTCAACAGTCTGTGGAAATACTTGTTACAGAGATGTTAATGTATTTTACCTTATATGTTTACAATAATTCTTGTGTATAAAGCATGTTCCACAGCCCAGAGTGTAGAACATAAGGTATTGTATTGGTATATAGGAAAGAACAAGCTTTTCCTTGGTGGCAATTATTTCTGAAAACCTAGTGATTTATATCTCACTCATGCTGCAAATTCATTGTGGATTGACAGGATCTCTTTTCCCCCATGGTCTTTCAGGGAACAAAGCCAACAGAGGCTCCACCAATTAATAGCTCCTCAGTACCACGGGATGGGCTTCCCACGTGGCTCAGTGGTAAAGAATCCGCCTGACAACGCAGAAGATGCAGGAGGGTTCGATCTCTGGGTTGGGAAGATCCCCTGGAGGAGGAAATGGCAACCCACTCCAGTATTCTTGCCTGAAAAATTCCATGCATAGAGGAGCCTGGCAGGCTACAGTCCACGGGGTCACGAAGAGTCAGACACAACTGAGCGAATGAGCCACTGACCATGCACGCACACCTTAGGATGGGAAGAGTTCTGGAGAGCCTTGAACTAGCAATTAAGTGTTTTTAATAAAAAACTAAACATTCCTTGGCCGTGACTAGGTGAATGGCCCCATCTAACCTCAAGGGGATCAGTTAGAAATGAAAGAAAGGTGCCACTCTAACCAGCTTGAGCCAAAAATGAAAAAGTGTGGGCTACTGACTCAATTAACTATAAAGAATAGAGCTTCTCTGGGCTCAGCTGTGGCTTTATCCAGCAACTCAAATGGTATTACCAAGGATCTCGTCTTTCTTGCTGTCTGTGTACTACATCTTAATTTCATCTAAGACTTCGTGTGATTCCCAAATGGCACAAATACCAACCTCACATCAGATCATCAGGGAAGAAAACCTCCTACAATGGGAGGAGGAGGAGAAAAGAAGTTTCTCCTTTTCAGAAGGCTTATTAAATATATCCTAATATCCTAATAACACCCCTGAACTAATCACTGTGGACAGGGGCATGAGAAATGCTAGTTGGCTTAAAATCAGCCTTGGAAATGAGACTTAGATCTATTCCACTCAACTGAAAATAGAAGAGAGATGGTTTCTTAAAGGATATTCAAGAAATTTTCCAGAAGGAAGGTGCATGTAGGCTGAGTGGCAAACTACAGTTGCTCACTTAAACCTAAGCATAGCCTACCATAAGGTGATACCATTCTTTCCACCATGGTCATGGTGCACATAAAATAATATTTTAGAAGTATAAAAAGATCAAAACAATGGTAAGGCTATTTTTTCTTAAATTATCATTTTTTCTATATTTCATAATTCTCAATGAGATATGGCTCTAGATAGTAGTGAGAAAAGTTACAATCCTTCTCTATTATAAATTAAAATCTCAATTAATAATGCAAGATGAAGCATCATATTTCATATAAGAGGATACAAGATGCAAAAGATATATAATTCAATGAGATAGGTAAACTCATCCTAAAAAGTAAAGATAAAAATTCTTACCTAAAAGAATATGTGTAGACTCCATAATCAGTGTGGCAAAGGTTTACATGTATTCATTTCTGTTAAAATTACTAGAACTAGAAAAATCTTAAAAGTTCATCTGATCACACCTCTTTTTACAGATGAGATACATACAAACCTAAGGGTTTGTATAATCAGAACTTACCTTGCACTTCCTGGCTAAGGAGGGATAGGAAAGTCGCTCAGTCATGTCCGACTCTTTGTGAGCCCCTGTTAATTGGTGGAGCCTCTGTCAGCTTTGTTCCCTGAAAGACCCTGGGGGAAAGGAGATCCTGTCAATCCACAATGAATTTGCAGCATGAGTGAGATATAAATCACTAGGATTTCAGAAATAATTGCCACCAAGGAAAAGTTTGTTCTTTCCCATATACCAATACAATACCTTGGGCTATACAGTCCTTGGAATTCTCCAGTCCAAAATACTGGAGTGGGTAGCCTTTCCCTTCTCCAGGGGATCTTCCCAACCCAGGGATTGAACCCAGGTCTCCCACATTGCAGGCAGATTCTTTACCAGCTGAGCCACAGGGGAAGCCCAAGAGTACTGGACTGCGTAGACCATCCCTTCTCCAGCGGATCTTCCCGACCCAGGAATCAAACCAGGGTCTCCTGCATTGCAGGTGGATTCTCTACCAACTGAGCGGGGGAAGTCCAGGGAGGGATATAATTACCATCAAAAGACCCTCTTTCTGCTTCAGATATCTTCCTTTCCCCTGACCAGAAGGGAGAGATTTGGGCAACTATCACAGTTAAGCAGACATCCCTTCATTGAGCTCAAAACCAAGCATGGTACATTCATGTAGATCAGCCTTTGTTGGGGAGAATCAGTGATTTTTCCTTCCTGAAGATTACTGCCACCCTCTGGAGAACTGATAAGTGGGTTGATCTAGCAGTACAGAGGCTAGACCGCCCTGCCTATGCCCAGGACAGTATTCTCCATGAACATTTTAGGTAGTGGTCCTCAGAGAACCTTGCTTAGCATCATGATGGCAGGATGCCCAAACACTAATACTTTCACTTGATGTTACCTGCCAGGGTAACTAAGATCCCTCCAAATATTGCTATATATTTTTAGCCTAGTCAACTATTGCCCTGGAACGGAGGGTAATTTCAACTGATTGTGTTGAGGAAACACAGATACACACACACACTAAGAGCTCCCATAAAGGTTTTCAGCTAAAAAACCCCCAAACCCTCACCATTTTGTTCCCAGTTCATACTGAGATACCAATATACTCAACCTGGTTAAGCCTCAGAAAATTCATTTTAAAAAATAAAAACCTGCTCAATGGAGAAACTGGATGAGGCAGGACCCCTGAGTTTTCCTCTGAGCTTTGTTATCAGCTTTGGGATCCTGGGGGCAAATTGCTACATTTTCCTTTGCCCTTGCTTTCTAACCTGCAAAAGGATGACCTCAAGATCTTTTCCATTTCTAACATTCTGTTATTTTATTCAAAACAACCTCCAGAATGTAATTATGTTACCTACAGGGGTTCCCCCTCTCTGGTGTTTCTTGTGCCAATAGAGCAATACTGAGTTCGGTTCAACAGCAAAGGAAAATCTTATTTTTTGATCAGAGGGTGGAGAGGTGGGAGCTCTCCTTCTAGAGCGCATGCTTTTGTCACAGGGAGTGGCTGAGGCTGCTCTATCGAGTTCTCCTTGGGGGAGGGCAGAGTTGTCATGGGGCCAGTCCAGCCATGCTGCTCCCCTCGAGACAAATTCTGGGTGCAGCATCTCTGTGCACAGCCACCCCTGCTGCCATCCTAAGTCTTGAATTGAGGTGTTACTGGCAGTACGTCTCCACATGGCCACAGAGTTGAGGTGCTGCAGCGGTCTCACACTAAGAACTCTGGTCTGAAGTGCTGAGTACAAGACTGCTGCATATGTACCCTGTGAGCAGGTGAAATTAGACTGAAGCACAAATGAAGAGCTTCGACCTTATCACCTAGTTTTCATCTGACTCTTCTGGGGCACCCCAGTGGGCTTTGTCAGTGAAAACTATAGAGAAATGAATCCGATTCCTTAACTATCATGACCACAAATTTGTTCTCTTAGATATCATCTTCTGTAAATGACTGTTGGATAAGCGGGAATCTGTGATGCGTTTCTTTGGTGACAGGCCACGTGCTCCATGATACAGTTATTTTTTGAAGTCTTCCTCAGTTATACCAGCATCCCAGGATCTACTATTATCCAGCAGATGAATGCTGATTTTAAAAAATCACTAACATTCAATAAAGATGTCCAAAAGATGCTAGGAATATGTTTTAAATTTCCTATTTTATTATTCATTATTATCAGGTATAATCATTTTCTAATCAATTAAGGATAAAAATGAAGCCATGGTTTAAAGTTCAGGCAACTTTCTCATATTTTTATCATTCCAATTTTAGGATAAAAGAGTGTGATATATAGATTCCTATGACTTCTTATGTGATTGATTAGCTGAAGAATGTTGAGTGTATAATTTGTAATACCACACGACACTTGCCACTCTTCTCGTTCTGCGGGTTTTTCAAATAAACTGTAGAACTCTTGAGCGTAGGAAAGCAGGCTTCATTTTCTGGTGCAGTGAACCTGGGGTTTATTTTATTTTTTATTGAAGTTAATTGGTTTACAGTATTGCGTTAATTTTTCAGGTGAACAGCATAGTGATTGAGTATTTTTGTGGAGTGTACTCAGTTCAGCTCATTACAAGATTAGTGGGTATAACTCCCTGAGCTATACAGCGTACCCTTTTGCTAATGTGTTTTATATCTAGTAGTTGATGTCTGCTAATCCCATGCCCCTATTTCACCCTGCCCCCCTCTCTCTCCTTTGGTTTTCCTTATCTGTGAGTCTATTTCTTTTTGCATCTGTCTTAAACAGGCAACAGTTCTGGCTTGCTCTCCATCCTCCCTGTCTGCGGCCGTGGGGACCGAGACTGGCCACGTCTACTTCCTCGACGTCCGAGATGTCGAATCCCCTCATGAGGTTCATAAGTCCTTTCTCTCCGAATCACCTGTGCAGCACCTCCTGTAAGTACCACCTGTTTCTGGCAGCAAATTTGTCAGGCCTATCTGTTGAGAATTCCACTGAAGTTTTAACTTTTTTTAGGTTTTACATGGGTTGTTTTGAAAATTAGTACATTGGCTCAGTTCTACGTTCAAGAAATACAGAGATGTATATAGTTCAATACACTTTCCCACTGTTATCCCCAAATACCCAGTTCTCCTCCTTGGAGATAGCTTGTTGCTAGTTTCTTGTGTCTTTTTACTGAACATATTTTATTCACAAACAAGCAGAAAAATAAATACTTCCTTTTAATTGCATGAATGTGTGTCAAGCACTTAGAGTGTACCAGGAATTTCTGTTGTATTAACCTCGTGAGATAGGTATCCTTATTGTCTTCCTTTTAAAGATAAGGCAGATGATACACAAATAATTTAAATAACAATTAATATCACACATGTTGTGAATGGCAAATGTTGAGATTTGGACCCAGGCAATTGGGCTCCAGAGTCCTTGCTTTTGCCTTTATAGGGTCGCAAACCATATATAATGTTCTGCACCACAATTTTTTTCACTTAATGGTATATCTTAGAGAAAGTCTTCTATCCACACATGAAGACCTTCATTCTTTTTTACAGCTACATAGTATTCCATCACATGAAATATATTCCATAATTTTTAATACAGTATATTGATAGACATTTAGATGATTTCAAATTTTTTGAAACAGTACTTTTTAGAAGACAGCATAGAGACACTGAGTTTAAACTTATTATATTGTTATTATTATGTCTTTGATTAATTTATCATAATACTAAATATTAACAAGAAATGACATTTTTACCCTGCTTCACAGCTTGATGTGCTGTTACACATTGTAGTTTACTGAATGTGACGCTTGTCAAACATTCAGAAAAGTATTATGCTTGTCCCTGTTTCACAAGTGAGATAATTTAGGTTCAGAAAGAAGCATTTGCCAAGATTAGTCAGCTAGCTCTGGAAGGAGCCGGGTTTCCACCATCTGTGCTGTTCCTACAAGCTCTGTGCCTCTGTAGGGAAGGATCTGTAATCTCTCTCCGTTTACATTCTGCTCCTCTGTATCATTTTTTTTGGCACCTCTCCTTTCTCAGATGTTTGTCTCTTATCCTAATTTGCATTTCCCACTTTTTCTAATTTGATCAAAGTATAGAAACATTTTGCTACATTCTTCTTCTTTCTGCCAGGACTTTACTGAGGGGCACTGGAATGCTCTACTCATCTCTAATTTGAGAATTGCTTATGTACACCTGAAATATCAGAAAGCTTTGCTGTCATATTTTGTTCACTTATGATGACATAGTTGACTGTTTTTAGTGAATCTTCTTGACCATATACTTATAAATTACAATTTAGAAACAATATTAGCCTAAAATGTAATGATTACATTTATGTATAATCACTTACCTTTTATAAGATCTGATAATATTAAAAATCATAAACCATAAGAATAATTTGTTTGGGATGTATATCCATGATGTCTTTCAATAAATTTGTTTACCATCTTATTAGTGAAACAAATAGAATCTGATAATCAGATTTCTTTTTTTCTAGGTATGACCAGAGAGGAATGTATGTATTAGTTGGAACATCAGAAGGACACATCTTTGTTATCAATGCCAAACCCTCAAGTTTATTTGAGATTCTTGGATTCATAGGTACTTACACTGAATTTTTTTTTTTCCCCAATCTGGGCAGCATGTGGGATCTTAGTTCCTTGACCAGGGATCAAACCCAGGCCCCCTACCCTGGGAACACGGAGTCTTAACCACCAGATCGCCAGGAAAGTTGCCATAGAATGCTTATTAACTTAAGATATTGGTCAATTTATTCTAAAGAATTTAAAGTTGTGAAAATGGGGCCATGGTGAAGCAATTACTTGTAGCATGTTTTCTAAAACAGAAACATTAAGTTACTAAGGAGAATTCCCGTATCATATTTAGAGGTTTTGGTATATCTACTTGGTATACAGTTGATATTAAATAACTCTTCTTGAATCAGTTGATGAATTAATGAAATGGCTAAATGTTTCTAATGTTACTGCGAACGGAAGTTGAGTTGGTTTATCCCTGAAATACTTTTAAAAATATATTTATTTATGTATTTGGCTGTGCTGCCAGAATCTTTAGCTGTGGCGTGCAGGATCTGTAGCTGCAGCATGTGGAATCCAGCTCCCCGACCAGAGATTGAACCAGGCCCCCTGCGTTGGGAGTGTGGAGTCTTGGCCACTGAACCACCAGGGAAGTCCTGAAATAACTTTTTAAATAGCATTTGATCTCTATTTAATTAAGATGTCTAAAGAAAGTTTTGTCACATGCATCTTTACTCCGTGCTTTCACAACCGAGGGCTCAGGTTCAATCCCTGGTTGGGGAACTAAGATCCCACAAACCATGTGGTGTGGCCAAAAATAAATAAATGAATAAAATTTTTTTTTAAATGACATTCAGCTTTTTCAGTAATGTGTGTCCAAATGCCCATGTAAACTACAGAACTGACAGGCGAGATAGCACTTTGGTGATAAATAATAATAACCAACACTTTTCTGTCTGGCTTTATATACCAAATGTGAATGTAAATTCTCAAATCTATGTACTGGTTTTTAAAAATTGAGTTTATTAAGTGTAAAATGTGGAACCTCGGCCCTGTGGAAGCATGAAAATGTCAAGGAAGAAATTGGAGGAGGAATAGCAGCGTGTTGTGTAGGCTCAGGAAAAGAAGTAATTAATTCTCAGGTGTGAAGAAAGGAGTGGAGGTGAAGAGCAGGCACAGAGAATACAGAGCAGGAGAATTTTCCAAGGATTTAAAGTAGTGGAGGATGGGGCTTGTCGACGTTCTAGCTCAGGACAGAAGTTTGAGCAATGGCGCTTGGAATGGTAAGAAGTCTGGCATAACAAGTATGTGAGTTTACCAGATTATGACCATGATGACAAGGTTTGAAACAAAGTGGAGAGTCTTGAACATCATCCCAAGGAGTCTGGACTTTGTTCTGTAGTTAATGACACATCATCAGACGTTTTCAAGATGGGACTAGTGTGATTTGATTTGGTTTTTAGAGGACGACTCTGGCATCAGTGTGAAGGATGGAGAAAGGCAAGAGAACGGAATAAAAAAATTCAGAAAAACGTTATAGTAACTCACACAAGAAATGCTATTAGTCATAACAAAAGCCAACATTTATTGAAGGAGTCCTTATCATGTAATATCCAGTATTCTAAGTACTTGGCGTGTGTTAATTCATTTAATTCTTATAGGCAACTTTTGTGAGGGAGAGACCACTGTTATGCTCAGTTTAAAGATAAGGCAGTTGAGGCACGATGAGGTTAAGTATTTGTCCAAAGCCACGCAGGTAGCCAGGACGCAAGCTCAGGAAGTCTGGCTTTAGAGCTTGTGCTCTTATCCACAGTGTACAAGATCACGCAGCAGTCATGGAAAGGGGAAGGAGTGGACAGCTACGAATGATGGGATTGGTAGAGCTTGATAATTGATTGTATGTGAAGGGAAGGGATCAGCAACGACTCTGAAGTTTCTAACCCAGATGGTGGAAGTGTGTGCTGTCATCAGCTGAAGTAAAAACTCAGGGGAAAAGAAAGTTATGGAGGCTGAGGGATAGGGTGAGCCGACAAGGTCTGTAGAGTTGAAGCCAATATGATCTTCATTTGGAGATATTTACCATTAATTCAGAAATGAAGATTCGTAGTTCAAAGTTTAACGATGGAATTCTGATCTTGACATCACAGAAGCTCATGAGACGGTTTAAGACAGTTGAAGCAAACCCAACTGTGTAATGAGGTCAAACAGGTAACTTATATATGTAAATTAGATGGCATGGAGTGTGATAGGACTGATGGCTGACCTCAGAATGGGTACCAGTCCTGCCTAAATGTTCCAGTTTTCAACATATCTTGTCATTCAGAGTATAGGATGGGAAAAGCTACTTACTCTGAAGTTGTAGGCAGAGAAGACAAGGCAGTGAAGAAAACTGAAGATGGGCGAGAGGACTGGGAGTCACCCGCCCCCGGAAGAGCTTGAAGAAGGAAGGCTGTATGAATGGTGGACTGTGGCCGAAGTGTCAGCGGCACGAGGGTGAGGATGAGGCAGTCACTGTGTGAGGCCAGGGAGAGCTACTCCTTTGGGACAGAGAGACAGAGTTTCAGGTGGGAACGGCAGTCAGAAAAGGAAGTTGGTAACCAGCAATTTCTGCTCTCAGATGTTTGCAGTGGAAAAAAAGAGAATTTGTAACTGGTGGGGAAATAGGGTTGAAGGAACATTCTAATCTGAAGATAGGGGAGTCTTGAGGCCTCAGTAGGAGAAGACGTAAAAGACCCAAGGAAATTAAAAGAGGTAATTAATAGCACATGGTGTAATAATATATTGGAGGCGTAGGCTCAAAATCACAGATGGAAAGGGTTGCATTTTATTCCTAAAAATGTCAAGAAATGAAGAGGGACGCTAAGAACAGAAAATGTGAGATTCAGGACGAGGAAGGTGAAGCCAAGTTTATGTCAGATGTTCTCTGTCTTCCTTGTTCAGTGAGAGGAAAGGATCCCCTGTAGACGCCTGAGGGGAGGGGCTGAGATGGGGCCCAGGACGGTGGACACACACAGAGCAGCTGTGTGGAGTGGCAGTAGCGGAGCTGGAGAGACTCCAAGGTGGGCTGCAGGCAAGGCCCCTTGCAGAAGCGGGATTCGCTGGCTTCCTGTAGGACAAACTCATAACAGCAAGTGTATTCCTACCACACCTGCGATACCTTGACTGTGGCAAAAATGTTTATTCAGTACTGGGAATGGGCAAATGGCTGGAGTGGACATTCAAGAGGCCAGAGCTTGTGGGCGCTGCTGGGTAGGGTAGAGCCAGCGGACTCTGGAGGCCCCTCTGGCTGGATGGAAGCTGAGTCCCACCCAGCTGCATTGAATCTGCCCACTTAGACGTCTCACGGGGAGAATCCCCCATCTGTTCATCAAAAAACGTTTCTATCACTTATATTCAAAGATCACTTAAATATCCAATAAGTAAATTTGGATCAAAAGATTTAGTTTAGACAGGTCTATATCTTACCTGGAAATATGAAAGCTTCTATAAGCATATCAATAATGACTTGTGTTGATTTCCATTTGCTTTCAGAGATGGGCAAAGGCATTTTACAAATATCCACTGTGTCTCCTTTGGAAACAGACATAGTAGAAGTGATGGTGCTTTCCTCACTTCCAGAAACAAGAAGAAGCAGGCTGGAAATATTTTCTCTGCCTAAAATACTACCAGAAGGTAAAGAAAAGTGAGCAAGCAATTCTGTCCTGGGCACCCAGTTGAATAGTTGCTATAGCTTTCTTTTCTTTTTTTTTTTTCTTTTCCAGTGATAGCATTTTTTTTTTATTCTAACGTGAAGAGGTAAAATGGCCAAAACCTTTTCTGTGTCTTACAAAGTAAAGCTGATGTGACTGCTAAATAATGTGAAATGTGGACTTTCCTCTCAGTTCAGTTCATTCACTCAGTCATGTCCGACTTTTTGTGATCCCATGGACTGTAGCATGCCAGGTTTCCCTGTCCATCACCAACTCCCAGAGGTTGCTCAAACTCATGTCCATTGAGTCGGTGATACTATCCAACTATCTCATCCTCTGTTGTCCCCTTCTCCTCCTGCCTTCAATCTTTCCCAACATTGGGGTCTTTTCCAAGGAGTCAGTTCTTCGCATCAGGTGGCCAAAGTATTGGAGTTTCAGCTTCAGCATCAGTCCTTCCAATGAACATTCAAGATCGATTTCCTTTAGGACAGACTGATTGGATCTCCTTGCAGTCCAAGGGACTCTCAGGGGTCTTCTCCAACACCAAAGTTCAAAAGCATCAATTCTTTGGAGCTCAGCTTTCTTTATAGTCCAACTCTCACATTCATACAAGACTACTGGAAAAACCATAGCTTTGACTAGATGGACCTTGGCAAAGTAATGTCTCTGCTTTTTAATATGCTGTCTAGGTTGGTCATAGCTTTTCTTCCAAGGAGTAAGTGTCTTTTAATTTCATGGCTACAGTCTCCATCTGCAGTGATTTCAGAGCCCCCCAAAATAAAGTCTGTCACTGTTTCCACTGTTTCCCCATCTATTTCCCATAAAGTAATGGGACCAGATGCCATGATCTTAGTCTTCTGCATGTTGAGTTTTAAGCCAACTTTTTCACTCTCCTCTTACACTTTCATTAAGAGGCTCTTTAGTTCTTCCCTTTCTGCCATAAGTGTGGTATCATCTGCATATATGAGGTTATTGATATTTCTCCCGGCAATCTTGATTCCAGCTTGTCCTTCATCCAGTCCAGCATTTCTCATGATGTACTCTGTATATAAGTTAAATAAGCAAGGTGACAATGTACAGCCTTGACATATTCCTTTCCCAATTTGGAACCAGTCTGTTGTTCCATGTCCAGTACTAACTGTTGCTTCTTGACCTGCATTCAAATTTCTCAGGAGGCAGGTAAGGTGGTCTGGTATTCCCACCTCTTGAAGAATTTTCCACAGTTTGTGGTGATCCATACCATCAAAGGCTTTGGCATAGTCAGTAAGGCAGAAGTAGATGTTTTTCTGGAACTCTCTTGCTCTTTTGATGATCCAGTGGATGTTGGCAATTTGATCTCTGGTTCCTCTGCCTTTTCGAAATCCAGCTTGAACATCTGGAAATTCACAGTTCACGTACTGTTGAAGCCTGGCTTGGAGCATTTTGAGCATTACTTTATTAGTGTGTGAGATGAGTATAATTGTGTGGTAGTTTGAACATTCTTTAGCATTGCCTTTCTTTGGGATTGGAATGAAAACACCTTTTCCAGTCCTGTGGCCACTGCTGAGTTTTCCAAATTTTCTGACATGTTGGGTGCAGCACTTTCACAACATCATCTTTCAGGATTTGAAATAGCTCAACTGGAATTCCATCATCTCCACTAGCTTTGTTCATAGTGATGCTTCCTAAGGCCCACTTGACTTCACATTCCAGGATGTCTGGCTCTAGGTGAGTGATCACACCATCATGATTATCTGGGCCATGAAGATCTTTTTTGTATAGTTCTTCTGTGTATTCTTGCCACCTCTTCTTAATATCTTCTCTTCTGTTAGGTCCATACCATTTCTGTCCTTTACTATGCCCATCTTTGCATGAATGTTCCCCTGGTATCTCTAATTTTCTTGAAAAGATCTCTAGTCTTTCCTGTTCTGTTGTTTTCCTCTGTTTCTTTGCATTGCTCACTGAGGAAGGCTTTCTTATCTCTCTTTGCTATTTTTTGGAACTCTGGGTTCAAATGGGTATATCTTTCCTTTTCTCCTTTGCCTTTCGCTTCTCCTCTTTTCACAACTATTTGTAAGGCCTCCTGAGACAACCATTTTGCCTTTTTGCATTTCTTTTTCTTGGGGATGGTCTTGATCACTGCCTCCTATACAATGTTACAAACGTCCGTTCATAATTCTTCAGGCACTCTATCAGATCTAATCCCTTGAATCTATTTGTCACTAGATCCTGTCATTCATACAAATCTTATTATCGGAGGAAAAAAAGGATCAACTGTCACTTTTGTGAGTTGATTGGTCAGTTTGTGATGTCTCTTTTTGTTGCTGTTGTGTCCAACTCTTGTGACCCCATGGACTGAGTCCACCAGGCTCCTCTGTCCATGCGATTTCCCAGACAAAAATACTAGAGTGGCTTGCTATTTCCTTCTCCACTCTTTTTTGTAGCTTTAAATATACAGAGTCAAATTTATATGTTATTATGTAGTTACTTTCATTGATAAAATCATAAAGAAAGCTTTCTGGATAAAAAGGTCTGATAAAATAGGCACTTTGTTTTAAATAACAAATATATCTGGGTAGCTATTTTGCAAATATTTAATTATAGAGTATAAGAAAGTAAAAAACCTCAAGGTACTTTTATGTCTTAATTAAGACTGTTTAGATCATCATGAGTTTCATCATGTCTCTACTTAACTGATAAAATTAACAAAAGTCTTATAAAATATAATTTACTTACTGTTAGTCATTTAATGCTCAAGTATTCCTAATGGAGCCAAGTTGTTTTCCAATCATTTTTATCCCATAATAGTCTATACATTAACTGAGCATTTAATTTTTTATTTTGCTTTTCATAGTTGTCATAACAGTTAAAAAAATTAAATCAATAAATGGTACAAATTATCTATCGTCTTCCCCAAATATTACAGTTTCTGCAAGCTTTGCTGATGAACGAGGGAGGCTGAGAGATGAATTCATTCATAAGTTTGTGTATGAGACAGAGCACACTCTGTCCTCTGCGGTCTTGAACTTGCATAGTAACCGAGTATATGGCTTCTGTGACCAAGTGCCGTACATCTGCAGCTATCTTCTTCCTGAAAAAGTATGCCGAAACTTAAGCATTCTGTCATTTTTCTTAGCACTCAAGATTGGTACATTGTATTCATTAGACATGATCCAAGCTTAACAATCTAGTCCAGTTAAAAAATGTCTTTATTATAGTAAAATAACTTCTTTGAATTAAATATATTAGCATGATTTGTTAATTCATCATAAAATATTTTTGAGCAACCTAATACTTGTCAGATAAACATGCAGATGACACAATATTAGTTTAGTGACTTTCAAGACTAGTTTTAAAAAATCTGTCATTAGAAAGTCTATTCTACAGGGCTCAGGAGCTACAGCGTTGATGATTTTCAGTGGAACTTTATACTTGAGTCTTAAAGAAAGTTGCAAACAAAATGCCTCTATGCTTCTAGTATCCTTTCATCATACTCTTCAGACTTCTTCCATATTGCATCATTTCCTGCTGTACACATTGACCCAGATTATATCACCTTTCTTTTTCTAAATCCTTCAATCAAAAGGCTTCTCTCTCAGAGTAGCAAATATCAGCAAGGTCTGAAACAAAGACATTCAAAGAAGGAAGGAATGGTTTGTAGTAAGGGGGATTTAAGAAAAGCTTCCTGGTAGAAGTCATAGTTGAACTGGACTTTGAAGAATAGTTCAGATGTAGACATGAGAAATATTGTGTATAATCTTGGCAGGGAGGTGGGGTTCCTGAAGTAGGGAGGGAAGCCAGATAGGTGGGCATGGGATGGGGAAGAGCATTCCAGGTAAAAGTCACAACACATGCAGAAGTTTGAAGGTGGGAATACGTGAGAAATGTGTGTGTGTGGCGGGGGCGGGGGGGGAGCGGTGATGGTGGTGGTGGAAATTGACTCATTTATGTTGACTTGAGGATAGGAGTATTTGGAAAGGATTAGTAAAAAATCAAGATAGTCAATTGTAAGCTAGGATTTTTAATGGTAGCTGATATACAGAGGAGACTTTTCCTAGTTGGCTGAAACGAACATTTATTTGCAATCAAAGATTTTAAAATGTGCAAATACAGGTGTCCACTTTATCATGTATCAGTTTATTTCCAACGACAATGTTTATTGATTTGCATCTGACTATATATGCATAACTGCAAGGTGCCACTCCCCTGATCTTTTCTATAATATGGTCATTTTCTTTGATCGGCAGGAACATAGTGGTGTTCACATTCTTAAGCCATACCAAAAAATACAAAGCAAACTATATGGACCTGGAATGCTGTCTCTGTCTCCACATGGATTGTGGCTCATAACAATAGCTAAATGTGGAATTCTGTATATCCGAGATATTCATACTTTGGTAAACTCCTTTTTTTTCCTCCATTCATGGGATTTGCATCTTGATCTCATATAAGGAACAAAAGCTCTTAGGAAAGGAATTGGAACTGTTAAGTAAATCGAGTCATAACTTATTTACCACTGATGGTGTTATTGACTTCAATGTTAGCTGTATTTATGTGCCAAGGTTTGAGTCTCTAAGGGAGGAAATGCAGGCCACTAGACTGAGATCTGCAAAGAAGGAACCTGGGGCAGTAGGTGAGCTCCAGTCCATCTCCATCACCACTTACTGTGTGGCGAGAAAATTCCCTGAACTGCTCCTCTGCGATGTTAGGAAGGCCTTGCTTATTCTCATCCTGTGTGATTCTGGTGAGAGCCAAGGAGAGGGTGTATGCAAAACTTCTTTGGAAACAGTGCATTGCTGTGCAAATCTGCTAGCTCCCCGGCCTGGAGCGCCTCTGGCCTGCTTGCTGCCACCCTTCCCCACCCCCAGGCTGCGTCTTCCTGTGACGCTGGAAGAATACACAGGGTGTGGCCCGCGCGAGCCCTACCCCACCCCTGCAGACTTCAGGACCACCCGTCCTACCACCACTTCTGATTTCCATTGTTCTCAGATCTCTGTTTAAATGAAAATAGTTTCTTCTCCCCAAGTGAAAGATCCTTTTCTAGGTTTTGAGCTCAAGTTGTACTGGTTATCAGTACAATTTAATTCTTTCATATTATATAGGGAAAGACCTTAAATGTCTTACGAATCATTTTTAAATGAACAGTTTGCAAACTGGTACGTTTTCTCTTATTTAAATGATTTGTAAATGTATGCTACAACTGATAGTGGCACGACGGCAAGATGTCAGAGTTTTTCTGGATGATTCTGTGCAATGTGCCTCATATGGGAGGTTATTCATGGCAGTACTGCTTGTAAAAGCAACCTAATATCCATTAACAGAGGACTGGATAAATAAATAATCATGCAGAAACAGTGCATAAAGAAAGTATGGAATATTATGCTGTAATACAGCATAAGGAAATCTTTATGCAACAATATGGAAAGAATCCCAAGACATATTATTATAATAAGTAAGAAAGGCAAAGTGTGTAATACACATGTTATACTTCATATTAAAAATTGTTTGTATAAAAATTTATTTATATACATTAAAATCCTCTGAAAGGATATTTAAGGTATAATTATGTTGATTGCCTTTGGGAAGTATTGGGGAAGGGGAAGGAAGGAGATTTCACTGCATACTCTTTTATAGTTTTTTTTTTTTAATTTTGAAACATTTGAATGTATTTCCTATTCAAAATTTAAAAAAATTTTTTTAAACTATCATGGTTGATAACTAGTGTGACAAAGAAATCCATTTTTGGTCAAATAATTTAAACCATTGCACTGTGTACCAACTAATGATGTGTATGGGTTCTAATTAAACTGATTTAATTGGCCTCCTCCATCATTCTTCACTCAGTGCCCATCGCCTCCTCTCATGACACTCAGCCTCTGCACAGCAAAGGGATTTGCTTAATCCTTGAAGACATCTGAATTTGCCTGCACTGTCCATTCTCAGCAAGTCTGTTCTCCTTTCCATATCTGATTTCCCTATCGGTGACAATAATTCCTCTTTTTCCATATTACCTAGAAAGGAGAACAAATCAATACTGTTGAATGTAGTTTGTATTAGTAATTTTCAGTTCTATGTAGTACTAAGAGGCTACTCCATACCAACTAAAATGCTGTTAACAAATAGGAAAAGGTTTATCCATAAGCAAAAGTGCATGTAACCCCCTTAGAAAAAAACCCTGTGGTAAAGTTGCACTTGTAATTTCTGCACTTTTTTCCTAAAACCATTAAGGAAACATTTACTCGGTGTCGGAGTCATTCTCACCAGGGGCACGGGATTCAATCGGTGAGAATTTCAATGGATGGACAAAGCATTCTGGTGAATGGAAGAGATGACAACACACTGGTTAACCTACGATGGAGGCAAGTACAGGTTGCAGTAAGCAACCTCACATAATATGGTGTTTTAAAATGTAGATGGTATTATTTAGGTAATGGCAGGGCCAACGTAACTGGAGACAACTGCCATTGAAATAACTGTTGTACCAACGACCCCAAGAGAGGGGAAGATGCCATGCTATGCAAGGGCCATATAGGGAGGCACCAGGGAGGGCTAGGAGACAGAGGGAGCAGGGAAAACATGGGCAAGAGTCTTCATTTTGGTTTCCATGGTGAGGAGCAGCCAGGCTTAGGATTGGCTAGTTTGGATAACTTCAGTGGGTTCTGGGCCATAGGAGCTGCTGCTAGTTGTCCAATACTTGACCCAGGGATTACTAGGAAAGGAAAATAATGGCCCCAAGTTTGAAAGACCAATAGAGGATTTGCTTGGGGCTGTGGGCTTATGGGTCTGCATTTGAAAGGTGAGCTCCAGGTAGGTTGTTTACTATCTCTATGACTTGGTGGTCCTGGAAGGGACAAGACCCCAGATGTCAAAGCATCAAAATACAAAAGATAAAAAGACACAGTTAAGACCTATGACGTGTTCTGTCCTCCCTATCATAACATCTGTTGGAAGAACACAAGGAATGAGGACAACTCTGAACAGTAGATCATTTTTAAAAGTCCTATTTATCCCTAAAAAACCTGACATAGGTATGTGCGTTTCTGTACATGCATACAGATTTACTTTCCTAATTAGACTTTGCTTTCTTAATCAGACAATGTTAAATTAATTTAGACTTTGCATGGACTAAAACTAAAATTCTAAATAAACAAATAATCGCCAAGCATACAGATAATGGCCAGGGCATAGAGATCATGCAGGGAATGCCCTGGACTTGAAATGTCACCTTATTTGATCTGCCAGCGGATACCACTTAGCAATGTGCAATTTGTTTCCACAAAAATACTATTTCATAGTGCTTCCTGTAAGCAAGACAGTAACAAAACTTACTTAGGCACCTGACAACCCCTCTAAATCATCTACAACCATGTTATTCAAGGTGGGATCTGCAGCACCTGTGAGCTTGTTAGAAATGCATATCCTTGGGCCTCATCGAACTTTTTGAGTCAGAATCTTTATCGGTGGGGCCCTGGAATCTGTTTTAACAAGCCCTCCAGGCCATGCTGATATGCCTGAAGTTTGAGATGCTCTGGTGTACTGAGTGGAAGTAATAATGCTTCAGTGTGGGGCAGGGACCATGAGGACTGAACAGGGGAAGGTGATTATATACAGCGTGAAGCCGCACAGCACCTAGTATATTCCGAAGGTTCAGCCAGAGCAGTGGCCAGGCTGGGTGAGCAGAGAGGACCTGTAGGGTAAGGGATGGGGTCAGCCTGGGGAGAGCTGACCCCAGGCAGGTCAAGAAGCTTGTTGTGTCCTGCAGCCCGTGAGAGTGCTGTCCTCTAAGAAACAGAGTCCTAATAGCTTCAGGACACTGTGGAGAATTGACTGCATATTTCTCTGTGTAGAAATGGATAGGTACCTGTAAGGAACACTGCTAAATGTGTCTTTTTCAGATTGTCATGTTGTAGCCTATGTGTTTTCCTTTTTATTAATATAGGCGGTTTGGAGGAATCTTAGCCAATGATATTCTTGAATATAGCCAGCAACTTACAACTTACCTGAAGACCATCATGGATGAGGAGAATGATTATTTAAGTATAACAAGAAGAGACTCCTTGGATTTGGAATCAGAATCTGAACATGCAGTTGAGTTTCAATATAGTTTTCTTTCTCCTTCCTCCCTCCCTCCTTCCTTTCCTTCCTTCCTAAATTGGTATGTTTTCAGGTTATAGTTTTCTTTTAGCAGATATTTTAGTAACATTCCTCTTTATCCAGATATCCCATGATTTTCAAAAACAGCATGCACTACATTTAAGAGAAAAATATTCTACATTTTCTCAAAGCAAAATCACAAATATTACATTTCAGACCTTATTTAAGACCATAGTACAAGGTCTATCTGGAAAAAGAAATCTGTTACAATTCTGGTGCTTGTTCAAACTAGTCTCTCTGTACTTTTTTTTTTTTTTTTTTTTTTGCATCATGGGCATTATTTAGAATGTGTCTACCCAGAGGACATTTATTCACTCAGTCATTTAATAAATGTTTATTGAGGGCCTACAGAGTGCTAAGCTATGGTGATATAGCCATAAACAGTTGGGGAAATTTCTGCTTTCATGGAACCTACATTCCAGTTGGGGTTTGGGGGTGAGCAGAGAAAGATAAATGAATAATCAAATACATAAGAAAAACTAGATAGTAACAAGATCTATTTACTGAATAAAAAGGGGTTGGTGTGATAGTACTGGCTGGAATAGCCCCTCCAAGGAGAAGGTCTGTGACTTGACTTAAAAAAAAGTACAGATGGGTGGGGGAGGGCAAGTACTCAGGGCAGAGGGAGAAAGCGCTTAGTACATTTGAAGACCTAAAAATAAAAAAGACCTGTGCAGTTGAAGTGAGCAAGGGAGAGTGATAGGAGCTGAGGTCCTTGAGATGGGAAAAAGAACAGGCAAAGAAGGGCTTTGTAAACCAGGTAGCATTTGGACATAATTTTACATGTAGTGAGAACCTATTAAAGTGTTCTGAGCAAAGGATTTACAGGGTCTTATTTACACTTTTTTAAATGATTGCTTCTGCTGTGTGCAATATGATTCCGCCTGCTTTGATAGGCAGCAGATAGGCCTAAGAGTGGAAGCAGACGGAGCAAGGAGTTAGAAGGCTCAGGTAACAGCAGCAGAGGTGGAAGAGTGTTGTGGAGAAGGGGTAGATTCCAGGCAGGTTGCAGAGCTAAAGGTAACAGAACTTCCGATGAGTTGGGCCTAGAGGGAAAGGGAAAGAAAGGACTCAAGGATGAAGCCTAGATCTTTTACTTGAGGGTACCACGCACGGAGAAGCGAGAGACTATGGTGGGGAGCCACTGTAGGGAGAAAGAAGAAATTCTCCAGACTGAGCATGAGGACACTGTTAGAACACTGTTCGCATGAGAACATAGCCAAGTGAGATACCAAGTAGGCCACTGTATAGATGTTCTGGGGAGAGTCCAGGATGCGAGATGTTCATCTGAGAGTCGAGGGTAGCTAGGTAAGATCATCACGGAAGAGTGGATGGTGAGAAATACAAGGGGGACTAAGAGCGACTTCTAGAGACCAGGAGAAGAGTTCAGGGAGACAAAGGAGATTGAGAAGAACCAGGAGGAGCGGCCAGTGAGGAGAACCAACAAACTGTGACATCCCAAACTCTCTCAAGACTTTTTGCCACAAAAGGGAGCACAAAAATCATGTGGCAACTAAAAGGGAATCTGGTGGTCAGTGAAGAGTAGCTTTCCTGGGACAGGAGGTTCCAGAGCATGTTTAGATACTGTTGGGAAAGATTCAGTAGAAGGCAGAAATGGATGATACAGAAGGGTGATGCAGAGGCCTCGAAAAGGAAGAAAATATTAAGATCCTAAGCACAAATGGTGGGGCAGGCCTTGACAGGCCATAGCATCTGGTCTACAGGAAGAGGAAGAAGGCCAAAAGTGATTTGGTGATCACTGTTGCTTTCTCAGTAAGAAGCATGGCTGATATAAGAACAGATTGGAAGGAATAAAATTAAGCATTACATCTTGAGCAGGCAAAGTGCTTATTAACATTTTTTTTTAATGCAACAAGTGCAGAGGGATTCAAGCAATGAAATGAAGTAGGGTAGGAGGAGAACTTGATGAATTTTTAATTTAAGAAATATCTGTCTTCTTCTAAGGTAACTGAGAATATGCAGTTAAGCACTGACTCATCACAAGAGGAATTAGTCAAAGTTAATAAGATAGAAGAAATTCCATGGATACAACAGAAAAGCCAAGAGGTATTCATAAAACATAAAAGAGGTTTGAAATAATGCTTTGTAGGTGTGTCAGGTAGATTCATTTCCTATGAAAACCCACTGGAAAGTTAGAAAGTAGAGATACTGCTTGGCAGAGCATTACATTGTATAAGTGTAACTTTCCTGAAAGTAAGCAAGCACACCAAACACAGCTCAGTCTTTCTAAATTAAGTTATATGTGCTTTAAGCACTGTGCCTAGGCTAATGTGAAACCAAAGAAAAGTGTCCAGGCGTGCCAAAGCAAAGAATGAACTGTGACACCTCATGTTGCAGTACATTTGTGAGGATGCTGCAAGGTTGACTTACATGAAAGGGGTGGATCAGGAACAGAAGAGACACTGTGGCTTTAGACGTGCAGAAAGCTGGCAAAGGTGGCAGCCATGTCTGGATTTAGTCTGCTCTCGCGCAAGACCCAAGGAAATAGCAGACTGGTTTTCCTTTATCAGCTACTCTGTTTAATTTTTCACTATTTTCTTACTGTTGGCCTTATCATCGACCTCAGTTCCAAGCTGCTTCAGTTCCAACTTGCTTCAGTTCCAAGTGCTTACATAGCAACAGTTCAGACTTAAGCATAAGTATTGCAGTGGTATTATTACTATTCCATGTATACTTTATATTATTAGTCTTTAATTTTTTCCCTTATTTTTCTAGAGAAGTGCTATCTGTGTATCTATATACATACACATGTATCTCTGATCTCTTACTTACCTAAATGATGTACTTGTTCCGTTCCAGGCCATCAAAAATGAGGTTAAATTGTTTTCCAACAAAAGGAAAGAGATAAAAAGAGGAATCAAAGCACTCGCTAAAACTGTAAGTGTTGTGATATCACAGCTAAGCTGTGATGACAAACTCCAAAAACATAATGGCATAGGGATGAAGTGTTTCTTTCTTTCCCTATATAATGGTTCTGGGTGGGTGTTCAGGCCGGTGGCTACTCTGTTCCATGCAGTCATTCAGAAACCCAGGCTGACAGAGACTCTGCTATTTCTAGCACATGGCTTCTAAGGTTGCCTTGCTTGATTTCATCCCACTCAACTGGAATAGGGAAAGAGCACGGAGGCATGCACTGGGCAAATCTAGAGGTGGCCCTTACTATTGTTAGACTGAACCACAGCGATTGCTATTTTATAGCAATCAAATTCAGCCAAATATACTCCAAATATTTTTCTGTTTTGTCTAAGGCATAGATCTAACTTTTTTAAAAAATAAACACCGCGTTTTACCAATTCATTTTACTGAATGTGGCCATCCTTTTCCTGCTGATTTGCAGTGCCTCCCCGGATTCCCATAAATATGGAATTGTTTCTAGATAGTCTGTATTCTGAAATTGAGCACTGATCTTTTCCTTAGCCAATTCCAAACTATTTTGATTGCTATAGATTTATAAAGTGTGGTTATATCTTAAAAGTAATTCTCCCTTTGCTCTTCATTTTCAGAAAATGTTGGCCTCTTTATGCACACTTTTTTATTTGAATTTTAAAATCACCTTGTCAAGCTCTGTAAAAAACTCTGATTTATTTTATTTTCGTTTATTTTTATTTTTTAATATAAATTTATTTATTTTAATTGGAGGCTAATTACTTTACAGTATTGTACTGGTTCTGCCATACATTGACATGAATCTGCCACGGCTGTACATGTGTTCCCCATCTTAATTGAAAATAACTGCTTACAGTTTGATTTGGCGAAGAATTTCTTTGCCATCTTTGAAATTTTATATATATGTTTTTATATATTAAGATTTATGTTATAAATGTTGTAAATCTTTTATATAATAACAAATATATATATATTTCCAAATTTTTAACAAGTTCTTTAGTCAAGTTTCATAGTCTAAAAGTGACTTTGTGTATGTTTCTTATTAGATCCTTTGTGGGTGGAATATTTTCTATTACATTTTCTGACTGGATACTACTGGATATGAATGTTACTAATTTTGTATATGACCACCTTTCTGACTTCTCTTTTTAGTTCTGTTGCTTTGTCAATTGAATCTCTTAGATTGTGTAAGTAGACTATCAATATCTCCTGAAAATCATGTGTCTCTTATCAATCTTTATATTACTTTATTTATTTTTCTTATCTTATGGTAAGGGCTTCTAATGTAATAGTATCAGAACGTGCTTGTCTACTAACCTTAATGGGAACATTTCTAACTTTTAAGTGCAATGCCTGCTATTTTTCTGTTAGATATCCTTTTACAAATTAAAAGAAATCCCTTCCTATACCTTGTTTTATAGGAGTCTTTATTGTTAATTTTATTGTGAAATTTATCAGATGTTTTCTATTCTTTGTATTCCTCAGATAGACTTTGGTCATTTTAAGTAGTACACCAGATTCAACTTGCTACTAATGTTTTATTAGTATTTTTGTATTTCTAGTCATAAATAATATTGGTCTATTTTTCATATACTTTCTTGGTTTAATTATGATATTGGAGTTAGAACAGCATTATCAAGTGATTTGAGTAGCTTTCTAATTTTTTTCCCATTCTCTGGAATAGTTTGTATAAAATGGAGATTCTCCACTTCTCTAAAAAGGATTTGATAAACAACCCCACATACATGTAAAACTATCTGGGTCTGATGTCTGTTGCAGAGTTGATTCTTTCCCATTGTTTCAAGTTCTTCTATGGTTATCAGTCTTACCAGGTTTTCTATTTCTTTTCAGGTATAGATTTAACAAATTATATTTTCTTAGAAAACTGCCTAAATGCATAAAATTATGTAATAGTCTACTTTTTAAGTCTCTTCTGATTTTTGCATTATAGTCCTGTTTTATTCCTAATGCTGTATGTTTGTGACTTTCATCTTTTTTCTTGATCACCCTATCCAACAGAATTTCCATTTTATTAACATTTCCAAGGAATCAGGTATGGTTTTATTGATTTGACTCTGTTATTTTGAGATAACATTATACTTTATTTTATACCTACACCTTTTATAAATTTAGGATTTGATCAATTTAGAATTTTATTCATTCCTCCTTGCTTCATTCAGTTTTATTTTTCCTCTTTTACTTTTTTTAGTTGGAAGTGTGGTTTATTTCCTAGTTTTTTCCATTATACTGTGCATTTGACCATAAATATTCCACTGTGTACCACTTTGACTACATTGCATTGATTTTGATATACAACTTTCTCATTATTGCTTAGTTGTAAATATTTCTAATTCCATTTTGAACATATCAACCAAAGGGTTTTCTACAAGAATGTATGTATTTTCCTGTTTTTTATTTCCAGATTGTTTTGTCTTTTATTTATTTATAGATTGTATTGTGTATCTTTCTGTTGCTAACTTTGAACTTTATTTCACTATGCTCAGTAAATAAAGCTTGTTGAGATTATCTCTGTGACCTTGTACCTAGTCCCTTTTTGTGAGTGTTTCATGTGTTAGTAAAGAATATTTTGTTTTCTGGGTTTTGGGGGCAAGATGGGTAAAATGTTCTTTAAATTTCTATTAGATCAATCTAATGGTGTTAGTAAAGTTTATGTTTTTGCTATTTAAACTGATTTCTAGGTGATAAGCAGTTTGTCAATTTATCCCCGTATTTCTATCATATTTATGCTAGATGAAAACACGTGCATGACAGATTGCCTTGATAGATTGCTCCTTTTATCCTTGGGAAATATTTATATTTGCCTCTTTGGATGTTTTTGACTGTACACTTTGATTTTTATATTAATATTTTTGCTCTCTTTCCTTTTGTTAGCTCTTATTTACATATCTTTTTCAACTGCTTTATTTCCAACTTTGTTATGTCCCCTAATTAGTATAGAGTTGGACTACTTTCTTTAAATCCTATCTAAGAGTTTTAATGGGTGAGGTTAGCCACATTTACTATAATTATTGATATGTTTAACTTAATCCCTGCCATTTTACTTTGGGTTTTCTGTTAATTTCCAAGTTTTTTTCTTTTTCCTTCTTCCCTGTTTGGATTGCTTGTGCATTTTTTGTTATTATTGTTCTTTTCTTTCTTTCTTCTTCTTCTTTTTTTTTTTTTTTTTTACCATTTTGGGACTTTTCTATTTTTTTCATAATTCTATTTTTTTTTCAGTTCTATGGGACTTCCCTGGTGTCTAGTGGTTACAGACTCTTCACTTCCATTGCAAAGGACAAGGGTTCAATCCTTGGTTGGGAAACTAAGATCCCACATGCTGCATCATGTGGCCAAAAAAAACCCATCAAATTCTAGCCCACGTGCTTGACTTACTTTTTTTTTTTTTGTAACATTACCTGGTGCCTTCCTGCTCAATAGTATAGAGCACAGAGGCATTGACATTGCCTAGAATCTCAACCCCATCCCAGATATCCTGAATAAGAATCTGCTATTTTGACACGATCCCCAGGTGATTCGCAGGCACATTGAGTTGGAGAAACTCTGGTTTAGTGTGTGTCATACGGTGTGCATGCTGTCATTGCAGTCATGTCCAGCTTTTTGTGACCCTATGAACTGCAGCCTGCCAGGCTCCTCGCACCATGGGATTCTGCATGCAAGATTACTGGAGTGGATTGCCATGCGTGCCATCCTCCAATTCAATCCATGTCTCTTACATCGCCTGCATTGGCAGGCAGGTCCTTTACCACTAGCGCCATCCAGGAAGCCCATGTCATATCATACCTGCCCTCCAGATTAGAGTCCAGTGTGCTTACTTTGTTCTTACTTTTTACTTTCTCAACTCCTTATGCTTCTCCCACTTTGTCTCACTGGTATCAGTTAGAATTATAGTTTAAATTGGTTGTTTTTTTTTTAACTCTTAAAAATGTGTAAATCTTGTTTAGACTTAGTAAGAATTTCCTCTGACTTCAGTATATCCTTAATAATCCTTTCAGAGGGGTAGGTATTAGTGAACTTTCTGGGTCCCTGAATTTTTACAAATGACTCTGTTCTGACCTCACACTTGAATGATGGTTTGTTGACTATAAAATTAGAGATTCAAAGTTTTTCTTCCACTTAAAACTTTGACCCAAAACTATTGATCCGTTGTATTCTTGAATGCAGTGTCACTGATATGGGTTCTTCTCTTGGTCTTATTCTTCAATTTTTGTGAAACTCTTCTTCCTCTTTGGAAATGTTTAGTATTTGTTTCTTGTTTCCATACAATCTGTTTCTAGTCCTGGGTTGTTTGTTAAATCTTGAGTTTTCATGCTTTATTGTGTCTTTAAAAAATTCTGCCTATTGTTTCTTTAAACATTGTGGCCCCAGTTCTCCTATTCTCTTCTTCTTAAAGTCATATTAGTAACAGGTACTTGTAGATATGTCACACACATTGATTGATTTTCCTTTTACACTTTCATCTTTTTATCCTTTGTTATACACAGGGAGGATTCTTAGCTGACTTTTACCGATCTTCAACTGTGTCCATTTCACTATTCAGCCCATCTATTGAATTTTCTGTTTGTTTTGAAGATTAAACTTTTCAATTCCACGACCTCTTAATTATTTTGATGATGCAATATTTTGCATCCCTAGTTACTGTGAAATTCTACTCTTCTTGCTCGATTAACTCTTTTTCTTTGCATAACAAGTTTTCTGCTTATTAAATTTATTGTCTCTCTTCAGTGGTTTTGTTATACCCCAAATATTTGGAGATCTATTTTTTTGATTGTTGCATGCTCATCTTTATAATTGAAATTCCCTGTTATAATTTCACCACAACAGTGCAGCAAGCTTGGGAAGAAGATGTGTAGGAGATCTAACTTCAGCAGATAATTCCAGTCTACCTTTTGCCGGAATACTGTCTCATGGACCCTTGGGCTATGCTGCACCATTCAGATCCAACTGATTTTCATATTTTAGAACCAATTTCCATTCTGTGAAGGATTCTTTCTTCCTCTTTTGATTGCAGCATTGGATTCATTGATTTATTACACACTTCTTTCTCTTGATTTTATGGATTGGGCAAGAAAGGAAGATTGCAAAGCCCATTCTCAGTCCATTTTGAAACTGAAGTCATTTTTTTCTATTATATTGTCTTTGTTGTTTTGGTTGATTTGTAATGGCTCTTTACATCTTGAAGATATTAATACTTTGTCATATATGTTGTAATATGTGTCCCCAAAAAAAGAAATGCAAAAAAGTAAAATGGCTGTCTGAGGAGGCCTTACAAATAGCTGTGAAAAGAGGGGAAGTGAAAAGCAAAGGAGAAAAGGAAAGATATACCCATTTGAATGCAGAGTTCCAAAGAATAGCAAGGAGAGATAAGAAAGCCTTCCTCAGTGCTCAATGCAAAGAAATAAAGGAAAACAATAGAATGGGAAAGACTAGAGATCTTTTCAAGAAAATTAGAGATACCAAGGGACCATTTCATGCAAAGATGGTCTCAATAAAGGACAGAAATGGTATGGACCTAACAGAAGCAGAAGATATTAAGAAGAGGTGTTAAGAATACATAGAAGAACTGTACAAAAAAGATCTTCATGACCCAGATAATCACGATGGTGTGATCACTCACCTAGAGCCAGACATCCTGGAATGTGAAGTCAAGTGGGCCTTAGGAAGCATCACTATGAACAAAGCTAGTGGAGGTGATGGAATTCCAGTTGAGCTATTTCAAATCCTGAAAAACGATGATGTGAAAGTGCTGCACTCAACATGCCAGCAAATTTGGAAAGCTCAGCAGTGGCCACAGGACTGGGAAAGGTCAGTTTTCATTCCAATTCCAAAGAAAGGCAATGCAAAAGAATGCTCAAACTACCGCACAATTGCACTCATCTCACATGCTAGTAAAGTGATGCTTAAAATTCTCCAAGCCAAGCTTCAGCAATACATGAACCGTGAACTTCCAGATGTTCAAGCTGGTTTTAGAAAAGGCAGAGGAACCAGAGATCAAATTGCCAACATCCACTGGATCATGGAAAAAGCAAGAGAGTTCCAGAAAAACATCTATTTCTGCTTTATTGACTATGCCAAAGCCTTTGACTGTGTGGATCACAAGAAACTGTGGAAAATTTGAAAGAGATGGGCATACAAGACCACCTGACGTGCCTCTTGAGAAACCTGTATGCAGGTCAGGAAGCAACAGTTAGAACTGGACATGGAACAACAGACTGGTTCCAAATAGGAAAAAGAGTACGTCAAGGCTGGCTATTGTCACCCTGCTTATTTAACTTATATGCAGAGTACATCATGAGAAATGCTAGGCTGGAGGAAGCACAAGCTGGAATCAAGATTGCCAGGAGAAATATCAATAACTTCGAATATGCAGATGACACCAACTTTATGGCAGAAAGCGAAGAAGAACTAAAGAGCCTCTTGATGAAAGTGAAAGAGGAGAGTGAAAAAGTTGGCTTAAAGCTCAACATTCAGAAAACTAAGATCATGGCATCCGGTCTGATTACTTTATGGGGAATAGATGGGGAAACAGTGGAAACAGTGTCAGACTTTATTTTTCTGGGCTCCAGAATCACTGCAGATGTTGACTGCAGCCATGAAATTAAAAGACACTTACCCCTTGGAAGGAAAGTTATGACCAACCTAGACAGCATATTCAAAAGCAGAGACATTACTTTGCTAACAAAGGTCTGTCTAGTCAAGGCTATGGTTTTTCCAGTGGTCATGTATGGATATGAGAGTTGGACTATAAAGAAAGCTGAGCGCCACAGAATTGATGCTTTTGAACAGTGTTGTTGGAGAAGACTCTTGAGAATCCCTTGAACTGTAAGGAGATCCAACCAGTCCATCCTAAAGGAGATCAGTCCTGGGTGTTAATTGGAAGGACTGATGTTGAAGATGAAACTCCAATGCTTTGGCCACTTGATGCGAAGAGCTGACTCATTTGAAAAGACCCTGATGCTGGGAAAGATTGAGGGCAGGAGGAGAAGGGGACGACAGAGGATGAGATGGCTGGATGGCATCACGGACTCGATGGACGTGAGTCTGAGTGAAGTCCGGGAGTTGGTGATGGACAGGGAGGCCTGGTGTGCTGTGATTCATGGGGTCGCAAAGAGTCGGACACGACTGAGCGACTGAACTGAACTGAACTGATGTGTCCTTTGTCTCTGAATCTTTTGAAGCTATAAACTTCTAAAGATATTTTTATTATAGAAATATTCAAATATGTGTATAAATAGAGGGAATAATAATCTAATCTGATCACCAATAGTGTTTCCTATACCCGTCCACTAGGGCTTCCCTGGCGGCTTAGTGGTAAAGAGCTCGCCTGCCAGTGCTGGAGACGCAGGAGACTTGGGTTTGATCCCTGACTCAGGAAGATCCTCTGGAGAAGGGAATGGTGGCCCACTCCAGTATTCTTCCCTGGAGAAGCCCATGGACAGAGGAGTGATGGGGTTGCACAGAGTTGGGTGTGACTGAGTGACTGAGCACGCATATACACCATCCTCTCCCATGCCCCTCTCACCATGCACATATACAATATCTCCAGGACATTAGGACATTTTCTTTTTGAAAACTATCCTGGATTTCATATCATTTCACCTTTAATTATTTAAGTGTATGTATCTACAAGATAAGAACTCTGAAAATACTTAAGAAGAATACCATTAGCATACCTAAATATCTGTAATTTCTTAATATCATTACATATTTTTGTTGTTTTTAGATAAGTAAGCTTTTATGAATTAACCCTCTAACCTAATTCTTTGCTTGACAGTTACATTTAGATAAACAGAATATCTATTTTTTATTGGTTGCTGTCTGAAGAGACTCAAGGAAACGTCTCTTTAAAGTTTAATTGTTTACTCATCTCCAACCTTTCCTACTTGAAAATTCAGGTTCTTGACATGATGGAAGAAAATGAAGCAGCAGATGATATTGCAAAATTAGAGCAACAAGAATTTGGCCTGGATCTTGAAGAACTGGAGAGGCTGCATAATGAAAATGAGCAAGAAGTGGAAAAGGTAACGAAAACCTTTATTTAAGCACCATAAAGATTTAATAAAGAAAGTAAAAAGAAAAATGGGAAGGAGAACTTTTCCAGAATAATGCAAATAAAATAAAACTTTTCTACTGTAACGTGAATAAAGCAAACTTAGTGCATATAAATGGAATGAGTCAGAGAAGTTATGGGGAAGAGGAGCGTCTAGACCAGCCAGACACCTGTTGTCTCTTCACCATGACATTATGCCAACCATCTTCTGCCATATATTTGAACATTTTTGAAAGTCTCCTCAGCCACCTGAAACCAACTTCAAACATTTTTTGTTTAGTAAGCGCTTTCTTAATTCGAGCTGAAGTCATTCTCGCTGTACTCACTGATTCTTCTAATCTTTGAGCACCATCTACACGATAGCCATTGTGAAAGTGGTTGGAGAAGACTAGCAATGTATCCCCTTTTCTTTTTACAACAGATAGGAACCAATCTAGGGCCTTTTTAATGTTATTTGATTGTTGTAGCAACCCAAAAAGGTAAGCTATTGTTTTCCTCACTTAAGGAAACTAAGTCATAGAGCCTCAGTCACTTGGTTAAGTCACTGTATTCACTTGGTTAAGAGAATACAACTTGAGGCAGAGCCAGGAAGCAGTCCTGGTCTTGCCCTCTGTGCTTCTGGCTCATCCTCCTTGGCCCTGGCCTCGCTCAGGCCTGGGATACCACCAGCTTCTCCCAGGCCGTTCATCTTGACCACCCTAAAATGAGTTGGCTTAGATGCCTGCTCCCGTCCTCATCGTCTCATTGCTTCTTTCTTTAAGCTCACGTCTGACCGCTCAGCCCCATGAACCTGCCCCTCTGGACGCCCGATCACTGATGCAGCCACTGTGCTCACTCGACTCCAACCCATGCCTCTGCCCCAGAGGCCCCACTCCTTGTTTCTTATCAAATTCCTGTGCCTCCCTCGAGGAGCTTCCTTGATCCTCTGACTCAGACTTTGGTACAGAGATAAGCTCTTCACATGCTCATTTCCCTCATGTTGTTTATTTTTCCTGAACTCTGGGCTTTTGAGGAGATATCAGCCCTACACTGGTTGTGATAGTAGAACCCGACAGTCCAGGACAGAATACTGTTAGCAGATGGCACCATAAATCCACCTGGGAGCAGAATATTTGTCCCTGGGGAGAGCAAGGGATCCCTGTCCTAAAGAAACCACGCTACTAGCCAGCTCTGGCCAGGATCCCACCAATAAGGAAGAGACCAAAGCCCAATAATGACCACCTGGACATTTAATTAATATTAATTAATGTGTAATAGTAATACTGTCCCACAGTATTAATATTTTTCTGAAAGGGTTGATCAAGTAGCCTCAGAAGTAGTAAAGGGAAAGCCTGAAGGGCCCTAGAAATCAGTCAGATTCTGACAACTGATATGCCAAAAGAGCTGTTTATTTAAGAAAAACTAATTTTAAACTGTTTTAGCCATTTACTCAATGGACAAAATCAAAAACAAAATGCAAATTAAACATGGTATTTGTTCAGACAATGAATAAAATGAAAATAAATGAATGAATCTGAGAGTACTATTCTCAGCTAGTTTTCTAATAATTCTTCCAACAAAGTGAAATAAAAAAAAAAAAAAAAAGGTCTGTACAACATTGTAAATCAACTACACTTCAGTAAAAAAAAAATTTTTGAAAACAGATTCTGAAGAGGACCCTAACAACTAAAGATTGTTGGGTGTCACTTTCAGGCTAGCTCTTGGTAAATTTTATTGAAATAAGAATACTTCATCACTTAAATATTAGGTAATAGAGTCAGTTAAGGAGATAAAAACTAATTGAGGTAACATATGCTTCTAAATGGGAAAAAGTACATCCCCAGGAGTAGTAGAACATTCATTTCATGGTAGATGTTAAAAAAAGAAGAATTTAGTACAGTAAAGACCCCAAGGGAGAGGTCACAAACTGGCACTTCGGATGTACATTGACAAGAATTAAGCCAACATTTTTAGCTATTTCAAACTTTTCTAATAAAACAAGAATACTTGGCATGGTGGGTTTGCGTCACCGCCTTGCACCAGCCAGCCAGCTCTGTGAAGTGTGTATGGCTATCTAGCTAACACAGCTGTGCAACGGCCCGTACACCTGCCTTGTCTCCTGTGTAGGACCTGCCTGCCCTTAGTGGTGTTCATGTTGACACCCTGGTCCTCAAGGAAGGAAATCCTAAGCCTGTAGACTAAACCTTAGGTTCTCAAAGATAGGGGAATACCCCCTCCAAGTACATCTGGTTAAGGAATTTATACAGTCAAGCTATTTTCTTTGAGGCCACATTTTCAACATTATTTTTCCCTTCTGTGTTCTTGAAGATAAGAAAGGATGTTGAGATGCAAAACCTAGCCAAGAGATATTTGGCTGAAATCATCAAAGAAGAATGCTGGAATTCAATGGCTGTGAAAGGCCGAGCTCTTAAGGTAACAGATATAACTTCAAGTACATCTTAGCCAATGAAAATTTTCATTGAAAGTCTCATGGCAGAAAATTTTAAAAAGAAAAAGTGCAGCCAGGACATGGAAGCAACCTAGATGCCCATCAGCAGATGAATGGATGAGAAAGCTGGGGTACATATACACAATGGAGTATTACTCAGCCATTAAAAAGAATACATTTGAATCAGTTCTAATGAGCTGGATGAAACTGGAGCCTATTATACAGAGTGAAGCAAGCCAGAAAGAAAAACACCAATACAGTATACTAACGCATATATATGGAATTTAGAAAGATGGTAACGATAACCCTGTATGCGAGATAGCAAAAGAGACACAGATGTATAAAACAGTCTTTGGGACTCTGTGGGAGAGGGAGAGGGTGGGATGATTTGGGAGAATGGCATTGGAACATGTGTAATATCATATATGAAATGAATCACCAGTCCAGGTTTGATGCATGATACTGGATGCTTGGGGCTGGTGCACTGGGATGACCCAGAGGGAGGGTACAGGGAGGGAGGAGGAAGGGGGGTTCAGGATGGGGAACACGTGTATACCTGTGGCGGATTCATGTTGATGTATGGCAAAACCAATACAATATTGTAAAGTAATTAACCTCCAATTAAAATAAATAAATTTATGTTAAAAAATTAAATTAAAAAAAAGAAAAAGTGCAGGAAAGTCCATATATAGGAAAGCAAACCATGCCTTGCCCCTTCCTGTGCTGAATTCCACCTCCATGTTTCACTTTCTCTGGGTCTTATTTTTCCCTCTCTGCTCGGTCCCCATGTGCTTCTAAACCAGCATCTCTCAAGATTTGTCTTACACCTCTTTCTCTCTTTCCTCTATGACACCACCTGCATCCAAGTCTCAATATCTGTCTATTCCAAAAAAGCCACCTCACTCACATTCCACACAGATTGAAAACTAGATCTAATAATGTTCACATTTCTACCTGTATCTAGCTTCACATTTTCTAAAGGGCTGTTTTTGTGCCTTTTTATTAAGATTCCTCCCAGTGCAGTTTCCCCTCTTTGTCTAGGGTAACCGAAAGTCCCAATTTATGCCTGTGATCCTGGAGTAACTATTAACGGCACCTTTTTCACTTTCAAATATGCCATCTGTTTAGGTCATGAAGTATTGGTCACCCTACATCTATGAGCTTGAGTATTGCTCTAAAACAGGATTTCTTGAGAACAGCACATTTGGGGCCGGATAATTCTTTGTTATGGGTGCTGTCCTATGGATTGGAGGATTTTTGCAACATTCCTAGCCTCTGTCTACTAGGCCCCAGTAGTATCTACCACGCCTATTAGTGACAGTCAAAACTGTCTCCAGACTTTGCCAAACATCCCTGGGGGCCTGAAGAAGATGGGGACAGGGGCAAGCAAAATCACTTCTAGTTGAGAAGCACTGCTCTAGAAATAGATCTTTCACAAAAGTACAGTATTTTCTTACAAAGTTTACACCAATACTGATGGCATGCATTGTTCTTTTTTAAAAACTTCCATGAGCCATTTTGCTCATGCATGATGGTAGCCTATGAATTAGTTTTAATCAGAGGAAACATCTCCCACAGTGCCCCAGATACGCATAATTGTACTGACAATGTATTTTTTTCATTTTGCTTTTTTCACCCCCAAGTGCTTTCACATCCCCTATGTGGTTGAGAACTTCCCAATGAAAGAACGCACAGATGAAGAGTTGAAAGAACTGAAGAGAGTTGTGCAGCAAAAGAAGATTGAAACAGAGTGTCTTAAAGTACAATTTTAAATATATATGTGTGTTTATTTATGATGTTTTCTGTTTCAGTATTTCCTTCATACAGATTTGAGTCAGAATACTACTTAAGATACGTCTAGATATTGTTTGTGTTTATATTTGTATATATTTGTATGGTTGTTTATATTTGTATATATTGTTTATATTTGTAGGCCTATATCTAAACAGTAAGTCTAGAACCTATATCCTAACAACTTTGCCTATCCCTCAAATATAATGATATACTTTAAAAAATTATATTTGGGAGTTTGTTCTTGTTCTGGTCATGAGTTCTTCATCCACTCATAACTCATTTTTATCATCTCTTATCACTGGGGATTGTATTTTAAGATAGTTGGCCAGGGATGAAGTAGAATCTGTTTTGCTGGGATTTATGGTTTTCCTAAAGTAATCCTAGCATTTCCCTCCCAACAATCTCTGTCAAACCACTTAAAAATACTGTCCAATTGGTATAGTTCCATTTCGGCCAGAACTTTGCAGTCATTCTTTTTCTGACACATAAATTGAAGGCATGCTTAATTCTTCTTGCCTACGCATAACAGTCCTATGGGAATAAGTTCCTGTAAAACATGAAGAGAAGGTATATTTTTTAATGCTTAAGTACCAAGAAAGACTCAGAATATTTATAAGCAGCTGTCATCCTGACAGAAGAATATGAATATTATACACTATCAAGAACATTTTTTAGTTTCATGATTTATCCACACTTTATCAGTTTCTGAAGCTTTCTCTTCAGCAGGTTCAAGAACTATCCATCACTTTAAATTCAGTTGCTGGCAAGACAATTAACATTTTACAATACTTGTTGAAATAATTAGGTTGTCTCAAACTTGCTCTTTAGAGAATTCTTCTTATTGCATAACTCTCATCTCATCTTTTTCTATATTTAGCTACGGAAAGAAATTGTAGAGGTTCAGTCTGCAGTTCCCATGGTTAAAAAGCATCATGAAGAGGAAGATGAAGAAGAGGAAGAAGACGGGACAATGAAAGATACCAGCTTGCCCAATTACATGCTTGGCAGTCTGAGTACTGATTTTAGGGTACATACCTCTTTATTGTCAAGCCAATTGGAACTTCATTCCAGAGAGGAGAAAATCAACCAAATTATATTGCTGAAAGTGGGTGAATTTTTTCTTTATCTTTGAAAACCTCAAACTTCCCGTGAAGTGTCCTGCAAAGGCTCAGACTGAAATCTAATGCCAGTCCAATGATGTCTTTAAAGTACACAGAGAAACATGCAGATAGCTAGCTCCATTTTCTTTAAACAGAGCTTATGGACAAGAGTTGTTTTCATCAATGTGGAGTGGGTTCTTTGATACCAGGTTTTGTAAAGAGCACCCTCCACTGGCTAATGTCACAAACCGTCTTTCTACAAAGGTCTTTGGGAAGCTCAAAGATAAAAGAAATCCTTGAATGCCACCTTCTAGGTAACCCAGATGTCAGTTAGGAACTCCTTGTAAGATCAAGGAGTGATTGCTTATCTATCTTCTTAACCTGGGGAAATACAATTTCCTTTCTAAGATTTCTATAAGTTCTGGGGCTCAGTGATAAGGTATGGTGTCCTTCAGGCTCTAAGCTCCTCCTTGCTTTCAACCCAACAAGTCAGCTTCAGAACACACCACCTATACAAGCCAACTGAAGGTTTTTGAAAACCCAGTAACTTGAGATTGCACCAATGCAGATGGTTTGATATTTAATGTTTGGTCATCCCTGTTCTTGAAAATCTTTCAGCCCTGTCTGCAATTTGAGTTCTAACTTCCTACTACGTTATTCTGCTGTCTCTTCCTATCTTTTTCTCTTCTTCGTCTCCTCCAATACCTGAAATTCCTACGTATTTATTCTGAGAACTGTTTAGTTATCTCTTTGGTTGCTTAGCTTCTGCTGACTTATGCCCTCAGTGTCCCACCTTCCTGCCACTTTATTAAAACCTTTTCCCTACGGAAAATATTTTCAGGCTAGGAGAAATTCTGGTGCCAGCTGTTAAGACCATTTTCCACCCTGCTTTAATGGTTTCATCTTCAGTAGAATAGATATGTAGATTGAACTCTGATGATAAAATAAAGTCTACTTTTAGTTTGACCCATCATTCTACTCATAAGCAGTTGCCAAACCAGAGATACCTTAGTAATTGGCTGATCCAACTAGCTGGATTGGGCTCCCTTTCTAATTAAAAATGAGCCGTCTGTACAGAGGAAGAATATTGTACATGGTTGTGCTTCTATGGGAGCTTCTCCAAACAACCTCTACAGTGCATCTTCTCTTCACCTCATCTACCCAAACATGATTCCAAAAAAAAGACATTTTCCAACTTAAATACTGAATGAAAGTGTTAGTCGCTCAATCGTGTCTGGCTCTTTGCAACCCCACGGACCGTAGCCCACCAGGCTCCTCTGTCCATGGAATTCTCCAGGCAAGAATACTGAAGTGGGTAGCTATTCCCATCTCCAGTTGATCTTCCTGACCCAGAGATCAAACCCCGGTTTTCTGCATTGAAGGCAGATTCTTTACCATCTGAGCCACCAGGGAAGCCCAAATACTGAATGTTGCTTTTCAAATGTTCTTATGATGGATTAAAAAAAAGCATACACCAAAGTAGATAAAATAGTCCAAAGAGCCTCCATGTATCCATTATCCACTTCAGCATTTGTTAACATACCTGCACACTGAATTACAATGTACATTTCTGGATATACACTGTGGTGTAACAGTTATGCTGTTGCCTTAATCCTGCTCATGGTCAGATGCCGCTATAGATTACTGAACCAAGAAATGACTTAATGCAAACAGTATTTTAGATTAACTTGTGTATAATTTGTAAAATGATTTTGGAGAAAAAGTAAAATGTGGGCCCATGTTGCCAGTAAGGGTATAATACAGGATGTGTTTATAACATTGATATTTCAGGATATTATTTACAAGGTAAAAACAGCTTTCAATAGTGAGTTTGATGCTGCATATAAACAAAAAGAGATTGAAATTGCACGTGTGAAGGAAAAAAATGTAAGGATTAAAGAAATTATTTTAGATCTGGAGTTGGAAGAATCAGTCTGGCAACCAGAATTTGAGGACTGTGAAAAGCCAGAGAGAACCCTTGTTGTGGAAAGTAGTGAGGTATGATTCTCTGTGTATCATCTCTCGCCTTCTTTCTCACGACATTTTCCAGGCTCTTATTTATTCTTCTTCTTTTTGCTGCTAGAAGCAACTGTATAAGGTAGAAATCTTGGTTGCAAGTAACAAAATCAGCTAACATAGCCCCAGAAATAATGAGGATTTCTTTTATGAATCCCATGGAGTCCAGAGAAGATTTGGACACCAAGCCTAGAAAGAAGCAGGAACCGCATACCAGAGCCTTGTGAGGAGAGCAGAAGTGCTCTTTCTTCATCTTTTGATTCACTTCTGTCTGCATTTCAGCAGCCTCTAGTAGTTTCTGTGTTATATCTCCTATATTCTAGGGAGCATCTGGTCCAAACTATAATCTCTTAGTCATAGGTCCAGATTTGCCTGGAAAGGGGCTCCTTGGGCCAACTTGGGCCCAGCACCTATAGCCATAGAGGTTGGGTCACATCATGGGAATGAGACTGATGGAGCTCCATTAGTTATGTAGCCATTACAACAGTATGGGTTCCAGAGGAAGGGGCTCACTGGACAGCCTTCTTAAAATCTGTTTGGCACTGAGACAGTTACAATGAAATACTTAAAGAGAACATTTCAAATATAACCATATTTCATTTATAAGAAGTGATCCAAAGAGAATACCCTTGCTCTCATGAAACGATCTTGATTACTTCAGGGCAAAAGATAAAAGTGTTGCTTAGAGGTAATAGCAACACTAACAGTCCCTGTTGAAAGTAATCATCTATTTTTCTAACTCTCTCATTTTGAATCGCATCTTCATTCCAAAATAGGAAATTGGTAGCAAAACCTGGGTATTCCCTCTATCCCCCTAATTCCGTCTAACCCCGTCCCAGTGTGTAGAAGGAAAGTTTGGGTTTTGTAAGAATAACAGCAGGAAACGACATTTTCTCTTTCAGATTTCAGCTCAAAGACATATTAAACCGTGGCAAAAAGCCAAAGCAGACTTGCTTGTGACCCGTGAAATGGAGCGATTGCTTCTGACACGGGTAGGCAGTTTTCCTCTGGTGGCGCCTAGGACCCTTTTTCCTTTTAGGTATGCTTGTTCCTAACTTGGCTGAATAGTCTTGTACTTGTACTTCAGCAGAGACAGACATTAGAGCATTTGTCGTGGTCAGAGGTCACTGGAATCTCAGTGGCCTCTTCTCCCCTCCATGCATGCCACTGCCCGCCCTCCCCAATCCTAAATACAGTCAGTCTAATATTGGGGTGGGGCTGTCCCTGGTGCCACTGGAGTGGTCTCTGTCTCAGTGACCCTCTCTGACCCTGGCTCTTTCCCAAGGGCCCTGACTCAAGACGTCGAGCCCTCATGGACATGATGGGAGGAGTTCTGGAAGTCAAGAAGGAAGACATTTTGAGAATGGTGAGATTCCTGGCCATCCTTATGGAAGGTGGAATGGGATGGAGCAAGCTACTTAACCATGACCTTAACCATTCGCATTTTTTCCTGTGTGAACCTAAATTTTAGAAATTCTACAGCAATAAATATACCACCCCCAGTGCCTCATAAGGGCTTCCCCGGTGGCTCAGACAGTAAAGAATCTGCCTGCAATGCAGGATACCTGGGTTCAATTCCTAAGTCAGGAAGATCCCCTGGAGAAGGGAATGGCAACCCACTCCAGTAATCTTGCCTGGAGAATTCTATGGACAGAGGAGCCTGGCGGGCTGTAGTCCATGGGGCAGCATAGAGACGGACATGACGGAGTGACTAACACTTTGACTTCACTCAGTAGCTTATAAACATGAATCAGGCAAATAAGTTTGAAACCACAGGCTTGTCCTCCAACCTGAAAAAAAGCCAACAAATGAACAACTGAAAATGCAACTACAGTGGTTTTTGTCTCTGCAGAAAGCAGGGATAAAACTTCACCTGTAATTCTCCAGATACACCGAGGAATATGCCCTTTGATGCCTGACATAGGTATCCTGGAGCTCTGACATAGTTCTAGCTATGAGGATATCAACTTGCATGTCTGAACTTGTCAGCTCAGAATCAGGGTTCATCCCAAACTATTCACCCTGGCTTAAGTCACAGAAAAACAGTTGTAACATTTTTTCATATCCTTTGGTCAAAGTGTTAGGTCATTGTCTTGCCAATGTGAAGAACTATACCCTTTTAAAGGGCTCTTTTTAAAAACTGTATCAGTAACTCAGTTTTACTCTATTGCTACATTTATATTTAACCTAGATGCTTTTCTTTATTTCTTCAGGTGATTCCTCAGCCTGCGTTCATGGTAAAACCTGATGCTTTGTGGTCTGAAGAGGAAAGGAAACTCTTCAAAGAGTATGAGAAAAAAGTCAAGGAGTTAAATGAAGAAAGAGATAAGTATAGAAAGGTCAGAAGAGCAGAGAATATGGCCTACCTTACCAAGGGTTTTGTTTCAGTATCTTTTTAAATGACATTTCAAAAGGCATTTTCTCAAGTGCCTTTAGTAACCTCAGGATGTTGTTTCAGCTTAAATTATCAAGAGAATTTGAGGAAGTGAGTGCAGATAAATTTAAAGACTTAGAACAATTTTAAACAATAAGAACACACAGCAAAATTGAAAGTTCTTATTGATTTCCCATGTTACATCATTACAATTCATTTGGTCCTTCATTCATTCTTCAGATGTTTAATGAACACCTATGACAGTATGTTCAAGGTACTGCTGTCTCTTGCCTACATCAATTTAAGCTGCATGCTCTTGCTGTATTTGCTCTCAATTTCAAGGAAAAGACGTGAAAGAAGAATGACACAATCAACAGAATTCTAATTTGAGATTTCTGAAATGCAGGACTCCTACTTTTCTCCTTCCATCATAAAGAAACATTCCAACATTGGAATTGCTTACCATTATAATAGAGATGTAAAAGTTGATGGTATACAACCAAGTTAATATTTATCCTTCTGTGAAGAAAGTAAAATCATACCATCATTCAAGGCAGGACAGTTTGTCAGCTTTATAGAGGCTGTATTTTATGAACAGCTCCTTTGAACCTATTGTTAACTTGTCCCTGTTTTTATTCACTGCATCCTCTAACCGTGCCCTTGCGTTTTATCCAAAATGAGTAGTTCTGAGTGCAGTAAAGATGTCAAGAATTTAACAGAATTCAGATGCCTAAAGTGGTAGCATTTACTTCATGGTCTTGCACAGTAAAATACTCTCTTGCCTACACCTTCACCCCCTGCCCCTTGACCATGCTCACCTGGTAAAAAGTCAGCCTTGATTAAACCAGCACTCAACTTTCTCTGCATTCACATCATGCAGTGGGTGAAGAAATATAATAAAGTGACTATATGTTTTGCTTTTGGAGTTGGACAGTTTGAGTCCAATGTGGCTCATGGAAATGTTATTATCTCTGAAAACCTCAGTCTCCTCATCTGTAAAATGGGCATTCTGGAACCTTCTTTCTGTACTGTTGTGGGGATGCAAGAAGGCAATACCTGTAGTTTTCTTAGCATTGCCCCCAAACTTAGGAAATGACCCCATGTTAACTATTTTTAAAGAATAAAAATAATAGTTCACACTCATAGTATTAAAAAAATTTAAAAATTAAATCACCGTGAGATCATTAAAAAAAAGAAAAGAAAAAATGCTCCATGGTTTCACTCTGATGACATTAGTCCTTATTGGGTTATTAAAGCTGCTCAACGATGCTATCCCCCCTCCCCCCAGGTTTCAATTTCCCCCTGGTTTAACCTGGTGGATCTTTTTTAAAATGCAGATTCATATTCTTTCATTCTGAGGATAGAGAAGGCCCCTGAGATTCTACTTTTCTATTGAGCAACCACATGGTTCAGCTGCTGCTGCTGGTCGGTGGTCTACACTTTACGTGGCAAGATCCTAGAGGACCATGCTGTGTGCTCTCCTCTGTCCTCAGACTTCCGACACCTGACCCTCAACTCTCCCCTTAGTTTCGCTCAGAGAAGAGGAGCAACTAGAAGAGCTTTTCCTTACCCTTCTCCCACCACATCTACCACCCATCCACCTTGAATCCATAGATCCTTCTTGCCTTTCTCGGATAAAATGGCCTTGTAGCCACCCGTACCTCATGTTCCAGTCCATGCACTGGGTCCCGTCCCATCCATCTGTTTAATGCTGTCGCTCCAGCCATCTGCCCCATTTCCCTGCAGCATAAGTTTGCCCCTCTCTACTGGATTTTTCCATAGATGCATGCTGTAGTCTTACATGTTGTATACATCTCTTATATTTACAAAAGAAAAAAGACTCCTTTGAAGGTTTGTAAAAAAAAAAAAAAAACCTTTGTATTATGGAAAATGTCAAACATATATGAAAGTAGAGAGACAATATAACAGACCCAGGAGTAACATCTGTGGCTGAAGGGGAAGCCCAGAATACTTCACGAGGCCTGCCCTCCACCTGCCCCTTCCTTTTGGCAAAATGTAAACAATCGCTCCCTAGGAACATCTGATGTTCCTACATGTTAACTTTGGTGCTGATTTCCTTTTAGTCTTTAGAAACAGAAATGAAGAAACTTCAAAATTCTATTCAAGAAAGCACACAGAATTTTGACGAACATTTGAAAAGACTCTTTGAAAGGAGAGTGAAGGCAGAGATGGTTGTCAACCAGGTAAATAAAAGCTTCACTTATATGACATTCTTTTAAGGAGCCTCCAAGGCCTTTCACTCTTCTCAGGATAAAGAGCAACACCCTGTCTGGCAGGAAGGCCCTGCACTTGCTGGCCCTGCATCCTGTTCCAGCCTCATCTGTGCCACCCTCCCCCTCACTTGCCATGCTCCACTCTCTGCCACCTGGTTCACACTTCCTTGCTCCCAACTCTGCCAATAATACTCTCTTCCAACCTCTTTGTTTCCTGCACTATATTTACCCATCAGGTCCCGACTAGGTTAGATCTTCCTGTTATATACTCTGTTCTTTTGCTTTCTATCACTTAATACAACTGAATTTTAATTTATTGAGTTACTTTTTAATGTTCCCAAGACTAAGCTCCATGAGGGTAGGGACTGAGTCTCTCTTGTTCATCCTTATATTTCCAGCAACTGGTAAAGGGTTGGGCTCATCCTATATGTGGAATGACCGAATAGTCTACATGCTCCAAAAAATCAGATGAAAAATCTGACTTACTTTGATTCAGCAGTAAGAATGTAAATGAAGTATACAATAACTTAAAAACAAGAAGACGAAGAATGAAGCCTTTAAATTCTGAGGGAAAATTATTCCTAACAGCTTCTATGTCAGACCAAACTATTAACTGAATATAAAAAGAGAGTAATGATATTTTGAGAAATGCAAGGTCTCAAAAATTTTTGAGCACCCATTCTCTGCAAGTTAATGGAAGATGAATCTCACCAAAGCAAAGGGTATTGACCAAGAAAGATGAGAGAAGTTAAGGAAGCTCCTGGATGGTGTCTGTATTGTCAGGGTCCCAACAGGAAAAATACCCTGAAAGGGTTACATTAAGAGTGGGGGATGCAGGGACTCCTAACTGAGGTATAGGCAAGGTTAAGGGAGACAGCAAAGAGTGGCAAAATTCCCAGAGACTAGAGGTAACGTGAAGCCAGTATCATGGCTAGAGCTAAGGAGGCAAGGGAAGGGCACTATTCCCAGGACCCAGTAAGACCTGTAGCCATAGGAGAGGGGCTGTTCCTCGGGAGTTGTGGCCACAAAGAGAACGTGGTCACAGGCCCAGGAGGGAGGGAATGTGTGCATAGAGTAGTTGGTGAGGGAGATTGAGAATGAGTGTGCCAGCATTAGTCATAAGAGTGCGTTAATCATAATGGCCCCAAAGTGGAATATCCCAAATGTCCAGCTATGAATGAATAAATAAAATGTTGTTTATTCATGTAATGGCATATTATTCAACAATAAAAAGTACTAGTACATTCTACAACATGGATGAACCTGGAAAGCATGCTAAGTGAAAGAAGCCAGACACTCTGGGCCACATGTTGAGTGATTCTATTTGTAGGAAATGTCCAGAAGAGGCAAACCCATAGAGACAAAGTTAATTAGCGGTTGCCTTGGGGTGGAGGCAGGAAGACCTCTGGCAGGTGTGGGGAGAAATGGGAAATGACTTCTAACAGATTTTTTTTCTACGTGCTGAAATATTCTAAAATTGTGGTGTCGGTTGCACAACTGAGAATATAACTTGAAAAAACCATTGAACTACAGACTTTAAAGAACCGAATTGTATGGATTGTGAAAGACATCTTAATAAAGCTGTTATTTTTTTAAAGACATACTTAAAACATCCTTTCATACAAGTGAAGTCACTCAGTCATGTTTGACCCTTTGTGACCCCATGGACTATAGCCTATCAGGCTCCTCCATCCATGGGTTTTTCCAGGCAAGAATACTGGCGTGGGTTACCATTTCCTTCTCCAGGAGATCTTCCAGACCCAGGGATTGAACCCGCATCTCTCGCATTGTAGGCAGATGCTTTACCATCTGAGCCACCAGGGAAGATTTTCATACAAGACAATGAGGAAATTATTAAAGGCTACTATCAAAAGGAGTCCACTTTAAAAGATCCCCTAAATGGGACAATTTAAGATTCAACAATAATAACAATTGCAATTAATTGAAGCCTATCAAATTTATTAGGTTAATGAATTTGTGATGTTTTAAAAATAAAAATGCCTTCAAAGGATAAAAACCAGTTTATTATCTAAAAACTAATAAAGTGTCAAGAATTTACTCTGCTTTTCTGTATGAACTACACCGCCAGGTAACCATTTGGCAGATAGGGAGAAGCATGCCTTTATGAAAGGATTTCAATTAATAAGTGAAGAAGGAATGATAGAAATATCGTATCACCATTTTGCAGCTCTCAAAGGATTAATGAACTAAGCACTGAGATCTATAGCTGCTAACGTCTCAGAAAGAAAGACAATTTGACACTACCTGTTTCCTGATCAAAAAATACCATGTCCCCTATGGTCTTTTAAAAGGATCAGACATAGGTCTGATCTGTCCCCTGACCCAGCTGCAAATTTTCAAGAAACACATGGGGTAAAGGATTCTGTTGAACTCACCATAAGTAAGCAATGAGCAAAAATCAGACTAAGTGAAACTACAGATAACTACAAATAAATGTGAGGGAAAGAAAGGGCTGAAAGAGAACCTGTGGATAATAATAGGCTTTCAAAATGTGACAGTTTTTTCAACAGACAAGTTATACAGTAGTGCCCAGAAGATGTGTATTTGGGTAATGATACTGTAAAGAAACACAAGGAAGTGATTACTGTAAAAGTCCAGACAGTGGTTATTATTGGAGTTAAGATTAGGATGGGGACACATGGAAGGGCTCTGGTTAAGTTCCAGTTCTTGAACTGAGTGGTGATTACAACAGTGTTTTGCCTTAATAATAACTCATTAAACTATACATTTGTTTTATGTGTTTTCCTATGTATATGTTTTATCTTGCAATGAAAATTGAAAAAAGGTAAAATCAACTGAGTCGTTATTGCAAGTTTATATTCCCTTTTTCTTGAAAAGAATTTCTCTTTCTTGTGTGTCATAAACTTGCTTGGTGAGTGCCAAGACTGTGACCCTCAATAGAAAATCCTTTCCCAGGTGGGCACATTGATCGTTTTTCCCCTTTTAAAATATTTCTACAGGAGGAATTGAAAATAAACAACCTTATTTTCTCTTTGCTGTTGGATGAAGAAATAAGCTCCAGAGAAACATTCCTGAACAACTACCTTGCAAGGAAGCAGGAGGAGAGGGTAAATACAGTGTCTGATATCTGAGTATCAGCAGTTTCTGACCAACTGCTCCCACTTGACAGGAGTCCACACTCCTGCCTGGCCCCTTCTTTCTTCCTACATTCCTTCTCAAATGTGTGTGTGTTCCTTGGCTCCCCGTCTGGGACTTTTAACCACTGACTGGCTATGGGACCTTGGACAAGACATAACCATTAAAGCTATTTTCAAGCTCTTCTCTAGGGTGTATTGTTCTCTCTGGACCATTTGGCACTCTGTTTCACTAAATATGTAAGTAATGGTTTAGCTTATAGAATGAAAAGCTGTAATTTTTTTAAAATGCTAATAGATATGTTTCATGAAAGAGACAATGAATACAAAATGCTTGTCACATAATAATTTTCAAAAGATGTCAGCTTTTATTAATAGTATTAATAAGTGACATTTATGAATGAATGATTTAAAGTATCATATGACATTCATTTGTGTTTGCCAGACACTCAAAGGCTGGCAGGGGGATGAGAAAGCCATTTAATGAAAATAAGAAAGGGCTTCAGCTGTATCCTGACTAGGAGTTGTTGGCATGGGGAAGCCTGGGGCAAGTTACTTAGAAGCTGGGCTACCTATGTGTTTGGTTTGGGAAGCAGATTTGGGGTTTCCTGATTGGTCCTCAGTTGAAAATGGTGGCAAAAATTAGGAAAGCTGAAAGTTATTGACCAAGTTCTGACAGTTTAGGGGCCAATCACTGCAGAGGTTGTGGTTTCAATTCCTGGCTGGTTGCAGACTGTGAGTCAGTTCTATTTTTATATATGGCCTGGCCATCCTCCATTTACTAATATATATCCAGTCTCTCAGAACCCAGGCCCACATGACTCCCAAGCCTGTGCAATTTCACCACCCATACTGCTCTGCCAAGGGTGTAGTATGCTCCCTGGTCACTTACACACTCATGTACAGAGCTGGCTACACTTTGAAACAGGTGATTGGGATGTTTGTCCTTTCAAAGCCTCCAGTCGGTTTACTTTCTTCTATGAATGTTATCTGTAATTGATACTTCAATTTACATTAATCTTGTACTAGGGAATTCCTTGTACTTTTTAGTATGCTCAATATTTGTATTTATCCTGTTCTGATCTTCTATTCCTGATGTTATTCTAGAACCAGACCACAGAGGCCATCCGAAAGTCTAGAGAAGACCTGGATATGTACAAGGAACACTATGACAACTTACTGGCGGAAGACAAAGTGAGAGCTGTTGCCTCAGTCACTTCCCAGTGTGATAGCATTGCTGCTGCCTGGATTTGGGGAAGATTAAAAGGGATACAATCTAATCTTCTCATAGAATTTTCTCCTACTGTAATTCTCAGTTATGGGTAAACTCCGTTCTATGCCATTGTGTATTTCTAAAAAGCACTGTGTAAAATAAATTTTTGTAAACGTCTCTGGTTTAAGGTTTCTCTTGCACAAAAAAGGAGAGAGCTCATCTAGACTTTAGAGCCTTTCAAACTTCAGGTTGCAATCTCCCTTAGTTGGTTATGAAATCAATTAAGTAGGCTATGACCAGCAGATTTATAAATGGAAAAGACTAGGATAGAAAAGCAAACAGAAGAATAGAATGGAATGTAACAAAACAGAGGTACCTTGTCTGTTTTATAAATATTATTTTGTGAAACTTCAGTTCTAAATAAAACCCTAGTGGCTCAGACAGTAAAGAATCTGCCTGCAATGCAGGAGACCTGGGTTCAAACCCTGGGTCGGGAAGATTTCCTAGAGAAGGGAATGGCAACACACACCAGTTTCTTGCCTTTAGAATCCCATGGACAGAGGAGCCTGGAAGGCTACAGTCTATAGGGCTGCAAAGAGTCGGACACTACTGAGTGACGAACACTTCGCTTCCACTTCACTTCAGTTCTAAGTGATTTCTAAGACCTCTTATATGAAATAATATTTTTAGTTTACTGAGGTGCTTCTTGTTTAAGGTAAATCTTTGTGAAATCCTTGCACAGTGAGTGGTCACCCTTTAACAAGTCTATGTTATAAACCAAGTATTCATGGATTTTTAAAAAATCAAAGTGATACAATTAATATTTTAGAGAGTATTGTCACAGATAAAAGCCTTCTGAACGAAGTTGCAATCCTGGGAATGATATGTTTTTCTTTAGGTTCTGGATCGCAGCTTTAAAAAGGAATTTTCTGAAATTCCCAGTCACCAGGTGGATATACTCTACAAACTTTTTAAACGCCGACCAAGGTTTGTGTCTCCTTTGCTATCATGTTTCTGAGAAAAAACAACTGTTATTAGATTTCAGCTTTTTCTCCCAATTATTTCACAATATTCAGTGTAACATTGTTTACATGAAAATGTCCAAGTATTTTGATCTTAACTCAGTTTTTTAAAGATTATTCTATCTTAACAGTAGGCAATGAAGACTGATGACTTCATTATTTAAAAATAAAGCGTCTAGGTAATCATAGTGCTATTATAGGTTCTGTTTTATACATGAATGTAGCTCCTGACAAGATATAGATGGCAGACAGATTTATAAACTGTTTTTCCCAAGATGTGCTCTAACACATATGCATCCCTTGCGGTGTGAATTGGAATTACACATAAAAGGCTTCCAGGACAAAATAAGTGTAAGGAAATACAGGGTTGAAAAAGATAAATAATTTTCTTTACTGAAGAACATTTCAGAACTTTCTGTAGCCTTTGCATCCCATGTGAGATATAGAATAGGGCGTGTTTTCCAGACCCTTTCCTCAGAGCATCTCATGTGATTGTGTTCAAGACAAAGTTTGAAAAATGCCAGTATGAATGACTGACAATAACCATTATCAAAATAGTTCTGAAACATCTGATTTTGATACTTGAGAGTACCAAACAATTAATTTCACAGATTTCCAAATTTTTATCTATATAGATTTCCATAATTTTTAATCAAACATAATGTAGGAATCAGGGAGTTTGTCACAAAGGTGTAGGCTTATCTGTATCTAAGATACAAACTGATTCTCTCACTTTTGACAGATTATATGCAACCTGAGAAATTCAGCCTAGAACAAATCTTGTATCTTGATTTCCCTGTTTTTAAAGGAGTGAGTTATATATGCCTATGAAGAAAGAAGTGAGACCTATCGAAAGGCAGTAGTGGAAAAAGTACAAGCTGTATTGTCCAGCAGCATTAGCTTTAAATACTGACTCCACACCTATCAGACCTGTGGCCGTGGTCAGTCACTTCTCTCAGAGACTCACTTCCTTCTAGAAAAAGACGATAACTATAGTAACTTCACGGAGAAGGCAATGGCACCCCACTGCAGTACTCTTGCCTGGAAAATCCCATGGACGAAGGAGCCTGGTAGGCTGCAGTCCATGGGATCGCGAAGAGTTGGACATGACTGAGCGACTTCACTTTCACTTCTCACTTTCCTGCACTGGAGAAGGAAGTGGCACCCCACTCCAGTGTTCTTGCCTGGAGAATCCCGGGGACGGGGGAGCCTGGTGGGCTGCTGTCTATGAGGTCACACAGAGTCGGACACGACTGAAGCGACTTAGCATAGTAACTTCACAACATATTGTGAGGTACCTTGAGAGTGAGTGCTGGTACAAATCTCAGTACCCTTCTCTTCCCAGCTGCAGCCCAGGCAAAAAAACCAATCCATAATGTAGATTAAAAAAAGAGGCACTTCTCCAGGTGCACATTTAGCTGAACATATTCCAGGCTACTCACCTGCAGCAAGGACATCAGCAGAGGGTGTGTGGGTCAGAACCAGGGAATACCCATACTTCTCTCAGGCATTTACTTGCCTGCTTAAAATGCCCAGAACGGAGACATTTTCTCATGCAGTTAAAGCTCCCAGTGCTGATTGCAGTTGGGGGACATCTGTAGTCCAATTAAGGTCATGTCTGAGGATCCCAGAGATGTCGAAAGGTCCCAGCAGGTGCTTTTCTCTTTGGGGTAATCCACCCACTAACCACAGGGAAGTGCCATGCAGTGTCACACCTCTCCTAAAGGTTATATTATTTAACAGTGATTGTTTTGTATGTGAAAATATGGAACATTGATAGGCTTTTATTGATAATACCAGGATTCACAAACACAAAATACACGCAGAAACGACCAGTCTTGTGCCTTTCGGAGAGCGACCAGGATCTGGGAAATTGAATCAGGATGCCTTTGCCCAGTTAATGAAAGCCATGGATGACTTGGACAGTATTAATAATATGCCAGAAGGCTTGGACACCTCCGTCTGGGAACATTTCTGCATGGCCAGAAGAGCAAAAGTGGAAAATGAACAGAAAGTATATAACATTTTATCATTCTATTTTATTTCATTTCACTTAGTATGCTAGTGTCAAATATATAGTTTATGGTGGTCAGTCCTTCTAAGAAAATCTAATTATTTAGGTTTCCCACTAGGCTAGCAGTTAGTAATATTAATAATAATGATAAAGAAATAAAATATTAACCTTAGTCTGATTGAGGGCTAAGTACAGGCCTACTTGTAGACCCACTGTCCATAATGACGGCCATTAGCCAGTCATGGTTATTTTTTTGTGTGAAATAAATGTGGGCAGTTCTAATTGAGACATGCTGTTACTGGAAAATATGGGCAGAGTTAGAAGACTTAGTATGAAAAAAAGAATGGAAAATGTCCCAATATTTTTTATATTCTTTACAGGTTGAAATGATAATGTTTTGGATATGTGTTAAATAAAGCAGTGATTTCACCTGTTTCATTTCACTTTTGTAATGTGGCTCCTACAAAATTTAAGATTATGTATGCAGCTGGCATTGGTGGCTCACATGACGTTTCTCTTGGACGACACTGTTGCAGACACAGCTTTTTCTGTCTGCTCTGGTCTTGAGTAGTGTTCATCTCCTTTTGCATAGACTAGAATTATATTTCACCCGAACCAACAAGAACAAACTTTATAGTTTTGCTAGAATGTTTTGTTAATGTAAAAAAACAGTAGGAATTTGAGAGTGTGTTTAATTGGGAAAAGACTCCTTCCTCTTGTTGCTTCTTGACCACACCCTGCCTCCACTCCCCCAGATTCCTTAAACTGGGTGCCACATGTGTGAGGCTGTCATATTTTTGTTGAAGTATCTATGACTGTAAAATGTTGTCTAAGATGATAAGATATCAGAAATATCCTAGCTGCATGCATATTGTCTTTCAGTGAGAAGCAATTTTGACACTTTTGGGGTATACTTTTCTAATTATTCATGGGATGTGCCATGTAAGTTTCAAGTTTCTTGTATTACATAATGGCAGGGATTTAAATTTTTGCTAATTTGTTAGGAAGTTGGACTTAGGTTTTGCAACAAACTTAAAAGATGTATATTTCTCAAGTTCTTTAAAATTAGTTTGCTTTTATTTCTAAAGCTCCGTATGTTCTGAGATGTTTGTGGTTTGATTTCTTCAGGTAAAGCAGAAAGCTGCTGGCTTAATAGAAATGGTGGCTTTCCTCCGGAGAAGAACTGAGGATGATGAGAAGGTGCAACATGAAATTGAAAAAGTGTTCCGTGAGCTCATCCTGTAATTTGAACCTTTCATTCACGTTCGTGTTTTCAGAATCTAAGCTAGGGCTAAATTAAGTTGCGTTATCATGGGGGAGGAGTGCTGACTCACTGGTTTACAGCTGGCACTGGCTTTATTCACGCTTTATAGCTTCTCTTTGGGAAGTGCATTTTGTTATGCAAGACCTTATTTCAGAATGAAATTTACCTTCATGCTCCCTGTTCTTACTGCAAACCATCAAGTTTTTCTTTTTTTTTTACTTTTCAATGTTTTTCCTTTTTAAAATCCTTTTCAGAATTTGAAGTGTAATTTACTTATATTAGTTTCAGATGCACCAATAGTGATCTGATATTGCTATACATTACTCAGTGATCTCCACGATAAGCCTTGTTAGCATTTGTCGTCATACAAAATTCTGATAATATTATTGACTATATTTATATTCCCTATGGTATACCTTATATCCCTGTGACTTACTTAACAAACATGTAAGTTTGGGGAAAGGCTTTTATTTTAATCTCCTTCCACATAAAAATATAAAGAATATGTTTCTGCTAGTAAGTACTTTTAGGCTCAAGCCACAGAAACAAACAGTGTGGAAATTTAAGCAGATATCCAAGAAATTTCCATCTATATGTATGCCTGATAAGCTAATATTTTTCTTCAGGGGAGCTTGTTGCATTTTCCTGAGTGACTAAGATACTGTCTTCTGTCCTTGCTTCACTTTTGGCCATATTATAGCCACATTGATAAATACTTCTCTGATGTCTCCAAATTCATCATTAAACATCATTTTCAGATCTAGGTAATAAGCAAGAATATGGATTACCTAAAAATAGATTTGATAAGTAGCATGCAGATTAAACATTGTTAATATAATATCAGAGATCAATACATGAAGTCAGAACAAATCTACCTGAAGATTTGTTATTTGGTAGTGTCTGTTTTTTTCCACTTATGTTCAAAAGCATATTAATTTTTTCTTAATCATGAAGTAAAACCTTATGAATGTGTTTCTGTGCATACCATTCTGTAAGCAGCCCAAGTGTAATTCCATATCCTCAAGAAAAGAAGTATCACAGAGATCTCTAGGAAAGCTTGTCATTGGAAAAATATTTTCCACATTACTCTCCAGTGTGTTTCCCTTCAGCTTAAGGAAAATTAATTTTGAATTTTATATTCAATTTTTATATCATACATATTTTATTGAAAGTATATATCAAATGATAGGTGAACTTTGGAATGTAAATATGTCACAACTACTTATTTTGAAGTCTTTTTCAATTTAGATTACAGGAAGACAAAGTGAAATTCCAGTTGAATTTGACGATCCAAATCCTCCTTAAACAAGGACAGGTAGAACTGGAGAATTTCCAGTTAATGCTGGATTATTCTGATGCAATCCTCATCAACAAGATAATAATTGAAGACTTGAATTCTGTGATTCGGGTAATTAGCATTTTTTAAAAAGAAAAAAACAACATGTCACCTGCTGTGCCAAATATTTTTCATGTTCCCCCATTTCTATGGGGAATCATTTTCATTCAGTTGGGGTAGGTGTTTCCTACCCTGAAGAAGTTTACACATGTGTCCAGGCCCCACCTCTAGACATGGATATATTTTTTAAAAGCTTGCCAGATAATTTTAAGGTAAAAAGAAGTTCAAGACCATAGAGTTAAATGTTCATTCTAATATACCATCATTTCATTAGAGTCAATTTCCTCATCTAATGATGTTTGATAAGCTTAGATAATTAATTTCAGATCTTGCTTGTTTTTTAATATAAACATCTAATGTTAAAATTTTCCTTCTAAGCACTATTTTAGCTACACTCTACAAATTTTGATAGTTCGTATTTTTATTTTCTTTCCATTTAAAATATTATCTAATTCCCCATGTAACTTCCTATTAGAAGTTACTATAGGTTATTTAGAAGTATGTTGTTTAATTTCCAAATATTTGGGAATTTGGGGCTATTTGGAAATTATGCGCTAATGTTGCTACACGTATTACTTGCTCATAACCCACATTGCATTACTATTGTTCCTTTAGGCAGTCGGTTGTCTTTAAGAGTGATTAAAAATAAAGAAGAAATGATTTTCTATTTCCCTTCAATTTCACCATTTCAAGAGATCCTTCCTTGTGTGGATTGAAGTTTCTGTTTTGTATTATATACCTTCTGCTTAAAGAACTTCTTTTAACTTAACTGAATTGTCTGCTGGTAATGAAATCTGTTTTCCTTTGTCTGAAATTGTCTTTGGTTCACCTCTATTATTAAGATATTTCGCTGGGTTCCCTGGATTGACAGACTCTGTCTCTGTCTCTCAGTCTTTTCACTTTAAAGTTGTTCGTCTTATTCTGGCTTACAGAACTTCTGACAAGATGCCTACTGTATCTTTTTAATCTTTGCATCTCTTAATGTAGTGTGTCTGCCTTTGAGATTTTCTCTTTATCTTTGATTTTCAGCAGTCTGAACATATGTCTAGGGGTGTGTGTGTGTGTGTGTGTGTGATCCTTTTAATGTATTCTTGACTTTGGCTTGATAATATATTTTGTCCAGGATTCTTGCATCCATATTTATCAAGGATATTGACCCATAATTTGCTCTTATTGTGGTGTCTTTTTCTGGATTTGATAACAGGGAAATATTGCCCTCATAAAATGTTTGGACGTATCCCCTTCTTTTCAATTTTTTTCTTAAGTGTTTGAGAAGGATTTATATAAGTTCTGGTATGTTCTATTTTCACTTACATTCATTTCAAAGTATTTTCTAATACTGCTTATGATTTCTTCTTTGGCCCCATTGATTATTTAATAATATTTGATTGAATCTCCACATATTTGCAAATATTCCGGTTTTCTCTCTGTTATTGATTTCTAGTTTCATTCCCTTGTGGTCATATCAGACACTTTGTATGATTTTCATCTTTTAAAATGTATTTGGATTCATCTTATGGCCAAACATATGGTCTGTATTTGAGAATACAGAATAGTGTGTATTCTGCTGGTACTGAGTGAGGCATTCTGTGTATGTCTCTTAGGTCTTGTTCAAATCCTTTATTTCCATATTGATCTTCTATATACTTAAAAACCATGAAATAAACAGTTCCACAGAAGAGGGAACCATGCACTATATCAATTACTTGACAAGAGCATGGTTGTCAACACTCGGAGTGTTGGTTCAGGAGCTCAAATGGCGATGGCTGAAGAAATAACATGAAGTGAGGAAGTTGAGACTGGGACTATTAATAAATCTTATGAAAAAGTTGACTGAAAGGAAAGCAGAGAGGAGCTGTAGTAGTTTGACAGAAGTGTTTCTCAACCTCAGGACTATTGACTTTTGAGCTGGATGGTTATTTGTTAGAGAGAGCTCATGTGCTATGTATTATGTGGAGTTTAGAAGCACCCCTGGCCTCTACCTACTAGATGCTATTAGCAATGCCTCCCCTTCCGGTTGTCAGCCAAAATACCTCCCAATGTAGTTGAATGTCCGCTGGTGGGGCAATGTTTTGCCCATTTGAGAGATACTGCTGCAGAGAAATGTTTGACCTTAAGATTTGGGAGCTGGTGTTGACAAGATCAAGGGTATGATCATGGGAGCTGGGTGGCTGAGCAAACAGAGAAAATATCATTGAAAGTGAGAAATTCGAGGAATTGAGGCCAAGCAATGATCAAAAGATAAAAATAATTTTTAAAGAGAGTAGCAGTTGGCATAGTCTAATGGCATTATCTTGAAAAAGCTAAGTTCTCTAAGGAGAAGAGAGGAAAAATATAAAATATTAACTGATGAAACTCACATACAAATTTATTTTAGAATCTTAGTAGTTTCACTGTTAGCAATCTGGGGGAACAGTTTCATGAAAATATTACTGAACTTCACGTAGTCCATTTGAAATGAAGTATAGAACATCCAAATTATTAAATATCATATTTAACCCATTCAGTTTTCTTGTTTTCTCACTGGCTACCAACCAGATACTATTGTGCCTAGTGTGTTAAACTACAATCCTTTATCTTTAGTGTCAAGAAGCAGGGGAGAATAGGGGTACAAACACTTACAGATTGATGATGGTAGAAGGAATTCCTGCCTAATCATTGACATAAAAGTAAACTGGCTATGCCATTCAAATTATCTTATAATCCTTTCTGTTTAGTAACTATCTTGCTTTATATCATGATCAGATTGTGCCCATGAAGTAATTTCTAATATCTGCTACATTTTCAAAAGAAGATAGAATTATCTCTGCATTCTAAGTGTTTTCTAAGAAAAGCATTCAGCTTCAACTATTCTGAATGCAGAATGTTATATGAATGCCAGTTGTGTGTGTGATTTTTTTTAAGACTCAAGGACAAAAGAAGGTTGCTAGCATGATGGAAAGTAAAGAAGTCCATAAAGGAATATTTCAGATTGAGTGGGAACATAAGAAGATGGAGATGGAAATGGAGGATCTAAATCAGAAGGCTTGGGATATTCAGATGCTGTTTTTTTCAAAAGATCGTCAAAAGGTTAATTCTCCCTGTGCCCCACTATATAATTTTAATTTGTCATTAATGTATTCACTCATTCAACCAATATTTAATAAGATGCTCTGTGATGTCAAGCATATCCTGTGCATAGTATTTCATAATGTGACTGTGGATTCTGTTTCTTCTTTAGTTTACATTTGCTGCCTCTGGTTCTTTATGACCCAGTCAGTAGTATAGTTCTATCTTGCAATTCACCAGGAATTTCCTAATTGTCAAATCTAGTGATCCCTTTCCCAGTCATCACCATCCCTGTAGTATTTGACCATTGACCGTCTTCATTCTCTCTTTTTTCTTTTCTTTCTGGCCAGGAGCATGTGAGATCTCAATTCCCCAACCGGGGATCATATGTACGTTTCCCCACAAACTCCCCCGCCCCCCACAGTGGAAGCAGAGTTTTAACCACTGGACCTCTCCTGGGAGGTCCATCTTCATTTTTAATATTGCCTGCTGTTTTGGTTTCAATCATCCCTCCTGTCTCCTGTATTTCTTCCAACATGTCAAACCACTCTGCCTCTTTTCCTGACTTCTCTTTTGTTTCTACCTCTTAAGGATAGTGATTAAGATTCTGCCCTCATCTCTGTGTTTCTTTCCATGTCCTCTCCTTTGATGATTTCTCTTTTTCTAACTTCCATGATCACTCCTAAGACTCATCCAGGCTTTCTGGATTCCAATTCAATTCCAGTCTCACTTCTCTGAACCTGACCTTTCTCAGCATTATTTCTGTGTTATCTCCCAACAGCACCTCTTCTTATTTTGCTTATTTCTGTTCTTTCAGCCATTCACTTGGGATTAGAGTCGCTGTCCTCTGATTCCTCTCCTTCCCTTGTCTTCCAAGCCTTGCCTAGTGTATCCATTTATTCCCTCATTCTTTGTGCCCCTAGCCTTTACCTTGCTTCAGTTCTTCCCTTTCAATGGTTTCTAGTATTTTATAACAATCTTCTAACAAGTCTCTTGACTTTGGGTTTTTCTCTATCTCATCTATAGATTCATATTCCTATTCAGCTCTAATAACATTCCTACTCTGCTCCATTTTAAACTTCCTCTTCTTACCTGGCCAATGAATTTTCAAGTTCTTAAGTGGTGCTGAGTGTCCTTCAATCTTTCTCAAATTCATTCCCCCTATTAGTCTTTTACACATCAATATTTTCAAACCAAACTGATTCTATTTTCTAGGATTCTTTCTCTGTGCCTTTGCAATACTGGTTCTTCTACCTGGAATATTTTTCCTCAATTTTTTTCACATCCCAAATCTATCTACTTTTGAAGGTCTGGTTCAAATGCCACCTAATCCATAAAGCCTTTTGATTTCCCAAGCTCAGAGAAATCATAGCCCATCTCAAACCACCTTTTAATTTGCATGTCACTTATGTATCTTCTGGCAACTAATCATATTACTTATTCTCTTCTTCTTGATGTCTAGGTCATGTTATCTATCTTTGTTATCTCCCTCAGTATCTTTAACTATTAGTAGGATGTTGTTAATATGGAACTCATGAGACACTGTCAAATAAAACACAGTAAATATCTGGTGAGTTGAATAAATGAATGAATGAGAAAATAAAGTAGGCATTGGTAGTTATTAGTATATACGTGAGTGCATCAATAACTAAACATGAGTAAATATTATGGCACAAAGTCAAATCAATCCTCACTTGGATAGACATTTTTTATGAGAAACAGGAACTTCCAAAACTAAGATAATCTTTATAAAATTATCTCTTGGAAGAAACAGAGAAAAATATACTTACTTTGTGGTTTCTTTTTTCCTCTCAAAGTACCTAAATGAACCAAACTATGAGACTCTGATTGCCATTCAGATTGGAATAATGGAGCAGACTATTGCTGTTTTAGATAAGGTAGGAATCAAAGATATTGATCATTATATTTCCAGTATCTGTGAATGATATGAACAAAGTAATAGTTTTCAAACCATGAATTCATATAGAACCTACCAAAACTTGGTCTTTTATAATGATATTCGGGATGTAATTCGGTTCAGTTGCTCATTCATGTCCGACTCTTTGCAACCCCATGGACTGCAGCACGCCAGGCCTCACTATCCATCACCAACTCCCAGAGTTTACTCAAACTCATGTCCACTGAGTCGGTGATGCCATCCAACCATCTCTTCCTCTGTTGTCCCTTTCTCCTCCTGCCTTCAAACCTTCCCAGCATTAGGGTCTTTTCAAATGAGTCAGTTCATCGCATCAGGTGGCCAAAGTATTGAAGTTTCAGCTTCAACATCGGTTCTTCCAGTGAACATTCAGGAGTGATTTCCTTTAGGATGGATGTAATTAGAGGTCCCTAAATAGCATCTTTGCACCCATAACCATTGTGATAGCCAGAAGGACTTTAAAAAATATTTTAATTTTATATTGGAGTATTGTTGATGAATAATGTGTTAGTTTCAGGTGTACAGCAAAGTGATTCAGTTATACATATATGTGTATCCATTCTTTTTCAAGTTCTTTTCCCTTTTAGGTTATTACAGAATACTAAGCAAAGTTTCTTGTGCTATACAGTAGGTCCTTGTTGGTTATCCTCTTGGTTTCCCTGGTGGCTTAGATAGTAAAGAGTCTGCCTGCAATGCAGAAGACCTGGGTTCGATCCCTGGGTTGGGAAGATCCCCTGGAGAAGGAAATGGCAGCCCACTCCATTATTCTAGCCTAGAAAATTCCATGGACACAAACAGTTGGACACAACTGAGCGACTTCACTTGTTGGTTATCTATTTTAAATACAGAAGTGTGTATATCTCAATCCCAATCTTCCATTCTGTTTTTTCCCATCATTCCCCAGCTCTGTAACTGTAAGTTTGTCCTCTAAATCTGTATGTTTCTGTTTTGTAAATAAGTTCATTTGTATCATTTTCTTTAGATTCCACGTGTAAACAAGATCATGATATGTCTTTGACTTAGTATGATAATCTCCAGATCTGTTCATATTGCTGCAAATGCCATTATTTCATTCTTTTTAATGACTGAGCAATATTCCATTATATATATATGTACCACATCTTCATCCATTCATCTGTTTAGGGACATTTAGGTTGTGAAGCACTTCAACATCCTTTGGGGCTACTGGAGTGTAGGTGAATTTCCTGTTTCACATTCGGTTATGATTTTATGTAGTAGAAGTGTTGATAGTCTTTCCTTGGCATTGTAAAGGCTTTGTTTTACCCTAACTGCCTGAGCACTCAGTTTTGAGTGTTTAACATATATAAGATGGAAACAAAGTACTCTCCAGGCTGTGTTCTTAAAATCTCTCATTTCTAAGAATATATAAAGTTTCTTCTAAAATGTATATTAACAGACCATTCTATCTTTCAACAAATAATTTAAGTACCTACTGTGTGTGGCCATTATGCTAAGCACTAGGGGTATGGTGGTAAGATATCTTAATGATGACAATGTATTTAAAATTTAAGAATATCTTTATAAAATATTTTCTTTCAAAATTATTTTTGTGGGATGTCCTGGGAACAAAAACTTCAGACACACAAAAAGAATGTGGAGAACTGCAAAAAGCTGCTTAAAAAACTGAGAAGGTACAGCAATCAAAAAGATATAGCAAATTATACCCTAGGTTGCAACTTACGAGAAGAGCTCGTGGCTGTCTCAGAGAGAAAAGACATCTGTAATGCAATGGGTAAGATTTTTTTTCTTTAATTAACTGTCAGTTTGTTTAAAAGTAATCAGAATTCCTAAAATCTGTACAGTGGTTATAAAGCTACCAGTATTTGTTCCATATGTTTAACTATTTCAGAGTGCTGTTTCTGTATTTTAAAATGTAGATAATAATTCAACTAATTCCATCTTCTTCATTTTGGGGATAGGCTCTAAACTGACTTGTGAAAAGATTGCCAAAGAACGATACGAAAACATGATGCGGCAACAAAAGTTAACAAAAATTTCAAAACAACAAGCTGAGCAGATTTCAATACTACAGGCTGAAGTTGAAAGATTACGAATGAAAACATTTCCTGCTCTTGTTCAAATGTAAAAATACTGTGGAAAACGTAAGACCAAATCAATCATTTTAAAAATAATTTCATTTGGTTAAAATGATTTGTTTCTCTTATATCAGATATTAAGTAGAATCTTAGTGTCATATTTTTGATAGCAAATTTTGATTTTAGTCTTAAGCATTATAAAAATGTTTGTCCTGCATGAATAAATGTCTAAAATAACATGAATTTTTATTCAAGAATGAACAAGATTTTATCTTAGAATATATTCAAGATCTATTTTATTGTCTTAATCAAAAATATTTTCACAGGAGTAGTACAGACAGCCTTAAAGACAAAAAATTATTCTTAGCCACTACTGCCATTTCTAATTTTATAAAATTACCAGAAACATTATGCTTATGATTTTTATCTTTTATATTTTTCTGTATTTCCCATTTTCTTCAGTAAGCACTTCTCTATAACTGGAAAAAAATTCATAGAATGTTAAAGATTATTCCCTCTGCTGTCAATGTGAACAAAGTGGCTTACTTTTTAAAAGCCCTAAATCATTTGTAAATTACAAGATATTTTCTACGTAAACATTCTACATAAACATGACATAATCATCTTTATCTCCTATTTATTACAACAGAACTTAACTTTGTGTCCCACTCAACAGAGTTTAGTAAACAGAAAAAAACACGTCTTCTCATTTTGTGATATTGTGATTTATAAGAAGAAATATATATTTGGTCTTCGACCCCATTCCTGGCACAGAGGTCCTAAAACACTTGGAATTTCCTAAGTGATGAGAGAGGTACAGGTATCTTGTTAATGAGGTGACTTTTGGACTACACGTAAGGATAGGGGCTGGTTGCCCGAACCAACGCTGTGTCCCAACCTCCAATCCACCTACCCACCCTTCCCATACTCCCACCCTCACCCCCACCTCCAGGGAAGGTAAAGGAACTGGAAGTTGAACTGATCACCAATGACCAGTGATTTAATCGATCATGCCTATGTAATGAGGTCTCCATAAAACCCCACAAGGGCAGGGTTTGGAGAGAGTGCTGAGAGCAAGTAAGCTCTGAGTCTTTTCCCATACCTTGCCTTATGCATTTCTTCCATCTGGAGGTTCCTGAGTCAGATCCTTTTATACAGTAATTTGGTAAATGTTTCTCTGAGTTTTGTGAGCCATTCTAGCAAATTAATTGAACCCAAGGAAGGAGAGTCTCGGGAACCTATTTATTGCCAGTGGGTCAGAAGCAGAGTTGACAATGTAGGCTTTCAGTTGACATCTAAAGTGGAGGGCAGTCTTATGGGACTAAGACCTTAACTTGCGGAATTTGATGCTATCTCCAGATAGATGTCAGAACTGAGTTGAATTGTATTATAGGACATCCACATGGTGTTTGAGAATTGTTTGGTGTGGAGAAACACAGCCACAAGCGAAGGAATTTGGTGATAAGAATTCTTATACTTCCATGAAATAGTTTATCACTTTATTCATGTAGATGATGATAAGTAATGAGATTAACTGTTCAGAAAACTGCTTTGCCTTTCCATAGCCTATGGACTGACTGCATTCCAAGGTGATAATCAGCAGGATCATTGACCACAATCTCCAAATGGTATCAATGTCTCATTGTTCTGCAATTCGTGAATTAATTGTTAAGTTTAATCTGCAATACCATATACAGTGTACACTGGTGTAGGTAAAGCCAAGAGAGCAATTATAAAATATTATATTTAGAAAAAAAAATTTTCTAGAATAAAAACTTCTGTTTAAAAACTGCCAGGATAGTACCATAATTGATCACCTGTTCAGTGATCACCAGTTTAGTGGGAATAGTAAGAAAAATAAGAGTCAGTATCATTTTGACAACTCCCTTCTTAGACCTAGAATGAGTCCTAGTCAGTTTGGCTTATTAAGCATGGTAGTGTCCATTAGTAACATTTCCATGTCACCTAAATTAACTGTTGGAGCCTCCATTTGTTACTAGTCAAGGCCATAAATATCACTGGACAGTCCTCTGTGGATTGCTGGGTCTTAAAACAACCTGTGTGGTTTCTGTTTCTTAATGTCCACCCTGAGTGATCTTGCAATGCTCCTTGCTTAAATGCCTCATCTTTGAGGCATAGATAGAATGGAAATTAGCAAAAATCTCTTGCCTCCAGGATGAATTCTAGTAGCATAGCAGCACTTGCAACAGGAGGCATCTTCTGGTTGGTAGGTGCTTTGGAAAGGCACATGGGTCGTGCAACCCAATGCTCTCTGATTCTTCTCAGCTTCTGCTGAACTAACAGCAGTTATATTCATATTTTTATAGCCCTTTAAAATATTATCTATTTTATCAAGTAGTAATATAATTAACTGAGTCAAACATAACAGGGTTTTGAGGATACGACTTAAGAGTATGAGCTCTGTTGCTGGGTTCCTTGGGATAAATAACCACTTGATCTTAAAATTTCCTCATCTTTAAAACTGGAGTGTTTGGTAATTATAATACTCAAGTGAGTTAACATATTTTTAGAAATATGGTCTAAGCAAATGCTAAGTGTTAGTTTTCATCTTAATGGATAAAAATAGTTCTTATTCACTAGTTCTTTAAAAATATATATCCTATTAAATGGAGGTGAAATTAACAAGTTATTTAAAAGGGGACTGCTTCAAGGGCATCCCTAGGCCCCAACCTCTCCCATAAGCCCCATCCATACTCCATGATCTCCCTCCGCTTGTAGAAATGCCCACTGAGCTGCTGGAGCCCTCAGCCAAGGCCTTAAAAATCCCCCTGACTATACCCCCACCTCCTCCCCAGCTCTCCCAAACCAGAGTCTCACTGATGCTGTACTTCTTCCAAGTGGACATCTGAGAGTGACTCCAGATGTGCTAATCAGTAGTGGGGCAGCTGCAGTCAAATGCCAGCACCACCAGGGAAGCCACTTCCCCAGCCCCACTTAGAACCTCAGGCTGAGCAGTAAGAAGCAGTGGAGGCTAGTCAACATAGCTTCCCAGGGATGCCCATCTGGGAATACTAGAGCCAGGGAAGGCTCATGTGAGGACTGGGCCAGTCCTCTTGGATTCACAGAAGCCAGTGATAATGGCAATGTCTAGAAGGTAAGAACTGGGGAGGGGGGTGGGGAGGGTAAGTTACATGGGCACTAACAGAATGCATACAAGAGCAAAATCCTGATATGCCAACATTAATAGTTTGTTGGCTCATGGGGAAGGACTGGACTGAAAAAAAGGAGCACTTGGGAGTAGAGGGCAGGGGGAGCTTAGGGTAATAGCTATTTACCAAGTAGCAGGGGAAGTACTTTTTTTTTTAAGAATTTTTTTTTTGGTTGGGGGTAGGGGGAAACTAAAACAAAAAAACCCAAGCAAAGCTGTGTTAGCCCTTAAAACGACCCAAGAACAGAAATCCCAGAAAGTCCTCAGGAAGACTGAACCAAGAAACCACTGACTCACAAAGTTCTCTCTCTGCCTTTCCCTGTAAGGGCACACTTAAAACACACAAGCTTTTCTGCTTCCAAGTTCACATACAACTGCTCTGGTCACAAAAAGAGATGGGCTTTCTTTTCTTTAGTTTCAGATTCTCAAGGACTGGGCCAGGTTGGGTCATATGTCTATCTATGGCCAGGATAACAGATTAGGTACCACCCCCAGTGAAGGTGGGTTTCGGCTGAGTCACTGTTAATGGAGTGAAAGTGAAAGTCAGTAGTGCCTGACTCTTTGCAACCCCATGGACTATACAGTCCCCGGAATTCTCTAGGCCAGAATACTGGAGTGGGTAGCCATTCCTTTCTCCAGGGGATCTTCCCAACCCAGGGATCGAACCCAGGTCTCCAGCATTGCAGGCAGATTCTTTACCAGCTGAGCCACAGGGAAGCCTATTAATGGAATAGATATGCCAACTTTAACCTTTTTCACAGATATGATTGGAAAGGCAGATGAATGTAAAAGATGCTGTATACCATGCCTTGAAGTGGGAAATGAGCATATGTGGTTTTATAAAGAATAGATGATCATTTCACTAAATGAGATACAGAATACAAGTGACAAATTTGAAGAGACAGAAACTAATATAATTTTGAACATGAGTTTAAATACCTGCTATACCATCCAGATAAACATGAGGTAAATGGGTGAAAACAAGGCAGAGGCATAAACTTAGGGGAAGCAAGTATTTTTAGACAAGTTTATGTTTAGACATTCACTAGATGGACTAGTGAACATTTAAAATAAAACGTTTTACCACAATAAATAAAACAGTGTATTAAAACTCACTTCCACAGTTCTCCAGATTATCTTAACATGATTTAATTAAAAACATTTTTTTCACCTTTCTTTAACTGGCAAGTTTTCTTTGGGAAATTTATTCAAAACACTAAATTTTCATTTTTGAACCTTGTTTATATTTATATAACATAGGCCCTAAATTGATCCAGGTTCACCAGGATACCTTTCTCCAAGCCCTAATGGTTTATATCTTCCCTCTAAAGTGTATAAGTATCTTTTAATTAAGTTGTCATTCACAAAGATATTCTGGAGAATAAAATTATGAATTAAACACCTATAAATTCTTCTTCATTTCTGTTATAGTGTAGCAATTTATCATCTAACCCATAATGGTCTATCAGCTGAGTAAGGCTTAGTTTCTTGTTCTCCTCAGACATAGCTGACTGCAACTCATAAAGCAACTGCTGGCTACAGCTTCTCCACTTCTCTATTAACAACTGTAACTGAGACAGGTCATTCTGAAACAGAAACAAAACAAAGGCATGAATGTATGTCATCCTATTTTAACTTACTTAATGAAAGTTGTTAAATCAGTCAATGCATAGTAGGTTTAAAGGGTAACATATTTGGACATGAACGGGACATCTACCCAGAAAAAAGAATAATGGTTTTAAGTAAAAACCTTACCTTCAGAGAAAAAAATAAGGCAAAACTATGTAAAGAAGCTACAATATAGGTTAAAAATATCTACTTTTTCTACTACAGCTATACTTTAAAACTTATATTCAAATTAATATTTTTCAGTGTCACAATCTCATAAAACTCAAGTAGTTGTATTTAGAGAAATCCTAAAAATTCAAAAGAGCAAATAAGGTATAGCATTCCATCATTGATTACACACTGGAAAAGAGCAATTACAATATAAATGAATAACGCAGATAAATAAGGGTCATCTTCCAAGTGCCCAGATTCTATTCATTTCAACCTACCTGGATTGAGATCTAAAATTTATTATATTTTTGTTGTTTTCTTAAAGAAAATGCATGAAACATTTTAATAATTTGTTGGTAATAATTTAATTACACAAAATCATTACTAAAAATACTTTTTATTGTACTCTGTGGCCCATTTTTAGCCTTTTTCTCTTCACTGTCACTGTTGCTTCTGTTCTCATTGCAATTTGCAGCTAACATTTGAAACTTCTAATACTGCTGTGGGATGGAAACTAGAGAGAAAAGCTTCAATTGCATATTAAATGTGGGCTGGGGCTTTCAAAAATGTATACCTGGTGTTTAAGGCCTCTTCTCTAAATCTATGACTTATATTTGAGTTAAAGTTGTTGGAAGCCAGGTCTCTTGGAAATTGGCTTATTTCTAAGTATTGTAAAATAAAGTTGTATTTTCTTTTTGAAATACTTTCCTACCATTTATCTAAAAACAAACAAACAAAAAAATTATTAGGCAATGGCTCTGAAATTCTTCTCACCTTTGATCTATACATTTTGACTAGCTTCAGCCTCCGAAGAAGGTCTTCTTTCTCGTGAATCTGCTTCATCAATTTTGCTTTTTCTTTGTTTAGTTCATGCTTGGCAAGATTCTCATTCATAAAGTCATTTTGGAGATCACTGCATGGCTCAGTATCAAGTGATTTAGATTCACAAACATTGATATTCTTGAAGGTATCTTTCAAATATGTACTTTCTTCAAATTCACTATCTATGTGTTTAAATTTTTCGTGAAATTCCAAACAGTTTTCTTCTGTTGAAGGTGCTGATTTCTGTGAAAAAGTCTGATCATTTTCCTCACTCTCTACTTTAAGCCGTTTTACCACACTGTAACAGGAATTAAATGAAGATCTGGCTTTCCTTAATCGTTCTCTAAGGGTTGCACTCATAGGCTGAAAAAGGCATCAAACGTTAATAATGTCAATCAAGAAAAACATTCTTGATATAAATAAATCTACTAGGAATCAAGACTACATTTCTGTGGCAGACACCACTAGATGGCTTTCTGTCTCCATATATCTAAAGTAACCATCACAAAATACCTTTCAATTTCTGGAAGCTCCACTAAGTTTTATTCTCTTTTTAAGCCAGCACTCTTCTACTCAGTAATCACAAACATTTGTTCAGCAATTAGTCCAAGCCTGATATGGTTAGGTGCTTAGTTACAAATTAAGGAAAAAGATCTTTCCACCAAAGACCTCCATGACATCAAACTTTTTGTCTGGAATGCTGTAATAACCTGAACTGAAAATAAATGAAAATAATTGAGTCAGGATATGAAAATCTAAGGGGAAGGTCCAATACATTTTCTAAAAGGAAACACCTAAAATGATGTTAACAAAAATTTTACTTATTAACCTACACACTATTAACAATGTTCAGTAGACTTAAAACCACCATTACTGCAATACTTAGAAATATACATCCAGTGAAAGAACTAAGATTTTCATACTTGTTTTCTTGAACTACTTGAATGGGGAGATGGTGGATTGGCACCAGCTTGTGGAGTGCTAGGTAACATCAAAGCCGAGTTTGATGGACTTTTCATCTTGAAATCTTGCTTTACTTCTAAAAAACAGAAAATAATGACAAAACAGAAATCAAATTCGCCCACACCTCTATATATTCAATTTTAAACAACTTCTTTTCACTTAGCTGTGATTCATTCTTGCTTTTTTGTGTGCAATTTTCTGTTTACTTCCCTAAATTAGATTGTTGGTCATTATGGTGACTACTAGTTTTTTCATGACAAGTTACCCAGCTAGCATCTCATATAAAGAACTCTCCATTTGTTTTTACTGACTGATAAAATAATGACAAAAGTCTCAAAACCTGCCATATGGTGGTGGGGCGGGGTAGGCGGGGAGGAGAATAACATTCAGGAATTCTTTAATCTCATTAAGCCAGTTTCACAATGAAGGAAAATGTAATTGAAATCCTTTAGCGCTTTAAGTGAAAATCGCTCAGTCCTGTCTCTTTGCGACCCCATGGTCTATACAGTCCATGGCGTTCTCCAGGCCAGAATACTGGAGCGGGTAGCCGGTCCCTTCTCCAGGGGATCTTCCTAACCCAGGGATCGAACCCAGGTCTCCCGTATTGCAGGCGGATTCTTTACCAGCTGAGCCACAAGGGAAGCCCAATATTTTAAAATTTAAAATATATATATTTATAACTTCTTTAAAGTGCTTGTCGGTGTTTAAATTGAGTTCATCTTATGCCTTTATCTATTGATTACTCTTCCTCTTGATTATGGATCACATTCTCCTATTTCCCACTACTATCCCACTTAAACATAATCAGACCTGTTACACTACCCTAAATCCTAGAAGCTGTGTGCCTAAAACTAACGACCCCCAGGGGTGAGGAATAAGGAGCACAAGCACAGGTAAGTTTACTCCTGTCTGCATCGTTTTCAATTAAACAGCGAAGAGACCGTGAAAAGGAGAGACTGAAGTTTCTCAAAGGCCATCGACTTTACAGGGTAAAATACCAGAGGAGCCCTCCCTCCCCTCCAGCCACTACAGACAGCCCACACGAGCCCTCCAGACACCCAAAACCTGAGGTGGAGCTGAGAGGTGCCTTGACCGCGGAAAGGGAGCATTATTCAATTCCCCATCAGAACCCCGAAGTTCAGCTGTCAGACACCCACTCCACACCCCGCACGGTACCTCCCTCAGCCATCCCCAGACAGCACAAAGAGCGCGCTAGCCGCTGCGCCGTTTCAGAGACCGGGCCGCGCGGAAGGAGGAAGAGACGCGCGATTGGCCAGACTGACTGACACACAGCTCCTCTCCGCCCAGCGCCCGGAGAGGCGGGACTGCGCGCGCGCGGCCTCGAGACTCCGCAAGGGGGCTGGACGAAACGGAGGGGCCGTGACGCGTGATTGGCCGAGTTGACCGATACGCGCGGCTCTGCTCCGCCCAGCGCTCGAGAGTCGCGGCACTGCGCGCGTGGCCGTTTGCTGGGAAGAGCTTTAAAGCAACTAACGGTTCCCATGAGGTGCGCGCTTTTCTTCGCGGCTTCTTCTCGCTCTTTTTTCATACCGCCTTCCTTTGCTGCTTCCTGGGTTTTGTGTTTCTAAAGGACGCCTGAGAATGCCCCTCCTGTTCTCCTAGCTCCCATCAGTCTCTTCGCGCTCCCCACAGCAAAGGCCTTTTCTCAGACTCCACGGGACCCAGAGACTCCGGGCCTGCTCTGTGTTATATTTACAGCTTGTAAACTCCAAAGGCAAAGACTACAAAAAGATGGGTAAATGGCCCGTTGACAGTCAGACACATTAGAAATCTAAGAACCCCAGCGGAAGTAGTAGAGCTTCTTTTAGACTGCTGCCTCAAAGTCTGCGGTCCCGCCACGGGTGGTTTGGTTTTGTTTTTGTTTTTTTTCCTCTTCCTTCTTTTGGCGAATCTGTCTGAAAATTTAGATTTCTTAGCTTGGCTCCGAATCTTTTCGTCAAACCTGAAAGAAAATGTAGCCCAAGGAAAGTCGTTGGGGTGCAACACAGGAAGCAGACCAATGACTAAGATTAGGTTGGTCCAAACCCTGGCTGAATACTGGTCAGTGGCATCCTCGGTCTAAAATAACCCTCCTCGTTTCCTGTGTAGCGAGGTTCCGTTGCTGTGCAACAACAAAGTGAACTAATTGGGTGGAGCACTGAGTTTGGGAAAAGACAGTTGAGTAATTTGAGTCACGTGGAAGTTGGGAATTTTAGCGGGGCAGTGTTTTGAATTCTAAGGAATAGCCATTTTAAACGTTGACACTGTCTTTTTACTAATATCTGATATAAATGGCTTACAAGTAGCAAGGACCCAGAAGGAATAACTGAGTGCTATACAGTGGAATGTATCTACAGAACTTGAAGACCACCTAATGCAGTGATTAAGAACATAAATGTTGGAGTCAAATTGCTTAGGTTCGGATCCCAGCGCCTTTGTGTTTGTAATGGAATGTGTCTGTGTCTCAGCTTCCTCATCCATAAAGAGGGGATAATAGTATCAATCCTCCTAGGATTTGAAGAATTAAATGAGAATTCAGGACAGGCAGTGAAAAGTGGCAATAGGTTTCTAGGAAGCACTCAAAAGTTGTTTTTTTTTTTTAATTTTAAAATTTTTAATTCTTACATCAAAAGTTGTTATATAAGTAACTACAATATAGTCATCACTCTCTAATTGATCTAAAGGAATGCATCATATAATCCTTCCATCCATCCCTTATCTCCCCTCAAAAGGCCGCAGATTTTTAAAAGATGCAATGATTTGTAGGATGTAAGCCATAAATAGCAGAAAACTTGGAGCTGCCACATATAGTTAAATAATGTATTATGATTCTTTTAAAATTTTCAAAAATTATATAAATCTCAAGGAATTTACAAAATGAAAGTGAGAACTTGTGATTTTGGCTTGCTAAGCCACAGATCCAAGTCTGTACGTTTATTTCTCCCTTTACTCATCCATTGGCATCAGTTACACTGAAAAAAGCAGAGTGATTTGTCCTGACACTAAAAGCACAATGCACACTCTGCATATTCTTTACACCTTGGGGCATAACATTGGGTTGTTTTTATGATTCCCTAAAATCAGCTGCTCCAAAACCCTTTTATCATTATAACCTAAGCTTAGAACTGTGTTTTTGCTGGCTCCATAAATGAAAACATCTTGCCTAGCAAATGTTCTGACTTGCTTACTATATGAACCTGTATATTAAATGGGATTGTTTTGGCCAGATTTTCAAAGAACTGTAGAAGAGTACTCAGAAGAACCTGTATTTCAGAAATGTGCATTTGTTGACCTACATCTCTGATTTCCAGTGTTGTTAGAACTGAACGATCTTCCCATGCACAAGTTTTACTTACTCCCATTACATACCAAAGTGGAAATAGAACTTTCACTCTCAATTTACCTTAAGGGATCTGGAATATAGCCTCTATAGTTTTCATTGTATCTTGAGATAAGGCCTAGCAATCATTTCCATGTCTTTCAGAGCCTGGAGTTTACTGGCCTGTAAGTAGTTGTTTCCCACACATGACATTGTATGTTTCATAGTATGTTTCAGACATAGTATGTTTTATTGTATTCAAACTTCAGGCAAGGAAAAATCCTGCCCTAGAGAACCAGAAGGCAAGGCTCCTACTCCACCATAGAGAACAATTTGAGCAATAGAATTCAGTGATGATAGTAATTAATATTAACCTAAGGCAGGCTTTCTCTGTGTGTTTTTAAATTTCATACCCAAGGCTACTGTTCACCACTTTGTTATTCATCAGGGTGTGGTAAAATGCTTCTGTCCATTCTTGTCTATGATTATTGTTGGTGAGATAATGACATAAACCTAAAAACCTTTATGTGGGTTTTTTCTTTTTTAATAGCAAAAAGAGAATAATGAATAGTCTCTCTGTCTCTCCGTACAGCAAAGCACACATACGTACACTCACACTCTTTTAAGCTATAATTTAAATTTTATCATACTATTTTTTTGTAATTTTTAACATTAATAATAATCTTAACAGTCACCTCTGGATGACCTAGATTCCATTCCATTGACTTTTCTTATTGACAACACAGTTCATATCATGTAGACACAGTTAGTATCCATAGGTATTTTTTAACAATTAAAATATAAATACACACTTTTAAAACCAGAATTCAAATTCACTTGGGTGAAGAAATGTATATAATCCACATGATTAAGTTGATTTGTAAAGTACATTAGAACAAGTTAAACTGTATAACACTCACAAGAAGGTCTACTAAATTCTCTCAACTAGTGTTCAGTATTTCTTATGACACTGGTATATAAGTTGAAAGACTCTCCTCTAGGGACTGTCATACAGAGTGAAGTAAGTCAGAAAGAGAAAAACAGATATCATACAACGTCGCTTATATGTGGAATCTAGAAAAATGATAGAGATGAACTTATTTGCAAAGCAGAAATAGAGACACAGACATAGAAAACAGACATATGGCTACAAGGGGGGAAGTGAGGGTGGGAAGAACTGGAAGATTGGAATTGACCTATGTACACTGCTATGTATAAAATAAATAACTAACGAGAACCTACTGAGCATAGGGAGCTCTACCCCTCTACCCAGTGCTCTGTGCTGACCCAAGTGGGAAGGAATCCAAAAAAGGGGGAATATATGTATACATATAACTGATTCACTTTGCTGTATAGCAGAAACTAATACAACATTGCAAGGCAACTATACTCCAATAAAAATTGATTTAAAAAACTCTAGGTTTCTCCTGCCATGAATTCAAGTCTCATCCTACAGACCTATCCATGATGAAGATAGGTGTTTTAGTGTGCCGTTATAAATTTCCCTTTAAATAATTGACAGACTATTTCTTTTTTGAAACTAATTCTATTTCTTTTTGCTATTGCTTAGATATCTTAAATGGAATTCTGTAATGTTTAATTGATTTACTTGCAGAGACCATTGAAGACTGTTATCAAAGGGTGTTCTTTGAGAGTAAACGCTTTAATATTTTTTCATCAGGTTAAAAAGAGAGGATTTTGTTTTCAGCTTCAAGATGGAAGAGCCCTTGAATTAGATATTAGGCATGCCTGAATGGTTGCCTCACTGAGTAGAATGACTACTTCAAGCATGGAGATATGTGGAAGATCAATGATAAAAACCTGTTTACCACCAGGCAACCAGAAAATTGATCTGGTAACTAATGTTGAGGGTAGTATACTGAACAAGAACCTAAAGAGATCCTTTCACATGGAGTTCCTGTCCTTTTACTCTATTAGATCTGGCATTTTGTCAAGTGCATTAGAGACTAGAGAAGTAAGAGTGTCTGATTCACTGCTATTAGTGGGGTGTGTTCTCTTGGAGAAGAATAGAATGATTCAGGTTAGATTAATACCTGTGAGGAAGGGGGTAGGGTGTGGGTGAGTGGGAGGGTCGTGGCAGAGGAGCTAGATTGTGGAAAAGTAATGGTAATAAAAGTATTGCTCAAGGCCACATCTTTCTCAAATCCTTTATTAACTCAGAAATGTCACCCCTACACCTATTCAGAGGGGAAAAAAGGCAATAGATGTCAGCAAATCCTCAAGCAACAGAACATGTCTTATAATCATCTTCAACCACCTGAAGTTTGAGAGATAACAACTCCCAAGATAATCTCACAGTATTGAAATCTGTTTGAAGTGCTGACAAAGAAGTCAACTCACTTTTCTACTCTCACCTCTTATTACTGTTTTAGTCTTGAGAATATAAAAGATTTCTTTTTGGTGATGATTTTTTAAGATGGAGGAGTAAGAATGTCCGTTGCTCAGTAGCTAAGTTGTATCCAACTCTTTGGGACCCCATGGACTGTAGCCCTCCAGGTTCCTCTGTCCACAGGATTTTCCAGGTAAGAACACTGGAGTGGGTTGTCATTTCCTCCTTCAGGGGATCTTCTTGACCCAGGGATTGAATTGCATCTTCTGTATCTCCTGCATTTGCAGGTGTATTCTTTACGACTGAGGCTCCTGGGATGCCTTAAGAATGTATGTTAGTACCAGGAAAATAAGGAGTTAAGAGACCATTCTACCATGTTCTAGGACACTGTCGACCTTTTGGCTTCTGCTCTTCCACATCTTGGCAAACTTTGATGGTACGTATGCATGGTAAGTTGCTTCAGTTGTGTCCAATGGAACCCCTGTCTCCAGCATTGGTAGATGGGTTCTTTACCACTAGCGCCATCTGTAGCAGTAGAGTAAATCTGTGAATTAGTGTATAACCAGGAATTTTCTGGTTCAGCTCAAGATCTAAGGGCTTCCCTGGTGGCTCAGACAGTAAATAATCTGCCTGCAATGCAGGAGACCCTGGTTCAATCCCTGGGTCAGTAAGATCCCCTGGAGAAGGATATGGCCATCCACTCCAGTATTCTTGCCTGGAGAATTCCATGGACAGAGGAGCCTGGTGGGCTGCAGTCCGTGGGGTCACAAAGAGTCAGACATGACTGAGTGACTAACACTTTCACTTTCTTTCAGGATCTAAGAGCTAGACTGAAACTTGATCCCTTTGCCACTGCTCCCAAAGGCAACATAAGATGTCTTCTATTTTCATCATGGACGTTTATGAGCAATACGAAACCCACTGAATGCCAGAACCTCTGACCATGAGGTCTGACTCCCCAGGGAGGATCCCTTGGAGAAGCATGGTCAAAGGTGAGGAAGACAACTTGACAAAAGCACCTCTTCCTGATCCTCTCCCTTCCACCTCCAAAATCATGGCTAGTGCTCACTAACCCCACACTGTGTCTAAATTACACTACTTGCCAGTGATATCAACATTGCCCAGCTCTCCACCTCTATCACACATCTGTGGCTCTCCAAAAAATAATGTGTGAAGTTTAGTGATGATGTTGATGACCCACATTTGGCAAATGATATCACTATATTTTATAGTAAAAAAAATATCCCTCCCATAGAAAGGATCCTGGAAAAAGAGCATAGAATAGAGCCTATATTCACCCTCACATGTTTCTCCAAGACTTCATTCAGCTATTTAAACTATATTAACAGAAGATTAAGACAGGTAATGCTTTTCATTCAACAGTGTACACTTTTAGCTCAAGCTCTTCCCAACTTTCCACCTCCCAAAATTTCCGCGTATGTCACTATGGTTATTATTATAGCAGCTATCAAGTGCCTATATCATCTCAGTTATTTTTCACTTTTTGTAAGTTACGAATTCTGAGTCAAATTATCCTTTTCTTTGTAGCCACTTTCCAACTTTTATCTTCTTTTTAAATCATTGAGAAAGTTACTTAAATTCTTGTCAATACTTCACAGTACTCCATTGTACTGTTTTTACTCTCTTCCTCATACTTGTTTATAACTTGTGAATCTGTACCTTTTTATAAGTGCTGGATATTGATAACTCAACCTTTATGCTGCCAAAGATGTGCTGAGAGTGAAATTCATACCAAGTGCAGGAATAACACTCACCAGCAAAGATGGTCTTCTTGACTTTTGAAAGCCTGTCATTTGGCAGGAAGCATCCCTTGATACCAAAGAACATGGAGCTGGGTTTTGGAGGGCAAGCAACTAATCACGTACATATTTGTTAAGCAAGTTCCTAAGAAATTATAAATTATAAACTGCAGTTTTAAAGGAAAAACAACAACAACAACATTACTACGGGTTGGCATTCTCTGAAACGCTTTCCTAGTCTAACTCTGGGCCATTGAAACAGGGTATTTTGAACGTGCATGTACAAGTTTAAGATTTTTGTTAAGCTGCCAAATATTTTAATATAACAATAATTAGCATAAAGCTTGTGCAATTAAGCTACCCCAAAAGTAATGAGTTTGAATCTTTGGCAAGATGCTCCTCTTTTAAAAAAAAGCAGTTTCCCAGTGCATATTATTTTCACTCAGATCTATTTTCCTGAGGTTCTGAAGGTATGTAAACCTGACTTTATTTCATTCCAATAACTGTCTACAAGGATAGCAATTTATTTTCAGTCACTAGGTTTTAGGATGAATCAATCAACCAGTTTTACCCACCAATAAAACCCTATAAATACTTTCTATTTTGAAAGAATCAGATTTACTGTTCCCCTCAAGCTAGGTAGATTCTTCTGCACTCAGAATGGGATTAAGTCCCCAAAGTAAACTCTTAAGAGAATCCATTTCAGAAAAAGAAGTTCATGAATATCAATGATATCAAGATATGGTAAGCCAGTACCTGAAGTCACTTGATTTTAAGGAGTGAAAGTAGCATGTTACCACAGGTTTGAAAGATTACTGGTAAGAATTACACGTGGACTATTGAGAATACCTATGAGACTCAAATTTACAAATACTAATTAGCAGTTCTCAAGGCAAACCTTCCAAATGCATCACCTTTCAATCAATACTCAAGCTAATATTACAGGAAGCTCTTCTGGACCACTATGCTGGTAACTGAAGCTGTCCTCAAGAGCTCAAAATTGACTGCCAAGAATTATGTAGGAGGAGAGGGAAGGAGAAAGGGAAGGCAGTGAGATATTTTTACTATGTGTTTCTTGCCCTTAAAAAAAAGCAAAACAAAACTATTATAAAACACAATTTTTATAACAGATTACCAATTCCTAGGCTTGTTTACTCCATACTACAAATTATTCTGCAGATTTAACCTGGGTTTTGAGATCAAAATAGCAGATCAAACACCATGAGACCTGAGCCCACTTAATTAGGGCGAAATTCTGAGAAAATCATGATTTCCTCCTTAATGAGAAAAGCATCCTTCGTGTTCTTCAGAGCCTTTGATATAACTGACTAAAAAGGATTTGGAAGTTCATGATTTTATGATTAACATTTATGATGTAAACATGAATTTAGTAGATATACGTGTACTTTCTTAGGGCTGATATAGTATCCTAATAATCATGTTAAACTTGATTGTATATTATAAGTGAGATAAGCCACATTTTACCATAGGTGAAGTTTTAAATTAGTAAAGCTGTTAAGCCACAGACCTCACCTACTTGATTTTTCTTTGGCCTTCCAAATCTTTTATTTGCTGATTTTTGTTGCTGTATGCAGTGAATTGGGCTGTGGTCACAAACTGTGAAGGAGAGGTTGCTTGCATCTGTACTAAACATGATATAATCTTGGGTTGTCAGTTTAAATTGGGGAAAATGGGGAAGCATTTGGGATTTTTGTCTGAACACAAGTTTTAGTGAATGCAAATGACATACGTTGATGTTTACAACTCTTTCTCTTATAGGTTTCTCAAGAGGCAGGTCAGGTGGTCTGGTATTCCCATCTCTTTCAGAATTTTCCACAGTTTATTGTGATCCTCTTGAGAAACCTATATGCAGGTCAGAAAGCAACAGTTAGAACTGGACATGGAAAAACAGACTGGTTCCAAATAGGAAAAAGAGTACGTCAAGGCTGGCTATTGTCACCCTGCTTATTTAACTTCTATGCAGAGTACATCATGAGAAACGCTGGGCTGGAAGAAGCACAAGCTGGAATCAAGATTGCCAGGAGAAATGTCAATAACCTCAGATATGCAGATGACACCACCCTTATGGCAGAAAGTGAAGAGGAACTAAAAAACCTCTTGACAAAAGTGAAAGAGGAGAGTGAAAAAGTTGGCTTAAAGCTTAACATTCAGAAAACGAAGATCATGGCATCTGGTCCCACCACTTCATGGGAAATAGATGGGGAAACAGTGGAAACAGTGTCAGACTTTATTTTTGGGGGCTCCAAAATCACTGCAGATAGTGATTGCACCCATAAAATTGAAAGACACTTATTCCTTGGAAGAAAAGTTATGACCAACCTAGAAACATATTCAAAAGCAGAGACATTACTTTGCCAACAAAAGTCCATCTAGTCAAGGCTATGGTTTTTCCAGTGGTCATGTATGGATGTGAGAGTTGGACTGTGAAGAAAGCTGAGCACTGAAGAATTGATGCTTTTGAACTGTGGTGTTGGAGAAGACTCTTGAGAGTTCCTTGGACTGCAAGGAGATCCAACCAGTCCATTGTAAAGGAGATCAGTCCTGAGTGTTCTTTGGAAGGAATGATGCTGCCACCTCATGCGAAGAGTTGACTTATTGGAAAAGACTCTGATGCTGGGAGGGATTGGGGGCAGGAGGAGAAGGGGACGACAGAGGATGAGATGGCTGGATGGCATCACCGACTCGATGCACATGAGTTTGGGTGAACTCCAGGAGTTGGTGATGCACAGGGAGGCCTGGTGTGCTGCAATTCATGGGGTCGCCAAAAGTTGGACACAACTGAGCGACTGAACTGAACTGACACAGTCAAAGGCTTTGGCATAGTCAATAAAGCAGAAATAGATGTTTTTTCTGGAACTGTCTTGCTTTTTCGATGATCCAGTGGATGTTGGCAATTTGATCTCTGGTTCTTCTGCCTTTTCTGAAACCAGCTTGACCATGTGGAAGTTCACGGTTCATGTATTGCTGAAGCCTGGCTTGGATATATGTTGGGCTGCTTCAAAGAACACTAATTCTATTCATTCTGCTAACTGTGCTTTTTACCAATAGTACAACCTCTGGAAAAAGTAAAGAAATGTGAGTCATTTCAGGGACAACAGAAGAAGGTAAGTAAGTTTTATTTATCTGAAAAACTGAGATTGCTTTTATTTTGTCCCATTTATTCATTTTATTTGCCTAAATATATTTTGTCTCTCACTCCTCTTCTTCAGCATCAATAGCGCTGCCCAAGCTCTAGCCTGGGTGCCTGCACATCCGACTCCTAGACTTGCACCCTGCTTTCTTTGTGCATCTCACTTACCAGGTCCATCTGTTCTCTACATTACTGCCAGGATGATTGTTCCAAAGATGTTTAAATTTTCCAGTAACACCCAGACCTCTTCTGGATAAAAATCCAAATTCCTCAGTAAATCACTCAAACATACCTTTCCAATTTGAGCTGGTACCATTTCTCAGCGCACACCCTGTACACAAGCCTTCTTGAATCATGTGCTTACAGTTACCATAACAGGCCAGGCTCCTCTCCTGCTTGTCATCTAACTTGGTTCTTCTGCCTGGAAAACACAGGCACGTGTGTATGCATGCACACAAGCACGCCTATGAACACATATGCACCTCCTTCTGTTTGATTTCTCCTCCCACCTCACTAGGATCAGAGTCGAAATCTCCTTTCTTTCTCACTTCCCATTAACCCACGTTCTCCTCCTCTGCCCAAGTCATCTAGCTAAAGTTAAATGTTTTTCCTCTTTTACAGCACCCAGTAGGTTTCATAATACATGTATCATCACAAGAATTTCAGATCAGGGACTGTGTCTTTGATCTCTATATCTCCAGCACCTGCACAGAAGACTTAGCAGACTTTGGGGGGGTTCAACTGGGAGATAAAATGCTAAGGGTACAGGGAAAGTGTTTAAGGAGTTCCCAGAAGGTTGAGTCAAGGAAGGCTTCATGGGGAAAAATGGTATTTGAGCTATATGTTATTGTCTTCACAACAATCCAGATAGATCTTCCTTCCTACTTTTTAATCAACATCTTTTTTTTGTAACTAATTCTGTTAAATATATTCTGTAAGTGTATAAACCCAATTACCAGGACACAGAGACACCTTGGGTAATAATATAGTGATAGATTGTGACTGAGAAACTTTTGAATACCTGATGTAAGGGCTTATTGACAGGCTTATAAATACAATGGGTTGTTGTTTTCCACCCTTGTTGCTGTATATTGAGTCATGAAGGAAGCATAGGTAGCAGTTAAAAAGAGAATGGATAGTAGAGTCAGACATACAAGTGCTTAAATCTCAACTCTGCCTTTATAATCCATGTTAACTCATGCTCTCATTAAAAGTGTTTCCTCATACTGTATAAAATGGGGTAACAACAACTATGCCATTAAATCTAGTGAGGTGGATGAAGGGCTTAATATGGAATGTGGCAGACAGTAACCCTGAACACAAGGATGGAGGTGGTAGTGCTGGTGGTGGAGGTGGTGATGGCCTGAAGTCACCACTTGAAAGCTGAGGATGGAAGCAGCTGGCAGGGGCAGCACAAGAGAGATGCTTGGTAAGGGAACTTTTCTCATCTGTTTCATTTAGCCAAAATTTCTCAAACTGTGCTCCAATAGAACATTAGTGTTCTATGAGCTGGTCTGAGGTGTTTCACAGGTAAAATCAAAATTAGGGTAATCTGTTTTAAATATGTAGGAAAAATTAAAATAAGGAATTGAATGCTTCCAGTTTCTTTTTTTCTGTATACTCATCTTAAAACTTCAGCATCTGTTAATGGATGACAGATATCAGGATGGATAGGTAGAAAATTCATATTAAGAAAAAACATCAGTAAATTGATTTGTTTTACATGTTCCTTCAATATTTAACAAATGATTGTTTCATAAGTTTTTTAAAGACTTGTAACCATGTAGTTTGGTCACTTTCTTGCTGATATTATTGCTCCTAGTGCCAAAATTAAATGTGATTTTATTTCATGCTATTCTGCAAAAAGCATGAAATCTGCAAACCACCATGGCATCCCCCTGCTGCACCACTTGCAGAAGCACATGGTCTGTTATTGCCAGCATCCCTTTGTCTGAAGCTCTAGAGTCCTGGTTATTAGGGCACAATTTAGACTTTACTAAAGTACCCAGGGAGAACCCAACCATTCATCTCCTAACTCTCTTTTATATTAGAGAAACACTACCTTATAAATACAGAATTTAAAAGTTCTGTTACACATTTCTGTTACTTATGGTAAAGGCTGTGAATGAATAAGTACATCTCTACCTCCTGGAGTCACTGTATAGGAGGATATCCCAAGGATTTAGATTAGGAAATGGGAAATGTCAAAGAAGCATGTCCTATTTATCAGTCATCCTCAAGTGGAGAGAACTGTGAAGCTCACAGTTAATGATTGAATAGGTGGGTGCTCAAATTTGGAAAACACAGATGAGTAAATCTTGACTCATCTTCCTCTCAGAACTCCTCTGAGTCTCAGAGTAACTTGTCTGTTGCTTACTCTTGACAAGTAGGTGAGTCTAGCACATTTCTAGGCATTGACTGGCATGACTGATTGCTGAGAACTGCAGGAAGCCAGTCTGCTGAGTAGCCTTGAGCAGCCCTCATCTTTTGGTGGGGCTGCAGGATTACTTCTTGCACGTTTATCCTGCTGACCCTACCATGTTTATCCAGAGGCGTAGAAGAAACGTATTTGAAAATCTCATTATTCAAAGATAAAATGGCTCAAAGAACATGGCATGAATTTTGGGACCCAAGTCTAGGTTTCTCCACATAGACTCATACTATTGAAGCAAGCCCTGGATAAACACTTCAGTTCAAGTCAAGCTGCATTTTGCAAGTAATGCTTCACGTTCAAGGATGTGTCATGATTATAATTTTAATTATTTGTATTTTTGCTAACTGCTTATCTCAAGGATTGACTTCATTGCTGTGAAGTGGAATCTGAAATGCTAAGAAAAAAATGAGGAATACCAATCTCTCTTACCAAGGTTTCTGTACCCAGACCTCAGTTGGATTTATAAGAAAAGCTTAAGTTTTAAGGTAACAAGCACTTCTATGTCTTAGCTAAATTTTATATACTACATGTGTGTGATAGTCGCTCAGTCATGTCTGACTCTTGGCAACCCATGAACTGTAGCCTGCCAGGCTCATCTATCCATGGGATTTTCCAGGCCAAAATACTGGAGTGGGTTCCTTCTCCAAGGGATCTTCCTGACTCAGGGATTGTACCTGGGTCCCCAGCATTGCAAGCAGACTCTTTACCATCTGAGCCACCAGGGAAGGTATAATACTATATATAATTTTTTAAAATCCTTGTATGAATAGACTTTATTTTTAGAGCACTTTTAGGTTTACAGAGATATTGAGCACAAATTACAAAGAGATCTCAGATACCTGCTCACTTCCTCTTCCCACCAACAACATATTTTCCTCTACTATTAGTAGCTAGTGTCATTGATGTGGTGCATTTGTTACAGTTGGTGCAAGAGTATTGAAACATTATTATTAAAGTTGCAGTTTACATGAGGGTTCATTCTTTGGGGTGTACATTCCATGAGCTTTGACAAATGTGTAATGAAGTATATCCACCACTACTGTTGAATGGATTTTTAAATTTAATTTTAGTTTAAGTTGGTATTTGGTTTCTTAGCTTCATGTAGTTTCTGTAATAATTATCCTTTCCCCTTGCTGACTGATTTTGTCTTCTTTATTAATTACAGCTGTTTTCCTGATAGGATGTAAATGTATTTTTATGCCATTAGCCATTGGTTTGAATTAGGTAATATCACGTTAAGGTTTTAGGGTTAAGAACTTGGGCAAAAGAAGTTGCTTCCCAGGCCCACAATTTTAGGGATAGCCTACCTTCCACTTGTCCTTGGCAGCTAGATGTGTCAACATTCTGGTGAAAGATTCTATTATAGTGTTTCAAGGAAGACTTGCCATAGGCCGTTCTACCCTCAGTCCCCACAATGAGGTTCACTGAGTCACACTCTGAATCAACACAAGACTTGGGACAGGATGTGTAAGCTCTTGCTCCTGGAACAGTCATCTCAAAAAGCTTAGTACATGTTACCATATGAACATAAATCATACTCACCTGGAGAGGATCTGGACAGCAGATTTCTTCTCCTCTCCTCCCTATACATTCCCCAGGGCAGAGCCTCAGAAATGACTAATGTTATGTCAGGAAGGGAAGAGAACTGTTCTTTCCTGCCTTAGTTTACTAAGGATAAGCAGTATAGTGGTAGCTTCTAGCAGGTATGCAGGACAATGGGGAAATCTAAAGACTTCATTTTGGCCTTAGAGTGAACTTTGTTGGATATGTAATTATGGATACTGGATTAGAAAAACATCCACTTTTTTAGTCATTGAAAAGAACAACATACTGGGAGTGTTGATTATTTCCTGAAAGAAGAGAAAGCAGATATACTCACAGGTGTTCAGAAACAACCAAAAAACTTGTCACATAAACACAACCCCCAGATAGAACTAATGAAACCCAAATAGAAATAATGAAAGTCAAAGATCACATCCAAGGCAACTCATTGTCATGAGATGGATGGGTTCACTAACATTTTAAATCAGATAATACCAAAATTACACTGGTACAGTCTTATTATAACACTAATTTTTCTAAATTAGAACTTTAGGAAGGAATGGATTGATATGCAATGACCTGAGGTTTAATGAAACTTTTCTGCATGGGAAATATTAAAATGAGAAAATTATGGGGAATTATTTGGAAAAAATAAAACCATTTTCAACACTTTTTAATCTACTTGTATACCTACAAGCATGATGATAATTACCTATTCAATAACATAGTGTCTTCAACCACTACGACCAAGCAGTTTGTTACTGGAATTTGAGGTGCAGCAAAGCAAGGGTGAACTTTTTACATTCATTCATTTGGATTGTCTCCTATATTACACTTGTTTACTTGAAGCTTATGTGAGTTCTCAAAATATCATGAATTATATGTTTTTCCTCTGTTACTCTTCTTTGTTGTTTCTATCCACCAGATCATAAATCTTATTTAGAAACAGCGCATATATAGACATCTCTTTCTTTACTGACAAAATTCTTGCCTAGTGATACACCATGACCTGTTGGTTCAGGTATGGCTGAGAAAGTCACTGAGATACCAGTAGGCTTCCCCATTCTGAGGTCAAATCTGTCCTCTAGTGAATGGCATTAGCTGCTTTATGAACAGCAAGGTTCTCAGATGTGTTTCAATTCAGTTCAGTTCAGTCGCTTAGTGGTGTCAACTCATTGCGACCCCATGGACTGCAGCATGCCAGGGTTCCCTGTCCATCACCAACTCCCAGAGCCTGCTCAAACTCAAGTCCATTGAGTCGGTGATGCCATCCAACCATCTCATCCTCTATCTTCCCCTTCTCCTCTTGCCTTCAGTTTTTCCCAGAATCAGGGTCTTTTCCAATGAGTCTGTTCTTCACAGCAGGTGGCCAAACTATTGGAGTTTCAGCTTCAACATCAGTCCTTCCAAGGAATATTCAGAACTGATTTCCTTCAGGAGTGACTGGTTGGATCTCCTTGCAGTCCAAGGGACTCTCAAGAGTCATCTCCAACACCACAGTTCAAAAACATCAGTTCTTTGGCACTCGGCTTTCTTTATAGTCCAACTCTCACATCCATACATAGCTTTGACTAGACGGACCTTTGTTGGCAAAATAATGTCTCTACTTCTTAATATGCTGTCTAGGTTGGTCATAGCTTTCCTTCCAAGGAGTGTCTTTTAATTTCATGGCTGCAGTCACCATCTGCAGTGATTTTGGAGCCCCAAAAAATAAAGTGTGTCACTGTTTCCCCATCTATTTGCCATGAAGTGGTGGGACCAGATGCCATGATCTTCGTTTTCTGAATGTTAAGTTTTAAGCCAACTTTTTCACTCTCCTCTTTCACTTTCATTAAGAGGCTCTTTAGTTCTTCACTTTTTGCCATAAGGGTGGTGTCATCTGCATATCTGAGGTTATTGATATTTCTCCTGGCAATCTTGATTCCAGCTTGTGCTTCATCCAGCCCAGCATTTTGCATGATGTACTCTGCATAGAAGTTAAATAAGCAGGGTGACAATGTACAGCCTAGACATACTCCTTTCCCAATTTGGAACCACTCTGTTCCATGTACAGTTCTAACTGTTGCTTCTTGACCTGCATAAAGATTTCTCAGGAGGCAGGTAAGGTGGTCTGGTATTCCCATCTCTTTCAGAATTTTCTACAGTTTGTTGGGATCCACACAGAAAAATGCTTTGGCATAGTCAGTAAAGCAGAAGTAGATGTTTTTCTGGAACTCTCTTGCTTTTTCAATGATCCAGCGGATATTGGCAATTTGATCTCTGGTTCCTCTGCCTTTTCTAAATCCATTTTGAACATCTGGAAGTTCATGGTTCACATACTGTTGAAGCCTCACTTGGAGAATTTTGAGCAAGGATGAACTTTGCTAGCAGGTGAGATGAATGCAATTGTGCGGTAGTTTGAGCATTCTTTGGCTTTTCCTTTTCTTTGGGTTTGGAATGAAAACTGACCTTTTCCAGTCCTGTGGCCACTGCTGAATTTTCCAAATTTGCTGGCATATTGAGTGCAGCACTTCCACAGCATCATCTTTTAGGATTTGAAACAGCTCCACTAGAATCCCATCACCTCCACTAGCGTTGTTTGTACCCATCTTTGCATGATATGTTCCCTTGGTATCTCTAATTTTCTTGAAGAGATCTCTAGGCTTTCCCATTCTATTGTTTTCCTCTGTTTCTTTGCACTGATCACTGAGCTTTCTTATCTCGTGTTGCTATTCTTTGGAACTCTGCATTCAAATGGGAACATCTTTCCCCATTGTCTTTAGGTGACTAAAACTGCACAAAGGTAAACAGGGTCCATCCACAGAGTTAATGATCTGTGGAATATCACATTCATCTCAAAATAAACTGTGTGCTCATTTCATTTACTGTGTGGTGGATGTCATCTGCCTTAAGAATGAATGCACTGTTCTCACATGAAAATAACTGTTGGCTCTGAACTCTAAATTTTTAGGACAAATTTTTGAGTTTTATGGGGAGGTACTGAGCCCTAATCAATAATGTTGCCTAATTGCCTTGTGAGCAGCATCCCTGAAGGCAATAAGCTGAATTGTGTTTTCAGTATTCACTGATATTAGAAACCCACAGAAAATTCTTAATACAGTCTATAGCATGTGAATAAGCAACTCTGAGTGCTCATACTGTTTTGTTTAAAAGATTGCAAAAAAGAATATGCCTCAAGTTTCTGGGCCAGGGTCTCACCTGAAAGGGACCACCTTTAATGTTCACATCCTGCTTCATTGCTGACTGAGGGAGTTAGTTCACAACATCTTGCCCATTCATATTTTAGTGAAATTCTCTATTCCAATAGAAAAACCTCTGCCAGGGATTCCAAGAATCTGGGGTGTACAGATTGAAACTCAGCATGTGAAGGCAGCTGCCTTAGAAATGTTGTTGTTGTTGTTCAGTTGTCCAATCATTTCCAACTCTTTGTGGCCCCATGGACTGCAGCACGCCAGGCTTCCCTGTCCCTCACCATCTCCCGAAGTTCACCCAAGTTCATGTCCATTGCTTTGGTGATGCCATCCAGCCAACTCATTCTCTAATGCCCTCTTCTCCTTCTGCCCTCAGTCTTTCCCAGCATCAGAGACTTTTCCAATGAGTCAGTTGTTCGCATCAGATAACCAAAATACTGGAGTTTCAGCTTTAGCATCAATCTTCCCAATGAGTATTCAGGGTTGATTTCCCTTAAGATTGACTGGTTTGATCCTCTTGCTGTCCAAGGGACTCTCAGGAGTCTTCTGCAGCACACAGTTTAAAGACATCAATTCTTCAGCACTCCACCTTCTTTACCAGCTCTCACAACCATACGTGACCGCTGGGAAGACCATAGCCTTGACTACATGGACCTTTGTTGGCAGAGTAATGTCTCTGCTTTTCAACACACTGTCTAGATTTTTAATGGCTTTCCTGCCAAGAAAGCTATGACAGGTGCTTTCACTAGTTTAAAAAAAAATCACAGATGTCCTTTAAGCCTCTTTTTGGAACAACTATTGAAAACAAATAATTTTTCTGGAAAATGTTCTTTTCATAGCTCTAAGCACCCTTCAAAACTACCTGATGTCAGCATGATTTTACCAAGCCCCTAACAATAACAATATTTCTTACACATTTCCCTGTAGGCTAGAATGTACCTCCCACAAATAAAATCAAGGAGTGTCTGCATCTTGCCTTTACCTGAAAATGTCTTGGGGTTACAGTTATGACATGTCATCATTCAAAGAGATTAGAGCATCAGACTTGAAATAAGCTGGCAACAGAACCCAAAAAGAAAACACACAAAAAGTTACAAGATTGTAAAAACTCCAGGCCCAGAGAGCAAGCAAGATCTTGTCCCTTTACCTACTTAAGAGAAAATAGGGAAGCACTCCCCATGGGAAAAACAAATGAACTTCAACCCCAGAGCTTCATTTCAGAGCTTCATCTTGAGAACTAGGAGGTTAGGAACAAGCACCTTTTCTATTTTTGTCAGCTGGTGTACAGAATCATGCTCCGTAGTGGAAGATGGCCCAACCACTCCTATTATCTGCATGTACAGGAATGGTTAAAAGATGGAAACATGCCCCTCAGTCACTTCTCTCATCACGCTCAGAGTATGTCTCAGAGTCTAACCCAAATTGGAAGCAGTTAATACAACATTGGAAGGGAAGAGGATTAAGCTGGAAAAGTGTTCTGACTTTTCTGTGGAGGGCTCTAGATGCATCCACTCCCTCCAAATTTGAGGAAAAACAATCTAAAATACACTTATCATCATCCCATCCACTGTCCTCCTCTCCTCTTCCCTCTTTCGTTTTCTTTGTTAACTTCATGAACCCCCTCTTTATTTTACTACTTTTCCCTCATACTTGCTTTCTGTTCTCTTTTTCCTGTTTCATTCCTCATTCCATTTTAAATATTTTCTGAATAGTCACAGGGGGCCTGATACAGACCCTGCCCTGTAGACCATCACGACTATGACTGAGGAGAGAGAAGGGGAAGTAACAAGTCTGGCTTTTAATACGGCGAGTTTAAATGCAGCAGGGCTTCTGTGGAGGTAAGTAGGAGTCGTTGTGAATACTAATCGGGAGCAAGAGAGGGAGAGAGAGAGAAAGGGGTTTTATTCAATGCCCCTTATACTACAGGCACTGTGTTCAATATTAGAAATACAGTGAAAAGATAAAACTTGGCCCATTTCTCCAAGGACTTTAAAAAAACAAAGTATTTTAAGAAAATCCAACTGTTATGAGACACAGAGAAAAAAATGGGCAGATGCTGAAGACACACACAGGACAAGTGGCCAGAGGTATCCCACATAGGGGAACAGGGTCAAGTCAAGACTCTCAGTTTCAATAAGCAGAACAGCCAGAATGGTGTCCATAGACATTAAACTTTGAGGTTGGCCCTTGAGGCTCAATCTATATCAAACTGTTTTCCCCAGTCTCACCCATGGGATGTTAGCTTTTCTGATTTGTGTTCTTCTTTCTCTAACTGGGTACTGATCTCGGAGTGGCAGAACAGTTTCCACCTTTATATGGGGAGAGGAAATCCATGGCTACCTGTAACACCTTCTCTCCAAGTAGTTTAAAGAAGCTTAGGTTCTTTAGCTTTATTGTCAGGCTTAACACTATACTGATTTTGCAAAATAGCCAATGATATCTTTACATCTCTTCCCATGAGTTTTCTGGGCCCTAGAACAAGCCTGAGGCTATTCTGGGATGATAAAGCTGGCAATCTGATGGGCTGTAAGAACTGGGAGTACAAGTAGATCATTACTGTGGAGCTTTTGTGTGGTGTGAGATCAAATGAAATTAACTTTCTGTTTCAGACTTTCCAGCTTTTATGATAAAATCCCCTTTGAGTATTAACTTATCAGATCTTGAAACTAATGCAAGTTCCCTCCCACCCTGTTCCACCCCCAGCCCCATTTGTCTGAGCATCAGAGAAAACTCTCCTCTTTTCTTCTGTCTTCCATTCGTGTCTCTCTCCTCACCTAAAAAATCTTCAGAGGTTGATTGAATAAGTTAAGTTTCATGTAAACAACTTAACTCACTCAATCCTTTCTCAGATGCCTGAGTTAACCCAGACAAACCAAAAGTGGAAACTCAAAGGTCACATACCTGCTACATTTTTATCCCTTTAAGGAAAAGTCCCCTTTTGTGCTTTTCCTGTGCCAAGAACCTTATCCTCTACCCATGAATTATCCCTAAGAAAGCAGACAGGCTTGAATATTGGCAAGGCTTCTATATATAGTAAATCAATATGGCAAGCCATCAACTGGGATATTTCTTTTCAGTCTGGGTTTGTTTTCCCAGGTTTTCAGTTTAGATTGGTGACTTCCTTTCAAAACTACGTATTAAAATGTTATTTTAAAAAAATGTTGTTTAAGTTATGATGATATATTGTTAATTGATTACTTCTTGAACCTCATAATACTCTTGCAAGTTACATAGGATTATTATGAAAAACTTACATTGAAGTTAATGTTACTTCTTATTGCTTCTAGGGAAAAAGAAGGACTGCTTCTGGATTTTTACCTTTTTGCCATTGAAAAGTTTAATTGAGTTCTTTAGCTATTCCAGAGAGGTTGAGTATTTGAGATAATCAGAAATTATTAAATTTTAGTACCCCATTTCAGGTACTCTTCCTGCAGCAGTTATTTTAATATAGATGAAATGCATACAGTCTGATAAATGTAAGTTGCAAAAACATTACCTTATACAACACATTTGATTTTATGCCACACTAGTTATCCTGCCCTTTCAAATAACCTGTTAGTATGAAGGAGATCTGAGCCCATTTCTTCCCAGAGAAAATAGTGGGTGGAAGAAGTTAGCAAAAGCAGGATTATTCTGTTTAACCTCATAATTGAGAATTGTTAGAACTTTCACAGGATTTTAATAGCATAGATCTGGGCCACAAATTTGGGGGTGATTCTTGAAGTTCCTCAGTATTTAGGATACTTAAAAGCATCTTAAACAATTTTCTCAAATGCCATAGCATGAAGAAGCAAACAAAAGATCTGTATTCTAGTCTTGATTCTACCATTAATTACCTTCAGCAACTTATTCAGTCTATTTGATTATCAATTTTCTCACTTGCATCATTGTTGGTTGATCTCCAAGACCTCTTTGAGCTCCAAGATTTTATGATATTAATATTAGAACCATGCCCATTTTTAACTAAAATTAGTCTCAGAGTCTAGCGTTCTTCTGAGACTGTTTAATCTCTTCATGGTACTTGTGAAAACTAGGTGTCTGTGTGGCCTTCACAATGAGGGAAGTACATTTGAGCCTTTACATTTGCTTGAGTCACTCTCAACTCCTGGAGATATAAATATCTCTTCTGAAGGTCAGAATATTTTGTAGAGTTTTATATCATGATACTTGTACTTTTGGAATCAACTGGTTGGAAAATTAGGCTATGCCAGAGGGCTACGTTGACTCTGATAATGTTAAAAATGAATTTGTATTTTATTATTCACAATAGCATTTACATATATTTAGAGAATACTATTACTTATTATGTATCTATATTTGAAGAAAACTATTATTTATTTTTAGGTATCAGTGAGGATGCTTTCAATACCAATAACCATATTGGCTTAAATGATAAGGAAGTCTATGCTTGCACATGCAAGGGATCCAGAGGTAGGGTGGCCTCAGGACTGTTTATTCAGGTGCTCAAGTGTTGGCACTGAGAAGCAAGGATGTTTTCAATTCTTTTCTCCTCACTGTAGAGATCTGTGGAGAAGGCAATGGCACCCCACTCCAGTAATCTTGCCTGGAAAATCCCATGGATGGAGGAGCCTGGAAGGCTGCAGTCCATGGGGTTGCTAAGGGTCGGACATGACTGAAGTGACTTAGCAGCAGCAGCAGTAGAGATCTGACTCTTGTGACTACAGTGTTTTTTAGTAGTTCGTATCACATCCAGATAACAATATCCTGAAAAAGAAAAGGGCTCTCTTTTTTGTCTCCTTTGAAGCAGTAAGCCTTTCTTAAAAGTCCCTGGACAGATTTCTTCATGTACTAAAGGCCAGGGATGGGTCATGTTTCCTCCAACAGATTCATCACTAACAAGAGCAATGGATTAAGATGAAGTTTGAGAAAGAGACAGGGAACCAGCTACTATGACCACTAAAACATAATATATTCTCAGTTGACAGTGTGCAGTGCACAGAGCTATGATAATAACCCTATGTACTGCCCACTTCTGGAAATCCTTGCTCCACTCCTCTCTTTAGGACATTAACACCACATTATTAATGATTTGTATATCCCCCATGGGGAAAAAATGAAATGAACAGTTCTGAAGTAAGTCACCCTAACCTGTGTGTGCATCTTTCCTAGAGGACAGATCTCAAATATTTCAACAAATATAATACCATGTGTTGTTTTTTTATTAGTTAATGTTGCTACTGGGGAAAAAAAAAAAAAGCAGAAATCTGCCCACTGACCCAGTCTCAAATGAGATCACAGAAGTTATGGTTAGGTATCATCTCTGCCAATTATTTCTGCCATAAGAATGGTAATAAAAGAACTCAGAAGGCAAAACCCAGTGCATCTGCTCCTAGTCAAAAAGTGGGTATTCCAGAATGTCTAGGCCAACCAAGAAGAAATCTCACTAGCCAGGAGCTAAAAGACATATGAGGAAAAATTTGAATGATTTTAAATATTGTATTAGGAAGATAATAAAGGAGCAATGGAACAACACTTTGATTGCCTAAGTCTCCTGGTGTCCTAAAAGTCCCACTCCACTTTTTTTTTAATTTTAGGATTTTCACATGTTCCTAGAATATAGGAACTGGGGGGAAAAAAACCTGAAAAGCTCATTGCTCCCACATTAACAGCAGTAAAAATCCAGATGATATATAAAATCATAATTCCCTTCAGCCCAGCAGAGCACTGAGTTTGCAGGACAATCAAGCAGCCTGTAATTAAGGAAAAGCAGGCTTTTTCCCCGGAGAAGGCAATGGCACCCCACTCCAGTACTCTTGCCTGGAAAATCCCATGGACAGAGGAGCCTGGTAGGCTGCACTCCATGGGGTCGCTGAGGGTCGGACACGACTGAGCAACTTCACTTTCACTTTTCACTTTCATACATTGGAGAAGGAAATGGCAACCACTCCAGTGTTCTTGCCTGGAGAATCCCAGGAACGGGGGAGCCTGGTGGGCTGCCGTCTATGGGGTCACACAGAGTCGGACACGACTGAGGCGACTTAGCAGCAGCAGCAGCAGCAGTAGCAGGCCTTTTCCCAGGACACAGAACGAAAGTACTGGTCATCTATAGCAGGACACACAGAAAGACCCAAGTCATCTTACAATGAGGTGAAGAAAAATTCAGGTAAAAATTTTAATCAGTTTCAAAGCCTTTCTTTCCCAACTGCGTATGAAACATTAATAAAGGAAGACTGTTTTCCAGGGCGTAAAACAAACCTCAACAAATTTAAGGGAACTGCAGTCATACCAAGTATGTTCTCTGACCACAATGTAATAAAACTAGAAATTAATAATGGAAACTATTTGGAAAATCCCCCAAATATTTTAAAATTAAATTACTCTTGTGTCAAAAAGGAAGTCACAAGGGAAATTAAAAGATGTCTTAAAATGAAAACAATACATCAAAATTTGTGGGAGACTGTACATACTTAGAATATTTAGCAGTAGTGTTTATATTACACATTATAATGTAATGTGTGTGTATGCTCAGTCACTTCAGTGGTGTCCAACTCTTTGTGACCCATGGACTACAGCCTGCCAGGCTCCTCTGTCCATGGGATTCTCCAGGCAAGAACACTGAAGTGGGTTGCCATACCCTCCTCCAGTGGATCTTCCCAACCCAGGGATCGAACCCACAACTCCTGTATCTCCTGCATTACGGGTGGATTCTTTACCTGCTGAGCCACAGGAGAAACCCGTAAAGGTTATAATAGATGAGAAGAAAGATCTCAGATCAATTATGCAAGCTTCCATCTTAAGAAACAATAAGCAAGGAATGCCCTGGTGGTCCAATGGTTAGGACGCCATGCTTTCACTGCCAAGGGCCCAGGTTCAATTCCCTGGTTGAGGAACTAAGATCCCACAAGCCTCGAGGTATGGCCAGAAAAAAAAAAAAAAAAAACAGAATCAAGCAGAAGGAAGGAAATAATAAATGGGCAGAAATGAATGGAACTGAGAATATGAAACAATAGAGACTTCTGGTTTTCCAGTTCTACATGTACGGAGCCAACATTCAAACCTAACAAGTAAATATCTGAATACACTGAAAAAGCAACAGCTCTTCTTGGATTCCTAAGAGAGGGGAGAACACAAAGCAAACCACTGCCCCCAAGATTGGAGAGTCAGACAGGTGAACAGAGGGAGTCATGTTTTACTGGAGCAGAGATTCGTGAGCAGAAACTACCCCTGAAACAGTTGCTGGTTTAGGAAAACCTGAACTGTAGCCACCAAACTGCTAAAGACTCTGTGTGGACAACTCAGAGGGTTGTAAACTCCAGAGGGACCCAGTTATAGGTAGCCCCATAATATTGTGAGATTAACTTTCAGGTGTTTGACCTCATTCCCATAGTAAATAGTGGAGGAAAAATCCCCTTTTGCTTCTGGCAGGAAGGAAAAAGGAATCATGTTGAAATATACCAGAGAACTCATTCTTAACAAGGCCCACCATCAGGGAAAACTAGTAAACTAGAGCCTAACCTGCTGGATTATTTTCATGAGCCTAACTGACCTGGAGAAGGGAATACCGAGCTCCAGCCGACTCTAGCTATTCTGTCCCACTTACATGGGTAGAAAAAAAATCCAAATAGTTGTAAAGTTCGCAGTTCAAAGGCATAAACTTTAAGACTGAGACCTAATCATAGGACTAAAGAATGCTCCCCTCTCCCACACCTCACCACCACATACCTAGATGTCTGTTTACAGCTATTCCTTTTACCTGGTACATCATGTCCAGCTTATCAATAAAAAATTAGAAGGCATACCAAAAGGCAAAAAAACACAATATGAAGAATCAGATATGCATTAGAACCAGATACAGCAGAGATTTTGGAATTATCAGACTGGGAATTTAAAACTACTGCAATTAATATGCCATTGGTTCTAATGGATGAAGCAGACAGGATGCAAGAACAGATGGGCGATGTAGGCAGAGAGGAGGAAATATTAAGAAAGAACCAAAAATAAATCCTAGATAATAGAAAAAATCATAAAGGAAATTTTAAAATGCCTTCAACAGGCTTATTAATAGACTAGACACAGCTGAGGAAAGTGTCTATGGGCTAGAGGATATATCAATAGACTTCAAAAAAACAAAAGCAAAAAGAACAAACGACTGCAAAATATAGGTCTGTGAAACTATTACAAAAGGTGCAATACATCTGACATGGATATGAGAAGGATAATAAAGGGAGAAAGAAGCAGAAGAACTATCTAAAGCAATAACAATGGCTGAGAATTTCCCCAAATTCATGTCATACACCAAACCCCAGACAGGAGGCTTAGAGAACACCAAACAGGATAAATGGTAAAAAACTACCCACAGGCATATCATTTTCAAGCTACAGAAAATAAAAGATTTTTTTTAAATGCCAAAAAGTCAGAAGAATACCTTACCTATGGAAGAACAAAGATAAGAATTATATCTGACTTCTCAGAAACCATACAATTAGTGGATTGAAATATTTTAAGTGTTGAGAGAAAAAAACTCACTACAGACTGGTTCCAAATAGGAAAAGGAGTACGTCAAGGCTGGCTATTGTCACCCTGCTTATTGAACTTACATGCAGAGTACATCATGAGAAATGCTGGGCTGGATGAAGAACAAGCTGGAATCAAGATTGCCAGGAGAAATATCAATAACCTCAGATATGTAGATGATACCACCCTTATGGCAGAAAGTGAAGAACTAAAGAACCTCTTGATGAATGTGAAAGAGGAGAGTGAAAAAGTTGGCTTAAAGCTCAACATTCAGAAAATGAAGATCATGGCATCTGGTCCCATCACTTCATGGGAAATAGATGGGGAAACAGTGGCAACAGTGGCAGACTTTTATTTTGGGGGGCTCCAAAATCACTGCAGATGATGATCGCAGCCATGAAATTAAAAATCACTTCTTGGAAGAAAAGCTATGACCAATCTAGACAGCATATTAAGAAGCAGAGACATTACTTTGCCAACAAAGTTCCATCTAGTCAAGGCTATGGTTTTTCCAGTAGTCATGTATGGATGTGAGAGTTGGACTAAAGGAAGCTGAGCGCCAAAGAATTGATGCTGTTGAACTGTGGTGTTGGAAAAGACTCTTGAAAGTCCCTTGGACTGCAAGGAGATCCAACCAATCACTCCTGAAGGAAATCAGTCCGGAATATTCACTGGAAGGACTGATGCTGAAGCTGAAACTCCAATACTTTGGCCACCTGATGCAAAGAACTGACTCATTTGAAAAGACCTTGATGCTGGGAAAGATTAAAGGTGGGAGGAGAAGGGAACAACAGAGGATGAGCTAGTTGATGGCATCACCGACTCAATGGAGATGAGTTAGAGTAAACTCCAGGAGCTGTTGATGGACAAGGAGGCCTGGTGTGCTGCAGTCCACGGGGTCGCAAAGAGTCAGACATGACTGAGTGACTGAACTGAGCCTAAAGTTCTGTGCCCTGTGAAATTATCCTTCAAAACTGAAAGAGAAATAAAGATTTCTGATACAAACAAAAATTGAGGGACTGAGTTGTCAATAGACCTGCCTTCAAAGCAATGTTAGAAGTTCTGAAGAGAGAAGGAAAATGATAGTGGTCAAAAATTGTATACAACAAGAACCTACTGTATAGCACATGAAACTCTGCTCAGTGTTATGTGGAGGCAGCCTGGAGGGAAGGGGAGTTTGGGGGAGAATGGACACGTGTATATTTATGGCTAGGTCCCTTCCCTGTTCATCTGAAACTATCTCAACACTGTTTATTAATCAGCTATACCCCAATACAAAATTAAAAGTTTAAGAAAATAAAACTAAAACTGTATGGTATGATTTCCACTTAGGAATTTTCTAGATACCTTTTAGATACTGATTTTTTTTAAGTGTTCTTGATGTATAATATGTTACTGATGTTCAACACGAAAGTGAAAGTGAAGTCGCTCAGTCGTGTCCGACTCTTTGCAACCCTGTGGACTGTAGCCTATAAGGCTCCTCCGTCCATGGGATTTTCCAGGCAAGAGTGCTGGAGTGGATTGCCATTCACAATTTTTAAAGATTATACTCATTGTTATTATAAAATTTTAGCTATGTTCCCTATGTTGTACAATATATCCTTGTAGCTTATTTTATACATAGTGGTTTATACCTTTTAATCCCATACATCTGTTTTCCCCTCCATCCTTCTCTTTCCCTGCTGGTAACCACTAGTTTGTTCTCTATTATATACTGATTAATTTAACACTTCTATAGTCAGAGAGTATATTTTATAAGTTGTGTATTTCAGTACGGTTTGAAATTTGCTGAGATTTGTTTTATGGCTTAGCTTATGGTCTTCTTTTGATGAAAGCTCTTTGTATACTTAAACTGAACACGTTTTCTGTTACTGTTTGGTGTGCTGCTGCTGCTAAGTCGCGTCAGTCGTGTCTGACTCTGCACGACCCCATAGACGGCAGCCCACCAGGCTCCTCTGTCCCTGGGATTCTCCAGGCAAGAACACTGGAGTGGGGTGCCATTTCCTTCTTCTATACTGTTTGGTATAGTGTTCTATAAACGTCCTGTAAGTCATATTGGTAAACTTGACAAGTTTTTCAAATATAAATATCCTGAGAGACTATTTTCTTCTTCTATCAATTAAAATAGTGTTTAAACAACTATGGTTATGGGTTTATGTCTCCTTAATCCTAATTTTTATTTATTTAGAAGCTATTAATTGCATAAAGACTTAGTTTTTCATAACTTCTTAAGTAGTTGACTAGTTTTTTTTTTTTAATTCTAATGTAACCTTCGTTATATCTAGCACGTCTCATGGTCTGGAAGTATACTTTGAGATACTAAAAAAATGCAGCTTTCTTACAACAAAATCCTGTTGTTTCTCTTATTCTTAGTTGATTTAATAATAATGGTTTGTTCAAAATAATACCAACAATGTATTCAATTATGGATGCTTGTGCATTGTGTGTGTGTATTCACATTTCTGTATGCTTTTGTAAGTTAAATGAAAAATAGCAATGACATAAGAGACAGGAGGGAGGAGTTAGAATTATTTTATTATAAGGTACTCTTATTTCCCATGAGGTGCTATAGCATTATTTGAAAGTGGACTTTAGTTGTAAGTGTATATGGCAAACTCTAGGGCAACCACTAAATAAAGTTTAAAAAAGCAGAAACAAGAATACAGCCAATATGCTAACAAAGGAGAGAAACTGAAATCAAATACTCAAAATCACAAATCACACAGCAGGAAAAAAAATGGAAAACAAAAAATAGAAACAGGTAACAGATAGGAAACAGTGACAAAATATTATAGATATTAATACAGCTATATCAATAATTAAACTTTGAATGTCAGTGATCCCTGGTGGTCCAGTGATTAGGACTTCACCTTCCAATGCAGGGAGTATGAGTTGGATCCCTGTCTGGGGAGCTAAGATCCCACATGCCTTATGGCCAAAACACCAAAACATAAAACAGAAGCAATATTGTAACAAATTCAATAAAGACTTTAAAAATAGTCCATAAAGAAATCTTAATAAATAAATAAATGCACCAATTAAAATAGATTGTCAGAGTGGACCAAACACAAGACTAACTCTGTTGTTTACAAGAAACCCGCTTTCAATATAAAGATGTATATAGATTAAAAGTATGGATGAAAAATTAAACAACTGAGACTTTGCTTTGTTTTATTTTTGGCCACACTGTATGTGAAAATCCCCAACCAAGAATTGAACCAGTGCTCCCTGCGTTAGACGGACAGAGTTTTAAGCACTGGATTACCAGGGGAAAACAACATAACATGCTAACAACTTAAAGAAAGCCAGAATATTCATTCATTTGGCAGACAAACCAAGGGAAATTATTAGGAGTAAAGAAAAGCATTTCATCGTGATAAAGAGGTCAATTCTATAAAAAGGTGAAAATGAAAGTTGCTCAGAAAAAAAAAAGAAAAAGAAAGTTGCTCAGTCATGTCCAACTCTTTGGACCCCGTGGACTGTAGCCTGACAGGCTCCTGTGTCCATGGAATTCTCCAGGCAAGAATACTGGAGTAGGTAGCTATTCCCAGTTCTTAATGTGTATGTACCTAACAGAGTGTCAAACTACATGAAGCAAACATTAACAGAATTACAAAGAGAAATAGATGAATCAACTATCATAATTGAAGACGTCAACACTCCTCTATCAGAAATAGACAGATTCAGCAGGCATAACATCAGTAAGGACTGTACTGAACTCAACGTCATTGATCAGCTGAATACAGTTGCTATCTATAGATTACTATTTCATCCAAAAACAACAAAATACACATTTTCTCAAGTTTGCATGGAACATTCACCAAAATAAATCACACTCTGGGCTATAAACACACCTAAACAGATTTAAAACAAAAGTTATATAATGTCTGCTCTCAATTACAATGAAATTAAACTAGAAATCAATAACAGGTATGGAAGTCTGATACAACATTTTAAAATCAGTTTATGTAATCCATTACATCAATAGGCTAAAAAAAAAAAATCACATGATCATATCAGTAGATAGACACACAGATCAATGGACTATAACAGAAAGCTCAGAAATAGAACCAGATTTATGAATAGTTGATTTCTGACAAATTTACAAAGGTCACTCAGTGAAGAAAGGGTAATCTTTTCAATGAATAATGTTGGAACAATTGGATATCCTTGTGTTAAAAAATAAATCTTAATCCATACCTCTAACTTGACACAAATTAACTCAAAATGATTCATAGACATAAACATAAGGCTGAAAATAATAAAACTTCTAGAAAAAAAATGAGAAAATCCTTGTGAACTTGGATTAAGCAAAGATTTCTTATATATGTCTCCATTAATATAATAGAAAAAAAAAAGATAAATTGGACTTCTAAGAAACTCAAATTAAAATGTCACTTCTAGCCACAGACTAAGATAAAATATTTAGAAAAACACCTGTCCGATAAAGACTTGTATCCAGAATATATGAAGAATTCTCAAATTCAATAATAAGAAAACAACCCAATTTGAAAATGGGCAAAGATTTGAATAGACACTTCACCAAAGAAGATATATGAGTGGCAAATAAACCCATCCACATCATGATGGTCCACATCATCAGTCACCAGAGAAATGCAGAGTAAAACCATAATAAACTCCACACTTAATAGAACAGCAAAAACCAAACAAATGGATAATACTAAGAGCTAATAAGAATGCAGAACAATGTATTCTCACATGTTATTGGAAGACATGCAAAAGGGTACAAACATTTTTTAAAGCAATTTGCCAGTTTCTTATCCATTATCTGCATTTATCTAGGTCAGTATTCTACTCCTAGATACTTACTCAAGAGAGATGGAAACTTAGATTCATATAAAATCTACATGAGTTTATAGCAACTTTATTCATAATTAACAAAAATTGGACACAATCCAAATGACCATCAATATGTGAATGTATGAAAATTGCATATGCAAATAATGGAGTATTAGTTACAAAAATACAAAGGAATCATGTGCATAATGATATGGATGAATCTCAATTGTTAAGTCAAAGAAGCCAGGACATTTTGGAAAAGGCAGAACTATGGGAACAGAGAATAGATGAACAGTCACCAGGGACTGGAAAGCGGGGCTACAATGGAGCACAAAGGATTTGGGGGTATGACGGAGCTGTCCTGTATCTCGAATGTGGTGGTGGTTAAACACCTATATGCATTTGACAAAACTCATAGGATACTTCAGAGAAGGCAATGGCACCCCACTCCAGTACTCTTGCCTGGAAAATCCCATGGACAGAGGAGCCTAGTAGGCTGCAGTCCATGGGGTCTTGAGGTGTCGGACACGACTGAGCAACTTCACTTTCACTTTTCACTTTCATGCATTGGAGAAGGAAGTGGCAACCCACTCCAGTGTTCTTGCCTAGAGAATCCCAGGGATGGGGGAGCCTGATGGGCTGCCGTCTATGGGTTCGCACAGAGTTGGACACGACTAAAGTGACTTAGCAGTAGCAGTAGCAGTATAGGACACTTAAGGCAAATTTTACTGAATGTAAGTTATGTGACTTACATCTGATTCTGGCAGATGGCTTTAACACCAGATCCTCCAAAACACAAGATGGGAATCACTGGTGTAACAATAATTCAGAAACTTTCAGATGCATGTTATAATTAGTGGAATATGTCGATAGGAATGTCAGACAATGAGATCTGATTTTCAGTGTGAGTCTATGTACAGGAGTTAATACCCATGAGGAAAACAGTGGTAATCACAAACCAGATAATAGGGTGTGGTCTTCATCTTAACAAAGATAGTCCTTGTGGGAACATGTTTTGTGAGAACCAAACCCATTTCTGAATCATGGCCTACAGTACAAAGGAAAGCTCATCACCTGACACAGACCTTGCAAACCTTTGGGCTAAAAGCCAATAAAACGCAGTAATAACGCTCTCTGTCAGGTGGTTTCCTGCTGTTTTGTTAAATTCTTTTCTCTTGCTTCTCAATAAAGATCAAACGTAATACAAATTTTAAATAACTGGCTTACTTATATGCACTTTTGAGTGCACATCTTTGTCTGAGCAGCATTGAACTTTTCATCCCCTTGATGCTTCTGACATATCTCCCATGTCACTTCTGATCAAATAAAGTGCGAATATCTTGGTTTCCCCAGTTCTTAGAAAGGCTTAACACCACCAGGGTGGGCAGGTCAACACTGCCAAATGTAAGGCTAGAAATCACTTCTCACTCAGACAAGAGGATTTTCATTTCTTCTGTGAATGCAGGAAGCTTTTGGATTACAAGCATATTTTTCTCTGATTATGAAAGAATAGCGTCTGCTAAGGCCCACACATCACTTATTTTTCTTTGGTCCATTGCTGACTTTTGGTAAAACTATCTATAAATGTTGAATTATTAGAAACAAGCTGCAGATAACTTAGTAAGGTGTGTGTTAGCCATAACACATGGTGGTTTTTCACTTATTAAATGTATTACCTATTGTTGATAAATTCTAATATTATCCTATTGTCTTAATATCTAAATTTTTCAAGACAGAAAAGTAAATCATTTTTTGAAACCTCCTATTTGTAGTGTGTTAGGTCATGAACATAGACAAAATGGAGACAGAGAAGAATCCAAACCAAAGAGAATGACTTTTTTTTCCTGTATCCTTCATTGAAATGTAAGCTCCAACAGGTAGACTTTTGAGGAAGGTAACTTAGTAGGAAAGGGGAGGGAAGGTGCTGTGGTGTGTGTTTGGTTTGGAAAACTCTCAGCGTCTTCCTAGGCCCTGCCCTCTCTCTCATTCAACAGGAATTGCTAGATGTTTGTCCTAGCCTCACTGATACATCTGGGTTCCTTTTCGTTATCACCTTTGCCTTGCTAAACATGAGGCCCTATTGTCTTTCACCTAAACTATTGTTGCCATAGTCTTCTGATCAGCCCCACTATCCCATCTCTATCTTATTTACTCTACACTATCATCAAATCCATCTTTGGCCCAGTTCTCATCATTTCATTTTTTTACTTCCCACAACTGTCCTTCACCCACAGAACAACATAGACCCTTGAAGACTGGCATTTCAGATTCCCCATGATCTGATGGCCACTCCCATACTTCAGACCTCTCCCCACCTACTCCTTTTTCATAATACGTTTCACCTTCCTCCTCTCCTCTCCTCTCTCCTGGGTCTGTGCCTCTCATGCTGGACTCTGCACTTGAAATTCCATCCTCGCCCCCATTTTCTTAGTACCATTCAGCCTTCAAAGTCCAGCTCAAATAACATCACTTTCATGAAGCTTTTGCCCCCAGCTGGAAGTGAATTTCCATAGTTCTTCATTCTCTTGTGCAGTATTCTTCCCTATATTGTAATTATTTGTCCATGTGGTGAATTTAGCCATGTATCTTTCCTTTACATTGTTAGTGCCTCGAGGGCAGGTTTTATAGCTCATTCTCAATTGTATCTATACACCTAATACCTTGTTCATGGTAGATCCTCAATAGATGTTTCTTTATTCATTCTACAAATAAGTGTGAGTTTTGAATGGATAAAAGAATCAATAGATCTGAAATTAGAAGAAAGGAAACCAGGTTGCTTTGTTATTATAATAAAGGCAGCAAGGAACAAAATTTGGGAACAATTCAAGAACCATTATAGAAAAAGAGCAGATGGAGACATTAAGCTAATAGTGAAGGGCAGGAGTTGGTACTATTTTTTAGCTGCATCATTCCAAAAGCCAAACCTCTCCATAGACTCTGACATATACTGCTATCATAATTGTTTACAGGGAAGTCTTATTATCCAGGAGCACTTGCTAACCAAAGAGAAAGCTAGTAGGAAATATAGTCTTCTAGCCTTAGAAAGGTAGTCTCAAACAGTGGCAAATAATTATTGTATCATTTTTATTTTGATGTGTAGGAATTCATTTTTTTAATTCAGTGGATTTACTGTCCACAAAAGAACTGAATCAATGATTATAGATACTGAAATTGTCCCACTAAATAGAAAACTTTCTTCTCTCACCTCCTTCTCATGAACTTCACCTCCTTCTCAGTGAACTTCACTCGTGTTGTTTCTTAGAAATGCAAGGCAAGTGTGTCCCAAAGCATCAGAATCCCCAGATGAAAGTATCATAAGAATACCATGTCACTTTCATGTGCTTCTGCTTTATGGGTAGAGGGTCATAGATTAGGTGGAAATCCATCTATAGGGTTCGCTCCTTTTAACCAAACAAATCAAGGGAAACCTACGATTGGTGAGGTAGTAACTATCCATTTGACAAAAACACCACCCTGATAACAAAAATTGGATTTACACATCACTTTTCAGAAACTCGTCAACCATGGAAAATGGGGGCCACCTACACTCTTGTTCACTCAGCGAGGGATGAAAGTGGTCACCAGGTGCCAGTCTGGGCTACACATGAATGGATATTTTTTCCTCCCCAACCTATTTAAAAGTCTGTAGTTATCTGGGCAGCGTGAATATTTTTTCAGTTGCCTCCTAAGGAAATTTTCTTTCTGATGCATCAAAAAATTGATTAAATATGACTCATCAACATAGCTGCAGATGGAGCAGGAACAAGAAACACCTTTCCGGTGTCTTAGTCACTGCTATCTCCTAAATCTCACTCTTCATTTTAGCAAGAATTTTGTTGCTTCTTGGTTTAACTTAAAGTATTTAGAAGACCATTATTTCAGTACCAAAAATATGGTAGGAACATGTTATATGAATGTTGGGTGAACATAAGCTTTCTTTTACTCTCTGTACCAAGATAATGTCTTACTGCAAATGATTTTGCCAAGCGCAATAAACTATGAGCCTAGAGTAACTAGAATATAAGGACTTAATTCTAATTTTCTTCTCCTCAAAGTGCCTAGTACAAGACTCTGTAAACAGTATCCACACATGCACATATGAATAGATGGGAGCATCCATACACACCACAAACACACATACCTCCTACAGACAGCTATTGAGTAAGCTCAGAGGATCCTGGATGAATTACTTTGTGATTTATCTGCTTTAGATCTGACTTTTTCATTGTCCCTGGAGAATACCCTTTTTATTACAGAAACCCAAGGGAAGGGAAAAACCTGTCATGCTGATTCCTATGGTTGGTTAGCATGTTTGGTTTTATATAGTAGTTATAGCTGAATAATAGATTCTGTGGGTGTCAAGTCCTAATAGATGGATTTTTATCTGAAGTCATCAATAAATTATACCAGCACCATAATGGTGTTGGCTGAAAATATCCCCACTATTCCAATGATTTTAGTTCTTATTTAAGAACTTATTTCACTTGCCCTCAGGCTGACCTGTTCCGATACTGCCTATTTCAATTCAAAGCTATGGGCATACTTATATTTTAAGATACAGTACACAAGAGTTCAAAAGTCAAGTGGAATATAGGCTCTGCCACTGTATAGACATCTCCCGTCCTCCTCCTGTTTGTCGTGACTCTCACTCCACTACCGTATTCAACACTCCTGACGACAGACGCCTTTTTCGCCCCACACTAGTCAGTGCTGCCACAGTCAGATATCCAACAATTCAATCAGTGAAGATGCTCTCTACCTGAAGACAGGATCAGATCCCACAGGTCCAGGGCTCAGTCCCACAGGACGGTTCCCCAACTTCAGATGCCCATCGCAAGTCATAGGCCTCCAGGTTGCTCACAGCCTCTGTCCAACTTGGCTACAGACTGGAGGTTTCCATTACCCTCTTCCTCTTGGATTTGATTATTTGCTAGAAGAGCTCACAGAATTCAGGGAAACATTTTTGTTTACCAATCATTTGAAGATATGATAAAAGATACAGATGAACAGCCAGCCAGATAAAGAGATGCATAGATAGGATGAGGTCTGGGAGGGTCCTGAGAGCAAAGCCTTCTGTCCCCATGGAGTTGGGGGAGGATGAGATGTGCCAGCCTCCCAGTATGTAGGTGTGTTCACCAACCTGGAGACTCATTAAATCACATACTGTTGGGATTTCATGGAGGCCTCATCATGTAGGCAGGATCAATCATTAACTTCTTTTCCATCTCTTTACCTGTCTCTGGAGCCACTTATTAGATGTAAGATCTTTGGCCTGGTGACTAAACCTCTCTGAATTTCACCCTACCCAGCTATAAAATGAAGATAATAACAGTATATACCTCTTAGAGTTACTGTAGAGGTTAAGAGTTACTGTAGGGGTTAAAATAAGTATGTAAAATATTTGGCACAAAATAGATATTAGAAAGATTAGTTCCGCTCTCTCTTTTTTCATAATAGTATAAATACTCAAACAGTCAGTGGCTGCATAGAGTTATTTCCTAATGTCAATTTAAGAACATTTGTAAAGTACCAAGAAACACCTCCCTACCACAGCTCATGAGACCTTATGTGATCTAGCCCCTGCCTATCTCTCCAGCTTCTCTTTCACTGCCACCCTCCCTTCAATTGGTGTACTTAAATATTGCTCCATCACTCTTCCTCAAACTCACCATGTGTCTTTCACTTAAGAGCCTTCTCTCCTTTTTCTAGATTCTAGAACTCTCCATCTCTCCTTTCACCTATGTAATCTCTTTTCTACCTTCATCAGTTTAGTGTCACTTTTTTAGCAGCACTTTCTTGTGTATCCTTTAAGATTATGTCTCTTCTTTTGCTCTCTTACAGTATCCAGAATTCTTCTGTATAGTAGTTATCACATTCTTAATTGTACATTGGTACATATGTGTTTGTTATGTAGATAATTTGTTATGAATTGTCTCCTCTTAAAATTCAGATGTTGAAGCCTAGCCCCTAATACCTGAAAATGTGATAATATTTGGAGATATGACCTTATAATAAGCAATTAGGTTTAAAAAAGGCTGTTACCACTATGGAGAATAGTGTGGAGATTCCTTAGAAAACTGGAAATAGAACTGTCACACAACCCAACAATCCCACTGCTGGGCATACACACCAAGGAAACCAGAACTGAAAGAGACACTTGTACCCCAATGTTCATCACAGCACTGTTTACAATAACCAGAACATGGAAGCAACCTAGATATCCATCGGCAGATGAATGGATAAGAAACCTGTGGTACATATACACAATGGAGTATTACTCAGCTATTAAAAAAGAATTCATTTGAATCAGTTCTAATAAGGTGGATGAAACTGGAGTCTATTATACAGAGTGAAGTCAGAAAGAAAATCACCAATACAGTATATATGTGTTAGGTAGGTAGAATAGGGAAAAGGAGTCCAAAATGGTGGTGGCTAAAAGACAAGGAAGGGAAAAGCCTGCGAAAATAGAACAAAAGAAGGTCCGAGGACCAGAGTGAAGACTTCAGGTAGAACAAACAGCACTCCTGGCTAAGCCCAATTTCCCTGGGGCAGGCCCAAGTGGAGGGAAAAAACATATAAAAGGAGGAGCCGAAGCGCTTTCTCTCTCTCTTTCTCTCCCACGAGCGTGCGCTCTTTCTCTCTCTCTCTCCCTCTCTCTTCCCCCCTCCCCCACACACCCCTCCACTCTCTTCTCTTCAAGTCTTTGGGTTGGCATGCCCTCACGCTTCAAGGATGGATTCTCCTGCTATCTTCTAAATGAAATAGAGCTGTAACACTGATTTGCCTAAGAGCTATAACACGGTTTGTCCAAGACCCGAGAGCTGTGACACGCCGAGGGCTTTAATGTCCATTGCTCCAAATCTTTGTTGTGACGAGACAAAGAACCGAGGAATGTACACTCGCATGACATATGGGATTTAGAAAGATGGTAACGATGATCCTATATGCGAGACAGCAAGAGACACAAATATACAGACTTTTGGAGTCTGTGGCAGAAGGCAAGGGTGGGATGACTTGAGAGAATAGCATTGAAACATGTATATTATCATACGTGAAATAGATTGCTCGTCCAGGTTCCACGCATGAGACAGGGTGCTCAGGGCTGGTGCACTGGAACAACCCTGAGGGATAGGGTGGGGAGGGAAGTGGGAGGGAGGTTCAGGATGGGGAACACATGTACACTCATGGCTGATTCATGTGAATGTATGGCCAAAACCACCACAATATTGTAAAGTAATTAGCCTCCAATTAAAATAAATTTTTTTTAAAAAAGGCTGTTAGGTGAACCCTAATCCAGTCTGACTGGTGTCCCTATAGTGAGAGGAGATTGGACACACAGACCAGAGGTGCACATGCAGAGAGGGCCATGCAAAGATAGAAAGATGATGTTGTCGTGCAGTCACCCAGTCGTGTCCAACTCTTTGTGAACCCATGGACTGCAGCACTCCAGGCAAGAAGAGAGCTGTCTGCAAACCAAGGAGAAAGGCCTCAGGATGCGCCAAGCCTGCCAATGACTTGATCTGAGACTTCTGTCATCGAGAGTTGGGAGATGATTAATTTCTGTTGTTTAAGTTTTTTTTTTTAATTATATGGAGTTAATTTGAAAATCTAATTGGTTTCATTCAATGATGAACCAAACAACATTCCATTCAGTAAATAGAAGGGTTCTCCTAGGGGTTGTACAAAATGGAAGGCTTTCATAGGCAGAAGGAGAGAGGAGCAAGTACATTATTCAGTTCAGTTCAGTCGCTCAGTCATGTCCAACTTTTTGCGACCCCATGAACTGCAGCATGCCAGGCCTCCCTGTCCATCACCAGCTCCCAGAGTCCATCCAAACCCATGTCCATCGAGTCGGTGATGCCATCCAACCATCTCATCCTCTGTCGTCCCCTTCTCCTCCTGCCCTCAAGCTTTCCCAGCATCAGAGTCTTTTCCAATGAGTCAGCTCTTCGCATCAAGTGGCCAAAGCATTGGAGTTTCAGCTTCAGCATCAGTCCTTCCAATGAATACCTGGGACTGATCTCCTTTAGGATGGACTGGTTGGATCTCCTTGCAGTCCAAGGGACTCTCAAGAGTCTTCTCCAACACCACAGTTCAAAAGCATTGATTCTTTGGCGCTCAGCTTTCTTTATAGTCCAACTCTCACATCCATACATGACCACTGGAAAAACCATAGCCTTGACTAGACGGACCTTTGTTGGCAAAGTAATGTCTCTGCTTTTTAACATGCTATCTAGGTTGGTCATAACTTTCCTTCCAAGGAGTAAGCGTCTTTTAATTTTATGGCTGCAGTCACCAACTACAGTGATTTTGGAGCCCAGAAAAATTAAGTCTGACACTGTTTCCACTGTTTCCCCATCTATTTCCCATGAAGTGATGGGACAAGATGCCATGACCTTAGTTTTCTGAATGTTGAGTTTTAAGCCAACTTTTTCACTCTCCTCTTTCACTTTCATCAAGAGGCTCTTTAGTTTTTCTTCACTTTCTGCCATAAGGGTGGTGTCATCTGCATATCTGAGATTATTGTTATTTCTCCTGGCAATCTTGATTCCAGCTTGTGCTTGTGCTGGAAGCTTATGCTTCTTCCAGCCCAGCATTTCTCGTGATGTACTGTGCATAGAAGTTAAATAAGCAGGGTGACAATATACAGCCTTGACGTACTCCTTTTCCTATTTGGAACCAGTCTGTTGTTCCATGTCCAGTTCTAATTGTTGCTTCCTGACCTGCATATAGGTTTCTCAAGAGGCACATCACGTGGTCTGGTATAAGTTATTAGCTTGAAAAAAAATTGTTTCAGGCCAGGTCATCTTATGTTTGGGGGTAAGGGAATGGCAAGGGTCTTCTTATGCAGATTACCTCACTAGGGCTGATCAGGAAATCTCAATGTTTGTTTAAAAGTCACATACCCGGAGTGGTTGAAACTGCAGTGAAGTCTCATGTAGCTGTTGCTGGGGCAAATGAGGGGCTTCCCTGGTGGAGCTAGTGGTAAAGAACCTGCTTGCCAATGCAGGAGACATAAGAGACGTGGGTTTGATCCCTGGGTTAAGAAGATCCCCTGAAGGAGGGCAGGGCAACCCACTGCAGTGTTCTTGCCTGGAGAATCCCATGGACAGAGGAGCCTGGTGGGCTACAGTCAATACAGTCCCACAGAGTTGGACACAACTGAAGCAACTTAGCATGCTAGCATGGGACAGATGGTTTGGGTCTTGTTTTATTTTTTAGCAAATCCCCTTTTGATAAACTCTAACTGAGAGACATGATCAAAATTTAAGGCATTAGCACCACTCTTGGCTGCTGCTGCTGCTGTGTCGCTTCAGTCGTGTCCGACTCTGTGTGACCCCATAGATGGCAGCCCACCAGGCTCCCCCGTCCCTGGGATTTTCCAGCCAAGAATATTGGAGTGGGTTTCCATTTCCTTCTCCAGTGCATGAAAGTGAATAGTGAAAGTGAAGTTACTCAGTCGTGTCTGACCCTCAGCGACCCCATGAACTGCAGCCTTCCAGGCTCCTCTGTCCACGGGACTTTCCAGGCAAGAGCCACTCTTGGCTACCACTCTGTAGTTCTTGCAGCTTCGTTAATCCTGGGTGTGGTATCCTAAGGTCCTTCTGTTTGGTTTAATCCCTGTGACACTCACAGGTCACAGTCCCCCGTTCATAATCCTTCAATCAGTCGTTCTCTTTCCTTTTCTGACATGCCAGTCTTAGGGAGATGATTTGCTTGGCAGTTAGTGGCTGTGAACATATATTTAGTTTTTGAGAGGATATGATGCACCAGGGGGATTTTTATAATAACTACAAATAGATCAATTCCCAGTGTTTGGAGTGCACTTTGGAGCTGTGGTCCCCAAAACCCAAACCAATCAGAATCAAATAAAAAGACACCATCAAAGGAGTTATTTCTAAGCCAAGTGGCTTGGTCAGTGATTTTTTAAATTTTATTTCAATTAATTTTTATTGGAGTATAGGTGCTTTACAATGTGTTAGTTTCTACTGTACAGTGAAGTGAATCAGCTATATGTGTGTGTGTGTGTGTGTGTGTGTGTGTGTGTGTGTGTGTGTGTGTATCCTCTCTTTTTAAATTTCCTTCCCATTTAGGTCACCACAGGGTTCCCTGATAGCTCAGTTTGTAAAGAACCCACCTGCAATGCAGGAGACCTGGGCTCGATTCCTGAGTTGAGAAGATCCCCTGGAGAAGGGAAAGGCTTCCCACTCCAGTGTTCTGGCCTGGAGAATTCCATGGACTGTATAGTCCGTGGGGTCGCAAATAGCTGGACATGACTAAGCGACTTTCACCCACTCAGAGTTCCCTGAGCTATAGAGTATGTTCTCATTAGTTATCTATTTACTCAGTAATCATTTGTAACCAAGTTTCAATTCCTCACAAAGTGCTAATCCAGGTGCATCAGGTAGTGTTGGCCACAGCATAGACACCTCCTTATTTAGCTAAAAGAGAATCAAGGACTATCCTTTTATCAAGAACAAACTTGGCTAGAGATTCCAATGATTTTTGCTGGGAAGCTAATTGCTTAGCAAGAGAATCTGCTTTATCATCAAGGGTTAAGGAGAGGTCTCAGGAAGAGAGAAATAGGTGAGGGAGATTAAGAAGTACAAAATAAATGACTCACAAACATGAAATGTACAGTGTGGGAAACACACTCAAGAACTACATCATACCTTCATATAGTAACATAAATAGACTTACGGTGGTCATTTTGAAATGTATAGAAATATCAAATAACTATATTATGCACCAAGAACTGACATAGTGTTGGCCAACTATATTTCAAAAGCAAACTCAGAAAAAGAAATCAGATTTGTGGTTACTAGAGGTGAGGAGCAGGAGGAGGGGGAAATGGATGAAGGCAGTCAAAAGATACAAACTTCCAGTTATAAGATATATAAGTAATAGGGTTTCAATGTACAACACAATAAATGTAATTAACACTGCCATATGTTATATATGAAAATCATTAAGAGTAAATCTTAGCAGTTGTCATCACAAAGAATAAATATTTTTTCTATTTCTTTATTTTCACATTTATGTGAAATGATGGATATTCACTAAATTCAGTGTGGTCATCATTTCATGATGTGTGAAGATCAAGTCTCTAATCTGTGCATCTTGAACCTGTACAGTGCTATATGCAGATTATGTCTCAATAAAACTGAAATAAGAAAAAAAAGAGTTTCAGAGAGGTTACTGATCATAATCTCATTTATGTCTACTCCTAATCAGAAAACTAGGCCATGTTCACTGCTACAGACAGAAACTGTGAATCAGGAAAAAACTCCTGGTCAGTCCTTTCTGGAATAGTTAGGGACATGGTTAGATAGCCTAGGAGGCCCTGCTCAGCTGCGCTTCTGCCATTCAGGCATCCATAGGTCCACTCAAAGTTACAACCACAGAAAAAAGCAAATCCTGTTGGGGCACAAACACTTCCATGAAGGTGGCACTGTTAATGGATTCATTTGTAAGAACTGTTGTGTGAGCCCCTTCAAGTCAGGAGTTGGTGAGAATTTTCTCTTAGCCTGAAATAAAAATTGCTCTAAATTTCAGAGGTTACTCCCCTTATCAGTGTCTTGGGAGATACAGATGAGGGTGTTATCTTTCTAGGTCAATGTCAGAGTAAAGGAAAGACAAGAAAGGGTTTCATGTTTAAGTAGGAGGTCTTAATCTATCTGTGGTGGGAAGGGGCTTTGGACCATTGCTCACAAGGCTGGGATCAAAGCAGGCCTTTGCTATTATTTCAGGCAAGTGGCTAGAGCGGGCAAGGCATAGGAAGCTCCTCTAACTATGGGGCAGAACTGAGGTGCTAAGAGCTGAACCCTAATTTCTCTTCCAGTTGAGCTGTACTGACGTGGGTATTCTGCAATCTGACAATGTCTAACTGGCTTAATTAGGAGCAGTTGGCACAGCCCAAGCCCCTTCCCACCACAAATACCCTGGTGGCAGTACTCTTGCCACCACAGTAACTGAGCACCAGCAGGAGCCAGCAACAACCAGTGGTTTCTTTCTCACTAACAAGTTTACATATAATAGAAATGGCCTTAGCTTGTTGTGGGGGTCATTAATTGCCCCAAGACCATGCCTCCTTTTGGCTGTTCTGAGATTTTTAAATTGTTCCCAAGGAGAGTGAGTTTTAGGGAAACACACTTGCTGGAGTCATCCAGGCTTCTCATTGGGATTGGAAAGTCAAAAAGCCCTTTGTTTTTGGCCAGTCTTTGGCTGTCAGCCCTCTGTGAGCCATCAGCCCGAGGCTGGGGCCTCCTGCCATCCGTCACCATGGGATTCTGGTTGGGGAAGGGAAGAGGATGTCTGAATGAGAGCAGGTCTTTATTGTCTCCCAGGGCATGTCTTGTTTGCCCAGCACTGTCCATCACTCTCCAAATCAGGGCCAGGGACAGTGGCGAGCATGGGCAAAACACTGGAGCCCCAGAACATGTCACCAAGGGAGGAGCTTAGGCCTCACTGGGGCTGCCAGGACTCGTTCCTGGGCCAGGGTGGGTTCTCACTGCTGCAGCATCTGGGAAGAGATCACAGTGCAGAGTGTAAGCCCATTCAGGTCCTGGGTGGGTATTTGTCGAAGCAACAGAAAGGACTGGGTCCACCCCCATCAAACAGCCTGAGCAGAGGGGCCACGAAGATGTCTCAGCCTGAAGCTAGACGGTCTCAGGTGAGAATCTCCCAAATTGGTGATTCTTAGTCCTGTCTGCCAAAGAAGGCAATGGCACCCCATTCCAGTACTCTTGCCTGGAAAATCCCATGGACAGAGGAGCCGCGAAGAGACTGAGTGACTTCACTTTCACTTTTCACTTTCCGGCATTGGAGAAGGAAATGGCAACCCGCTCCAGTGTTCTTGCCTGGAGAATCCCAGGGATGGGAGAGCCTGGTGGGCTGCCGTCTATGGGGTTGCACAGATTTGGACACGACTGAAGCGATTTAGCAGCAGCTTAATCTATCACTTTGGAAGCAGCCTAACTTGATGGCAGCTCTTCCTTGTCAGATTTGGAGATCTCTAGAATCTGTACAGAACCACAGGTCTGGTATAGTCCTTGTAGTTGTGAGATGTGTATCTGAGGCTCAAGTCCTGTAGTCTCACTGCCATCTGGGTAGTGAGGAGGACCAGTCACAGCCCCTTTCAAGGTGGTTGAAGGGCCATCTTTGTTCTTGTGATTCCAAAACAGAAAGGTGGGAGAAATTTAAAAACATTTCTCCTAGCCAGATATTTGAGGAAACTAGAAGAATTCAGGATTCAGTCTAGTTTACACTTATATAACAAAACCTCAAAGATAATTAACAAGACTAGAATCTAATGTCTATAAAGGTACAAACATATTTCTCTTTACATTTCTTCCCAAGCATAATCTCAGTGAAACTAACTTGTTTATATTAAATTTGGCCTGGTTGTTGATGTAAGTGCAAGAAGGGAAGGCTACAACCCATCCAGAAAACATACATGCAACAACAAAAACATATTGATCACCTGTACTAAATGACAACTGAACAAAGTCCAGGTAGATACACTCAAAGGACCCAGAAGGAGGAGTTCTGAGGCCTCTGGGGACAAATAAAAAGTTTTCCCTATTGTGGATTAAGAAATTTGAAAACAAAATGGATTTTGCCAGGGAACCAGGAAGAACCAAGCCACTGCCTTTTTTGCCCCCATAGCCCTTTCTGTTCATTTCACTTACAGCCATTGTTTACCCATTTTAATGTCTCCGATTCAGGAGCAGACGGTTGCCATGTTACAAGGACATCAGAACGTCAGAAGTTAGGCAACGAGGGGTCATTTTCTGCAGAAGCAGAATGGGCTTCACCCACAAGTGCCACAATCGCTGTAGACTCTATTGCTGCTGCCCTTGCATGAAAATCAGCCAGGGAATTTCCCTGATATCATGTTCAGTCCTTTTGGTGCAAGCCTCAATTTTGATGACAGATGGCACTTTATACCAGCATTTTACATAATTTCTGGAACACTTACATCTACCTCTGAAGACACAACATTAAGGAAAAAAAATCTTAATGTTACTTCTTATTTGGCAATGCTTCTCATGTAATTTAATAAATGAAGAAAGCCTAACTAGTTTAACAAATATTTGGGATGTTCCAGGGGCCCTCTGGAAAAATCCCACAGTTTTTTCTAGATCAGAAAGACTTCATTTTTAGAACTTGATTTTGGAAAGTTTGTCAGAAATATCCAAAGGGTTGGACACCTGACTAAATAGGATTATGGATCAATATAAAACAATTCTTAATTATTTAGTTAGCAGATGAAAGAAAATTTAAGTTCTACTTTAACATAAATACACTATGATGTTAAACTTTAAATTTTAAAACCCTTATAGTAAAAATTGGATTTTAACCAGTTTGATTACATGAGGTACAATACTTTTTTACTCTTTCTTTCTTTATACATTTACTCTGTCCTTCATTTTCTTCCATTTCTTTGAAATAAACAGATATTCTAGTTTAGACAAAATTACTCTCACTTCCTCTTAACAAAAATAGATCTTCAATCCTCATTCCTTTTCTTAGCCAAAAACACAATCTACTTTCCTGGCATATGGAGATGCTTTGCTTTTTATTTTCAGTAGCTTTAATAACAGTATTCTAAACCCTTAATTTCTAGTGAAAATTTAGGATGTAAACAGTTGTACACTGTCTCTTATACCAGCATTCTTTAGATTGACAAATTTGTGAATACATTTCATTATTTCTAGAAACGTCCTTCTTCACAATGTAATCTTTCATTGTGATAAAAGGACATGTTTTCTAACAGAACGAGGATACCTTAAGTTCCTCTAAAAAGAAGCCAAAAATAGATAAACCTATGTTCAATAAATAATATTTTAGTTTTTTTGAAACACTCTATTCAGTGAATTTCTATCATTAAACTTAATTTACCAAAACTCTAAGGTTCCAATTTACTGAAATATTTTAGAAGTTAGTTTTAAGTACATATGCCAGAAAATATAATTGTTAAAATGTTTATAAACTCTTTTCTCAAACTAAATCGTTTGGTCCCTAAAGTGGTTTGTCCTATCTGAACTTCATCATATCTGTTTTTCTTATTGATAAATTTGTAAACAAATGTAGAATAAAAAGTGTTAATATTTAAAGCTGATAACTCTAAAGACATGTCTGTTTTAATTAAACCAAAAACTTTAACTAGATTTTATTTATGAAGGATTAATCTTAGATCACATAGACTTAAAAAGAACATTTGGGTTAGTCTCTATATTCTGAGAGTTGTGGAATACCTAACTCTTAGTTTATATAAGTACTTGAGTTTAAACCAAATTAAATACAGCTCTTTTGCAAAATTATTTTTGGCAATAGCAGCCATAGGTACAAAGTATCTCACATCCATAACCTGTACATATAGACACACATAGACATGCCAGCAGAGATCTTATAACAACTCATATTTGTGGAGAAGACACTTGAGTTTTTGCTTTTTTTTTTTTTAATCTTCCCAATTTCCAAATACTTCTTCCCCATTTTCTTCTGATGAGAAACATGCGTATTTCAAAGAACGGCTCTTAGGTTCTAGAGAAGATGAGGGTAGAAGATTCATAGAGAAGGCATCCAAATTTTCTCCAAGATGGAGTTTGGGGGCATATTTACTGGACAATTCTGTTTCTAATGTCCTGATATCTACAACTATTTTGAAATGAATAAAGGAGGTGTGAGAATTGACAAAAAAGGATTGGTGCGCCCATCCACCTATGGTTGGAGTGTCTCTTTCTCTCAATATATTTAGCTTAGGGGAGAAGCCCTTTGAAAATAAATTCCTAGCAGGCCCTGAATAACAGCTTCCAATCTGGCCTCATTTCTAATCGTAAAGTTATTAAATCCTTTCAAACATCTTGTCAGGTTTCAGTTGGGACAAACTGAATATTTCTGGCAGTATTGAACAACCCAATAAATTTTAACTTTAGTTCCCCCTTGGCTGTTTAAGGGAATAATGCAGCAGTTTACCAGAAAATCCCTGAGTTTTGTCAGCTTTGCGAGGGTTCTGTATCAGGGCACCTAAGTTGATGTTGAAGAATCTGCCTAGGGCCTTTGAGGACAATCTTTTTTCCAGTGTCTCCATTGTTTATAATTAAAGAATCAATTTCTGGGCCAGTGTTTTGATGAACTCCTAGAAGAGTGTAATGGGGGAGGCCTAGGTGTTGTTTTAAATACTGGCTGTGCCTTTCATTTTTCATTAGTCTTTTACAACAAAACTTAATGAAACCGTTTTGAAATTTCAAAAAATTTTAGAGCCTTCATCATACTAATTAAAATAGGTATTCCGTCCTGTTTGACTTGGGAACTCTTGCTTTTAAGGGCACTTTTTTAAAATTTAAATTTATTTATTTTAATTGGAGGCTAATTACTTTACAATATTGTATTGTTTTTGCCATACATCAACATGAACCTGCCACGGGTATACACGTGTTCCCCATCCTGAACCCTCCTCCCACCTCCCTCCCCTACCATCCCTCTGGGTCATCCCAGTGCACCAGCCCCAAGCATCCTGTATCTTGCATTGAACCTGGACTGGCAATTTGTTTCTTATATGATATTATACAGGTTTCAATGCCATTCTCCCACCATCCCACCCTCTCCCTCTCCCACAGAGTCCAAAAGACTGTTCTATACATCTGTGTCTCTTTTGCTGTCTTACATACAGGGTTATCATTACCAGCTTTCTAAATTCCATATATATGCGTTAGTATACTGTATTGGTGTTTTTCTTTCTGGCTTACTTCACTCTGTATAATAGGTTCCAGTTTCATCCACCTCATTAGAACTGATTCAAATGTATTCTTCTTAATGGCTGAGTAATACTCCATTGTGTATATGTACCACAGCTTTCTCATCCATTCATCTGCAGATGGACATCTAGGTTGCTTCCATGTCCTGGCTATTATAAACAGTGCTGCGATGAACATTGGAGTACACATGTCTCTTTCAATTCTGGTTTCCTCGGTATGTATGCCCAGCAGTGGGATCACTGGGTCACTTTTAAAATGATCTTGTCTGTTTGAAATTTTCTTCATAATGACCATTGTAATTCTAGATTGTTTTTAGTAAAATCTTGCCACCTTCAACTTCCATTCCAGGACTATTGATGTTAAACATAAAGCAAATGAGTGTGCCATAAGGTGGCTCACACAACTCTTTAGATATAAAGTATCCCATTGCTCTTAACTAGGCCTTTGGGTTTCTTGGAGCCACACCAATAATCTGGGGTGTGGAGAAAGAACTGAATCCACAGGCCCCCCAAAATGGGGACTGTGGAATGATTCCAAATAAATGGGGGACTACCACTGCCTCCAGTAGTTCCCAACATGGGATCTGGGATCTGGTGACAAAACCTCACAGGAGTTTCATTTGGTTTTCCAGGTACCAACTGAGCAATAGCCTTTATCTGCACAAAACAAGACAAACACCTTAATGTATTGGCAGCAACTAAGAGATGTTCACATGTCCTGGCCAGAAGACAGCCCTGTGCACACCACCATCAGTTCCCATGGAATCTTGGACTGGGGAAAGGATTGGACCAGCAAACCCCAAGGACTGGGGCCTATGATCTGCTTCCACATAAATGGAAAGCTCCAGGTACCAGCAGCAGCTACCAACATGAAACCTGAGGAAGGATTCACAACAGAACTACAGACCAAACTATCAGCAGTGTTCAATGTGGAATCCAGGGACAGAGCCAAGGGCTGGATTTTCCACCTGGACAACTGTGGTCTGAAAGGTTAGAGACTGGGCTGCAGTCAGAACCATCTGCCAGTTCAGTTGGGTTCTGAGTAGTATCATCTACATGCTCAAGCTAACTTGTCCTGAGGAGGAAAGCCGATTAGATTGGGAGCTTGAATGCAAAAAAGCATAGCTTAGCAGAGAGGAACTCGCCAACATCCCTTGGAAACAGTGAGAAAGGAGTGAACTCAAAATGGGTTATGTGGCACCACCCTTGAATGTACTGAATGCCTTCAGAAGTTCACCTGGATCCCACTGCTGCCACCAATCTGTTAAAAAAGAAAAAGTTGACAGAGTAGATTTGAAGTTCTAATTGGCTTTGTTCAAAGATTCAAGAATCAAGGAGCATCTGGTCCAATAAATAGAAGCTCTGTGAGGGGCTGTACAAAATGAAAGGTTTTTGTAGACAGAGGAGGGTGGGTGAGGATGTTATTAGCAAAAGATAAGAACGAATTGTTTCAGGCCAGATCATTATTTGGGGGGAAAGGGAATGTCAGGGTTCTTATTATGCAAATTACCTCACTAAGTGCTGATCAGGAAATTTAGGATTGTCTACTTAAAGATTCCATTCCTAGGAAAAGTGAAAACTGCAATTAAGTCTTGTTTTACTGTGTTGTTGGGGCAAATGACTCCATCTGGGGCTTGCTATTTCTCTTTAGCAAGGCCAGCAGTATTTTGTTACAGCAGCCCTAGCAGAATAATACATTTAAGGCCTGTCCACCTCCATTGGACCCTGAACTCCATAATAACTGAAAATATATCTATATTTCACCACCAAATTCTCAGTTCAATGTCTGACTTCAAGTTAAGGAGCCAAAAAGCCAGTATATCTTTGTTTAATTCATGAATTAATGAATAAGTGAATGAGATAGTGTTATGTTAATTTCATGCTGAAAGCTTTCCATCTTCCAGATTCTTCAATACTCTTCTGTGAGATGAACAGCAGACACGACGAGTAACTATTTAGGGAAGTCAGGAACATTCCAGGAGACAAGAACCCAATAGTGTCACATTCTAGACCACTGACAGTTTTCTGAAATAAGCAACTTCAGTGCAGAAATATTGGAAGCTTAGGAGTGAGAACCCCATAGAGGGTGCTTAGTGGTCTGCTACTCATCCACTCAGTATGAGCACCCACAATAGCATGGTGCAGACGTGCATGGATACTGTGCTACCAGAATCCCACAAGTCCCCTCTAGGATCCAGGAATCATGCCTCAAATCAAGGAATCCAGACCTGGCATTGGGTCCCAAGAAGATGTTATGGCTCCAAAGAACTGCCTGAGTGAGTTCCAGGGTCAGATTTCCCATATTACCAATACCAAGAGTCTCAAGTAGTCTTTAGGGGGTCCCAGAAAACCAGATGCCATCCAGTGTTCATGAGAACTTTCTAGGTTGGTGCAAATTGGCCCTTCAGAAAAGTCTAAGGGTCCTGTGAGTTATACCTGGAGTTACAGGGCCTCTGGGAGTTCACATGTGTCTTTGCTTGTATGGAGTCTACATGGGTGCTGATTTGAGGGCCAAGAAGGTCCTTAACCCTCCCCAACAGTATCTCTTTCCATTATTAGCTTGCTAAATGCCTAAAATCCTGTTCCTCACTTCACTCTTTGGAGTCAGCATTACTTTATCTGGTTACTTTAAAAAAGTGAACCCTATGCCACCAAATTACTCTGTATTTTCAGTTATTAACATTTTACTTTGAATTAGTTCACGACTGTTTCCTTCAGGTAAGCTTGACCTGGGTTGGATCAGAATCAGAGAAAGAGGGAAAAGATATATATATATAGGGGAGTAGTTAGTTAGTGTTAGTTGCTCAGTCATGTCTGACTTTTTGCGACCCCATGGACTGTAGCCTGCCAGGCTTATCCGTCCATGGGATTTCCCAGGCAAGAATACTGGAGTGGGTTGCCATTTCCTTCTCCAGGGAATCTTCCTGACCCAGGGATAGAACCGGGTCTCCTGCATGGCAGGCAGATTCTTTACTGGTGACTTAAGTCACCAGCATTTGTCCGTGATATATAGGGGAAACAGATCTCAGAAATAAATCCTGTCAACTTCATAGTTTCTCTAGGGCTTAGGCTCAGACCCTGATCACAGGTCCCCCACAGGCCTGGATACACTAGGAGTCGCACACATCGGGCTTTTGACTATTTCCATGGCAGCTGGATTTAGAAAAGGCAGAGGAACCAGAGATCAAATTGCCAACATCTGCTGGATCATTGAAAAAGTGAGAGAGATCCAGAAAAACATCTACTTCTGCTTTATTTGCTATGCCAAAGCCTTTGACTGTATGGATCACAACAAACTGTGGAAAATTCTTAAAGGGATGGGAATACCAGACCACCTGACCTGCCTCTTGAGAAATCTGTATGTAGGTCAAGAAGTAACAGTTAGAACCAGACATGGAACAACAGACTTGTTCCAAATCAGGAAAGGAGTATGTCAAGGTTGTATATCGTCAACCTGCTTATTTAACTTATATGCAGAGTACATCATGCAAAATTCCAGGCTGGATGAAGCACAAGCTGGAATCAAGATTGCTGGGAGAAGTATCAATAACCTCAGATATGCAGATGACACCACCCTTATGGCAAAAAGTGAAGGAACTAAAGAGCTTGATGAAAGTGAAAGAAGAGAATGAAAAAATTGGCTTAAAACTCAACCTTCAGAAAACGAAGATCATGGCATCTGGTCCCATCACTTCTTGGCAAACAGATGGGGAAACAATGGAAACAGTGAAAGACTTTATTTTGGGAGGCTCCAAAATCACTGCAGATGGTGATTGCAGCCATGAAATTAAAAAACGCTTTCTCCTTGGAAGGAAAGTTATGACCAACCTAGACAGCATATTCAAAAGCAGGGACGTTACTTTGTCGACTAAGGTCCATCTAGTCAAGGCTATGGCTTTTCCAGGAGTCAGGTATGGATGTGACAGGTGGACTATAAAGAAAGCTGAGGGCCAAAGAATCGATGCTTTTGAACTGTGGTGTTGGAGAAGACTCTTGAGAGTCCCTTGGACTGCAAGGAGATCCAACCAGTCCATCCTAAAGGAAATCAGTCCTGAATGTTCATCGGAAGGACTGATGCTGAAGCTGAAACTCCAATACTTTGGCCACTGGTGCAAAGAACTATGTTATTTGAAAAGACGCTGATGCTGGGAAAGATCGAAAGTGAGAGGAGAAGGGGACAACAGAGGATGAGATGGTTGGATGGCATCACTGACTCGATGGACATAGGTTTGAGTAAACTCTGGGAGTTGGTGATGGACAGGGAGGCCTAGCATGCGGCAGTCCACGGGGTCATAAAGAGCTGGACATGACTGAGTGACTGAACTGAGCTGAACTGATGGCAGCGAGGGAGGGGAATACCAAGCTGTGGCAGTTCTCCGGCTGTGAAAGGTAAGGAGGAGTAATAAAAGGTCATTTCCTTTGTGCTGAACCTTTGTTCCCTTTTCCCATGGCCCATAAATGGTTAACCCCATAGCTCTAAACTGGAGAAGGTTTCTGCCTCCTGTAAAGTTTGATTCCTGGAGGCAGATTTTTTTTTTAATCCTGCAAGTGTCAGATAATTGGAAGGGTGGAGTCATGCTTTAAACCTCAACACACCTTTGTCAGGACTTGTTTGGAAGCAAAGAACTGAAAGAAACAAGGGGGAGAGAAGTGAACATTTTTGAAAGATCACTCAGCTCTAACACACCTTGGCTGGGTCTGGATAAAAAAAAAGTGGGAACGGCAAACAGTCTAGAAGAAAACGTCAGGGGAAGAAAGAAGGGGCATTTACTCAAAGTTGTTTCCGATTCCTTCGGCATCTCAAACTAGGTAAGTCATAGGAATTTGGTGGTTCTCGCTTCCTGTAAGACTTTAATTTGAGGTTTGCCGCTGAGAACTTGAATGTTTGTCAGAGAATCTAAGATGGCATTCTTTAATTTCCAGTGTTCTGTTGATGTGATTAATTGATCATAAATGATTAGTTTGACTTATGTGTTCTACTTAGGGTAGGTCTTTTAAAGGGACAAGAAAGTTTTGACAGTGGGAAAGAGAATAAAAAAACCAGTGAAGATAAAGTGAACTCTGATGACAAGATTTCTTTGGTATTGTTTCCAGGATTGTAAAATGACTTGTGTTAAACTGTTTTATAGACTATAAAGAGTTTTAAATTCCTTCTCTCTCAATCTCGGTTTCTCTCTCCTTCTCTCTCCCTACCCTTCTTTACTTCCCCTCTCTCCCCTTGATAGCAGAGAACAGCTCAGAAATCAAAGTGTAGCTGAGTGGGGGTTTCTAGAAGTAACTCCTGAGCACCAGTGTGCTCCCCCAGAGTCTGTGCTGGCAGGTTCTGATTAAGCTCAAGGGGCTGGCTGTATATCACACTCTACACTTATTACCCCTAATCTAAAGTAAAGCGAAATATCTGAAATGATATAGTTAATCCAGGAACTTCCTGGAGCCAAACTTGGAACAAGGAAAAAAAAAAAAATCTGTCACATTTTACAGGCCAATGTAGACCAAAAGAAATTCATTTTGGGATGAGAACTACCAGTTTAGGTATCTCACAGACCACATTAACTACTAACTGACAATTTACCACTTTACTTTTTTGAAGTGTTGGCAAATCCTCTAGCACCTCATTTCTTTGAGAAGCAGCTAATCAGTAGCTTAATGGTTGGATTTGTTCTTTCCATAAAATGTAGGGAGATTTTTTAAAGAAATCTGTTTGAAAAGCGGAATCATTCCTCTTACCCCCATGTGCTTTCTCTTACAGCTAAGGCACAAATTTAAGTCGAAACTAAACTAAAGTAAATGTACAGCCCCCAGTGGAGCCCTTTTGAAAATCAGAGAAAGCTTGCTTTACTCTCAGCCCCTTCAAAACCCTCCCACGAATCTGATCAGAGTTAACAGGAGGGCACTTAAAACAAAGAGTCTTGCTTCGAGCTTGGATAGAAACCCAGATTGCTGAAACCGCTCTGACCTAAGAACTAACCACATTTTTAAATTATGCCTGACCAAAAGAAGTTTGTGTCTGCCTGGTTTGGCTCATTTGCCATTGTTAGTGGTAGCAGGATTTAACCAAACATGGCTATAAACAAGCAGCTTAATCACCAAGCTAGGGCCCAAGCTCCCCCAGCCCTGGTTATGAAAATGGAGGATGCTAAATGCAGAGGTAAGGGCACCCATTGCTTGCCAGAGGGGTGTAGAGACAGAAGCCTCTGAGACTATCAACCCTAGGGCATGGGTATTCATAGCCCCTGCAAACTGCTTGGCCCTTCTGTGTTAACAGAAGTGGGTAGTTTTCCCACACTTTGGTTTTGTTGTTGTTTTAAAATGTAAAGTGTACAAAGATTAGAGTAACAAGAGCTGTAAGGATACCTATGATTCCTTAGCAGAGTATAGGGACATTTATTCCTAAAATAGAAAAACATTTTCTTCTCTATTTCCTTCTTTGTGCTGAAGACAAAGCGTTTCATGAATTGTTATAAGAAGGTCAACTGAGATGGTTTTCTCTTGGTATCAGCAATTTGGCCTTGTTTGTGCCTGGGTTACACCCCATCATCAATAGGAATAGTTTTAGGTGGATGTGACATCATTTAAATGAAGTGGAAAGGGAAAAAACTCATAAAAGTAGAAAAATGATTCTGAATTGTGTTTTCTTACACAAGAAAATGGCACAGGATCACTTTTATGTCTTCAAAAGAATATTATGAAATAACCACGAAGCAGCCCCTTGGAACTATGAATGGAAATTAACATAGGACTTGAGGACTTGAATGACCTGCTTATCCTCAGTTCTAGTAAAGTGGCCCAAACATCCCAGAAGTTTAAAATTATGCTACTTGACTGTGCTTTCGTTAAATATTACTTTTGGGGCAAGGTGTTCAGATGAGCACTGCTGGGAGAGGCAGGCTCGGCCACGAGTCTGGGCATGTACTTTCCTTTCCCTTATGTTACACTTTTTAAAAACTCTTGGCACTTAAAATATTTAAGAAGGAAATCCTGTGGGAAAACTGTAGCCCCATGGGATGATCCCCATCCAGGTTTGTGCCTCAATCCATCACTTTCGCTTTGATAACTCACAGGAAATTTCCTCTCAGCTCTGGTTGAAAGGCATTTGTCTCCTGGTCCATCCCTGCCATTTCTGACTATCAGTCTGGGTAAAGCCAGCAGAGCTCCTTCCTTATTTCAGGCCCAAGAAATCATTGTGTAAGGCCACGGGATGCAGCCATGTAGGAACTCCAGGCTGAGACAGAGCTTGCATCTACCTTCACCCACCCAGGGGCCCTTCTATCTCTAGAGCACTGGCCAGTGAGGGCTCCCCTCCCTCCCATTCTGGAGGGGGGCATCTGATTTCTTAGCAGGCTATCTCCTTGTGCCCTCTGGAAGTTAGGGAACTCTTGGCTTTTTTGTTGCAGATCTTAAGGCTTCATCATTGGGACCTAAGAAAAAAATAGGGGCTACCTAGAAATGTTTGTTATATTTTTAGGTACAGAAAGAACAAGAAAACACTTGCCAGGTTGGCTGCCTAGACGCTGAGACTCTTACCAAATGGGCTGGAGCTATCATCAGTCTGCCTTGATGGCTATAAGTAGAAACGACCCAGCCAATCCAAATTTATAGCTGCCAGCAGCAACTTTCATTTAAGGATGGTAATAAGTGATAACTTGTGGAAAGTTAAAAGTTTCCATAGGTTGTTATGAAATATTGTCCTGAAAGGAACTGTTTATAACAATTCAGGTGCTGCCATGCTAGGTGGCTCCCCACTGGCAGCCAGGGGCATGTGAACATTTAATCTCCAAAATGCCTTCTGGTTCAGAGCTGATGATGAATTAAAAAAAAAGAAGAGGTGGGGGGAGCTTCAGAAATGCCAAAGGCAATTAATGCTTTAATGGTAGATTTCAAAGAGGGTGTCAGGCTGTATGTAGATGGGTGGGACATAGTCCTACAGGAGTACAGACAGAGTTACAAGTTAGGTTTGGCCCTCTGATAAAGCTGGACTCCACTGTTAAATTGCTCATGGAGCCTCTGCTCTTCAGCTCTTGGAAACATACCTGCAAAAAACTTCTGTGTCTTCTTAGATGCAGCCAGGAATTTTTCCATGATGCCTCATTCCTTGCCTAGAGCTACATTTAAAAAACCCCAGTGAGCAAAGAGTTGGCACATTCGATCAGGCTCTGATGCTAACTGTGCGGATCTTGGTGGATTCCACCAAGTAGTTGAACAGTTGGTCTTGCGTGGTCTTGGTTTTCAGTGGGGAACTCACCCTGGGCTGCATTAGGACTTCTGTCGGCCTAGATAATTTTGCCTTTGTGGATGTCCTTCCTCTATTAAAAAAAAAAAAAAAGACAAAAAACTGCATGAAAGAATATAATCCAAGTTAGAGTGTGTTCATTTTTCTGTTTGATTTTAAAAAGAAGTTAAACAATTTTTGCAGGCCCCTGAAAGTATGATGGGACTAGGCCCTGTGCCCATTGCACCTAGTGGATAAGTAGACCATAAAGTCACCAGGCAAGAGAAAAAGACTGAAAGGAGAGATCTTCAAGAAAGGGGTGTCCTGGGTGGGAGTAGCTTGCTCCAGAATTCTAAAATCCCGATTTGAACTGCACCCAAAAGATCAAGTAGGAGGAAAGGAAGGTTGGGCAGAGAGAACCCCAGGGAAAGCCAGGTTTCAAGTCCTTGCAGAGCCTGAAACTGGTAACTACAGCCAAAAAGCACCCAGTTGGAACAGGGATCCTTGCCTTGGTCTCCTGAACCGTGCTCCTCCCCAGCCCAGCCCAGCCCCACCCCTGAAGTCAGCCTTGCCTCATCCCATCCACGCTTCAGGACACAGTGGACAAGATCTCAGTGATTTTTCTGCCCAGAGTAAGAGTGAAGGGAGAATGCAGATGACTTGTGCAAATCTTTTCCTACATATTTCAATAGATTTTACATTGACTTTCTTGTTGTTGTTTTTTTTCCTACATAAGTCTGTAAAGAAGCATAGTAGGGTTGTTGTTAAAGAGAAAATTTCATGTTGTGAAGTATAAAGTTCCACACAAGTATGACCATCATAATGGTTTTTATCCTGATTTCAACCCATCAAACATCATTCTCACATCTGAACTCTAAATAATGAAGCATGAATGTCTTCTATTCACAGAGCATTGTATAGAACACTGAACATTGTGGGATACATCAAAATGAATTAGCTGAAAGCACCACATGCTTTGAGAGATATTGTACTACTTGGCAAAAAGTGGAAGTTTTACAGTCAAATGTCAGGGTGCCAGATCTATGTAAGACCTTTAATGCTCAGCAGGGTGCAACCTGGTCAACTGGACCCTGAAAAAAAAAAAAAGATCTCAGTACAAAAGAATAGGATCCAAGCTGGAACTATTAAATTACTCCCTAACTAATACAAGAAATGGGAATGGCTCTTATTAAAATATATGCACACGAAAGAATTATGCTTTGAATCCTGGGAACCCAGTTTTAGTTCTCAGCTTGAATAGTAGGGACCTGCGCTTATGAAAAGGGGTGGTAATGGACATGGCTATTCCTGGTTTTGGCTTTTTCTGTAGGTGGCGATGACATGGATGTAACCAAGAACAAACGAGATGGCACTGAAGTCACTGAAAGAAGTAAGAGCGTGATAAATGTCATTATAAAAGTGATAAAAAATTTGGAAAAAGTAAATGATTCGTCCCTAATTCTACCACAACTACTGTATCTTTTTTTCTATTTCTTATGTTTTTTGTTCTTAGTTTTTTCTTAGTTTTTTGCTCTTTTTTTCACTGTACAATTTTAAATGTATTTCTAAATAGGCTTTATTTTTTCCTTTAAGAAGGCTTTTGTTGATTTTTTAAATATGCTTGTAATCGAAATGTGTTCCGTTTTTTCTTCAAAGACCAGAATTGCCATTTCAATGTTACAGTTGTTATAACCAGCACTTTTAATGATTTCATAATATCCTGTTGAATGAATTTACTAGAGTTTATTCAATTGTGTTCTTATTTAGGGATACAGAGTGATGGAAATCCAAAAGAATAATATCCCCATTACTGCAGGGACAAAGTTGGAGTCACACTGGTGTCATAGTTGCAATCTACACTGAAAACTGAAAACAGGCACATTTCTTTTGTGAAACTGCCCAAATGATAAATTCAGAGACATTTAAACTGTCCCCTTAGCAGCTCTAACTCTTTCATCTATCCTGTGACTTTCATATATCTCCAATAAAAAAAAAATCTCTGCGTCCACAGACTTGGAACTCTTCAGAAATAATTTATTTTTATGTGTCATAGAATCCCAAAAGTCCACACAAGAGGTTTAGTGAAAGCTCAAGGACTATTATTCAAATCAAGCTGCCATTTTTGTCTCTACAACCGTTTCCTTTTATGCATGTGATGCTGCTTCTGCTCCTTTAATAACCCCGCGTTGCTGCTAAGACAACCAAACTAATAGGAACATGCAGAGTGAAGAAAGGGTGACGAGTGGGAGCAGTAATAGCCGTGTGGGAAGAAGCAGTTGCCAGCACACAAAGTGGCGCCCCACCATCCTCTTCATCCTTTTCTGTTTTCATGAGCCACACCTGCATGCATACCACATACGTGCATATACTCGGGCCTGTGCACACATGTATGCGTGAGAAGTGTGATTTCAGAAGACAGGGGCTCAGCTAAATAGGGGCACCTTCATGTCCAACGCAGGGGGAGGCAGTGGTTGATGATGGTCACAGTCAGAGCACAAAATTGGCCCAGTTATGGTTTCAGAATCTACCCACCCCCCATGCCGCTGTAGAGGAGAGAGTGGTTCAGGAAGGCAAGAGTTCTTTATTCTAACTGGTGTTTTTAAAAAACACAAAAAACATTTATGACCTCCATAGCCTCACCACTGCTTGGCACCTTCTCCATTTCAGGAGGCAAAGGGACTGATTCTCAAGTCTGTCTTGAATATTCACCTGCCCATGATTTCACCAAGCACCAAATGTGACTTATCAACCCCCTTCCTTCGTACATCTCCTCACACTCAGGCATGGCCCTGAAGATTTTAGAATGAATTATGCGACCTTGAGATACCCCCAGATTCACAAAGAAGTTCAAGGTCATTATCCACATCACAGTGGAATCAGCTAGGAAGATGTCCTAGCCTCAGCTGGACTGGGTGACTGTTCAAAAGGGACAGTGCAGAGAAAAGTGGCTTGAGGTTCTGATCCTCCTTCAAAGGTGAATCCAGGCCTGGGCTAGATCTAATTGTTAGATGAGAGACATTATTGCATGGTAACTCATTTTTCAAATCAATGGGTAACTAACTACTTTTGGTCCCAAAGAAATATAAACCTATTTTCTAGGTACATTAAGTCCCATTGTTATTGCACCTATTTGCTTTTACAGAAGGTCAGATCAAATCCCTTGAAGCACAAGTGTATAAAAATCTACCTTGAACCTAATTGAATGTGCTGAGCTTATGAAAGATGCGAGGCCTTGCCAAAGTGGAGGAATTGCAGTGCGTTATGTAAGATCTCCTCTTTTCTTTGTCTTTTTCTAGTCATCACAGAAACAGTAACTACAAGACTTACATCCTTACCACCAAGTAAGTGACTCATTTTGAGAACTTGCTTCTCACTAAGGCTCATGTGAAGGGCTCCACGTGTAACCTTTTTCATGGGCTCTCACTTGTCAGTCCAGCAAATCCAGAATATCGGAAATCTTTTTTTTAACAGCTGTGTTGACTTTAACTTATATCCCACAGACTCCACCAGTTTGAAGTGTGTAATTCAATGGTCATTAGCGCATCCATAGAGTTGTGTGGCCCCTTTGCAACAATCTAATTTTAGAACATTTCCACCCTCTCTCCCCTCTCCCTGGCCCCTAAAATACACAAATCTGGTTTCTGTCTCTCTAGATTTGATTGGACACTAAAATATCAGAAATCTTCTCCAGGCTGGGCCTGGGTTAGGAGGAGGGAACCATAGTCAGGCTTCTGTTTGAATCTGCTCTTCTCTCAGGAGGTCGCTGGGGTTAGTGGATTCTATAATGGAAATCCAAGCCCCCAAGCTAGCCCTGCACCTCCTGGGAATCCGGTTCAGGAGGGGGTGGGAAGCCCCCGCATCCACACCTAGGTTGGAGCATGATGGGCTGCCAGGTCAAACACCATCCTCATAGAGCTGTCAATCAGCCCTCTGACACTTCCAGGGGCTGCCAGGTCCAGGGCACGGGCCAGGCATTCATAAAAGTCCAACCCGGGCCCTGGCCTCAAGGAGTTTTCATCACTTGCTGACTCTTCTAATACTTAAATTACCCTAATCAGCAACCACCCTGGGAACTTTCTTTTTAAATTCAGTAGAATATTTGCTCTTGACATTTGTATCAAAAACAAACAAAATAAGATCCGTGTGGTGCCGGTGGGAAAGGGGCCCCAAACCAAGAGGGTTGTGGGTGAGAGGCCAGGGAAGGTGCGTGAGAGGGGCTGCTGAGTCCACTTGTAAATTGTCACCTGCTCCTCATTTCTGCAGAAGGGGGGACCAGCAATGGCTATGCTAAAACAGGGTCTCTGGGTGGAGGGAGCCGGCTGGAGAAACAGAGCCTGACGCATGGCAGCAGCGGCTACATAAACTCAAGTAAGTGCCTGCTGGTGGGACGGGTCAGGGAAGGGGAGCTGGGCAGGGAGAGGGATCACCACCACTGTCTGTCACCCATTCCAAATGCCCCAAAGAGCTGTGAGGCCTATTTCAAATGGGATCAGTTGTCATTATGTCCCCAATATAAGTAACATGGTTAAGAAGCCTTCCTAGAGAGGTGACTCCTTTCCCACTGAACTACTTACTCTCTGTAAGTCATTTCTTTTAGAAAAGGGTATGCATGTCTGAGGGTTTACAATTTGAATTAACAACAACAGATCAACAAAAGAAACTTAATGATTAGGTTACTGTGCTAAGGAAATCCAGTGACATACAATCCCAGACTGTGAGTTTCCACTGGGCAAACATCCAACACAAACCCAGTAGATCCCAAAGAAATAATATTTCCTGGTAACTTTCAACTGAAACACAACAAACAAAGCAGGGAAAACACATATATACACACATTGCCTCTGAAGCTATAGTTTTAAACGTTTTACTTTATATTGGAGCATAGCCAATTAACAATGTTGTGGTAGTTTCAGGTGGATGTACATATAAATGTATCCATCCTCCTCCAAACTCCCCTCCCACCCAGGCTGCCAGATAACATTGAACAGAGTTCCCTGTGCTGTATAGTAGGATCTTGTTGGTTATCCGTTTAAGATACCACAGTGTGTACATGTCCATCCCAAAGTGAAAGGAAGTGAAAGTTGCTCAGTCGCGTCCAACTCTTTGCGATCTGTCTAGTCCACGGGATTCTCTAGGCTAGAATACTGGAGTGGGTAGCCTTTCCCTTCTCCAGGGGATCTTCCCAACCCAGGGATCGAACTCAGGTCTCCAGCACTGCAGGCGGACTCTTTACCAACTGAGCCACAAGGGAAGCCCATCCCAAACTCCCTAACAATCCTTTACTTCCATTCCCCATTCTCTCCCCCTGCCCACCCGCCCTCAACCTGCAACTGGAAGTTCATCCTCTAAGTCTGTGAGTCCAGAGTCATTTTTAAATCTTGGAATGACACTGAAGAGAAGACCCAAGGTATGCAAACAGCTGAGCTGTCCGACTCACAGAGTCTGGGGTTGTATGTCACCGGATTTCCTTACCTGCACAAGTCCTTACCTGTGGAGAGACAGTTGCATGTGGGCTTGCATTCTGGTGCACCCAGCAGTAGTCTACAATTACAGGCCAGGTCCTTAGGAAACATTCTGCTTCTCCACTTCCATGTACTTTGGCTACAGACAGAAAGGACCTCCCTGCCTTTCAGGGTTCTGGGAAAGGGCAGCAGCAGTAATTCCACCCTTATTTCTGAGCACCCTTTTGGTCACGCTCTGCTGAAGGCCTCTGGCCCCTCCACAGGGCCGTCCTTCATTAGGACTGACTGCGTGTACCTAGTATAACTATATGTCACCCTGTGAAGTGCTCTGAGGGTTTATGTCTTTCCCTACTTGCAGGTGGGAGCATGCGAGGCAATGCCTCCACCTCCAGTTACAGAAGGGCCCATTCACCTGCCTCCACTCTGCCCAACTCACCAGGCTCGACTTTTGAGAGGAAGACTCATGTCACCCGCCATGGAACATATGAAGGTACGGGCCCCACAGACTTTAAGAAAGAACCACTCTCTCCCCTCAGTAGCTTCTCTCATCGTTTGAATGAATTCAGTTATTTTGTCCTAAAGCAGAGCTTCTGGCATGACTTTCTAGTGGGCCTACTTCGCAGGCAACAGGACACATAGGACTTGAGCTCAGGGAAGAAGTCAAGGCAAGACACCCAGCGTGGGGTTATCCACATAGGGTTGTTAGCAGAAGTTGGAAACTGAAGGAGTTTGTCAGGGAAGAGAGTTTGAAAGCAGAAGGGAACACGGCAGAAAGATAAAGTTTGGGGGAAAATGGAGAAAGAAGAGCCAGATCACAGAAAGGAGGAGTCAATGGCAATGCCATTTAAGTCAGAGAGAGAGGGGGAAAGCTTATGATCAAGAAGGAAGAGGTGAGAGGAAGACATCTGGGGTCTCTAAGGTTACTGGAATTCCTGGTGATCTACATAAATCTACAGTTTTAGTGGGAAACAGACAAGCCAGGTGCAAATGGGTCTAATAGTGAACGAGATGGGTACTAGTGATGGAAAAGCAGGGTATCCTGCTTCAGGACATCCCAGTAAATGATTTTGACCCAGGGCTGCCAAAGGTAGGGAGAACCCTAAATCCAGGCCAGGTGGAGAGGATCACCGCAAGTGCGCCCTGCTGCTTGCCAGCACCGGTCTCTTCATTTAACAAGGCCCACCTCCGGAACAAGCCGCACGAGGTCAGAGAACTGCTGGTGCTGACCGCATGTTCGTTTGATCAGAGATGGGCCAGCGGCATCAGCACTGCGTAGGGCAGAGCTGAGGAAGTGAAAACAAAAAGGAAACGAAACAGCTGTCCTTTGTTCAAACCTCGTCCCACCGAAGTAGATCAGTGACCAGAAGGAAGTGCCACAAGCAAGGCCCTTGGGCATAATGTGTTTAAATCCTGGGCTGAACACCCAGGCTGCAAAGGTGCAGAAAGGACCCACTCTCTCAGAAGCTATTTGGGTTTAAGTGGCCATTTGTACTAAATGTTTGTCCTTTCTCCAGGGAGCTCCAGTGGCAACTCTTCCCCTGAGTATCCTCGGAAGGAATTTGGTATGTCCTATCCTTATTTTCTAAAGAAATGGTCGGTAAATCCTGGCAGGGATGGAGAGGAAACATCATGAGTTAACATCATGAGTTAAGTGGGTTCTTCTAGAAGAGTCTGACCTCTGCTGACCTCTTTTTCTTGGCTCTTTTCCTGAAGCATCTTAAGGGGACAAATGGTCAGACGCATCAGTTTGCTGTCAAAAGTCTTTGCTCATGAAATAGCAAGCTTCTCATACAAGGCTCAGGCTTGGGCAGATAAGCCCTAAGGCCAGGCAACAATCATAGTTTTCCCTTCCACAGGACCCACAGAGACCTTCCTACAAAGGGGAACAGGGGTGAGAATGCACAAATATCAAACATCCCAGCCCCTCTACCACAGCAGCCTCAAAGGGGCACGTTTTAACCAAATGAAACCTGAGGTGGGATCTTAAATCTTGAGTCCATAGTCTTGGGTTCCCACTCTGCATAAGAATTGATGATATCAATGATTATAATTTCATTTATTTACTTGCTTACAGTGCAAAAACCAAGACAGCCTCTAACAAGAAACTAAAGGAAAGACCTGGCAGTCTTGATATATTTAATCAATGTGATCAACCAGTCCAAACGGATCATGATTACCTTAGTTAACATTCTAAATGTGAGCCAATTTAACATTCATTTGCTAACTTAACACCCTAAACACACTGGGGCTTACATAACTTTCGCTGCCCTTTGGCCATGTGGGCATCATTTATTAAACATCCACCATCCATAAAGGTTTCTATCTGGATATAAATGCACTATGAAAACAACCTCCCCCACCCAAATAGGTCTGCCTCCATATCACAGATATTTAGCATGCCACCTCTTATATATGCCTAATATTACTTTTCTTTGTTTCTCAGCATCTTCTTCAACCAGAGGACGTAGCCAAACACGAGGTAATCTCTGTCACTGGGTTCAGTTCAGTTCATCCAACTAGTATTTTCTGAGCATCTAACGGGTATCCAGACATGAGCCAGGAAAAGTGAGGAGTGAAGAATGAATAAGCCATGGTTTCTGACCTCAAGCAGCCTGTAGCACCTGGGGGTCTCCTTTGGGAAGGGTGGATTTTTGACAGCGGACTAGCAAGCGTGTGGAGTGGTTCGCTCTGCTGGACCGTGTGAAGGTGCTAGCATCACATCTCATTTCACGTCCAGTCTCCTGCGTGACTGTAGCAAGTTGTGCTGTAATTGCATTTACACAGCGAAAAAAAAACAAGCACAAGCCCCTCTTTTCCATTGTTCCAGGGGACGAAGTTCTCTGCGAGAGTTTTGCACTCTCCACAACTGCTTGTGGATAAGGCCCTAGGAGGGAATGTAGTCCTAGAGAAAGCTGCCTTTGATTTATCCGGTGAGGTGGCAAGGAGTGTGTCAGGGCTGTGCTGAAGGCAGGATTCCTAGGCCCTGGGCATTCGTAAGGGTCAGTCTAAGCCTCCCAGGGCCCTGGAAAGTTAGGCGCATACCAACCACACACAACTTGATAGTTGATTGACGCTGATGCTCCTCCTGAAACTTAGAATGTTAAATCACCCACTTGCTGCCCTAAAGAGGCCAAGATTGACTAAGGAAATACTAGAATTCTCTTGCTATTGGCTAAGAAACCCTGGAGACAGGAGAGCAGCTTGGTTCTGGTAAAGGGGAGTGGGCCCTAGGAAGCTGTTCTGAGTCGCTCAGTCGTGTCTGACTCTCTGCAACCCCATGGACTGCAGCCCACCAGGTTCCTCTGTCCATGGGATTCTCCAGGCAGGAATACTGGAGTGGGTTGCCATTTCCTCCTCCAGGGCCCTAGGAAAGGGGTTGGTTATTGCTGATTGTGATGGCGCCTCCAGACTCAGCCTGGGGTTTCTGCTCTCAGCGCTGTGGTCTGGGGTAAGGAGAGGACACCTCTTTCTAAGCAGCACTCATCCTGGGCACACCTAGGTTTTCTGTCCCCGGGTCACAGAGCAGCCCAAAGACAAATCTGCAGCTCAGAGCTCAGTCAGGCACTGTGGGCCCAGCCTCTTTTCTCACAGCTGTTCCGTATCTCCTCTGTACAGAAAGCGAGATCCGAGTCCGACTGCAGAGCGCGTCCCCGTCCACCCGCTGTAAGTGCCTCCGTCCTGGGAGGGACCCAAGAGCCCAGGGCCCCTGCTGCGTGTGCACAGCCACTCGTGCCATAAATGGCAGGTCTAAGGTTGTGACAGGGACCCAGGGCTGCATGCAGCGGTGCCGAGCTGAGCAAGTCCTGGGCCCTGCTGCTCTGTGGTTCTCAGGCAATAAAGCCCCAGCCATGACGGCTCCGGGACGGAGGGAGCGGGGCCCAGAGGAGTCTTCCCGGGTCAGCCAGTCACTGGAAGGGAGACTGAAGGAGGGCCTCAGCGAGAGGAGTGGGCAGAGACGCGGGAGGAAGTTTCTGTACACCTGAAGGAAAAGGAGCAGGAGGGGACTCCAGGAGGTGGTTAAGACCAGAGAAGGCAGACGTGTGAGAGTTCGAACCTGGTTATCTCAGATGTCAGGGATTCCCTTGTCTCTGTTGACCGTGTGGCACTCCTGTTGTGGGTGGGTGGTTGGGAGCCAAGAACAGACCAGGAAGAGAAAGCTGGCTCGGGTGGCTCAGGAATCAGAGACTGGGACTTGTCCCAGGAGCTCAGGGCCTGGGCAGTGGGATCCAACGCCAGGCCTGACACGGTCTCACCTGAGTCTTTCCAGGCTTGGGAAGGGGGTTGTAGAGCACACAGTCTGGAGCTGTCAGGGGTGGGGGTGCCTGGGTGGTCCTCTGGCGCATGTTATCAGCAAATGTCTCCTCTCACACGTTGCCCTTGCACCATGCCACCCTCCTCTTCTGTTTGCCACCTTGGGAGGCACAGCATGTTTTACTCCACTGAATCACCTCGTTGCAAATCCTCATTGCCAGAGGGTCTGGAAATCAACTCACAGGAAAGCAGCATAATGTTTAAGAGTTACGGGCCACACATTCCTTTTGACACTTCAGAGCATACAAGCTCAGAGACCCCACACCCGAGGCAGCCTCTGCCCGGATGAGAGTGCCGCTGAACCATTTGTTTTAAGGGTCTTGTTCTCTGGCTATCCCAGGTGTGAATGCTCCCCCGATCCAGGATGACAGGGTCTTCCAGCCACAGAATCTTCCCTGTGATGTCTAATTAGGAAATATCTACTGAGGACTTTGACCTCCTTGTAGAGCCACTAGATTTATGAGGCTATTAACATTACAAAGTGCCAGGTTAATCAGTGCTATAAATTGACAAAATGCAGAAATGACAAGGCTAACCAGAAATGTCCCAGCAGGTGAAGTGGAGGCTTCATCCTCCCCAGTGTTCAGGGTGCCGTGAATGTTCACCACTGCAGCTTGGGAAGGAATCCCAAGCCGAATGAAAAACTAAGAGATTCCTTTCAGGGACAGAATTGGATGACGTCAAACGTTTGCTCAAGGGGAGCCGCTCAGCAAGTGTGAGCCCCACCCGGAATTCCTCTAACACACTCCCCATCCCCAAGAAAGGCACCGTGGAGACCAAGGTGGTGACAGCGAGCTCCCAGTCAGGTAAGCCCCCCAGCCCCAGGCTGCTGTGGAAGAAAGGGAGTAAGGTGATAGGTGTGCCCAGGCAGGCTTTTCAGGATGCAGCGGAGACTTTGCAAAACCCTGAGCACTGCTCTTCCTGCAGCGTGAAAATGTGGACTGCATCTTCTCGCCTCCATCTGATCAGCCTTCCCACGTGCCGGCCATCGTCTGGCTCTAGAGCCCAGAGAGTCTCCCAGGAAATTCTCGATTTGTCCTGGGAATGTGTTGGCCAGGTTCCCCGAAGGAAGAATATTGGGGAAAGTTGTAGTGTTTTCTGTCATTCACTCACTCATCCGATAAACATTTATTATGTACTGCCTCTATTCCAAGCACTGGGCACTACGGAAAGGCAGTGAGCAGGGTAGACTGAGGGGAAGACAAGCAGGCTGAGTGTAGTTCAGGACTCATACATCATGTGCCTGCCAAGTGCAAGGCGGGTTCTGTGGGAGGCAGAGAGATGAATCAGCAGGTCCCTGGGGGGAGGTGAGGAGAGAAGCCAGTTCTGCTATATATGAGTTGAAGCTTTCCTCTCACTACTGGAAAAAAAAAAAAAAAAAAACCCTTGAGATAGCAATCTTTTGTTTTTCAATATAAAACCAAACCTCAGAGTAGTTTGTGACCTGTGTGGCTAACTCCCACTCAGTTTATTAATAGGCAGAATTGGTTTCAGATTTGAGATGTGCCCAATGCTACTCAGGGTAACAGCATGCCCCCTGGGCCTGGTTGGCACAAAGAAATGTTTAAGGAGCGTTCAACAGGAGAAGGCTGCCACCGGTACCAAGTGGCCTCGGAACTGAGGACTTCCCTTCCTGTGCTGCTGTCTGCAATTCTACTGTAAAGGAGTCGTAGCTCCATGGCATCTGTGAAGGGGAGTCAGCAACAGAGAGAGAGAGAGACCATTAGTGAGGACAGTGCACTGGGAGGTGGTAAGAGGGGCTTAGAAGGAGAAATGGGCGGACCCTAGAGCAAAATTTACCTACTTCAAATTTCATCAAGAGCCAACAAGAATTTCTGACTCAAGAGATCAGGTTTTCACCAGCAACAAGATTTCAGACAGAAGTGGGATGACCAACTGCTGCAGTTTCCTTAGATTGAGGGAGTTGCCAGGACTAGGGACCTTCAGGGCTAAAACTGGGAAAGTCCTGGCAAACCAAGCCCACTGGGTTCCCCAGCACAGAGAATGGGTTTGTCTCACTGGGGTGTGTGTATGTTTTCAGTGTCTGGCACCTATGATACAACCATCCTGGATGCCAACCTTCCCTCCCATGTGTGGTCCTCCACGTTGCCGGCAGGGTCCTCCATGGGCACCTATCACAACAACATCACAACCCAGAGCTCATCCCTGCTCAACACCAATGCCTATTCTGCAGGATCAGGTATGTGGGTCGCGACTCACAGCCCCTCCCTGTCCTGACCCCTCCACATCTCACCCTGGAGCTGAACAGCCCCACCAGCATTTGCCATCCCCATGGCTTCCTAGAAGGGCTTCCCGTGGCCAAGCAGCCCAAGATTTTTCCACTGGAACTTCAATTCAATTTCTATGCTGATTCCTCTGGTGGAATACACACACACACACACACACACACACACACACACACACACACACACACACACATCTATATATGATGAGAAAGAACATGAAAACAAACATAAGGATTAACTGTGTGAACTTGAGAGATCATTTAACTTCTCTGGGTTTTAAGTGCCCTCTCTTTGAAGCAGTCATGAACGAGAAGGGCTTGGCTGGAATCGAAGTTCATTCAAAGCCCCACCAACCTGCAACTGCCTATTGGCTATTATGACCCAAGGCACACTATGGACTAATGATTGGTTCCATGCTGCAAAGCAGGAGCCCAAGGTTTTCCTAAAAACAGTAGTGTAACACAGTGCAATGCTGGCCTTTCTTCCAGCGCTTCTCTGCCCCTGTTCTGTGCGGATGTACTCTCACCAACCTTCTTCCCTCTCCCGTAGTCTTTGGAGTTCCAAATAACATGGCCTCCTGCTCCCCAACTCTGCAGCCCGGAATCAGCACCAGCTCCTCAGGTCAGTGCTTGCCAGCTTGAAAAAAATGGTTGCTCTTGCCTAGTGAGGGAAATGGAATGGTTTGTAGGGAAGATGTTCTTCTTGACCAAGAGCATGAGGACTTCCTCCATACACATGGCAGCACAGAAGCAGTAACCAAGGAGCTGCATTAGAAGACTCAGAGCCTGCCCTCCATCACAGACGCAGCTCAGTCCCCAAGGAAAAGGGGGCCAGAGGCTGCGCTTACGTGCTTATTCTGTGCCTGTCCCTCTATCTAACAGGAGAGGGGGAGAGATGGAAGTAAAGGGACTAAGTGAGGCAGAGCTCGCAACATTTTTAGGTGGAAAGCGTTGTTAATTTACAAAGAACTTAACCGCATCTTAAATGTTGTAGTTCCTTGGGAGTCTCAAACAATGTTACTGCTTTGCTTCCAATGCAGATGTATAATCTTTTTAAAGTATTTATTCACTCTATTTCCACATACATCATCATAGCCTATATGTAAATAAGTTATCAGCCCATTTCTTTTGTTAAAGGAATTTGTCTTCTTTCTGTGTTATCATGACTAACATCACATAGTGATGTAGGCCGTTTTTATTTTCCTTGGCCTTCTTAACTTCTGATTTCAACACTGCCAATTAACTAGTGTCCCACAAACCCAGCAGATACCAGATTCAAGCTTTTTTTCCTCTTGCCTTTGCTAGTTTACTCTGCAAAATCCTGACTGAGGAGGATGGGCTGATGTTGGATTTTGTGCCCCAAACTCCAGATAGGATGGAATACAAGAAGCTGTTAGCTAGGGAGGAATGAGCCTCTACACTGTTAAAAACAGACAACCAACCAGCCTTTGAAATACTACTGGGGGTGAGGGGACTTCTAGGTGCTTGAGTCAGAAGGAAAAATAAGGTCCTGTGCTGTTGGTGCCTCAGCCATGTGTCTGGATCTGCAGTTCCCATGCTGTGTACCGAGGCACACTAGGGTCCTGCAGAGAAGGGAACCCCTGGGATATTTGAAATTTTTGAGGCATATAGTAACATCTGTCAGACCCTATGCAAACTACTACTATTAAGTTGTGTGGACCTAAGTTACTCAATAAATGGAGCTTAGGAATTCTCTGGGTGGGGCAGTGGGGGGAAGAGCAGTGTTTAAAAAATTACCATATCAGTAAGAGTGTGGGAACTGAGAAGGTTCAGAGTCTCTGTCATATGCAAGGGCATTCATCGTGAAAGTGGTTTAGGGGGCTCCTGGGGCTGGCTGCCTTACTTAGAGGGCCTCATCTATGTACCTGCTCTCACCTGTCCTCAATTCCTCTCAGTGTTCGGCATGCAGAACAATCTGGCCCCCAGCTCATCCACCCTGTCCCACGGCATGGCTGCCACCTCCACAGGTCTGTAACTGGGGTTTGGAGCCTAGGAGCTGGGGAGCAACGCCTCTTTGCAGCTATAGCTCACAATAGCCCTTTTCAGCAATGGAATTAGAGGGACCAAAATGTCCCTAAAAGTCAACTGACCTTTCCCACCAAAGAAAAATCCTCCGTACACTGACCAGAGATGCCAATCTCAGTCAAGTGCTGGCTCAGACATGAGTAAGAGCCTTACTGGGGGTGTGTCCTCTGTGTCCCCACGTCTCATCACTGTCCTTAACTGCCCACTGTCACTGCATATCAGTGATTTGGCTGACTTTATAGTGCACCCCTTTGTGCAAACCTGGGGGAGGCAGGACAGAAGTGGCGTGAGCCTCAGCCTTTGCCCTCAACCTGCTTACTGTTCAGTTGGAGGGCTTCTCTGGTGGCTCAGATGGTAAAGAATTTGCCTGCAGTGTGGGAGACCCGGGTTCAATCCCTGGGTCAGGAAGATCCCCTGGAGAAGGGAATGGCTATCCACTCCAGTATTCTTGCCTGGAAAGTCTCACGGGCAGAGGAGCCTGGCAGGTTACAGTCCAGGGGGTCGCAAAGAGTGAACATCTCATGCATATGAAACATCTGGGGGATCCTGTAAGAGAGCATGAATTAAGCTGTGCAGAGCAGGTGTTGGTACTGTAGGAGTTCAGAAGGGAAGTAGATGTGGGGGGATGGGGAAGTCTAGGAGGACTTCATGGAGGAGGTGGCCTTTGGAACACTCCTCCAAGGATGAGGATTATATCATACAAAGTTTCATCTAAGTTGTTGTTGTCCCCATGGCTGGAGAGAGTTGATTCCATGATTGATTATTATTCTGTTCATTACTATTGTTCAGTATTATCTTCTCTCCCCTGGGGAGGCCGCCTGTCTGCCAGGGCAGGTCAGCTGCTTCTGCACAGTGTGGAGCTGCCTCCTGTGCCCCACTCATCTAGTGGTTCTTGCCTTGCAGCATACGGTGTGAAGAAAAACATGCCCCAGAGCCCCACTGCTGTGAGCACTGGGGTGTCCACTTCTGCAGGTAAGTGCTGCCTCCAGCTCCCGGAGGCAGGCCAGCACGCCGGAAGGTCTGTTCCATAGTCACATGTGGCAGGAGGAAACATAACCCATGGGTGGTCTGAGGTCTACAAATGGGACTCACCCCGAGGGCCTCTTGGTTGTTTCCAGGAGTGAGCAGCTGGGTGTGCCTCTCACCTTACCTTGGCCTTCCTGTCCAAGGGGGCCGTGAAGCTCCACCCTCCACACCTGCCCAAGGTCAGGCCCACACAGCCCAGCCCCCACCCCTGTTGGAAGCCCCATCACAAGAGCCAGGGTGCCCCCTGGAAACTGCCACACCCTCCCTACTTTCTGTGGCATCTTTATCAACTCGGACACATGACACACAGTAGCCTGTTTTCTCCGCTGCTCTGATCCTGGTGTGTTTCCCTCCATTCAACAAGTTATCCATCCAAATCCTGTTTACCAAGCACCTGCTTTGTGTGAGACAGTGTTCTGAGTGCCCGGCGTAGACACAGGGGCTTGCCAGGTGATTCAGTGGTAAAGAATCCACCTGCCAACGCAGGGGGATGAGCGTTCTATCCCTGAGTTGAGAAGATACCCTGAAGGAGGAAATGGCAACCCGCTCCAGTATTCTTGCCTGGAAAATTTCATGGACAGAGGAGCCTGGTGGGCTACAGTCAATTTGGTTGCAAAGAGTCTGATACAACTTAGCGACTGAACAGGCACGCAGTATGCAGACACAGATGAAGAGGCTAGATTCCCATTCTCACCAGGCTGACAGTTCCAGTGGAGGAAGCAGATAACAGACAACTGGACAAAGTATACAATATAATAACAGAAAATGACACGTAGTGGAAGGACAGACATAGTGAGGTGGTAGAGACAGGGATGTGTGCATGCTGGATGCGGTGGTCCGGAAAAGCTCCCCCAGCATGCAAACACTTGAGACTTTCCATTAGAAATGAACCTACCCACTTAATTAAAGAAGGGCCTGCCTGGCATAGCAACTTTGGCCCATTCACTGAAGATCCTATAGAGTCCAGGTGGGAGGCAGCCCCTCAGGCCAGCCCCCAGTGCTTCTGATGTTGACCCAACCTCCTGATGGCCAGGCCCAGCCACTCGGGGGAAGATGCCACTCAGGGGAAGATGTCTCTGGTCCCCAAGATGCTTCTTAGTAATGGCTGTCAGTATCAGCGAGAGCAGGAGCCCCTCAGACACATCCACTTATCCCTTTCTTTTCCTCCACCCTCCTTTTCTTCTTCTCCTGGTTACTCCTTCCCTTTTCCTTGCCCTCCACCTTTTCCATCCTCATCACCCACTTCTTTCCTCTCCAGCCAGCACCACAAATGTCCAGAATGATGACCTCTTGCACAAGGACTGTAAATTCCTGATCCTGGAGAAGGACAACACGCCCGCCAAGAAGGAGATGGAGCTGCTGATCATGACCAAGGACAGCGGGAAGGTCTTTACAGCCTCCCCAGCCAGCGTCACTGCAAGTACGTGGGAGCCCATGAGACTCAGGTTTTGGACGAAAGACAGTGTAGGCAATGTCCTACCAAAGTCGTATGAGATGTTTGAATGATAAAACCATAGTCATTCCATTCAAATGAAAACTGTCTGTTGAGTAATGTCCCAGAGTCTGTCTTGAATGCAGACAAGCTAGGAAAATTCCACCAAAGAGCTCCTAACAGGGTCTTTGGCCAATAATAAGTTACCTAACCACAGGCCCAGACTGGGGCAGCGGGTTAACCCCAGGAAAGCAGGGCCCTCTTCCTACCAGGCCAACCTCTACCTCTGCAAGCGGGAAAGGATGTGGGTGGGGGAGCGGGGAAAGAAGATCCGGGATCATCACGGGTTGTGTGCACAGCTTCTTTTTCAGAGGACACCCTAAAAAAGGAAAAACAAGCTGCATACACCGACACCTACCTAGTGTCAGAAGCTAACGGTAAGAGCAAATCTGATCGCTGTCCACTTTGGCCATTCCGTCTGTCATTGATCTGTCTTCCAAGACCTCAGACCTCAGCGTGTGGTCCTGACCAGTAGCATCATAAGACCCAGGAGCATGTTAGAAATGCAGAGTCCTGGGCCCTAACCCAGACCTGCTGTGTCAGAGACTGCATTTTCCCAAACTCCCCTATTGATTCGTGTGTGTTTATCATGGAAGCAAAGACTTTCTGTGGCACATCTAAAGTCCAAGTGGCATTTTTTTTCTCACCTTACTAGTCCTCCCATGACTTTCAGAACTCATGGAAAAAAAGCTTTGCAAACCACTTGCTAGCTTTTTTTTTTCTTCCCAAATACCTGGATTCTGTCCTGGATTACCATATTTCTTCACATGGTGGTTCCTGTGAATCTCTCCAAATCATGGATTTCAGGGAGCTCAATAAAGGAAGAGAAAAGTTAAGCCACAGAACATTTTTTTTATGCAAATGAAATAAGTTACAATCCTGTCAAGGTCTAACACTAAGTCTTCTACAATTTTTTTCCTAGATACTCAAGTGTTTCTTCTTTGATTATCTGAAGCTAGGTCTTCTAAATTAGCAGTTCCTTACATTTTAGGGGTGGAGGTGGGGTTGTGGAGCCAAAGGACCCTTTTCAGAACCTGGTGAAAGCTGTAAACAATTTTTCCAGAAAATCTCACATAGGCCCACAAATTCAGTGATCGTATAGCATCTGGGACTCACTCTCAGCCCTCCTGCCGGCCCATCTTTGCCTCTCTTTTCCTTCCAGTTCAGGTTAGGAGCCTGTGTGCAAAGCCTTTTAACCAAGAAATCAAGAGTCATTTCTCACAAGCACATTTATTGTGTGAACGCCATGGTCACCCCTAGTATATCCTCCAAAAAATGTCTTGGGCTTTAAGGTCACAAAAGTTTATTACAGTGTATTTTTGCCCACTGTGAATCGTTTGCCAAGCCAAGTCTTCATCAACATAATTATTGCAGTATGAGATCCGTGAGGACTGAGTTGATGGTGTTCCTGCACATGGCTGTTCCACGAGGTCCCTGGGGCACACCTACTTCAAGCCCCACAGCAGGTCCACGCACAGGCTGGACCATCCTGTGGGCTCCTGCAGTTTAAGGGCACAGCCAAAACAGTGATCTCGGTGTTTCTTTCAGGAGATGTGAAGACTGTGTCTGCAAAGGGCAAGGGCTCCTCTGCAGGTGAGTAAGAGCGGCGGGTCCCACAGCGACAGGAGTGGAGGAGCTGTTGATGGTGAATGGACCAGATAGCAGCCCCCTAGCACGGAGCCAGTGCACACATGAGCACCCCAGCTCCAGAGTGTCCCCAGAAAGCCTTCAAAGAGAGTGGGGTGGAGGGCAGTGGAGGGGTTGGCTGGGGGCCAAAGCAAGTCTCAGAAGGAGCTCAGCTCAGGAGACATGCTCACAGTCACAGTGTACCTGCGGGACGCCCACTGTCTGGGTGCCTACTGCCTGGGTGCCAGCTATCTGTCCAGGATCTGTCAACATGGCAGAAGCAATACAGCAGGGCTACTGGTGGGCCTTACAAACCACTCTCCTACCCCTGCCCACAAGCCTTCAAGGTGACCCTAAGATCACACACATCTCCAGGCCCTTACACCTTCCTCACCTGCTCCCATAATCTTATGAGAGAAGGAAATCAAGGAGTATCGGCCCACTTTAGATATTAAAAACAGAATACACTTTCACTAAAAAGAAATAAAAAGCCTCCTGGCCACGCTTTAAGTGCTGAGTATAGTTCTAGGCACTGTGGGGATTACAAAGAAAGAGCCTTGTGAACCGAGATGTGGAGATGGGGATTATTCAGATTTGGGCTTCATAAAATGCAGGAGCTTGTGGCAGATCCATGTTCATAATCAAGAATTTTAACCCTGATGCTCTCTGCTACATCCTCTGCTAATTACGCTGCATGCCTTATCTCATTTAACATCCATTTCATGAAGAAAGGTCAACTTTGAACTCCATTTTATAAAAAAAAGTAATCAGAGAGGTTAAGGGACCTTCTCAGGCTCACACAGCTCAAGCCCAGGATTGTCAGACCTCTGCTCATCACCAGCCACCACAGCTCCATGTTTACTCCAGGAGCCACAGGGCCCTACACACAAGACCACTCATATTCACTCAGGCCTGCAGGAAATCATCACAAGTTAGAGAATTTGGAGGGAAGGGGGCACGAGCCACCGACATTCACCTTACCCTTGCCCTCTCTTCCACAGACGTCCACGGCTACGACCACCGCCATGGTGGTGGGGGCGGCGGCGGCAGCGGCGGTGCCCTTGGCAGTGGGGCCGCTGGTGGAGGGGGCAAGGGCTCGTGGGGGGCGGCGCCTGCCTGGTGCCCCTGTGGCTCCTGGTGCAGCTGGTGGAAGTGGCTGCTGGGCCTGCTGCTCACCTGGCTACTGCTCCTGGGGCTGCTCTTCGGCCTCATCGCTCTGGGTACGTGTGGCATCTTCCCACTGCCTGTTCAGAAGGGCAGGAACCAGCAAGTATCCCAAGTGTGAGGTGCCAAGGGGCCCGAGATCATGGGTGCAGACCCCTTGTTTCTGCAGATGAGGAGGCTGGGGCTCCAGGAGGCCCCTGGTCGAGTTCCTGTGGCTGCTCCGTGGCGGAGCTGGGTCTCTAAGGCAGCTCCTGGTTCTTAGGGGCCCAGGGGCCCAGGGCCCCATGCCAGTGGCATCCTGCTCCAAGCACCTGCTGCTGCTGCTGTTGCTGCTAAGTCACTTCAGTCGTGTCCGACTCTGTGCAATTCCATAGATGGCAGCCCACCAGGCTCCCCCATCCCTAGGATTCTCCAGGCAAGAACACTGGAGTGGGTTGCCATTTCCTTGCTCCAAGCACCTGGCTGCCCTTAATAATCAGGCCAGACCTTTCATAGCCTTTCTACTTTCCACGTTCCGTTGACTCTCACACAAGCTCCCTTGGGAAACTTGAGGGCCAGCTCTGTCACCATGGCCAGGCTCCTTCAAGGCTCAGTTCCACTTTTGAGTAGCTCAACCTGCTGGTAGCCACAGCAGACTATCTCCCCCAAAATATTCCAGTAAAATGTCCCCGCAGCGTAAGGAAGCCACCACAGACTCCAGAGCCCCAATTTCAGCCTCCCCTGGAGCACTAGGAAGGCACTGGCTGGCAGGCTCCTGTGCTGATGCTGTCTCTGTGTGTCTGTTCCAGCCGAGGAGGTGAGGAAACTGAAGGCACGTGTGGAGGAGCTGGAGAAAATGAGGGGCCGCTTGTCTTACAACGAGAAGATGGAGAGGAGCAGCCAGGACTCTGTGCAGGGGGTTGCGCCCAGGCTGGGGGAAGGTCTAGGAAAATCTGGGCTTGACGGCTACAATCTGGAGGACATCTGGCAATTCGTGAGTGTCAGGCTGAAGACAGAACAGGAAAACGGTGAGTACATCACAGGGGAAAAGGCCAGCAGCTCCCAGTCCTGGCTCCTGTATGTGGAGTGGTGTCTGTTTAGGGCAATCCCCAGCGCCCCTCACTCAGCTCTCTTGACAGCTCTGGGAGGGAGGGAGGACCCATATTGGTATCCCATCTTATGGTTAGAAAAACAGCTAGGGAACATTGTCCAACCTGCATACTTTAGAATCAGGTAGCTAGCCCTAGCCTGTTTCGTCCTACCATACCACTGATCCCCTTCAGGTATGTGTGTGTTGTGCTTGTGTGTGTGTGACGCAGAAGATGTGCAGCTAACTCTGGCTTTGCTGTCTCTTGTAGGAAATCTCCGAGGAAGCCCTGGGCCTAAAGGTATCGCAGTGGATAGAGCCCTTTTCCTGTACTTGGAACCAAGTTTTCTGGGGGTGGGGAGTGGGGGCGGGGGTGGAAACCTTTTCTGTTTTTTTCAAATTGAAGGATGAGCAGTGGAAAGATCCTACAGAATCTGTTGGGAGGGCTGAGAAATGGCTCTACCGTCAGAATATCTTAGAATGGGAAGGGAGCTAAAGTGTCGTCTAAGAGAGGCGAGTGACGAGCCCAAGAGACACCGATGGCGATGGAGAGGAAGCCACACCACACGCCAGCTCACTATGACATGTCATTTACAATGCTGTCCACTGACCTTTAGGAGGGGATGGCCCTTGGCTTCTCACCACATCTCACAGTTTTCATGTCTCTCTTATTTTAGGTGACATGGGAGTTCAAGGCCCTAAAGGTAAATAGAACACGTACATTTTTACTTTAAATATTAGTGAGGGTTGACAGTTTAAAGCAATCAGCAAGTGCCAGAAAAGACACTTCCCACCCTCCCTGGCCATCCCCCACTTGTGATAGGACCATGAATTGCAGAGCAGCATGCAGACCCTCAGGCTTTTGGGAAGGGGCAGGGGGCTTCCCAGCAGAACAGAGCGGCACCTCTGGGGCAGTACTGTTGCTGGCCCGATCTCAGGGGTTCCCACAACAAGGACCCTGAGGAGGCCTGTTGTCTGGATCAGCCCAGGTGGTTCCAAGGCCAGGGGTACACAGACCATTCTGAGAATCACTATTGGAGATGGCAGGGTCACCCCCTCTCTTCTCAGCTTCACCGCCCTTCTCAAGAGATCCCAGTGCAGGAATTGGGGTTCCTCTACTTGGTGGCCTCCTAACTTCAGGATTCCCTGCCCCCCACACGCACACTCTGGGTCATCACCTCTGTATTCCATTCCCCAAGGCTCCAGCTTGCAGGCTGTGAACCCATCCTGACGATTGTGGACTAAAAAATACAGTCACAACTTGAAAGTAAAGAGTTATTTTGTTTGGTGGGAATGTTTAGGACTCTGAGCCTGGAAAACAGCATGTCAGGATCTCTGAGAGAACTGCTCTGAGGGGGTAGTGGGGGTCAGGCTATATAGAAGTTTGCAACAGAGGGAACAAGCAGTCTGAACATGATCAAAGATCAGGTATCCGGGTAAGGAAGTGAGCACTCTATGTATGGAAGGAGGCAAGCCTCTGGGCTCGCTGAATTCATTTCTTTCATGTGCACCCAGCTGTCTGGCCTCAATACTGTTTCCTTGTTCACCTTGCCTCTCGCATTCCCCCAGCTCCCCAGCAATCACCGTGGGGGCAGCAGCATCTGCTGGATCGCAGTTTGGGGAGTCCTCATTCACATTTGGAGGCCAGAAATCACTGATGGCTGTGAAATTTCTTGTTCATTAATACAGGAGATATTTTCATTTCACACCATCATGCAGTCAAATCTGAATCACAGATAAACAATAACTCATTCTTCACTATAAGTATGTTCCAAACACTACAAATTCGTTCCGTGTTTATCTGCAATTCAGACTTAACTGAGGGTCCCTTATTGTAGTTTGGCCATCCTACCTGAATTCCACTGGAGGCTCCCTCAGGTGATCAGCCTGGGTCCTCTGCTTGACTTTTCTTTCTCCGTTCCCACAGGAGACCGCGGGTTCCCTGGAACTCCAGGTGTGTAGCCTCTGAGGGTGCTGCTAGGGTTGTGGACTGGTGGGTCCTGGCTCCTGGGGTCTGGGAGGAAAGCAAGGCTGAGCTATTCTTGTGTGTCCACAGGTATCCCTGGGCCCTTGGGCCACCAAGGTCCAGAGGGACCAAAGGGACAGAAAGGCAACATGGGTAAGAATCACTTCTCTGTTTACTTATTCCCTCATTCAGTCATTCAGTAAATGTTTTTGTTAGGTACCTGCTGTGTGCCAGGCCCTCTTTTAGGTGCTGGGGAGAGAGTGGTGAACAAAACAGAGAACCCCTGCCTACTTTTGGGTGCAGATAAACAATAGACATAATAGATAAGCGAAGTATACAGAGGGAGGAAGTGACTGGTAAAATAGGAACATAGAGCCCAGGGTGCCTGGAAGGGCTGAGGGGTAACTGAAAATAAAGCTGGCAGGGAAGGCCTTGCTGAGAAGGTGCCATTTGAGCAGAGATGTGAAGTGGGAGAGGGAGCCAGGCCTAAGATGATCCAGCGGGACCTTCCAGGCAGAGGGAGCAGCTACAGGCCTGGGGCAAGGGTCTAGGAGCTTGGGGAGGAGGAGAGGGAGGAGGGCGTCTGGAGCCCTCAAAGGAGGCCAAGAGTCAAGAGGGAGGGGCCTTAGAGACCTTGCAAGGATATGGCTTTTATTCTCAGTGAGCTGAGAAGCTGTTTGCAGGTTGGGGCAGAAATGGGACATGATCCACTTGCATTTTCAAATTCTCTGGCTTCTGCACTGAGTCTGGGCTGCAGAGGGAGAAAACTAGGGAGGTGGATGTGGAGACTCCAGGCAGGTGTCCTGCCAGCAAGCTGCTGCCTAGCTGGTGACTAGCTGAGGTTGGCATTTCTGTCTTTAGGTGAGCCTGGCATGGAGGGACCCATGGGCCAGAGAGGGCGAGAAGGCCCCATGGGACCTCGTGGTGAACCAGGGCCCCCTGGGTTCGGAGAGAAAGGAGACCGAGGTAAGAGGTGATTCTTTCACTAGGAGGACTGGCTGCATCCACACTTCCTCCTCACGCAGTTCTCCCTCCCCCTCTCTTTCATTTGCATTAGCTGAGCACCTGCTTTGAGCCAGGGTCTGTGCTGGATCCTGTGGTCTAAGAATGGGGCATGGGCTGGGATGTGGGTTCAGGCCCAATGGATCCGAGACCACCAGCAGGGTGGGAAGTGTTTTCCACCCTGCAAATGATACCACATGGGCTGAGTGGGCAACCGAAGTGGGGGTACTCTCTCAGAGTGCTTATTTCTCCCCAGGGGATGCTGGTAAACAAGGTATTCCGGGCCCACCTGGTGTCCCAGGCTCTGTCGGTCCCAAAGGTAAGTCAAGTGCCCACACAGTGCCCAGGTCTGCCCTGTCCAGGAGGCATCTCAGAGGTCCAGACCCTGGGATCCCAGACAGCCCTTATCCACAGCTCCAGGGTTGACAGGCCCAGAGAGGGTCCCCCTCCCCAGAAAAGAGTCCCTGGGTGTCAGGATTGGAGCTGTATTTTTGGCTCTGTGGTGAATTTGGGGGTTATGCCTCCATCTCTGATAAATGACCCTGTTATGTGGCCCCTAAGTGGGCGGATGGATCTGGAAATCAGAAGTCAGACAATTTCCTTGCCAGACAGGGCCCAGAGGCAAACATTCGAGAGCTATCTATCTGGACACACCAAGGGATAGGGCCTTCTCACAGTGCGATGTCCAACTGGTCCCCTCTCCTCTCTGCCCCTGCCTCAGCCCCGGTGTTCGACTGGGAAGGAGCAAGGGGTCTCTTGATCCTGGCAGCCGCAGCTTCCTCCCTAAGGAGGACTTCACACTGGGGTCACTCCTGGGCCCGCCGACTCTGGGGTCCTGGTGCACACACGCAGCCCTCGCCTGGGGTGTACGCCCCCCCCCCCCACATGCCGCTCTGCATGGGGTCAGTGTCCCGGCCTGTGCCCGACCCATCTGATCATTACTGTTGTGTTGTCCTCCTCAGGTTCCAGTGGTTCTCCTGGCCCACAGGGTCCCCCAGGTCAGTGGCCTTCTTCTCAAAAATAAATGCTATTTCTGAGGCAAAGAGAGGGAGGTCAAAATGGAGAAACAAACATTTTTAAAGCCAAAGAAACAATTCTAAAGAAAGCCTCCTGGAGACACAAAGCTCACTTCTGCCTGTGTGTCCCCTGTGGCTAAGGTCAGGTACATTGGGTCCCATGAGACTCTGTTCTTACCCGACTTGGGGGACCAGACCCTCCAGCATTTCCAGCAGGCGGCTCCCATCCTGCCTTGCTCTGAGCAAAGCGCCTGCCTCCCCTCATCCCTGTGGGCCAGAGCTCATGCCCGGTGTCTTGAGCTGCAGCCCACACTGTCCTGCGGTCCAGCATCCCTGCCAGGGTCCCCACAGGTTCTCATGCCTGGGCCTGGGAATCGCAGGGGCCAGGAACCTAGTCCAGGATGAAGGAGCGGGGCCGTGGGAGGAGACCGTGAACAGCAGCGCTTGACTGTTACGCCAGGGAGTGTGTTTGTCTGTGCATGTGTGTGCCCAGCAGGTATGTGTGTGTGGATGTAGGCATGTACGCGTGTGCACATCCATCCCTTCCAAAGCTGGGGACACTCATCCACCCATGTGGTTTCCTCTGTGTGCAGGCTCTATAGGTCCCCAAGGACTCCGAGGTGAAGTGGGACTCCCTGGTATCAAAGGTGAGCTGGGGGCAGGGACTAGAGGGAGGGGACAGTACCTTAGAGATGCAGCTCACTCAAGAAGGAGGTCTGGGGCACAGAGGGTCTGGTGGACACACCAACCGCCTGCGCAGGCCGACAGGTGTGTGAGGGGAAGGGGCAGTCAGGACGGTGGGGGAGCCTGACTTCAGACACAGATTCTGCCCCTTCTTGTTCATCCCACGAAGGCTCTTCATGCTGAGGTGACCGTTTCCTTTTCAGGTGACAAAGGACCCATGGGACCACCGGGACCCAAAGGTGGGCTGCTCCTGCTGCTGCTTGGACACCACCACAGCCTGGGGACCCAGATGTGAACCCTGCCCCCGGGCCTTGACGGCCAGACCCTAGGCTGGGAGGGACCCAAGACTCCAGTCCAGCCTCTCAGATAGTGCTGCTGAGGCCCAGAGAGGGGAGGCAGCACCAGCGTCACAGTGCTGCAGTTGGGTGGCCCCCGGAGGGGCGAGGACATGGCCCTGAGGCCTCTCCCCACTAGATTGGACTCCCTGTTACCCCCAGCACCCACTGGTGAGACAGAAAGGCCTGGGTCAGTTTGCAGCTGGGCCCTGACCCAGGAGAAATCTATCTAGCTTGCTTTCTGGGTCTTTGTTAATGCTGAGTTCTCACCAACTTTCAGCTGACAACAGCTTCCAGATACTATGGGACCTGTTCTGCAGCCAGGGTCCCTCTTGCTGAGTGAGATTCTTTTCCTTGCTCCTGACTGATGCTTGCTTCCTCTACCCCTGCCCCCCCTCCCCATGTTTATTTCAGGTGACCAGGGTGAGAAAGGACCCCGAGGCCTCACAGGTCAGTACCACACAGGAATCTATGGTTACTTTAAAGACTTTTTATAAATCCATTGGATACTGTAAGTGGGGGGTGGGGGGGTGAAATACAGAAGCATCAGATAGAATCTCTGTCTAAAAACCTTCAGAGGACTTGCAGTCTAGAGTGGAGTATAAGCCAGCATCAGCAATATATGTTTGGGACAGAAAAGATAGTTTATGATTATCTCTGATTCTTTAGAAGAATTTACTTGGAAAACTAAGTTTTTCCCAAAGTGGCAGACCCTTTACACTACTCACATCCCTTTCCTCACTTACCTCGTGCCAACTTGCATGATTGAAAGGAAATAGTACTAGTGCTTTGGCCACAAGAGGTAGCTTTTTGTTGCCAAGGAAATGAGACTCATACACAGGCTCCTCCAGACCAGGCGTGGCCTCTGGGCCAGTCCAGGCCTGCTGCCGGGGGTGGGAGGCCTGACTTTAGAATGAAAGCAAACACCGTCCCCAGCCTCCGGTTGGCATGCCAGGTTCCTCTGGTGGGAGAGGTGGCAGGCTTCAGGGTGCCTGGCAGGGTGGCATGCTCTACCATGGTCAAACTCCTCCATCACCTAGTCCACTTCCTTTGCAGGCGAGCCTGGCTTGAAAGGTTTACCTGGTGCCGTGGGTGAACCCGGGGCTAAAGGAGCGATGGGTGAGTGTCTCAAAGCAGCACGCACCATGGGTCTGCACCGCTGCCATCGTCATCATGGCCCTAGAGCTGAGATCCATCTAGAGCTGTGTCTCCCATTCTCTAATCTGTCCATGCCTGGCAGAGACTCCATTTACAGTCTCTTCCTGGATCTGGGCATACTCTTGGGGCTCAGAGCTGCCACTGTCTCTGACAGCTTCTTACTGCTCTGAGGGTGGGGGGCCTTGGCCAGACATGGTCCATCCCCCTTCCCTGCCACCCTCCTCTGCACCCCCTCCACCCCCCAGTTCCTGCCTCCAAGGTACTCAGGTCCCTGGGGAGGACAGGCAAGAGCTGAGGTTCTTCAGAACCTGCAAAATTCTAGGCACAGCCCTGATACTCCAGGGCTGGTCTCACAGCCAGATCGCAGGGTTCAGCCCTTCGGCTGACCCTTCCTGAGGGGCCTGTCAGCCAGGACAAGAAAGCTGGCCAAAGACCCCCCATGTGGCCAGGCATTTGGCAACACGTCCTAGAAGGGTTTAAGCCCCACTGATGGGGATGTGGTGCCTTGATGATCTCATTCATTTAACAAACTATTAGGAAGTGCTGACGGAGTTCAGGATTCTGTGGTGGACAATAAGATGCTTTACCTCCCTCGAGGGGAGATAAAGCTTGTGTGGGGTGACGAGGGTCATGAGAGGTACAGGGTGCTCTGAGGAAACAGCAGAGAGACAGTCTTCTTCCAACCAGAAGGAGGGAGGAAGGGGCTCTTCAGATGGTTTGAAAAAGTAAAGATTTTAACCCCAGAGGCAGCAATATGAGTGAGGAAAGACGGAGAGGTGGCAAAAAGCAAGGGCTGGTCCCAGATGGACATGACTTTGGACAGAGGTTAGAATGATGCCTACAGCAGAGAAGACAAGATCTTAGAGGACACTGACCTCCAGGCCAACACGCATTGAGCACCTTGTGGGGGGCATGCAGTGGGGACCGTGGAAGAGCTCTCGGCAGGAAAAGAGGCATTAGGAGGAGAGGGCGGGGGAAAAGGAGGAGAGGGCAGGGGAAAGCTGTGCCCAGCAGTGCAACAAGGACGGGGCTTCTTCCAAGTCTCACGGCTGCAGGAGGGGCTGCGTGGGCTCCCCCCCCACCGCCTAGGAGACAGCTTTCGAGGCTGTGGGGTGGTTGACGGAGGAGTCCCAGGGAAGCTCCCAGAGTCAATGTAGAGTTTTGATCTGCTTTCTCAGGACCCGCTGGCCCCGACGGACATCAAGGCCCAAGAGGTTGGTCACGGAGCTGCTCTCCTCACTCCCCCACCTCCCCTGCCTACCCCTCCGAGCCCCGTCCATGTCCCAGCAGGCAGCCCCCAGCCCCCGAATCACAATGCCAGGGGGTGTATATCACAGGGAGGTGTGCACGGCCCGAGCCTCACCCCCTTCCTCCCTTCCATCTGCTGGCAAGTTATTCAGCAGAACCCAAGAGCCCCTAGCTCCCATGTGCAGGCTCGCCAGCTTGCCTAGAGGGAAAACTCTCCATGTGGCATCACTCTCTCTAGGGGAACAAGGTCTTCCAGGAATGCCGGGAACCCGGGGCTTACCAGGACCTTCTGGGGACCCAGGGAAGCCAGGTAAAGAGCGGGAAGAGGGAGCTGGCCGTGCTCTGTGTGTGTGTGTGTGTGTGTGTGTGTGTGTGTGTGTGTGTGTGTGTACCTTTCTGAGTGCATTTTCCTCCAGAAGCTCATCAGGAAAATGCTGGCTTGAGCCGGGCATAATGACTGTGGGTCCTGACAGCCCAGTCACGCAACTCAGGAAAAAAGATCAACACCAAAAGCAAGGAGTTCTAGAAAGCGTCAAGGAGTCTCTTAAAAATGGCAGTTTATCACCACTCAGTTCCTGTTTCCTCTGAGCTCTCCAGACTTCCTCAGGCCATAGCTGGAACAGTCACCAGCGGCTGCCAGTCTGGGAAAAGAAGCGGCTGTTAGGGTCACCGCCAAAGACCCAATAGGAGCAAGACCCCCAGAGCTGCAGGGGGACTAAGTCAGAACAAGAAAGCTGTGAGGGCAGATGGCAGTCCTCCGGGGCCTGTGAGGAGCAGGGGGCCCCTGGCTCCTCTGGCGGGTGCACAGATGGGGAGCGCCAAGGAGATAGCCTAGGAGGCAGCATGAGAGTCATGAGTGTGTGAACTTTCTGGGTCTGAGACCCCAAAAAGGCTAAGGACCATCCCCCAGTGGAGCAGTGGGTCAGAGAACTGCACATCACCCAGAGGGTGACAAGGACCCTGGAGTCCGGCTGCCCCCACACAGGGTTCGTCTCCCTGCACCGCTTCTGGGCTGAGGCGGGAGCTCCTCAGCCCTTCACCTCTCCTCTCGTGTCTTTTTTGTGCATAGGTCTCACTGGACCCCAAGGACCTCAGGGTGAGTTATTGGGTCACTCCCACCCCTGGCATTCTGCAGAAGCTTCTCCAGTCACCAGAGTGTTTCCACTCCTCCCTTCACCCTCCAGCAAGAATGGGTTCAGGTCATTTTACTGAGTCTGAAGAAACACCTTAGGCAGGTAAAAGACTCACAGAACAATCTAGAAAGGCACTCTGGAAGAGATGAGGCTAGATCACAAGCAAATTCTGTCTGCCTGAGCCTGGCCCCCTATGGTGCAGGGACCCACCCCACCCCACCCCCGCCCACAACACACACACTCCCCGCCACCCTGTGAGGAGGCTCCAGGCTCAGAAATTCTGTTAGTCCCACAGAGACCACATCCTCCATGGCTTAGCAGGGAGTGGGTGTCATGTCACACAGAAGGGCCCAGTCTCTCTGGGACAGCCCCAGTGTCCATTCTGTCCAATAGCTGGAGAGTGTGCACCCACCTGGATCTGAGAAACTGTCGCCATACCAGCCCCAACCCCTAAAGGAAATTAGGCAGAGATGTAAAATAAAAGCAAACAACATCTCCCCAAACAGTTTAGCGCACAGGGACTTGTTTCTAATGCTTCCTGGTGGAATGAAAGCAAGAGGCAATGTTATCAGATATAGGAATATATCTGATATATCAGATATATAGCCCAGCCCCTACTCCCCGAGGCTGCAGGGGCTGGGATCCCCCACAGCAGGGTCCATGCACCTCTACCTCCCTCCAGCCCAGCTGTTGCCCCATTTCCTAGAGATGGAGAAGGGCTCAGAGCAAGAAGCTGCCCGTGGGGCCGCTGGGCCCAGGTGGAAGTCAGAGTCAGCTGGGCCTGCAGGCCTGCTGGGCCTGATTGCAGCCTTGCTGGGTGACCGAGTGCTAGGTGCCACCACAGGGAGACTGCTGGCCCTTCATCATCCTGACTCGCTTGTTTTCCATCACATCAGGGATTCCTGGTACCCCCGGCCGACCAGGAGTTAAAGGTAAGTGGTTTTGCAAACAAACTAGGCAGTCACTAGTCGTTTTTGCAGGAGGCCCCTCTCTGGCAAGAGCCTGGATCAACAGTGGCATCTAGTGGCTTCAGAGGAAGGCTGGGAGGTTGAGGAGCCAAGGATTCTTCCGATCAACTAAGCCCTGAATCTTCAAGCCCCACTCTGTTCCCCACAGTCCAGAACCTCACTTTGGGGCCTGGGTTTCCCCAGCCTTTGATGAAAGAGGATCTGGAAGGATGCTGCCCCCACCCCTGAAGGCCTTTCCATCCCACCTCTAAAACACCCCGAGAGTGCTCCATCCCCTCACTTAGGCTGGTCCCCCCATAGTGTGACTCTTCCCTGGGACAGGTTTTATAATCCACATAGACCTCAGTGTAACTGGGACACTGCCACCCCCTTTCTGAGAGGGAGCTTTCATTCAGGAGGGTCTCAGATGCTACTGAGAGGGCAAAGTCAGAGTTCTGGGGGGAGCATCCTCAGGACTGGACCCTTCCTCATAGGGCAACGCTAGCATCCACCCCCAGCCCTGAGCCAGTCCAGGACAGGCGTTGCTCAGGGACAGTCCTCGCCTTCCGTCCCTGTGAGCCTACCATCCTGAACCCTGACATTCCATAGAGCTGCCCTTGTCACCGTCACCTTGTGGAGACCTACTTTCCAGAAACTATTTCCAACAACTGGTTGGGGCTAAGGAGTTCTTTCGGGCACATCCCGGCCAGACACATCTCCGGGTCCACAGATCTGCTCAGGGAGAGGCTGGGATTCTCCAGGAGAGCCCCCCCTGCCCTTTTCCAGGGGCTATGGCTTTCTGTCCAGTGTGCACAAGAGGTGGACATTGTCCCTGATACTAGACTGTGTTCCAACAAAAATAACTCAAGCACTTTCTCTTAGATTTGACCCCCAGGGGCTGGCAGGACACAAGCAGAGACCACCCCTCTGCTCCCCCAAAGGGGGAAATCAGCATCATCACCCCTCAGTGAGTGGATGACTGAATACCCACAGGCCTTGGGAAATGACCGGAAAGTTCCAGTCAAGGACTTTTCCATCCTCTACTTCACTCTCTCGGTTCTCTAGAATCTGTGGGTTTCCAGTCCACAGAGATTCCTCATTGAGATGGCCTTGAGAAAGTGTGAATCTGCCATCCCCTTCTTGGAAGTCTTCCATGCACATTTGCCCTTTCAACCCTCTGAAACACAAGGCAGAGAAGACATCTGTTAACCTTTACATAACTCGGGATTCCTCAGACCACAGATCCCCCGCCCCTTAACTCTGCACAGCCCCTATCCTGTCACAGGGAATTGGCACCTGAGGAGCATGGGACTTAGACTTGACCCTGCAGGCTTACTACCTCTGCTCGTTGACCTCTCAGTACTCTTTCCACCTAAAGAAATTCCCAGTAAGAGCCTTCGATGCCCATGGTGGGAGAAGACAGACTATGGGAGTGGGAAAGACTCCTGAGTTGGCATATTCTGGCCTCATCAAAAGGCACACTCTCCAACACCCACCAGTGAAGCCCCTTCGCAGAGACCCAGCTTCGTCCCAAAGCTATTGTGAGCCAAGAAGATTGACGCTCTGGCCTCCAGGGTCTCCTGGGCACAGACTGGTGCTTAATGCATCCTGCCTGTTCCCCTTCAGTTCATTCAAATGCCTTTAGCCTGAGGGTTAGAAGCCCAGGAGCGGGTCTCAGATGCAATCAGAAGCCTTGAAAATGATTTATTGAACCACTAACTGATCCTGGGACTGACCACTCTCCTCTTCCTCCCCTCCCAGGTGAACCAGGAGCTCCAGGCAAGATCGTGACTTCAGGTAGGCAGGCCCTGCAGAGGGTACTGGGCATCTGTCCTGGCTCTGTCTCCACACCCTCCACATCTGCAGGCTCGGTGCTTTGGGCAGAATGCAGTGCTGAGCTCTGCTAGTCAGAGGGAGGAGGGTAGGGGAATTTTAGAGGTGGTACTGGCCCAACCTGGCCCACAGCCCGGCCTGGTCTCTGTGCCTCTGAATGAGGAGAGTGGGGTTCAGCATTGAACGTGCCTTCTGTTTACAGAGGGATCGTCGACTATCACTGTCCCAGGTCCCCCGGGACCTCCTGGAGCCATGGGACCTCCGGGACCTCCGGGAGCCCCAGGTCAGTCTGTTTTCTTGCTTTGCCCCAGGTCAGCATCAGGTTTGCTGACGTTTGACTACAGTAGCGTTCAGTCAAATCTGAAACCTGGGTTGGAACCCAGGGAAGAATAGGAAGAGGCTGAGAAAGCCCCTCCCCAACAGCCTGGTGAGCTCTGATTAATCCCCAGCAAGTATCCCAAGCCCTGTGTGTGCTCTGCTTCCATAGGGCCCCACAGCACCACTGCAGGCTCCAGCAGGTAAACGATGTGCTTAAGGCCACACAGCTAAGAAGTAGCTGAGTCAGGCTTCGGCCCAGGTTCCTCTGCCTCTGGACCTGTCAAGAGTCTGTTCTCAAATTGTTTCCTCTTGGAAAACAACTTGATAATATGCATCAAGGGCAACAAAAATGCTAGGAGTCTATTTGAAGCAAACATCCCTTAAATTGTCCAACAATAATGAGATGGCTACAAAAATATGAAGACTTAAAAGAAAGATGTTTAAAGAGGAGAATACTCGATAACAGGCTTCCCCTAGTCAATAAAGAATCCGCCTGCAATGTGGGAGAGCTGGATTCTATCCCTGGGTTGGGAAGATCCCCTAGAGAAGTAAATGGCAACCCACTCCAGTATTCTTGCCTGGAGAATCCCTATGGACAGAGGAGTCTTGTAGGCTATAGTTCATGGGGTTGCAAAGCGTCAGACATGACTGAGCGACTTAGCACAGCATACTCAATGTGTGCTTGGTGGTTGCAACTACATTTTTATAAGAAAAAATTGTTGGCAGGAAATAAAACAAAATGCCTGCAAGTTAAAGAATTATGGGTGGTATTTTTCTATTTATCTAAAATGCCTGTTTTTTTAATATCTTTTTCAATTATTTAAAATGTGTGTAAATGAAATACATTATTTAACACGACCAGTGCAAGTATGGGCCAGCCTTCTCTCCTGATAAACTCCAGTGACAGAGGGGACACTGTGGGTGTTTAGAAACATCTAATCATCAGAGGACAGTGTCAGAGTCCTGCCCATCCCAGGGGCCCCAGTGCCTGACAGAGAATTTCTCACCAGAACAGACCACAGGGCTGGTCTCAAATTGCTTATTGCTTTCAAATAAGCAAACTGACCACTTTGGGCCATGCCTTGTGAGGAAACTACTTATATATCTAGGCACCTGCCTTTTCTTCAGTTCTCCTAGAACTCTGACCCTCAAGGTGTGGTAAAACCTATTCTTCCCCAACCCCATTTCCAGGCCCTGTTGGTCCAGCTGGTCTCCCAGGACAGCAAGGTACGTATCGCTCTGGAAGAATGCATGACCATAGGCTGTGGGGAGAGCTTCCTTCCCAGGGTGGAAATGTGCCCATCTTTAAATGAAGTGAGAGAGGTGCATCCTGGGAAGGGAGGCGAGGGGGCCCCCCAGCCCATCACAAGGCCCTTGCAAGGCCTCAGCGGTCAGAGGAGACACCTCTTCCCACCCGCTTCCATGTTTCTGAGGAGGTAGGGGTCCCCTAGAAAGGGAGATTGAGGCTCCTGGATCAGGATCAAGCTTAGCAGTTTTTACAGGCCTCAGGCTTCTTGTGACCGGATCCTGAGAATCAGGTCACTGTCCAGCAACTTAGCCAAATATCCAAACTGTATCCAAAATACCATCCGGCTCCAGATCCTCCATTTCTTCCTGGGGTGTTTCTGGTTCCCAGCCAACACTCTGGCCCCACCCACACTTGGCTCAGCCCCGCCCCGCCCATCCTCAGCTCAGCCCCATGCTGACAGATTGTTGAGTGGTGACCCCCAACTCTGTGTCCTCCCCATAGGCCCGCGAGGGGAGCCGGGCCTAGCTGGCGAATCATTCATGGGCAGCAGCAGCTCCATCTCTGAGGTCCTGTCCACCCGTGAGTACCACCGTTTTCTCTGGGACAGGTGACGAGGGAGGGGGTGGGAGTGGGGGAGGCGGCCGCGCATGGGGGCCTGCGGCAGCTGCACCAGTGAGTCATCGTGAGCCCCAGTGTAAGGATGGCCGTTTCCACCAAGACGCGGTGCTAGCTGAGAGAGAGGAGAACAGAGGGGCTTTATCAGCCATGGAGAAGAGTCACAGGCGATGGCGCAGCTATCAGAGAGGTTCTTCCAATTCCAAGGGGACCAGGGCCACATGGGGTGTCTGCACCGAGCCCTGTGGGTGTGATGAGAGGAGTCCTGGACCTCCCCGCCCTAAACAGCCATAGGGGTCCTTGGGTTCTCAGCCCCAGACTCGGCCTGGCTGGGCTGACTCCTGGGTCCTCCTGTTCCCCATCTTTTAAAAAGCCCAGGCAGAGATGTTGTGGGCCGCCCTCCTGGACACCTTAACAACAAAGACAATGCCTGCCCTGGTCCAGCAGTCGCCATGTGTCTGCCACTGTGGCACACTGAGTCTGTGCAACGCCCTGGTGATACAGGTCTTGGGTCTCTGGTTTACAGCAGAGGGAACTGACGCTGAAAGAGCTCTAGATCTTGCCCAAGGTCACAAGCCAGCAGTGGTGAGGCAGGTCTTGAACTCAGGCTTTCTGACACCGAAGCTGTGCTCCTGCTCATCACTGCCACACTGGCAACAGCCACCAGGGAGCTCCACTCAGCCCCACCCTACTCAGAGCCAAAGGCGCCTCTAGCCAAGGGTGTCTTGGAGGGTCCCAGGCCATGACCCATGACCTGGTGTGGGGGTGTAAGTAGAGTTGCTGATGATCCTGGTGAGGGGTAAGGCTGGCAGAGAGAGCAGTCTCATGACAGCTTTTACTCATTTCTGGTTTCTTCTTTCCACAGAAGGTATTGATTTACGAGGCCCCCCAGGCCCACCTGGACCACCTGGGCCACCAGGTGAGCACCTCAGGGATCTTTGGAAAGTGGGAAACCTTGGGGACGGGGCAGGGGCTCAAGGCACTTAGTGAGGAAGCAAGACCCTGGGTTCCGCATTGCCTCTTCCTTACCCTTTTCTACAAGACTGTCCATTCCAGGCTCCCCAGGACCCCAAGGCCCAGCAGCTGAGAGCTGGGTAGGTAGGAGACAATGGGACCAGAGCCTGGGCTGCTTCCCGGCTGGTTCTTAGAAAAGAGCTTCTCTGCTGCTTCTCCTGGGCAGAGGGTTCCTGGCCACCTCTTGGAATTAATAAGTCTTGGGCGGTTCTCTTATCTAGGGGAAGGCTTGCCAGGCCCACCGGGCCCACCAGGATCTCTCCTGACCAGCTCAGGTAATGCTGGGGAGTCAAAGCACTCCTGTTCCCCACCTCAGCCCCAGCCCCAACCCCAACACACGCTGTGGTCACGGGCATGTGGTCTTCTGACCTACTCTCCATGATCCCTCCTTCTGACCTGCCACCATGGATGTGTTTGCATAAACGCCATGCTACCTGCTGCCTGGAAAGAGGGTGCTGATGTCAACCCAGCCACCCTGAGAGCCCCTGGTGGCCTAGCCTGGGGGAGGCAGCTGATTCTGCCCTTGGGGAGCTTCTGGGCTGACTGGAGAGACCTAGCTCCTGTCCTCAGGGAGTCCAGTTCTGATAAAGTGGGCAGGACACATGCTCCTGAAATGAGATAAACGCTGACAGTAAAACACAGAAACATATGGAAATAAGCTTAGAGCAAACTTTAGCCCAGAACTTGTCCCTAGCAGACAATCCATCCATCCACGCAGCAGCCTGTTCATTCCTTTACTCTTACGTATTTTTCTATCCAACTTCCAACCAACCATCCATCCATCCATCCATCTGACCAATATTGATCGTCTACAGAACAACTGGTGCTGTTCTAGATGCTGCTCCCTCACAAACATCATTGCGTCCACACTCAAAACTGTTTCTTCCCTCAACAGAGACCTTCTTCTCTGGCCCTCCAGGCCCACCTGGCCCCCCAGGCCCCAAGGGAGACCAAGGTGAGAGCAGTGTCAGGGGGCTCAGGAGTCAGTGTGCCCCTCTTTGGCCCGCTGGTTGCCAGAGGAATTTGGACAAGACTGGGCAAGCTGGGGCAGGTCTTCATTCTCCTGCCACATCCCATTAGGAGCTCAGCAGCTTGGAGCAGGGGCCGGGGGTTGGTCAGAAGCTCTGCAAAGCATATCCGCCTCTGCCTTGTCCTGTTGGAGGAGAGGTGTGGGGAGCCCCAAGCCCTGAGTCTGCTCTGGGCCCAGATCCCTGTCCCACCCCCCTCCTCAGGCCCCTTGAAGTCACAGCATCTGGTTGGGACATGTCTCACAACTGTCTGCTTTCTCCCCCAGGCCCCCCAGGCCCCCGAGGACACCAAGGTACAGGGAAACCGGCCTCAAACAATCCTAGGGGGCGGGGGCTGACCTTCCGAGATCCCTGAGCTTCTGGGGTTTTGTCCAAATGAGTGATTAGAGGGTGTCTGTGTTTGAGAATTCTGTGCCTCCGTGTGCGTGTGTGCACGTGTCTGTGCGGCAGCTCTAGGTACTGCCCAAAGGCTGGTGCTGCCCCAGCCGTGTCATGAGTCTTAGGGAGCCTCGGGAGGGAGGTGGTGTCTTCGGCTGGGGCGTGTGGAGAGGGGGGCAGGCACAGCTGACTGTCCCCTCTCTGCTGTGTCCCTCAGGCGAGCGAGGCCCCCCAGGGCTGTCAGGCTCAGGTAAGTGCTAAATGCCGCCGTCCCCCCACTGGAGCCTCTCCCACCCGCTGACTGCACTGTGTTGTTGGCCTCCAGGTGCCAGTTCTCTTGGACTCAACCTGCAGGGACCACCAGGCCCACCCGGTCCTCAGGGACCCAAGGGTGACAAAGGTCAGTGCAGGCAGTGGAGAGTGGGAACAAGGCTGGCTCCCAGAGCCTGAAGAGAGGGCAAGGAGTACTTGCTGGTGCTCCAGCCGTGGGAGGAAGAAGAGGATGAAGAAAGGAGAGCCTGGAGGGAGAAAGGGACAGGGTTGGAGGGATACAGTCTCTGCCCAAGGAAGCTGTGGTATCATTCCAGAAATGAGACTGAGAAACATGGGACAGTTGTTGAGTCACAAGCTGATATAGTGTGGTTGAGCTTAACCAGGGGAGGCTTCCTGGAGGAGGTGATGCTAACAGCTTCTTGTTTCGGATTCCAGGTGATCCCGGAGTCCCAGGGGCTCCTGGCATTCCTGGTGGGCCCTCTCGAGGTAAGAACCCAAGGTGCCCAAAATTCTTCTCCCCGTCTTCAAGTGAGGTTGATTGTGCCAATAAGGATATTGATTAACTAATTCATTCACTAATCCATGATTCAGTGTTAATGAGGTACTTTCTCTACATGCTAGATTCTGAATTGCCCCTGAGGAGGTTACAAGTTAGCAGGGGTGGGAGACAAGGATGCCTGCATGATAAAGATGACTAACAATGCCGATGACAGTGATGGCGAGAACAGGGATCGGGAGCTAGGGGTTCAGGGGCGAGGAGGGGTGTGTGGGCAGTGCACAGGTTGTTGAAGGAAAGGGAGGACTCAGCCTGGGAGAGCTCCTAGGAGCTCTCTGCCACTGTCCTAGTTCTCCTGAGAAAGACTCTCCTCAGACTGTGAAAGCATTGCCTGGGCTCCTTGGTTTGACCCCAGAGAGGACAGACCAACTCAGTGGCCTTCTCTCCTGCAGGGGGATCGTCGTCAAGCACCATGTTCATGCAGGGTCCGCCAGGTCCACCAGGGCCCCCCGGGCCTCCAGGCTCCCTCAGCAGCTCTGGCCTGGAGATTCAGCAATACATCTCTGACTACATGCAGAGTGAGTGTCCCACGTCTGAGTGGGGCAGCATGCATGTGTATGTGTGTGCGTGTGTGCACAGGTGTGTGCTAGGAGTGCAGGTCCATGAGCTCCCTACCTCCCCCCTTCTCACACCTGCCCACACACATAGACTCGTACATGGACATAGAGCCCCAGTAGAGACTCATATACCCACACACTTTTCCATGTGTGGCACACACACACATTCACCCCTGTGTGCGTGCCCCAAACCGCATCCCTGCACGCTCCATGGAGGTGAGGGCGTGACTTCCACAGATTTCCGCACCAGAGCTTGGTCAGATGTCACCGACTGGGGTCTTGCTGGCCCACAGCCCTCAAGATCCACCTGGCCAAGCACAGACTCTGCCTCAGTTTCTCCATCTGTAACAAGGGGAGTCCAGGCTTCCTGCTGGACCTGCCTTGGCCCACGCGTGGGTTAAGTGCTCAGGTCACCTCTGTGGGGGAGACATGCCCTCCTGGGGACAGGCTTGACTTGATTTCTTTGTTGGCAGGTGACAGTATCAGGTCTTATCTGTCTGGAGTTCAGGGTCCCCCAGGCCCACCTGGTCCCCCTGGGCCTGTCACCACCATCACCGGTGAGACTTTCGACTACTCACAGCTGGCCAGCCTCGTCGTGAGCTACTTACAGAGTAAGCCTCTTGCCACCCCTGTGATGACAAGTCTCCTCCCAGGTCCACGGTCATTCCTGGAGCCTCGTCTCTTAATTTACTGTTTGCTTTGCCCTTTTTGTGAATGTGATGTTCAATGTTGAATTCATAGTAATCAGGCTGCTGGATCTAGCATCCAAAAAGGTTTGTTCAGATTAAGAAAAACAGAAATTATAAATATCCTGCCAATGCCCCATTCATTCATTTCCCCCCAAGGGAAGCAGCTGGGTGACCAGGCCTTTGATTCTGGAGTTATGAGGGCCCTGCTTCAGTATCAGTGAAGCAGGTGACCCGGTTTCCTTCCCCACAGCTTCCGGGTACAGCATCGGCACATCCTCCACCTCCATCTCTTCTGAAGACATCCTGGCTGCGCTCCGGCGTGAGTTGCCTGGGTGGGCAGCGGGGGGTCGGGGGGCTAGAGGGCGCCCTTCTCTCCTGGCTGACTTACCAGGCACACTTGGTGGTCCCTCGGGACAAGGAGCCACTCTCGCTTCGCTCCCAGCAGTCAGCTGGACAGAGGGTGTCAGATCTCCCCGAGGGATGAGTGTAGCAGGTACCCCTTCAGCTACTGTCAGCTTGCCAATGTCCCAGCTCACACATCACTCGGGCCGGTCTGCAAGGAGGCCAAGCTGGCTGGTCATCCATGGCGCCTCCTCTCCTTTCAGGTGATGATGTGCGTCAGTATCTACGGCAGTACCTGATGCCACAAGGAGCCAGTGGAGATTGGTTCCTCCAGTCTCTGGATTATGCAGAGCTGAGCAACCGCATCCTCAGCTACATGTCCAGTGAGTGTCTGCCTCCCTGGCAAGGGGGGCAGGAGGGCCTGGGTGGGCATGCGGGGGCTAGACATCCCTGACCCTCTCCCACTAGGCTGCACCCAACCCAGAGGAGGGGTGGTATTCAGAGCGGTTCAAACCTGTGCCCCAGAGCTGGTCACAGAGCCTGGCGAGGGAAGCCAGAGCGAGTGCCCCGGGCACTGTTCTGCAAGGACTGTGCACACGACTTACATGCACACTTCTCTAGACACACGCCCACCTTTACATGCACACACATGTGCACATGCCCAGCAGGACAGAGCTGACCTGCACTCTTCCCCAGCCTCAGAGTCCCTCCTCTGCAGTGTCCTTACCCAGGATCTCACGCCTGCATCTCTGCCAGTCTCTCCCTACGGCCCCTCTCACCCCTTTCCTGGCCCCAACTTCCATTCAAGTTGCTTCCATCCGGCTTCCTCTCTGACACGGTGTTTCCACCCTCCCTTCCCTGCCTGACCTGCATCCATCACAACTTGGGGTTTTGTTCCTCAGGCACTGGAGTCAGCATCGGGCTTCCTGGCCCCCCGGGGCCCCCAGGCTTGCCCGGCACATCCTATGAGGAGCTCCTTTCCTTGCTCCAAGGTAAGGCTGATTAGGGCTATCTGATCAAGTGCTTCAGGGCGGAGGGCAGAGCCCCTCGGCCCAGGCATAACTGATCCTTGCTCTTCCTCGGTGTATCAGGGTCTGAATTCAGAGGTATCGTTGGGCCCCCAGGTCCCCCTGGGCCCCCAGGGCTCCCAGGCAGTTCATGGTCCAGCATCAGCATGGAGGACCTCTCATCCTACCTGCAGAGTAAGGAGTGAGGCAGGCGAGCTGCTCTCAGCCCCGCAGGGGGATATGTGGCGGGGTGGGGTTGGGGGAAGACTGTACTCTGAAGTCACAAGAGCACTGGGTCCAGCAGGTGCCCAGGTGCCCAGCTGGGAGCTCCGAGGCCCAGAAGAGCTGGGGGAGGGGGTGTGATGTGGGTTGAATGAGGCTTGGGGCTGGGGGTGGAGGGCAGTGGGGAACACTCACTCTGGAGGAAGCCAGGACCCGGGTGTGCGGGTCTCCCTCTGCCTCCTTCTGGGGGGGCCCAGGCTGGGAATTCAGTGGTCCTGGCGATGGATCCCTGATCCTTCTCTGTCTCTTGCTTCCTGCTCAGCTGCTGGCTTGTCATCCATCCCAGGCCCTCCTGGTCCCCCAGGCCCCCCAGGCCCTAGAGGGCCCCCGGGCATCTCAGGAGCTCTGGCGACATACGCAGCTGAAAACAGTGACAGCTTCCGGAGTGAGCTGATCAGCTATCTCACAAGTAGGTGCCCCTGACGTCCCTGTCCCTCCTCTGTCCCCTCTCCTACTCTGGGCTTCTCTCTGTGAGAGAGTGGCCGGGGTTTGAAGGGCCTGGAGGCTGAACACCTTAGCCACCCCAGCAGGGGAAGTCCGGCTTCTTCCCAGCACACACTCCACTCGGTGTGAGTTCACATCCTGCTAAAGGGTGTCAAGAACTGCCCCCAGCTCCCACTTCTTCCTCCCCCCCAAGACCCAGCTCCCAGTAATGCCGCTTCCTCCCCACAGGTCCTGATGTGCGCAGCTTCATCGTTGGCCCCCCGGGTCCCCCCGGGCCCCAGGGCCCCCCCGGGGACAGCCGCCTGGTGTCCACGGACAGCTCCTACAGCCGGAGCGGCAGCTCCTCCTCTTTCAGTCGGGATACCTCCTATAGCTCCTCCATGGGCATAGGAGGAGCCAGTGGAGGTTCCCTGGGCGAAGGGGGAGGCTTTGGCATGGACATGGGCCGAGGCTACGGGGCCGTGCCCGAGGGTGGCATGTATGGCGGCGATGGCAGATTCGGGGCTGGCTTTGCCGGAGGCCTGGATTACAATGAGCTGGCTGTTCGGGTGTCAGAGAGCTTGCAGCGTAAGTGGGGACACAAAGCCTCAGCGGTGTGGGGTTGGGAGCATGAGAGCATCTCCACACTGAGGAGGACAGCAGTCCTGGCATCAGATGGGCGGGGACTGAAGACGAGCTTGGTTCAAGCGGCCCAGTCAGCGCTGCAACCTGTGCTGCAGGGAGCAGAGAAGCTGGGGGTCGTTTGCTTCCCCTTCTTACTTGTGCTTCTCAGAAGTGTCTGACTATGGAGGGGGGCTGAGGGAAGGTTGGTGGCTAAGCCCTTTCCCCTTGTGGCTTACCAATACAACTATGTAGTAGTAAAAGGCCTGCAATATAAGCCCTTGGAGGTGTAGACCTGTCCATCAACACGGGAGACAAAAGCAGTTGCAGGGCTCTTTCCTCGCTGCTGCATAAGAGTCAAAACTGCATTGGGAGTTAGTCAGAGGGCCTTGTGCTCCACCTTGAAGAGGGGGCCAGTGACCCCTACTCCCTGTGCCCACCACACTCTTTTGTTTCACAGGTCAGGGTCTGCTCCAAGGGATGGCCTACACGGTGCAGGGACCCCCAGGCCGGCCTGGGCCCCAGGGACCCCCTGGCATCAGCAAGATCTTCTCCGCCTACAGCAATGTGACCGAGGACCTCATGGACTTTTTCCGAAGTAAGGGTAGCCCCCATTACCTTCCCCAGACTTACCTTGCTGCACAGTCTCACGAACCAGAGTCACTGAGAACACTTGAGATGCTAAAAAGCTGATAAATTCTAAACTTTGTTTTCCTCTTACAAGTCCAAACTCTACCACTATCAACAAATCACTTTACTTGCCAAGCACCAGGGTGATCTCTAGTCTAAGGCCCGTTTCTCCCCCTTGCAGCTTATGGAGCCATCCCAGGACCCCCTGGGCAGAAGGGAGAGATGGGCATCCCTGGACCCAAAGGTAAATGGTGGCTGAAACAGCCACCTGTGGAACGACCACCCGTGGGAAGCAGCTCCCTCACCAGGGCCATGGGGGAGTGCGTGCAGCTCCTCCTGGGGGAGGAGCCCTGTACTACTGTGCCCCCACTTAGCCGTGCCCCCCTGTCCTCCTAGGTGAGAGGGGCCCTGCTGGGCCACCAGGTCGGTCTGGGCCACCCGGCCCTCGAGGGCACAAGGGAGAAAAAGGAGACAAAGGTAAGGCTCACAGCTACGGTTTGGGTTTCTGGAGGCCTGGGAGACAGGCCGCATGTTCCACAGCAAGCCTGAAAATCTTAGGCAAATGCCAGTTATTAAAAGGAGACACTGCCAACAATGTCAATTGTGTAACAATCAAGTGAACCACCAGGGGGGAAGGAAGGAGAGCGTCAGTGCAAGGAGGAGAGGGAAAACCAGGCTGGTAATGAAATGGGGAAACCCATTTAAATCAATTGATAGTCTTACAGAAGAGTTCATCTTTCAAGCCAGTTTTGCAGTGGCCACAGTTGCTGTGATTACCCAAGAGAAAGTCCCCACAGACTGCAAGACATTTTCTAACTTCCTGTTCACCGTCCCACTTGTAGGTGACCAAGTCTACACTGGGCGGAGGAGGAGGAGCATTGCTGTCAAGCCATAAGCAACCCATGGTGGAACAGCCCCCTGGACCAGTTCTTGCAGTGGCTTGCAGCACTTATGTCAAGACCTCTCCAGAGGGTAAAAGCTGGAGTCTCACTGTCTTACCGACACAGCAAATAGTCAGCTAGAACCCTTATCTTAGTCTGGGACAATGTGTATGTCTGCAGAATTCAGTCCAAGATACACAGTCTGAGACAGCTTCACAGGGTGGACTCGGGAGTGGCCATGTGCGGTGTTGTAGGATGAGGCCGGTCTCCCTGCTGTCCAGGCCCGAGCGCCTTGGTTTCTTTTAACACCAGCCTAGGAAAGCCAGATACATAAAAGCTGTTTCAGGAGCCCTTGAGCTTTTCCTTAAAAACAAGCCCAGAAACTGGAAGATGGGATTGGGGTACCACTCGAGGGGGCTGTTAGGTTAATGCTGCAGGGCTGTGCTCCCAGCTCCTCCCTCTCCTCTTTACCCTGTATTCTCTAGTCGTAACAAACAGAATCAGCTGGTTGAGAAGAAACTCTTGCAACTGAAAACATTAAGAAATCTACTTCCCTTGAAGGTGGTGACAGGGTCTCTACTAGTTACTTCTCACTGTGCATCACGTATCCACTCACTTAGGAAGTTTGATCGCAGCTATGCTGTCCCGTAGGCCCACACTAGAGCTGATAGTATGTTACACTGAACTAGGCTGTGGCAGACAGGAAGAGGAAGGGCAAGGGGCAGAGGAGAGAAGGGGAGGGGAGGGAGAGCAGACTGCCTGCCGGGAAGCCAGCACCCCTGCTCTGCACCTAGGAAGCGCGTGGGGGACTGGGTGCAGTTGGTTTGAAAGCACTTTTCAATGTCTATAAACATTTATGTGGTCTGTTAGATGAAGAGTCATTTCAACTGCAAAATCTCCAATTAAAGGGCTTTTTTCTTTTTTAACATTATGTTTTAATGTGATCTATCTAACCAAAAACTAAATAAATATAGGTGAGGGAGAGAAGGAAGAAAGGAAAGGAGGAAAAGAAGGCAAAGAAAATAGTTTTTGGTTTATTTTGATGTTTTACTAATGAAAACTTACTATGCATAATGAATGACTGCATCGTGCCTTTTTCATATTTTAGTTTTACCTAGAGGCTTGACTCAATTTGTTTTTGTAATAGTAGCCTTAGAAGCTCAAGTATTCATATCCCCGTTAATGATTCTTAATTAACCGAACTTTTGAGTGTTGTCCTAGTTGAGACTTACCCATCCAAGCTATCCAAAAGTCTTCACAGAATCTGACACCCAAGAGAAATAGGGTAAAAGCCCTAAACTGCTAACTTCTCTGAACAGAACCCAGAAATGAGTTATGTCCTCAGCTGGATGGCAGTGGGTCTTAGCCTCTTTTGTTTCATTAAAAAAAAAAAAAAAGTCAAGCGTGAGCTCTGCAGTATGCAATACTCCTGGATCAGAAAATGACACACTGTGCCCCCCTCCAGCCAAGCTGACCACTCGCCAGATGATGCTGCCTAATGTCTACTGAATCTCACACAACATATTAGTGATGAAAAAAACAGGTTATTTTAGCAGAAGTGAGTCATATGGTTTGTGAAATGTTTGAGAAAAATAATCTATTTCAAGGGGAAAAAAGGACACTAAAAGAGAGGTATATATATACATATATGTTGATGGAAATATTTTAAGCACCACTCAAAGGAGGGGTTTGCTTGACAAAAGACACTCCCTCCAAGTTAGCAGTGAAAAGGACACTCATGTGTGGTGAGTAGACAGTCTGGAACAACAGTACCTCTGATTGTCCCAGTCAGACGATCTGGAGAACTGCAAGCTTTAAAATACAGCTAGGATTTTTAAAATTGCTACAAAACATTCTCACGCAGGACAATCTAGTTTCAAAAAGTCTCAATAAAAGACTGCTTCCCAAAGTAGATTAAGAAATAACTTTATTTTTCATCTGTCAATCCCATGATTGAAAAGACATGTTGCTCCCAAACAGACAAGAGGCATTTTCTAAAACAAATTCTTTCTGAAAAATGTAGCTTGTGGAGTTATTACACTGCAAATCAGAGAAGGACCACAAAAAGCTACAGCCAACATTTAACACTGGTGTTAACACTCTACCCCAAGCTGAGGAGCAGAAGTTTTAAAGCTATATCAAAACCATGTCGGCCACAGGGTAGCAACAAGAGTGGCATTAATTGTTGTGCCTTCAACTTAAGAAAAGCATCGAAAACATCCCGTTTCCTATAAAAGATCATTTCCCAGAAAAGAACGGATTTATTCAATCAGAAGCCTATTGGAACTGGAACTAAAGAGCTCTCCTCCTCCGCCTCAGCTTTACATTTTCCTTTAGTCAACAGTATCTCGAGCTAATCAATCATTTGACAGAATTTGGCTTCTCAGAAGAGCCTTTGTCATTTCAGCACAGTGTGGAATGGGGAAAACTGTAGTTACAAGGGAACTAGGAGAGTACAAAAGGACAGTCACTTCTGAAACTCACTGATGCTCAAGAAATCAGAGGCCCTCTGTGACAGTGAGTCTCATATGCCTGAGAGCTTTGTGCTTAAGGAAACACTCCTTAGAGGTAGCTCTGGTTCTAGTTTATATTTAATTACAATTTGCTGTATCCTGTCACAGGGAAGTTTTAACATTTTCAGCAAGGTATAAGCACTCCAAATTTCCTCTTTACCCACCCTATAGCTTCCCCACAGAAAAGGGTAAGAAAAAGCTTAACTGACTCCATAGAGTTATAGCAGCTAATTCAGCAATTCACACCTAACCATGGATTGACAGGACTAGGAAAGGCAACCTGGTGCAACGAGCTGCATGAGCTAGACCTGCAAAAGTGTGGTGGCCAGCACGTCCATAGCACGCAGGGACGGGGGCGAGGCTGAGCAACCACGGGGCACGCATGGAGAACTGCTTTCACACATTTCCTAGCACATTCTGGCACAGCAACAAAATCACCAAATCAGGAACGGATTTGACTGTACTCTTCAATTTCAAAGGCGTCTTTGCCCCTCCCCAACCTCCTATGTACACTTCATGGAAGAGAGAAAGACCACTCTTCTGTATGTGAATACAGGGCCCAGCAGGAAGGGGGCAGGGATGGGCACAAACAGCACGGTCTATAACAAAACACTTTTGGAAAAGATTTATGTAACTCTAAGTATTAAAACGAAGGTTTTACCTCTACATATGTATCATTCTGTAGTCCTGCTCCCACATGAATATGGTCTGGTCATATTTGAAAGAGAACTCGAGTGTGAACAAGGAATCCAAGGGTAATTTCACAGAGATGCAAGAGCTGCTAATAAACTTAGCAGAGGGTCAATCCTTCTACTCTGAGCCTCTTTCCTTTATTCAATTCTCTGAATGTCAAGTTGAAAGGAATAAAAAGAACCAAATATTCAGACCAAATTAACTATGGGCCATAAGCTATTCAGCACATAGGATATCACTTAAATGATACTGAAAAAATGTCTACTGTACTGCCTGAAGTATTCATTTTTTAAAAGTCAATATACTGAAAATCTCAAAGGAGGAAGTGGTATGAGAACCTTCTTCCTCTCCTTCAAATAAATCATTAAATACACTGGGTAACATTATACTGTCATTTCTATCATAGCAATATAAACAATTTCCATCATCCTGAACATATAAAGATATATATATATATATTTTAAAAGGCTTTCAAAACATTTTTCAGTCCAGCATTTGAGAATAAAGCGTTAAAAGTTTTGTATACAGTAACACATTCATGTGATAAGTGTATGAATTTACAACCATACATAATATATATATGTATATATATTTATATAAAAAACAAACTTGGGCAGAAGTTAAGGCTACCTACAAAGTTGTCCAAGTAAATTATGCTTGTCAAAACAATTACAAAATTAAAATCACATGCATTTTTAAATCATCTATAAACCACTGACAAAATAAGGTTCAGCATTCAAAGTTTTCAAATTAACTGTAAGAAAGTGCTACAGATATTTACATTTTCTTAACATGAATCAGTGTTCCCACAAAGTTTCATTTGCATTTTTCACCAGCCTCAACTGTAACATAACTAAAAACTGACATTTCTACAATTTGGTACCTAGCACTCATTAATAAGCTGCAAATGGCAGACAGCAAGCTTCATCTACAAATGTGCTGTCTCACAACCTCAAAATATGGTTTGTAATACTGTTTGACCTGACACGTGCTTGAAAATCTAACCCTCAAGAGGGACTAGAGTGAACATTTCATTAATAATTACACATATCAAGCAACTACAGGATAAAGGTTTCAGGACTTTCCCACTCAGATCATGTAAATAATTTAAACATGGAAAAAACAAAACCAAAATATGAATGACTTTATCTTAAAACAATAAAAAGTCATTTCTGGTATTTGCCTAAATATTTTATTTAAATTCTTCCTTCAAAATTACTCTGAACAAATGCCTCTTTTGAGATTAATTTCAGAAAAATATATTCATAAATATAACTCAGAGCCTGCCAGCCTATGAGAGAATTTTAAACAGAATTTGCTAAGATGGGAGAAGCCATTTAACCAGCTCATGTATTACTTCAGGAAATAAGCTGAGATAGCTAAATCTATATTTTTTTAATTTGGTGAGTTTTATATTTTCAATTTGGACGTCTAGCAGCTACCTTTTATGTTTTCATCTTTCCAACTTATACTTTAGGATGAAAATTTCTATCAAATGGTAATATGAGCAAGATTTAAAAAACAGTAATGCTTAATGCTAAGGGTGTTTTGTCCCTGTTGAATCAAAAGGAGGAAATGCTATTTTAGACTGAATTGAAATTTAGTGTTTTAGGCACTATTTTATATAATAAAGCTAGCACCTTAGTTATTAGTTTATGTCTAAACAAGTAATTATTTTAGACAAATTACTGAAATAATTTTTCTCTTTTAAGAGTCCGATGCTAACATTTAAAGATAATAGATTTATTTATTGAATCAATATCATATTTTGAGCAACTCAAAATTTTTTCATGAGAGCTACTTACTCCCCAAAATTATTCCAATTCTCCACAGTGTAGAGAGCTTCAATTGTAGATTTTAGACATCACTGAGAAGTTAAGTCATGTAAAAAGATATTTACTAATACTTAAATGACGTAACAGTTTTCTTTAAATAACTTTCAGGTAACAGTATCTAAATAACAAAATTTTTAAGAGTATATACAAAAATCACCTTAGGGAATTACTGCAAGATGCTACTTTGCCAACATGGCCCAGCATCTGTCTTAGTTCCTTTCCCTTCATCATTACTAAACAAGTAAAACAAACAAAAAACACCTAGAAGGTGAGGCAGGTGATTGTCTTCGTGAGCTCTCTGATAGACTATGGCTAAAGATGAAGAGAACAGAATGACGTACTTAAAAGCTAAACCCAACCACAGCATGCTTCCCATTGTTATGATCCAGTGGAATGCAAGCTGGGAATAGGATAGAACTTGGAAATCCGGCTCTGTGTCGATGGGTTAAGGCATTCAGACTCCCCGGTCATTTTAAAGAACACTTCCTGTTCCTGTAGTTTCCTAGCAAACTCTTCTTCCAGTGTCTTAAAAAGGAAGGGAGAAAGAAATAATGCACTAGTATTACAAATAGAATTTACTCTGAAACAGTCAAGATAAAATTATTTGCCCCAAAGTCTTTGTATGTTATCCTAACGAAGAAGACACTGTTCAACAGCTAGGACCACAGGCTGCGCAGCTCTGGGTTCAGGTCTTGGCTCAGCCACATGAAACTTCAATTACTTCTCTATATTACAGAACCATTTCATTCTTTTGCTGTGAAACAGCGATAACACCATCTACCTCACTGGGTTGTTATATGAGGATTAAATGTGTTAATAATGCACTTAACCCATATTAGGCACTCAACAGATGGCACTTATTAACTACTATCTGTTTCTTCCACATGGAACTTCAGCATTTTCTATTTTTTATTTTGATTGCTGATACGCATGTCTTCTCTTCCACACTGAACCACAGATTAAAGGTAAGACCTACGGCAGATTCATCTTCACACACAGTGTGGGACAACTATGCTAAGTACTTGCTAAGTATCTGAGGTAATCAGTTACTTTGTGGACAAGTGACTCAGGAGAAGTCCTGCTGCAGAAAACAAAGTACAGGAAAGCTTCTCAGGAAGACCGTGAGCTTGGTTTCAGTGGAAAGAGAAGAATTTGACAGACAGGATGCAGAAGACACCCCAGGGAGAGTGAGCTGACCCAGTGCAGAGGCAGGAAGCTGGAGCTGCTGTGAGTAACGGTGAGCGTACCCAGCACTGGACCAGGAACTGGGAACAAGGTGGCAAGCAGGAGGCAAGTCAGGAGGGCTGACGTGGCCAAAGTGTGGCACTGTGAAGGATTCAAAGTCCAAGAGAGGTGTTTACATTCTGTTCTGATGAAACTAAAGATTTACCAATACCACGACGACAGCATCAGAGATGCTCCTGAGGATAAACTCTGGTGACGGCAGCCAAGGAGGAAGAGAGGAAAGGGAACAAGATCCCAGACGGGCCATTAGGACATTACCAACAAAGGGAGAGAAAGATTAGGAAATGGGAGTCCAGGTTATGTGTTATTTGCCTGAACGTGGGGTCTGATGGAAATGAAAGATAATTCAGCTTTCTAGCCTAGATGTCAGTTAAGAGGACAGGAATATCGGGAAGAACACCCGATGGTGGGTAGGACTGGAGAGAGGGGAAAGATGAGATGGAGATGAATTAAAAGGGTTACTGAGTTCAGTTTTACCTCCACTGAGTTTACACTCTTTAGTCCACACTGAATAACATTCAACAGGCACATACTGATCATTTACAATGTGCAGGAACTGTTCCAGAAACTGGGTTTGTAAGAGTGAACAAAGCTATGATGCCCCTGCCCTCAAGGAGCTTATATTCTGGTGAGAGAAGACAAACAATAAAGAAATGTGGCTGTGGGGATAAATATTATGAAGAGAAACAAAGAAAGGTGAGGGGACAGAGGAGTGTTCAAGGTGCGCACTGAAGCTATTTTATGCCCAGTCATCAAAAAAAGAAACCTCTGATGAGATGATAATGGAACAGAAGAAATAAAATGAGGAGGAATGGAACATCCAGAGGGGACATGGGAAGTGAGAGCATGAACCCAAAATAAAAACAATAAAATTACAGCAATAACAAACATTCACTGGATCCTGACCAAATCTTAAGTACTGTACAAGAACTGACAAGTACTGTCCACACACAGCTTGTTTACTGTCTTAACAAGGCCAATTAGGGAGGCAGTAACATCCTCATTTTACACATGAGGAAAACAGGGCTCAGAAGTGTTAAGCAGAAAAAATTAACCAGTGTCAGCATTGAGACTCGAACCCAGACTTGCATCACTTTAGAATTTGTATTCTATACAAGTTTTGGAATTGTCCTTAAACATGTCCTTCAGCTTCCACAGCTGAAGCCAGGACAGTCTACAAGATCATCATGCAAAGAGCAGAGGTTAGACTGCAAAATGGGAAGTGTCTGCCTTTCAGGTGACTTGATGACAAAGAAAAGTGATTAAAAAAAAAAAAAAGCACAGAGAAAGAAGAGACTACGTCACAAAGGCCAAGTGAGATGAGACTTTTAAGAATAACAGGGGGATAATGCCACTGGACTGTGACCACTGTCAACCAGCTCAGCTGGGGAGGAATTTAAAGCAAAAGCTAGACTTCAAAGGGTGAAAGGAGGAACTGGAGAAGGGACTTCTCACTTTCATCCCTGTGTGCACCCTTTGAATTCAGAAACACATGAATGTACCACCTATTCAAAAACGTAACAATAAACAAAATTCAAGTTAAAAGGCCACCCTTGGTCAGTTCTAGAAAGTTTTATTAGCACATGGTAGGAGGTAAATATTATTCCCTTGATTAACTGACTGGATGAATGGAAGAAAGGAATGGTTGAAATGTATAGCAGGCAGGAAGCCCAAGAGAAAATAAAGGTTTAAGTTTGAAAGCTAAGAGACAGAGTCATATAAGGAATAGAAAAGACAGAGTTCAAAGATGGTTGACCAGCTGGGCCAGGCTAGCAGGGAGTCAAGCGCACACAAGGAAGACAGCTGGCTGGCTGTGGGCTAGGAAGCCTTTCTTACTTCACTAAACTGTCAGTGAACACAGCGCGTAAGGGCCTTATAATCTGGCTCCAGTTCACCCATCCAGACTAAGCTGTCATCCCTTCCTTCTCTCCCTCCCTAATGCCTACACACAGGCACACGCTCCCTCTCACCCTACCATGACAGGGAGCTACATGAGATTCCTGCACACATCCTTTTCACTCTTTCTCTTCTCTGTACTTACATTGCCCCATCCCACTCCAATCTGTCTGTCCTCTCAGCAAGCTCTTGCTCATCCATCAAGCCTCATTTGGCTCACAAGGCGTGTCCTCTCGCACGTCTCCCGCCTTCCCCGGGCAGACTGGAGCATTCCTCCTCTGTTGCTGGCATACTGTGCTACTCTGCTCTGCACCGGGCACTTACCTCCTTCAGAGAAACGCCCCTGCTGATCTGCAGCTGCTTGTCAACTAGACTCTGAACCTCTGGGACTTGGACTCCTCGTCTCTGTGTCTCCCGTCCCTGACACATATTAGGTAAAGGGCCAACAGCCAGGAGGACGAATGCAAGTGTATTTTAATTAAAGCTTTTAAAATTACCTTTTTCCTAGGTCTCAATTTCTCTCTCCATTCCTTTAATTCTTGGCTGTGTTCCTCATCTAACTCCTTTAGTTTCTGAGTCTCATGTTCAACCAAGAGGTGACATTTTTCATTCTGAAAAGAAAGTTTGAATTAAAAAAATTTCAGATCACATTAGCAATTTTTCACAAATACAATTATCTTCCAAAACAAAAAAATATATATATCCATCAAACATAAAGCTATTACTGAGGTTGAAATTCTCTTCTAACAACCAAGGACCAAGAATTATGAAATGAGTCATAGTTTCACTTTGGCAAGTTTAGAGACTAGATCTGTTACTTACCATATAAAAAGAACTTGACTAGAAAGAACTAGTTTGTGACCCTGTATGCGAGACAGCAAAAGAGACACAGATGTGTACAGCGGACTTTTGGACTCTGAGGGAGAGGGAGAGGGTGCGATGATTTGAGAGAATGGCATTGAAACACGTATACTATCATGTAAGAAACGAATCGCCAGTCTATGTTCGATGCAGGATACAGGATGGTTGGGGCTGGTGCACGGAGATGACCCAGAGAGAGGACATGGGGTGGGAGGTGGGAGAGCGGTTCATGTTTGGGAACTCATGTACACCCGTGGTGGATTCATGTCAATGTATGGCAAAACCAATACAATATTGTAAAGTAAAATAAAGTAAAAATTAAAATTTAAAAAAAGAAAAAAAAAAGAACTAAACTAGAAAAAAAAAAAAGAACGAATTAGTTTGATCCTGATTTCCCATTCTAAGGTTTACTCACAAAACTGACACTTCAGAGGGCACCTTGCAAGCATTTTATCCAATGGTACCAGAACACGGGATTAGAAACTATTTTCTGCTCTAGAAAATTAAGTATATACAATATCCACAATGTATATACACTACTTTGAAATTGTAAACATTTTAGAAATTATATATTAGGAGAAAATTTCTCATATACTGATCACTTTTTTCAAAAACCTTGCAGAAAATGAACTATTTATCCTGAGATAAAAAGAATTTTAAAATTCAGAATGTAACAAAATAGCCTACATCATTTTCAAAACTTTGTTCACCTTCTTTGCAAAATATACTACAAATTCTCAACAGTATTTTTGAAAGATGCAACTTCTTATATCATAAGTTAGCTTCATGTTTATACTAATCATGGCTGTAGAAAATCTCAACAGGTGCCTGTGATACTAAACTGATCTTCCTTTGGGTCTACAGAGGAAAGAAAACCTTTAAGTTCTGGCATCTTCTCAAGCCATGCGGCCTGCTGTGAGCACCTAGCACTTCCTCAACGCCAGCCACCGGCGCTGCGCCTCTACTGCCAGCTCTGCTCTCTGGCTTCTGGAGCTGACCTGCAGCTGATGCAGCTCACGGACGTTGGCTTCACACTGCAGCTGAAGATCCCGCATTTGATTTTCATGTTTTTGATGCTGAGCCATTCTCTCATTTTTCTGCCTCTTTTCTTCTTGAGAAGCGAACTATAAAAAAGAAAAACAAGATAAATATGGTTAATAGGCAATGTAATTTCTGCATCTTCCAAAAGTGTAATTAAGGAATTTTACAAAGCTTAAAGTACAATAAACTAAAGCTACAAGTAATAATACGCTAGGACTCAAAGCTGGAGTCTACATCATGGCTTTGGTGGGGGTAGGGAGGCAGGCAGAGATTGCTGATTCAATCCTTGTTTCTCCTATCTGCTTAGTGACCTCAGTTAATCTGTGTGTGGGAACTGTGACTACAGAAGTACAGTGAGGCCGTATGTTTGATTGTAAAGCTGGTCACATCGCCTTATTCCCAGGGCCGGTCTTGGGATTAACCTAGCCCTGGATCTTGTGTGAGGCATGGGAGACAGCAGCTCTCAGTGGCCAGCACTGGAGGAGAGGGAGTTAGGACACGCCATGTGTTTACAGAGCCTAAAGTGGCTCCAATGTTTACAACACAATTATGCGGTACTTCTAAAGACCATCCAAAACTTCTATATCTAAAAGAAGACGACAGTAATCTGCTTACTTACTTGTTTAATTTTGTCACGGTCCTGATCTGGCGTTGCTGTTGAGTTAATTCTCAAACTCTTCTTAAACATGGCCATTCGCGTCTTGGCTTCGCTACGCTGAATCTTAGGCAGTCTTGCTCTTTCTTGAGTCTGTCTGCTTTTCAGCTCCTCAATAAGTCGCTGATTGTAACGCTGCATTTGCTCTGTTTCCTGAGAAAGTTTCAGAATCCAGTGATACAGAGAATTTAATACCCAGTACCCACAAGTATGCTCAAACATGTCATTTTGCTATTGTTTCCCAAATTATTCTCTCCCTTGTTACATACTGATCAATAAAGCATTAGGCCAAAAAAAAAATTTTATAAGAAAAATAAAGCTAATAGTAATAAGAGTCTTATGTTAACTCTCTTATACTAAATACAGGGAGTCCACATTTTTAAGATATCTGAATTAAAAAGGAGCCAAAATAGCTACCTTTGAGAGACAAGTTGAAGACTATAATGTGTAACAGGTCTTTAAGCACTGTTTATTAGTTGCCTTTCTTGGAATTTGTAGAAAAGAAGTTTGCAATAATGATCAACATATAATTAATTACTCCAGATTTCATCAAAGAAATTTTAGGACAAAAGAAAGAAAAGATACTTAAAACTTATTCTGTAAAATATGTAAGTTTCAAAAATAAACAGCTCTGCAAACTTTAAAATGAACAAAAAAGTGAACAAATTTCCTTTCATTAACCTTCTCATGGCGCTTAAGTAGCTGGTGTCTTTGCATAAAATACTGATCTTTAAGTTGCTGTTTGAGCAGCTGGTGTTTTTCTTGTAAGTGTCGTTCTTCAAGCTCCCAAATCGCAGCTTCTCGAGCTGGAAGAAGAAGGTAATTTTCAAAATGTCACTTTGCTCTTTTCATGAATGTACGCTGGTCCTTGTTTTAATATTTACATAAAAGTGTTCTAATACACTAATTAATACACACAGACGTTCTGAGCTATAAAAGAAATATTACCAATGTAAAGATAATATCCATTACCACTTTCCATTCTGTTCTAATGTCCTGTAAACAAAGAATGCCCCACTCCCAACACTAAAATTCCATTTAATCATCTCAATGAGAAAGAAAAAATACCCAAAGTATTTGTTCGAGGAAATAAGTGCTTAAAATTCCATTCTATCATGTAGCCAATTAAGTATACCATTACAGGGTATAAGTGAAGTGAAGTGAAGTCACTCAGTCGTGTCCGACTCTTTGCGACCCCATGGGCTGTAGACTACCAGGCTCCTCTGTCCATGGGATTTTCCAGGCAACAGTCCTAGAGTGGATTGCCATTCCTTCTCCAGGGGATCTTCCCAACCCAGAGATTGAGCCTGGGTCTCCCGCATTGTAGTCAGACGCTTTACCGTCTGAGCCACCAGGGAAGTCCTTACTAGGAGCACCTAAAATTACTTAGGTGTATTTCTAGCATCACCTGGACAAAAAGATTTTTTAGGGGTTCTATGTTTACTTCACTTTTATTGTTCACTTCTATTGCCATGAAGGAATTCTGTCTTGCAGTTGTTCTGAATTGTATACAGTATTTTCCTCTTATTTACCTTTTTATCTTTCCCTCTACCACTCTAGCAAAAGAAAGCATTCAAATAATTCCCAGGTATATCTCTGCAATGTTTCAAGACATATCATGTATATACATATGCCACATATTTCATGTACCTCTCATGAGCTGCTGCTTGTTATTCAGGCACTCTCTTTCAATATTGGCTAACTCTGCCTTCTGCTGTTGGATGATCTTTTTCAGAGAGCCGTCTAATTCTTGTTGTTGTTTCTGAACAAACTCTTGTTCCTAATAGACATGGTTAACCATCAGTTAGTAAGTATCTATGGTGCAAAACATCCATTTATCTATGTGGCTGTATGTATCAGTAATTAACAAGATTTCTGAACCAAGTTTCTAAAGTTAACTAGATTTAAAAATCACCAAAATTATACAGTATAGGCATAACATATATTTGTCACCCAACTCAAGACCAGAAAGTACTAGAATATTTAATATTGTGAATCACTACTAAGAATAATACATACAAGAGAAGTCTACATAAACTACTCATAATTAAAATGCCCAATTATGCTGACATCTTTGAGAAAAAAATAAATTTACACCTTCTAAAACTGACTATTCATCCTCTAGAGTGTGGCTACAATAAAAATGAAAAAGAATGCCTTTTAGGAAGAGAGGCAATAAAGAACAAACAAGTAAAACGGAGCCGGGAATTTTAAAGTCTGTATTTTTCTATTAACAGAGTTAGGAAGCAACACCATGGCTATACTAACAGAGAAAGACAGTTTCTGTGTCTCCAGCCTGTGCATAAAAAGAGCCACACTTTAAGGACTTAGTGAGAAATAATGCTTTGCTAGAGAAGCAGGAACTAGAAACAGGAAGAGAGCTACATTATATAACTCTACAAACAAAATTCCTTACAATCAGAGAATTCCACCAACATGTTTGGGAGTCACTCATTCAACAAATATTTACTGAATACATACTATTTGCTCAAATGCCAAATTTATGCTTTTTTAAAAATCTCTCAATTATTGTATAAGGAAAGGAAAGGTTAAAGGGACTTATGGTTGCTATGCTAGATTATACAGTTGTGGACGGAACAGTAACAATACCCATATTGAAGAAATGCAAAATTTGCAAGTAACCAATTGGATCTCTATCCCTCATTTGGCAGTTATGGTAGCTTGTGATTAATTCAAGGGATATTCTTATCAATTTGAGTGTGGATTTAGAGATTTAGGGTTGAAGCAGCACTTCACTTATAATCCCTTCTCTTGCATATCTAAGAGATGATAAAACCTCAGGATTCATTTTGGAACCATTTTTCAGGCCTTGGACAGAGTCTGGCAGCATCTGGATCACTACCAGCCTGGTCTTCAATGCAGAGTGAGCCTAGCAGTGTTCCTCAAGATGCTTCTCTTACTACTGATTCTCTGGAAATGAGAATCTGGTCTCACCATCCATGACATCCTGTTAATTTGTCGTCACGATGCTGCTGTCTCGTCTGCACTGTGATTTGTCTTTTAGCCTGAATACAAATGTACAGCAGCAGAAAGACTAGTGAACTGTTTCTAAGGAGTACAACTTCCAGTAGAGTTTTGTATCGATTATGATCTTTTGTACTGGGGACAAGAAATGTATTTATGTGTCATTAAAAAAGACACAATGTACATTGTCAGTTTTGTAGATAAAATTAATGCTGAGCATTTATACAAAAAAAATTTCAAATGCCAACTTGACTACAGTCACATAACTTTATCATAGCAAAAAAGAAAAGAACTCAATGACTATTACAAAGCTAATTAGATTTATTTAATAAGATTGCAAAATCTCCATCCTATCTTATAAGCAGTTATAACAAAATAAGTTGTTCAAGCTTCTCTTTTCTTACAGTAAATATCATTTATAATAAAATTAAACTGATTCTCTAATTTCACTGTAAAATTTCTATATGTAAACTTGTTTAATAAACAATATAACCTGCAGATACATCAAAAATTTTATTTTGATCAGTATTTTTATCATTAGTTTGCATATATAACTTAAAAAAATATGTGTGGACAAAAACAACTGGTCCAAATTATCATAAATATAAATATTACATTTAGACAAAGAAATCAAGTATAAAAGATTGGATGAATAAGTACCTATGTGAAAATAAAAAGGTGAACACAGTGAACCCTTCAACAACACAGGTTTGAGTTGCATGGGTCCAAATAAAGGTGGATTTTTTCACTAAATATGTCCTAAACATCATGTGGTTGGCTGACTGTGCAGATGTAGAACTGTGATGTGGAGGACCAACTGTAAAGTTTAACGTGAATGTTCGATTGCATAGAAGGTCAGAACCCCAAAACCCAAACTGTTGAAGGGTCAACTGTATAAACCAGTGCCATTAAAAAAGTGAATGTGATTTCTTGTCAATGCAATTTTTGGTTATATTATTGTATTTGTCGAAATTAAGTAAGAGTTCAAAGAAAACCTTTTTCAAGCACTTAATAAATGCTGGGGTCTGTACATGGTTACTAAAATCAATAAAAGACAGCATTCCCTTCAAGGAGCTTCCACTCTATTGGTCCCAATTTGGTTTTATCTGTCAGTCCCTATAAAGCATAGTGGGCCCCTTCCCTCAGTAACATACTTTCAAAAGTTCCAAAGTAAACCACAGAGAACGCAACACAAGGAATAAAAGGATCCTGAAATGAAGATTCAAAGTGAATGACAAAGAACTGCAGAAGCAAGCCCTGAAGTGACCAGTGTATAAGAGGGAAAAAAAGAGTGAAGACTGTTATCTAGAAGCTGGCAGAACTAGCACCATGCTCCTCCAGAAGATAAAACGAAGATCAACAGGTAGGAATAGAGGCACATAAAATGGAAATGTTTCCTCATCTTCCGAGTTTGCAAAGACACCAACTGCCTTACTGAGCTATGGGCTTGAATAATTAAGCAGAGTGTGGATGATTACACAGCCAAAATATTTGCAACTGATTTTTTATATTAAAGCTTAAAAGTACCTAAAAGGGTCCCTTATTCATTAGGTATTCTTTATATTGATTTTAAATATGGTTAAGATTTGACTTCCATCACAGTCATCTATCCTCTTTCTCAACACCAACATAATTAACTCCTATTTATTGAGCCCTTAGCAGTAGCGGCAGTGTTAGTCACTCCATTGTGTCCGACTCTTTGCGACCCCACAAACTGTAGCCCGCCTGGCTCTTCTGTCTATGGGATTCTCCAGGCAAGAATACTGGAGTGGACTGCCATTCCCTTCTCCAGAGGATCTTCCTGACCCAGGGATCGAACCCAGGTCTCCTGTATTGCAGGCAGATTCTTTGCCATCTGACTTACAGGGAAGATCAACGGGTTCCTTACACGCTAATTAATATATTTTATTATCATAAAAGAAATGAAGATTTACTATCACTGAGCTTTCATTAAAGTTCCTAACTTCAAAAGCCAAGTATAATCCATTCACAGGGGAACCTGTAGAAGTTACTTAGGATCTAAAAGTAAAGTGATCTTAACATTCCAAAAAAACTGCACAAACTACATTCACTTTAATAAAATAACAACAGATCAATTCTATCACTAGGAGTAACATTTTCAAAATGGACATATAAATTGTAAAATGAGTGCCCTTTAAATGCGCAAGTTTTAATTCTGATAACGGAATTTTATTAGTCCAATAACGGTAAACGTTAAAAATACAGCTTTGGGTTCTAGGAAACTATAAGGAAGAATTATGATATGTGGGGCTATTTGAATACAGAATTTGATCATTTTAACTTAAAAGAAAAGTGTAAAATGGTAATGATCAGAAAAGTGTTTGTAATTCATTAATTCCTCCCTCTCATCATAAAATAACATTTTGCTTACTCTTTTAGAAAACGAGAGAGTCCAATGGCTGTCAATAATAAAGAAATAAGTAATTTCAGGAGAGGGGGAAGAAGGGGTTGAAATCAAGCTGTATTCTATCTACTCCAGTTGTGTATATCAAACATCACAAACAGAATTATAGTGTTAAATAAGCTACTCGTTCCCCTATAGAAACTGTGAGAAAGAATACAGCCTGGAATTCCACACTTAATTTAAAACTGCAACATGGAGAATAGCAACCCACTATGCATAATGGGACAATTTGAATAGTGAAAACTAAATGGAACTGAAATCACCACTTTCAGCATGGCTTTTCTGACCATAACCATCATTAAAATATCTACATAATCATATATGCAATCAAAACGTCACTTCACACGAAGATAAAAATCTAATCACAGCATTCAATTTCTCACATGTGCAAAAACACAGAAAAAACTACTGGGAAGACATTTCTTGAAAAAAGATGAAAATCTCAGATTAAAATCTGTGGTGGAGTAGACAGAAAAAAGAACACTATAGTAGACGTGTTCTAGTTCCAGCTCTACCACTAATCTCTCTTGCAACTTTAGGCAAATCACTTAGCCTTCTGTGCTTCGATTTCTTCATCTGTAAAATGGGTACACTCCACCTCCGTATTAGGGGGTTGGCAGTGAGAATTAAATGTGAACACTCTTCAAAGAATACTGTACTATAAAGTTCATGTCGGGTTATTACTACTGACATTGTCATTTATCAATCTTCTAGATTTATAACAAGTGAAACTAACAGTGACAAGGCACATGTGAGCCAAAGAAAAGCAGGTAGAACAGACGGCATCCTCCTGCAAGGCACGGGGGACTTACGTCCTGCATTTGGGCGTTGAAGACTGCGCAGGACGACAGCTGAAAAGAGTGAATCATGGCCTGAGCAACGCCCTGTGGGTCAGAATACAGCGCCTCCCAGGTGAGAACAGAGCGGAGAGACTTGTTGTAAATGGAAAGAGTAATTATATAAATGCTGAGCTTCCCGAGGCCTGGAGCAAGTCAGTTAATAAAAGGGCCTGTACAATGAAGGATTTGAACTAGATCAGTGGTTTCCAACCTCTAGTTTGCTGCTGTTGTTTTTTAAGCCAGCTGAACTCTCCTTTAAAAAAATTCGCCAAAAAAAAAATATCAGTTTATAAAACAGATGAAAAGTGGTACTGCTCTGGACGTAGGGGTACAGAGCTCTACTGTTCTCATTTCTGAAGAATTCGCAATGTGCTTCTTCCAAACTCAACAGCCCCTGGGAGTACAGTCTGAAGACCACTGGACTAGATCATCCAATAGAGTCTAGTTTCACGTGTGTATGGTTCTTATCCATAGTCTTTAAAAAGTTTACAATATTAGGCTCTGTAATCTAGCATCTTCATCAAAAGCAGTAGCTAAATATAAATACTTCTGAAATCAGTTAATTACTAAATTTGTCATTAAATTGACAGAAGGAAATTTACTACTGATTTTAGCTTTAGTCGGAAAATACAGGCTGGCATCGCAAACTATATGAAAAATCACCTACAAAGTTTTATTAAAGCACTATTAAAGCACTGGATTACCTGATTCAGTCAACACTAAATTCTTACTTTTGACTCTATAACAGAGTCTGACACACTGCCTTTTGGAATTAAACTCCATATCCCTTCACAAGTAAAACCAAATTGTTGTTCTGGAGTGAAATCCAAATTATCCAAAAACAGATGTGGGGCCAACAAGGACCTCCCCTTCAGCTGTCAGTAAGACATGGCCAGCGACCACTGGCCCAGCCAGTAAGAGTTCAGACTACGCACATGACAGGCAGCTTACGTACGAGGCAGGATGACATGGCGCAGTGTGTGAGACAGGGAGGCAAACGTGCCTAGATGGGAATTCCAGCCCCAACATTAACCAATGTGTGAACCTGGCGAGTCACTCAACCTCCTGCGCTTTCGCTCCCTCACCTGCAGAATGTGGGTCATACGGGCAACTACCTCCTGCGTTGTGAGGTTACACGAGTTCATACGGGTGAAATCAGTATGACACACGGTAAACACTGTGTCTGCTATTACCACCTTGATGACAGGCATGCCTTGGAGATATTGTAGGTTCAGCTCTAGTCCACGCAATAAAGCAAAACACGTGAATTATTTGGTTTCCCAAGTACACAAGTTATGTTTATGCTATACTGTATTCTATTAAATAAAGTATGCAATAGCATTGTCTGAAAAAAACAACATACATACCTTAATTAAAAAGTAGTTTATTGCTGAAAATGCTGACCATTACCTGACCCTTCAGTAAGTTGTAGTAGTAACATCAAAGATTTTAGATCAGAGATCACCATAACAAATATAACAATAATGAAAAAGTCTGAAATGCTGTGAGCATTACCAAAAGGTAACAGAGAGACACGAAGCGAGCAAATACTGTTGGTAAAATGGTGCTGACACACTTGCCTGATGCAGGGTTGCATTAACCTTCAATTTGTGGGGGGAAAAAACCCACAGTGCTGCAAAAACACAAAGAAGCGAAGAACAATGAAAAGAGGTGTGCCTGTAGGAACTCCCATACGAGGCCAAGACAAAATTTTGACTCACAGGAAGAAAAAAAAAAAACTAAATTTATTTAAATAGCCTAGTTTTATTAAAATTTTAAAATTCCAAGATATTTTTCTTATTTTTCATGGTGTTAAAATAATTCCTAGTTTGAAATGATGGTGACAAGTAAATGACAGTTTCAAATATCCTGCCTTGACAAAAAACAACAAAAAAAAATTTAATGACAGTGCACTGGCCATGGTCCCCAGAGGTTTCTGTTGGTTTCTATATTCCTTTTCATGAATCTACAAAATTCAAAAGGCTGGGAACCAACTTTTTAAACTACATAAAAACCCACATTAAAAAGGCAGTTTAAAGCAACAAATAATAAATATTCCATGTCTCTTCTCCCTTCCATTAACATTTGTAACTACAAACTGAGCTCATTTCTCTCTCTGCCTCCAGGCTGAGTACAAACTTAATTAAAAGAAAGATGATCCCAAGTATAAAAGACCTCGTAGAGTAATGTGAGGTAATTCTAGAAAATTCTGTTGAAAATACCAATTTATCTAGTTTTGTAAAGAATTTACCCATTAACAGGTTCAGCCTTATCATAACCTAAAATCAAGTTTACTTAGGTAACAACTATCTATTTTTGTAACTGCTAGATTCTGAATCAAAAAGAACATACTTAATATTTAAAATATGGTTTTAAGTAGCTTATATTGTTGAGTTTAACAGTAATAAATGTATGATCTACCATTTAACATTATCATTTACCAGCTTGTGGAGTCTTATTTCCCTAACCAGGGATTGAACCCAGGCCACAGTAGTGAAAGCCCAGAATCCTAACCACTAGGCCAACAGGGGATTTCCCAAATTAATGGCCTTTTAATATGCATTCTTTTTGTACGCACAAAGCTTATATACTCACCCTCTATATTTTTCTGTCCTAAAGTCTTCTATCAAACATTGACATTACCACTTAAAAATGTAAGCTTCCATCACGATTAAAATAAGAATACAGTGGATTATACATTAACATACATGTTTATTTCATCTGCAGTCAGCTTTCCAAACATTTCACTTAATTTCATATTAGCAACTTAAATGTCACCATTAGTGTGAATTTAGTACTACATAAAGAATGCCCTGGGACTCTTTGTCTGAGGAGATGTCAACATCATATAATAAGTACAGAATTTACCCTTTTAACCATGGTTTATTGAGCTGTGAGAATAATGCCGCTTTCTGTTTTTAGTAGCATTAAGCTGCTGCTGTTACCTGAGCATGCTGGCTTTGTGCAAGCTCCTCTTTCCTGCGTTTCATGAGCTCTTTTCTCAGCTCTTTGGGTGCTCTCTCCACTTCATTTATAACCTACAGTGTATAAGCATGCAGGAGGTGGGGAAAAATACTTTCTCCACAGCAAGCATTTATGTGAGCAGACAAGCTACAAGTCAGATAAAGCTGTTAAAAAGTTCCTTTCAACATGCATTAGCACAGGTGTTAGTTTGAAGAAAAAGAATGAAAGGATAGAACATGCTTAATCATAGTGCAGAAAGGGACATTACACCATATAAAGGTTAATTAGCTGCTTAATTATCCCTACATATCATTCTCTCTTAAATTCGAAGGTGATCAGTAAACAATTACTTGCAGCACTGACGCTGAACTAAAGGTGATAAACCTAAGTGACCTTGAAAGATCATAAAATTACAAATGTATCTATTGACGTTGTCTACTGACACTGTTTGATATCCTGGATATAAGGAAAACTAACGCCATTCATTTATAAGACTGCAACATTTCATGATTGGCTTGATAAAACCAATGAAATAATTCTAAATGAAATCCACTTAATGAGATCAAAAGAAAAACAATAGTAAGCCTTAGAATAACACAAAGGAGAAATAAATGCACACTAAGTTTTCTTTTTTTATAAAACACCATTTTATACATGGTGTGATAAAAATGAACATATTTGAAAACTTTGGGGTTAAATTAGAATAACATTCTCCTTTGCTGATAAATTAAGCCAAAATCAATAGTCAACTTTAAAATCTGTAATATAAAGCCCTCAAAAAATAAGTTTAGTATGCTATGATTTATTACACCAGATAAAGTATATTATAAAATAAAGTGTATTTTAGAGCTCCTTCTTTTAATCACTTCAAAATCCGAGATGTGTATTCCACCTAAGAACAAATCTATAATCCAACTATGAAAGACGATCATGTGTTTATAAGTAGAAGCACCAAAAGCAACCAGATTCCAAATCACCACATGCCATTTATGGTCTGTGAAAGAGACTGATTTTGATTTAACAAGTGTATTTAAAATTTCCCATCAGTAATCTCTCATGAAACCAAATCACCATTAAAAAGAAGAGACTCCCCAAATGCAAGAAGTTTAGCAATAAGGAAAAAAATACATAATTATTTAAAATATGCATACCACAATCTCAAACTCGTTCAATGGCTAAACTTCTCCTACTCCAAAACAGTAACAATAACTAGAAACAGTTTTATCTCTAAAATTAAATCATATATTTACCTATAAAATTTTTAAAATTTAATCTGATATTAGAAAACAACCTTTTAATAAAAACTATCCCGTCTATCCATGGTTTTAAGAAAAATTAACATTTGGTCTCAATAAAGTCATACATCATGGTATATAAAGCAATTCTATATGAAATAAAATTAACAGTAACAAAACAGTAATTTTTAGAAACGGAAGCCACATCAAATGGCTATATACCATTTCACTCATCTTTACCTACAGAAATCAAAGAATGTACGATTAATATTTGATTCTATCCTTTTAAAACCAGATCCTGAAGTTCAGCAATATGATATTCCATTTTCTGCATTTCACTGTTAAAATCAATGAATCTGAGTATTGGGGACATGCAACAAAAGTGAAAATGTATTCACTAGTTTGGTTGATGTTAGTTTGCTCCAAAACTAATAAATCTGATCATAATATTGTCCAAGGGGTCTTTTATATCATTAAAAGATAAACTCTCCTCCTACACTAAAGGATCAGAATAAATTATAAAATTATCTCTCAAAACTGCTAATATGTAAAATTTCTCTTAATTTTATTTTAATTGGGGAAGAAAAAGACACATTAATAAAATATGTAAATCCGCTTTCTGAAACAATGACAATCTTTCATAGTAAATAATACCACACAACAGATTCTATGACAATATGGAAGAGTTTCAGGAAAAATGAAAAAATTCATTCTTGTCAAATGACTACAGATATTTTCCACCTGTGATTGTTCAAAGTATCTCACACTTTGATAAACTTGGAGATATTATTTCAAATTTCAGGTTATTCAGCTTTTGTTTGGACATAGTATCTGAGAAAGGTACTCAAGATAATCAAGAAAAAATAATTTTAAGCATGAATTAAATTTGCAAATAAATACTAAATTAAAATACTGTTGCCACCTGCAAATAGATCATAGCATGTTTTCTTGAAAAAACATCACTATGTCAGGACTTAAACGTTGCATTAATAAAGGAGGAATGATAGGTTACAAGGAAAATGGATTAGACTCAATTTGAAGTCTTGTTTCAAGGGTTAGCTGGATATTTAATGTGTGTCTGTGAACTTGAAAAGGTCATTAAAACCTTCTCTACTCCAGTTTTCTTGGCAGTAAAACTAGGTAACATCTGGCCTTACTGCTACCCTACATGACTGCTGGGAAGACTGAAAAAAAAAAAAGAATGAGTGCCACTTAACTAACAAGTATTATCTTTTATTCCTTAAACACGTGTACGCTGAAAAGGGTAGTTACACTTACCTCCTTCTTTCGGTTCTTCAACACATTCTGAAATTTGGACAGCTCTTTTTCTTGGTCACCTTTAATGCGCTTGGCTTCATCTCGCAAGCGATTTGTGTGTTCCTGCTCTAGACGTTCAATGGTCTGCTTCTGCTGTTTTTCTAGATTTTCAATCTCCTGATCATACTGTCGTTTCTTGCTCTGTAAAATGATGTAGCTCAAGATCATTTAACATGAATGCTCATATCAACTTATTATACTGAAAATGTTTCCTAAGAGCACATATTGATAACTGGCATTTAAACTTAGTGATAAAATCCGTACTCTCTGCAATACTGAACAACTCAAATTCACTAAAATATGTTTTTAAAATTTTTCAAAAAGATGAGCATTTTCACTTTTTTCTAATAAGGAAAATACTTTTTTCTATTATATAAGTATAGAATATTCAAAAATTATAGACAATCCAGAAGAATATCCAATTGCTATGAAATACTAAAGTAAGAAAAATTTCAATATTTTTCCTATATAATTTTTGATAAATCAAAGGTCATATCTGAAGTCTATTTTAAAAACATACCATTACTTGTCATTTTCAGAATTATTCTTCCTCATCAAGAGTCTTAAAATAAACGTCCTATTTCATTGAAACAAACCTTTGAGAATTATAAAGCTATTCTCTCAACAAAAGATTCCTGTTTATATAATACTTGAATAACACTGCAATTTTAGACATAGGTACTTATTTGTAAAGAGTGTTTTCTTTTAAAAAATTAAAAAGCAAAATATTTGGAAAATATGGGGAGAGGAGAAACACGGTTTTTGTAAGGTTCTGAAAAAGCAGAATATACTGCAAAAATACTCAATGAAAACAAAAGCTCATTATTTCCTTAGGAATTCTCAGTTAGGACCCAACAAATGAAATCAGCAATGCCAAACTTCACACAAAACAATCCTTACCACTTAAAATTATAAAACATAAGAACTATAATCAAAAAAAAAAAAAAAAAAGAACTATAATCAACCATGAATCCTATAACATTTCAAATGATCCTTTTTTCTAACCTACATTAAGCTAGATGTTCAACATAGGTTATTGAAATTTTATATCACGTTAAAAATTCCTTTTCCAACTTTGGACACAAAGTAAAAATTTAAAGACTCAGTGACAATGACCCTTGACAAGTTAGCACTAACTTCTCTAGCAGCTGTGAAAATGGATGTGGAAGCTTAACTAGTAGCCAGAGAAGTAAGCATATTCTGAAAAATCCCCCAAGAAGTTCTAATACTCAACCGATTTTGAAAACAACTGCTCTAGAGTAGCTTAAAATCTTGGATTCTGAGAGGTAAAGTTTTAGCAATAAAAAGTTGTCCAGCAATAGAAATTTGCAAACCACCTATTAGCTTCATGATTCCAGATTTTCATGACATTTTAATCAAAGATAAATGAAGACACCCAACACACTGTAAGTCAGGCAAATGGCCTAAAACAGGAAGAAAAGAAAAAGATAACATCCAGAACACCAAAGAGAAAAGGCCAAAAACACATCACAAAGCCAGAGAAATCTAGTAAACAGAGACAAAGTTATAAAACCTTCCGGCAGTGATTTTTTTAAGCAGTAAATTTCTTCATGAACAAAATGGTATAAAATTCCAAGACTTTACCATCATCTCCTGCTCAAAACGTCGGAAAATTTGCTCTCGCTGTTGCTGCAGTTTGCCATTGAGCTGCTGTTGGGCTCTTTGTTCTTCTTTTTGAAGAAATCTTAATTCCCGAAGTTCCTGACGTCTGATAAAATTTAATGGTGACAACAGAAAAGGAGGAGCAAAAATTACACCATTGAAGTAATGTTTTACAAGAAAAAACTTGAAAACTAACATTTTCTTCCAATGGAAAAGTAATAAAACATAACTCAAAACTAGCCAAGACTACTCATTTCTCTATTCTCAGACTCTGCAGAGACCTGAGAAGTCACAAAGCCAGCTGAAATCACGCTGTTTCTCTACTCACCTGAGAAACCTCAACTCTTCGGTTTTGGAGTCACTATCAGTAACTATCTTGGACGTTGTTACACTTACTTCTACACCATCAACAACAAATTTGCGTGTTTTCTTCAATGTTTTCTTTTGTCTTCTTGTTTCCTGAGGAAGATTTTATTTTAGTTAGGCGTTATATGGGGAATACTAGAGAAGGAAAACATATTCTTAAAAAAAACAAAAACAAGAAACGGAACTAACTGCTATGAAGACTACACACACAAAGCTGAACAGAAAGCAGTAAGACATCTCTGAAACCACTTATACCAAATACACCGCATCTGATTGTCACATGACTTTACAGATGAAACCAATCTTTTTCAAGTGAAATTATGCATTTTGATGATATGCATGTATAATTTTTATACTACATCACAATTAGGCACAAGTGGTAATGATCAATTCACAAAAATGAGTAATTAGTACAATCTTTACATGTTAACAATCCTTTCTTCCTCTTTCTACCTTGTAGGTTCTCAGACACCTCTGTTTTTGTTTCAGAAACACAACGCCATTAAAATGAATTCCTGGGGCACATCCCTCAAAAGAATTTAAATCAGCAAGTCTGAAAAGGCTGAGGCTTTTATTTTGAAAAGGCTCTCAGATAACTTTAAAACACTGCCACAACTGAGATTCAAAATTCATTTAATCAACAATATCACCAGCCCTCCTTCATTTCAGGGTCAGAGATGGAGGAGTGATTTTAGAGTTACTAGAAAGACAGCACCTCCACCACACCACCCAACGTACCAGATCTGCCAGCTAGCTACTGCCTGAAATTCTTTATCAAGACCAAACTCTTCATTCCTCAACTGGCATCCAAATGTTTTTTAAAGGCAAAGAGAAACAACAGAAGTATGTAACACTGCTATAAACACATCTTGGTAAACATGTAAATACTGAGAACAGATAATTACTTAGTTGTAATAGGTGGAAATGGTTAGAAAGCAAAGGGATCAAAAGGAGAATGTGAAAATACTACATTTAAAAGGCATTAGAATGTCTAAGTTGGTCTTTGGCACTTTGCAGTCTTCACCCTCTTACTGTTCTACTCTCTAGGTTTCCAGTATCCTCACACTTGCTCTCCCCTAAGCCCTGGACTATGGCCACCCTATCCAGACATCTTCTAAAACCTAAAATGGGCATGCTCCAAAATTAACCTACCTCCCTGTAACCTCCAAATTTTCCATTTCTTCTGTTCCTACCAAAGCATCCACAATTAATGTCGCCTTAACTCTCACACAAATATCTGCTTTTTTTTTTGGAAAGGCTAACTATAACTATTAAGTCTGTAAATGAACTTCAGAAAAATGGAATTTCAGGCACTGAAACAAAATAAACTGAAAACTGAAGACCATCTAAGCAATACATGTGGTAATATCTGGGGCACATAGGCAGGCGGATCAGTCATGCCCTGGAGTCCTATCCCTAAGGTCAGTTCTAAGTTCCTGCTTTTCTGCCACCTGTCAATCCAGAGTCTCTAAGCAGTCTGTGGCTCACTTGTGTCGAAATTCCATGGGATCTTTTGTTACAAACACTGATTCTCTGGCCTCACTGCATACTTCTACATAGCTCTCCCTAATGATTACCTTTTTAAGCACACTCAGATTGGAGAATTATGCTCTAACAGCTCCAAGCATTCTGGGTTTTAGTGTTTGGTTTGGTTTTCCCATAATGATTTCAACAGCAGTAGAAATGGCTATGACTGAGGGGTTAAGAGTGGTCATCTGCATGGCCAGTAGTAAACCAAGGGATGTTTAAATCCTAAACATTCTTTAAAGAGATCATTCTTATAAGCCCTCTATTCTTTCAAATACTCTGATTCTTGCTAAAATTATACCAAGAGATGTGCAGTAGGAAAATCCAAATACCAGTAAGCAATTTATTATACTATTTATATTGAGTTGGCAAAAATAGGTAGGTACTACCAAAAAATTTAATGATTACATCCAGAATCTCTCTAGTTTTATTTTTAATTGATTGCTCTCATAGCCCTGAATTTTATAGGGTTAATACTACACTGATTTAGTGTTGGTTTGTTTGAAAGTCATCAGTTTTACATAAACTCTCAACTGCCAAAACGACAAAGAAAAATCCAAACACAGACCCATATACACTTACTTGTAAAGATATTGATCCACTGTCTTTAGTTTTGCTTAGGAAGCTAGAGATGGATAGATTCAAGTCAATGCTGCTATTATCAGCAGTGGAACCAGTGCCTGAATCAGTATCATTTTCCTTTTGATTCTCAGATTCTGGTAACATGGTTTCAGTTTTTGATAAAACTTCTCCTTTATTTTCTGCATCTTCAGGATTGATATTAATACTGGGTATTGGAACAGGCTGAGGTTCACTGGGCTGTGAAGCGGCAATAACTTGAGGTTCTGCTTTAACTGGCACTTCACATGGAATTTCTTTTTGCTCTGCGTCCATCTGAGCAGCGGCTTTATGAACATCCGGAGTTTCACTTTCTAAAGCTTTCTGGTCAGTATCAGTCACTACACTTCTGACCTCTGTTCCTTCAGTGCCACTTGATTCAGTAATCTCAACCTCATTTGTCCCGACTTCCTCACTGGTCTCCAGTCGGTTCTCTGAACTGCTGATTAGTTGTTCCTCACCTTTCCCGTCTACAGATTTTTTGTCTGCCTCATTAGTTTCAACCCCTTCTTCAACAGAAACTTCCCCAGAACCACCAGCCTCAGGACCCTCTGTGGACTTGATCGCTGATGTCTGGCCTACGCCACCCACTTCTTTCCCATCATTACGCTGAGCATCCTCAGCACTGCTCTCAGTTGCCCTCTGAGCAACGTCTTCTGCCTCATTTGTTCCTATCACTTTGCTTGTATCACTGATCATGTCTTTTTCAGTTTTGTCATCTTTTCCCAATTTCTCTTGGGCGTCTTCCTTTGTAAACTCAACTTCATTTTCAACTGCCTGAATATCTGCCTCTCTTTCTCCAGTCTCTTCAGAAACTAAATCCATTGCTTGAACAGTAGTATCTTCAATTTCTTCAGATTTTATAAACTTATTTTCAAGTATCTGCTGCTTTTCCTGATCTGTTTCTTCTTCAGGTTTCAGGTTCTGCTCAGTATTTGTCTCTGAAGTTATCATTACGTTATTTTCCTTTCCTTCACTGACGGAATTAACGTCCACTGCCTCATGGTCTTCTGTATCAGGAAGATTTTCAAGCTTGGGTCTCTTCTCTTCTCTTCCATTTTCCTCAGTTACTGCTGCTTTAGTATGAAATTCAGCCATAGCTTCTAAATGAGTATCATTAACATGTTCATCAGTACCCACCCCAACCTTTTCAAGTTCATCACTGGTGGGTTTTTCAGTAAGAATTTTACTGTTAAATTTATCTTCAGAAGTATTACGTTCTGTTTTTTCCGAGACAGATTCCAAAATACAAGCGTTTTGTGAAAGCTTATCTTCTTCAGAGCTGGCAATACTCAGGTCAGAGGAGGCACGCTTACTGGCAGGTATTGGCTAAAAAAGATTTTATACAGTTTTAGCGTTAAAAACGTTAATTTCAAGATGGTGACCAAAACAATATTTCATATATATGTGTATATATATATATATTAAAAAGACGAATTCATATATATAGTGATTTAATATTTTTATTCAGTAAAATTTGATAAAATTATAAAAATAATTTAAAGAACTGACAAATCTTCACATAATAAATATGACAAAAATGGAGAGCAAGGAGCAAACTTGAAAGCAAAGAGCAAACTTAATAAATCTTCACCTCTAAATCAAAGGTTTTTGTATTGCTACCCAATAAATCGGGCTTCCTTGGTAGTTCCATAGTAAAGAATCCACCTGCCAATGCAGGAGACACAGGTTTGATCCGTGGGTTGGCAAGACCCTTGGAGGAGGAGATGGCAACCCACTCCAGTATTCTTGCCTGGGAAATCCCAGACAGAGAAGCCTCATGGGTTACAGTCCACAGGGTTGCCAAAGAGTCGGACACGACTTAACAACTAAACAACAACCCAATCAATTAATTCTTAGACATACGTGGAATCATAACTCATAACCCAACTCTGAAAATCGCCAAAACACAACTTCCTTTTTAAATACTGACCAGGGAATTTTCTGTTTCCTCATCATCATCCTCCTCTTTGCCATCTTCAACTTCTTCTGTAACTTCAGCCTTCGCCTCTGCGATCAACTCCCGAATTGGTTTGTTGGAATCAACAGTCACAAAAGGATGCTGTTTGATCATTAAAAAGAGCACACTCAGTAACAACTGAAATGCTTGTGGAATGAGTTTCATATATATAAAACACATTATTATGTGGTAAGAACACTGACATGTAAATAGGATAAATACAAACAACTTCAGATGACACTACATCTGGGATAAGACGACAGGGAAGGGAACTGAACAAGAATAAGGGCGGCCTGCAACTTTATCTCCACGTGTTTTTTAAGAATCTGAAAGAATTATGTCAAAAATGGTAATACATTACTTCTGGGTAATAGCTTCATGTACTTTGCTGTATGTCTGAAAATTTCATAACCTAAAATCTAAATTAAAATTAAACCAAGTTTCAAATACATTACTAGTTCTTAAATAATAATAGTATGCTTACATCTCATATAAAACCTCAATAAAATAATTACAAAAAGCTTCAGAGTTCTGTTAAAAGTGTCTATAAACACCTGTTTGTTTTTTTTACATAGTTCTAATGTTTTTAAGAGTAAGAAGATATTTTATTCATCTCCGCACTCTGCACTTAGTGTTTGGCACAGACTAAGGCCTTCCAGTGTGGAGGAAGTGAAACAAGAGAAAATGCATTTCAAGGTTATACTTGTATAGACAGAAAGGCAATGTTTCTTGCTTCTCCCTCCAGATAAACAGCACCCTAAAAACCATAATGGAGGAGCTGCACAATAACTCAACCTACTAGTAACTGCTTCAGGACCTGTCATTCTACTTGTCTACCTCTCCTATTGTTTGACAAAATTCTATTTCAAATATTACAAACAAGTCCTGCTATAAAACAAAATTATTCAATCACTTCAACACCATTTTTTCTTAAAGTTAGCAATATTTACTGAACATTTACCCTCATTGCAAGAGACACTAAACAAAAATTAATTAGCTCACGGCCCCTGTCAGCAAGGTACTTGTTTTCTAGTAAGGGAGAAACCGAATGGAAGTGATTGACAAAGTGGAAATAACTAAACAAAATGAAAAGAACACAAACTGAATCAGAAAAGCATAGGAGAAATTACTTAAAAGCTAGATAAATGCCTCTTAGTAAGGGGAGCACATGTTTCTAAAGTAAATGTTAACTACTACAATGTATCCTGTGTTTGCACAGGAAAACTGAAGGAGTCTGAATCTGTATTCATCCTAAAGAGACGCTCCAGCACTTACGTGGTTTGCCACTGTCATCCTACTCCTATTTTACCTGCAGTAGCTGAGATGTAGTCCACCTGGAATCCACATTCTTTTCCAAGCATTTCTTTAGAAAGTCCTTAAAATTTGAAGACCTTCAAAATAAAATTTTAATAATGACATTCTATTTTATTTTCTTGTTATTAAAATCAAAACTATGAGAAACCATGGTTGAGTTCTATCATGTATGTAATAGTATTAACTCAATATAAAACTAGTTCATGAGAATATTAATATTCATAAGTCATTCATTTATAAATACAAGTCACATGTATATAAGTAGGCTTATAGTTTTAAGTCACTGAGATACAGTCAAATGTTCATAAGAAAGCTAAAAATCACAAAAAATCTTCTATTATATTAAATTCCACAAATACAGATCACATATATGCCTCAGCTTCTCACAGAAAATACTTTTTCATGTAGAACTCCAATCACTGCTATTTTCAAATTGATGGGGAAAGTTAATTATAAGAGTTTATATGATCCTTAAGTCTCGAAAATACACCAGTATCAGTTTTCTATTTCATACAACCTTTGTACCATGTACCTAAGTTTAAATACCCTTGGAAAGCTGGAAGAATAAATCTTCAAGTTTTGCTTCTTAAAAAGTTTTGTTTAGGAATATTTTACCATTTTGATGGCTGTGCTAATGTAGGGGGCTCAGATTTTGCTATTTTTAGCAGCACTCTCATTGGATTTAATTCATGATGAGGTGGTTCTATCTCAGCCATCTCTATTAAAGTGATACCCAGGGACCAAACGTCAGCTTTGTAGTCATAGGGTCTGTCCTTTGATGTTTCACACATGACTACCTCAGGAGCCATCCTATGAAGACAGAGAATTGAAAATTAAGACGTTTAACTTAAAATGGTGATCACAAACCACATAAAAGACAGACGGTATAATCAAACATGCAGACAAAATTAACATATAATAACTGCTGACATAACTGATGCAGCAAATCCATAAAACTGGATACATACCAATAGGGTGTGCCAATAAAGGAATCTCTCCTTTGAATTGTCCTTGTGTTTTTAGCTGATACTCCAAAATCCGCTTGAAACAAATAACCATACAAAAGTATTACTGATAGTTTTTAAGCAAAGTTTGCTATATTCAACTTAAGGGAAAAGCATATCAAGTCTTTAATAAGATCACTGTTATTAAAGAGTAAGCAAAATAGAACTGGAGTGGCAACCCACTCCAGTACTCTTGCCTGGAGCATCCCCATGGACAGAGAAGCCCGACAGGCTACATAGCCCATGGGGTTGCAAAGAGTCGGACACAACTGAGTGACTAAGCACAGCACACAAAATGGAAAGAGAAGTAACTTCCCTATTGCCCTAACTTTGACCACGCTCTTTCTACCATATCCCCACCCTCCCCACAAAAAAACTGCCACAGAAAAGATTCCATCATTAATACACTTAACACCACCATCTTCACACATTTGCAGATCACAAATTCTCCAGAACTGACCAAAAAAATAGTAATTTTAAAACAGACCAATCTATCCACTTCAAAATAAATGTCAAGTAGTGCTACATGTTACAATTAAATTGAAGGACAGTTTTTCTATAGTGTGAAAGACAGAAATTATACCAAAGAAGCCTTAAATGACAGCATGCCTGCGTGCTCAATTGTGTCCGACTCTTTGGGACCCCGTGGAGTGTAGACTGCCAGGCTCCTCTGTCCCTGGGAGTCTCCAGGCAGGAATACTGGCATGGGTTGCCATGCCCTCCTCCAGGGGATCTTCCCAGCCCATGCACTGAACCCGCCTCTCCTGCGTCTTCTGCATCGCAGGCAGATTCTTCAGTGCTGAGCCACCGGGGAAGCCCAAATGACAGCGTATGTCTTACTAATTTCCTCATAATATTACATCACAAAGAAAGAACTCAGGAACGATGCTTCCTGATTTAAATCATAGGGCACAGCAACACCATAACTTTATCAGTTGTTTACTCCTTTTCAGCTTAGAGCTCAATCACTAACAGCAACACAAAATTGCTATTGCTGCATAAATTACCTCACGCCATATACATTTCACTCCTAAAATTTCATCTGACATGCCACAGTTCTCAAGACTGAATAAATACCAAAGATCTAGTATTTGTATTCATGCCCCGAGGTCTGGCACAGAATACACACAATAAATGGCAGCTACTATCACTAATAATATTGCAATTTTAACCTCTGTGATACTTTGGCAGTAGAACTTTTAAAACTCATGAAATCCTGCCCTGTATTCTAATTATTTGTATCTATTATATAGTTTTCTCTTTTCTTTTTTTGACCAGGTAGTTCTGCTTAAATTAACACCTTGGTAGCCGCCTACTGCCTACAGAACGATGTTACACTTGCTAATGTGGTGTTATGAGGGCTTCTCTGGTAGCTCAGATGGTAAAGAATCTGCCTGGAATGCTGGAGACCCCAGTTAGAGTCCTCAGTCAGGAAGATCCCCTGGAGAAGGGATAGGCTACCCACTCCAGTATTCTTGGGCTTCCCCGGTGACTCAGACGGTAAAGAATCGGCCTGCAATGCAGGAGACCTGGTTTGATCCCTGGGTTGGGAAGATTCCCCTGGAGGAGGGCATGGCAACCCACTCGAGTATTCTTGCCTGGAGAATCCCCATGGACAGAGAAGCAGGCTACAGTCCATGGGGTCACAAAGAGTTGCACACAGCTAAGCGATTAAGCACACAGTCAACTCAGTATTTACTCCATTTCAGTGTTTTTTGAGAACCCATTAACGATCTTTTAAACTTTTTTTCCCTCAGCACATGACTGGGCAAGGAGGTCCAAAACCAGACCTAAACCACAAATGTCCACTGCCAACAGTCATACCTCCCTAAGTACTCTTAAGAGCAGGCGATAAACTAAGGAGGGATAAGAAGCCACCTTCATTCTTGTGCAAGGGGGAAAATTAAGGTCATTATTAAGTACTTTACAGTTCTACTTACAATAATGTGGCAGATATATGTTGGTCTGTTAAAATAGCATTTACATATTTATTTCCATTTGCAAGAATGTGATCTGATAATAAAAATTTGGTTATTGTAATGTATATATGGCTCCTGAGGATACTACGGTTCTATAATATCTGTGTATACTTAATACAATGTCACAGAAATGGAAGACATTCTGTACGCATGAATTAATGAAATAAAGTGCAATTATTTTAAACGTCAACCAACGCAAAACTATTTCAGCATCCTAAATCTTCAAAAAGTTATTTTTAATGCCATTTTTATTTTATACAAAAGTATATTGCTGTATTCAAATAAGATTTTAGAACACTTACAGAAAACATGTACCAAAAATAGATCAAAATTATACTATTTCAAAACAAGCTACAAGACTTTAAAATATGATATAAGACATAAAAAAAGTAACATATATCAGCATTTTAAAACTCATGAATGAGGTGACAGAACACAAGAGAAATCAGAAATAAAAAATCACTTTAGAAACAAAGACTAAACTAGGAGGAATACAAGAGCAAATAAACACAACGAATTCACACCCACTATCACTTCACCCCCATTAGGATGGTTATCATCAAAAATACAGAAAATTACAAGTGCAGGTAAGGAGGTAGAAAAATTGGAACCCCTGCACATTGCTATGGAAATGTAAATTTGTGCAACCACTGTGGAAAATGGTACGATGGTTCTTCAAAAATTTAAACATAGAATTACCATACAATCTGAGTATCTGCCCAAAAGAAATGAAGGCAGGAACTCAAAACAGATATTATACACCCATGTTCATAACAGCATTATTCATAGAAGCCCAAAGGAGGAAGCAACCAAAGTGTCCATCAATGGATGAATGAGTAAGTCAAACATGGTGTATACATATGTTGATAACAGAATACTATTCAGCCTTAAAAAGGCAGAAAATTAACACATGAATTTGAATAGGACATATGTAGGAATTCAGAAGAGCCTTGCTCTGTTCTTTGGAAAGGCCTAGAAGGAAGGCCAGTCCAGAAACTATAAGTATACTTGACACTCAGACTGTGGTCTTAAAATACCATGTTCTAATAAATGAAAGAATACAAAACCACGCATACTCTTGCCAAAAAGTCTTTGGATTTCTCTGCAAATTGAGGGAAATACAGAGAGGAACTTACTGACGTCATCAGGAGTATGCAGCCAGTAAAATGCAAGATAAGAGAAACTACAGGTCCAACAGCTCAGGTCCCACAGACGAGTGTTTCTCAACCTCTTTTTTAACCTCTCCTAAAGAGCCTTTTTAGACATTTTTCCCCAGTCCTCTCTCTCATGAAATTTTAATGTCACAGATATACTGTATATCTGTTCATGTACTATCAGTGGGCCTTTGGAGGGTCACAACCATGGTAATACGGAGCTTTTCTTTCTTTCTTTGAGAAAGCATGCCCTGAACATGCATGCCACAGATAAAACATAAAGAGAAGAAAGGAATGGTGGGGAGGGGGATGGGGGGCATGAGCCATACATTAAAAGAGACTTAAAAGAAAAAGCAGGTTTTAAACATGGACAAGTCTAAACTCTAAAGTCAAGAGATGAACACTGGGTGATAGGGCCATGAAGAAACACAGGGAAGTGATTACTATAAAGGTTAGTATACAGGGTACCTGTGGAAAAGAGGACAGTGACTTGAGATGAGGCACGTGATGCAGCTCCTAAGGTGCCTGCTGCTGCTGCTGCTGCTGCTAAGTCGCGTCAGTCGTGTCCGACTCTGCACGACCCGACAGACAGCAGCCCACCAGGCTCCCCCGTCCCTGGGATTCTCCAGGCAAGAACACTGGAGTGGGTTGCCATTTCCTTCTCCAATGCATCGAAGTGAAAAGTGAAAGTGAAGTCGCTCAGTCATGTCCGACTCTTAGTGACCCCATGGACTGCAGCCCACCAGGCTCTTCCATCCATGGGATTTTCCAGGCAAGAGTACTGGAGTGGGTGGCCGGTGCCTGACATATTTCTATTTCTTTATCTAAGTGGTGATTACAAAGCTATTGTGTACAGAGCTACAAGTCAATAAGCTACACAACTCTTAACGTGGTTTCCTGTATTTATTTCTCAAAAAAATATTTAAAATTTAGTAGTATATCAAAGTATACCTGCTTAGAGGTCATGACAAAGTAAAGTGAACTATGATCACTGGTATCAGCATGGCCTTTGGATATATCTTGTCCTTTTAATATCTGTCCAAAATACTCAAATTTAGGCTTCATCACCAGAGTTTTTTTATAATTCATATCTTGGGGATACTTAAAAAGGACTGTATCTTCTATCTGTATGTGCATATATGAAATTCATTAATTTCCCATCTAAAGTTTATATCTATTCCTCCTTATGAAATTATCATTTATTCCCTCAGTGCAAAAAAAAAAAAAAACTATTTTCAACCTTATACTTAATTTAGCATCTTTTTTACACTTAGTTACTTTGTGAGTTTAGCCAAGATACCATATCTACAAAATAGAATATAAAACGAAAGATGGGAAAAGAAAACAACTAGATATGAGTTCTGGAAATGAAGACAAAACTAAGTGGTTTTACATAATGTGTCATTTTCTAAATGTATTATATTTATAAATATTAATTCTACATATAAAAATTTAAGGGAAAAATTATTAGGCAGTCTTTTATAAGTGTGTCTTTTTAAAAATAACAATCCATCCTTTCTTATTGTTTAAAGAGTCTTTATATCAGGTGCCTATACTTAGAAATTCTGGGAGTTAATGAATAATTATTTACCCAAGTGTTTTTTTTTTTTTTGGCCTCACCGCATGAGGCCAGGAGGATCTTAGTTCAGGCCAGGAGGTCTTGCAGGATCTTAGTTTCCAGGCCACTGGCAGTGAAAGCACCAAATCTTAACCACTGGACTGCAAGGGAATTCCCGCCAAGGAAGTATTTTAAAAATTCCTATTGCTGTTTATTCACTAAGTCGTACCTGATTCTTTGCAACCCCATGGAATGCAGCTCACCAGGCCCTTCTGTCCATGGGACTTCCCAGGCAAGAATATTGGAGTGGGTTGCCATTTCCTTCTCCAGGGGATCTTCCCAACCCAGGGATCGAACCCACATCTCCTGTTTGGCAGGCAGATTCTTTCCACTGCACCACCTGGGAAGCCTCAATTTAAAAAATTAACATGAAGTAATTCTCCATGTTTTACATATTTTAACGTAATTCTGTTTCACATATTAATATTTGAGTCATAACAGAACAATATTAAGTAACAGACATACAGGGAGAAATCTCAAAGCATAAAGTCAAACGTTTTATCTAAAAGAATAAACTTACCCAACTTAATATCTCCATCTAAGGTAAAAAGAATGTTGCCAGCCTTTAGATCTCTGTGGATGATTTTATTATCATGTAAGTAGTTCAAAGCTTCTAAAGTCTGCTTACAAACTACTTGTATTTGGGACTCAGTTAATGGTCTCTCAAGCTCTGCAACGAAAAAGTAAACAAATAAGCATTTTTGTACCATGAAAGTGTATCAGCAGGCTATATACCTTTAATACCTTTACTGTCACTGTTGAAGATTATATACAATGAAATGACTTTTTGAAAAGTGTAACACAAATATTACTGTCTTCACATATTATCAGTTCAATTCAGTTCAGCTGCTCACCCGTGTCGGACTCTTTACGACCCTATGAATCGCAGCACGCCAGGCCTCCCTGTCCATCACTAACTCCCAGAGTTTACTCAAACTCATGTCCATCGAGTTGGTGATGTCATCCAGCCATCTCATCCTCTGTCGTCCCCTTCTCCTCCTGCCCCCAATTCCTCCCAGCATCAGAGTCTTTTCCAATGAGTCAACTCTTCGCATGAGATAGACTAAGTACTGGAGTTTCAGCTTCAGCATCAGTCCTTCCAATGAACATCCAGGACTGATCTCCTTTAGGTTGGACTGGTTGGATCTCCTTGCAGTCGAAGGGACTCTCAAGAGTCTTCTCCAACACCACAGTTCAAAATCCTCGATTCTTCGGCACTCAGCTTTCCTCACAGTCCAACTCTCACATCCATACATGACTACTGGAAAAATCATAGCCTTGACTAGACAGACCTTTGTTGGCAAAGTAATGATTCTGCTTTTGAATATGCTGTCTAGGTTGGTCATAACTTTCCTTCCAAGGAGCAAGAATCTTTTAATTTCATGGCTGCAATCACCATCTGCAGTGATTTTGGAGCCCCAGAAAATAAAGTCTGACACTGTTTCCATTGTTTCTCCATCTCTTTGCCTTGAAGTGATGGGACCAGATGCCATGATCTTAGTTTTCTCAATGTTGAACTTTATGCCAACTTTTTCACTCTCCTCTTTCACTTTCATCAAGAGGCTCTTTAGTTCCTCTTCACTTTCTGCCATGAGGGTGGTGTCATTCGCGTATCTGAGGTTATTGATATTTCTCCCAGCAATCTTGATTCCAGCTTGTGCTTCTTCCAGCCCAGCGTTTCTCATGATGTACTCTGCATATAAGTTAAATAAGCAGGGTGACAATATACAGCCCTGACATATTCCTTTTCCTATTTGGAACCAGTCTGTTGTTCCATGTCCAGTTCTAACTGTTGCTTCCTGACCTGCATATAGGTTTCTCAAGAGGCAGGTCATCGTGGAATGTGAAGTCAAGGGGGCCTTAGAAAGCATCACTATGAACAAAGCTAGTGGAAGGGATGCAATTCCAGTTGAGCTATTTCAAATCCTGAAAGATGATGCTGTGAAAGTGCTGCACTCAATATGCCAACAAATTTGGAAAACTCAGCAGTGGCCACAGGACTGGAAAAGGTCAGTTTTCATTCCAATCCCAAAGAGAGGCAATGCCAAAGAATGCTCAAACTACCACACAGTTGCACTCATCTCACATGCTAGTAAAGTAATGCTCAAAATTCTCCAAGCCAGGCTTTAACAGTATATGAACCATGAACTTCCAGATGTTCAAGCTGGATTTAGAAAAGGCAGAAGAACCAGAGATCAAATTGCCAACATCCACTGGATCATGGAAAAAGCAAGAGAGTTCCAGGAAAACATCTATTTCTGCTTTACTGACTACACCAAAGCCTTTGACTGTGTGGATCACAATAAACTGTGGAAAATTCTGAAACAGACGGAAATATCAGACCACCTGACCTGCCACTTGAGAAACCTATATGCAGGTCAGGAAGCAACATTTAATTTTAAAATTTTATTATGGTCTAGTCAAGGCTATGGTTTTTCCAGTGGTCATGTATGGATGTGAGAGTTGGACTGTGAAGAAGGCTGAGTGCCGAAGAGTTGATGCTTTTGAACTGTGGTGTTGGAGAAGGCTCTTGAGAGTCCCTTGGACTGCAAGGAGATCCAACCAGTCCATTCTGAAGGAGATCAACCCTGGGATTTCTTTGGAAGGAATGATGCTAAAACTGAAACTCCAGTACTTTGGCCACCTCATGAGAAAGGTTGACTCATTGGAAAAAACTCTGATGCTTGGAGGGATTGGGGGCAGGAGGAGAAGGGGACGATCGAGGATGGGATGGCTAGATGGCATCACGGACTCGATGGACGTGAGTCTGAGTGAACTCCGGGAGATGGTGATGGACAGGGACGCCAGCGTGCTGCGATTCATGGGGTCGAAAAGAGTCGGACACGACTGAACGACTGAACTGAACTGAAGAATACAAAAATAATTAGGCTAATTTAACTTACTGAATGTTACTCAACAATAAGATAAATACACATGTATAAATGTTTGAAATCCACTGACTTTTTTTAAAGTATCATTTAAGATATAAATGTAAGGAACAATAAGGCATTTACCAAGCATCACAGCATCCACTGCTCCACCAGCACAAAATTCAATGAGTATCTGCAGGCAAATAAAAAAGCACATGTCTAACACAACACTGACTCTGAGTATTTTTCCTTCGAGCTAGCAAAAAAGATAAATAAATAGCTATCAAATAACCTAAGTTACATAAACAATACTATGCTAACAACCATAAAGACTTTCTTTGTAAAAAGAGTTACAAGTCTTGCTATACATCTGAGAAAGCACAAAGGGAGCACGCTGTGGAAGTATGTGCATCTTTGTTCACCGCCACCTGTAGTGCCCCAGGTTCTCTAAAATTACCAGGTACAGAATTTTTATTAAGGGCCATATTATACATCCATTTCCTCACCACTCAAAGACTTTATAATCTCCTTTTTTAAGGTAATTATTGTGAGTTAAATGAACAAGTATATTTTTTAACTTTACTAACAGGAATACATCCTGAAAGGTTGCTTTTAGTTTTTCTAAAAACTTGGGGAAAACATACACAAGAGCTTCAGATACTAGCTCACTTATCACTTCGCACTGGATGCCTTCCCAAACCTCCCTGGTACACACCACCATGCATTTTTACTTCCTAATCCTCGTCACCGCTTTCATTTTGTATTTTTATGATTCTTCAATTAACTCATGTCTATCTCTCCCTCCCACTGTCCCTCATAGTGGTCTAGCTGTTTCTGTTAATTACATAGCTTAACAAATTGTATAGATTCATAGTTTTTTCTCCTCTATAGAACACCACTTTATTTTTTACAGGAGCTTATTTTTTACAATAAGTTGTTTTTCAAATTCATTATATGATATGAAAAATAATTTGGGAGACAGATCATTATTATCCTATAGTGGAGTAAACAGACTAATAAAGATTAACTGATTTATTCAAGCTCCTGCCTAGCATCACCGAAATAAAAAAGGAAAGCTCTTTTGATTTGCAACCAAGTATAGCTTATACTATCTACTCTTCTTTTGTAATACTTTGCTTATTTCTTCAAGAAGACAAACTAAAACTCCACTGAAAAAAGTCCTCTTGATTAAATTAGCATTGGTGCAGAGCAAGTGACTGAGTGCTTATTATAAATATTAACATTTTATTTATATATTTATGCCTAACATTTTCTAAAAATGAATAAAAATTTTACATACAGACCTGGCCAAAATAAAAGAAACGTTAAAAAATTTAAATACTTAAATTTAAATTAAGAATCTAATATAAGACACTTCAAACTAACATTAAAAAACAAATAAATAAATTAAAGACCTGGGGAGAAAAAAAAAGAATTGAAAGAAAGAAAGAAGTTCCAACTGGGAAAAAAATATTAATTCAAAACAAAAAAGGACTCTAATTTCATTATTTAGGAAATTTAAAATTCTTCACCAAGTTTCTACATTTTGGTCCAATGTCAAACAGTCATGAAATATAGTATTCTGAAATACACATCTAAACATCTGCTGAAGCTAAGGATATGTTGCTGTGTTGTTAATCACCCTCTCATCAATGGGTCAATCCTCGTTCAAGTAGCGTAACTGAACAGAAGAGGTAGTCAAAAAAAAGGTCTACACAACTTATAAATCTCTTCAGGACAATTACTTATTTTGGCTATTCCTACAGATTAACCAAAAATACTTACCCAAAGATTATTCTCATAATAGAAGGCATCTAGAAGCTTGACTATATTAGGGTGATCACAAGACGCTAATATGTCAATTTCAACCATGTAGTCTTCAAGTTCTTCTTCAGATTTGGTGTCAATCACCTTTGCAGCAGCTAAAACATTGGTCTCTTTATTCTGAGCCTAAAAACAAAAGTATCATTATGTCCACGATTACAATGCATACTTGCTTTATAAATATTATTATTTTTTAATAAACTTTATTTTTTGTTTTCAGTTTACAGCAAATCTAAGCAGGAAGTACAGTGCAGTGCAGTTCAGTCGCTCATTCATGTCCGACTCGTGTGACCCCATGGACTACAGCATGGCAAGCCTCCCTGTCCATCACCAACTCCTGGAGTTCACTCAAACTCATGTCCATTGAGTCGGTGATGCCATCCAACCATACCATCCTCTGTCATCCCCTTCTCCCGCTCTCAATCTTCCCCAACATCAAGGTCTTTTCAAATGACTCAGTTCTTCACAGCAGGTAGCCAAAGTATTGGAGCTTCAGTTTCAGCATCAGTCCTTGCAATGAATATTTAGGACTGATTTCCTTTAGGATAGACTGGTTGGATCTCCTTGCAGTCCAAGGGACTCTCAACAGTCTTCTCCAACACCACAGTTCAAAAGCATCAATTCTTCGGCACTCAGCATTCTTCACAGTCCAACTCTCACATCCATACATGACTACTGGAAAAACCACAGCCTTGACTAGATGGACCTTCGTTGGCAAAGTAATGCCTCTGTTTTTAATATGCTGTCTAGGTTGGTCATAACTTTCCTTCCAAGGAGCAAGAATATTTTAATTTCATGGCTGAAGTCATCATCTGCAGCGATTTTGGAGCCCAAGAAAATAAAGTCTCTTACTGTTTCTACTGTTCCCCCATCTATTGCCATAAAGTGATGGGACCAGAAGCCATGATCTTAGTTTTCTGGAAGGCTGAGTTTTAAAACCAACTTTTTCACTCTCCTCTTTCACTTTCATCAAGAGGCTCTTTAGTTCTTCTTCACTTTCTGCCATAAGGGTGTTGTTATCTGCATATCTGGGGTTATTGTTATTTCTCCTGGCAATCTTGATTCCAGCCTGTGCTTCATCCAGCCCAGCGATTCTCATTATGTACTCTGCATACAAGTTAAATAAGTAGGGTGACAATAAACAGCCTTGATGTACTACTTGCCCTATTTGGAACAAGTCTGTTGCTTCATGTCGATTTCTAACTGTTGCTTCCTGACCTGCATACAGATTTCTCAAGAGGCAGGTCAGGTGGTCTGGTATTCCCATCTCTTGAAGAAGTTTCCACAGTTTACTGTGATCCACACAGTCAAAGGCTTTGGTGTAGTCAATAAAGCAGAAATAGATGTTTTCCTGGAACTCTCTTGCTTTTTCGATGATCCAGCGGATGTTGGCAATTTGATCTCTGGTTCCTCTGCCTTTTCCAAATCCAGCTTGAACATCTGGAAGTTCATGGTTCATATACTGTTAAAGCCTGGCTTGGAGAATTTTGAGCATTACTTGACTAGCGTGTGAGATGAGTGCAATTGTGTGGTAGTTTGAGCATTCTTTGGCATTGCCTTTCTTTGGGACTGGAATGAAAACTGACCTTTCCCAGTCCTGTGGCCACTGCTGAGTTTTCCAAATTTGTTGGCATATTGAGTGCAGCACTTTCACAGCATCATCTTTTAGGATTTGAAATAGCTCCACTGGAATTCCATCACCTCTACTAGCTATGCTCGTAGTGATGCTTCCTAAGGCCCACTTGACTTCGCATTCCAGGATGTTTGGCTCTAGGCGAGTGATCACACCATCGTGATTATCTGGGTCATGAAGATCTTTTTTGTACAGTTCTTCTGTGTATTCTTGCCACCTCTTCTTAATATTTTCTGCTTCTGTTAGGTCCATACCATTTCTGCCCTTTATTGTGCCCATCTTTGCATGAAATGTTCCCTTGGTATCTCTAATTTTCCTGTAGAGATCTCTATCCCATTCTATTGTCTTCCTCTCTTTCTTTGCATTGATTGCTGAGGAAGGCTTTCTTATCTTTCCTTGCTGTTCTTTGGAACTCTGCATTCAAATGGGTATATCTTTCCTTTCTCCTTTGCCTTTCACTTCTCTTCTATTCACAGCTATTTGTAAGGCCTCCTCAGACAGCCATTTTGCCTTTTTGCATTATGGTCTTGATCCGTGCCTCCTGTACAATGTCACGAACCTCTGGTCCACAGTTCTCCAGGCACTCTGTCAGATCTAATCCCTTGTATCTACTTCTCACTTCCACTGTATAATCGTAAGGGATTTGATTTAGGTCATACCTGAAAGGCCTAGTGGTTTTCCCTACTTTCTTCAAGTCTGAATTTGGCAATAAGGAGTTCATGATCTGAGCCACAGTCAGCTCCTGGGCTTGTTTTTGTTGACTGTATAGAGCTTCTCCATCTTTTGCTGCAAAGAATATAATCAACCTGATTTCAGTATTGACCATCTTGTGATGTCCATGTGCAGAGTCTTCTCTTGTGTTGTTGGAAGAGGGTATTTGCTATGACCAGTGCATTCTCTTGGCAAAACTCTTTTAGCCTTTGCCCTGCCTCATTCTGTACTCCAAGGCCAAATGTGCCTGTTACTCCAGGTATTTCTTGACTTCCTACTTTGCATTCGAGGCCCCTATAATGAAAAGGACATCTTTTTTGGGTGTTAGTCCTAGAAGGTCTTGAAAGTCTTCACAGAACCGTTCAGCTTCTTCAGCATTGCTGGTTGGGGCACAGACTTGGATTACTGTGATATTGAATGGCTTGCCTTGGAAATGAACAGAGATCATTCTGTCATTTTTGAGACTGCATCCAAGTACTGCATTGTGACTCTTTTGTTGACTATGATGGCAACTCCCTTTCTTCTAACAGATTCTTGCCCACAGTAGTAGATATAATGTACAGAAAGTAGATATAATGTAGCAGAAAGTACAAAGAGCTTCCATATACAACCCTTCCCTGTTCATGCACAGCCTTCCCCACTACCAACATTCTGCACCAGAGTGGTACATTTGCTAAAGCTGAGGAATCTATATTGACACATCATCATTACCTGAAGTGCACTGTTTACATTAGGATGAACTCCTGGTGTGACTTCTATGGGTCTGGAGAAAATACATGATATGTATCCACCATGTTAATATCATACAGAACAGTTCCACTGCCCTAAAGATCTCTATGCTCGGCCTATTCACCCCACTCTTTCTCCTAACCCCTCCCCTGATCTTTTTACTGTCTCCACCGTTTTCTGTTTTTCATGCAGTATGTGGCCTTTTCAGATTGGCTTCTTTCACTGAGTAACATGCATTTAAGATTCCTCCACATCTTTCCATGGTTTGATACCTAATTTCTTTTTAGTGCTAAATAATAGTTGGATACACCGATGTAGTAGGCATGTTTATTCATTCACCAACTGAAGGCATCTTGGTTGTTTCCAAGTTTTAGCAATGATGAATAAAGCTGCTATAAACATCTGCATGCAACTTTTTGTGTGGATTTAAGTTTTCAACTTCTCTGAGTAAGTACAAAGGAGCAGAATTACTGGATCATACGGTAAAAGTAAGTGTATAGTATACCACCTTCCCCGGTAGCTCAGACAGTAAAGCGTCTGCCTACAATGCGGGAGACCCAGGCTCAATCCCTGGGTCGGGAAGAACCCCTGGGGAAGGAAATGGCAACCCACTCTAGTACTCTTGCCTGGAAAATCCCATGGACTGAGGAACCTGGTAGGCTACAGTCCATGGGGTTGCAAAGAGTCGGACACAACTGAGCAACTTCACTTCACTTCAAAAGTATGTGTAGTTTTGCAAGATACTGACAAACTGTCTTCTAAAGTGGGAAACAGTGGAAACAGTGAGACTTTATTTTGGGGGCTCCAAAATAACTGCAGATGGTGACTGCAGCCATGAAATTAAAAGATGCTTGCTCCCTGAAAGAAAAGTTATGACCAACCTAGACAGCATATTAAAAAACAAAGACATTACTTTACCAACAAAGGTCCATCTAGTCAAAACTATGGTTTTTCCAGTAGTCATGTATGGATGTGAGAGTTGGACTATAAAGTCCAACTGTTTTTGAACTCCAAAAAATTGATGCTTTTGTACTATACTGTTGGAGAAGACTCTTGAGAGTCCCTTGGACTACAAGGAGATCCAACCAGTCCATCCTAAAGGAAATCAGTCCTGAGTATTCATTGGAAAGACTGATGTTGAGGCTGAAACTCCAATACTTTGGCCACCTGATGCAAAGAGCTGACTCACTGGAAAAGCCCCTGATGCTGGGAAAGATTGAGGGCAGAAGGAGAAGGGGATGACAGAGGATGAGATGGTTGGATGGCATTATCGACTGGATGGACATGGGTTTGAGTAAACTCCAGGAGTTGGTGATGAACAGGGAGGCCTGGTGTACTGCAGTCCAGGGTCTCAAAGAGTCGGACACGACTGAGCAACTGAAGTGAACTCAAAGTGGCTATACTATTTTGTATTCCAAACAGCAATGACTGAGAGTTCCTGTTGCTCCAATAGTCTAGTAGTCATGTATGGATGTGAGAGTTGGACTATTAAGAAAGCTGAGAGCTGAAGAATTGATGCTTTTGAACTGTGGTGTTGGAGAAGACTCTTGAGAGTCCCTTGGATGGCAAGGATATCCAACCAGTCCATCCTAAAGGGATCAGTCCTGAATATTCATTGGAAGGACTGATGCTGAAGCTGAAACTCCAATACTTTGGCCACCTGATGCGAAGAACTGACTCACTGGAAAAGACCCTGATGCTGGGAAAGATTGAAGGTGGGAGGAGAAGGGGATGACAGAGGATGAGATGGTTGGATGGCATCACCGACTCAATGGACATGAGTTAGAATAAACTCCAGGAACTGGTGATGGACAGGAAGCCTGGCGTGCTGCAGTCCATGGGGTCGCAGAGAGTCGGTCACGACTTGAGTGACTGCGCCGAACTGTTGCTCCTCACCCTTGCCTGCATTTGGTTGTGCTGGTGGAGGTTTCTGTCATTCTAATACGTGTGTAGTGGTGTCCCCCTCTTTAAATTTACAACTCCCTAATGACAGATGATGTTGAGCGTCTTTTCATATGCTTATTGGCCATCTGAATATCTTCTTTGGTGAGATGCCCAAATCTTTGGGCTATATTTTAATCAGACCATGGTTTTCAAACTGTTGAGTTTTAAGAATTCTTAATATATTTCGAATTACAGTCCTTTATCAGATATGTCATTTGCAAACATTTTCTCCCAGTCAGTGGCTTATCTTCTCATTCTCTGTTATACTTAGTTTTTAAAGGTAGTCTAAACATAAATATTAACAGATACATGCTAAGTGCTTAATACAGACAGAATTTCAAGTTGCAGGTTCTACTGGATCAGACTGTTAGGGTTCAAATTATGATTTTGCCACTTAATAACTACGTTCAGCAACTTACAAAATCCTTCTCTTAGACTTAGCTTCCTCATCAATAAAATGTACTTACAACTCACAAGTTTGTGAGAATTAATATAACAGATATTTGCCAAGGGAAAAAATACATATAAACATTTAATACACTGCCTGCCATTCACAGTAAAAAGAATTCAAAAATGTTACCTGGAATTATTACTATTATTTGTTAATCCTCAAAATGATACCATGATATATTAGCATTCCTGCTTTAAAGAAGGATAAACTCAGAGAGATTAAAATGCTTCCACAAGGCCAGGAAGAAGAAAGAGGCAGAATCGAGATTCAAATCCAGGCTGTTTCCAAAACTCTTTCTTTATCTTAATCATTACCCTTCCTAGTTTCCCTATATTTCCATCAGTTTAATCATTTTTCGTTGTTTTTAGTACTTTAACTTTTCTATTTTCTTTCTTTAACTGAATAACTTCTCACTTCCATTTATTACAAAGGGAAGGTTTCAAAATGTGTAGAAGTCAAGATCATTATTTTAAAGTTAGGAATCAAATCATAAAATACTAACTGAAGTGAAGTCGCTCAGTCGTGTCCGACTCTGCGACCCCATGGACTGTAGCCTGCCAGGCTTCTCCGTCTATGGGATTCTCCAGGCAAGAATACTGGAGTGGGTTGCCATTTTCTTCTCCAGGAGATATTCCCAACCCAGGGATTTAACCCGGGTCTCCCGCATTGTAGGCAGACGCTTTACCGTCTGAGCCACCAGGGAAGTCAAAAATACTAACTAGGTTTTTTAAAAAATTACACGGACAGAGGAGTCTGGTGGGCCACAGTCCACGGAGTCGCAGAGCCGGACAAGACGACCGAGCACATACACAAAGGTCGTTAAAGGAGATTTTCAACATTATGCATGTTACCATCACTTCAGCAAATCTATCATTTTATAAGAAAAAACAGCAAACTTTCAAAAGCTAGTAGTAAGTGTCTTAATAAATAAATGCCCAATTCCATTTTAATAATTTATAAGGAGAAAATTTTATAAAATAAATATATATATGCAGAAAACATTCACCAAAGCACTGTTTATAATAAAGAAAACTTAATCAGCCTAAATGTCCATTAACAAAAACCTACTTAAATCATTCAGTATGCTTCTATAATGGAGAATTATGCAACCATTAAAATTAACTGATAATCAATTAATATTTCTTAAGATAGAACAAAAACCACAATATATTTCTGAATGGGAAGAAAAGCAACTTACTAAATAGGAAATGTATGCAATTTTACAAAAACTACACATCCACTTTTACATAGGGATAGCTATATAAGAAATACTTGGAAAGACATCATTGGGGGTGGCAGTTTCATGTGCCTTTGACTTTCTCTGTAGTTTTCACACTGTTCACATTTTTTAATGGACATGTATTATTTGTATAGAGGCAACAAGGTACTAAAACATCAGTCTATGGGATATTTCTTAGGGATCTATTACCTAATCTTGGAGATGATGATGGAAGAACAATTAAACTAGGTATAAGCTTCTATGTGGGAATTCTCCTTTGCTTCCTAGTATACTTTGCTTCATTTTACCTCCTTAGGTAAAAACAGAGGTAGAAATCAATGCTAATTACTAACAAAGTAACCCTAATGTTTAGGGTTCAGAGAATGGTGGTGTAGTCACCAAGTCATGTCAGTTTCTCTGTGACCCCAGGGACTGTGGCCCACCAGGCTCCTCTGTCCATGGATTTTCCAAGCAAGAATATGGATTGGAGAAGGAAATGGCAACCCACTCCAGTGTTCTTGCCTGGAGAATCCCAGGGACGGGGGAGCCTGGTGGGCTGCCGTCTATGGGGTCGCACAGAGTCGGATACGACTGAAGCGACTTAGCAGCAGCAGCAGCCATTTCCTTCTCCAGGAGATCTTCCCCACCCAGGGATCGAAAGCTGGTCTCCCACATTGCCCGCGGATTCTTTACTGACTGAGCTACCAGGGAAGCCCATTATCTTATGTTCTGCAAAGAAAGAAAAACTGCTAATAAACTATGACAGAAGTTTGTCATTTAGAATTTTCACATTATTCCTTTTTAAGAGCTCTTTTGGATAGATCTAGAGAAAAACTGCTATTGTATATTATCTTTGTAAATACAGGAAAAATAAAACACTTCACAGTTAACTCTTCTGAGTCACTTTTTCACTCAGAATTATCTAATGTCTGTGTTTTCACACAATATTATCCTCTGGTCACGAAAAGCTTTGGTGATACAGCATTTCTTTAAAAAGTATTCCTCTGCTACTGTCTAGAAAATTTTCTTTGAAGCCACTACCTCCTATTTTGAAATCATAATGCTGATATTCTCTTGATCTTGTAACAGCTGCGAAAAGAAGCTTTTAGATGACAACCAGGACTCACATTCTTTCTTCACAACATTCTTAAATGGCTTATTGATTGAAACATCAACGGGTTGCAACTGTATGATACTGAGATACAGCTGCATTCACAATGCACAATGATATATATATCACAACTGCCACCTGGCGAACAATGTTAAGGCATCAAACAACGAATCGGGACTTATCCCAGTTTCAGAAACGTTAAAAAGCTGAAGGTCTGTCTTAACTGGGTGAAACATGGCACTAAGTTTATCCAAGAAAGACACTTCAGTTGAAAAAATAATACACAGAACTCACCCTCCCCCAAGTCAGGAAATAAGTCAGTGAGAAATGTCCTTCTCTCACCATTTTCATGTAACACTTTGGGAAGAAAGAGAGCAGAGCAACTGTCCTTGAAAAGGAACACTGTAAAACACAAGCAGTGCTAGGAGACCAAGGATATTGTGAGTAGAGGTAAAAAGTCATCCTTCTTTTGCATGCCTCTGCTCATGGCAGGAGAGATTTTAAAGATATATCTTTTACTTGTTAACAGAATGGCATGAAAGGAAAAATAATTAATATTGGATAATCTCTAAAGTTCTTTGTAGCAACAAATTTCATTATTCCATTGCCCTGGATATACTGATTAAGTCAGTGATGGTACCATTTGGTTTAATATAAATAATAAATAAAATTTACATTAGAAAATAGAGTGCCTCTTACATACTGCTTGAAAATATTCATCACGATCTGGTTTGAGAGAACTCTGAAATTCAAAACTGAAATAAACTGATGTGAGCAAAACCATACTTTAAACAGACATAATGCAAATAAGGCATTAAAAAGAAAAAGAATGAAAATTCTAGACAAAATTTTAACTAAACAAATGTTAATAAAAACAAGAATGAAATAACAAACACTCAGATGTTAATTTAAAGGAGCTATAATTTCAATGGGTAAAGTTTTCAAAAATCAGTCATGATCACTTAAAAATCACTATGTTTTTATCTTCATGAATCACAGGAGCCAAGGAAAGAGACGGCAATGACACAAACTCAGCAACTTGGAGGAAAAGATTCTGCAGAGCTGAAACTCAGATCCCTGAGGAAAGAGTGGTGCTCAGCTGCTGCTGAGTCTCTGAACTTGGAAGAGGGATCTTGCGAGACCAGGGTACCTTTTCAGGAAGAGAGGACTAGCCAATCAGAGCTGGTGTTTGTAAGGGTTATCATAAGACTAGCTCTGTGAGTGTTAGAAAAACTACAAACTGAATCTGGGACAGCTATTGCTGGGGTGAGAAGTTCCCCTAGGATGATGGTCAAAGTAACAGCAAAGGAGACAGGGAGCCACAGGAAGCAGAAAGATGCAGGCGCTCTCTCACCTCCTCCTGTAGTGTTCAACACTTCTGAAAACTAAAAGTGAGCACCTGGCAAGACAGAAACGGTGATCTGCAAAAATCTCAGAACAACCTCACAAGGCAGAACCACAGAATGGGGTGTTTGGAGCTGAGGATGACAGATGGGAGAACTGTATATTAAATATTTGGTTAATAAATATTCAAATTTCCAAAGAGCAGTCTGGGAAAAAAACAGCACTAGAGAAAGAAGATGGTTTTAGACTGTTTAGATACTATTAACTGTTTTATATTACATGCTAATCTGGTGATCTTCTAGAACCCAGATAAGATTTTGGTAGGAATAAGAGTGAATATCAGATAAGAACAAAATTACTCAACATAACTTAGCAAAGATACAGTTAATTTCTACTATTTATTCTCATGTGTTCTACAGAGTCACTACAAACTCTGAATTAGTGAATACTGAACCACTGCTCCTAGAAGAAATACACACACACATTCCCCCCCACACAGACTATAACCTTAGATCTCAAACAGCTCATCCTGATAGATTCTACTTGTTTCACAAAAGAGAAAATGAAGTTCAGAAATGTTTGGTGATTTGTTCGAGGCTGCTCCAACAATAGGTGCCAGAGTTTGGGTTCAAACCCCATCCAGCTGGTCCCCAACCAGGAGCCTCTTGCACTACAGTACGCAGCCCCCTCTCCTTCCATCCTCTGGGCCTCTCTGTATGAGGTGAGGCAAGACAGAGCACTACCAGGTTTGATCTCAGCACAAAACAAGCGCATCTAGGCACTCACATCTTACACAACTTTGCACGTGTACACAAACAACTGTGCAAGCACTACAGGCACAGGTTTGGGGGCTGCAAATAGATTTTAGTAAGTAGATAAATTTGCAAATAAAGAATCTGCAAATAATGAGGATCAGCTATACAATATACTCTTCCATTAACAGGTGGAAAATATTACAGATATCCTTTTTTAAAGGAATTCTCCACCGCAGAGGGCACAGGTTTGATCCCTAGTCAGGGAACTAAGATCCTGCATACCATGTGGTGTGGCCAAATTAATTAACTTAAATGCTTTTAAAAGAACACATTTTCATGCCATTTCCTGAATTCTGTGAAAAAGAAAAGAATATACTTTATATTCTCTTTATATTCCCAAACACTACTTTATTTATACTGCTCTCGTTATTTACAGAAAACTTAGTTATTGGTCAGTCAAGATACCAACAAAGTGTCAATAATAAGTTAATGTTGGTTAAATCAGCAGTTTCTAAAATGTTTTACCAGTTCTCAGATAACACAGTTTTCCCATTTATTTCATGGACTTGCTGACTGAGCAGCATGAATAAACTGCAACATTTTTGATAATTGTGTGATAGATAAGCTTTAGGAATTTGCACGGGTTACATAGTTGAAAGGCTGAAAAAATGAGAACACAAAAAGAATTTTTTTTAATATTTAGAAATAGGACAAAGACATACTACTTCTGGAAATTAATTCAAGAAAAATAAAGGCTTTTAAATGGTAAGGAAGATCATTACCACAAAAACATTCTCCACGTTAAATTATAAAAGTAAAGGGCCAAAACAAGCTGCTGTCAAGATAAGAAATTCAACACAAAAAAGATTTTTATAAGGAAAAAAGATAAGCCAGCACATTAAAGCCATTTTTACAATTCAAAGTTTCAGTTACCTTTTTTAAAACATATATGTATATATGCTAGGAATTTGGACTTCATGTGGTATTGAGTTCAAAATACAATGCAGTATTTACTAAACACCAGGTAACTGCAGTAGCATAATACAGAAGTAGTTACCCATTCTGAAAAGAGACTTTCTCTTTCCTTTCATAGAAAGAGAAAAATGATGAATATATAAAGGGAGAAAAACACGTGAAAAGAAGAACTGTTAAGTGAAATAAAGCAATGCGCAGAACAGTATTTTAAAATGTGATCCTTTCCTTTTTTAATTTGAAAAATCCAAACCTACAAAGAAATTGAGTGAACAGACAGTGACCAACTATATACCCCTCACCCAGAGTTACCAACTGTTAACATTTTGTCATCCTTGCTTTCAAATCACTCTTTTGTAGACTGTCCCACTATTTGGATTTGTGTTTCTTCATTATTAGATTCAGGTTAAATACCTTTGATAAAAAACACAACATTAGGTGATTATACAGTTCCCAATGAGTAGCACCAGAAAACACAGCTTATCTTACTACTGTTGATTAACCCTAGGTTTGATCACTTAAGATGGTATCCATCAGCTCTCTCTACCGTAAAGGTACGTTATATGGGGTGGTATTATGATACTTATGGGGTGAAACCCTGTTCCTCCACACTCTTTCACACAATGATTTTAATATCCTTCAATAATTTTTGCCTGAATTACTATCGTATGGTTGCACGAGTTTTTCTGAATTATATCAATCTTTATGTATCAACTAGTTAGCATTCCTCTAGCAGGTTACTATTTTGTTGTTGATATTTTTGTAGTTCAAACTAACCTGTATTCTTTGGCATGTCCCCATTAATTTTTGACCATATTCTTTGATTTTTGAGCATATGAGCATAAAGCTTATATCCTTGAGCTTTCTCATACAATATATCCCAGGCTCCTCTGGGAAAAAACAAGGAGTGGAGAGGATTTTACTTTTCAATTTTATCACCTCTGTACTTCTCTAGTTCAGACCTGGATCAGACATTTCAATGAGTCCTGGTTAGTTTTAATGGGGAATGGTATTTAGAAACCAAGAGGTAGGAGTATTAATTATCATCATTTCTAGGCCTCTGTCGGTAGAAAATATGAATATGTATATATGTATTGCAGCCATGAAATTAAAAGACGCTTGCTCCTTGGAAGGAAAGTTATGACCAACCTAGACAGCATATTATAAAGCAGAGACATTGTTCTGCCAACAAAGGTCCATCTAGTCAAGGCTATGGTTTTTCCAGTAGTCAGGTATGGATGTGAGAGTTGGACTATGAAGAAAGCTGAGTGTGGAAGAATTGATGCTTTTGAACTGTGGTGTTGGAGAAGACTCTTGAGAGTCCCTTGGACTGCAAGGAAGTCCAACCAGTCCATCCTAAAGGATGTCCTTGGTCCTGGTGTTCATGGGTTTGGGCGGACTCCGGGAGTTGGTGATGGACAGGAAGGCCTGGGGAGCTGCGGTTCATGGGGTCGCAAAGAGTCGGACACGATTGAGCAACTGAACTGAACTGATTGTGTGTGTGTACTTGTGCACACAAGTGAATGTGTTATAAGTTCAAACTAAAACCTCTAGTTCAAAAATCATCACAGGGTTCTTCCTTACATTTCAAGCTTTTAACCCCTTTCTCTCAGTTATAACCCTAGTTCTTAAAACAAAACTATATTAACTAATTTGTTCTATCCTATAGTATATATATAAAGTATTTTCAGAATTATAGCATCAATATCACTACTAGTAATAAACCTATTTAATCAAGTTCAAGCATTCTTTACTATTCTTTTTATCCTTTAAATATATCCCACTAGTCTTGACCCAGAGGGCCGGGATGGGGAGGGAGGTGGGACAGGGGTTCAGGATGGGAAAAACATGTACACCCATAGCTGATTCATGTCAATGTATGGCAAAACCACCACAATACTGTAAAGTAATTAGCCTCCAATTAAAATAAATTTTAAAATAAATAAATAAATATATCCCACTAGTCAGAGTACTCTACTCAAAAATTATTTCAAGCACTTTTCCAGTATGACTATGTTATCAATTTGATATGCAGTTAAGTTCACCTGTATATACATGTGTGTGTGTGTAAATATATTTTCAGTTTTACAAACAAGCATTCATACATATGCTCAAACAGGCATAAAATTTTATCCGAAAAGACACACAGATATTGTTACAGTGACTGACTTTGGGGAAAAGGACTGGTCGGAAACGTTTCATTTTTCAATTTTATCACTTTTGTACTGTTCAAGCTTCTAACCACATTAGTATCCCCTTGAATTTTTGTTAACAGGTTAACCAACAGATATAACCTAAAAGGTATTATATGTATATAGTCTCCTTTATACTCTGCAATATTTTCAGAATAGTATTTAAAGTTTTAGAAACAGATAAAACATATTTTAGGGTTTTTTTTTTCGGGTGGAACAGGGCCTTCCCTGGTGGTTCAGTGGTAAAGAATCCGCCTGCCAATGCAGGAGACGCAAGTTTGAACCCTGGGTTGGGAAGACAACCTGGAGGAGGGAATGGCCATCCACTCCAGTATTCTTGCCTGGAAAATGCAATGGACAGAGGAACTTGGTGGGCTACAGTCCACGGGGTTGCGAAAGAATCATACACAACTTAGTGACTAAACAACAAGGGTGAATAGAGCTTCATGTCAATCCACAGAAAAAAATTAAATTCCAGATGAATTAAAATTAAAATTCTTAATATACTATTAAAAGTCAAGAAGAAAGTATAGATAAATACGTATCTAATTCCTGGGTAGGGAAAGGTTTTCTAAGCATGAAAGCGAAGAAGAAAAAAGGCAAAGAAACACACTGACAGATTTTGTAAAATAAAGAACACTATGTCTTTATATGAAAAAAGCAACATAAACTAATTTAACTAAAATAAATGCACCATTATGATAAAGGGCTCATTTTCACAGTCATAAAAAGTACTTTCAGATCAACAAGAAAACAAACAGCTCATCAGAATATGGATAATTCAATTATTTTTAAAATGGTGATATCTTTAGAAATCAAAGATATGGAAAATGAAATAAACAGATACTCTTTTTGTCTATCAAAAAAGCAAATATTTTTTAAAAGGATAAAAACTAACCTTGAAAAAGGTCAAGGAACAAAAAAGCACAGAAATAGACCGCTGTTAGGTTGTTTAAACAGGCAAAACCCATGTACATGTATGTTAAGTATACAGAAAAATATCGAGGAACATATACATGAAACTGATGATGGGGAGTTCCCTGGTGGTGACTTTCACTGCCACGGCCTAGATCAGTCCCTGGTCAGGAAACAGATCCTGCAAGTTGTGCAGCACGGCCAGAAGGAAAAAAAAAAAAAAGAAAGAAACCATGATAGTTGATACAAAAACCAAACAGTTACATTTACAGAGAGAAGAGAAGAAACAATAATTAGAGTGATGGCCAAAGAGACTAACTTTATCCCTAATAAGTTAATATTCCTTATCAATAGAAATTTTTTGCATAACTAAAAATTTAATTTCAAGGTAAGTTTATATATTTCTAGAGTTAATTTCACAGTAAAAAATAAATGATCATGTATTTTGCCCTAACAATTCTAAGAATTCATCCTAAAGAAATAAGGAATGTCAGAGAGATATATCATGAGTATATGGACATTTGACATATGCTGGAGGCACTGAAAAGCAGTATGGAAAGGGTGATCTTTTCAGTAAATGTTGTTGAGACAACTAGGTATCTACATAGAAAAAATGAAACTGGACTCCCTATTTCATACTACAGACAAGAACCAACATCAGTTTAATTATAGACCTAATATAGAAGATAATACCATAAAACTTTAAGAATGTAACATGGAAGGACAACTTCATCACTTTGGGTAAGGAAATTTTTAAAGACAAAAAGCACCAACTATGTATAAAAAGCTAGTACACTGAACTACACTAAAATCTGAAACATCTACATAAAGAAGGACTTCATAAGGAGAAACAAAAGACCCACGAGAGCCCAAGAGAAAAGAAGGTGCGCCACATACACCTCGAGAGGGTCAGTATCAGGAAAACCAGGCTCCCATAAACCAACGAGAAAAGGAACCCAAAGACCTTAACATGAGCACTTCAGAGAAGAAGAAACCCAAACGGCCAGTAAGTATATGAAAAGAAACTCAATCCCATCAGTAATCACAGAAACAAAACCCCAGTGGGAACAGGAATTGCCTGTAAATGGGCACAAGAGAGCTTCAAGTGGTCATAAGAGGATTCTAAAGCTAGACTGCAGTCATGGTTGCACAACTGTACTAATTTATTAAAACTCACCAAATTATATACATAGAACGGGCGAATTCTGTGTTTTATATACATTGATAAAGTTTTTTTTTTTTAATCGGCAACAAATAGGAAAATTCACTGGGAAAAATACCCAAATACTCAACAGGCATGAAAAGGTACTCAATTTTTTCAGTCATCGGGAAAATGTAAATAAAACCACTTTTCACTCACCACAATGGCTAACATAAAATATTAATAACAGTATTAATAATAGTAGCAAGTGTTGCTGAGGATATAGAACAATTCAGAAAACTGCCATCCCCTACTGATGGGGGTGTAAATTGGTACAACCACTTTAGAAGTCTGGCAGTATGTTCTCAATCTTAAAATACACGTAGCTGATAACCTAGAAAATCCATTCCCAGGTACATATACAATAGAAATGAATGTAAATGTACATCAACATGTATAACAATATTCACAAGTCTTATTCTTAATATACAAAAAGTGGAAATAATCCAAAAGTCCATCAAAAGTAGAATGGATCAATTTTAATATTTCATATATTGCAAGACTATAGAACAAATGAACAAAAAAGATGAGAGGACTACTACATACAGCTAGAGGCAGATTCTTACTCATAATGTTGAATAAAAGATTCCAGACACAAAACACACATATGATTACATTTATATGAAGCCCCAAAATACACCAAAACGCTGCAGTAGTCTAGGTAAGAGATAATGGCAATTATGACTAGTATTACAACAACAAAGAAAGAAAGGAGGAGACAGATTCAAGAAATATTTATAGGTGAAATTAACAGGCTTGGTGATTGATTGGGTCTGGTGGGTAAGAAGTAGAAGATGTTAAGAATGACTTCCAGGTCCCTGGTCTATGCAATTGGTAGATGGAGATGTCAATTACTGAATGAGGAACACAGGAGAAGCAAATTTGGGACCGACATCAGGAATTCAATTAATTCATGTTTTTTACTTGCTGTTTAAGGAATCTGTGAGACATTCACGGAGAAGGCAATGGCAACCCACTCCAGTACTCTTGCCTGGAAAATCTCATGGACGGAGGAGCCTGGTAGGCTGCAGTCCATGGGGTCGCTAAGAGTCGGACACAACTGAGAAACTTCGCTTTCACTTTTCATCTTCATGCACTGGAGAAGGAAATGGCAACCCACTCCAGTGTTCTTGCATAGAGAATCCCAGGGACGGGGGAGCCTGGTGGGCTACCGTCTATGGGGTCGCACAGAGTCGGACACGACTGACGCAACTCAGCAGCAGCAGCGGCTGTGAGACATTCGAGTGGAAAGCTCCAATAGATAGCTGGATGGGTGGATCCAGAGTTCAGAAAGGAGATCTCGGGATAGAGACCAAAATTTCATGTAGATGGTAACTGAAGCCACGGGAGAAGATGGGCTCTCAAAAGAAAAGATGAGGGCCTATATCCAGCCCTGTGGAACCCCAACACTGAAAGTCAGGAAGAGCAAGAAGAGCCAGCAAAAACATCTGAAGAGCAGACACAGAGGTACGAGAAAAATCAGAACTATGGTGACCCAAAAGCCAGCTTTTTAAAGGAAATGACGGTCAAAGGTCTCAAGTGCTCCAGAGAGAGGTCAAGTAAAAGAATTAAGTGTCCATTTAACTCTTTTACTTGAATCCTAAGACCACAACAAGAGCCATTTAATTAGGTGAGCAGGGAGATGTCAAATAAAAAGAACAAGAAAATGTCACAGAACTGAAGAACATGAGTCTCTGAACTGAAAAGACTAACCAAGAGCCCAGCAAAATGAAAGGAAGAAAAAAAATACCTATATCAAAGTACATTACCATGCACAGAAGATAAAATGTAAATTCTAATAGCTATCAAGAGAGAAAGATCACAAGGGACCAGAAAACAAAATGGCAACGGACTTTCAAGAGCAACACTTGACGCCAAAAGGCAATGAATGGAAAAGTCTAAAATCCTAAGAAAAATGTACTTTTGAACTAGAATTCTACAACCAAACTATACATCAAGTGTGACATTACAATAGAGACATATCCAGACAGGCCTAGTCTTAAAAAAAAATAAACCTTTCATGTATCATTTCTCTGAAGACTACTGAAGGATGTACATAACCAAAACAAGGAGGAAATCCCAATGGCAAAAACAAAGCATTTAAGACACTCCCGAAGTAGTCTGAGCTCCTAAGATTCTAGAGGCGAAAATTATGATTCATTATTGACAGACTTTTTTTTAAAAAGATCTAGAAATAAAACAGATGCATAGATGGAAAGACCAAGTATTATGGAGATGTTATTTTTCACAAAGTTAATCTGCAAATTCAATAAAACTCCTTCAAAAAAGCACAACAGGTTTCCTGTGTAACTCGTGCATGCGTGTGTGCAGGCTCTGTCACTTAGTCGTGTCTGACCCTTTGGGACCCCACGGACTGTAGCTCATCAGGCTCCTCTGTCCACAGGATTTCCCAGGCAAGAATGCTGGAGTGGGTTGCCATTTTCTTCTCCAGGGGATCTTCCCAACCTAGGGAGGGATCAAACTCACATCTCCTGCGTCTCCTGCATTGGCAGGAGGATTCTTTACCACTGACCCCATGGGAAGCCCTTTGTGTAACTCAGTTAGGCTAATTCTAAAATGTACATGAAAGCCCTAACGGCCAAGAAGACACTAGACATTGCTGAAGAAGAAAAGGAAGTCTTTCTCTAGCAGAGATTTGTTTTGATGCTTTCCTAATTAAGTGGAAAACTGATAAAGGAACAGACACACTGATCAATGAAGAGACTAGAAACCCCAGAAACAGACACAAGCTGCAGAGCAGTGAGGAAGAGTCCCCCCAGTGCTGAGCCATGGGACACCTGCATGCCCACTGTGGAAGACGAGGAAATCGGACCCCTACCTCACAGTATGTGCAAAAATCTTCACCAAGTGGGTTGTAGACATAAATGTTACAGGCAAAATCATAAAAGCTCTTAGAAGTAAGATAGCGATTTATCTCCATGATCTAAGGTTAGGAAAACTTTTCTCGCCTTTTTTTTTTAAATCAAAAATCGAACTGGCTTTATTAGGTGATTCATGAATCAGGCAGCATCTCACCCAACAACTGCAAGGGTGCCCCAGGAAAGAATTTCTCAAATACAATACAGAAATCATTAACTGAAAAAGAAAAAAAAACAGACAAAATGAAGTATGTTAAAATCAAGAATTTCTTGTTCATAAAAAGACACCATAAAGAAAATGAAAAGATGGGCACAGAAGAATGTATTTGCAATAGCCATAAACAGCAAATGGTTAAAATCCAGAACACACAACAAATAAACAAGAAAAAGACATCCAAGAGGAACATGAACAAGACACTAAGCACAAAAGAAGAAATCCAAGTTACTAACAATCCTACGAAAAGAAACGCTTATTAGTAGTCAGAGAAAAGATGAATTAAAACCACATGAAACATAAAACATCAGACTGTCAAAACTTAAAAATTCCAACAATATCAAATGGTGGAGAGAATGCAGAGTAAGGACAATTCTCATAGGATGCTGGTGGGAGTGTAAACTGGTATAGTCTAGTAAAATTAAAGATACACTACCCTATAACCTAGCAATTCTACTTCTAAGTTAAGTCTTAGTGAAATTCATGCATACATACACCAGTATAAAAGCCCAAAACTGAAAACAACTGATATATCCAACAGGACAATGGTAAATAACTGGTGATATAATCATATATTGGAATTCTATGGAACAATTAAAATTAACTGCAACTCTAGTGATAACAAAGACAAATCTCACAAACCTAAAGCTGATTCTGAAAGAGGTAAGACACAAAGTACACTCGGTACACACAAAACTAAAGGTATGATGCTTAGTTATACACTGCTGGATAGTAAACTATGAGGAAAACGAAGAAATGACTAACTTACAGGCAGGATAGTGGTTTCCTTTAGTGGGAGAGCAGAATCAATTCAGAAAAGAGGTGAAAAGGATTCTAGACTGCTGGCAGAATTCGTTTACTCTGATGTTGTTAATATTGAGCTCACTTTATTACTCTTTGCTAAGTGTACATCTATGTGTTGTTCTTTTCAATCTAATGATTATATGTTTCACTATTTTTAAAAAGGCGCATGCCCATCAGGGTCATAAAATGAATCACTTTTCATCCAGCGCAAGTCAGTAACCCAGCTTCAATTCAACAGATGATTATATGGCATTCCTTTTTTTCTGTTAAAAGCAACAGAAATTCAAACATAAAAAAAAAAAAGTGAGGGATATTACATATCTTCATTTATATGTCAAATAATACTATTTAAAAAAGAGAAAATAAATTTAAAATCAGGAAGCTCTTTCAAGCAAGAAAGTAACTGTTACAGAGCTATGTGGTGCAGGACTAAGTGGAAAGGATACAACTATTAAAAAAAATACAACTATATGATGAAAAAATGTTTCAAACAAACTAAATATACAAGACAATTGCCTATTTAGAAATTAATCTTTGTAAACAGTTATAAGCATATGATAGTTGGAATCAACTTCAGAAACAGCTTTCTATTGCACACTATACATACTATTGTACGCTTTGATTGCTTTTCCTCCTACACGGAAGGAAGTTTATAAATTTAAATTTTCTAGGGAATCGTGGACAGGAAAAGAGGTTAGGAAAAAGACATAACAGATGAGATAAGTTTAAATTTTAACTTTTCTGTTTTAAAAAGTTCACAGCTTACTCCTTGGAAGCATAAAATAGTGAGACAAAAAGAGAAGATGCAAAGAACTCCCATTCTTCAAATATCACACTAAAATACATACCAAGCCCACAAAAATTATCCTTGACACAGTCTTACAGTGTTAAACCACATGGAGTAAGGCTCTTATTTTTCAGAAAATTTTCAATAGGTATCTCACAATAGGAAGACATATTCACTTTGCAATGTCATGAAAGAATTAAATCACAGAGTATTAGCATGTCAACACAATCTGCCTGGGCCAGAAAATGGTTTTACTATTTTCCTAGGTCCCTTTTCCTGTCCCATCCCATATTTCGTTTTCAAGCTCTAAATATAACGACAGTAATTTTCTGCCATTTCCTGAGCCCTTTTTCGTGCCTTACATTTATTATTTCCTTTAATTCTCACATACTGAGGAGTAGGTTTTACTGATGAGAAAAACGAGACATGGAATGATTAAGTAACTTACGCAACGTCAGAGGTTGCTATTGAGGGAGCCAAGATACAGTCCAACTCCAGAGCCAGTATCTTCATGCTACACTGTTTCTATTCAATAAAACATTCATACCATGAAAACTGCCCATAATCACCTACTGCCTTCTAACTTCCAGATCCCAGATGCCTTGAGGATTTATTACGCCTTTCCTAGATAGCTGTATACTGACACAACATTAATGGGTAAAGGAATCTAAACATTTAGGGAAATCGATGATTTTCCAGCTAAGAAAAAGGAGGTCCAGAGACATTAAGTGTCCTGTCTAAGACCTCAAAGCTCGTCTGTGACAACCAGCAATAAAACACAATTCTTAACTCCCAGAAGCATCTTCCCATTGCACTAAAAGCCCGTCTACCACACATCTATACTGTAAGCTCCTGTTGAAATCCATACCATCCACAATAGATACTGAAGTTTACTCTGTCAACTTTCACAGCACACAAGAGCATCAACAGCACTCACAAGCAGGTAACACACATTCTTTCACTTCAACAAATATAAAGAGAAATGCACTATGTGCTAAGGCAATAGAAGTAACCCAAATGTATACCATAATTGGGCCCCTGGTCTTATCATAATAACATAAACACAGTAACATGTGTCAGGTGCCATAGGAGCAATGTGAACAATGTGTTTTGAAAGCACACAGAAAAGAGTAGATATTTCAGACTAAGCAGGCGGGCTTTGAGATGTGTCAGAGCCAGCAAAGGCAGGGTGGGATGGTGCTTAGAAAGAAGGAAAAATGCTATCACTTCTACCACCAGAGGTTTAAGCTTAAAAAAAAAAAACAGTAATCATAAACACAGGGTCAGAAGGGTTGAGTTCAAATCTAGGCTGTGACTGGTGTGAATGTGAACAATTTCTGTGTCTCAGCATCCTCATCTATGAAATGGAGATACTAGGGACCTGCATGTCTCCCAGGACTTTTGTGGGGGCCAAATTACGAGTAAGCTAAACCTAAGTTATTTATATTTCACATCTAGGCAACCCTGTGGGTCCTTCCCCTTAAAAACTGTCTCATAAAAACCTCACCCTTCGGATGAAAATATTCCAATGACATCATTCATATACTCCTTACAGGATAGTAAACATTTAACACAAATGCCCTCAGACTGAAACAGCAAACTTCCTTCTACTGAAACGAATATCTGGGTATAAAAAATATTTGTTTATATATATCGGGGGGTATGTGTTTTTTAATTTCTTAGGCCCTGGAATGGATTTCTAGTCAATGCTTATTATATTTAGAAACTAGTATCAGATGCATGTTTCCTTCTGGAAATTTTCTATCAACCAACTCAAGAATAGTCTGCAAGTAGCAATGGCTTTGCTCTCATCCCAAGAGACTGGTTATGTATAAGCTATAGACACAACCAAATACATACCCTGGACCCCAAAAGGAAACTATTTTAGTATAAGCATATATATGAATGCAAACAGCTTAACAGAAAAATAGAAATCCACTTTAAATGAATGCAAACAGCTTAACAGAAAAATAGAATCCACTTTAAAATATGAATTTCTGATATGAAAACATTTCAGGGCCAAACCAGACCCCTCCTTTTAATGAAAGAACACCCTCATTTCCTTTAACGATGAACAGAGTAGACTGCATCTCTTGTCTCCCTTTGGCAACCATTCTTTAAACTACATCCAGGCCCTATTTGGTTCAACCTTAAACCCTACGTCTTAGCTACTCCTCGGATGGTAACCTAAATAAAGTTTCAAGGTACGTTTACGAAGTCAAAAGAAGGTCCCAAAGACAGGAACGGGACGCGAGAGCAAGAAATCCTCGTGCCACTCCCGGCCGCTGGCTGTTTGATCTCTCAAGTGTAACTTCCCTTTTCTCCCTCTTACCTTGTACACTTTGCCAAAGGCTCCGTCGCCCAATTCTCCTATAATTTCCCAAAACTCCTCCGGGTTCAGGTCCCTCTTCACATGTTCGTACTGCTTCTTCTTCTTATCGCTCCCCAACTTGAAGATCTTACGGAAATTGAAGAAGGACATTTTTCCTCCCCAACAGAGTTCCTCACACTTAAGGATCAAAAACAATAAGAGGCAAAGTTTCTCCTCCCTCGTCTCCCGCGCGAGCCCGGCGGGCGGCGGCGGGCGCGGGCAGTTCGGGCTCCCGCCGCTCCGGCCAGGCGGTCCCGGGGGAAGGCGGGGCGCGACTCCCCCTCCGGCCCACGGGGTGGGGGCGCTGCGCGGGCGGCCCCTCCGCCGAGCCCGGCCCGCGAGCTGCACGGCTAAACGCCTGGCCCCCGGCCGGCCCTCGTGGGGCGGCACCTGCCCCGACGCTCGTCCCCACCCGGCCCGGCCCGACGGGTCCGAGCGGTCCGGACGCCAGCGGCCGCGGCGGTTAGGCCCTTGTCAAAGCGAGTCTCCAGGGGCGGCGGCTACTCCGGGCTAGGGACGCAGCTGGCGGCTCTGAGGCGAGCAGTCGGCTGGCCGAGCTCTCCCGCCCCGGGCCGGAAACCCCGGGTCTCCTCTGCAGCAGTCGGCTCCCGCGGCTCGAGGCCCGCGCGTCCCCTGGGCTCTGGGGCGCAGCCGCCGCCGCCTCGCTCCCTCCCGAGCCCACGCAGCCTCTGCCTGGAGCGCGCGCCGACGCCGACGCCGCAGCGCGCCCGCCAGCTCCCCCGGCCGCGCGCTCGGCTCTCCGCGCGCTCGCGCGGGGGTGGCACCTCTGGCCCCGCGCAAGCGCGTTGAGTCCCGCAAGCTGGCTGCCCAAAGAGGCTTGCAGGCGCCCTGCTCCCGGTGCGATGAGGATTATAGAGCGGGTAGCGGGTTGATGGTTCCTCGGGGTTTGCCCTCCAAGCCCCAAATCCTTGTCAGTCCACGGCTTTGGCGGAGTTGCCCTTTGCGCACGACCTTTTGGTTGTGCTAGCGGATGTTGCCTCCATTCTGGATCTGGGAAAATGTGTAAAGAGTGAAAGCTGGGCTGCCCCGATCTGGACTTTTTCTCTCTCAAACGAGCCCCAGAATAGAGTGGGAGGGAAGAATATGCGATGGCTGTTTGCTTTGGATCCAGAATTTATCAGCTCTCTGACGTTGGGCGGGTAACCTCTCCGAGCCTCAGTTTCTTCATGATGAAGTCAAGGTCCTTTAAGTCCTGATCTGGGGATTGTGGCGAGGACTAAAGGCAATGGAAAAAATCCCTATGCACTGTGCCTGCGCTGGTAAATGCTCAATTTCAATTCCTGCTGTTGTTAAAAATGTGCAAGTAAAATAGACATAAATATGTAAAAGTTAAGCCCACTTCTTAAGTGATGCCTAGGGCTTTCTTTTGAGGGTAATCTGTCTTCTTCTGGCCACTTCCATAGCCGTCATCCTGGTGTCGCCCTTCATGGCTCCATCTGAACCGCTAGCTAAGGCCTGCACTTCCTGACCTGGCTCCTGCCCCCTTCTACAGCACTAGTGAAAGGCCACCTACTGTGGGCGCTGGCTAGGCTCTGTCAGATGGTGCCTTCCCGTCCTCGAAAGAGAGCGCTTTCAAGGCGGTCGCTGATGAGTCATCACGATATCCAGCTACTGTACCAACATTCCTGGCATATGATAGGTAAGCCGATCTCTTGAGTGAATGAATGAATGAACGAACGTGATCTGGAGCAGAAGACATATTGCTATGTAACCCTACCAAATCATTTTGCCTTCCAATCCCAAAGTGACATAACAAAACCCGGCTTCTAGTAAGAGGGATATGGTGATTTTGTTTCTCAAGACTCTGTATTTTTTGATAGCCTTATCACCCATAATGGAAAAGAACAAAAACGAACATGTATATATAATATATATACGTATACCTGAATCACTTCACTGTACACCTGAAAATAACATTGTAAATCAACTATATTTTAATAAAAATTAAAACTAAAAAATAAGTCATTATAAGGAATAAATAAAATTTAACTATATACTTTTGTGTTTTGACAAGCATAAACACCTGTGAAAACAATGCCGTAATTAATCTATTTTCAATTGCTATCATTTATGTAGGTGGCTTACATGAAAAGATAATATGTGCTCATTGTGGCAATTGAAGAAATACACAAGAAAATAAAAATGTTATACTTCTACCATTTAGAGATAACCATTGGCAAGACTTCATCATATTTCCAAACAGAACTTTCTGGCCGTACATTAAATTTTTTTACATGGATAAAATTATACTGCCTATAAAGATTTGAAACTTGTGCTCTTCATATTTCAGTGATTAATGTTTTCTCCCATCATGAGATATTTAATAGATTACATAATAACTTTTCTCTGTTTCAGATAAAACATTAATAAATATCTTTGTTCACAGATTCTTTTCCACATATTTGATTATTTCCTTAGGATAAATTATAAGAAGTAGATTTGGGTCCAAGGATATATCTTTCCTTTATTTGTTCTTTTAAAAATAGAAAAACCTTTACCATTTTCTCAATTAAAAGATAGCATATTCTTGTTGTAAAACAATTCAAATGATGCAGAAATGATAAACTAAGAAGCTGTCTATAATTCTCCCTCTTGCTTTCACCCTACCCAACTTCACCCCCAACCTAACCATGTAAAGAGTTAAAACCTTATGAGCAGGAGGGAACTTTGAGTGGTAATAAAAAGGTTCTAAAACTGGATTGTGGTAATGGTTGCAAAACTATAGGCATTTACCAAGAATCCTTGGATTGTAGACTTACAGTGGATGAATTTGGGGGTTCCCTGGTGGTTCAGATGGTAAAGAATCTGCCTACAATCCAGGAGAACTAAGTTTGATCCCTGGGTTGGGAAGGTCCCCTGGAGAAAGGAATTATACCAAAACAAAACCACTTTTAAAAAGTTATAGATATATGACCAAAAAAGTATGACCAAATTATTTTCTGTGCATATGATTTTTAATATAAAATGACATCTGATATGGATCATGGACATCTTTCTATGCCAGCACAGATATATCTAATCCTTTTTAATAGGGACATAGAGTCCCAGTATATATAGCTCTACCGTCATTTATTGAAGCATTTCTCCACTGGCAGGCATTTAGGTGGTTTCCAGTTTTTTGTCATTATAAACAACGCTGCAGTGAGCATGCATATACAAGCATCTTTGTGTATTTGTCTGATTATATTTCTTTAAGATAATGTTCAAGAAGTGGAACTGCTGACTCAAAGAACATAATTTAAAGTGCTTTTACCTGTTGCCAAATTGGCCTCCAGAAAGATTGTAGAGTGCTGCTCTCTGTTCCTACTAACAATCTATGTATGAGAATGTCAGTTCCACCAGACTCTCAATGGCACCAATCCATCTTTTTAAGCTTTGCCAAGGTAGTCCAAAATTGTCTCTTATTGACATTTCTCTGATTCTTGGTGATGTAACCTTTGCAAATGTATACTGGCCACTTTTACCTCATATTTTATAAACTGTTTCATCATATCAATGAATAATATCAAATGACATTGTCATTATTGTATAAATGAGATGATCAAGAATCTCACTAACATACTTTGATGAAATGATCATGAAGAGTTAATAATAGCTTTTATAGCTTTTCCATGGAGCTACACCCACAGAAATTATTTAATAATGCCAAGTGAGATGATATTTAAACAGATTCCAATTTTCCCAGTAATGACTAGGATTCCTGTAATATCTAGATGTTTGTGTTATCTGTAAAAAATAATTTGGCTCCCTTGAATTTTTAATCCTTCAAAAATTAAGCTTAAACAGTGACCACGTGGAGAAATATATATATATAATATTCATTTAATACCCAATGTTTTGTCACTAACACTCACTTGGTAAGAGATTGGTAAGAGGAGAACTATCTTCACAATTTACCAGATCACTAGTCTTCACTGATAACAGCAGGGATACCACTGAAAATTAGAAACTGAATATATATGGAGTGCTCACTGCGTGCTGGGCACTGCACTGTGCGGTCTATGCACATCATCTCATTTAAACCTCGTATCAACCCTGTGAGGTAGGTTCTGCGATAGCTCCCATGTAAAAGTGAGGAAAACTGAGACAGCATTAAATATAAACAGCAAGGTCATGGCCTCAAAGGGAGTAATGGAAGACTCGAACTTGAATGCAGATCTCAGTAAACCACTTCCTTAGCATTTAACAACTCCACTGTGACTCTGTCCTCGTCCTTACTGAGCTTCTGTAGCAACTGTCGCACAGGATTGTTGTCTCTGCTATTTCTTTCTCCTTCCCTTTGTAACTTGAAAGCGTCCTCTACTCATGGTCTCCACTTTGTGAGCTCCCAAACTCTGTGTGTGTGTGTGTGTGTGTGTATAAATATTTTTACATATAAATGTGTATTAGTGTGTGAAAGTGTATGGGTGCTGGGTATGTTTGAGTAGGAGTGTGTATATGTTATATGTATGTTTGTGTTTGTGAGCATGTGTCTTTAAAGGGATGTGTATGTTTCTCCCTGTAGACTTGGAGGGCAGGGACTGTGTCTTGCTCATCCTTACACCCCCTGCATCTAGCCCAGTGTATCTGTCATATTCTATATATTTTTGTCGGATAATGAATGAAAATAAAAGAACTTTATACCTAGGAAAGCAAACTACATGCCAATTCCTTTTCCCTTCCTTTTTTCTAAGTTAAGCAGTAAATTTGCCAAGTTCTTTAAATATTGCTGTAGAAGTTACATGGAAGGAGCAAATACCTTTCGTGTACAAGTACCCTGTGGTATAAATACATTTTTCTATCCTTGTGGAGTTACAGTTTAGGAAGGAATTTTTTCAGGTATTTTAAGAAAGCAAACTGCAGTTATGACAATTATTCTCCTGAAATAGAATTTGTGTGTCATTCACGAAAATCCAAACCAGATTTTTGGTCATTTTTTCCTGTTTTAAAAGTAAACAAATTACCTGATTTAAGCTATTTTTTATTCAAAAAGGGAATCCAAAAATATCCTCCCTTCTCCTTCATCTCCCTTTCTGCGTCATATAGAGCTGTTACACTTACACTCCCACCCTTTCCTCATCCCTAGCCACTTCTGCTGAAATGAATCATAAGCATTTCACAGCGTGACAAGTCTTAACACATTCAGATCTTTAGGAAATTAAAAAAAAAAACACTATACAGACGTACTTCTTTTACAATTGGTATTCAAATTCCAATGTAAAAATCAGGACACCGTAATATCTTTTGAACTTTAAGGATTTGAATGATCCATATCAAATTTATTTCATTCAGACGTTAACTAGCCACATCATTCAGGCAACAAAGCCTGTGAAGTCAATCAAGCCTGTAAGGCTGATAGAAGCATTCGTGCTGATCTATTGCTTTATGCTTTTATGTATTACATTTCTTCTATCTTTGCTACGTAAGATATATGTTGGGTGGGATTATTTTGAGGGCTGGCTCAAAACTACTGGTCCTGGAATTTCCCTGGTGGTTCAGTGGCGGTTCAATCTCTGGTCAAGGAACTAGACCCCACATGCCACAACTAAAGATTTTGCATGTCCCAGCTAAGACCCAGTGTAGCCAAATAAATAATAAATAAATAAAAATCAAATATATTAAAAAAAAATACTTCTCCTGTGATTAACCAGTTCTTTGGGCAAGTCACTACTCTACACCCGGAGGAATATACAAGTTTCACTTTTAACAGAGGTGGCTTCAAGGAGATAAAATAATTCAGAATGACCCAGAAAGCAGGATAACACCCAAGGCATTCAAAATTTTGCAGTATTATAGTTTGCCTCTTCAGAATGATCATATGATCTTTAAGAGCCTTCTCAACTATAAAATTCTGTTTTCATGAAACCCCTAACTTCAGTTGCCTTGTATACTAGTAATTGTGTCCATTTTTCTGACACAATTTTGACTGAAGAGTAGATCAATGCAATTGGGAATTTTAAAAAGAAGGGCATGTCTGCCAAAAGTCATTGAGAATCTCTCTGAAAACTCTTCTTGGGATAACCTTTAAGAAATTTACCTAGTAAGACGTCACACTGTCACATGCTGGAGGGAAGGAGGTATGTTTTCAGAATAATGTCAGTGGCTGTCTTCCAAAAGAAATTTTTAGGTTTTTCCTGTAAAGAAATAACATACCAACCCCTTGTTACCATCTCATATTTCTTCCTCTTCCTCTTCTAATCTTTTAGAACCTAGTGCCTCACCCAGGGTTTTAATGAAAACTTTGTTACTGCAAATTCCTGTTTCACAAAGCCATCACAGCAATTACAAACCACGTTTTGTGGCCTATTGCAGTAAATCATTAACACTATCATGAGATGCTGCCTGTTTGTCTGGGTGATTATAATTTTTTTCTGTTCTTGTGACCCATATTTTTTGTTGCTGCAGGAAGAAATTAACCAATATAGATTTTTATTACAAGCATATATATATTCTCGACTTTTTATCCATGGGAACTTCATAAAATGGCATCTCTAACAAAAATGAACAAATTATGTGTGACTGAAGGTTTAGCTGCATAAACACATGTAGAATTGAGTCTTTAAATCCTTGTTCAAAATTGCTATCTTTCATTCACTCCTTCATCCAATACATAGTCTCAAGTTTCTGTTATACTCCAAGCAGTATCCTAGGGACTGAGGAATCAGTTGAAATCAAAACAGAGTTAAAAAAATAATAATGAAAATAAAAATAAAAACATGAAGCCTCTTGGAACTTATGTTCTTGATGATTAAGTGGGATTTAGACAAATAATAAAGAAGAGATAATATCCTCTAACCCAGTGATTCTCAACTAGGGTCTAGGGGTGACCTCGCTTGCCCCCCACCCAGATATTTGGCAATTTTTACAGACATTTTAGTTGTCACAATAAGGGGATGGGGTGTTCCTAGCATCTAGTGGGTAGAGGCCAAAGATGTTGCTAAACATTCTGCAACGAACTGGACAGTTCCCCATCCCACCCCTAACGGGGAATTATCCAGCCAAGGTTGAGAAACACTGAACTACTCTTGAGTATTAGAGTCCTGGATGTTGACTGCCTTTGAGAGAGTAGTGAGTGGAAGAGGACAGTGTATGGGGGTGAGTAAAGGGTGACTTCTGGTTGCTGATTACATGGATACACTTATTATGCAAACTTTCTCTTAACTCTGCCCTTATGGTTGGTGCATTTTTCTACCTGTATAATTTTGACATACGCCCACTACATTTTCTGAAACTCCTCCCACCAAGAGGTGAAGGATCAACGTTTCATCCCCTTGAATCTTAGATCTATGACTGCTTAACTAATATAATACAGCAGAAGTGACACTATGCAAATTTCCAGACCCAGACTTTAAGAACTTGGCAATTTCAAAAAAAAAAAAAAGAAATTGGCAATTTCTACTTCCTGCCATTTGGAACACTCATTCTTGAAACCCAGCCACCATACTCCGAGGAAGCCCAAAACAACCCATGGAGAGGCCCATGTGGAGGGGACTATATGGAAGGAAAGAGAGGCCCCAGACTGTCAGTTCTTGTTGAGCTCCACCTGACAGCCAGCATCAACGTGCCAGCCAAGCTAGTGAACCATCTTAAAGTAGATCCTCCTGCCGCTATTCAAACTACCCCAGCTGACATCCAATGGAGGAGAACCAAGCCTTCCCCACTGAGCCCTGCCCAAATCGCAGATTCATGAGCTAAGCAAACAACTCCTTTAAGTGACTACGTTTCAGAACAGTTTCTTAAGCAGCAATCTATAACTGAATCAATGCTAAATAATTCAGAATTTTACTTTAAAAAAAGAGTACTACAACCCTATAAAAACAGTACCATAGCTGAAGATGGAGAAGCTCTATACAGTCAGCAAAAACAAAACTGGGAGCTGACTGTGGCTCAGATTATGAACTCCAGATCAGAATTAAATTGAAGAAAGTGGAGAAAACCACCAGGCCATTCAAGTATGACCTAAATCAAATCCTTTACAATTATACAGTGAAAGTGACAAATAGATTCAAGGGATTAGATCTGATAGAAAGAGTGCCTGAAGAACTATGGACAGAGGTTCATAACATTGTACAGGAGGCAGTGATCAAAACCATCCCCAAGAAAAAGAAATGCAAAAAGGCAAAATAGTTGTCTGAGAAGGCCTTACAAATAGCTGAGAAAGGAAGAGAAGCAAAAGGCAAAAGAGAAAAGGAAAGATATACCCAACTGAATGCAGAGTTCCAAAGAATAGCAAGGAGAGATAAGAAAGGCTTCCTCAGTGATCAATGCAAAGAAATAGAGGAAAACAATAGGATGGGAAAGTCTAGAGATCTCTTCAAGAAAATGAGCGATTCCAAGGGAAGATTTCATGCAAAGATGGGCCTAATAAAGGACAGAAACATTATAGACCTAACAGAAGCAGAAGATATTAAGAAGAGATGGCAAGAATGCGCAGAAGAACTGTACAAAAAAGATCTTCACGATCAAGATAATCACGATGGTGTGATCACTCACCTAGAGCCAGACACCCTGGAGTGCAAAGTCAAGTGGGGCTTAGGAAGCATCACTGTAAACAAAGCTAGTGGAGGTGATGGAATTCCAGCTGAGCTATTTCAAATCCTAAAAGATGATGCTGTTAAAAGTGCTGCACTCAATATGCCAGCAAATTTGGAAAATTCAGCAGTGGCCACAGGACTGCAAAAGGTCAGTTTTCATTCCAATCCCAATGACAAAGAATGTTCAAACTACCACACAATTGCACTCATTTCACATGCTAGCAAGGTCATGCTCAAAATCCTCAAAGCTAGTCTTTAACAGTACATGAACTGAGAATTTCCAGATGTTCAAGCTGGATTTGGAAAAGACAGAGGAACCAGAGATCAAATTGCCAACATCCATTGGATCATAGAAAAAGCAAGGGAATTTCAGAAAAACATCTGCTTACTATGTGGATTACAACAAATTGAAAATTCTTAAAGACATAGGAATACCAAATCACCTTACCTGCCTCCTGAGAAACCTGTATGCAGGTCAAGAAGCAACAGTTAGAACCAGACATGGAACAAAGGACTGGTTCAAAATTGGGAAAGGAGTACATCAAGGCTGTACATTGTCACCTTGCTTATTTAACTTATGTGCAGAGTACATCATGCAAAATGCTGGGCTGGCTGAAGCACAAGATCGAATCAGGATTCCAGGAGAAATATCAATAACCTCAGATATGCAGATGACACCACCCTTATGGCAGAAAGCAAAGAGGAACTAAAGAACTTCTTGCTGAGGATGAAAGAGGGGGAGTTGGCTTAAAAGTGTCAGTTGGCTTAAAACTCAACATTCAAAAAACAAAGATCATGGCATCCAGTCCCATTTCATGGCAAATAGTTGGGGAAACAATGAAAACAGTGACAGACTATTTTCTTGGGCTCCAAAATCACTGGATGATAACTGCAGCCATGAAATTAAAAGACATTTACTCCTTGGAAGAAAAGTTATGACAAACCTAGATGGCATATTAAAAAGCAGAGACATAACTTTGCTGACAGAAATCTGTATAGTCAAAGCGATGGTTTTTTTCAGTAGTCCTGTATAGATGTGAGAGTTGGACCATAAAGAAAGCTGAGTGCCCAAGAAGTGATGCTTTTGAACTGTGGTGTTGGAGAAGACTCTTGAGAGTCCCTTGGACTGCAAGGAGATCAAGAGATCCCCTTGAACTCCTTGCAAGGATTGATTGGTTAATCAATCCTAAAGGAATTCAGTCCTGAATATTCATTGGAAGGACTGGTGCTAAAGCTGAAACTCCAATACTTTGGCCACCTAATGTGAAGAGCCAATTTATTGGAAAAGACTCTGATGCTGAGAAAGATTGAAGGCAGGAGGAGAAGGGAATGATAGTATGAGATGGTTGGATGGCATCACTGATTCAATGGACATGAGTGTGAGCAAGCTCCGGGAGATGGTGAAGGACAGGGAAGCCTAGCGTGCTGCTGCCCATGGAGTCGCAGATATTCAGACACAACTGAATGACTGAACAGCTACATTCAGAATAGTATACTAACCAGTTTCCCAGGTACCCTTGGTGATCATCCTTCTTTAGCCTTTCAGATGCTCCACTAGAACCTGACCTCTGCAAATAGAGTTCTCCAGTCTGCCTTTAATCCGCTATTACCCTAGATCCTCAGTGCCTTGATTTCCATCCACTGGCCTTACTGTCAAGTTTTAGCCACCTCGATCTATGCCTGATTGCTGGAAAACTTATTTTTTGTTTGAAATTTCATGTTCAAACTACACTGACCCTAATCAGTTCCCTCTCAAACCAAATAAGTTAGAAATGCTGGTTCCCAGATTTTTGGCTTGGGGAAAGTGTCTTTGGCTTGGGGAAAGACACTTGTGTGGCTTTTGCACACCTCACGAAAGCACACTGCCCAAGGGGTAGGGGAAGGCTGAAATCCAGCACACATTTTTTTTAACGAGGCTGAGTGCCTATGAGTCTGTCAGCCCAAAGGCATTTCTGGTTTTAACAAAGATGATTTAGAAAGTAATGGTATCACTGGCCTCTAGAATAGACCTCAGGTGTCATCATTTAAACATCAAGAATATTCCCTTTCCATCTTTTCCATTGTCTTAGCCTCTGTGCTACCGCATGGCATTTCAGGCAGGTCTTTCAAATATGAGACATTCGACTGGGTGACCTCTAAAGAATTTTGTGCCTCAAGTTCTATGATTCTATATTCCATTTCTCCTGTCTCCCCTCTTCTTATGGACCTAATGCCCTGTCCCTCCACCTGAGAAGTCTACTCTGTACAGTCCTATACTCCCCGCTGCAGCAGAAGTTTCAGTTCTTCCTAACCCACCCCAAATTATCCCCTTTTCTAACAGCCTCAGATATAATGTGCAAACACTCAATTAAACTGTAAAGATAAATCCTAATGACTTCTATTACAACTTTTAAAAAAGTTGAAAGCTATGATTACTTTTTTAGTTAGTTTTTTTAAGAGAAAACTTAAAATAATTTTAACATGTTGCATGTTCTTGCTCAGAGAGCAAGTTCACCCTTTCTCTGCCTTATAGTTCTATCCAGACAATGCAGGAGACCTGGGTTCGATCCCTGGGTTGGGAAGATCCCCTGGAGAAGGGAAAGGCTACCCACTCCAGTATTCTGGCCTGGAGAATTCCATGGACTGCATAGTCCATAGGGTCACAAAGAGTCGGGCACAACTGAGCGAGTTTCACTTTCACTTTTCAGACCCTCTAAAGATGGATGATACCCACCTGCATTGGTGAGGGTGGATCTTCTTTACTCAGTCTACCAATTCAAATGCTAATCTCTTCCGAAACACCTCTACAGACATACCCAGAAATTATGATTTGCCAGCTATCTGGGCGTCCCCTTAGCCCAGTCAAGTTGACACTAAAATTAACCATCATGTCATACAATGGAATACTAATTAGCAACAAAAAGGAATGAACTATTAGATCCACACAATGACATGAATGAATCTCAAAAACTGAACAGTGTGAAAGAAGCCAGGCCGAGGGGGAAAGAAAAGAGTACATGGAAACTAAAATGCAAACTAAACCAGAGTGATAAAAATTATGCCAATGGCTGTTGAGAATGAGGAGGGAGAGGAACTACTCAGGGACACGTGGAAGCTTGCGGCGGGGGGTCGGGGGGTGATAAGTGCGTTCATTATTTTGATTATGGTGATGGATTCATAGGTGAATATATATGTCAAAACTTACCAGATTGTACACTTTAAATATGTGCTATTTGTTGTGCTTTCTACACCTCAGTGAAACTGAAAATTACATTTTAATGATGTTATCCAATCAATCAATAATTTTAGTCAATTATTGTGACTTTGTATCTTATTTAAAGGCAACTCCTGGGTTTCTCCTTAGTAATAGTAATAATAAACTCAGGTTTATATACGGCTATACAACTAAGTTCACAATCAGAGTCCCTAAGCAAAACATTAAGAGATGGTCTTTTGATAGCTTTGTTCATTGAATATTTATTTTCATAGAAAAGAAAAATGGTAGCATTCAGGGGTGACCTGAGCGGGCTTCGATGCACCCGTCATCTCCATTGACAATGACACCTTCCATTCCTTGAAATGGACCAATATTTTAGACATGGTTTTTCTCAGTGTTTTGTAAATGGTTGGAGGTAAATCCTCCAGCCTCCAGTTCCAAACCAGTAAGCTCCCAACACATACAATTCTGTGCCACCCCTGGGAGAGATCTCCCCCTTTTAGTGACTCTTTCTATAATGTGGAAGCCACTTTGGTGGTTTGTATACCTGTGATTAGCACCAATAATTATCCTGAGATTCATTGAATGTTTTGTTCCTAATTGATATTCACTAAATTTCTCAAAATGTAGGCTTCCAGCAGAACCCTGCAAGTTCTTTGCTCCCACTGAACCTCTCCGCCTCAGGAAACCATCTTAATTCCGTTCTACAGCTTTGCCTTTCAGATGTTTGCTGGTTCACATAACAACAAGGATTAAGGAATTACTAAAGGATAAAGACGGCTTTGAAGCTAGTATTATTGCCATCCAACCCCAGAACCGATCTTGCTAAACCCACAAACTCAGAAGCACAAGCTCTCTTCAAGAGAGCTTTCCTTTTTCTTCCTCTCAAGCCACATGATTTACTTTCCCAAAGGGAGGTTGTGTTCCATTATGTTTTGATTGCATCCAGATTCTCCAGATAAACTCATTTACGAGGTGGTACACTCCTGTAAACCAGGCCAACTTAATTACTTTCAAATTACTCACCCCTTTATTGAACAGGCAAAACAAGCTAGCTTGATTATTAATATAAAAGCACTGTGCGGTGATGTGCTTCTTCAGCTTCAATAAAACATTATTTGTGTTAAAGACTGAGGGTTTCTGTGTAGTCAAAGTATTACTTCTATGTGTACTACACAGAAGAATAAATCAGTATTCCCTTAATTCCCAAGGGCAGGTAGCATATTCTGAGGATTTAAGACCACTACAATGAGTGGGTAGAAGCAGAGTTTTAAAAAAAAGTGATGCTTCTAAGATAGAAGACATTTCATCTTTTACAGTTTGCTGAATATGAGAAATTAAGGGCTCAGGAAGACCAGCAATTATATGGTGTTGGTCAATATTTTAATATGAGAAGGCAAGGTTTGAGGAATAAGAGCCAAAAGCCAGGGCCATTCTTAACTGGATCAGCTGTCTGTAAAAGGGTTAACTATGTGGAGTTTTCCTGACAAATTCAAAATGCTATTGAGCCTACAGAAAAATGGGTTTTGCAACAGTGCGCTTGTGTGCTGAGTTGCTTTAGTCGTATCCAACGCTTTGCAACCCTAAGGACTGTAGTTCTCCCCTGTCCATGGGATTCCCCAGGCGAGAATGCTGGAGTGGGTTGCCATGCCCTCCTCTTTTCAACGGTAGTGCTGTTAAATATACCACTCAGTTCCTTCTTTGGAAGGAAGAGACTGGAGCTTCCCTAGCAGTCCAGTGCCTAAGACTCCACACTTCCACTGCAGGGGGCCCAGGTTCAATCAATCCCTGGTCAGGAAACTAAGATCTAGCATGCCACACATTTAAAAAATAAAATAAATGAGAGACTTATTCCTTTGCCTGATAGGAGACCAGATTAGACTCAGCTACTGAGTCTCCTCTCCCGAGGTTACATCTTCCTATGACAGCCTTACCTTTGACTGGTTGGTGCCAGGGTACATCAAGACTTACCTGGCCCTCTCACTCCAATGCAGGACAACTCTGAAGAGCTGTTCCAGCTCCAAAGATTCCAAAAGGCTTAGCTGAGAGTATTGTTGAGACAATTTCATAGCCCACCTTCTTCCTGCCCAATCCTGCTTCCTTCCCTTCCCTTTCACAGGAGTTGAACACAACTGTGCAGGCCAAGTAATAAACTTGCAGCGCAGTTATCTCTGTCTCACAGCTGGCTTCCCTCAAACCCCCTTATTCCCAGCTGTAGTGGATAGAGTTGACATATTGTATAAATCTGAGGTGTATGACCAGTGGATTTGCAATATGTATATATACAAATCCAATATGCAATATGTATATATACAAATATGTATCTGTATATATACATATTGCCAAATGATTACCACCATAACACTAGCTAACACCACCATCATGTAACATAATTACCATTTCCTTGTTTGCGGTAAGAACATTTAAGATCTACTCTCTTAGCAAGTTCCTAGTGTATGATATAATAATATTAACTATAATCACAAAGCTGTACATTAGATCTTCAGAACTTACTCATCTTGCAGTTGAAAGTGTGTACTACTTTGACCAATATCTCTGCATTTTCCCCCACACCCCAACCCTGGTAACCATCCTGCTGTTCCCTTCTGTGAGTTCAGCTCTCCTAGATTCCATGTGTAAGTGATATCACACAGTATCTGTCTTTCTCTGACTTATTTCCCTTATGTAATACCCTCATGGTCTATCCACAAAAGGCAGAATGTCCTTTCTCTTAACTGAATAATATTCCATTTTGTGGCACCAGGGAAGTCCTCTATATTTATATATATATGTATGTATCACCTTCTTTATCCATTCATCCAATTATGGACCCCCTAGATTGTTTCCATATCTTGACTATTGTAAACAATGCTGCAGTGAATATGAGACCCAAAATCACTCCTGTCTGTTTTTGTCTTTTTTTTCAATAAACAACCAAACAGAATATAAAATGAAAGATTAAAATCCATACCACTACTCTCCTAGTTTTCCAGAAGGAATCATTTGTTAACTATTGTTCATATATTCTTCCAGAAGTGTTCTGAAGCCCCACAAACACACACATGTATGTTCCCTTTTTTTTTTTTTTGCACAAATGAGAGTATAATATGTAAAATGTTGTGCAATCTGATTGGTTTCATTTAGATATATTCCATATATCTTTTCATACTAGTACATAGAGATTTCTTCCTAGTGGTTCCATATTATACCACTATATAGACATACCTTTTTGTTTGTTTGTTTGTTTTGACCGCCCTGCAAGGCATGTAGGATCTTAGTTCCCTGAACAGGAAACAAATCCATACCCCATGCATTGGAAGCACAGAATCTTAACCACTGGACCTCCAGGGAAGTCCCCATAATTTTTTAATCAGACTTTCCTACACAAATATGTAGATAGTTTTCTGGTTTTTTTTTTTTTTTTTTTTTTGCACAAATATTGCAAAGGATACTTTATAATGCTATCCTTGCGCACTTGTGTAGTATATCTAAAGCATAGATTCATAGAAGTAGAATTCCTAGATCAAATTCTGTGAGAATATTTTGTTTTTAACTTAAGATATTGCCAAACTGATTTCCTAAAAGGCAGTCCCAATTTAAATTCCAGAAATTCCTAAAATCAAGGCAAGAGAATGCCCCTTTTCCTTGCACTCTCACCAACTGTGGGCTTAACAAAAAGGTTTTCATCTTCGCCAATGATAATAGGTGGGAAATATTACTTTACACCTGTAGAATGCCTTTGTTTGAATTTTTTAAAAGGTGTCCCTTCTGGGTGAATGAAAAAAAATTTTTAAACATCCAAAATTTTTTAATAACAAAGTAGGATCTGGGGTTAGTTTTTGTAGCTACTGCTGGCCCATCAGCCTGGATGAATGAATTTTAAAGTCCCCTCCCCACCCCCAACTTTCTAAATGTGCATGGCCATGACAGACTGTAAACCTTTCCATCCAGGGCTCCATTTCCACACCGCTCCTCCCTTGGTCAGTCACCTTTGCACATTGTCCAAGCTGAACGACTCCACCTGGCAGCTCTAGAAACTCATTGTTTGAAATTACATTTCTTTAACTATGAGTTATATCCATATAATCCTTAGTACTTTTCTTGGCTTTTTTTTTTTTTTCTTTCTTTATGGAGAAAATGGTTCTTAGTAGCTCAAAACCCACTGAGATGATATTCTCATGATTCTGTATAACATCCCAATAGAACAAATGAATAGCAAATAATGTGTCATTTGCTATCTTATTTACTGTATTGGAATAAGTTGTCTTTAAACTTAGTGATTCTGGGCCATTAACTCTTCTGCCTTTGTTGTTCACTTGGTCGTGTCTGACTCTTTGCGAACCATGGACTGCAGCAGGTCAGACTTCCCTGTCCTTCACCATCTCCTGGAGCTGCCTTAACTAAATTTATATATCCCAAAATGATAGTATCCAAAGGTATGAAGCAATTCCTAGATACTTATCCCCTTAAGTACTCTAGAAATAATGATAATGCTAAGAAATACCAGTAATCAAGTGTCTGATATGTGATGAGGAGATTAAGAGAAAGTGTAGCCTGGAGGCCTCATGCCCAGCTTTACTTTGACACAGAGCCTGAGGTTTCACTGAATCTATTCTGGCCTCTAAACAACTTGGAGTATTTACTTCACCTCTGAACACCCATCATCCCTTCTGAAATGTGGATAATATTAATAATAGAACCATCCTGATGGGGTTGTGGCAAAGATTAAATGATATACAAGAAACCCTAGATATGATACCTGCTACCTAGTAAATTGCTCAACAATTGTGATCTATTTTGACTGGACATTGTACTTACATTATGTGACTCTCTTGATTCTAACCACAGAATTTCAATAAGCCTCTATAGCCTGCACAATAATATCATTTTTGAAGCTGTGTTCTCTAAAACTATAGAGGAACCCTGGGGCTTCCATAAAGAAAAGGATGGAGAGTGAAAAATTCCTTTTTAATCTATTATACCGTTCAAAGAAAGCCTAATGTGAGAAAAAGGAAAGTTTCTTTTTCCTTTTTTTTTTTTTTTTAAGTGGAGCTTTCTCTGAACCACAGGGGGGAAATCCTGGCTTTCAAGATCTTCCAATAGTTTGGCCTCAGACCTACTTTTCCAGACTTATCTGCCTTGATACTTATCATCCTATTCACTACAATGGTGTATTGCTGCAGGCACACTAGATTCTTTAGAGATGAGGCACCTGCCATTTATCTCAGAGATATTTTCTTCAGAGACTAACAGAGTGTCTGACACTTAGCAGGCCTTCAGTAAACACTGGTTAAATCAATAAATGAATCAGTAAATGAACCCTCCACTTCAGTTAAATTTGTATCCTGGACACCTCTCTTGCATCTTGTATGTCTATCCTTCCTGTCTTTTGTTTGTGAATATTTCCTTGTCCAGAGCACCGTTCACTATCTCACCTCCCCCAGATTCTTAATTCAGTCTTTAAGGTTAAAGCCAAATTGTGTGTTTCCTATACACCCGATCCGGACCCTTCTAATTGGAAGGCTTCCTCCCCCACACTCGTATGCTGGATGAGTTGTTCGTAATTCACTCTGTGCTGTAGCATGCATTACTTTCTAGTAACATTATCTGCATATCTTATATTCCTGTCCTGGAGACCAGTGACCAGGCCTTAAAGTCAGCTGTTTTCCTTTATTGCTTCACCCAGTCTCAGTGTGCTCGACAAATATTTAAGGAGTAGCAGATTCTTGAGTGTCCCTTGGACTGCAAAGAGAGCCAACCAGTCCATTCTAAAGGAGATCAGTCCTGGGTGTTCTTTGGAAGGAATGATGCTAAAGCTGAAACTCCAGTACTTTGGCCACCTCATGCAAAGAGTTGACTCATTGGAAAAGACCCTGATGCTGGGAGGGATTGGGGGCAGGAGGAGAAGGGGACAACCAAGGATGAGATGGCTGGATGGCATCACCGACTCGATGCACATGAGTTTGAGTGAACTCCGGGAGATGGTGATGGACAGGGAGGCCTGGCGTGCTGCGATACATGGGGTCGCAAAGATTTGGACAGGACTGAGCGACTGAAGTGAACTGAACTGACAGCGAATGAATAAATGTTTTGGTCCTTGTTATCTAAGTCGGGGTAGCCCCAGAAAAAATGAGGGACACACAAGAAATTAAGAGTGAAACAACGTTTATTAAAAGTTTCCAACACTGACCCCTGGCAATGAGCACTCTTGCCCCTGGCATAGATGATTAAGGAAATCCTCAATTTCATACACTAAGGGTCAACCATATCGATTTACAACAGTGTAAGCTTAAATTCAGGTGGCTCCAATAGTAAAAAAAAAATCCACCTGCCAATGCAAGAGACATGGCTCAATCCCTGGGTCAGGAAGAGCTCCTGGAGAAGGAAATGGCAACCCACTCCCATATTTTTGCCTGCAGAATTCCATGGACACAGGAGCTTGATGAGCTGCAGTTCATGGAGTTGCAAAGAGTTGGACATAAGTAAGCAACTGAGCAGGCACATGCACACAAGCTTAAGTTCAGATAACAAAGCAAAGATAAAAGGAAGACTTTTTTTTTTACTCTCTGCAACTGTACAATGAATATGTTTGGAAAGAAAACCTTTCTGCAGCATCCACTATGAAGTGGGGCAACCTAGGTGTCTATGAAGAGCAGTGTTTCAGATACCCATGGCTATATAACAAACCAACCCAACACATGATAATTTAAAATATCCATGTTACATTGTGTCTCTCAGTCTTGTATATTGAATAGATGTCTACTTCTCCGGTTCAGTTGTGGTCACTTGTGTGGCTGTAGTCATCTGACCACTTGCCTGGAGCTAGAGAGTCCAGAATGGTCTTACTCACATGTCTGGTAATTGACCCTGGCTGTATTTCAGGGCCCAACGGCTGTCCTTCAGGTATGCGAAACTGGGCGTCTGCACAGCATGAAGCGTCTCAGAGTTGCAAGATAGCAAAGGCAGAAGCTGCAAGTTCTCTTAAGATCTATGTCCTGAAATTCACACAGTATCACTTCTGTCACATTCTATTAGTCAAAGCAAGTCACAAAGCCAGCTCAGTTTCAAGTGGTGGAAAATTAGACTCATTTTGTTGATGGGAGGAGCAGCAAAATCACATTTGAGAGGGACATGGACACTTGGATTCATTGGGGACCATTATGATGACCTACCACAGGCAGTTCCAGACACTCATTTATATGCCCCATAATTCCAGTAAGTGAGAACCTCCTAACTACTTTGGTAGTCAGTACAAAAGGGATACTGACTTCTTATTTGAAAAAAAAAAAGTAATATAGACTCAAGGGAGAGATTTTAGAAATAGTATCAAAACAAAGGAAAGAAAATAGAAATCACCTAGAATATGGCAAGAATACACGGAAGAACTGTACAAAAAGGATCTTCACGATCCGGATAATCACGATGGTGTGATCACTCATCTAGAGCCAGACATCCAGGAATGTGAAGTCAAGTGGGCCTTAGAAAGCATCACTATGAACAAAGCTAGTGGAGGTGATGGAATTCCAGTTGAGCTATTTCAAATCCTGAAAGATGATGCTGTGAAAGTGCTGCACTCAATATGCCAGCAAATTTGGAAAACTCAGCAGTGGCCACAGGACTGGAAAAGGTCAGTTTTCATTCCAATCCCAAAGAGAGGCAATGCCAAAGAATGCTCAAACTACCGCACAATTGCACTCATCTCACACGCTAGTCAAGTAATGCTCAAAATTCTCCAAGTCAGGCTTCAGCAATACGTGAACCATGAACTTCCTGGTGTTCAAGCTGGTTTTAGAAAAGGCAGAGGAACCAGAGATCAAATTGCCAACATCCACTGGACCATCAAAAAAGCAAGAGAGTTCCAGAAAAACATCTATTTCTGCTTTATTGACTATGCCAAAGCCTTTGACTGTGTGGATCACAATAAACTGTGGAGAATTCTGAAAGAGATGGGAATACCAGACCACCTGACATGCCTCTTGAGAAATCTGTATGCAGGTCAGGAAGCAACAGTTAGAACTGGACATGGAACAACAGACTGGCTCCAAATAGGAAAAGGAGTACATCAAGGCTGTATATTGTCACCCAGCTTATTTAACTTATATGCAGAGTACATCATGAGAAACGCTGGACTGAAAGAAACACAAGCTGGAATCAAGATTGCCAGGAGAAATATCAATAACCTCAGATATGCATATGATACCACCCTTATGGCAGAAAGTGAAGAGGAACTAAAAAGCCTCTTGATGAAAGTAAAAGAGGAGAGTGAAAAAGTTGGCTTAAAGCTCAACATTCAGAAAACGAAGATCATGGCATCTGGTCCGAACACTTCATGGGAAATAGATGAGGGAACAGTGGAAACAGTGTCAGATTTTATTTTGGGGGGCTCCAAAATCACTGCAGATGGTGATTGCAGCCATGAAATTAAAAGACGCTTACTCCTTGGAAGAAAGGTTATGACCAACCTAGACAGCATATTCCAAAGCAGAGACATTACTTTGCCGACTAAGGTCCGTCTAGTCAAGGCTATGGTTTTTCCAGTAGTCATGTATGGATGTGAGAGTTGGACTGTGAAGAAGGCGGAGCGCTGAAGAATTGATGGTTTTGAACTGTGGTGTTGGAGAAGACTCTTGAGAGTTCCTTGGACTGCAAGGAGATCCAACCAGTCCATTCTGAAGATCAACCCTGGGATTTCTTTGGAAGGTATGATACCAAAGCTGAAACTCCAGTACTTTGGCCACCTCATGCGAAGAGTTGACTCATTGGAAAAGACTTGATGCTGGGAGGGATTGGGGGCAGGAGGAAAAGGGGACGACCGAGGATGGGACGGCTGGATGGCATCACTGACTCGATGGATGAGTCTGAGTGAACTCCGGGAGTTGGTGATGGACAGGGAGGCCTGGTGTGCTGCGATCCATGGGGTTGCAAGGAATCGGACACGACTGAGTGACTGAACTGAACTGAACCCCGAATAACCACTGTTAAGACTTAGGTTTATATCTATCCAACCTTTGCTCTAAAAACTGGATAATTGTACACTGCTACATAAGCTATATATTATGGTACACATTCTTACCAGGTGCTGTGCTGTGTACTTTGCATAGATTATCTCGTTTAACACCCACCATAATCTTATGTCTGGAAAATCCCATAGATGGAGGACCCTGGTGGGCTACAGTCCATGGGGTTGCAAAGAATTGGACACGACTGAGAAACTAATGCTTTCACTTTTGTAATCCTATGAGATAGATGGATACTATTATCTTCATTTTCCAGAAGAGGAAATTTGAGGCCTTGGCTAATTTGCCTAATGTCATATAGACATAGACATGTAGATATAGACATATAGATATAGGCATGTCATATATAAAGCATACTACTGCAAACTCTGTTTTCATATAATATCCTCTCATGCAAATTTCCTTTCTTGTTAGCTTTGAATCAGCTAAATCTAAATTGGAAAGCTACAATGACTTACATAATATCTGAGATTCTGGTTCTTAGCCATGATCGCTTCTTGAGCCTGTCAGGTGGTTGCAGATTAGAACAAAATAATGATATATGCCCTTTGCTGCAAAGTGCTAGCTTTGAAATGTTAATCTTTCATAAGAGACTCCAGGCTTGATTTTGGCAAAGTTGGTTGGTGGAGAAAATAGCATCTGAATTTTTTTAATGTTATGATACATTTCCTAAAAGCCCAGTAGCAGAGTGCAAAGTTGGAACATGTTCATTTCTCCAGGAACCAAGAAGTGAGAAATAACAGGCATCAGGGACCACAGGAAAATTACAGATCTTCTCAGGTGCTTCATTGGTCACCTACCTCGTAGTAAGTGAACGTGTCCTTCTGGTGCACACACCTGACTTTTCTATTTTTAAGCATCAAATTTTGTATATTCTAGCGCAAAAATTGTTGGGGGTTTGTGATAAGTGGGAGGAAAGTGACAGGTGGAAATGCTTGGGAAGAGAAGCCCAACAGGTCTCTTTTGACATGAAAGTGTAGATTAATAACATGAGAAGATGTGAAAATGGCCAATAGATGAGAAGCAATGGTGGTGGTGGTTTAGCCACAAAGTGGTGTCTAACTCTTTGCAACACCATGGACTGTAGCCTGCCAGACTCCTCTGTCCATGGGATTTTTCCAAGCAAGAATACTGGAGTGGGTTGCCATTTCTTCCTCCAGGGGATCTTTCCAACCCAGGGATCAAACCCAAGTCTGTCTCCGGCCTTGCAGGCAGATTCTTTACCAATGGAGCCACCTGGGAAGCCCCATGAGAAGCATGTAAATGTGCAAAATAAAGCGATGACTTTGGAAATTTGGTGCATATCTATTCTTGTATGTAAGAGGATGATTTATTATGATTCACTTCAATTTCTACCTATCAAAAATAGAACATTCAGTAAGCTTTGCTAGGAAAACTTTTTAAAAACTAGGGTAATTATTAAAATCATGCTCATAATTCATTTCTAGCTAGCAATATAATAATGAAGATAAACTTATGAACAAATCATTTTACTAACAAAAAGGAAAACTTCGTGTAGGCCTAATGTTGCTTTTTACTTAACAGATATCATTGTGTTTTACACTTTTGAAGAAATATGTGAGAAAAATAAACCAACTAATTAGAATGGAATTTCTATGTGTTGGTTGCTATGTAGCCCTCCTGTGAATTTTTACATTTGTAAATACTAAACCTCTATTTCAAGCAGTCCCAAATGTCCAGTCAAGTAGAGAGTAAATATTATTGGTTTGGCTTTATTCAGTTCAGTTCAGTTCAATTCAGTCGCTCAGTGGTGTCTGACTCTTTGCGACGCCATAAATCACAGCACACCAGGCCTCCCTGTCCATTACCAACTCCCGGAGTTCACCCAAACTCATGTGCATCGAGTTGGTGATGCCATCCAGCCATCTCATCCTCTGTCGTCCTCTTCTCCTGCCCTCAATCCCTCCCAGCATCAGGGTCTTTTCCAATGAGTCAACTCTTCGCATGAGGTGGCTAAAGTATTGGAGTTTCAGCCTCAGCATCAGTCCTTCCAAAGAACACCCAGGACTGATTTCCTTTAGAATGAACTGGTTGGATCTCCTTGCAGTCTAAGGGACTCTCAAGAGTCTTCTCCAACACCACAGTTCTAAGGCATCAGTTCTTTGGCACTCAGCTTTCTTCACAGTCCAACTCTCACATCCATACATGACCACTGGAAAAACCATAGCCTTGACTAGATGGACCTTTGTTGGCAAAGTAATATCTCTGCTTTTTAATATGCTGTCTAGGTTGGTCATAACTTTCTTTCCCTTCCAAGGAGTAAGCGTCTTTTAATATCATGGCTGCAATCACCATCTGCCGTGATTTTACGGCCCCCCAAAAATAAAGTCTGACAGTTTCCACTGTTCCCTCATCTATTTCCCATGAAATGATGGGACCAGATGCCATGATCTTTGTTTTCTGAATGTTGAGCTTTAAGCCAACTTTTGCACTCTCCTGTTTCACGTTCATCAAGAGGCTTTTTAGTTCCTCTTCACTTTCTGCCATAAGGGTGGTGTCATCTGCATATCTGAGGTGATTGATATTTCTCCTGGCAATCCTGATTCCAGTTTGTGCTTCTTCCAGCCCAGCATTTCTCATGATGTACTCTGCATAGAAGTTCAATAAGCAGGGTGACAATATACAGCCTTGACGTACTCCTTTTCCTATTTGGAACGAGTCTGTTGTTCCATGTCCAGTTCTAACTGTTGCTTCCTGATCTGCATATAGGTTTCTCAAGAGACAAGTGAGGTTGTCTGGTTACAAGTTCTTTTTCATATGCCAACTACAATGGATTGGACATGGCTGACTAGAACACTGGGTTGAAACAGGTTCTGAGTTTCAGTGATCAAGTTCAGAAGGGATTCTGAGATGATTTATTAGCTTCTGCCACTGGTCCAGGGAGTGGCAGCATGAGTGCCTTTGTTGTCATCTCTGCTACAATGCAAGGAAATATTTCTTTACATGAAACATTTGTTTAATTTTAGCTTTTTCTTCACAATCATTCGACACATATTTATCGAGCACTAACTGTGTCCCAGAAAATGTTCTAAGTGCTGAGGATACAGCAGTGAACAAAAATACACACACACAAACTAACATTCGACTATAGTACTTTACTATTTTCAGAGGTCTTTTCTAGAAGGTATCTCATTTAATCCTTACTATAGCCTAAAAAACAGGTGAAATAGGTGACGATATCTACATATTACAAATGAGACTAAAGCATAAAATGTTTGAATATACTTCCTTAGCTTAAGTATACCCACCAAAACAGCATAGCGAGGAAAAAAAAAAAAAAAACAAGAGCAAACAAATGCTTGTGAATCATTAAAGACGTTTTTATTAAAATAAAGAATAAAGTTAACCATTTCCATTTAATACTGTATAAAAACAATATAAGAATTGGAAAGCTGTTTTTATTTATGGTCTGTAGCTTATCTATAAATTCTAAAAAGTCTGCATACAATAGATATCAGGGCAAAAGACTTCTGGATACAAAATCAACATATGAAAATCAATAGAATTTCTATGCATCATTAGTACTAACCAGAAAATGTAACAGTAAAAGAAACCTCAGCTTATTTGTCGAGTATGACAATCTCAACCCAAAGTTTACATTGAAACAAAAAGGCTCAGCAATAGATGAGACAGCAATGAAGATCAAGATAGAGGAATATCCAAACTACCAGATATCATGACCTATACGATTATAGCAATTAAGACAGCATAGCTTTGACTCAGAGACAGAAAAATAAACCAATGAAACAGATTAAAGTGCCTATAAACAGAACCCTGCATAAATGTAAACTTGATATATGGCAAAATTGTATTACCGTCAACTGAAAAGATAGACTTGTCCATAAATGGTCTTGAAGGGAGTCCCCTGCTGGCCTGGTGGTTAGGATTCCAGGCTGCCACTGCCATGGCCCAGGTTCAGTCACTGGTTGGGGAACTGAGATCCCATAAGCTGAGCATCATGACCAAAAAATAGGCAAATAGCCCTGAGAAATTGGGTATTTTTATGGGAAAACAAAGTTCATAACTTACTCCAAACACACACACACACAAACACATGCATACAGGCTCAGAAACTTTTACAGATGGATTATATGCTTAAAAATCAAAGGTTTTTAAAACTTTCAAAAAGAAATACAGAAAATATCTTAACAACCATGAGACAGGAAAGAATTCCCACATAAAGCAGCAGCAGCCGCAGATTAATAAATACAAATTTCTACCTAACAAAAATATTGTAAGCAAAGTAAAAAGATAAGCTACATATTTGGAAAAAGTATTTCCAGTGAATGCAACTGATAAAAGATTAATTTCCAAAGGAAAAATGTATTTCCACAAAACACTAGGATAAGGAAACCCACCACCACCATCACAAAGGAACAGGCAGTCTCAGAAGAACTCAAGGACAAACAAGCATTTGAAAAGATGCTTAGCATCACTCATAATCAGCAGAACACAATTTAAAACACTGATTTCATATCTTCAGACTGGCAGAAAAGCTTTAAAAGCTAAGAAAACTCAATGTCAATGAAGATGTAGAGCAAGAGAGATTCTCAAACACTCATTTGTATAGTCATTCAGGGCCACATCAACCACCCAGGCTCATGGAGGATCCAGACCTTCCAGGACTGCCATTTTAAAGCATGGCTTCCACAGTCTCTGCAGCAGGAAAGAGAGCTCAGAGAATTCATTGTTCCATGCTTACTTTGGAACTTATACACACACCACACCTGCTTACAGCCTATTGGTAGAACTAGTCTTCTGCTACCAATCTGCCTGCAACGAGGGTAAGAAATGAAGTCTTTTTGAGTGTCCCAGGAAGAGGAAAATGAAATAGGATTTGATAAACATATAGCATTCTCTACATTATAATTGATAAAAGAATTAAAATTTTATAAAAACTGGGTGGTAGATAGAAATTAACTGGGTTCATTGTATCATTCTTTATATTTTTCTGTAGCTTTACATTTTTCATAATTATTTAAAAGGGAGGAAAATGAAGAAAGATTAAATGACCCATCCAGAGTTACAGAGCTCATAAGTGGCGAATTGGACTAGAACTATTTTCCCTAGAATAAAATTTTCCTCCCAGAGGCAAATTCAGGTACTAAAGTCAGATTATTCATTTAAGACATATTTATGGAGTTCCCATTATATTCCTGTCCTTGAAGAGGGCACAGAACAAAGGTAGGAGAGACTGACACATAAATTATTATAACATATTACAATTATCACAATGGAACGTGAAAAAATGTGTACAAAGCTCTCTTGGTCATTAAAACCTGGTAACATAATCACTGGAAAGTTCTTCATGATGGTTTTGAGTCCCAGAAAATTTTTAAATGTGCACTGGCAGTGTATGAGGTCAATGTAATCTTCAATTATGAGAGCCGAATTTTAGTAGAGAGTTATTTCAGGAAATTCCTGAAGCAAAACTTCACCATGAACTCCACCCAGTTCATATTCAGCCTGTACAGACTTGCAAGGGAGGTGCCGCTAAAACAATATATACATATATATATATATATACACACACACATATATATAGTCTTCTTTGACCTCACTTCTTCAAATAAGAAGCTCTTTGCTCTTTCACACAAAGGCAGAATAGAGTGAAACAATGAAGAGGAAAATTGTTCACTCTCCTGGTATTGAAGCCACACGTGGTTGGAGGACAGCTCGCAAAGCATGGCACACTTGCGGAGGTCAGAAACTGACAAAAATGTGTCTTTTCTAGACCATCCTCCATGACCAAATACACAGCTGCTTCTGACAGTTTATATTATTGTCAGAATAATATTCTCCTCAATACAGTTATAAAATATCCCCCCTATATACACAACTATGTTTATTCAATGAGTTCCATAATGAAGTTCATTCATTTACTCAACACAGAAGTTTGAGTTGGGCATATAGTGATAAGCAAAACAGACATGTTCTCTGACTTTTGGGAGCTTATAGTCCAGCTGGGGAAAAAGGCGTTAATCAAACAAGTACCCTAATAAGTATTTTTATACATGGACAAGATGTATGAAGATAAATAAAGAGTTCTGTGAGAGAGAATAGAGACTACTAAGGATGCTAATTTTGGAGAAGGAAATGGCAATCCACTCCAGTACTATTGCCTGGAAAATCTCATGGACAGAAGAGCCTGGTAGGCTACAGTCCATGAGGTCGCAAAGAGTTGGACACGACTGAGCAACTTCACTTTCACTTTCAAGGATGCTAATTTAGAATGAAGGGATTCAGGGCTGTCAGTCTGGGGTAGTGACTGGTGGTAGATGAGACCAGGGAAGTTATGGAAGAAAGTTAAGATACTTGTGATATCTTTTGACAGTTACATTGCTAAGATCTGATGATTCATAGATATGTAGATGGAGAGAAAGAAAAGGTCTGAGGTGACTTTCAGGCCCAATCCTCGATAAAAAAAATTCCCCTCATATTCTTAGAATGTTTTTTTTCTCATCTATTGCTTAGGTCTTTGTGCTCAGATGGAATCACATACTACCGGCTTTTTTGGTTCTCCAGCTTGCAGATGGCAGATCATGGGATTTCATACCCTGCATAATCCCGTGAGCCAGTGTCTATAATCTTCTCACACGTGTCCGTTGATCTCTCTGTGTATTCATCCTATTGGTTCTATTTCTCTAAAAAGCCCTAGTACAAATACTGTACTCACTGTTCTGCCCCTTGCATTCTTCACTTGTTATATATGAAAGATCTTTTCACACAGTCTTTTTAATGACAATGTGTAATTTAAATTGACCTGATTTGACTTAATCTGATTATTCTGTCCTTCATGGATGGACATCTATCTTCTTTCTAATTACAGGCCATTACAGAAATGCTGCAGTAGGTAATCTTTACATACCTCACTTCACACACAGATAAGCTTCTCTACAGATAAAAAAAAATACCCTATAGGTAGAATACAGAGTCAAAAGGCAAGCGCATTTGTAATTTTGGTAGCTACCGTCATAATTTTAAAGGATACTCCACTTTACACTTCTATCTACAATATATTGGAGTTCTTTCTTTCTCACCTTGTCACCTACATTTATGTCATCAAACTCTTTGATCTTTGGCAATATGAGAAGCGTAAACTGCGTGATTCTAACATGCATCTCTCTTAGAAATTGAACATCTTTTCCTATAGCTCTAACAGTGGTAAGGTTTCATCTTTTCTGTGAAATGTGCACATATTTTATGTAAAAGAAACTTTTCAAAGTTAAAATGAATAAAAAGTGTTCTTTGATCAACTATGAGTAGGTAGATTGGCAAATCAGGTTGTATTGTCCTTTGGACATGAAGAAGCACAGATCCAGTTTGATGAAGTCATTAACCAATTTGCAGATGTTAAGTCTCAAAATGTTATTACTTATTATTGAGCTTCAACTAAAATTGGCATATGTTTTTCCTTTTTTTCCCAAAGGAACAAGAGTTCATCCATGGAACAACATGGGTGAATCTTAAATGCATATTGCCAAGTGAAAGAAGCCAGAAGGATAGTTTACATTCTGGAAAAGGCAAAACTCTTTAGAGATGGAAAACAGCTCAACCGGTCATTGCTACGGATTCGGGAAGAGAGGAGGACCAACTAGGTTATGAAAGGGGGACTTTTAGGACCATGAAACTATTCTGTGAGTTACTGTAGTGGTAGCTACATGGCACTATCCATTTGTAGAAACCCATAGAACTTTACCATCTGAGCCACCAGTGCAGATATGGGTATCCCCGCCTGTAATGTGTGAGACCAGAGTTCAATTCCCTGACAGGGAGGTGGCTTCTTTGGAATTTCCCTGGTGGATCAGATGGTAAAGAATTTGCCTGCAATGCAGGAGACCTGGGTTCAGTCCCTGGGTCGGGAAGATCCCCTGGAGAAGGGAATGGCTACTCACTCCAGTATTCATGCCTGAAGAATTCCTAGGACAGAGGAGCCTGGTGGGCTATAGTCCATGGGGTCACAAAGAGTCAGACAGGACTGAGCAACTAACACAGAACTTTACAGAACACGTGTGAACTGTAATGTATGCAAATTTTTTTAAAAATCCACTAAAAGGGAGGGAGAATCCTGGGATGGACTATAGCCTGTGACCAGAAAGTCTAACTGTATCACTATTATGCAATGTATCCTCACCTCGGAAACGGGGGAAAGAGATGCCGACCTACCTAGCTTTGGAAATGGCTGGAAACTGAAAGGCTAAAGACAGAAGAAACAGTGCATCACACTATGTTATGGTTGATAAAGGTGCTGCTTCAGGGGAACAAGCTCCAAAACTGCTATATGTGTGTAAGAGAATAATTAAATGACTGGCGAGTGGTGGGAGCCACACTGCCCGTTATCAGTGAGAGAGGTTACAGATAAGCAAAGGGAGGAGGCTAGAATGAGCCCTGTGGTTTTGGATTAGACTGGGAGACATTCGTATGAACTCACGTTAATAATCTCAATGTAGATATTGATGGACGTAGATTTAACTTGTATCCATATATATAGATGGCATAACCTATAATAATCTGTATCTACGTATCTAGATATGTTCTTGTACACAGGTTAGTACACGTGTGTGTATTTCTTAGCTCTGTCTGCTGAGAGGGCTCAGCAGCTCTAAAACAACCACATTTTAGTGGTAGCAAGCACCCACAGTGCCCAGATCTTGGTTTCTGACACCATTCTCCGATAAAAGGAACCAGGACTCCTTGGAAAAATGGATGATTTTAGGACTGAGTCTGGGAATATATAAAATGAGCCTGGGGCATCTTATAGTGCTAGAAAATAAGGAAACACTCAAAAAAATAATAAAACTAAGAGTATACATCAAAGGGACACCAAAGCTAATGGAAGGAGCTCCCAAAGGCCAAAGCTGGAAAAATTGGGGCAAAAAAAAAGATTTAATCCAAAGCATAAAATAAATATCCAAGGGCCTATACAAATATAAATAAATGATTGAATAAATAAATAAACGGGTGAGAAGAGACAAATCTCCCCCATACAAAAGAATCCTAAATAATCCCCTTTCCACTCGTTAAGTGTGGGTTACACTTAGGGATTTGCTTCCAAAGAGTACAGTGTGAAAAGGAGAGGAAAGGGGACTCCCCTGGTGGTCCAGAGGTGAAGACTCCAAGCTTCCAAAGCAAAGGACGAGGGTTTGGTCCCTGGTCAGGGAACTAAGATCCAACATGCTTCACAGTGTGGCCAAAATATATGTATATTGAAAAAGAAAGAAAAAAGAAAAAGGAGGGGGGAAAGTAGCCCCACAGTGAAGAAACCTGGCAAACACTACCTTGGCCAGGTGATCAAAGTGAACACTATCAGTAATAACTCATGTGGCTAGCACAGACTTTTGATCGTTATGTATTGAGAATGACTTGATTTCTGTGGTCTTCTTCCCCCAAACCTGTAACACCAGGAGAACCATGAGAAAAAACATCAGATTGGAGAACAATCTACAAAATACCTGACCAGTACTGCTCAAAACTGTCAAGGTCATCGAAAACAAGGGATGTCTGAGAAACTGTTATAGCCCAGAGGAGCCTAGGGAGACAGGGCCACTAAATGTAATGTAATATTATAAATAGGATCCTGGAACAGAGAAAGGATATTATGACAAAAGAAAATAGAAAAAAATCTGAATAAAGTATGGGTTTAGCTTAAAAAGATGTGGCAATATTTTTTCATTAGTCGTTAACAAATGTATCATACTAATGTAAGCTGTTAATAATAGGGGGAAATGGGTGAGGGTATATGGCAAAGCTCTGTACTTATTTTTACAACTTATCTGTAAATCTAACACCAGTTTAAAATAATTTATTTAAATATGAAAGATAAGATTGATGGGTGGAGAGGTAAACAGATAAGTGGGTAACTCTGATAAGGCAAGGATTGTAAATTTTTACTGGTAAAAATCTATGTGCTGGGTGTATATGTTCATTAAAACTTCTTCAATTTTGCTATACGCTTGAAAAAAATTGTAATAAAATGGAAAAAATATGTTAATGAAATTAAAAACAATCTTTTTCTTTTGCTATAATCTTTCCTTCTGTTTTCCTTCTGTATTTATCTATAGGACAGGCCTATAATACATACAAACTACAAAAAAAGGAAACTTTTCACTGCTGCGTTTCTCTCCTGGCCATTATCACTGTTTGTTCTATTTCATGATTATTACTGAGACTAATTTGATCAGATGGAAGTGTGTTTAAAACTGTTCCCCTCTGGGTATCACGTCACTAAATATGGTACTGCTGAGTACAAGTGAGTATAGGTTGCCCAGAGTAGCTCAGCTCCTGTCTTGGCGACAGGCTGTGATGGAGGGAGGTCAAGGCCGTGACGGCAGTTTGGCTGGGTTGTCTGCGGGGCACTGAGCCCACAGGGCAGCAGCTGCAGTGGCAGTGTGGGGACTGGCAGCCTTGGCAGGGGCTGCCCTGCCCCTGGGACAGCAAGGGCATCTGCAGCAGAAATCAGCTGCTCTGGGGGCCCAGGCATTGGTTGCCTTGGCCAGACAGAATCCCAGGGAGGTGGAACAGAGCCAGAGGAGGGAAACAGTGATGCCACCTGGTATCTGGGAGAAGAGCCAGAGAAATATGATTTTTGTATCAGGATCCCAATTTTACCCCCTAGTCAGGAAACGTGGGTTAAAGCTTTAGCAGCACCTTTATATTTTCTAGGCAAATTGTTGGAGAACAGTTGTGAAAAGCATGAATGTTTTGTTGCCTTTTATAACTCATTTGGCTCTTTCTTTTTGAACAGCTCCTCCCTGCCTTCCTAATACGAATAATGAGGAATTGGATGTGCAACCTATTGTCTGCTGAGGTCCCTCTGCCCAATCCATTTTGGGCTCTATTTCTCTGGTTTTCTGAAAGTTTCCAGGGTATTTAGGTTATCTGTTGCCTGGGGGTTTACCTTTCATAGTAGAGTCTTCATTTTGTAGCACAAGAATCTGAATGTGAGACTCCACTGCCTCTCGCACCAACGGTGGGAGGTACCCCTTCACTGAAGATGCTAGAAGGTGATGGAAAGGGGGTTTCCAAGGCAATGCAAACAACTTCAAATGCACTGGTTCCCTGGCTAGAAAGGCCCAAGAGGCAGGACTATACTCACCACATTCTGGACTTGTTTCAAAGCCCCAGTCAAAGCTAGAAGTCTTGCTGTTGTAGCTGTTCAGTCGCTAAGCCGTGTCTAACTTTTTGTGACCCCATGGACTGTTGCACGCCAGGTTCCTCTGTCCATGGGATTTCCCAGTCAAGAGTATTGGAGTGAGTTGTCATCTCCTCCTCCAGGGGATCTTCCTGACCCAGGAATTAAACCCCGGTCTCCTGTGTCTCCTACATTGGCAGATGGATTCTTTACCACCGAGTCACCAGGGAAGCCCCAGAAGTCATCTTAGTTACCACCAAAAGGGCCAAGGCAGTATTCATGAGCGTGGATAAGGCTGCCTGAAGAGCCCTAAGAGCCTGCCAGGCATTGTGTTTCCTTCTCAATAGTGGAAGGCATGAAATGAAAATTTGTCCTTTACTTTGGAGAGAATGTCCCAGCATAGCCCATCCTCTACACCTCTAAAAGCTTCACTGATATAGGAGAGCCCTGGATCTTTGTAGGGCTTAACTTCCACCCTCTGATGCACAAGCATCTCACCAAGGCCTTCAGTTTACTGGCACTTCCTGCTCACCTAGTGTGATTAATATGTTATCATTGATGCCGCAGACTGATTTAATAAGATATTTTCTCCAAACTTCCCAGAGTCATTCTAACAGTGTGATGGCAACAACTGGGGATCTTGCCTGAATAAACTCATATGTCACAGGGGAATGCTGTCTTTGGAATGAATTCTTCCTCCTCCGACTTTACATTCTTAGCCCCCCTTGACCACATATACCCAGGCTCTCTCTATATTCTTCCAGCTTCTACCAATACAGCTTTTTGAGACATAATGTCTTTTTCTTCTCATTACTTATGTTGTGACTTAACTCAAGTTATTGGTTTCTGGGTGGAGAGTAAAGGTGGCGGAGTAGGTTAAGATCCTTTGAGGAAAAACATTTTTAAATTTTATTTATTAAACTTCACTTGATTTCAAATATTATGTTAGTTTCAGGTGTACAGCTTCAGATTCTTTTCCATTCTAGATTATTACAAGATATTGAATATAGTTCTATGTTCTATATAGTAAATCTATTGTTTCTTTTATACACAGTGGTGTGTATCTATAGGAAGTGTTTTCTTATAAGGCAAAAATCTCTGTATCAACTTCAAAAGCTAGAAGTACTAAATTTTAACCTGGAGAGCGGGCCCATTCTGCAGGCCAAAGGATTCAGAGGACACCTGGAGAGTCAAGATTTACAAGGACATTGACCCACAGATCCTCATCCCACATCTCAGGATCTCATTCCCTTTCAATTAAGGTCATGACTCTGACATAGCCGACTTGTTGCTGCTGCTGCTGCTAAGTCACTTCAGTCATGTCTGACTCTGTGCGACCCCATAGACGGCAGCCCACCAGGCTCCCCCATCCCTGGGATCCTCCAGGCAAGAACACTGGAGTGGGTTGCCATTTCCTTCTCCAATGCATGAAAGTGAAAAGTGAAAGTGAAGTCACTCAGTCGTGTCTGACTCCTAGCGACCCCATGGACTGCAGCCCATCAGGCTCCTCCGTCCATGGGATTTGCCAGGCAAGAGCACTGGAGTGGATTGCCATTGCCTTCTCCAGCTGACTTGTTAGGACTGGGAATACTGTCTTCACTGGAGCTCTGCTACCTTGTAATTTAAGTTCTAGGCCTTAGCCCCAGGAGATCCCGCCTCGCAAATTGGTGATTAATCACGCTCAGCCTTTCTTGTCTCTCCTTAATACATTGATGGTGGCCAGTAACACCCATTCCACTGTCCTTACATGACTGCTTTCCCTGCATCTCTGGGTGCCCGGGATGCAGCATTCCCTCCAGTGCATTCCCTTCCACTAGCATTCCACTCCAGCTCACTGCTGGCCGGAGTTTTACAGTTGCACTGCTACTTTGCCAGTGATTCCACCCACCACTGCTAATGCTAAGTTGCTTCAGTTGTGTCTGACTCTTTGCGACCCCATGAACCGTAGCATGTCAGGCTCCTCTGTCCGTGGGATTCTCCAAACAAGAATACTGGAGTGGATTGTCATTCTCTTCTCCAGGGGATCTTCCTGATCCAGGGATCAAACCTGCGACTCTTACATCTCCTGCATTGGTTGGCAGGTTCTAGCGCCACCTGGCAATAATAGTGCCACTACCTACCACACTAGTGAGGGGTTTCTGTTACCGGCCAGTCATCAGGTGACCCAGCTCCAAAGTCTTATTCCAGAATCTCTTTCCTAGGACCACCCCAATTGTGTGCCAACTATTAGAGAGCAGATTTCTCAACACACTCAAACTCTGAGATTTGCCTGTAGCGGGTATTTTAGGGAGGGCCTGCAGGAGTTGCCCCTGCAAGGGAGCTAGGGAAGCAGGATTGTGTAGAAGGAGAAGTTGAATTGCAAGGAATTGTAACAAAGGGTTCAGTTGTCACCACAGGGATCTCCAGAGAAGGGATGGCCAATCAGAGATGTCCTGAATTGAGGACTGGGCTCCATCAATGGCTTACAGCTCCTGGGGACAGGGCATAATTTGGAGTGAGGCAGTTGCCTGAGTAGGGTCTCAACTGTAGGCTGACACTACCAGCAACTGGTGAAAAGAGTGTCCTGGTCCTGACATGAGCATCTGGATGGTATACTGTGGCATCTACTCAGGTAGGATAGCCAGGGCAACCAGGGCTGAGGGACATCCCAGGACACACAAACATCCATGCTGAAATTAGAAGAGCCCCAAACAAATCAGGATATTTTGATACTCTAGCATCCCTGAAAATACTAACGGGAGCTGCAGACTTGCCAGTGACATATTTCTCAATAATAATGAATAATACCAGTAAAATACAAATCAGTAGTTAAGATGCTGGGTTTGTTGAGTATTTAAGGATGAGCTTAACTACAAAAGGCTACTAGAATATTTGTAACAGCATTTGACTTGTAACTTCAGTGGCTGAGTCATGGTACAAGAAAATTTGTATCTCTTCAGTCAAGTCCTTGACATGAAAACTGAGAAGTGACTCAAATAAGACCATTACAAGGAAATAAAAGATCATATCAGGGACTTTCCTGGTGGTCCAGTGGTCTCATCCCTGGTCAAGGAACTAAGATCCCACATGCAGCAGAGCAAATAAACCCACACACCACAACTACAGAGCCTGTGAGCGCTGGAGCCCATGCCCCACAACTTGACAGTCCATGCACTGAGACAAAGATCGCATGTGCCACAACTAAGACCCAGCAAATAAATAAATTTAAATGTTTTAAACTTTTCTTTTATTTTAAAAAACATTTTAATAAACTTTTAAAAAATATCATATCAGAAAAACTAAAAACATCAGGCTGTTTTAAAATAAAGGCATCAGGTTGGCTAGCAATAGCACCAGAATCATCTGAGATCTGATTGCAAATGCAGGGTCCCACCAGCAGAAATACTGATTTGGCACCCCAAGGTTGGGTAGGAGACCCTAGGGAACTAACTGCCTTTTTAATAAGAAAGTGAGACCAGATCACAGTCTAAGAGAAAGGCTCTACTTCTATCACCCACTTCTGTGGGTCCATTGACTAATCACCAATTATGTTTTTAAGTTTCCAGAAAGTCAGGTTGCTAGACAAAATATAGGATACCCAATTAAATTTGCATTTCAGATAAATAATAGATAACATTTTGGTGAAAAGATTTCCCATAGGAACATAAAATAGTAATATAAAATATGATGAAATAGTAATATAATGTTTAATAAAATATATACAGGAGTATTATTATAAATTATATGATTAAATTTAATAGTATGAAAAAGTATGGGTTCTGTAATAAAATATAATATAAATTATTACTAAGAATTTTTCATTGTTTATCTGAATTTCAAATTTCATGGGCCATCCTGCATTATTATTTGCTAAATCTGCCAACCCTGCTATTGAGGGAATTTCCAAACACACAGATGCAGCAAGAATAGTAGCAGAAATCCACATGTAACCATCCCTCTGCTTAGGCAATTATCAATATTTTGCCCCAATTATTTTTATTTAAATTTTGTACCAACCATTAGGTTCTACACTGTGAGAGATACAGAAAAGAAAGATATCCTTAGTAGCCTATGGTCAAGTTGAGGGTACATGATAAACATTCAAGAAGTGCTAAAGCCTCTAATTCTGACTATAAGTTTCACAAGAGTACAGGGAACAGAGTCTGTGTTGACTGGGGTGGTCTTGGATAATGTGAGCCTGGAGTTGAGATTACCTTAGACCTGGTAAAAGCAATCTGTATAAATAAGGCAGAAGTGGGCAGGATTTCCAAGTAGAGTAACCAGCACGATCAGGTTATATTCACTTTGCTCTATATACGTTTCTTTCCACTGAAAGCACTCATCCCGCATACTTCACACTTTAATCTTCGGGGTCCACAGCAGCTGTCAGCCATCAGGCTAATAGGCATCAAGCACTACTGCAAATTACATCATCAGAACCGATTAGCTCTTGAACATGTCAGCACAATGGCTATTCAATCTTCTCCGGGTGACTCGTTAATTAACCTCTGCAATATGCTGTCTTTGACATCATTGGGGAGTTCAGTTTTTCCTTGATTGAAAGTCGCCCTGGGGAGAATTATAAATTGATAACAGAAACAATATTCTATTCCATTGGCCAGCTTTGTGATAATGATTATGAAATGCTATGACTACCTGAACCTATAGGCACATGTCAAATAAAGAAAAGTGAAGGCTGATGTTGTCTGTATCTTATCACTTGAATTACATTAACATTAAAAATGGTCTATTTTTCTATACAAGTGACAATAACACAAAATGTGGGGTCTTATAATTTAATAAGTTTTCACTTTTTAATTCCTCTCAACTTTAAATGCAATTAATTCAAAGCTAAGGATGAAAAAACTGTTAATATTTTATTGAAATAAAATATAGATGAAGAAACATTAAATGACCAGTATCCTCAAAAGAAGGCTTCCCAGGTGGCCCAGTGGTAAAAAATCCACCTGCTAATCCTGGAGACCCAGGTTTGATCCCTGGAACAGGGAAATCCAGCGGAGAAGGAAATGGCAACACACTCCAGTATTCTTGCCTGGGAGATCCCAGGAACAGAGGAGCCTGGTGGGCTACAGTTCAGGGGGTCACAAAGAGCTGGATACAACTGAGCAACTGAGCACTCACACACACATCCTCAGAAGCTTCTCATGGTTCCTTCTGGGAAGGCACCACCCTCCCCCCAAAATAACAACTATCCTGACTTCAGACAACATAGATGACTTTCACTTGGTTTGTATTTTTTGTAAATAAAACACAGTATACACTCTCTTTTGTATCTGGCTTGTTTCACTCAACATCACGTTTGTGAAATTCAAGGGATGCTAATTTTTAAATGACTTTTGTTATTAAATAATATATACTAGACAGTAAAAATTTGGAAAACACACCATCATTTTTAATTAGTTTAATATCTGTACATAATCTATTTGATCAAGATTATATGCTTTTATGAAAGTCCTGCGTAAAAAGTTCTCATTTTTTAAACTTTGAGAGATAGCATATCTCCATTCCATCTTCTTAAAATTGAAGTATACTTGATTTCAGTGTTGTATTAATTTCCAGTGTATAGCTTCATGATTCAGTTATATATATGTGATATATATATATATTCATTTTCAGATTCCTTTCCATTATAAATTATCACAAGATATCAAATATAATTCCCTGTGCTATACAGTAGGTCCTTGTTGTTTATCTATTTTATATACAGTAGTGTGTATCTGTTAATCCCAAAGCCCTAATTTATCCCTACCCTCCCTGCAAAATGTTCTCATTTCTTTTGATGTTTTTATTAATGATTTTATGCTGGCCTATTATTATTAACTATTAATCCCATTTCTCCAAAACGTAATCCTTAGTTCCAAATGCTTCACAATCCTTGCAGAATGTTTATAATAAGAAGGGAAATATAAGAAAAGACAGAGATAGTTTATTTTCCAGCTGGTGTGCTCTCTGGTAGCTGGTTGCCCCTAGGTAAGTGGTTGTGTTGCCAGCTCTGCCCCTGTAAAGACACCTGTCATCAGTCAGAGTGACGCTCTGGGGCTTACTCAGAAGAGTGGGTGTGCATCTAAAACTTAAGGTCAAGAGTCAAGATTGGATCGCTTTTACTCACCTCATTATGAGTTCAATTCATAATCACCCATCTAGCTCATAAACTACCTGGTAAGCCCAGGAACCTCCAACCTTGCTAGGAGATCCTGTAGATTTGTGGCTTAATTGACCAGGCATGAACTGTGGTGTTGGAGAAGACTCTTGAGAGTCCCTTGGACTGCAAGGAGATCCAACCAGTCCATTCTGAAGGAGATCAGCCCTGGGATTTCTTTGGAGGGAATGATGCTGAAGCTGAAACTCCAGTACTTTGGCCACCTCATGCGAAGAGTTGACTCATTGGAAAAGACTCTGATGCTGGGAGGGATTGGGGGCAGGAGGAGAAGAGGATGACAGAGGATGAGATGGCTGGATGGCATCACTGACTCAGTGGACATGAGTCTGAGTGAACTCCGGGAGTTGGTGATGGACAGGGAGGCCTTGTGTGCTGCAATTCATGGGGTTGCAAAAAGTTGGACACGACTGAGCGACTGAACTGAACTGAACTGAAAGTAGTACACAGGTGACTGTCACATAAGTTTACATACCTCAAACCACAGCCGTGCCCAGCATTGTCCTGAGATATACGCTTTTTTCCCCAGTTTTCAAAATTGTGGTAACAAACACATAAAATTTACCATCTTAATCGTTTTCAAATGTATGGTTCAGTGATACTAAGTACATTCATGTTGTTGGGCAACCATCACCAGTATCCATCCCCAGAACTCTTTTCATCTTGCAAAACTGAAACTACATGTGTGCGCTCTCAGTCATGTCTGAAACTCTGTACTCATGGACTAATAATTCCCTCTTTGCTCCTCCCCCCAGTCCCTGGCAACCACTGTCCTTCTTTCTTTGAAATACAGACTTTTAAAATACAAAATTCAAAATTATTTCTTATGCATTCAAGCCAGGCTCTTGGGACACAAGTTTTACTTATGAGAAGTCATTCTCTGCCCTCTAGGATGAACCCAAGCTCATTACCTCATGCTGTCTTCAGCTTTCCAGAGGCCATCCTCCTAAGGTTTGGATCCCCTTTGGTGAAATTAGACCGCATATGCAGGAAAGAGAGTTACTTGTTTGTTTGTTTGTTTTTTTAATTTTATTTTATTTTATTTTATTTTTTTAATTTTAAAATCTTTAATTCTTACATGCGTTCCCAAACATGAACCCCCCTCCCACCTCCCTCCCCATAACATCTCTCTGGGTCATCCCCATGCACCAGCCCCAAGCATGCTGTACCCTGCGTCAGACATAGACTGGCGATTCGATTCTTACATGATAGTATACATGTTAGAATGCCATTCTCCCAAATCATCCCACCCTCTCCCTCTCCCTCTGAGTCCAAAAGTCCGTTATACACATCTGTGTCTTTTTTGCTGTCTTGCATACAGGGTCGTCATTGCCATCTTTCTAAGTTCCGTATATATGTGTTAGTATACTGTATTGGTGTTTTTCTTTCTGACTTACTTCACTCTGTATAATCGGCTCCAGTTTCATCCATCTCATCAGAACTGATTCAAATGAATTCTTTTTAACGGCTGAGTAATACTCCATTGTGTATATGTACCACAGCTTTCTTATCCATTCATCTGCTGATGGACATCTAGGTTGTTTCCATGTCCTGGCTATTATAAACAGTGCTGCGATGAACATTGGGGTACATGTGTCTCTTTCAATTCTGGTTTCCTTGGTGTGTATGCCCAGCAGTGGGATTGCTGGGTCATAAGGTAGTTCTATTTGCAATTTTTTAAGGAATCTCTACACTGTTCTCCATAGTGGTTGTACTGGTTTGCATTCCCACCAACAGTGTAGGAGGGTTCCCTTTTCTCCACACCCTCTCCAGCATTTATTGCTTGCAGATTTTTGGATCGTAGCCATTCTGACTGGTGTGAAGTGGTACCTCATTGTGGTTTTGATTTGCATTTCTCTGATAATGAGTGATGTTGAGCATCTTTTCATGTGTTTGTTAGCCATCCGTATGTCTTCTTTGGAGAAATGTCTATTTAGTTCTTTGGCCTATTTTTTGATTGGGTCATTTATTTTTCTGGAATTGAGTTGCATAAGTTGCTTGCATATTTTTGAGATTAGTTGTTTGTCAGTTGCTTCATTTGCTATTATTTTCTCCCATAGAGCTACTTGTTTTAAATGCAAGAACCTAGACTGTGTCTCACCCTCAGCCGCCTCTTAATGTCAATTCCAGTTCTTCTCATTCCAGAAAGTTCTCCAATGGTTTGCACTGGTGTGCACAGTGCCTTCTGCTGACTTAGGAATCTTCTCAAACTCCACAAAGTAGGACAGAATGTGAGTAACTGCTTTCTCCAACTAGCTAATTTCTGACCTTGTTCTAAGGTTCAGTCCTTTACCCTTATTTCTTGGCTTCCTTGTCCTGCCTGATTGATTTGCTAGTAACCAAAAGCTGGCTGAGAATATCAGCAATGATCTCTCTAAAATGTAATCAAAAAACTAGACAAAAGTGACCAAAACAGGACTTCCCTGCTGTCCAGTGTTCAAGATTCTGTGCTCCCAAATCAGGAGGCGTGAGTTTGATTCCTGGTTGGGGAACTAAGATACCACATTCTGCAAGGTGTGGCCTAAAAAAAGAAGTGAAAGTGAAGTCGCTCAGTCCTGTCCGACTCTTAGCGACCCCATGGACTGCAGCCTACCAGGCTTCTCCGCCCATGGGATTTTCCAGGCAAGAGTACTGGAGTGGGGTGCCATTGCCTTCTCCTCAAAAAAAAAGAAAAGAATGGACCAAAGCAACCATTTCAGCACCTTGAGAATAGATCAAAGGCACACAGCTATCTGAAAAGTGCTCGTGCTTCAACCTCAGGTAAGAAAATGGAAGTCTGTTGCATCATGGCCCCTCCCGTTTCCTTCCCCATTCTTAGATCCAGGTTGGTCAATCCAGATGTTCTGTCCAGACAGGGCAGGCTGTCAGTACCAAAGTACCTCTGCCACCGCTGAAGGGGCTCATTCAGTTTGAAGTGCCCATACCTCCAGCAAGAAACAAGGATGACCAGAGATGATAATTATATGGGCTAATATAAAAGACTGCAGTTACCTATTTCTCATGCCTTAACTTCTTTAAGAGACATACAATTATTTAAAGCAATAATTATAACATTGTGTTGTTGGTTTTATAACTTATATAGGTGTACCGTATATGACAGTAATAGCACAAAAGCAGAGAAGGGAATATAGGTATATTGATGCAAAGCTTCTACATATTCCTAGAATTTAATTAGTATTAATCTGAAGTAGATTGTGATAAATTAAGATGTATATTAAGATCCCTAGAAAACTAAATTATTTTTGAAAATTAACAGAATAATTTAAATGTTACAATGAAAATATTTAACATAAAAGAAACCAGTCAAGACAGAGCAGAAGAATGAAGAAGTGAGTTGAGCTATAGAAAACAGATAAATGATGAATATAGATCTGACCATATCAATAATTACATTACATATGAAATGACTAAACACTCAAATCAAAATGAAGAGATTGTCAGACTGGATAAAAAGGCAAAATCCAACTATGCTGTCTACAGAAGACACACCTATGCAAAGACACAAATAGATGGGAAGTGAAAGGATGGAGAAAGATATTCCATTAACAGTAACCATTGAGAACTGAAGTGATTATATTACTATTAGACAAAATAGACTTTAAGAAATATTACTCGAGACTAAGAGGGACATTTCATAATGATAAAAGAGTAGTAAGGAAAATTTAACAATTATAAATCTATGTGCACTTAACTAGAACTCAGAATGCATGAAGTGAAAACTGACAACTATGTCAGAGATAACCCAAGTGAAAAGGGGGAAGCAAGGTTGCTGCTAAGTCACTTCAGTCATGTCCGACTCGGTGCAACCCCATAGACGGTAGCCTACCAGGCTCCCCCGTCCCTGGGATTCTCCAGGCAAGAACACTGGAGTGGGTTGCCATTTCCTTCTCCAGTGCATGAAAGTGAAAAGTGAAAAGTGAAAGTGAAGTCCCTCAGTCGTGTCCGACTCTTAGCGACCCCATGCACTGCAGTCCACCAGGCTCCTCCATCCATGGGATTTTCCAGGCCAGAGTACTGGAGAGGAGTGCCATTGCCTTCTCCTGGAAGCAAGGTTACTGCTTCCTAATCCCACCAACTCTGGTCCCCCACCTTACTCTCTGAAGTTATATAGCATTTATTACGACATATTGCATTCATGGGTTTACTTGCTTAGCTTGCTGCTAAGTCACGTCAGTCATGTCCGACTCTGTGCGACCCCATAGACGGCAGCCCACCAGGCTCCCCCGTCCCTGGGATTCTCCAGGCAAGAACACTGGAGTGGGTTGCCATGTCCTTCTCCAATGCGTGAAAGTGAAAAGTGAAAGTGAAGTCGCTCAGTCATGTCCCACTCTTCGCGACCCCATGGACTGCAGCCCACCAGGCTCCTCCGTCCATGGGAGTTTCCAGGCAAGAGTACTGGAGTGGGTCGCCAGTGCCTTCTCCGCTTGCTTAGCTTACTCAGAGCCTTTTTGCCATTTGTATGCCTAGTATATAGGACTCTTTTTAGCACATAAGGGTTCATTTCAAAAAGTTAATTGATAGGTGAACGGCATCAGGCAGACAGGGGAGAAACAAAAGAGAGTTCCATATTCCAGGAACTCTCAGTTGGTCCAGATGCCTTTAGTAGCATTTCCCAAATTGAATTCCTTGAGATGTTATTAATAAGAGTCTGGTGCTCAAACTTGACCTACACTGTCAATTTCTTGGACATTCTCAGTACCCATTACTGAGTTGAAATCTATTTTCTTTTGTTCTCAATCTCATTTGTCTAGATTTTTATTAATGTCTTGAGGAACAGCATTGAAGATGCCGGCATAGAAAGTAGGACAGCTATGAGGGATTGGTGGGGTCCCAGCCCATAGAGTTGGATTGTACCCAGGCTGTGAGGAACTAGATATGAGCTAGGTATGAAATTGGAGAAGGCAATGGCACCCCACTCCAGTACTCTTGCCTGGAAAATCCCATGGACGGAGGAGCCTGGAAGGCTGCAGTCCATGGGGTCACTGAGGGTCAGACATGACTAGCGACTTCACTTTCACTTTTCACTTTGATGCATTGGAGAAGGAAATGGCAAACCACTCCAGTGTTCTTGCCTGGAGAATCCCAGGGACGGGGGAGCCTGGTGGGCTGCCGTCCATGGGGTCGCACAGAGTCGGACACGACTGAAGTGACTTAGCAGCAGAAGCAGCAGGTATGAAATACAAGGAAATTTGAACTTTATTTTGCAGACTACATATAGTCATTGAAAGATTTTAGACAAGGGAGAAACATTGTCTAAATTGCATTTTATAAGGATCATGCTGGCAGGAGCACAGGTGATAAATTGGAGGGAAGCCCAGCTAGAGGCAGAAGGACTAGTTGGGAAGGGGGCAGTGATCCAGGCAATAAATGATGACAGCCTGGACTAAGGCTGTGGTAACAGGAGCAAGGAGGAGGGACTAAATTAAGAGGACGTATCTAGGAAGCAGAGTTGACAGGTCTTTGCGATTAATTGCATTCAGAGTGAAGAGATGGAGACACTCATAAAGCATTCCAGTTTCATGATTTAGATGGTTGGCATGTGATGATAATATTCACATGAGAGAAGAGAGAGAGGCACAACTGTGGGCAAGAGGTTTAGTCTGCGGTGCCCAGGAGAGTCCAGCTGGAACTTCAGATGTGGAGCTGAGGAGGAGTTCTTGGCTGGATGTAAAGAGGGGAGAGACTCTAGAACAACAGTTCTGTTGAAGCCATGGGTTTGGAATAAGCTACTCAGTAAGAGGACATGGGATGAGAAGGAAGTGGTCAGGAAATTGGACTTGAACTTCCCTGGTGGTACAGTGGATCAGAATGCCTGCCAGTGCAGAGGACATGGGTTCAATCTCTGGTCCACGAAGATTCCACATGCTGAGGGGCGAATAAAGCCCCTGTGCCACTCCAGAGCCCATGCACTGCAACTACTGAAGCCCACACATCCTAGAGTCTGTGCTCCACAAATAAAGAGAAGCCACCACAATGGGAAATAGGGGAAACAGTGGAAACAGCGGCTGGCTTTATTTTTTTGGGCTCCAAAATCACTGCAGATGGTGACTGCAGCCATGAAATTAAAAGACGCTTGCTCCTTGGAAGAAAAGTTATGACCAACCTGGATAGCATATTCAAAAGCAGAGACATTACTTTGCCAACAAAGGTCATGTATGGATGTGAGAGTTGGACTATAAAGAAAACTGAGCAACGAAGAATTGGTGCTTTTGAACTGTGATGTTGGAGAAGACTCATGATATTTCCTTGGACGCAAGGAGATCCAACCAGTCAATGCTAAAGGATCAGTCCCGAGTGTTCATTGGAAGGACTGATGTTGAAAGTCCAATACTTTGGCCACCTGATGCAAAGAGCTGACTCATTTGAAAAGACCTTGATGCTGGGAAAGATTGAAGGTAGGAGAAGGGAATGACAGAAGATGAGATGGTTGGATGGCGTCACCGACTCAATGGACATGAGTGTGGGTAAACTCCGGGAGTTGGTGATGGACAGAGAGGCCTGGCGCACTGCAGTCCATGGGGTCACAAAGAGTCAGACACGACTGAGAGACTGAACTGAACTGAACTGAACCACAATGGGAAGCCTGCACACCACAGTGAAGAGTAGCCACCCCACTCACCTAAGCTAGAAAAAGCCCATGCACAGTAATGAAGACCCAGCACAATCAAAAATAGATACGTTTTTTAGAAAAGGAGATTGAACTCTGGGGAACATCAACACATAAGAGATTAACAGAGGAAGAGGACACTGCAAAGGAAGCAGCAGAAAGGTAGAAGAGGAACCCAAAAGGATACCAGGAAACCAAGGCACATAGGAAGAGAATATAATCAGCTCATCATCCAAAGCTAGGAAATCAGGAAAAAAGATGAATGATAAGGAAAGGAAAGTACCATTGTATTCGAGAAATTGAATATAATTGTTAACTTTAGGAGAGGAGTTTCAGTGGAGTGGTGTGCTGGAGTAGAGTTAGCTGAAGGTTAAGTTAGGGTGAGCCAAACAATGATATATCAAACTGGAGGCGAGGAAGTGTGGATAGGGAATATGTATGACTCTTCCAAGAAACTTTGAACAGAGAGCAAGAGAGTGCGAAAACAGTAGTTCAGGGGCTAGGGTTTTCAGAGCTGGGGTTTTCAGAGAGGCTGTTTTCTTAAGCTTAAAAGAGAGAGGTGAGCCTATGGATGTGCCCAGGGGAAGCCAGAGAGAGGGAGACGGTGATATCGCGGTGGACTGAGCAAGAGTGCTGAGGAGGCAGGACAAGTGGCACAGGTGAGGCCCCCAGCAAGATAGCCAGTAGGGTTTTTTCACTCTAGTCTTTTATTATCATTTGGTAAATATCCCTAGGCACAATTTTTTGAATAGATTCAGGAAATTGGGTAGAGAAGTCTTCTTACACATTTTTGGGTTCCTTACCATAGTATGTTAGATTCAGCAGGAACCTTTGCAATTAAAAAAAAAAATTTAAATCATTCCTCTGATAGATAACAACACTCTATTGCTTACAGGGAAGGAAAATAAAACCTAATTCAAGCCCTTCTACAATCTTATTTCAGCCTGTTTCTGCTAGCTGACCTCCTGGGTCAGTCTGCCTTGTTGGCTTGCCCACAGATGTACCATCCTGCTGTCTTTGCCCTGCTCCCAGCCCATCACTGTATTATCCCTCTTCTTACATACAGGGAGACTGAGAATAAAATTCCAACCTCTTATGGCCTGTGAGGTCCTCTGGGATCTGCCTTCTTCTTGTGCGCCAATTATGTATGCAACTGTTCTCTCCATCCTCTCTTCTGTTCCTCCAGGAGGGAAGTCCTTTCCCGCCTCCAGATATTCACCCTTACTTTGACCACTGCCTGGAATGCTTTTAGCACTTTACACGGCTGACTCTGTCCCCAGGTCTCCTCTCATCCAGTCAAAGCAGATCTATATAAAGCAGATCCCATACCCCATTATAAGTGATCATAACATACTTCTAATTTCCTTCAAAGCACTAAGACCAATCTGTACTTATGTTATTCATTTATTTGTCTACTGTCTTTCCCCTTTCCCTCCAACAGAATGGAAGCTCCCTGAAGGCTGTGCTCAATCTATCTTATCTCCTTTTTACCCACCAGTGTCCAGTACAGTGCTTGACAAATACGTTTCATGAATGAATGAATTGTTCCTCCACAGTCTCAAAATCCAGCTTAAATCCCCCCTCCATAGCGAATGATGATAACAGCTTAGACATGCTTATAAGATGTTATCATCATTCACTATCGCAGCCGGACACACTTTGAGTGCTTACTTTGTTCCAGTGGTTACATACATTATCTTATTTGATAAGCCCCCTTTTCTTCCCTTCCAGTTTACCTCCTATAACCCACATAGTAGTTATTAGGCCACACAATTTAGCCTCTTGTTTTATTTAATATATTACTGTTTTTGCTCCAGTGAAATAAAAATTTCTAGTGCTTCCCCATAGCACACACAGAGTATTTAAAGCAGGCTGAGTGGCCAAAATTGCCACCCCACCCCCCAGGGTTATAACATTAACATAATAGCATTGATAAGCTGTCTTTCTTATAAACTTCTAACTGCTACTCTACTAACGTAAACCTCAAATCTAAGTCAATGTGCAAAAGAACACTCTATTCTACCTGTTAGGTGTAGAAAACAGTTAAGGTGACATGGTTTGTGCTTTGAGGTAGAAGATAAGCAGTTCAGTCCCCTCATTTTCTAGAAGAATTTATTAAAATCTCAGTTTCTGGAAAGGATTGTCTGGTCTGTCAGAAATGCTTGCAAAACCAAATTATTTCACACTGAGAAGTCATAAGAAGGGTTCCTAGCATTGTGTCGACGGTTGGGTTTTAAACGTCTGCTTTGCAGTGATGTGGAATCCCAGCTGAAGAGCCCTCCAGGCCCTCTGCACGTGTAAGTATGACTTGGGAACATGGAATATCTCCTGATGGTGATAACAGAGAAGAGGATCCTTGCATACTCTTCCAGATGCTTCAACAGTCTAGAACATTCTATTCTACACCCAACTCTACATTTTGAGCTTGGATCAAAAGGAACATCCTTAAACTCCAAGGAGTCCTTTCATGGCAAATGATGACTTCAGGGGCAGTCTGTTCCTGGGTGTGGGGCCACACCTACCAACTGGATGTGGCTGTCCCCAAGGTCATTAATAAGCTTGGAGTCCTGAACAGCCTTCGTTTCTAGCACTCTACCCTTAAGAGTCATAAGAGTCATTCCTAAACTCTTCTTGGGCTCTGCCTACACTCAGTGATTTTCTTCTCGAGTTCCACCCTGGGACAGATGTGTGCAGTCAGAAATGTCACCCAACCTGTCTTTCCCCGCCTTACAAGTCAGCTGGAAGCACTCATCCTACCCGGTGTCATATTGGGTGTCCTTCCTTGAAGAGAACCTCCCCCTATCAGCAAAGTATCTTCCCTTAATTAAACCTTAATCTTGATAGACTCAACTGTTCATCACAGGGGAGGCTGGATAATGCTCTTCTTTACCAAGGATTCTGTTTTTTAGCTTCTTCAGTGGCCAGGGATGTAATTGAATGCCATTGTTTCAATGACACACATTTTCCATTCCAGCTGCTTGAAGCTCCTTTTCTGCTAAATAGTTTGGCAGTTATCTCTTTGGCCACCACTTATCTCCTGTAGGAATGGCCTTCCAGCATGACCTATACCCCTTCTGCCATTTTACAGAGTCCTTGTAAGTTAGGAAGAACTCCTGCCATCTCAAGTAATGTCATGATGTGGCTTATTTATTTATGAGAGTAACATGGCTATCTTTTCTCACTTTTAATTGGGGTTACAGGGGACAGACACCATTAGTTCAGTTCAGTTCAGTTCAGTCGCTCAGTCGTGTCTGACTCTTTGTGACCCCATGAATCGCAGCACGCCAGGCCTCCCTGTCCATCATCTCCCGGAGTTCACTCAGACTCATGTCCATCGAGTCCGTGATGCCATCCAGCCATCTCATCCTCGGCCGTCCCCTTCTCCTCCTGCCCCCAATCCCTCCCAGCATCAGAGTCTTTTCCAATGAGACAACTCTTCGCATGAGGTGGCCAAAGTACTGGAGCTTCAGACACCATCAAGGTGGCCATAATTTACCAAAATGCCAGTTTTTGGAGTACACACAGAATAAGAGGAAAGGAGACAAAATTTGTCATGATCTTGCAAAGAAGGCTGGTCTCCGGCAGAGCCAAGGCCTCACATTCAGTCAAGAGCTCGAGTTTAGGTACCAACATTATCTAAAGTGAGACTGTATAGTATCAAAGAGTGCGTGTGTTTAGTAAATAATTTATCAAGTGTAAATAAATATTTAAAATACCACAATGTAACCCTGCTTTTGGCATTGCTTTATTTGTTCATTTAACATATCAGGGAAGGAAATAAAAAAGTCTGACTCAGTCCAAACCTTTTGGAGGTCGTGGGTCAGGGTCCCACCACTAAGTTGGGATGAAAGGGGGACTTAAGAAGGCGGGGATTGGGCAGCAGGAGTTTTAGGGCCAGCTTCCAGGCCTGGGAGATTTGGGTTCTGCACTTCCGCGGAGACTCAAGAAAGTCGCTGCTAGAAGCAATGGACCCCGCATAGCCCTTGCCAAGGCCGGCCACCACCTGGAAAGGAGCACCTGGCTAGGCCGCATAGGGATGCAAAATGGGGCGTGGCCGCGGGCAGAGTGGGCGCGGCCTCGTTAGGAAGGGGCGGAGCCTTGGGCGGCAAGAAGGAAGGGCCTGGGCGGGGACACAGTGGTAGGTCCCGCGCGCGGGAGGGTGTCGGGCCCAACCCCCCAACCCCTTAGCTGGGAGCGCCGGAGGTGACTTCGACCTAGCGCTTCTGCTCTGGGCGGGGTTGGCGGCGCCACCTCCAGGCTTTGAGCGCCCGCGGCCTCGGAGCGCCGAAAGGGCCGGGCATGCGCGCTCCGAGGACCTATGGGCCGACGGCGCGGGTGCGGCGGGAGGGGCCGCGACCGGGTCTGTTTTTCGTTTCCTTTTCCTCCCTTTCTCAGGCTCATCCCCAACACCGGAAGGTGCAGGGGCCGAGCTACGAACGGTCCCACCCACTCTGCCCCCTCTCGTGTCTGGCCACGAGGGTGCCCATTCTTTTCTGGAACCCACGTATTAAAGCGGTTTCGGGGTACGCATTTATGGCCTTATGTCCCCCAAGTGAAAAGTTGGTGTTTAGCCATTTAGAAATGGGTACCTTGGAGAAGGAGAAACACTGCCGTGGGGCAGAAGAAAAAGCCTTGAGGCACTCAGGGGCCCTCACTGGAGGAAAACCTCCTTCCTCAAGCCCTTGGCGCGCAGTTTGACAGGCCCGGGCCCCTGGGTTTACCCCTCCCAGAGTTCGGGATGCCCGCCCGGGGAACAGCTTAGGGGCCGTGACGGTTTCAATACCCAAGTTACCAGCTTTGCGTCCTGGTTTTTGTCTCCCTTCTAGATCTCGGGTCTAGATGCTGAGCTTTTCAGGGCTGGCTGGAAGCCACAGCCCAGTCTCCAGATGGAGTCTAAATCCAGCCAGTGTGAAGACGAAACTCCTTCCCTCTTGTGGGGTTTGGATCCTGTGTTTCTAGCCTTTGCAAAACTCTACATCAGGGATATCCTGGCCTTGAAGGAGTCTGGCCAGGTACCAGGTATGTGGCTGGTCACCCAGGTGGCTGCTCTGGGCTGCATCTGCACCCCACCCTCCCTTCCCCCAAGGCTGCAGAAATCTGGGGCTTAGGGGCTTAGAAGAACCTTTCCAGTTGCATCTTTGAAACTGACCTAACCTGCATCCTCAGACAAATTCATTTCTGTGCAAGTTCAAAACAATCTAAATCTTTTTTTAAATAGATGTTTGGGGGAGTAACTTTGTACTAAAGAATGTTTTTACTTGGGTTTGAGGTCTTTCATATTTAAAAATGGTCAGTTTTTCTCTGGGCCTATTTGTAGTAGAAAACTTAGGCCTTGCTTCTTTTTCTAACCACTTACCTGGCCTGGGTATGGGTATGTGATTCACCTGTAAAGCTTAAGAGTCTTCTTTGTAAAGAGAGGATTAACTGTGCCTGATTTTCTTGTGGAGTTTGGTTTTGTTTTGTTTTGAATAGATCAGAATCAAGATCAGAATCAAAATAATATAAACTCCCCAAGAGGAAAGACATCATCTGCCTTGTTCATCTATGTAATCCTAGCTCTTAAACCGTGCCTGGCCTCTAATGGGCTCTAGAATCATAGTATTCGGAGCAACAAAGCATTATAAAGTTAGAAATCATTTTTAAAATCAGAGTGGTGGTCACTAAAGATAGGATCTTCATACCTCCAAGTACAGCAAATAGTTTAGGATAATAAGCAATTCACATAACTATGGATGAATCTTCACATGTTTATTATGCTATATGAGAAGTTTGATTAAACTCTCTTTGCTATTTTGAATGAATAGCAAGCTATGAATCAGAAGTGGTTAAGAATCTCAAGTATGTCCTATTTTAATGAGGCCACGTTTTTGTGTGTTTCCCATGCTCAGTACCAATATATTTGGATGACCTTATACCAAAGGCTTTGGAACAGATTTTTTCACCACACCTTTATTTTCTAAGTATTGTTGGAAATGATCTGGTTTTTTCCTTGGAAGGCAGCCATCCTTCCTCTCTGTTGTCTGTTTCTCAGACCAGTCTGGTATTCTTCATAACTCATCTCCTTGGGAAGAAATTAATTCGCACCAAATGCCAGTCTTGCTTAAAGATCTTCTGTAGGTGCTCAAGGAAGTATCAGGAACACGACAGGGGCCAAACTCTTCCTGTGGGTGAAGGACTTTATAATGTATTAACACATCATGGAAAACTGCTCCCAGTGATCTTTGTTATGTCACTGGGGTAACGTTTCAGATGTCATTTTTAAAACGAAACTGTTGCCAAACCCAGGTTTGTGTGCCGCTTGTCCAGCAAGACCAAAGAAACCAAAATGTTGGGGTTTGGAGCAGAGAAAGGTTTATTATAAGGGCCAAGCAAGGAGAACAGGCATCTCAGGCTCAGAAAACCCAAACTCCCTTCATGGTTTTCAGGGAAGAGTTTTTAAAAGCAACATTTGGAATGAGGGCTACGGGGTGTATGACTTTCTTCTGATTGGTTGGTGGTCAGGTAACAGGCTGCTATTACCGGAATCGCAATCATCAGTCTCCTGGTTCTGACCAGTCTTCTGGGGTTTCAGCTTGTAGTTACCATCATCCTAGGTGGGGGTTCTTAGTGCCTGCAGAAGAACTCAAAGATGTGAATCAGGTTGTTAGGTATACCCCTTAAGGGGGAACTGGGAGTCTGTTCTGTTTGCGGCACTATTGTTTCTTGACTGCTTGGGCTTTGCTTCTGCATCCCCCACTCCCCTAATTAGTAACTGCTTGAATCTGCCCTTTGGAACTCGGGGAAGGTCTAGGAGGCTGAAACCTTTTTTTTTTCTTTAAAAAAAAAAGAAAAAAAAAAAGACACAGAAATGCTTTTGTACCCAGGAGGGCTCCTGCAGGGCCCTGCTTGGTTTCAAAACTTCATGGTTGAAGAAGTCATTAACTAATTTCACAGAGTGATCTTCTTTAGACTATAGCATCCTGAAGGGTGGGAAGTAACTACTAGTCTAGGTTTTAGTTTTGTATTGTTTTGCTGTTGTTGTGTTTGGTTTGGTTGTCATAAAGAAAAAAACTTATTTTAACCGCATAAAATTTAGAAATGCTTAAACAGCAAAGAATATCTTAAAATAACAAAAGTTAACCAAAAAATGACTTAAAAAAAAAAGAAACAAATGTATAATGAAGAATTTGGGTGGCCTTTGTGGGAGGCTCCTGAAAGATCTTTGGATTTCTGGAATGATAGTGTTTTTGTTATTCATGGTGGACTCCTTGAACCTGCTGAGTTTATGCTAATAAGGTACCTCATGCTGGGCCCCTGGGTAGTTTCAGGGTGGGGGCCTTTCAGGCCTGAAAACCCAACCATGTGATTAAGAGGGTTGGTTTTGAGCCAGGTGACATCAATCCAACCCTGTGGGAGGGGAGGGGGACTGGCGATTGAGTTGTCAAGTGGGCAGTGATTGAGTCAGTCTGGCTTGTGTAATGAAATCCTCATTAAAACTCTGGACAGTGAGGCTTGGGTGAGCTTTCCTGGTGGGTAATCATATATCAGTGTGTGAAGGCGATGTGTCCTGAGGACCCGGCAGCTTTATGCTTAGACTTTCCCAGATCTTGTCCAATGTATCTCTTCCTTTGGCTGGTCCCGGTTTGTCCCCTTCATTATAAAACTGTAGTCCTAAGTAGAGCACCTTCCCGAGTCCTGTGTGTCATTCTATTAAAGTATCAGACCTGTGTTTGCCGTGGAGGGTGTAGCCAGTTGGTCAGAAGTGTGCATGGCCTGAGGCGCCTCGAACCTGGGGCTGGTGCTTGAAGTGAGAGTCTCTTACGGGAGAGACTCTGTCCTTAACCTGTGAAGTTCAACCTTACTCTGGCTAGTCAGCATCAGAATTGTCTTGCAAAATGGTTGCCAATTGTCAGCTCCCCTAAATTAACCTATGAATTTAGGGTTAAACTGATAGGATGTTGTAAAGTTTGACTATGGTGGTGATGTTGTTTAGGTTTGGGGTTTTGGTTTGGTTTGTTACAGATCATAACATACAGAAATGGCCTGTATTATTCTGAATTTCTTTATCTATATCAAGCTTTACTGATGGGATAAAATAATAGAGAATCTTTCATTTGAATAAAATACGATGCTTATATTATCTAATTGAAGACCCAATGACATGGATATAATGTATTTATAAGAATTATATTAAATGAATAATGTATTTTTTAAAAAATATTATCTTTAGACATTTTAATGCTATCAGACTTCAGTAAGAGTATTTGTGAAGTGAAGTCACTCAGTCGTGTCTGACTCTTTGTGACCCCATGGACTGTAGCCTACCAGGCTCCTCTGTCCATAGGATTTTCCAGGCAAGAGTACTGCAGTGGGTTGCCATTTCCTTCTCCAGGAGATCTTCCCGACCCAGGGATTGAACCCAGGTCTCCCGCACTGTAGGCAGACGCTTTACCGGCTGAGCCACCGGGGAAGAGTATTTGTAGCATCAATTAAATAACAGCAGTTAGATCAACTCAATGGATGTGAGTTAACTCTGGAAGTTGGTCAAGCCTGGAGTGCAGCAGTCCACGGGGGTCTCAAAGAGCCAGACACTATTGAGTGACTGAACAACAACAAGACCAACAAAAAGTTGCTTTTAAAAAAGAGAATAAAAGCCTATGTCTCGCAGTGGGTGTGGCTGTTCAGGTCATTGCTGTGAAAGCTGAATCAAAGCTGCCTGTGACCCTGGGTCCCTGAGCCCTCCCAGCATGACCGTCCTCCTTCCTGGGGACCTGACGATCCAGGTAATGGATCCCCTGAGGTGGTTGGGGCTCTGGGAGCCGCATGTGGAGCAAAGGCAGCAGGAGTGAAAGGCCCACTTCACAAAGGCTGCAGGTTAAACTCATTGTCAGCTAGTATCTGTTGTGATTTTTTTCTTTGCTCCTCAGGCTTTCCTCTCGGTCCGTCGAGCTGCCATCCAAATTCCTTTTCTCACAGAAGAGACTTGGTGTTGAGAGAAGGAAGTGGCTCTCTCCATCGCTTTTTCAATGTCCTCCTCCTTCTTGTGGAGGTTGTGCTTCTGAAGTGTATCATCTGAGTTTCTGTGCGCTGGGGGAACTTCCTTCTCTACTTCCAAGCAGTGTATTTCCTCTTCAAACAGTTTTCTCTGAGTGATTTTACTCAAACCATCTGTTATTTTCTGCTATATGTGTCCTTCACTGTTCTATCTTGCTTTTATGTTTTTCCCTGTTATTTTGCATCTTTGAGTGACTTTGGCCTTGAAGACAAGCATTGGCAGTCTATGATATGAAAGTTTAGGGGGCTCTCTTTCCTGTTTTCAAGAAAGCCTACTGTGTCCTCAAATGGAGACCTGTTCAGATTTTTTTAATTGTTGCCCCATCTAGAGTTGGTAATGTCAGAGGACTGGCAACCACCCCAGGTGACTTGAGGACTTGGTTGGCTTTGTGTCATCAATCCTGTATTCTCCATGTTCTTGCCTTTTCCATGCACTTCAGCCCAGGTGGAACACCTTTTGGCTGGCGCTTCTCCCCTTCGTAAAATATATCCACTCTTCGTTATAAAAACCACCATAGCAATACATACCAGGGTATCCCTGGAAGACCCAGAGTCCTGGGGCTTGTTTCAAACTTCTGTGGCTTCAAGGCCAGCTGGAAAGACATTTCAGGGGCAGGCAGCAGGCCCTCCAGGGATCCACAAGGCTCCATGGCTCTGCCCTTAACTGCTGGTGTCCTGGGAGCCACAGCCAACCCCACAGAGCCTGGTGGGCTGTTACGTCTCTGATGGCACCAGGAGCGCACCATTTCTAAAGCCTGACAACCAGGACCGACCTTCAGTTAGTTTGGTGGAGGGAGAGGCCAGTCAGGCTTTAGAGAGTTCTCCCTAAGTTAGCTCTGCTCAGTACTCAAATAGAGAGTCCGGGGCATTTGGGGAAGCAGAAAGGGCTGACCACCGCCAGAGACCAGTCTGGCACTCTGGTCACCATCACCCCCATCCGGCCCTACAGCAAAGCGGACAGCAAGGTCCGCTGTCATGCCCCCTGTCTGCATGTGAGCGTGTCCTGGCGCAGTGGTGGTGCAGAGGATGCCATGCCCCACCCCCTCATTTAAACTTCCCTTCTGCCACAGGAAGCCTGAGCCTGCCAGCGAAGGTCCTGTGGGACCTGGCCACCTCTGAAGGCGCACTCCCTCCTTTGTGTCTGGTCAGTGCAGGCAGGCAGGGCCGGGGGACTGACGGTCTCCCCACAGCTCATCACTGGATTTCAATGGTGAGAACTCAGAAGTCATTCAGGAACTGCCCTACTCTGGAGATTTCATGGATTTTCCGTGGAGTCAGTTCAACCCTGTTCAATCCAGGTGTTCCTAGAGGGAAGCGACTCTGTTCCAGGAGTGACACAGGGACCCAGGCTCCTTAGCCCATGTGGCCCTGCCACTTCAGCTCTTGGCCCCCAAGGTTGCCCTCTGCGCATGCTCTCCAGTCTGCTAAGTCATCTTCAGAAGTCTGCCCCTGCTGGGGAGATGGCCCTTCTTTTGGCTACATTTGACACCTTCAAACCATGTCTCCTTCTCCTAAAATCTCAGGCTGACTGAGGCTCAGAGTCTCCTTGTCCATCTCCCACCCAGGGACTCAACCATGGGTGACAGGTTCCCAGCCCCTGTATCCACATGGGAAACGAGAACCATCAGTGAAGTCATTCTGGGGGTTTCTGAAGGGCTTCAGAGTTCAGTGCAGGGCCCCCTCCCCCCAGGGGATGCGGAGAAGATAAGCTCTGAAGCTCTGAGCAGGCTTGGCAAGAACCAGAGAGCGTGAGGGTGACCAAATGCTGAAGTGATAACTGAGTCTTTGTTTACAGTTCATGTATGTATTTGAAAAGGAAGTCACCGGTTAAGTTTATAGCCTCTTTCTGAAAGTAAAGAATTCAGCCTTCATAGGGAGGAGGAAGAAAAGAGGCTAGGGAAGATTTTAATGCAGACTCTTTAGCTGCAGGTGATAGGAACCCAGTGCAGGTAGCTTAAGCTCAAATAGGCAGTTCAGGTAAGGATGTTGGGGGTTCCCCAGGAGGTGGGCCAGCACTGGGGCCTCAGGTGGGAATGGGGGACTCACCAGTGCCAGGAGTCCCCCTCTCTGTTCCATCTCTGTCACTGAGTCCAGAAAAGGCCTCTGGTTGTTGGGGGGTAGGGTTCTCCCTCTCAGGTTTCTTCTCTGGGGGGAACCTGCCTGCTGGCATCTATCTGTTGCCTAAGCTTTGGAAGTAGAATTTTTAAAAGAGAAGTTTTTGAGTTGTAATCTGCAGCTGACCCCAAAGGGTCATGTTTTGTAACCTAATTATCTTCTCTTTTTCTTAAAAAAAAAAAAAAAGCTACTGCTAATTCGTAGAAATGATGACTGGTTTCCTATAAAAGCCAAAGAAGCCTTTCTGGTGGTTTGCTCTCTCTTTCCTTTTCCAGTCCCTCAAAACATAAGTACTGTGTCAGGTCTCATAATACGATGGCTGTCTTTATGGCCTTATGAGAGTTCTACAGGGAGGCGCATTTCATTGTCACCGGTGGAGAGATTAACCAGATGTAGTTGGGCAGTATTGGTTTTCTCTTTTCTGTACTCACACGAGCTTCTTAAAAACCAGACTTTCATTTATAACCCTTGAGGAAAAGACAACTGCATTTCTTAGGGCTTGGCATTGGTCAATAGCCGATTCTTACGTCTGAAATTTTAGCAAGCAGCATGCCACTGAGTTTCTGACACAGTTAACATTTACTGAAGCAGAAAATGTCATCATACATTATATGGACTTTGTCTTCTTCTTCCCTTTAATTTCAGGTGTATTTTTTTACAATGGGCATCCAATAAAACAGGTGGATATCTTAGGAACCGTAATTGGAGTGAGAGAAAAAGATGCATTCTACAGTTATGGAGGTAAGAACAGTTGTGTCTGACATTGAGTTTATGTGGAAGGACCACACTTAGCTGGACATTGAATCTAAAGAAATCCCAGCCTTTCAGAGCAGCAATCTCTCACAAACTCTGTGTACTTGGCCTCTAACCATTTGCAGCCACCAACCTGGACTAAGTGTCAAACGAAGCAACAGGTAGGAATGATACTGATGAATACTGTCAGGTGACAGTTGTTGGGGAGCTGGGAGACAGAAGAATTAAAATGCAGTCCAGGGTCACTGGCTGATCAGGGACAGACACCTGATGCCTAGGGCATAGCTATAAATAGCAGAGGATGGTAGTATACGTTTATATTGATAACCTTTAAGAAGGCCAGACTAACATTAAAGTAGACTTAAAGAAGATGGGGAGAGATGAAAAATAATTTATAAGATTTATATCCAAAACAGTTTTTTAAAAAAACATTTTGGTATGCAAAGGTGTAAATATTCTTTACACATTTGGGTCATCAGAAAATTTCCCTTCCCTTATGATGACAGAAACTAAATAAAGGGTTTCTATATAGTTTGAACACCAGCAAATTGTTAGAATATGATTTTAGTGTCACGGGTCTTAATTTTTTTTTTTCATTGAATTTAATGTAATCATTTTAATATATTGTCTAAAATTGTCATAGTTCAGAGGCCAAGCTAAATGTTTCGTGGGAAGCTTAACTTTGAATTCCAAACCTTTGCTGTAATTGACTTTGTCACTTTTTGTTGTACTGACTTGGATTTGCATTCTTGTTCTACTTGAGGGGAAACCAGAAGGTAGTTGAACTAGGTAACCAAGAACCTCCCCTTGACTGTCTGTGTGTGGCTGAAAATTTACAGATACAGTTTCTTCAACATACATTCATTTTCCTGGGGATGATTGTCTTGTGCTTATGACATGTGAGAGGGGAAGATTTCTCTTACTCTCTGCTTTTTCCCAGCCTGCATATATTTTTTTTAACTCTAAAATAGATCATCTTGTCGTATATCCCCATCCTGGATCTCTTCTCTGCCTTATTTTACCAAAGATACTGGTTCTCTTTTTCTCCAGACAGTTCAATAAACATTCACTAAGCTCCTGTAGCATTCTCAACTGCTGGCTCGTACCTTATCTCTAAGACATTATAGTACTTCCTCTCCAAGTACCAGTGATGAAATATTAGTATCTTTCAGTTTATAGAGCACTTCTGCATGCATAATTTCATGTTGTTCTCGTCCTGATCTTTTGAAGTAGAAAGGGCAAATATTATTGCCATTTTATAGATGAGAAAACTAAAGCTCAGTTATTTGTTCAAGGTTCCGCTGAGGATCCAATCTCTTTACTGACTCCAGTGTGCTGTGTAGTCTCTGTGTAACTCAAATGTGGTTTTTCTCTCTCCTACGTCCCTCCCCGCAAAAGATCAGCTGCATCTTTTTTTTTTTAACTTCTGTTTATTTGACTTAGGTCTTATTTGCAGCGTGCAGGATCCTTTTTTTTTTTTTTTTTTAGTTATGGCATGTGGAATCTAGTTTCCTGACCAGGGATCAGACTACCCAGGCCCTCTGCTTGGGAGCGTGGAGTTCAAACCACTGGGCCACCAGCGAAGTCCCTGCATCTGGTTTTTAATTTTCTGATTTTTAGGTCAAAATGTGGCTATTTGAGAACATTAGTCCTGGCTGTAGAACAAGGCCAGATATAGTGCCTCTGACCTAAAAGGGCTTCATCTAACCCCTTTTCTCATTATGAAAAGATGAAGGTGATATGGCTGCCTCTTCCCCAATAACCATTTCTCTTAGACTGGATATCGTGAGAGTGTGACACATTTGTGGTTTGTGGGGACATGAAAAGCATTTGAAGGTTGAAAGTAGAAACATTTCTGCAACTTTAAATCTTGTGAGGCCTGCTCAAGAGAGAGCTACACACTCCCTGACATTCTTAGGCCCAGCTTGGCTCTCGGGCTACCTGCCAGGCGGCCACTCCTGCTGTCCCAGGTCCTGTTTGTTCCTCCTGACTCACCCCACTCCTGTATGCTCAATTTGTTTCCTGCTTAGCCCGATTTTCGTCCCATGGCTGAAACAAAAGGTCAGCAGCCCAGGTCATGCCGCCCAGTGTGGAAGGACTGCCCAACACTATAGGGACCCTCCCCTTCTAGGGCATTCCCGCAGCGAGACCTCAGGGCGTCGGGATGGGGTCTGCCAGGAGAGGTTACAAATCAGGAAGTCAGAGAGTTTGGTGGGGGGATCCTGAGCACACACAGCACCTGGCAGCAACTCAACCTCAGACCTAGAATCCAGGGAGACTATAGTTAAGACCAGAATGACCTCACGTTTTCTAGGACAAATGCTCGAGTGCTAATATTTTTTTACTTAACATAGTAAATCAAGAGTTTTCAACTGGCCAGAAAAGTAGTGTTGCCTAGAAGTGCCATATATTTTATTGATTTTTTTTTTCTTCTTCTTAAAATGATACTCATTATAAGATAAAATTTAAAGCCGGAGAAAATTTTAATAAATTTTCATGAAATTCCTGTGAAAATCTATAAATCAGACAAAAACAGTGTCAGTGTTCGGGTGAACATCCTTCCTATGTGTTTAACATGTTCCTAATATGAAGAAGCGGGGCTTCCCAGGTGGCGCTAACGGTGAAGAATCCACCTGCCAATGAAGGAGACGGGAGAGACACGGGTTTGATCCCTGGGTCAGGAATACCCCCTGGAGTAGGAAGTGGCAGCCCATTCCAGTATTCTTGCCTGGAAAACTCCATGGACAGAGGAGCCTGGCAGGCTACAATCCATGGGGCCGCAGAGTCTGACATGACTGAGTGCAATATGAAGAGACATAGATATTCCTTCTTTCCTCATTGCTGTTATGCATATTTCTTTCTCATTTTAATATTCCTGAAATTAAGCTTACAGTCAATGTATACGTTGACTTTGGGGTTCCTTCTATATTCTCCAAAAGAAACTTTTATAAATATTTTAGTGTCTTAAGATCATTTTTTATCAAAACAGACTAATATTTTATACAAATTAGATTACATATATGTCTATACATATCATTTCTATTTTACAATGAGATAACTTTTAACAGCAGTGACTGTAAAACTGAAAGGTACTCAGTTGGGTCCAAATTTGATACACATTTCCAAACTTAGTATCTTTACAAATTTGGTGTGAATTTACATTACACTAACAGCATGTGAGGGTATCAGTATTTTTAATGTTTGTCATTCTAGTAGTTGAGAAATCATTTAAATTTTCTTCTTTTTTTTCTGGTAACTAGTAGTTTAGCATACTGACATATGTCTTTTTTAATACCTTTTATACCTTTCATGAATGGCATATTTTTTTTCTTTGCTACGTTTTCTCTTATAGTCTTGATCTTTTCCTTATTAGTTTCTGTGATTTCTTTCTATATTAAGATATTAACCCCATCATTTGTAAAATTGCTATACAGTATTAGTTTTTAGTTGTTCAAATATATCAGATTTTTTTTTTTTTAATGAATTCTGATTTTCCGGTCTGCTTAAAGAAGTCTTCCCCCCCACCAACTCTAAGTCCAGGGTTGAAAGTATTCACCCATATTTTCTTCTCATCTTCTGAAGTTTGCCTGTATTATATTTAATAAGATAAAATCCATCTAGAATTTAGTTTAAGAAGTCTTCTCAGATTGTGCTTTCAACACAGATTTAAATCAGCAATAAAAAGATTTTGCCATGCATTTCTTCTGTATTACATAGTGTACTTTTTTAACAGTCTAGCTGTTGGTTTTTTAAAAAAATCATTTAGCCCACCGACCCCTTGTTGATCAGTCTCTGTTCTGAGATTGTCAGAAATTAAGCAAAGAGAAACACTTACCATCCCTGATCAAACATCTCTAAATTTCTCTGCAGTTGTAAATCCAAGTCCAATGGAAATTCTTTTATTTTTCTTTTGCACTGTGGATAAAATAAGCCAGACCAGTACTGTTTGTGTGACCAAGATATAATTATGTTGTATCATGAAAGTAAAACATGGCTCTCTGTGATATGCTTAGCTTTCCTTACATCCCCTGCAGTGATAAGGCCTGGGCAGAAGTTAATACCCTTGAGATAGGGCAAGAGAAACGTTGACTACATTCTGCTGGGCTCATGTATTACATTGACATTCCAGAGAATCAGTTCCCACTGGGGTGTGGTAAGCAGTTATTTCTAAGGGTGGAAAAAAAGTTTGATCAGGGATTTGCCTAACCAGGCTATTGAAAAATGTCATCTTTCAGTTCGGCTGAATGTAATGGCAGTGTGGTAATTTACTAGTAATGGCCCACATCTCTGTTCACTCTTTGACACTTCTATTGCAGTGGATGATAGCACTGGAGTTATAAACTGCATCTGCTGGAAAAGGCTGAATAATACCAAATCTTCATCAGGTAATTTTATTTGCCATGCTTCTTTACTTTTATGGGGCTTCCCTTGTGACTCAGCTGGTAAAGAATCTGCACGCAATGCAGGAGACCTGGGTTTGATCCCTGGGTTGGGAAGATCCCCTGGAGAAGGAAAGGCTACCCAGTCCAGTATTCCGGCCTGGAGAATTCCACGGACTGTATAGTCCATATAGTCCGTGGGGTAACAAAGAGTCAGACACGACTGAGTGACTTCCGCTTCAAACTTCACTTTACTTTTACAGCTGACCAACAGATGTAACTCAAGCTAGCTCAGGGGAACAGCGGTAGTGCTAATTTTCATATTTGTCCATTGGAGAATTACACTGATAACTTGAAGCACTATACCCAGAACTTTGGGTGCTCTGTAAACTGATAGAGGGGAGCCCATTGCTTTTCTTGCTTCCATTTCTTTGGTGCTCACTTCCTCCTAAGCCTATAGGAATGTGAATAGATAACTAGAAGTTTCAGCATTTCATTTTTACCATCCAGTTATTATAAAAGTCAAAATGTTTTAGCCTAATTGCTGATCAGGTGAGAATCCCCTTGCTCTGGATGTATCATTTGACCAATGCTCTTTTGAAAGCCTTGGCCCTGATATGGTTGCCACTGGCTTCTATGTTCGCATGATCTGGATTTTCTGAAATCTCTAGCTTATTCGTACAGACATACCAGGAGTTCTGAGACTGATGAGAAGGTAAGATAGGATTCCTTTGAAGTTAGCCATTAAATAATACAGACTAAGGAAGAACTTTAAAATTGTATTGAACCCATTGGCTGTAACTGAAACATCTTTTGGAATTTCTTGAATATGTTTTAGTCGTCCTTAGGTAGTTTATGAGCTGCTTAAATTCATAATATTAAAAAAATACACGTATTATACAATAGTGGTGATCATTTTTGGTTCTAGAGAAGCGATGGAGACTTCGCTTATTTCTTACTTCTCTCTTTCTGCAGCATGTGCAGTATGGTGCTGTGTGCACTGGGGTTATTCAGTAAATATTGCCAGCTCTGATACCTAACATGTGCTATCTGTGTCCTTCTGTCATACATGATGAGAATGTGTAACATTTGGAGTAGTTTATTCTCTTTTTTTCCCCTGACATTACCTGTCAGAATCTCATCTCCCTACTTTGACTCTACTGACCAGTAGGGATGCTCCTTTGCTTAAATTTTTGGATGTATTTACATTTAGAATTTGACCATCGTTTTCCTATAACTTTGATATTCCCATTTCCTAATTTGGGAACATTTGTATCAGTGGCACTGCTAAGCTGAGGAAGCTTTGTGGATTAAAAAAAAAAAAATGAAGGGAGACAACAGGTTTTTATGCAGATGCGTCACAAGGTATGAAATAGACCTATGAAACAATCAGATATTTGAATTTTCATGTATGTCCAGGGTATTAAAATTACTTTCAGGTTTGTGGTTGTATTGTCACGATCTTCAATCAGAAGGGGTAGTTTCAATGTGCTGTCTTTAGACTGAGGGTCAGCGTGCTTTTTCTGTCGGGGCCAGACAATAATTGTGTTCTGCTTTGTGGGCCCAATGGTCTGCATCTCAGCCATTCAACATCACCACTGTAACACCAAAGTGACTGCAGGTAGTACATAAACAAAGGGTCATGGTTGTGTTTCAATAAAACTTTATTTATAACAACAGATTGTGGATGGATTTGGTCCGTGGGCTGTCATTGATACACTGCTGTTTTTAGACATTGTTTTCATTTTAAAAATCAACTATTTTTTTAAAGAATACATCATATCATCAGATATATTATGTAACTCTCAGTAGTTTTTAAGATAAAATGTCTATTAATACTGAAAGTGAGATTTTAAAAATAACTGTAAGTAGACCAATAGATGAGTAGTCACAGTTAGTAGCCTTAATTAGAAATTGCTTTGAGAATAAAAAGTGAGGGTAAGGGTACAAGGAGAAAGCCTGAAAGTGATCCTCATCGTGTTATATATGAAGTGATATTTTAAAATTGTTCCCAACTAGCCCATTCTATCCTTTTAACTTAATTGCCCTCAGTTTTAAAGCTTTCCGCTGAAAGTGGCCATTGAAGACTAATTTTTTTAAACAAAATTTAGTCTAAGTCAGAAATCATGTTCCAGTTGGTATCTGGGTAAAAATATAATATCAACTCTTATAAATGTCACATTGAATGTACCATTTGGACTCAGCTTATGAGAAAAGTTAAGAAAGCTTGGCATTTAATATTAGAATTTTAAAGGGGATTTATCTTTCGGAGTGGAATAGGCTACTTAAAATGAAATTGTCAGACTCCAACCATCTCATTATACTCATTAAATTACACAGCTTGAGCCGTTCTTTCAGCAATTTGGTTCACCCTTTAAATGAAAGCTGAGCCTCTTTTTCTCAGACCAGCTCTCAGTCTGATCATTTCAGCAGTGCTATATGAATCATTTATTATTACCTATAACATCTGAATCATGGCAGTGAAATTTATAAATATGTTTAAAATTCAGCCTAAATAGAAGAGGACTTAAAGATAGAAACCTAGACAGAATAACCTGTTAAAAAGTAATACGTGGGTATTTTCTGAAGAAACCCAGTAAGTCGAGTAACGTTAAACTGATTGTGTCTAGATTCCAAGCTATTGGTTACTGGTCTACACAGAGTTCTCCGAGCTCTTTGGGTTGCTTTTTCCCTTAGTATAGTCAGTGTATTAAGAGAAAAGTAATGCCTTTGTACGTTACAGAGCCATGGTTATCTCAGTTGTATTAGATTTAAAAGCAGAAAATTTGATCAACAGACTATTATTCATTCTATTATAGGAACCCTAGTATATGACAAAGCAGAAATAATACAACAATAGGAAATAAGTAAGCATTTAACAAATGTTATTTGTTGATGTTCAGGTTGATATGTTGGTTGGAAATTTTCAGGTTGATAACAATATTTAAAAAGAGGTAACTGTGACCACTGTCCTGCAACTTACATAAAATAAGCCAAAGAAGATAGAGTTATGTATTTATCACAATAAGTATGGGGCTAATCTATGTTAAGCTCTTATATATGTTTAGCTGTTAAAGCAAAGAAAGCAATCACTGGTGACAAGAGATAAACAATTTTTTCAAAATTTTATGTATTAAAATGAAATCAAATAAACATTTAAAAAAAGCACTGGAATGTGGAGAAGGGATGTAATAAGCATTATTGATAAAGCTTCCCTGCATTTTTTTCAGAAATAAATATAAAATGTTCAAAAGAGATGAAGGGCTTATGCATGAAGAAGTGCAGAGAGTAGATCATCTTATATAAAAACACATAGTCTGTCTGGCAATTTAAAAGCAAATGAAATGCTATAGAATCATTATATGCTTTTTAAGGTGTTAGAAACCCAAATGACTGAAGCCATCGTAGGAGCCATAAGGCTACATGCCTTGCTGGTGACACTTTGTAAAAGAAGAATGAAAAAAAAAAAAGAAGAAGAATGGTGATTGTTTGTTTGTTTTCTGACAAACATTCTGATAGTATGCAATGAACTCTAAACCTGTTTGTCCTTTTCTACCCAGTAATCCCCAATGAAAGACCCCAAGGAAAGCACAATTTTTGTCTTGAGGGCCTAATTGTTCATTTTTCATAAGTTCATTTTTCATAAGTATCTGACATTTTTTGAATGTTTCCTGTGGTGGGTCTGGCATTATGCTAAGCTCATGATGTAAGGATTAACTAAGACCATACACAACAAGTCCCATATGTGAGAGGGACTGTTAGGTCCACAACAGAACTGAGGAAACAGGTGCAGTGAGGTCAAGCAGCCTGCCCAAGGTCACACAGCTAACAGGAAGTGACCTGACGTTCAAGCCAGGTCTGTCTGACTCCATTACCCAAGTGCTGACCTCAAAGCCCTGTACAGGGCTAGTGATAAAAACCAAAACAAAAAAAAAAATTACGGAAGCAGAAAGAGGAAATATCTAATGAGACCATCTGAAACTGTGGCGTATGAACGTGCCGGAATGCTATGCTGTTATTTCAAATGCTGGATTGTATAGACTCTGTGGATACATGTGTGTATTTGAAGTGATGCTAGTCAGAAAAACAACACAAAATTGTTGATACACACTAGCTGTAACTATGGAAAATGTGAGTATATTCATGGCACAAGCAGCTGAGAATAAAGAATAAGCAGGAAGGCTCTGGGGTTAGAGACTGCCTGAGCTCACACTCCAGCTTTGTTGCTAACCAGTCGTTTTACTGCGGGCAAGTTGTTTGACGTCTCTGTAACTCAGTTTCCTCATTAGTAAAATGGGGCTGATAATAAATAAGAGTGGTTGTGAGGATTAGATGTGCTGATAGGTTATGAAGTCTTCAGAACAGCACTGGCGGTACCTGAACATTCATGGCTATTCTGATTTTCATTATTTAACTAATACATTTTGGAAGTAAATTCAAGTGATGGAAATTATTTAGAATTGAGTGTGCATTGGGTTGTTTTCACCATAAAGTTGCTTGCTCAGTCACTCAGTTGTGTCTGACTCTTTGCAAATCCATGGATGGTAGCCCTCCAGGTTCCTCTGTCCATGAGATTTCCCAAGCAAGAATGCTGGAGTGGGTTGCCATTTCCTCATGCAGGGGATATTCTGGATGCAGGGACAGAACCTCTGTCTCTTGCATCTCCTGCACTGGCAGGCAAATTCTTGAAGTTGCTTACATTTATAGTTAAGTGGTGTGAGTGAGTGTTCGTGTGTGTGTGTGTGTGTGTGTGTGTGTGTGTAAGGAAGTGAGCGAAAGCAGGAGAGAGCAAGAAGTCAGCCTAGTTACTCAACAAAGAAGAGAAGTGAGAGAGATTAGGGTATTGAGTACTTCAGTGGAACACCAGCCTTGGGCAGATTTGCCTTCCCCATAAACAACTGTGAATGGAGACTCCTGGGCCCCTTTCCCCTCAGGCCAATATTCTGTCTCCCTGCAAGGACACTTTTGTTTAGAGCTATTGCCACCAAACCCAGCTGAACTCACACAGAATTCAGCTCAAGCCTTTTGCACAGGTGATGTTGGGGGAGGAAAGAAGACACTGGACACTGGGTTGTCCAGCCTCCCACCAGACTCTGTTCCCGTCACCCAGACCTTTGAATAATTACAGCTTATGCCTTTTATTCAGTAGAGGATTTTGAAGGATGACTCAGATTTCCTACAGTCGAGCAACCAATCAGAAGCAGAATAAATAAATGTTTTGTGTCTGTCTTACCCCAGGCTCTCTCCCAAAGATGGTGGAGTGATCGTGTTGTGTATTTCCTTCTTTCCTTCTGGCCCTAACAGCTACAGCCGCTCCAAGTGCAAGAGAGCTGAGCTTAACCTCTCAGCTTAAGAAGCTGCAAGAGACCACTGCACAGAGAGCAAAGTTAGAAATTGGGGACATTATCCGGGTCAGAGGCCACATCCGCATGTTCAGAGGAGAGCGAGAGATTCATGCCACAACTTATTGTAAGCATTCAGTATCTCTGCCCAATTGCTTATTGTTTTGTGTATGTGTCCAGTAAGCTCATTTAGTAAAAAGTCAAATCTGAAAAATTCAAATAAAAAGCTTTAAAGAAAAAAATTGTATTTGCAACATGATTCGTTAAGAAAATCAGCATTTATTTATTTTGAAGAGAAGTTACTTTAAATAAATTGGGAAAGAAAATAAGTGATTTATCATATACGGCTGACATTTTATTTGGACAACATAGTAGAGTCTCTAAAATACTTTGAAGTTTTTAGTGTGAATCCATTTGGGGAAGAGCTTTCATAGTCTTGAAAATGATGGGAGATTTCTGGAGCACCACTGAGGAAGTCAGCTAATCGGAAGCATGACAGTGCTTTGTCATCTGAGCCATGCCCTTTGCACTGATCTGGCTGGTTTGCACTTGGAAATCTCAAGGACAGCCCCAGTCATCCACCATGGTCCCAGATGCGTGAACATGTCTGCATGCTTTCCCTCACCTTGGTCTACTCTGGTCATGTCTGTGACACTCCGGGCATCGCCTCCCCTCTCATGGGATGGCCGGAGACCATTTAGGTGCTTGCTTCTAGACCGTGTGATCCTGGGCATCCGTAAGGAAGAAGGCCCACCAAGGGCCCCATTTACTGTTGCCCCAGAAGCAGTCTGGACTTGGGAAAGAGCTAATCTCAGTGTTGTTTCCATGGCTCGTTAGATAAAGTGGATGACCCAGTGTGCAACGTTCAGATCGCAAGGATGCTGGAGCTGCCTGCCGTCTACAGGAAAGTGTATGACCAGCCCTTCCACAGCCCTGCCCTAAAGGAAGATGAGGCACTGAGGTAAGTTATGGACTGCAAGTGCTGCGGGTGTGAGCCAGCCAGTGGGATCCCAGATGCTGGGGTGGGCCTGAGCCGGCCACTCCCTCCCTGTGGGGTCCCGGGCAAGTCTGTCACTGTCCAGATGCCTCCGCGTCCTCATCTGTAACACGAAGGAGGTCACAGTGCAGATGTTCTGAGGTGGTGGGAAGGAAAATACATGTGTGATTGGAATCTCTGAAGGAGTGGAGGGGGGAGCAGAGAAAAAATATTTGAAAAATTCGTGGATGAAAATTTCCCAAGTCTGATAAGAACTGAACACTCACAGATGATCTAAGAAGGTCCATGAACCCCAAGAAATCTGAAGAAAACTGCACCAAGGCTCACTGTGATCAAGGAAACAATACCTCAGCCAGAGAGGAGTTTATTCTCTTTGAGAGAGGGAAAAATAATCAGGAGGAGTAAGAATATATGTGTGTTTGTAACTCTATGCCTCAAAGAACTCAGAGAAGACAGAAATAGCCATAGTGGCTGCTGGGGGTGGGTGGATGGGGGCTGGGAGGAGGGTGGAAAGGAGACTCTTTACCATGTATCCTTTAATCTTATAGACATACTTATAGATTACATATTCCAAAAACTTACTTTAAAAAATCCCCAAACTCGAGACCTGTGTAAACAGTGGAAGTTCTCCATTTTCCTGTCTCCCGCCTCAGTACCATTCCCCAGAGGTCACCACGGGACAAGGTCACAGCGTGTATCCTGTTAGACTTGTTTGTTCTCCGCACACACAAGCATGCGTATCCACCTGTGTATGTTGTGGGTTGTCATTTGCTTCTTGACAAAAATGGCACTGTCCTTCACATACTGTTCTTCAGCTTGATTTTTTTTTCTTAAATCGCAAATATCAGTTCCCATAGTTCTGCCTCATACTTTTAAATAACCATGCAGTGTTCACTGCGTGTGTTGCCCCTTATGTGAAAAACACACATCCTTATGACACGTCACTTGCTAGCTGTTTGTGTGCGCGCTCAGTCACATCCGACTCTTCGCAAACCTCTGGACTGTAGCTCGCCAGGCTCCCCTGTCCATGGGATTTCCTAGGCAAGAATACTGGAGTGGGTTGCCATTTCCTTCTCCAGGGGATCTTCCCAACCCAGGGATCGAATCCACATCTCCTGCGTTGGCAGGTGGATTCTTTACCACTGAGTCACTTGGGGATCCCGTTTCAGGTTCATGCACGTTCAAAAGGAACAAACGTAATACTAATAGTTTTCTGCAAGTCTTGTTCAAACTTTCCCCCAGCAGCAATCCTGGCACGCTGGACCTTGACAGTCTCACATGTCTGCTGAGTGAAAAGGCCAAAGAGTTCCTTGTGGAGAACAGAGTGCAAACCTTTTACCAGCAGGAATTGGAAACTGTGGAGTCCCTTCTGTCCCTTGCCAACCAGCCTGTGATTCACAGCGCCTGCTCTGGGCAAGTAAGTGTGGCGTGCCCACGTGAGAAATCAAGGCCCCTGCCCCAGATCTGCAGTTGGAGAGTGTGGGTAGACGTGACTGTGGCATTAAGACTCACAGGGTGTACTCAGAGCGTGGGGGTTATGTGGATTCTATTCTGGAAAGGTCACTGACCACTGAGAATTTGAAAGGAGAATGGACGTGCCCTTTTCCCCTCCTTAATCTCATGAAGCTTAATCTTTGGGTAGAAAAAAAAAAAACAGTCTAAGGTTCATAGTACTTCGTATTCACTGAGATAGACATTTAATTTCAGCAAGAGCCAAAGAAGGGGGAAATAGATGAGAAGAACTGATTATTCTTGCAAAATTATTTTTTGAACAGCAAGATGATTCTTGAACTTCAACCAAGGTTTTTAATGACTTGCTCTCTCTTCTCCATAATAAGGTTAACTTGTCCTGTGTTAGGAGTTTGAATAAAGAACAAGTTGTATTCAGTCTGGTTTATAAACAAAAATTTTAAGAAACACTCAAATAATTTTTTATTTGTCCTAGAAATAGCAATCCCTGTTTTTTCACCCACAGTGTTATAGGGTGAACTTAAGTTGTTTGGTCTTTACTTATTGGCCTGGCATTAAAAATTATCTGAGACTTTGCCTTTAGGCTTTCCCTTTCAGCACAGTGCCTCAGTTTTTTCGTTGCTGTAACACGACTTGTATTTGTTTATTCTGCCGGGAATGATCTCTGCTTGAATGTCACCTTCTTGCCCTCCCTGACCTTCTCCTCTAATAGTCATCAGCTTCCTCACCGTGTTATGACCCTGTTTCCACATCTCTTGATAACACTGGTATTTATTTGTTTGGCTGTCTATTCCTCCACCAGAATTTAAGTTCTCTAAGAGCAGAGGCTTTGTCTTGTCTCTTTCTTTGCTGTCTAGAACAGGGCCTGGAACAGAGCTGGCGTAAAATATGTTCTCCACAGTTATTTGTTGATAGAAAGAATGAGTGGTTTTAAAAATTCAGGTAGCTCAGAAATTAATCCCCTGGCAGTCCAGTGGTTAGAACTAGGAGCTTTTTCTGCAGAGTGCCCGGGTTCAGTCCCTCGTTGGGAAGCCAAGATCCCACAAGCCTCACTGCATAGCCAAAAAATAAAAGGAAACAAGCAACAAAAATTAAATAAAATAGAAAATAAAAATTCAAATAGTCCCTGAAAGTATCTAGTTTTCCCATCCTCCTTCCTCCTCCCCTTTCTCTAGAGACAAGTGCCGTTACTAGGCTCATGAATATCCTTCTGCAGATAATCTGCACATATAAACTAGAAGTAGTTGTATCCTTTCTTTTACACAAATGGTATCCTTCTAAACACTGTATCTGCGTAGCTTTTCATTGTGTGTGTGTCCTGTAGGTCCTTTCCCCAACCATGTGAACATATTTGCCAGTCCATAATGATCTTTTACTATGTGTACCGTAGTTTCTTAAGGGGTCTGGTCATTCCTGGACTGTTCAGAGTTTTCTAGTCTTTTGTCGTTGGCAACAGGGCTGGCGTGATAACCCTTGCGAGGCAATATGATTATTCTTCACCATTCCGACGGAGGGCTTCCCTGGTGGCTCAGTGGTAAAGAATCTGCCTGCCAATGCAGGAGACGTGGGTTCAGTCCCTGGGTCCAGAGGATCTCCTGGAGGAGGAGATGGCACCCCACTCCAGTCTTCTTGCCTGGGAAATGCCATGGACAGAGAAGCCTGGCAGGCTGCAGTCCACGGGGTTGCAAAGAGTCAGACACAGCTAAGCGACTAGACAACAACAACAGCATTCTGGTGGAACAGATACCACGTCCCCATCCCCACCTTCTGGGTGCGACCACTGCTTCTCAGTTTCGTTCGTGAACCTAATCATCTCTTCCTGGCACTAGGCCGCATGCCCAGTGACCCGCAGTTTTATACACGGAGGTGAGGGATACCGTTTCAGGAAACACCGAGGTGGGGTGGGTCAGGACTGGCCGCTTTGTTCTGCACCGCCGTGGCTTCTGCACAGGGCTAGCTCCCCAGCTGTCCACTGACAGCACAAGTGACCTTCCTCCCACTTAATCATTTAGAGGAGGCTCAGTGCCAGCTTGGCCTCCGAGGACTTCTGAGCACTCTCTTGGCATGTTTAGAAGGAAACTTTGAAGCTTAGCAAAGACCGCATTCTTCCTGTGAGCCAGCTCTTCTGCGAGAATTCAGTAGGGAGAACTGAGGACTAGAAAGCCCCTCCATTCAGAACATTCCAAAGGGGACTTTTGGCATGATTATCTTCTTGTAAATGTTCAGAGCAGAAATCCGTGCCTGCCCGGTGCTGTATGTTTTAAAAGCAATGAATATGGCGCTATATCTGTTTTGTCTCTGGAAGCTCTTTTTCCATCAATTATGAATTATTCTCTCACGTGGCTCTGTTTGGGGAGGTCAGTGTTGTGACATTGAATTCTGTTTAGTAGAGCCTGGGAGACCTAAGACACTTCACAATGACGGTGAAACCCTAGATCCTTTGGCACTTTCTGTAGTCATACAGATGAAAGCTTAACAACAACCAAAAATCGTTGTGGTCGTGTGATACGTGAGAAGGTGGGAAGAGTGGGTTTGAATGTTTTCCTCCTTTCTTTTTTTGTCCTTGGTGGCCCATCTTAGCACATCCAGAAACATGATAAGCAAACTTGCAAAACCATTGTTTCTTTGACAGCTGGATAAATGTTGCGTTTGTTTGGGAATGAAGACTATATATATACTTCAGAGATCCACCCAGTTCCTGACCCGCCACAAGGAGAGGCCTGCGGAGGCTCAGCCCGTTCAGCCAGTCACTGTTTTTGTTTCTGAGCAGTTTCGATTTCCTGAATGGGATGAGTCTGTCACTGCTCTTTAGAAAAAGACAAGAAAGACACACCTCTCAGGCCAGGGAAACCTCCTAGCTACAAGCGCCACTGGGGTTTTATCCTCAGGACCATGTCTTTACAACCAGCAGGGAATTACATCCCAAGGTCAGCTGAGGCAAATGTTTTTGGAAAGGAAGCTTCACGCATTGTTGATATTTACAGAGAGCCTTTTCTGCTGGGCCCCTCTGGTTCATAGCCGAAACTGCTGTTACTCTCCCATGCCTCACACCCTCCCTTCCTGCTGCTCCATCTCACTGAACTCGGGGAGGAGGAACCAGGCTTCCTGTATGGTCTGGGGATAATCAACAGTCATTTTCAATGACAGGAATAACCACGTAAAAGCATTTCTAGTCAGTTTCCAATTTACTCCTATATTGGTAAGAGGTGGAATAAACTCAACCCTTAGGATCTTTCTATTAAAGATGAATCACCTTAGAATTATGAAGATAAAGTAGTTGTATAGAGTTGTGGTGGGGGAGCCTTTGTTGGGTTGATCATTGCTTTTCCTAAGTAAGAGCACTCATGTATGAAATTAGAAAAAGCTCTCCCCCAGCTCCCCCCTGAATAAAAAGGCATGTGGCCGAGGATGGCTGGATGAGGTGTTTATTCTAAACATACCCAGATAGCTTTTCTGCCTGTGGGAGTCATCAAGTATTTGTCAACCTTATTCTCCCTTCAGAGAATTGGATGCTGTCATTACCTGAAATGCTTGTCAACTCTCAGACCCAGGTTCTAATGCTGAGGTTCCCTAGGCCTGTTCTATTGAGGAAAAAAACCCTCTACTCTGAATATAATCAGGAAAGTTAGACTCTTCTTTTCAGCCCAGGAGAGCATGTTTCTGAAACGTCGCCAAGATCTATTAAATTCAAACTATGTTGTCTGGGAGGCCTCTCCTAGGAAGCAAAGGTTTCTTTCAGGATGGAATTGTCAATACTGGAGGCCATGTTGGGGTGCATTTTCTCTACCTGTCACTTTGAAGGAACATCATAGAAAATCTGAGGTACACTTTCTGTTTCAGCATCTGTGGTTGCTGTCCCATTAGAGAGGCAGGACTTTGCCTTCGCTTTGCCCTGTTTTTCTTTTTTTAGGCTCTCTGAACTTTTTAATATGTTTACAGATTTCTCTCACATTAAAAATGGGTCTGGGGGCTTCCCTGGTGGTCCAGTGGTTAAGACTTTGCCTTCCAGTGTAGAGGGTGTAGGTTTGATCCCTGATCGAGGAGCTAGGATCCCACATACCTCATGGCCAAAAAGCCAAAAATGCAACATTGTAACAAATTCAATAAAGACTTTTAAAAAATGGTCACATCTTAAAAAAAAAATGGGTATGTACCTTGAAGGACAGGTATTACTCACCACTTCCTTTGTTTTAGGGAGGAACTGAAAATCCCTAGTGGAATAGTTAGAAAGCTACTTCCTATCTCTACAGGGTATTTCTTTCCACTGGTGGCACATACATCTTTTTGGTCACCCACTGTGTGTCAGGGAGCAGGTGGCCGAGATGAAGCACAGAGTCCCCAATTCAAGAAGCCCGCAATCTGATTAACCATGGTGGGACGTGGTGGAAAACGTGGCTTCCTTGAAATAAGAAGTAGGATGACCTGGTAACCTCTGTAGGCACACTTAGAGAAGGGAAGGGATACCGAAGTTGAAGAGAGAGCAACCTAATATTAGCCTCGTGCCTCTCTTGCTTCCCGTAGGACCCTGTCTGCCTTCAGCCCATGGCCCCTCCCCTTTGATAGGTCTCTGCACAGCTGTTTGCCTTCACTATCCTCTATTTAAAATAAGGAGTCTATTTAATACTCTCTATGTGTTGGAATCCCTAACCTATTTCAATGTGTATTAAATTCTTTGATGTCCTTAGGAAGAAGTTGTATTATTGTTGTTCATTCACTAAGTTGTGTCCATCTCTTTGCGACCCCATGAACTGCAGCACACCAGGCTTCCCTGTCCTTAACCGTCTCCTGGAGTTTGTTCAGACTCCTGTCTATTGAGTCCGTGATGCCATCCAGCCATCACACCCTCTGTCGTCCCCTTCTACTCTTGCCCTCTATCTTTGCCAGCATCAGGGTCTTTTCCAATGAGTCGGCTGTTTGTATAAGTTGGCCAAAGTATTGGAACTTCATCTTCAGCATCAGTCCTTCCAATGAATATTCAGGGTTGATTTCCCTTATATATATATAATATATATACATATATGTATATATGAAAATCTTTCATTTTTTTATGCAGAACCATAGATTCTATACATATTGACTCACTTTTTAAATTAAAATTGTGGCCATATGTAAATTTGATTATTTACAAATTTTAATATTGTAAATAAGTTATTATAAAATTTAATGTTGGCCATATTAAAATTGATAAAACAGTTTTAATCAAAGAAGTGAGCCAATGTGTATAGAATCTTTTGTTCTGTATAAAAAAAGATTTTCATCTTGATTTTTCCATTTCCTATCATTGAGTTAAGTTAAACAAAAAACTAAGGGGTAGAACAGTTATCAAGTGTGATTCTGCCAGAGCAGACTTCCCAGCCCTCATTAAATACTGTCCTGCTAGACCCTTGCATACCTGAATCTTTCTGACTCTACCATAAAAAGCCTGTTGGGTGAATTTATAACCAGCTGGTCTAGGGAGTTGCCCTCAAGTGCTATAAGATGGGACTTAACTTCTTTTTTTTCCTTCCTACAGATGGGTTTTAAGAACGACACCACTTCCAGAGCAATTCACAGTATATTTAGGAATGCTGTAAAGCTGCTGCAGGAAAAAGGGCTCGTTTTCCAGAAAGATGGTGGTTTTGATAACCTATTCTATGTAAGAGACTTGCGGTGTAACTTCTTTTCCCTTAGCTTCCATTTGCAAATATATGTATTACTTAGGAATACTTATTTGCTGTTTTTAAAAGTCAGTCATTAAGGAGGTACCTAAGGAGTGGAAGCTGGCCTTTATCTTTCCTCTGGTATCATTTTTGGCAGTACATTCTTCTGCACACTTATAAATATATGCCCCTATGTTATTAAAAAAATGTGATCATCCTCTAAATCAGGATTTCTCAACTTCAGTTGTTTGGGCCAGTTGACTCTGTTTTGGGGGCTGTCCTTTGTATTGTAGGGTGTTTGGCAGTGTCCTTGGTCTTCACCCGCTTGAGAGCAGTAGCTGCATGCCCAGTTGTGGCAACCTTAATGTCCCCAGACATTGCCAAGTATCCCTTGGTACAGTGCAGAACCACTGCTCTAAATAACAGTCTGTATGTTTTTGGATACCAGAACAGCACAGCACCAGCCTCTTTCCATGTGAGTCCTTGGATGTCCACCTCATTCTTTTTGGCATCTGTATGGTAGTCTGTGTTATGGGGACTTGCCATCAATTATTTAAACACTTCTCGCTGATGGACTTTTATGTTGTTTCCATCCTTTGTTCTCAAGTACACTGCTGCTATGTCTGTCTTTTTGTGGACTTACATAAGTATTTCTGAGATTGACTCTTAAAAGAGGAATGGTTGGAGCAGAGGGCATGTACCTTTAAGGTCTGGGTCAATACAATCTGCTTGGCTCCACCAAAGGTGGTAACAATTACCATTCCCGCCAGGGATACAAGTGCTTGCCTGCCTCAGTGAAGGAAGGTTGCTCAGTCGTGTCTGACTCTTTGCGACTCCATGGACTGTAGCCTGCAAGGCTCCTCTGTCCATGGGATTTTCTAGGCAAGAACACTGGAGTGGGTTGCCATTTCCTTCAGACTTAGAGTTAAAATTCACCTCCCACTGCCTGACTTTAATCCTGGAGGAACAAAGCTGACAGTGATATCCATGTCCACGTCAGTAGCATAGATGTGAATGAGCAGCACGTGATTCTTCTGAAGACAGAGCAGAACCCTGAGGACATCCAGGAGCCTCACTCTCTACAGCGTGATTCCTGAGGGGAAGCCTTCCTTAACAGGACATTTTCTTGATGTTGACTTACGCTAGTGATTCCCCTGTTTTAGAAAGTTTTTAAAATTAAGATATGTTTTAAATACTATTTCAGTAACTTTTGGAAAGGGTATTCCGTTCTGCATAAGAGTGGGCGGGTGGTAGGAGTGGGGGCAAGGAAGTTGATTGCCTCTTGTGGGGCAGCTCACCCTAACAGCCCCCACCCCCATCCCCACTGTTGCATTCTCCCATGAGGCTCTGCGTGGCCTCCTGGGTTGGTAGGAAGCAGCTCTTCCTGAGGAACAGCAGACGTGGGCAGCCATCCAGCGCTGAGGTGTGGCAGGGCTGGGGCACTTCCTCCTGTGAATCAGTCTGAGCTGGAGTGAGGTGATCCAGCTATAATAGCTATATTTTCCTCAGCAGAACCACCCCACTTTGCTGACTTCACTCCCTGCCCCCACCTCAACCCTGGCCCTAGGTTTCTGTTTTCCTGAGGGCATCACCTCAGGGGCATCGTTGTCCTCTGCCTGCCTAGTGCTTTCCAGCTTTCAGCAGCTCTCCCACATTGCCTTAATCTTCCCAGTAACCCCATGAGTCCACAGACGGGTCCCTGTCAGTATCGCAGTCTTAAATCTGGTTATTCCATGTCTCATCGGCCCAGGGTGCATTCCTGACGTATGTGTTTGTCCACTTATTTCTTTTTTTTCTTCCATTTTTCTTTTTTTTCCTCTCTTCGTTTCTTTATTCCTCTCTCTCTCTCTCTCTCTTTTTTTTTGTCATTAGATTTACTACTGAATGTGATGGTGAAGCCCATTTGGTGGCTGTTTCCCTGTTACCTGAGCTAGCTGAGAAAGGAGCCCAGGTTATATTTGCCTTTGAGAACAGACAGTGTTTCCGTTTATAGGCTAGACTTACTCTCTCCCTAGCTTTTCCTTACAGTTTTATTTCTTTTATTTTGCCCTATGGTTGGGTGAAGGAACGTGAAACCCAAGAAGAAACACAAGAGGAAAGAGTCCTGGGATTTGATCACTGTGCCTCCCCCAAAAATACAACAAATAAGAGAAATTTTATGAATGTGTTATACATATTTAAGAAGAAAGTTGCTCCTCAAAAGCAGGGGATTCCAGATTTTCTTTCTATCCTGGCCCCAGTGAACCACCTCCCATGGGAATATGTCTGTGGGTCACGCACAGAGCAGTAAGCTGCTTAGGGATGGAACTGATGTGACAACAGGCCTGATTTCGAAAACCACACTCATTGGTGGCAAATGGATGATGATTGTTATGAAATCTTTAGGAGCTACCCTAAATACTAATTTGGGAAGGTAGGTGACACAGCCTCTCTGTCACTTAACCTTTCTCTCCAAACTCTCTTTTCCTGTTTAGGTAACGAGAGAAGACAAAGAATTGCACAGAAAGATCCACCGGATCATTCAAGAAGAATGCCAGAAACCAAATCGTAAGTGGTGTAATATCCATATATCCCAGTGTCTTGGAAGGGGAAATGTTCCCTCCTGGAGAGCACTGGACAGAGGGTTAGGAAACCTAGGGCTTTTCCCAGTAACAGCTTAGAGGCATGACTGGTTCAGACACCTGCCTTCTCGGAAGCTCAGGTTTCTCCTGGCTCAAGTGAGTGTTAGCCTCGCACGATTGTTCTGACCTGGGCCACATCTAAGAGTCAACCTTGGAGCTTTTATGAACATACCACGCTCAGGTCCCAGCCCCAGGGACTCTGATTCACTCGGTGGGGCTAGACAGTAAACTCCTCAGGTGATTCTGATACAGCGAGGTAAGTCGTCAGGCTCAGAGTTTTTGACGTCTTTCTGGTTTCGTAGTCTCTTGTATGCATGCTGAGTTGGTTCAGTCGTGTCCAACTCTTTGCGACCCTATGGACCGTAGCCTGCCAGACTCCTCTGTTCATGGGCTTCTCCAGGCAAGAATACTGGAGTGGGTTGCCATGCCCTCCTGCAGGGGATCTTCCCGGCCCGGGGATTGAACTCACATCTCTTATGTCTCCTGCATTGGCAGGTGGGTTCTTTACCACTAACACCACCAAATTTGTGTTATCCCTTGTTCCACTCTGACTTCTTGTCTCTAAACCCAAAGCTGATATTTTCCTCTCTTCTACTGTCAAGCCCTTCAGTGTTGGGAGGAGTGGTTCTAGACATTACAGTTTATGAAGAGCATAATTCAGTCATCTAGAAGCCTGATTAAAAAGAGAAATGGTGTAGAGAAAGAGTTGGGTTTAGTGGAGTTAGGTCAGCCCCTAGTGGTTAGAAACTCAAATTGTAGATAGTCTGAGAACAGACTTTGCCATTTTCACACTAGTTAGAAATAAAGCATTTGTCTTATCTTTAAATCTTGTGTAAACTGACCACTCTTAAAGGTGACTTTTCACAGTCTACCTTTTGTAAACATATGCTAAGAACAAATGTCGGCATATGTCAACAAATGACGCCAGAAGAAGAGTAGAAAGGCTGGTTAAGGAGCATAGGCAGGCCTCTTCCCCCTGCTTGCTTGCTTTCCAGAGAGGTCCACCTCCTGTCCTTAAAGCCACATGTGCCTGAGACCTGGATCTTTTCCAGGCTGAGTCAGTGGGTGGAGCAGGACCAGGTCTCCAGCCCTGGTGGTGATGGTATGCAGCCCTGTTTAGCCTTTGAGGACCCATGAGGTCACCTCCCAGAGTGGTGTGATAACAGCTCTTAAAATAAACTGAAAGCAATCTATTATTTGATGCAAGGTTTCTTAACTATTGTTCGCTTCATTCAGAACAAGAAGGAAAAGTATCCTTTAGTTGCATTGAGGGGAAACTGCCTGTCCACAACTGAAGAGCTTTTTAGAGCAATGAAATGCATGATTCTTCCACCAAGAAGGGATGAGAGGGGAGGCTGCTTCCCAGGTGACATGCCTGCACTCATGCTAGTCCCAAGCCATCTGGCCAGATTCTTATTTTGATGTATATTAGGAACAGGGTGGATAAAGGATTAGTAATCCTAGGGCCTGGTGAAGCAAATGAAAGCAATTCACACTACCTTTCTTAGGAGAATCAAATAGCCTGGGTGACCTGAGGGTCTATAAAATGGCAGATTTTATATCCACTTCTAATCCACAGGCCAGGTCCTGCTTTGGTGAGTATGTCTGTCAAGGCTCTGCTAGTCAGTCTATAAAAGGGAGCCTCTAAAAATGATAAGCCAGTTCCCTGAAACTAGTGAATTCCCAGGAGACGAATTCTGGAGCATGGATAACAGGATGCCAACAAAAATATCATGTAGGGACTTAGAGTCTGTTGCAGCCACCCCTTTTCATAAGAAATACCTATGACATTAAAAAGTTATTCAGAATATTATATGCATAGAGTGAAAAGTAAAAAAGTACAAAAACACACAGAGAAGAGTCAGACTTCCTCCCAGCACCAAGCCACAGGCTCTGTGTTTCCCTTTCCAAGGTAGTAGATGTCATTGGTTTCTGGTGTATCCTAGAGATGTCATATGCATTTATAAAACACATTTGTGTAGTTTATCCTTCCTAAAATGCCTAAATAAAGCTTAGCATATAATACTCAATGTTCTATACATTGTATTTTAAATCTAGAGGTCGTTCTAGAGGTCATTTAGCAACAGTATATGTATTAAGTACCTGTCTTTTTAATAGCTGTCTTTATATTTCACTATATGTATTGATAGCTTCCCTAGTGGCTCAGAGGGTAAAGCGTTTGCCTGCAAAGCAGGAGACCTGGGTTCGATGCCTGGGTCAGGAAGATCCTCTGGAGAAGGAAATGGCAACCCACTCCAGTACCTTTGCCTGGAAAATCCCATGGATGGAGGAGCTGGTAGGCTACAGTCCATGGGTTTGCAAAGAGTCGGACACAACTGAGCAACTTCACTTTCACTTTCATATGTATTGACAGATATTTGACCATTTATTTAATCATGGCTGTGAGAGTTGGATCATAAAGAAGGCTGAATGCCAAGGAATTGATGCTTTTGAACTCTGGTGTTGGAGAAGACTCTTGAGAGTCCCTGGGACTGCAAGGAGTTCAAACCAGTCAATCCTAAAGGAAATCAGCCTTGAATATTTATTAGAAGGACTGATGCTAAAACTGAAGCTCCAATATTTTGGCCACCTGAAGTGAAGAGCCACCTCATTAGAAAAGGCCTTGATACTAGGAAATATTGAAGGCAGGAGAAGGGGATGACAGAGGATGAGATAGTTGGATGGCATCACTGCCTCAATGGACATGAGTGAGCTCCAGGAGATGGTGAAGGACAGGGAAGCCTGGCGTACTGCAGTCCATGGGGTCGCAAAGAGTTGGACATAACTGAGCAACTCAACTACAACAATTGAACCTTTAGTTCATTCCTAACCTTTCAAACAAAACACAGAATTGAGTTTTCCATGATAGGATCATGGGTTTAGTCGCTCAGTCGTGTCCGACTCTTTGTGACCCCATGAATTGCAGCACACCAGGCCTCCCTGTCCGTCACCAACTCCCGGAGTTTACCCAAACTCATGTCCATTGAGTCGGTGATGACATCCAGCCATCTCATCCTCTGTCGTCCCCTTCTCCTCCTGCCCCCAATCCCTCCCAGCTTCAGGGTCTTTTCCAATGAGTCAACTCTTCGCATGAGGTGGCCAAAGTATTGGAGTTTCAGCTTCAGCAGCATTCCTTCCAAAGAACACCCAGGACTGATCTCCTTTAGGATGGACTGGTTGTATCTCCTTGCAGTCCAAGGGACTCTCAAGTCTTCTCCAACACCACAGTTCAAAAGCATCAGTGATTGGTAGGAGAACTTAAAATCTTTAGAGTCACTTATGAGGTCGCAAAGAGTCAGACATGACTGAGCGACTGAGCTGAACTAATGAGTATTTTAGCAAAGGGTAAACCTACAATAATGACAGGATCATAAACACAGGCCAGTTTTAAGTCCCTAAAGCACTGGTACTAGGCTTGTCTAAAGATGGGCCGTGTGGCATAGTTGTAAAGAGCGAGCTGTTGGAGCCACCTTACCTGGGTTTGAATCCCGGTTCTGCCACTTTGAATATGTGGCCTTGGGTAAGTCTGTGGCTCAGTTTCTTTACATGCAAAACAGATACTAATGGTACCTACATTGTGGCTTGTTATAAGGAAGAAATAAACCGGTGTTTTATAAAACTCAGGAAGCTGGAAGAGTGAGAAACACCAAAAACCCCTCCCTCTGCTTACACAGCAGTCCCATCTGTCTACTATAGCTATTTTGGAGCTCTAGAGTATCTATAAAGGCTGGCAACTTCCAGAGGAAGGTTTGGACAGTAATTAGGCTTGCTTCCAGTCAAGATTCAAATCTTAGTAGCGGCTGCCCATCCCATACCTCCAACTACATAGCAGGCAGCTGTGCATGTGTTTCTGGATCTAGGGTGGGCAGAAAGGGCCCAGTCCTCCGTGTGTCAGGGGTCTGTGCTCTGGTCACTCATTACTGCTTCTGATCACAGAGTTGTGGACAGAGAGGTGGGTAGCCGTTGTTGCACCTCCTCCCATTGCTGTGCCTGCCTCACCCAACAGCTGAGGTGACTTCCAAGGGATTTTAAAAAGACTGGCACCCTTCTTTTTAAAAACCCTTCATTTCTTTTTTTAACCCCTTTTGGAGCCAGAAAAGAAAGACTTAAGACATTCAAAATCAACTGCATATATGGGGAAAATTAGAAAGTGACCTTACATACCCAGGAAAAGGCACAGACTCAGAAATAGACCTGAGAAGACCTTAGGTTTCCATCTCAGGCTATTCTTGGCTCAGAGACGGCCTACAACAACTGAAAAAAATTAGAAACAATAACAAAAAAACAGCTACCACCAGGAAAGGGGAGGAATCTAATCTCCAAAATTACCACATTATTAGATTCAAGTGTCCCGTTTTCAACTAAAAGCGAAAGATATACAAAGAGACAGGAAACTGACCCATTCAAAGGAAGGGGGAAAAAAGCAACAGAAACTATCCCTGAAAAAGACCTGATGGCTTACCTATTGCACAGAGGCTTTAAAACAACTGTCTTAAAGATGCTCATGAAAATGATGGGTGAATAAAATGGAAAATATTGATTAAGAGAAAAACTAAAAAGAAATTCTGACAAGGACAGGAACTGAAATGCAACATTTACTAGTGATTCAAAGGCAGATTTGAACAGGAAGAAGAATCAACAGGGCTCTGAAAAAAAAAGAACAACCTAAGGGACCCGTGGACATCATCAAATGGACCAACACATGTGTTATGGGAGTCTCAGAAGAAGAGAGCAGGGGCAGGTATACTAATGTCAGACAAAACAGCCTTTAAATCAAAATGTTACAAGAAACAAAGAAGGATATTATATATTAATAAAAGGCTCGATAAGAAGACATAGCGATTTTAAATGTTATGTGTCTAGTGACAGACCATCGGAATATTATATGAAGCAAAAACTGACAGAATTGAAAGGAGAAATAAATAGTTGTACAGTAATAGTTGGAGATTTCAGTACTCCACTCTCAATAGTGGATAGAAAAACTGGATAAGGAAGCAGAGGATAAGAAGATAAGGAAGCAGAGGACTTAAATAAGACCATAAGTCAGCCAGATCTAACCTGTGCACACAGAAGACCACCTAACAACCACATGCATGTTCTTCTCATGCATGCGTGGGACCTTCTCCAGGATAGAACATGTTAGACCATCGGTAATTCTCAACAGATTTTAAAAGATAGATATCATACAAAGTATCTTCTCTCTGACCAGTATCTTTTGAAGTTAGAAGACAATAACAGAAGTAAAGCTGAAAAATTTACAAATTTGTGAGAATTAAATAATATACTCTTAACCAGTTGACCAAAGAAGAAATTAGAAAATACTTAGAGATGAATGAAAACTAAAACAGCATACCAAAACTTATGGGACACAGCAAAAGCCGGGTATAAAGGGGAACTTTATAGCTAAGAACACTTACATAGGTTTACAATTTAAGGAACTAAAAAAGAAGAATAAAGTAGCTCAAAGCTAACAGAAGGAAGGAAATAATAAAAATTAGAGCACAGATAAATGAAATAGAGAATAGAAAAACAATAGAGAAAATCAAGGAAACCAAAAATTGCTTCTTTGAAAAGATCATCAAAATTGCTAAACATTTAGCTGGGTGGACTGAAAAAAAAAGAGAAAAAACTCAGATTACTAAAATCAGAAATGAAAATGAGGACATCAATACTGATTCTACAGAAATAAAAAGGATTCTAAAAAAGTACTGTAAACAATTGTATGCCAACAAATTGTATAACCAGATGAAATGGACAAATTCCTAGAAACACAGAGCCTCCCAAGACTAAATTATGAAGACATGGAAAATCTGAATAGATCTATAGTAAGGAGGTTGAATCAGTAGTAAATAATCTCCCAACAAAGAAAAGTTTGGACCTAATGGTTTCACCGGTGAATTGTAAACATTTAAAGAACTAATGCCAGTCCTTTTCTGCCTGTAACTGGAAGACCCCTCTATGAACAGCCTTGCTAGACAACCCTCAGATGGCAGAATGGCCTTTGTGAGGAAGTCCTTTAAGACCTCTGGGGCAGTCAGCACTGCTGAACATACATGCCTATACATCACCTTGAGCCCTGAGCCTGAGCACCCAGGTCTTACAAAAACTAAGATTCCAAGCTGAGCAGTGCTGGAATTCCCAGTGTTCCCTCTCTGCTGTGTGCAAACCCAGTTTTGCTTGGTGTCCTCTACCCACCATCATCAACTCTTCCTCTTGGGAAAAGTTGAAGCTTCTTTAGAGTGCAGACTAGGTTTTGTGCATCTTCTTAGGTTATGAATATAACGATAAGTAAATTCTCCAAGGATGAAGCACCCACCGTGAGTCTCCTTTCATCAACACAAGCAGAGGTGAAGCAGGTGCTTTTCTTCCATTTTATCCGTGAGGATGCAGGATGAGGAACTGGGACCACTTTGCCCCCAGTCATAGAGCCAGCACTTGAATTCAAGTCCCTTGGACTCCAGAGTCTGCTCTCCATCTGCCCTCTGTGCCTGTTCCCGCTTGCTTAGTGCTGCGCTTGTATTAATAGTAGGTGTTCAGGAAATTTTGATTGAACAAATGTTGAAGAAACAGCCTGGAAATGTGGAGACCAGTGGAGTTTCCCAGCAGTAACCCTGGTTGGTAGGAATAATGAGTTGAGTAGCCACTAGAGGTCAGAATTAGCAAGTCTTTGATTGGCCCTGACCCTTACAGCTGGGAAGGACCTCAGAGGTGCCCCCACCTCCGGTCCCTCTCCCTGTTGGTCAGAAAACCTGGCTTGAAGATGCAGTGACTTGCCCAAAGCCACAGCCATGTTTTGCCCATCACCACGACCCCTCCAGGACTTTCCTGGAGCCTAAAGCGTTCTGTCATCTGAAAACAATGTTCAGTGACTGTGCAGAGCGCTAGTGGGCCAAGTGCTAGGCACATGTCAGTGAGAGGCCTGACTGTGCTGAAAACTGGGGAGGGCTGGTTTCCAGGAATGAGGTTTGACTTTGACTCAATGTTACAAATAAGTTTTATGTCATGACCCAGTAAATTGTATCATTGCATTATACATTTTACCTCAACTATATATACACATATATAATTGAATATAAACTAGTATTTAGCCTACCTTAATATTTATCCTACCTAAAATGCAATACATTCTGTAATCTCATATTCTGGTCTGCCTCAGTCTGTTTGGTAAGAAAAGAATGCTAATCACAACCCACTAAATTGATTTCATGATCCTCATAACTTCAGTATGAATACCACTATTGCAAAATGATTGATTTCTATTAGGAAAGTGGTCAGTCACCCTGAACTGTCACAAATGGTCCCATTTGTTCTGGTAGAGGGTGAGAAGTTCCTTGAACACAGCCATCACAGACAGACTGTTTGGAAGCCTAGGCAGAGAGGAGTGAGAAGAGGCCAAAGGTCACTGTTGCAGTCCCATGGTCCAGGATTTATGGAAGGAATAAGGAGACTGCTGCAGGCTGGCTCTGCTGTCCACCTCAGGAGGGCTCCCACCTGGGAAGCTAGGGGGTTAGCACTGAATATGTGCACCTGTACATGTGACTTCCCGAGAGAAAAAGATGATCAAGCGCTACAACCCCACGGGGTTATGAGTACACAGTTACTGATTGGGAATCCTGGAGGCTGAAGGCCTGTGTCCCCGAGCAGCGGTCCCTTGCACACGCCTGAGCACAGGTGATTTGGTTTGTTGTCCTCGGTAAGGTAGGCCAGTGCATCTCCTGCTTCAGTGTGCACAGAACCATCGGGGCGGGTGGGGAGGTCTTGTGAAGCTGCAGGTTCTGATTCAGGAAATATAGAGAAGGACTTCCATGTAGAGGAGAGGACGGGGGGGTGGGGGGAGAGAAGAGGGTCTGATGGGTGTGTCCAAGCTGCGCCAACTCCCTTTTTCCCACAGACGTGGAGAAGGGCTGCCACTTCCTGCACATCCTGGCCTGTGCCCGCCTGAGCCTCAGCCCAGGCCTGAGTGAACCCGTGCTGCAGCAGGTGCTGCAGCTGCTGGAGGACCAGAGTGACATCGTCAGCACCACGGAGAAATACTACACGGCATTCTGAGCAGAGGCCAGCAGGCAGCACAGGCAGAGCGGGGAGGACGAGGGGAACCAGTTGGCATTCACTCCCAAGCTCTGGTTTTAACATCGTGCCCAGGCCTATAGGTCTGGGGGCAATTATCTCATAACAAACTATGAAATCTGGTGATTTGAGGAATGGGAATTTGGCATAAATTCTGGAGGCTGCCTTCTACCTGCCGTCAGTTCAGTCATTCAGTTGTGTCCAACTCTCTGGACTGCAGCACGCCAGGCTTCCCTGTCCATCCAACTCCCAGAGCTTGCTCAAACTCCTGTCCATCGAGTCAGTAATACCATTCACCCATCTCATGCTCTGTTGTGCCCTTCTCCTCCTGCCTTCAATCTTTCCCTGCATCAGGGTCTTTTCTAATGAATCAGCTCTTCACATCTACCTGCTGTATCCTGGGATAAAATGACTTTATCTCAGCCACAACATGCAAGAAAACCCTCCTCATTGGACTCTGGGCTGGACCGAGCATCACTCACAGAGCAGAAAAGGAAGAAACTGCTGGTGGCTGGCCTGGTTGGAGGTTCTGCCAAGGGGCCTTCCATGGTAAAGGCCCCTGGACACGGAAACAGAAGAGCGTACAGATCACCAGCTCAGACGCTTTTGAAAACTTTGGACTATCAGGTACTTTCTTGGCATCTCTTGGTGGTTAAGACCCTGGTGTAGGGGACTAGGTCTCCCTGGATGAGTGTTGCTGACCTATAATTTCTGTGGGTCAAACCCCAGCAGTGGGTCCAATCTTGGGTTGAATTGTTTATAGTGATGGGAATAAAACAGGATCTAAGGCATGGCTCTGTATTTGCTATTTTCCTTTTTTCCCTTCTGAATCACAGGGCGTTTCAGTACATGTCCCTGTGCTTGAGGACACTGTGACTAAATTGAACACATCATCTCTTAATATTCTGAAGTTCTCCGAGGCTGCCGGCCAATTACCTGGCAGTGATAGATGTTATTTTCAAGGTTACCACTGAACATGCAGGATCCCCTGACACCTTCCAAACACTCGGGATGTGCCCAGACAGGTGACGGGGTCATGCTTTTGCTGGGAAAGACAGGTAAAGGGAAGAAATCTGGCGTACGGCATAGGCTTGTTCTAACAGCTCGATGACAAATCCAGCCAGCGGAAAGCAAGTGCAGGGAAAGATTTGGAGTTAATTACAGTCATTTCACAAAAGCACATCTGCCTTTGGCTGCATCCTTAGAATTTGACGTAATAAGCTTTTAGCAGCTCTCCTGGAGAGCCTGTAGGCCTGGTCTGTTGTTCTGCTCTGTGTGGAAACAGAGTGGTTTTACACTCAGAAGTCGCCTGTGGCTCCATGTGTGAGTCCTGGAGTGAGTCCCGACAGACGACTTCCTGTCTTGGACTTTCCTGACTTGACCCAAACCTCTGCCCGGTTTCTAGCAGTTATTACCCAGATAGGTGCCCTGTATTCAGAAGGGTTTCCTGTAGAACAGGGTTTACCTGGAATGACACCCCAGTGATTCCTCCTTGAGATCAGCAGCTGTTCCCTACTGAACACATCTCAGATTATTGGAGCTGCCAGGAAGGGATCTTGAGTCGGAACATAAAAAGGACACATCCTTGCACACCCCAAGGAGGTGATCACAGAAGATGGAGAGAATGAGTGTCCAGGGTGCCCACTGCTGTGTAAAACTGGGGTAAATATTCCTCTACAGGGAAAAATCAGTTATGGTGCATGTACACAATGAACTACTGTGCAGCCGTTAAGTTAATGGAGTAGACAAATACTGTTGCCATGGAGCAGTATCCCCAGGAGACTGAGTGGGAAGAAAATTGAGTTCCAAATCTATCTATATAATACCACTGACCTGCAACCCCCTGTGTGTCTGTATGTTTCTAAACAGAGTGTTTCTGCACATCCATCCATATAAATGTGGCGAGTATACGCATACATACAGTTGCCCACTCCACTCCTAGGGTTCAGTCCCAGACCTCTTTCCTGCTTAGCTTGCTCCCATGGGAATCTCAACCAGTCCCAAGGCTCAGACCATCTGTATGTTGACAAACCCCAGTTTGCATCCAGTTCACCTCTCTTGGAACTCCTGACCCTCCAGTCAGCCTCCTGCTGACAGGTTGATTTAGGTGTCCAACAGACATCACGAATGTAAGATACCCAAAGCCAGGCCCCCACCCACTGCTGACCCCAAACGTGCTCCTTCAGAAGCTTTCCCTGGTTCAGGAAGAGGCAGCTCCATTTTCCCAGTTGCTCAGGCCAAGCCCGTTGACTCCTCCCCTCTCATATCCCATGTCCAGCCTGATCATGCTGGCATCTCACTCCTCTACCACCACCCCTGGAGTATGGCGGGGCTCCTACCGTCCTCTCTGCTCCCTGGCCCCTCTTCAGTTCACTGTTGGCACAGCAGCCCCACTCCACAGTGCCTTTCTCATCACATGGAACACGGTCTGTCTGTCTCTTACTTACCCTGCTTATATTCTCCCCAACAGAAGGAATGCTCCATGAAAGCAAGACTTTCTCTCTCGTTCATTTCCTGCTGTGTCCCAGCACCTAGAACAGGGCCCAGCACATCTTCCAAGTGATTCCACGACTATGTGTGTGTGTGGCTCCTCTCCACCTGCTGATAACTTCCTCTCTCTCCTGGGGACTTTCTCCAATGTCTTGGAAGGCTGTTCAGGCTGGAAGTACTCAGAATTAACACCTACCAGCTTTAGCCAATGGGACCTGGGGTATAAATATTTCTGTTCCCTCACCCTTCCAATGAAATATCCCTGAGGCTCATGTTCTACAGCACTTCCCAGAGTTTGTCTGTGGGATGAGGCTCCATCCGCCCACAACAGCAGCTAACCTGATAATCACCCTCAACTGGCTACCTTACCCTGTCTTACTTTACCCCTCTCCAATACTGTTTGCTGCAGCTCCCAAATGAACGGCTTCCTTTTTGATTCTTGTCTCAGGGTCAGATTCTGAACAAGCACAACACAAATGCTCACAAGTTTATTTGAGAAATTCTAATGAATAGTTATGCACATCAGATTGTTAGAAATGCTCCCCTAAGTGACGCACTTGTTACCTCTGAAAGGGAAGATGTCAGATGCTTTTTAACTACATATCTATACTTGAGTAGTGTTACAATTAGTAAATGTCATTATACACTTCCCCAACTGTCTCATAAACATCTTTTTAATTAAAAAAAAATTGGGGGCACAGCAAGCAACATGCAGGATCTTAATTCCCCAACCAGAGGTCAAACCCATGCCTCCTGCGTTGGAAGAGCAGAATCTTAACCAGTGGACCACCAGGAGAGTCCCAAGTGTCATTATACAGAAATAACAAAGCTGTCTTGCTCCCCACCCCACACTCACATAACCTAAATCATGAGTGAACCAAGAATACAATGAGACTCTTCCCTCCATAGTAAGATGAGAGAAGCTCCTAGTAAACTCTCTGGGGCTACAGTTGGGTCTCTACTCATGAACCGAAGAGCAACTGAGGGGCGCCCTGAGAAGAAGGGAAACTGAGCAGACATCCCCCTGTCCTTTCCATGCGCGCATTTCAGGAGCCGTGAACACTGCCTATAGTTAACGTAAGCAAGAAGACACATAGTGCTCTGTCTGGTCAAGGATTTGTTTGAACACTCATGATTATCCCCATCTGGTAAGCTCCCAGTGCTTCTCATCCCTGTAAGACACTTCTTTCTAATTATTTCCCCCTCTGATAGTGTGCCAGGACACTGGCCGGGAAAAAGCCAGGCAGAAAGAAGTCTGTTCAGTGATGAGAAACCCAAAACTTGGTGCCAAGGATTAAAACCAAGCAAACTTGTAATTTTCCACTGGAGAAAACATCCGCACTTTTTTATTAGTGCCATCTCTTCTCTACAAGTGGCCTCTAGAGCAACTGCCAGAAAAAAGCATCTCATTGTTTCCTTACTAGATTTACATGAAGCATACAGGCGAACTCAGGAAGACGGTGATGAGGCTTGCTGGAGAAGCTAGCAGCAGGCGCTGGAAGAGAAGTAGGGCAACCTGAAGGGAAATCATGTCCGTGGACGAAGAACCTTGCAGTAGAGTTTTTATTTGCATAATAGTCTGTTACTGGTGGAGGCTCTAAATGTGATCCCAAACTCCCGCAGAAGTGAGTTTTTACTTAATCCAGAATTTTTTTTTTAATGGCTTATTTTTATTGAACTTTTATTAGGTAAACCCAAACAGGTCAGTCCCAGGTTTTCCACGTTCAGAGGAATTCTAAATCAAATCCCAAATTCCTGAAGAGGTTCCAGCCTCTCCCTGTATATCAAATTTAAATGATAGATTTCACTTTGTAACATCAAAAGAGGAATTTTGAAGACCACAAAACAGCCCTGGTTTTTTGCTTTTGTTTTTTTTAAACAGAGACAGTCAAGTGGTGTCTCATTAATTCAGACTGATGTGGTGAAATCTGTGTGTAAGTTAGTGAAACACCTGGGCTTGAAATAGTGCCATCTTGTGGCTTTTGGTCTACCCAATGAATCATACTATGTCTGAATTACTATGAGGGAACAGGTTTGCTGCTCTTAGGAAGGCTGCTCTAATGAATGATTACTTAAATTATGTATCATTTTTTATTATTCAGTATCACTTAATTTTTATGTATTTTGTGTCATTTTTATGTATTATGTATCATTTACTATCCATAGGTGATTTTATAGCACCTGAATTTAAGAGATTTGAAAACATGCTTCCATACAAAAAATTATACACAAATGTTCCAGCACTATTATTCCTAATAACCAGAAACTGGAAACCACCCAGATGACCAACTACTAATAAGTGGATAAATAGATGTGAAACATTCATACAAGGGAATATTAATCAGCCATAAAAAAGGAATACAGTGCCAATACGTATTACAGTATAGATGAACCGTGAAAACATTGTGCTAAGTGAAAGATGTCAGGTACAAGAGGCCACATATTGTATGATTCCATTTACAGGAAATGTCCAAAATGGGCAAATCCATGAAGACAAAAAATGAATTAGTCCGGGCAGGCGGAGAGTTGGTGGCACAGGGTTTCTTTTGGGGGTGACAGAAGTTTTCTGGAATTAGGTGGTGATGGTGTTTGCACAACGCTGAATGTACTCGATGAGCTGTGAGTTAGGTTGGGACTCCTCACAGCCTGGCAGCAGGGTTCCAGGGTAGGCACCCCAGGGAAGAGCACATCCCACACGGGAGCTGCACGGCCGTTTTGTGCGGAGTCCCAGCGGCCGCACAGTGCCACTTCCACAGCCTTCTAATCGTCAGGGCTGTCCAGAGTGCTGCCCAGACTCCAGAAGAAAGGAGTAAACTACCCTGATGGGGGCTAACAAGGCTCTAGAAGCCCACGCAGATCTGCAAGGAGATCCAACCAGCCCACCTAAAGGAGATCAGTCCTGAATATTCATTGGAAGGACAGATGCTGAGGCTGAAACTCCAATACTTTGGCCACCTGATGCGAAGAGCTGGTTCACTGGAAAAAACCCTGATCCTGGGAAAGATTGAAGGCGGGAGGAAAAGGGGACGACAAAGGATGAGATGGTTGGATGGCATCACCGACGCAATGGACATGAGTTTGAGTAAGCTCTGGGAGTTGGTGATGGAAAGGGAAGCCTGGCATGCTGCAGTCCATGGGGTCACAAAGAGTCGGACATGACTGAGCGGCTGAACTGTCTGCGAAGTATGCATAGAATGGGAATATTGCTGTGGCCACACTGGGGAAATATAATCGCTCACAGATAATCTTTCAGGTTTTATACACATACAGCCTCATTCTTTTTTTCAACTTACTTATTTGGCTGCACTGGGTCTTAGTTGCAGCATGCCAGATCTTAGTTGTAGTATGTGAGATCTAGGTCCCTCAGGGATTGAACCAGGCCCCCTGCATTGGGAGCATGGCATCCTAGCCATTGGGCCACCAGAGAAGTCCCTGTCACAGCCTTGTTCTCAAAAAAAAATTTTTTTAATATCAAAAAGTACAAAGAAAGGAGAAAAACTAGTGTATCACTTCCCAGGTACTCTTTTTTTTTTTTTAAGATTATATGTGTCCTTAAAAAAATAACAATATTTTGCCCAAAATATATGTCAGTATTTTAAATGCACCTTGCTTTTTTGTTTAATAATATATCTTAAAATTTAGGTGTGTGTGTGTTTTTTTTTTTTCCACTTCAGCATGCAAGATTGACTATGTTCTTTTAAATGGTCAGATAATTCCTTTGTATGTTTAACCTTTCTATGTATCCTTTACGGTTTTTAACCAGACCCTCTAATGAAAGACGTTTAATTGGTCACCAGTTTGTTGCTATTGTGACCAATTATGCAGGAAACATTCTTGTACATTTTCCTTTTCTTTGGCGTACGTTTGCATATATTTGTAAGGTAAGTTTTATTTTGTTTTGTTTTCATGTATTTGGCTGCTGTGTCGGGTCTTAGTTGCAGTATGCGGGATCTTCAGTGCGGGCACAGACTCTCTAGTTGTTGGGCAGGGGCTTAGTTGCTCCACAGCAATGTGGGATTTTAGTTCCCTAAACAGCATCCCTGGCATTGCAAGGCAGATTCTTAACCACGAATCACCGAGGAAGTCCCTGTATGGTAAATTTTTATTAACACAACCATCAGGAGAAAAGTCTTGAACATTTAAAAAATCATTGGAAAGGTTGATCTGTTATCTCTTCTCTTTAAATAAAAATACTTATTTTAAAAATTTTTATTATTTATTTGGCTGTGCTGAGTCTTAGTTGCAGCATGCGGTAGCTTTAGTTGCGTCAGGCGACTCTTCGTTGCAGTATATAGGATCTAGTTCCCTGACCAAGGATCATATCTGGGCCCCATGATTGGGAGTGTGGAGTCTTAGCCCATGGACCACCAGGGAAGTAAGTCCTGTTTTCTCTTATTTATGAACCTACTCTTTGCTTACAAGCTCACCAACACTTTGTACATATTTGAAGAAGGAAATGGCAACCCATTCCAATATTCTTGCCTGGGAAATCCCGTGGACAGAGGAGCCTGGCGGGCTACAGTCCATGGGGTTGCAAAGAGTCAGACACAAATGAGTGTACACATTAAAACTGTATATATTATCAGTAGTTTTAATCACTGTCTATCTGATTGGTAAAAACAACTTGTAGGTTTTGCTTGCATTTCTACTTCTTTAGATATGAGCGGCATCTAGCATCAGTTCATTCCAGGCAACCTCTGGATGAATGTAGTTCTGCCCTGGACACTGGCCATTACTTCCAGCAGAGGCCCGGTTGTATCAGCCACAGAAACAGTCCAAGGCCGGACGCTGAGGTCCTAGTTAATACACAGCTGGAATAAACATCCTGAAGAACTCAAACCTCAATGTTCCCCATTTGCTACTTCAAGTGCTTGGACACATGCCTGCCCAAATGTTATATAATACATGAAGGCAGCAATCTTTTAAAAACCAATCACCATATTATAGACTCAGTCCTCTCATAAACCAGGTGCCATTCAACTCTGGTTCAGTGACTCTGTCCCCAGTCAGATAAACTGTAAGAAACTAAAGATCTTTTCAAGAAAGTGCTAATTAAGTGGAGAAGATAGTTTTAGTAATAGAAATGGCCTTAATGTTGCTTCCACTTTAATCAACATAGCCCAATTATCATAATAAGGTGATGCTTGCATTTTCATCATAGACCAGGTTTGGTACAGTTCATGGGGCACTGGGCAACACCCATTTAGATAATCTTCTCGGCTGGAAATTGCATCCTCAGGGAGAAGGCTTTTTAGTTCTGTTCTGAGGACAGTCAGTGAATGGAAGAAAGAAAGCAGGGGTGAAGACAGAAAATGCTTCTGTTTTTGTTTTTTGGGTTTTTTAGCTTTACTTTAGAGCAGAGCAACAGTGGTGTCACATAAGCGGTGACATGTGGCACAAGTAACCTGTGAGAAGTACAGAGTTTCCTGATGTACTGAGATTTGTGAATGATTAATATAAATTTGGTGGCAGAATAATATATTGAGCTGTTAGCATGGGATTTGTATTTCCTGTCTTCTATTGCTTCTTCCAAGCAAGAAGCCAGCCTTGCCTCCAGGAGGTTTGGTTTGGAGGCTGAAACCAGAAGTTGTTTGGGCAGACAAGCTGGCTTATGTTTTCTGGAAGCCTGGAGCCTGGGAGGGACTGGAGATGAGTGGGCTTCAGGCCTGGCAGACCAGAATGTGCTGCCCAGGGTGCCTACGGCAGGTGGCAGGTTGGCAGGACTTCTGTGGGGAGGTTTTGCAGTGTCTCTTGCAGACTTAAGCATTGGCTTAAGATCCCCAGCCTCAGCCGAGATTCCCAAGCATGGAAAGGAAGCTTCTGTAAGCGTCCTCTAAAGGAACGCCCTGGGGACATCAGCAGAAGACTTGGTGTCAGAAAAGTGGACACAGCACCCATTTTCCAGGCACCATGTACCCTCCCATGTGATGGATTTTCACGCATCCCAAGAGAAGGGGAGAGCCTACCGCCCCATTACCACCAATATTATTTTCTTTCCAGCCTAGAGAATGAGGGCTCCCAAGCCTCAGCTAACTTGAAATAAAGAAAAAGAAGGCATATGATGTGTCGCCCCCCTCACCCTGAGTTTTAGGAGTAACTGCACTGCAGTTAGAATCAAGGCAAGGTGAATTTTAGAACAAGATCACATTCCCACCCCACCCACTTTTGCATTCCAGAATGGTCTGTTCAGTGGAGGGAAAAAAAAGTATTGAGTTGGCCAAAAAGTTCATTCGGGTTTTTCCGTAAGCTGTTATGGCAAAACCCAAACTTTTTGGCCAACCCAAATACTCCAGCAGTAGCACCCTGCATGTGAAAACCACTTGTCCTGTGTCCCTGTGGAAACAATTGGAAATCGCAGCCTCAGGAGATGGGGAGGGCCATATGATGAATTTGTTATGTATCATCAGTGGGGTCCACCTTATCATGAACTGAAAATGTCACCCTCTCCTGCAACCATCATGCATGGTGACCAGCTGGACATGACCTGGACGACAGGCAAGCGATCAGAGAGGATCTAACCCAGGAGAAGGCCCCAAACCACCTGAGCAGCGAGTCTTCTCCCAACATGAAGAAGCTTGAAAAGGCCTGACTCATCCAGCAGCCAGCCCAGCCCAGCCCAGCCCAGCCCAGCCCATCCCAGCGCCTCAGGAAGAGTCAGCAAACGGCCTGTGTGGTTTCCTTCCAGTCCCAGCTTGCCTTGACCTGGTGGAAGGCAAGAAGTAGACACGCCAGTTCTGGGAACGAGAGCCAGCTTAGGAATGGTGGTGTCAGCACTCCGTGGAGGGCTGGGCTGGGCACAAGCCCATACCCCATTGGGGTGAGTCTGAGGGCAAGGTCAGGAGGCATCAGCCATTTCTGTCCATTTGTTGTGGACCCAGGTAACCAGAAAAAATAGGAGGTGGACAGGTTCTGAACCTATAGCCAGCTGAGGTCTTGGACTTGACTGTTCCCATCTGTTCCCTCAGAGGTTGCCCACATCACAGTTCTGGAATTCTGTGACAGACCCAGCAGTAGGGACAGAATGGTGCTTAATAAATGTTTCAGTGGATGGCCAGTGCATTGCACTTATTGAGTGTCAACTGTATGCTAGGCATCATGCCGTGTTGTAGAGGGGGATGCCAAGGCAAAGCTCCAACCCTGTCTCCAGGGCACTTGAAGTAAAGTGAGTCATAAGCACATGTCTGTATGACTTACAACCCATGGATACATATGGTCTTGTTTGACCCTCAGAGTTTAAAAATACTCAGTTCAGTTCAGTTGCTCAGTCGTGTCTGACTCTTTGTGACCCCATGGACTGCAGCACGCCACGCTTTCCTGTTGGTAAAAATATTAAACCAACATATTAAAAAAATTGGCTGTCATATGTATTAAAAAAAAAAAAAAAGGTGTGTATGTGTTTGAGAAACCACAGAAGAAACTGTATCAGGGGTGTCTTCCTCAGATACGGAATTGGGGGCTGAAGTGGGTAGAAGACTTATTGCAATGTTTTGTAATTTTTTGATGTGTAAAATGCTATAACTCTACAAATAAAAAAAGGGATGGGGAAAATCCTCACCAAAGTCTAGCTTTCTGGATTTTTCTTGACAAAGAATTCTAACAGTACTGGGAACGTTTACTCTGGAAGCAGTGTGTAGGTGGGGAGAAGGGCAGCATTAAAGATTTAAAGCTGAAAGCCGGCATCAGATTTACATTTTGGAAAGAATACTTTGGCAGCAGGGTGGAGGAGCATTGCTCAGGGGCCGGTAGACCAGAGAGACGTGACTACAGTGATCCAGGGGAAGGTAGTAAGGGCCTGAATGGGGACGGTGACCAGCAGACAGATGTCCGAGACCTAAATGCAAGACCCCAGGTGGGAAATTGATTCAGGAAAGGAGGGTGGGAAAGGCCGGAGTTATCGCCCAGGTTCTGGAGGACAGACCACGGGGATGGCCGTAGGAGTCTCAGGCTAATTAATGGAAGGGCAAGAGGGCTCAGGAGCTGTGTGTGTGTGTGCATGCTAAGTCGCTTCAATCGTGTCCGACTCTCCGACCATATGGGTCTGTGGGCCTTCTCAACTGGATTCAGCAGAAACGCTTAAAGAGTGTGGCTCCTGAAGTACAAGGAAAGGCCCTCATTGGAAATACACTCTCACAGGCAATTAATTAGCTCCTCCCCACCCCATTCCAGGTAGTCAGAGTCTCTGTGAGTTACCAGAGAAAACTGCCCCTCTGGAGAGTGCCACCTGGGAGAACTAGAATTTCAAACGGAGAAGCTTAATGCTTGTGGTTGAAGAAGGCAAAGAAGCACCAACTGAGAAGTCATTAAAATTGCATCCCTTTAGGGAATGCATTTTCTTGGATCTATGTGCATCCTTTGCAGCGATATTAGTCACTGCTGAAGCCCTTTTTTGGGTCACTGAGCCACCAGTAGGATGCTGTTTCTGGGAGGATTACCTTGAGCAACCAACCCCAAACAGCAACCCCTAGGCATCAACAAGCCCTGTTGCCCTGGCAACACCACCATCCGCAGGGAGGGGTAGGTGCCCCAGCCCTGAGGCTGGAGGCAAGCAGTAAACGAACCAGCCTGGAGCCTCTGTGATCCTCCTTTCCTATGCATGACGAAGCTTGATCAAATTTGCTACTTGAAGCAGAGTTGAAAATATTTTCCCTTTGGGACTCATTGGTCAGATACCAATTTATTAACACTGTGGCCTCACCTCAGACTTAGTCCATGACGTATCAAAGATGTTTAAAGTGGAAGCACTTAATAATACTAACAGTTATGAGACTTAACTTTTATTGAACAGTTATTCACCAGTCACCCAGCCAACTTAAATCCTAACATAAACCTAAATAGGTATATACTATTATCATTCCCACCTTACAGATGAGGAAATTGAGGCCAAGACTGACTACCATGCCCAAGGATATGTAACTACCTACTACGTGGAAGAGCCAGGTTTCTACCCAGTGAGCTTAACCACTAGGCTGTACTCCTTTCAGGATCAGAGAAGCCTGTTCTCTGGTGGCTCAGAACTGGGAACTCAACACAATGTCTTCAGGTTTAGGTTGATGTTCATATTTTATTTTCGCTCCAGCTGAGCCTGCACTGAGAACACCACTTCTGGTGATGAAGGTTATATGGGTTGAGTGGATGGGGTGATATCACGTCACACCCGTGGCAGGGAGGGAGCAGGTGTCTCCTGAAGCAAGCAGAAGATCTGGGACAAGGCAGAGAACATTCCTACCTGAACAACAATATGGTCCCAGAGGAAGACCAAGAGAATATGTTTCAGTAACCTCCAAGGGGTTTAGGTTAGCCCATGCAGTATTGGTATTCTCAGGGTTTGTTTTTTTTAATATTTAAGATGTTTAATGGTGAGATAGTCCAAACATACAGAAAATAATGAAGCAGAAAATCTAGATACCACCGAGATGAGACAGCTGTTATTCTTTTCCCATCTGTGCTTCAGTTCTCCTCTTGAGAGAAACACAACGTTGGTGATACAGATAAAGCCGACTTCAGCCCTGCTTTGCCTCCATTCCCACAGATGACAGCTACCTTGAAGCTGATGTGCATCACCCTGATGCAGGTATTTTATTGTCGGATAACTTAAAAGCAGTAAATTGTGCAAACCTTAATCCTACAGTTTGACGAATTTTTACATATGTATGCGTGCTAAGTTGTTTCAGTCATGTCCAACTCTTTGCAACACCACGGACTGTAGCCCACCAGGCTCCTCTGTCCATGGGGTCCTCTGGACGAGAATACTGGAGTGGATTGCCATGTCCTTCTCCAGGGAGTCTTCCTGACCCAGGCATCAAACCTGCATCTCTTATGTCTCCTACATTGGCAGTTGGGTCCTTGACCACTAGCGCCACCCTGGGAAGCCCTTACATATGTATACTTCCAAAATAAGATACAAATCAATAACTTGTCCAGGACCTCAGGGGCTCCTTTGCCTCACATTTCAAAAAGAAATTGACGGAGTTGCCAACATTTAAAAACTCTGGAGATTTAACGTAAAAATCCAAATTTCTATCTTCTCTTGAAATTTTGGAAAATCTGGCTACACCAAGCTCAGATTCTAACTGGAGACAGTGTAGATCTGCCCACTTCATGTGAGGCGTGAGCTCCCCATTTACCTACTGCATCCATCAGGTCCTGTGTTGTATCCAACCCACTTCATTCATTTATGTAACCTAACCTGTGACTCATCCCCCGAAAGGTGCCACTCTATACTTTTAAAGTGCTGCCAACACAAGAAGGCTGAGAACAATTGCCTTAGCCATCCTAAAGAAAGCAGAGGTGGAGAAAAAGTGTCCTCCTCTCCAGTGTGCAAGGTGAAGCTGCTGACCTTGCATGCCATCAAGCAAAAAGGAACCTGATTCTGCAGATCTTTGTTACTCAAAGTCTGATCCTTGGACCAGCAGAATCAGCAGCATCTGGGAACATGTTAGAAATGTAAAATCTCAATTCCCTCCCCAGACCTACTACATTAGTCTGCTAGGGTTGCCATAACAAAGTCCCACTGGGCACTAACAAAGTAAACTGGGTGGCCTAAACAATGGAAATTTATTTTTCACAGTTCTGGAAGCTTGAAGTCCAAGATCAAGGTGTCAGCAGGGTCATTTTCTTCTACAGTCTCTCTCTTCAGGGTCTCCAGGTATCTTCACATGGTCTTTCCTCTCTTTCTATCTGTCTTGTCTTCTTACAAATCATATTAGATCAGAGACCACTTCAGTGACCTCATTTCACTTTAATCACCTCTTGAAAGACCGTATCTCCAAATACAGTCACGTTTGAGATGCTGGGGTTAGGATCTCAGCATATGAAATTGGAGGAGACGCAGTTCAGCCTATAACACCTACTAAATCAGTATTTACATTTGAAAAAGATCCCCAGCACGCATTAAAGTTGGAAAAGTACTGCCCAGGGCCTGCTCCCCTGGGGATAAAACACCAGTGGGTCTGTCTGGGGGTGGAGGCAGGGAGAGGAGAAGAAGCCAAAGTGAGTTTTTAGATGAACTTTCTCTCTATTCTACCGGTCTGGTAGGATGACAGTATTGTGAAGGTATTCCCTGTTCTTGAAGTTGTAAGGGATTAATTCCCTCTTCAGGGGGAGTCCCTGCTTCTCACTGAGGAGCAGAGACCCTTTGCACTTTGGAGAACGTCAGGTCATTTCACCTGGCCGTTACCTGCAGGCTTTCTCTATCAAGGTGTTAGGGGAAGCACACTGATTGAAACCATCCACCCTGGCCAGGCACCATAGTAACCATTTGCATAAGTTGTTTTACAACAGGAGGTCCTGCTAAGGAACATGGAACTAATAAGCCTCCACCAACCAGAAGAGTTCAGGAAAGGTCAAAAGGAGACCTGTCCGAACACCTCCCAGAATCCTTCTCTCTGGCATCCATCTTGGCTGAACAAGGTGTGCACCACCAGGAAGGACTCTGAGTCAGAATGATTGGCTAAAGACAACCTGGAAGCTAATCCCATCACCATAAAACCCAAGACTGCGAGCCACATGGCAGAGATGTTCTCCTGGGTTCCCTTACCCTACTGCTCTCCACCCGGGTGCCTTTTCCCAATAAAATCTCTTGCTTTGTCAGCACGTGTCTCCTCGGACAATTCATTTCCGAGTGTTAGACAATAGCCCAGTTTTGGGCCCTGGAAGGGGTCCCCCTTTCTGCAACAAAGGTACAGGTGTGTCTTTGGGATTTCCTGGAAGAGAGACCAGAAGATACCACACTACATTCTTCCCCACTCTGTACAAGCTCATTTATCACCTCTGTCATAGGCCTGATGCTATGGTGACAGTTGCTATGGAGATTCTCCTATGCATGGTTGAGGCTAATCCTGACCCCTACTGTCAATCAACACCATTTAAACTAGAGGTTTTCAAGCCCTGTTCCATAAAACTATAAGGTGCTTCCAGGGTTTCACAAACATTTTATTCAAATCTCAATTTAAAAGAATTGAAATTTATTGTTTAAATTACAAAGATATATGTGCTTGGAAGTGGGGGAATCAAGCAGTGTACAGTGTGGAATATATGCTACAAAGTAAATGCCCAAATTCCCATCTGGTTGACAGGGAGGCCTGGCATGCTGCGATTCATGGGGTTTCAGAGTCAGACATGACTGAGCGACTGAAAACTGAACTGAACTGAAAGTAGCTTGTTTAAGGCTAATTCCTTCTACAAATAATATTACAAAATTCTGGACCCCTCCCCCCACACAAAAAAACTCATATTTGATGGCACTGGAGAGCATCCAGACAGTAAAGGGTGGGAACCACTCTGGGTGAGACCCACATTCGTATAGCTTTACCACTAAGGCAGTCAGTCTCAAACTAAAACTTGTTAAAATATAGATTGCTAGACTCCACCTTGAGTTTCTAATTCACTAGGTCTGGGATGCTGCCCTAAATTTTGCATTTTATCCATTCCCTGTGTGATGCTAATTACTGGTTGAAGGACCACACTAAGAGAACCACAATCAGCTCACACAGGGTAGAGGTCACTGAAAGACTAAAATCACAGGCTTAGTGGCCTGATGATTCTGAGAAGGAGTTTGCAAATAGAGTGGCTGGAAATTGAGGTGAAAATTCTGAAAAGGAGAGTCAGAGTAGGAAGTCCTGAAATGTGTATAAATTCTCAAATCCTTGACTGACTCTTGAATTGTACATGTCCAAGTCGGACACGACTGAGCAACTTCACTTTCACTTTTCACTTTCACGCGTTGGAGAAGGAAATGGCAACCCACTCCAGTGTTCTTGCCTGGAGAATCCCATGGACGGGGGAGCCTGGTGGGCTGCCGTCTATGCGGTCGCACAGAGTCGGACACGACTGAAGTGACTTAGCAGCAGCAGCAAGTGAGACTCAAGGGAATCCAGGGGAAAACAACAGTTGATGGCTGGAAGAGATGGAGCAGAGACTTCAACCACTGCCCATGCCAGGGGTGATGGTTTCTTACCAAGTTATGGGGCTTTGGCAAACAACTCAAGTTTTCAATTGAAACCATGGAAGGGCCACACTCTCAGAGTAAAGACTACATCTCTGACTGTGTTGACCAAGAAGGCCGTAAAACACGAAACAAGTTTATTTGGGGTCTTAGGAATTACAATTCAGGAGAAACTGATTCAAGTAAAACTGAAAGAATATTCCAGGGTAGAGGAGGCAGGGGCTTGTAAAGGGAAAAGCCACAAAGCTGTCAAAAATGCTCATGCCAAAAAAAAAAAAAAAAAGGCCACTCAGTGGCAACAGAAAATAATGATACTTAGTTGTTTGGAAAAGTCACCTTTTACGGCAATAAAAATTACCCAAGTCCTAAATATGTTTTGTATGTGTAGTAAATTTTGCACCTGATTTTTACAGACCCTGCCAAGCAGCAATGCCATTTTGAGACTAAATACAGTGGAACATGAAAACAAAGCTTTACGATTCATTCCATGGAAAATGAACAGCTTAATGTTTTCATAAAAACATATGCAAAAAAGTCTGGTGATGAAAATGAATGTACAGTGCCACAGATAAACAACACATTGCACATGAAGTCTTGAGAAGAACATACTATTAAGAAAAAGCTTAGGAAACCTCGAGCTGTTAATTAATAAGATCTATTAGTAATCGGGCAGTAAGAACACAGAAAGAACAAGCTACCGGGGAAGAGTGGAAGCACTGCTGATCATTCTGCCCAGAGGGAAGTTTGCAAATGCACAAATCGCAATAGAAATGCAAGTTCCCTGAGGGCAAGGCTCTGGTCTACCTTATTCACAGAGTAAATACGGTTGTTCCTCACATTGCTTGGGGGAATGGTTCCAGGACACCCAGTCAGTCAGTTCAGTCATTCAGTCATGTCTGACTCTTTGAAACCCCATGGACTACAGCACACCAGGCTTCCCTGTCCATCACCAACTCCCAGAGCTTGCTCAACTCATGTCCGTCGAGTCAGTGATGCCATCCAACCATCTCATCCTCTGTCATCCCCTTCTCCTCCCACCTTCAATCTTTCCCAGCATCAGGGTCTTTTCAAATGAGTCAGCTCTTCTCATCAGGTGGCCAAAGTATTGGAGTTTCAGCTTCAGCATCCGTCCTTCCAATGAATATTCAGGACTGATTTCCTTCAGGAGTGACTGGTTGGATCTCCTTGCTGCCCAAGGGACTCTCAAGAGTCTTCTCCAACACCACAGTTCAAAGGCATCAATTCTTTGGCATTCAGCTTTCTTTACAGTCCAACTCTCACATCCATACATAGCTTTGATTAGACGGACCTTTGTTGGCAAAGTAATGTCTCTGCTTTCTAATAGGCTATCTAAGTTGGATCCCTTATGGCAGAAAGTGAAGAGGAACTAAAAAGCCTCTTGATGAAAGTGAAAGAAAAGAGTGAAAAAGTTGGCTTAAATCTCAATATTCAGAAAACTAAGATTATGGCATCTGGTCCCATGACTTCATGAGAAATAAATGGGGAAACAGTGGAAACAGTGTCAGACTTTATTTTTTTGGGCTCCAAAATCACTGCAGATGGTGATTGCACCCATGAAATTAAAAGACGCTTACTCCTTTGAAGGAAAGTTATGACCAACCTGCTGCTGCTGCTGCTGCTGCTGCTGCTAAGTCACTTCAGTCGTGTCCGACTCTGTGCGACCCCACAGACGGCAGCCCACCAGGCTCCCCTGTCCCTGGGATTCTCCAGGCAAGAACACTGGAGTGGGTTGCCATTTCCTTCTCCAATGCATGAAAGTGAAAAGTGAAAGTGAAGTCGGTCAGTCATATTTGACTCTTAGCTAGATAGCCTATTAAGAAGCAGAGCCAACAAAGGTCCGTCTAGTCAAGGCTATGGTTTTTCCAATGGTCATGTATGGATGTGAGAGTTGGACTGTGAAGAAAGCTGAGTGCCGAAGAATTGATGCTTTTGAACTATGGTGTTGGAGAAGACTCTTGAGAGTCCCATGGACTGCAAGGAGATCCAATCAGTCCATCCTAAAGGAGATCAGTCCTGGGTGTTCATTGGAAGGACTGATGCTGAAGCTGAAACTCCAATAATTTGGCCACCTGATGCAAAGAGTTGACTCACTGGAAAAGACCCTGATGCTGGGAGGGATTGGGGGCAGGAGGAGAAGGGAACGACAGAGGATGAGATGGCTAGAGGGCATCACCGACTCGATGGACATGAGTTTGGGTAAACTCCAGGAGTTGGTGATGGACAGGGAGGCCTGGTGTGCTGCGATTCATGGGGTCGCGAAGAGTCGGACATGACTGAGCAACTGAACTGAACTGAACTGAGGTTGGTCATAGTTTTTCTTCCAAGGAGCAAGTGTCTTTTAATTTCATGGCTGCAGTTACCATCTGCAGTGATTTTGGAGCCCAAGAAAATAAAGTCTGTCACTGTTTTCATTGTTTCCCCATCTATTTGCCATGAAGTGATGGCACCGGATGCCATGATCTTCATTTTTTGAATGTTGAGCTTTAAGCCAGCTTTTTCACCCTCCTCTTTCATTTTCATCAAGAGGCTCTTTAGTTCTTTGCTTTCTGCCATAAGGGTGGTGTTATCTGAGTATCTGAGGTTATTGATATTTTTCCCAGCAATCTAGATTTGAGCTTGTGCACCAGGACACCCGGCAATTCCAAAATCCGAAGATGCTGAAGTCCCGTGTGTAAAACCACACAGTAGAGTTGGCCCTCTGTCCCTGTGGATAAGGAAGTCCAACTGTACTCAATACTCATTGAATGAATTAATACTCCAGCTTGCAACTTGCTTGAAGTTTGAAGGTTAAAGTTATATACAATCTACAGACCAATGGGATCAGAGAACAAATGGTTTTAGTAAATGATATTAATAATTATACTGGTCAACATGTTAACCATTATTATTAGTATAATTATTAATATCATTGCCTTCACTATGCCTTCACTATGCTGACCATTTTATTGGGTTGGCAAAAAAGTCCATTTAGGTTTTTCTATGACATCTCACAGAAAAATCCAAATGAGCTTTTTGGTCAACCCAATACCTGACTGATCTCATGTTCACCTGATAATGACTCCGTAAGGTAGGCATTATTATCTCTATTTTACAGACAGGAAACAGAAGCTTAGAAAAGTGAAACAACTTTCAAAGTTGCACAGAGAATAGCGGTAGAGCAGGAATCCAGACCTAGAGCCACACTTTTTCCACCGCCTTCCTCTGCCGTGTTTGCATTCAGAAAAGCTATCGAAAGAAAGATCTTTTTTTTAACCTGCAGTGAAATGTTAGCAAAAATGTAGTAGTGACATTCAGATGGGGAGAAAACAGTGATGGGGAAAAGTGAGGAAGTGGTGGCTTCTATTAAGTTGTGCCTGTGTCAGGGTTAAGCTGTATGACCCATACGTCAAGCATTAGCCATCATCAAGAAGACAGAATCTTTTTTAAAGATAGTTTTCATTTATTTAGTTAGTTATTTTTGGCTGTACTGGGTCTTTTTGCTGCTCAGGCTTTTCTCTACGTGCAACAAGCAGGGGTTACTCTCCAGCTGCAGTGCGTGAGCTTCTCATTGCAGTGGCTTCTCTTGTTGTAGAACACGGGCTCTAGGGCATGAGGGTTCAGCAGCTGCGGCGTGTGGGCTCAGTAGTTGCAGTCCCCGGGCTCTAGAGCACAGGCTTAACAGTTGTGGCACATGGGCTTAGTGGCTCTGTGGCACGTTGGATCATCTCAGACGAGGGATCAAACCTGTGTCTCCTGTGTTAGCAGGCAGACTCTTTAGCACTGAGCCACCAGGGAGAACTCCAAGAAGAGAATCTTAAAATGCATCTCAGTGATGCTGAAGTGCTGTCTTCGCGTTGAAAACTTTTCAGACATTTCTAAGTTATTATAATAATATGGGCAGTGAGATCCAGAGTTTACTTTTTACTTTCCAGGCCAGAGCAAGATGCTGGTATGGCCATTTCAAGTGAGAAAAGAAATTACTGCCAGAAACTACTCTCTATCTGGATCAAGAAAATCTGTTATTAGCTAAATCCTTCTTTTATTTAAGTGAACATATGAACTTTGTGGGGACATAAACAATCCACATAGCAAGTTGTAAAATATATACACTCAAGTGTACAATGCTAGGGCACAGCCAAAACTTCCACATGGATCAGGACAAAGACCATTTCCAGCATAGTCCTCTGTACCAGTCTCAGCTCATACTTCTCAGAGGCAACCATTTATATGGCCTCTAGCACTACGAGTTAACTTAGGCTATTTTGAACATTATGTAAATGAAACCATACAGTATGCATGTATCCTTTGCATCTGCCTCTCTTTGCTCAACATGTGTCTGTGAACTTCCACCAGTTTGCTGTCTGAACCTGTTGTTTGGTTTTTATCACTGGTGTATAGTATTCTATTGTATGAACATAACACCTCTACTGACCCACTCAGCATTGGTGGACGTTAGAGTGGCTTTCAGTTTTGAGTTATTATGATTAGTGCTGCTTTAAATGCTTTCATATTTTTCTGGTGGACATATGTACAGGTTTCTCTTGGGTGAAATTTCTCTTGAATGAAATTGCAGGGTCATTGTATAGGTATATTAGACAGAGTAGAGTAGCTGCAACAGAGATTGTATGGCCCCCCAGGTTGAAAACTACTGTTGGTTTAGCGAACAGTTAGTGGAAAACTTGTCATGTGTCAGCCATTGTTCTCAGCACAGGGGGTGTATCATGGTGAAAAGAAAGACCAACATTTCTGTCCTTATGAGCTGGCATTCTCATGTTTCTTTTTTTTTTTTTTTTAATATTTATTTATTTGGCTGTCCCCGGTCTTAGTTGCAGCGTGTGAACTCTTGGTTGCAGCATGTGGGATCCAGCTCACCAAGCAGGGATTGAGCCCCAGGCCTCTGCATTGGGAGCACGGAGACTCAGCCACTGGATCACCAGAGAAGTCCCCTCATGTTTCAGTAATATCATGAATTAATCATCAGACATTTATCTACATGACTGCTTAACCATCCATCAGGGAGAATTTTCCATGTTGTTTCTAAAAATCTGAGCAGTGGTGACCCCTCTTGTGTTAGGCCGGGTAGACAAATTGGCCTGAAAGACTGGGATTTTCCGAGGCTCTCCTGGCACAAATGGTCTAGGTCCTTCCACAATAAACAGTATCCTCAAGTGGAAATTCACAACCCCTCCTCTCTAACGCCTCCCATCTCTGGGGAGTATTCCTGCAGGATGCTTTGCCCTTGTGGGCTGAGCTGGGCCGGCTTTGACTCCTTCCATCACACAGCCCTTTGAGGGGCAGTCGTCACCCCCGACTGCAAGGTCTAGGTCAACGTGCAGCAGTACGGGTCTAGGGCTGTTTTCTTGGAAGAAACGATTTAAGTAACTTCAAACCGTTCAATATACTTCCCAAGAAGTTAACTATTAAGAAATTTCCCCCTCTTCCCCCCCAAACTAAAGGGAAAACAAGAACTCCAGAAAAATAGGAAACATCTGATTTCCATTAAAATGAAAACAAACTTTTAAAATGTCTTTTATGAGTTTGAAGCTGTATCTATGTAAGTTACTTTTACTGATAGCAAGCATGTAAGTGACATTATCCAGGTATGAAAGCTCATGAAATAAAAGAAAACTTAGAAAATACTGCTTTCAGTGCATATAATAAATGCCTTACTTTCAGTGCAGGGAGAAAAGTGCACATTTAATAGAAAATTTATTTCTTCCAGCCCTTACTAAATAAATGCTGAACAAATTTTTAAAAAATACTAGAGAGTTGAAGAGGCCCAAAGCCTTGGTTTTTTTCTTGTCTAATTCATTGTTTCTTCTACCTTGACTGTGAACCCCACAAGGGAGGGCATTCTTGTTTGTGATTAAATTCCCGTTTATGGAATGCACAATGCTTACTCATCAGAGTGTCTGGCACAACACATAGGAGCTTAATAAACAATTGCTGATATTATTGTTGTTATTGTTACTATTATTATTATCATGATCTTTATTATGGCTAAAGGAGACTTCTAACCTTGGCTAGAACAGCATCCGTATATTGCAGGCTAAGAAAAAGTCAGAATACTAAATAGCGTAATCATCCCTCAAGGTATGCAGGCTGAGAACGTTTGATTGTCCTCAGCACCTCCGATTCCCTCATCCCTGACCAATATCACCAGAAGGTAGAGGATGCTCTACCTTCTAAAGTTCTCTTCACTCCACCCAGAACTGTCAGCCTAGTCTAAGCTGTTGTCATCTCTCTCTTTTTTTAATTAGGCCAACACTCAAAAACATTTTTTTAATTAAAAAACTTTTTTATTGGAATATAGTTGATTTACAATGTTACATTACTTTCTGCTGTACAGCAAAGTGAATCAGTTATACATATACATATCCACTCTTTTTAAGATCCTTTTCCCATGTAGGTCATTACAGAGGCCTGCTGTACAGTAGGCCCCTGTGACTTATCTATTTTATATATGCTATGCTGCACTTAGTCCCTCCGTCATGTCCGACTCTTTCCGACCCCATGGACTGTAACCTGGCAGCCTCCCCTGTTCACAGGGATTCTCCAGGAAAGAAAACTGGAGTGGGTTGCCATGCCCTCCTCCAGGGATCGTCTCAACCCAGGGATCAAACCCAGGTTTCCCGCATTGCAGGTGGATTCTTTACCAGCTGAGCTACCAGAGAAGCCCAACCATTTTATATATAGTAGTGTGGATACGTCAATGTCATCGCTTCTTGTATGCCACTGCCAATCCACCAAATGCCCCCCCTGCTTATCCTCCAGGCAGCCCTCTTCACCAGGGAACCATCATGATCCTTTTAAAATGCAAATTAAAAAACTCAATCTTTCTCCAAAAGGAAAAGTACACTATAGAATTTTTTAATGTTTAAATAAATTCATTTTAAAACTTTGTATCGCTACCCCCAGAGATGACCAACATTTATACTTTAGTATATGTTTTCTCCACCTTGACAACATTACTCACAATTATAATATTACATTTATTTGGATGATTCATAAAACAATGTGTATCTTCCTCAAAAGTGTAAAACTCCCTAAGGACAAGGACTTTGTCTGGTTTGCCCCAAGTGTAGCCCCAGTTCCTCATAAAGTGGGTGACATAACTGGTAACTTAAGTATTCACTGAGTGAGTAAATAAATGAATAATGTCCTTGAAAAAGTAAACAATAATTTAGTAGGGGTGTTTTGGGGTGTGGGGCCACTCACACCAGCCCTCTTTCTTCTAATTAATTCCCAGTCCAGTGGGTTAGCTCTGATAGTCATCTTCATGCTACATGACCCCACCCCCTGATAATTGACTGTAACGGGGTGGACATATGACCCAAACTGGGCCAATCAGAGTGTTTTTCCTGGGTACTAGGATCTAGACTACAGAGACAACCAGTCTCAAGTGTCTGAAATTTGGGTAGTAGGGGACTCCTGCTATGTGGGTAAAGTAGCAGAGAAAAGCAGTCTGCAGATCAAGAAGAATAAAACAGACACACCCATAAGCAGAGATAAGAGACGGAGGAAAGTATCATGTTCTCTAAGATTCGCCACCTCCTGGTTCGGCTCTAAGTCCAAACGTCCACAGATGAGATAGCAGTGTACCTTGGAAATTGAGCCCCTTCTCCTTTTTTCAGCTAGCTCAGCTCAAATATTCATACTTGTAAACCAACTGAGTCTCAACTGAAACATGAGATACTTATATATTAGGCAGTAAGATTAATCAAAGTGATCATAGTAATCTGCCTGGGGCAACACCTTGTAGATGCCACTCAGAATCCCAGCCAGATTCACCTAGGTGGGAAAACCCAGCCAGCTAAGTCTTCCTCAACCTGCCATAGTCTATCAGGTAAGAAATGAACCAACTATGGGGATACCTTCTGTATGAGACAGAGGGGGCAGGACATTACCGAAGCCAGACTTGACTTTTGAAAGTCTTGGATCTTTCACCTGAAATAGGCAAGTGGATTCAAACAGGATAAAGAATAGTAATTTCTAACATTTCTCAATAGAGAACTGGAAGAAAAAAGAAAAAGCGATCAAACCAAAACCAGACTCATAATTTTGGTTATTTGTGGCTTCAGGTTATTTTAAGAAACTGCCTTTGAATTCCCCAACGGATTTTTTCTTTCCTGTTCTTTTTTTGTCATCCAATGGACAAGTCAGGGTTTGCTGGCTTCTGGAAAATCCAGGGGATTTTGAAAAAGAAAATCTGTGGTGGTTTATGGTTAAAATGGAACTATGTACACTGATCTTTTATACCAAGAGGATGCTGGTAAGTCCCTACCAGGCAGGAATATACTTGAAGGCATGCTTAGTAGTTGAGATAGACCATCCACACCCTCATCTCTGAAGGTCTTAAAGTACCATGTGCTAGTTTGGGGACCAGATCTCCCATCAGTGTTAGGGATGTAGTCTGGAGTTATGGAATAATTTTTTTTTTCCATTGTGAATCTGATTGTGTCCTTGGCTTCTTTGGACATGCAAGTTAGCAGATTTCTCTCTGGTATTCCAGGGCAATGGTTGTTTGCTAAGGCTGGAACTTGATTTGGTCCTGTCAAATAATTCTGCTGCATAAGGACCCTCACCCTCAGAGTCAAGGCTGAGACAGGAGGCTGAGACTCTCAATGGCATCTTGTACAAAAGCTGGCTGAGATTTTGCTGATGAACTTACTGTGTTGGGAGTCAAATAAAGGTGCTTTCCACCACCTCATGGTTTGGCAAGCAGGAGGGGCCTGTTATTACGGCTGCAATTAGTGAACAATAGGGCTAAGCAGACAGGGCAATTCTGGTGTCTCATCCTGCTCCCATTCCCCAGAAACCTAGGGGAGGAGAAGTCTGGCCAGTAATTTACTCCCCTCTGGAGAAAGCAGAAGTTGATCTCACTGTCTACTCAAGATTCAGGAGGGACCATTCTCAAGACGTTCCCCAGGTGAAGGTGAAGTTGCTCAGTCGTGTCCGACTCTTTGCGACCCCGTGGACTGTAACCTACTAGGCTTCTCCGTCCATGGGATTCTCCAGGCAAGAATACTGGAGTGGATTGCAATTTCCTTCTCCAGGGGATCTTCCCGACCCAAGGATTGAACCCAGGTCTCCCGCAATGGAGGCAGATGCTTTAACCTCTGAGCCACCAGGGAAGCCCCAAACAGTTGTTTATTAGGGCTGATTTGAAAGAGAGAGAGAAAGGAAGAAGGAGAATTAAGAGAGATGCATATACACCCTGGACTGCTTATAGTCTGTAAACTGGCAGGTTATTGGTACCAGGCCCACCTGCCTGCTCCTGCCAGAGGTCAGCCAGGGACAGAAGGGGATACAGAGAAGGCCAGCTGCTTTGTGTTAAAGGTGCTAAAACCACTTTGACCAGGAGGGGGCTCCAAATCTCACTAAAATGTGCACATGTCTGGGTCAGTTCAGTTCAGTTCAGTCGCTCAGTCATGTCTGACTCTTTGCGACCCCATGGACTGCAGCAGGCCAGTCCTCCCTGTCCATCGCCAACTCCCGGAGTCATAGACCGATAAGACCTCACTTTATCTACCAACCTAGAGCGTGCATGGGACCAGAATACCACCAGAAACCCAGAGATGGGAAGTGACTTCAAAGTCACAAGATTGGGATATGGTTGAGTAGGACCAGAACCCAGGATGGGTAACTCTTTACAGCGTGTAGGCATCACTTTCATCAGCAGCATCGACAAATATCCAATTTTAAAATACAAGCATTCACTGAGTGCCTGGCATGTATAAAGCTGTCTGCTGGGTTGGGGGTGTATGTGGCAGGTGGCTGGGGTGCTGTTGTCAGGGTGGGGAGGGAAAAGGTGGTGCCACAGTCCAAGTCCATGGTTCTCAGACCCTCACCTGCTTCTTACTGGCTTAGAATGCACAACCTAAGCACAGCAAAATTTGAAAAAAAATTAAAAGATGTAAATAAGGGTTCAATACAGTAGTGGCTGAACTGTCAAAGGGCAATTTTTGATTAGTAGCCAAATGAATGTTTGGTAATTTAACTGTTTTCACTGTTTTCCTGTATGTTGTCATCTTTGAGGTGTTTATGAAGATTACATGGGAGAGAAGGTGGGGTGGGCTCTGCATATGGGAGTGATCAGATTTGCATGTACACAAAGGGACTTTGGAGACACACATGGTCCCTGACCTTAAGGAGCATCCTGCCTGGAATAGGCAGGAGAGGGGCTTCTAAGGAGCCTGTGATGCTTGTGTGAATGGAGAATTGGAGTGGAGAATGGAATGGAATCAAGGGAGAGCAGCATTCTGGATCTGCAGGCATCTGTGATGCTCTAAATGATCTCTTCTTGCATGTGAATAGGCTTATAAGAGTGGTGAAGGACAAAGATGGGAGGTCTGGTACTCCCTAGCTGTGTGGCATTGGGCAGCTTGCTTAGTTTCTCTTGGCCTCAGTTTGTGCCTCTGTAAAATTAAGGAATAAGTAAACTCTCTGATCCCTTCCATTTGGAAAATTCTTTGGTTCTAAGCATCCTACAGTTCTCTGTTTCTGAAAAATCAGAGTTTGTATCTTTATTTCGGGTCCTCTTTCCCTTATTTATCCTAAACTTTTTAAAAAATGACATTATACTTTGTCATTAGAACTCATATAATGTCCTTGAATTGGAGTCATCCTCAATTCATGGATGGAGGTGGCAAAATAGGGGTTTAGCTAGTCCTCTCCAGCACTACTAACTCCTTGAGCAGATGTCTTCAACACAGACCACCCAGTGTACCTACTATGTGCCAGAGATGCTGGACATTGAACAAATGAGAGGCTGTCTTGTCTCCAAGGGGCCTTCAGCTAGTGTCAGTCATTGCTGGAAAAGTGCCAGGCACATGTGAGGCACTCAGTAAACATGTGTTGAGCAGAAAGGCATGCCTAAGGCACTGTTGCAAAAGAAGTATGCATAAGCTTGACATGTACCCAGGGAAGAAGGGTGAGTCTGTACCATTTTATACTTAAAGTCTCTTGGCTTTATAGCCCCAGGAGAGGGAGATTTTCTCCCATAGGTATTGATAACTTCTATGCAACTAATCTCCAGAGATCTTGGCACCATGGGGCTGGGTGGAGGCTGGTGCTCAGTTGCTCCCTCTAACTGAGGTAACTGGGAGCACAGGGAGAAGTGGGGAGTCCTCAAGTTGTGCTTCAAGACCCTGAATTTAGGAGATGTCAGGTTGTCAGGGTTTCTTAAACCAGAAGGCCATAACCTTGTAGCCAAGCACCCTCCCTCTCTTCCCTAGATCTCTTATCCTCAGGTCCATGTTCAAATCCTGATCCAGAAGGAGGAGGGTGAGCAGGAAACCACCAGTGCCTCTTGGGGGAGTGCTCGGACTCACAAGGGGACCCAGGACAGCCAGCCCTCTCCTTTTTTTTCTCTCCAGCAGCTGAACACCCCTCAGCAGGGGCTTCTCTAGCACGTCCAGAACACCTTGCAGTCCACAGAGGAAGAGTGGCCGAGTGCCGTTAAGAATCTTTTGACTGGGAACCCACGGGTTGTCTAGATTTTCTACCAGCAGCCCTCCCAGGTTCCTAGAGCCCAGCCCTTTCCTTGCAGAGCTCAGCACTGAGGGCCTATCCAGACATCCCTCCTACTCCCACAAGGAACAGGACTTGCTCAAGGCAGTGATGCCTGGTCTCCTCCTTTCCACAGCACTGGGCATCACTTTCAGATCTCCCAGGACACCTGCCCAGCATCCACAGTGATTTTTCTATCATGCTCTCTGATACAGAAGCCCATTGCCTGGTGTCAAGATCTCTCACGGTCTGGAGCCCCTACGCCCATCCTTCTCCTTGTTTCCTCTTCCTGTGTCTCAGCCCCTTCCCTGACTCTTCCCCAGGTGGACACTATCCTCCTGGCCCTCTGTGTGTTACCCGCAGGTTCAGGCTTCAGTGTCCTCACTCCACCTTTTCTTCTCCCCCATCATTCATTCAACAGATTCTCGTACAGTGACTACTAGTGTGGATAAGGTGAAGGTTTGCTACATGAGGAGTGCAAAGAAGTAGGCGATAACTTACCGTTAGTCCTGGGCACCAGGCACTCTCGGAAGAGATGAATGTGTTATGGACAAATACGCACAAGTCACACAGCTTGGGGCAAGTGCAGCTGGCCGGGGACTTCAGAAGAGGCAGAGTATTCCAAGGTATTCTAAACTCTGCCCATAGAGAGTTTAGAGACCATACAGAGTCCCTACAACACAGACAGTTTCCTCTAGGAAGTTCTCCTGGATTATTCCAGGCCTCCATTTTCTGGAATCCTAAAGGGCATTTCAAATAGAAGGGGAAAAGAGTGGAAGCAGAAACAAATTTTACTTTCTTGGGCTCCAAAAATCACTGTGGACAGTGACTACAGCCTCAAGAGTAAAAGACGCTTGCTCCTTGAAGGAAAGCTATGACAAACCTAGACAGCATAGTAAAAAGTAGAGACATCACTCTGACAAAGGTCCGTCTAGTCAAAGCTATGGTTTTCCTAGTAGTCATGTACGGATGTGAGAATTGGACCTTAAAGAAGGCTGAGCACCGAAGAATTGATGCTTTTGATCTGTGGTACTGGAGAAGTCTCTTGAGAGTCTCTTAGAAGCAAGTCAATCCTAAAGGAAAACAACCTTGAATACTCACTGGAAGGACTGATGCTGAGGCTGAAGTTCCAATACCTTGGCCACCTAATGCAAAGAGCTGACTCATCGGAAAAGACTGTGATGCTAGGAAAGACTGAAGGCAAAAGGAGAAGGGGTAGCAAGGGATGAGATGTTTAGATAGCATCACTGACTCAGTGGACATGAATCTGAGCAAACTCCGGGAGATAGGGGAGGACAGGGGAGCCTGGCATGCTGCAGTCCATGGGGTCACAAAGAGTCGGACATGACTCAGCAACTGAACAACAACAATAACGGACATTCCCAGGTGGCTCAGAGGTAAGAATCTGCCTGCCAAGCAGGAGATGCAGGTTCGATCCCTAAGTCAGTAAGATCCCCTAGAGAAGGAAATGGCAACCCAGTATCCCAGTATTCTTGCTGGGATAATCCCATGGACAGAGAAGCTTGGCAGGCTACAGTCTGTGGGATCACAAAGAGTCGGACACAACTGAGCATGCAATGGACCTTTTATTACATACTGTCTTAATGGTGTCCCTATTTCTCAAGTGTACTTTCTTCTCTTTGAGGGAAGGGACAAGCATTTGTCAATTGGATTCAGTTTTCAGTTCCACAAACATCACCTGAATTATCTCACTTTCTTTTGTTTTTTAATGCCCTGTAAAGGAGCACAGAATAAGTGCTCAATCAAGCCTAAACTTCTAGAATTTTAGAGAAGAAATTAAAAAAATATATATTTTTAAATGTCAATATCCATACATGCTAATTATGAAAAACAAAACAAAACAAACCCTCAAAATTGTCTCCAAAGGAGTAACTCCTGCTAGGAGTTTGGAATGTATGTAGGGAGAAATCTTAAAAGACCATCAAGTTCAGCACCCCCATTTCACAGAAAACTTTAAAATGACTCTGTGGTATTAAGTGATTTGCTCTAGGTCAACTAATTAGACAGCAGCATCGTTTGGTGTCCTAGCACCCTTCGAGAAAGCTGGAAGGACAATAGGCTACTCTGTACCAAGCAATTGTGTGAACAGTCTTAGAACTTAGATCTACATGAGTTCTGACAGTACAGAGAAAAAAGTATTAACACAATTAGAACTCTTGGCCTCCATTTCAGATGCTTGGCATTGCTCCACGTCACAAAGTTTATTGTGATTGTGAACAATAGGATTAATTGTGAAGACACTACTTTAAATATTTGAAATTAGAATGGAAAAATGCTGGAAACAGATGGGGGGGAGGGTTGGGGTGTAAATTGAATTAAATAGTAATTGCGTCCCAAGTCCAGGGATGGACAAGTGATTTGAACAGTCGGTTTTCTAAACCAGAGGGAGAGGCGGTGAGAAAGTCAGAGCCTGGGGCCAGCGATGAGCTAGTCCCCAACCCAATGGTGGATTTTCCCTTTCCTCCTCCCCGACCTGGAGGAGAGGGTCCCAGGGAAGCCTTAGGCTTAAAGGCAGGAGTGTTATCTTCTTGTAACCTCACTGGTAAATGATATCACAGATTGGTTATCCAGGCTCAGATCGATAAGCGACTCAGGCAGCGGATAGATCACATTTCCGGGGAGAATTTTACCCTTTGTGATCCGCAGGGGGGCAGGTGGTTTTTCAAAAGAGGCTCTGGCTTGAAAGATTTAATGCCGCCTGCTTCCCCAGTCCTGACTCCAGCTCGGAGGGCCTGAGCGAAAACAGTGGGGTAATAAACTGCTTTTCATGAAAGAGCTCTAGGGGATAGGGGTGGGAGGGGGCCGTAAAGCTGGGGGCCCAAAGGCACAAATCCGCTCCCAGACCGAAAGCCAGGGCGGGGGCGCGCTCGGTTCATTCCCCCTCGCCCCTCCTCCCTCCGAAGCCACCCCGAGTTTCTGTGCCTGGCGAAGTCGCCCAGCGCCGCGCCAGGCCGCTGGCCGCGCTCTCTGCGCGGTGGGGGCGCGCGGGCCCGCTCCGGCCTCTCCGGCCGGGCTGCAGCCCCCCTCCCCGTCGCCCCGAGCCCCTCCCCCGGGCCCGGAGCCCCTCCCCGCGCGCTTCCCCTCTCTCCCCTCCCTTCCCTTCTCTGCCTGCCCGGCCCTGCCTCCGCCTCCTGCGCCCGCAGCCTCCGTCAGCGCCGAGCCCCCCGGAGCCGGAGCGCAGAGAAGGGGCGCTGCCGGCCCCTCCCCAGCGCGCTGACAGCGGGCTCCGGGGCCCCCGCCCCGTCCCCTCGCCGGCGGGACACACCCCCGCCCCTCCTCTGCTCCGCCAGTTCCCGCCGGACCCACCGGGCGGCGGAGAGAGCGGGCGGGCGAGCCGGAGAGCTGCGGCGGCGCGGGAGGGAAGGGGAGCGCGGCAGGCCCACGGGGAGCCGCCCGGGCGCACGGAGCCCGCGTGCCCTCTGAACAGCCCCCGCCCAGCGGCTGTACCTGTGGGCTTGGGGAGCCCGGGCAGCGGCGCGCCGGCCCGAGGTAGCTGGGGAGACCCGGGGACCCGGGAAGCGGGACAAGGAGCCGGGGCCGGACCGGGATGAGAAGGTGACGCCGCCGGGGGGCGCCACTCGCTTTGTGGGGGGAAGATGCTCGCCTACTGCGTGCAAGATGCCACCGTGGTGGACGTGGAGAAACGGAGGAACCCCTCCAAGCACTATGTGAGTACGCCCCCACGACCCCTGCGGGAGGCTGGCCAGGAACCCCCTGAGGGCCCCTGGGTGGCCCCTCAGCCCTCTCCTTGTTAAGTCCCGGAGCTGAGCGCCTACAGGGCAGCCTTTGGCGGTGGAGTCTCTTCGCCGGGCTGTGATCTCCAGGGAAGCCTTTTCTGACCTTCCTCCACTTCTCCCCTCCACTCCCCCGCCCCACGCCCGTTTTCTTTTTTTGGCATTGGAATTGGCAAGTGGCTGCCCTTGTCTGTTACAACGGTGAAGTCATCTGTCCGCCTGAGCTTTGATGGATGGTGGGGGGAACGTTCTTCAAACCCTTGCTGGGAAGCTCCGTTGGGAAAGAGCATCTTCCCGGCCCTCCCTGGGGGCTCGGGTCGCTCAGGCGCACGCAGACCGAGATGCTTTCAGAGGTTTACCCTGGGGACGGACGCCTCGCACGAGCCTCCTACTTGTGCCCTGGTCTCTGTCTCCCCAGGCTTGGGTCTGGGGGGCCGAGAGAAGCCGCCGCGCCCCTGCCCTACCTCCACCCTCAGCCCTGAGCTTTGATTTCCTTCTTAAAGCCCTCCTGTCGGTCGGTGTGAGGAAAATTGTGGCTTTTCCTTTTATCCCTCCTCTGGACGTGACCCTTAACCGGGGTTCATTTCCTCTTAAGTGATGCTCGGTCTCCGACACGAGGAGGGAAATGTTTGCTGTGGTCTCCGAGGAGGAGCCGGCTGCCCCTCCCCCTGCCTTCCCAGACTTAATGAGAAGGGGCTAAGGTTGACCGAGCCGAGCTGGGGGCCAGTAGGACGCGACGCCCTTTCATCTCAGCCCATCCCGTCTTCCCATCTTTCCCACCTTAGGCAGTAAATGGTGTCCCTGGCTCCCGAGGCTGCCAGTCCTAGCCGCTTTGCTCCTGTTCTTGAGACGGAAGAGACAGACAGCAAGGACTGCATCTTATTTGCAAATTAGGCATTTAAAGGAGCATTTAGAATGCTCAAAGCATTAATTTTCACAATTAAAACAGGCTGTGGGTTGCTGCCCTAGACAGCACATTGATCTCTGCCTTTTATTTCCTTGTTGGAAGGGGACTGGATTTGTGCTAATGTCAGCCTCAGGCTACTCTTTCTGTCTTTATCCCCAATAGCTCTGATCTTCGGGTTTCTTTTTAGTGGAATAAATTAGCTTGGGCTCAGGTTGGGGAGGAGGTAAACCAAGGAGTCTGGTTCCTGAGGGGACGGAAAGGTGGATGCTGGTGGGAGGGTTCGTCCTTTTGTGTCACTGGCCCAGCAGGCATCTCCCCCTGCCCTTTTGAGAAAGCTGTCTTTGGAGGAGTTGGGTTCCCGTGTGGTCGCCCTCCTCTGAGGCAGATGTCCATCGGCATATCCCAGCCCTTATTATGAAGTCAGCCTTCCTAACTTCTTTTCTTGAACGTTGCAGTTTTAGGGCTTCTTTTCTAGTCCTCAGATAAGGTAGGCACTGCTTTCAACAGATGGCACTCTCTGTGGATCTTAGGTGAAACATCAAAGCTTAGCTTTGACCAGTGATGTCCAAGGTTACAGATGTAGAACACACCAGCCAGGAGCATTGCTAAAGGGACGAGGGGCCCCCTGCGAACAGTGTTGAGAGGTGGTTAGTGCTGAGGCTTTGAGTGAGAGGCTCTCGTTCAAAGCTAGGCTCAGACACTGAGTAGCTATGCAACTTTGGGCAACTTACTGAACCTCCATGTACCTGTTTCCTCATTTTTCAAATGAGGATAATAGTAGTATCTACTTCATAGGATTGTCTGGAGAATTAAATGAGATCATCCATGCAAAGCACTTAGTGCGGTCCTGGCACATAAGGCACTCATTAGATGGTAGCTTATGATTGGCATGATTCTGACTAAGAAAGCACTTTTGAAAAGCAGCTATTAATGGTCTGGCAAGAAGGAAGAAAGATTTGGGGTTTTAAGATTGCTAATAACTTGTTCTCTGTGAAAAATACAAAAAAAAAAAGTCCTGTCCAATTCCATTGACATGATCATTTCCTCCCTTTTCACGGACAGTGTTTTCTGGGATGTGTCCGCTTCCCGTGTTAAGAATCGATGATGCTATGTGTGGGCCGGGAGTGATGTCACTGAGCAGACGGGGCATGCAGAGCCCTGAACGCAGGTTGTGGAAAACAGCTAAAGGAGACACTGTTGTGTGTTACGGAACTGTGGAGCTGGCAGGGACCTGAGGACTCATGAGACTCCACCCCTCATTTTACAGATGAGGAAACTGAGAACCGGTTGGGGTAGAGTTGCTTGTGACACAGCGAGTCACAGCACCTGGGTCTAACTGGCCTTCTGCCCATCACGTGGCTTGGGTTCATCTAAGTGCCCTGGAAGGCTGGTTGGGGTTGATGAGGAAAGCAAATATCTGGTCATAGCAAGAGGTTCCTGCACGTGTGGGGCATTAATGCATCAGCAGAGGGGGCTGATAGTAGGATGTGTCGACGGGGCCAACAGGGCAGGAGGAGCCAGGCGGGGAGGCAGCGCCTCTGAAGCCTAGGGTCGCCTCCTCCCTTGGCCTCTGCAAGGCCAACACCACACACCAGAAGGTCAAGTGTTCCGGCCAAGGCACTTTGGTGTGGGTAGCTGGCAGGACACACTGCGCCCATGTCATGTATGTCCTGCAAGCCCTTCTGTACTGTAGAAGCTTGCCCTCTTCCCGCCTCTCCTGGTGAGGTGATGGTGAATTCTGAGTCTGTGGTTTGGCAAATTGCAGAGCCAAGTGGCTTTATGGGATATGCACGTTAGCCGGAGCTAGCTGATGAGAGGCCTGGGGCCCAAGCAGGAGGGGCTCTGCTGGCTCCAGAATGCTGGGAACACACTGCAGAGGTCTTCTCAGGACAGGCTTGTCTCTGGGATGGATGTGGAGCCGCCTAGATACCAAGGGTCTTGTGTTTTGGCCTGTTTATGAAAGGGCAGGCAGGTGACCTGCATCATTTGGGTGGCACTGTCAGCCCTTGGCTTCCTTCCTCTCTGCCAGGGCCTTGCTTGGGATGCTGGGAGGGGGGAGTGTTTGGGGGAGATAGGCAGCTGCTGCTTAGACCAGGCTCCTTGCCTAGAGTTGAGCTCCTCCCTCAGCTGTTATGAGCTGTCCCTGGAGAGACCTTAGGTAAACTGGCTTTGGCCTCAGACCACTTGTCTTTCAAATGGTCCTAATGACGCTGGATGCAAACTGCAGTTACCTTTGACAACTTTCCATAAGGATGTGAGCTCCGGTTCACATTCTTTGCACCCACACGCATGTGTAGGTAGGTGTAAGGCAAGTCATATGGTGTTGGAGAGGAGCTAGTGCATCTAAAGCAAACAAGAAATTATTTGTTTGGATTTGAGAGGCGTTGTGCTTTCGCAGTCATTTCCTCTCCTGATTGTTTATTTCAGACAAATACCAGTCGTGAATGTTCTGATCCTCTACAGGACTCTTCAGGGAATGCAAATGATAGCCAGTGTGAGCAGTTACTGTCGTCGATGCCAGATGCTCAATGTGCAGGATTTCATGTGATTCCTACAGTCCATGCAAAGTCTTTGATTCTTTATACAGTTGGGTGAGTTGAGACATGGAGAGGTGAGAAGTTGCTCAGGGTCTCCCAGTTAGAGATATGGGTCAACTCAGGTCACTTCACCTCCAGAGGAAGATACGAACCTACAATGAGGCCCTTCTCCTCCACTGGAGTTGGTTGTGGAGACCAGGCTCAGGTTTACAGAACAACGAGAGAGCAATGCCAGGTGGCGTTTGAGGACTGACTAACTAGGACGTTCACCTGATGCCCCAGAGGAGGGCATGTGACAGGCAATGGGGGGAGGTCACTGTGAGGCAGGGGATTAGAGTAAACCCAAGATGATGTCTGCTCTCCAATGATGCCTGAGCTGATAAACGAAGGATCCACCCTGAAGAAATAATACATTCTCCTGTGTGTTTAGAGCATCGCAGATCTGGGGCTTGGTCCTGGGAGCTACATTTTTAGGAATTGGGCATAGACCCATTCATTTCCCTGCCTTTCATTTTTTTTCCTTAAGCCCTTAGACTGTGGACCCAGCCCCACAGGAAGAAGGATGTGCAGCTGCAGTATGGACAGGGTCTTCTCAGGCCAGTCCCACTGTAGAATTACTGGTGTTGGGCAGATCAGGGTTTGAGTCTTGGCTCTGACTCTTCCTGGGTGAGCAGCCTGGAGCCAGCCACTCTTGAGTCTCAGTTTCTTCGCCGGTAACCTTACAAGGATTTTGGAAAATTGATCTGAGATAATTTGGGGGCAAAGCTTCTACTCTTAGTGCCTTACCTAGTGGCGCTAGTGGTGAAGAACCCGCCTGCCAATGCAGGAGACGGAAGAGACGTGGGTTCACTCTCTGGGTCGGGAAGATCCCCCGGAGGAGGACGTGGCAATTCACTCCAGTGTTCTTGCCTGGGGAATCCCATGGACAGAGGAGCCTAGCAAGCTCCAGTCCATGGGGTCACAAAGAGTTGGACACGACTGAAGCAAGCTCCTGGCGCCCATCATGGGTACTCAACATACTAGCTCCTGTCTGGTGCTCCTTATCACTGAAACCCTTAAGTCCATTTAGAATCTGATAGTCGAAGCTGTGAGAGAAGGGAAGACTGAGGCAAAAAAGAAAGGCCAGCTGTTCACAATCTGATGGGAAAGTGGGCTACATGCCCCATGGAAAACACCCAACATACAAGAGAAACAGATAAACAAGGAGCAGCTGTTCAGACCTGGAGGGCTTCCTGGAGCTGTCCAAGTGTTGGCTTCCTGGTGTGTTGGGAAGGAACATGTGTTGGGGGAGCGGAGTAGAGAGGTGCTGCAGGTGAGGGCAAGGTCATATAGGATCTCAGCCCCACAGTCAGTGCCACACATGAGTTAGCACTCTTCCCTGCTTTCTTTTGTGCTCCCCAGATGGCTCAGAGGGTAAAGAATCTGCCTGCAATGCAGGAGACATGGGTTCTATCCCTGGGTCAGGAAGATCCCCTAGAGGAGGGCATGGCAACCCACTCCAGTATTCTTGCCTGGGAAATCCTATGGACAGAGGAGCCTGGTAGGCTATAGCTGATAGACGTGCAGAGTTGGACACCACTGAAGCGACAGAGCACATGTTTTCTTACTGTCTGTCTGTCTCTCTCTCTCTCTCTCTCACACACGCACACACACATAAGAACAGTTTTTTCTCTTGCTCCAAGGAGGGAAGTGATCTAGGGGTGATTCACAGGTCTGACAAGGATTCCTGCTCATGGAACAACCGACCACATCCTTCAAGGCTGATGGAAGAAGGAACACAGTCAGTCATTTATCATGGTTCTCTTTAGAGCCAGCCGAGCGAGGGCTTGGAGGGACAAATCAGGATTGGAATCACCATGTGTGGTGGCAGGCAGAGGGGAGGCAAAGGGAAGGGAAAAATAAACCTATTTGATGTCATTGGAGACCGGTTCCAGCTCCAGAAATATAAGCGCCAGCTGCTGCATTTTCCAGAGAGATATTCCGAGGCCAGCATGAGTTAATCGTTGGTGGAGGCAGTGAATTAGAGAAGTGTTGTTAGGACTTCTGACTTTGGGGTTTGCACCGCGGTCCCTGGAAATTGCCTTCTAATTTCCTCAGCCTGAGTCACTGACCAGACTATTTATTGGCCAGAAAAAGCCTAACAGGCAACTCTGTTCTCTTTTGCCTCTTTATTAAATGAAATAAAACAAGTAATAGAGTTATACATACGGTAGTCACACTTACTCCTCTTGAGTTCTGAGAGTCCAGGAACAGGCTCATGGGTTAGGACAGGGATCCCGGGAACAGGAAGGACAAGGGGTGTGTGTGGGAAATGAGGTGGAGACTCTGGCTCTGGAAACGGTTTCTGAGTCAGGGCCAGAGGTGTTCTCTGCCGTGGCTATTGCCAACAATAACGGAAGAGTCCAGGAGGGTGATCAGCATTTCAGGAGGCGATTCCCAGGGCTGTGTGTGACTTCTCTCCTGGGCCAGGTTGCTTCGGCTGATGCTCTGTGTAGTGGAGTTAGGACAGGAGGGAGGGAGGGTGGCACACTGGGCCACAAGGAGGCCCCCAGGAGCCTCCAGGCGGCTCACATTAGCAGCAGGTGCTGAGCAGAATCCAGTGAGGACGTCGAGATGCAGTGAGAAGGGGGAGAACCAGTATATGAGTGCCTGCTATGTGCCAGGCAGAGAAGAAGAGACCTTTCAGAGGGGATTTCATTTTAACATCATAACCTCCCCATGAAGTAGGTCAGTGTTTTTATCCCCACTTTATAGGAGTAGACACTGAGGCCCAGAGAGTTTATGCAGCTCTCACTCAGAGCAATTCAGTGTCAGGGCTGGAATCCTTACTCTGGCATCTGACACCGGAGTCTATGAGCTTGTCACTTTCTTCCCCATTAGAGCCAGGTCAAATGTGAGGGGTATGAAAGGAACCCAGGAGTCTGGGCCACACCTCCTGAGAGAGAGTAAGATGTGTGTCTGGAAGGCTGTATTGTTGGAGAGTCCCTGGGCTCTGCTGTCCCCAGGCCAGAATCCTGTCTCTACCACTTACTGCCCTGGGATTCGGTGCAAGTTCCTTCTTTCTCTGTGCCTCAGTTTCCTCACCTGTTAAAACCAAACAAAACCAACCAAACAAACAAAAATGAGGGGGAAATAGGACCTAGCTCGAAGGGCTGTGGTGAAGAGTAAATGAGTCGATAAATGTAAAGAGCTTAGAACAGTAGCTGGCACACGTTCAGCGCTGCATCGGCATTTGTACTAATATTAAGACCCCCTTCCCTGGTGGCTCAGATGGTAAAGAATCTGCCGGCAATGTGGGAGACCTGGGTTCAATCCCTGGGTTGGGAATATCCCCTAGAGAAGGAAATGGCAGCCTTGTCCAGTATTCTTGCCTGGAGAATTCCATGGACAGAGGAGCCTGGTGGGCTACAGTCTATGGGGTTGCAAAGAGTTGGACACGACTGAGCAACCAACAGTTTGACTTTCAAAGCTTCAGAAGGAGTTCTCTGTGAACTGGAGTTTTTCAGGGAAGACTGACTGGTGAAGGCCAGCTTCGTGATGGGCCTCAAGGAGTAACTGGGGATTGGGTGGGAAAGAATAGGATTTAGGTGGGAAAAAGAGGGGAAGGCATGCCAAGAAAGGGAAAAGCAAAGGTGCTAGAGGTGGAATGTGCAAGGAAAACACGGGCAAAACCCAAGCCAGGAAGGATAGGGAGGAAGGGCAGCCAGCTCTTGAGAGCCTCACATACCCGTCTAGAGGCTTCACCTCCGCAACTTCCATTCCTCCCAAGGATTGCAGGGGACAGGACCTGCTTGTCACTGTGGGGTCCTTCTGGTGAGCCCCAGAACTGGCTCTAGGGTTGTTGTCGCAGCCATGGCGGGAACAGAGCTACCTGTGTAGGGATGGGAACCACTTCTGTGTGTTGGGGACTCTACAGTTGGCAGGCCACAGCCTGGCCCTTCTCTGTTTATAGCTCTTACTCGGAAAGGTCAGGCTGCCTCATAAAAATTGATTGCACCCCAGAGGTCTTGGGGAATGAGGGTGGTGGAGGGGCAGCAAGAAGTGAGGTATTGACTGCTTTGGGCCTCATCCGTGGAGGGCCCTGCCGCCAGGGCCTTGTGTCACGGCGAGGTCATTTCCATCTCCAGTCCCCAGCGCTGCCGCTTAAGCACCCCAGTGGCAAGAGAGGAGACCCTTGTTCTCGGGGGGTCTGGGGGCTAACACTGAACAGCTTGCTGGGAGCCCAGGATGTCTCCAAAGTCTCAGCGTCACCTGAAACTTTCAGGCCAGCGTTGTCTTCTATCTCAGCATCTCTCTCAACCGGTTTTAGTTAGAAAGACAGTGCTTCAAACTACCTCTTGGTTTATTTAACCCTCACCCCATTGTCAGATGTTCCAATAAGCCTGATTCTTTAGGGAAAATGTAATAATAAGAGCTAACATTTCTAAATGTTTTCTACATATTGAGTTTTACATGGAAACTCAAAACAGCGTGCTGAAACGTGTAGTTACTACTGACATCTGCTTCATGCAGGCCAGGATGCCGAGGTCCAGAGAGCTTAAAATGAATTGCCAAACACCATGCAGCTAAGAAGCTGACCCAGGCCTGCTGGCTCCAAAATTGACCTTGTCCCCACAGGAGCCTCACAGCCCTCGATCTCTCGTTGCATCTGGGAAGACCAGGCCCCAAGGAGATTCCACCTGAGGCCTGGCTCGTTGACTCCTTAAGATGGGAGACCTTCCACATGTCACCTTCCCCACTCAATCTCCATTTGCCCATCTAGAAAATGGGTTCATTGCTTCCTTTCTGGCCTGCTGCCTTGCAGAGAGGAGGGTAGATATGAAAGCTGCTTTGGAAAATGCTGAGCCTAGCGAAAATAGCTGTGTGGAGGGGTCCTAGAACCCTCTGTCTGGCTTCTTCATCATTTGGGAAGGTGATGTTTTACCAAAAGGAGCTCTTCCTGATTCAAGCGAATTTCTAGGCAAGGTCCCTCTGCCATACTTCCGGCCCAAGAAGCCTGTCCAGTTCAGTTCAGTCGCTCAGTCATGTCCGGCTCTTTGAGACCCCATGAATCGCAGCACGCCAGGCCTCCTTGTCCATCACCAACTCCTGGAGTTCACTCAGACTCACATCCGTCGAGTCAATGATGCCATCCAGCCATCTCATCCTCTGTCATCCTGTTCTCTTCCTGCCCCCAATCCCTCCCAGCATCAGAGTCTTTTCCAATGAGTCAACTCTTCGCATGAGATAGCCGAAGTACTGGAGTTTCAGCTTTAGCATCATTCCTTCCAAAGAACACCCAGGACTGATCTCCTTCAGAATGGACTGGCTGGATCTCCTTGCAGTCCAAGGAACTCTCAAGAATCTTCTCCAACACCACAGTTCAAAAGCATCAATTTTTCGGCACTCAGCTTTCTTCACAGTCCAACTCTCACATCCATACATGACTACTGGAAAAACCATAACCTTGACTAGATGGACCTTTGTTGGCAAAGTAATGTCTCTGCTTTTTAATATGCTGTCTAGGTTGGTTATAACTTTTCTTCCAAGGAGTAAGCGTCTTTTAATTTCATGGCTGCAGTCACATCTGCAGTGATTTTGGAGCCCCCAAAAATAAGTCTGACACTGTTTCTACTGTTTCCCCATCTGTTTGCCATGAAGTGATGGGACCAGATGCCACGATCTTAGTTTTCTGAATGTTGAGCTTTAAGCCAACTTTTTCACTCTCCTCTTTCACTTTCATCAAGAGGCTCTTTAGTTCCTCTTCACTTTCTGCCATAAGGATGGTGTCGTCTGCATATCTGAGGTTTTTGATATTTCTCACGGCAATCTTGATTCCAGCTTGTGCTTCTTCCAGCCCAGCATTTCTCATGATGTACTCTGCATACAAGTTAAATAAGCAGGGTGACAATATACAGCCTGTTTGGAACCTATATGGTTCCTATTTGGAACCAGTCTGTTGTTCCATGTCCAGTTCTAACTGTTGCTTCCTGACCTGCATATAGGTTTCTCAAGAGGCAGGTGAGGTGGTCTGGTATTCCCATCTCTTTCAGAATTTTCCACAGTTTATTGTGATCCACACAGTTGTGGCCAGGGTCAATTCAGGATCACTCTAGGCCCTTAGTGAAGATGTTTTCTAGAAAGCCACCTCTGGGAACTTTGCTTCTCTCCGAGTCGGTAATTTCTATGAATGGGAAATACAGAGCTATTTCCAGTGCCATCTCTGCCTGCTGTCACCTGAGGGGAGGAGGTGAAATACAGGGGGCTGAGCTAGACCCAGATAATCATGATGATGTGATCAGTCATCTAGAGCGAGATATCTTGGAATGTGAAGTCAAGTGGGCCTTAGAAAGCATCACTACGAACAAAGCTAGTGGAGGTGATGGAATTCCAGCTGAGCTATTTCAAATCCTGAAAGATGATGCTGTGAAAGTGCTGCACTCAATATGCCAGCAAGTTTGGAAAACTCAGCAGTGGCCACAGGACTGGAAAAGGTCAGTTTTCATTCCAATTCCAAAGAAAGGCAATGCCAAAGAATGCTCAAACTACGGCACAATTGCACTCATCTCACATGCTAGTAAAGTAATGCTCAAAATTCTTCAAGCCAGACTTCAGCAATATGTGAACCGTGAACTCCCTGATGTTCAAGCTGGTTTTAGAAAAGGCAGAGGAACCAGAGATCAAATTGCCAACATCCGCTGGATCATGGAAAAAGCAAGAGAGTGTCAGAAAAACATCTGTTTCTGCTTTATTGACTATGCCAAAGCCTTTGACTGTGTGGATCACAATAAACTGTGGAAAATTCTGAAAGAGATGGGAATACCAGACCACCTGACCTGCCTGTTGAGAAATCTGTATGCAGGTCAGGAAGCAACAGTTAGAACTGGACATGGAACAACAGACTGGTTCCAAATAGGAAAAGGAGTACATCAAGGCTGTATGTTGTCACCCTGCTTATTTAACTTGTATGCAGAGTACATCATGAGAAACGCTGGACTGGAAGAAACACAAGCTGGAATCAAGATTGCCGGGAGAAATATCAATAACCTCAGATATGCAGATGACACCACCCTTATGGCAGAAAGTGAAGAGCTAAAAAGCCTCTTGATGAAAGTGAAAGAGGAGAGTGAAAAAGTTGGCTTAAAGCTCAACATTCAGAAAGCGAAGATCATGGCATCTGGTCCCATCACTTCATGGGAAATAGATGGGGAAACAGTGTCAGACTTTATTTTTTGGGGCTCCAAAATCACTGCAGATGGTGACTGCAGCCATGAAATTAAAAGACGCTTACTCCTTGGAAGAAAAGTTATGACCAACCTAGATAGTATATTGAAAAGCAGAGACGTTACTTTGCCGACTAAGGTCCGTCTAGTCAAGGCTATGGTTTTTCCAGTAGTCATGTATGGATGTGAGAGTTGGACTGTGAAGAAGGCTGAGCGCCGAAGAATTGACGCGTTTAAACTGTGGTGTTGGAGAAGACTCTTCAGAGTCCCTTGGACTGCAAGGAGATCCAACCAGTCCATTCTGAAGATCAACCCTGGGATTTCTTTGGAAGGAATGATGCTAAAGCTGAAGCTCCAGTATTTTGGACACCTCATGTGAAGAGTTGACTCATTGGAAAAGACTCTGATGCTGGGAGGGATTGGGGGCAGGAGGAGAAGGGGACGACCCAGGATGAGATGGCTGGATGGCATCACCGACTTGATGGATGTGAGTTTGAGTGAATTCCGGGAGATGGTGATGGACAGGGAGGCCTGGCGTGCTGCGATTCATGGGGTTGCAAAGAGTCAGACATGACTGAGCGACTGAACTGAACTGAACTGAGCTAGTGATGTGGAAGCAGCTGTGCTTTCTGCCCTCCACTCAGCGGCCCTCTCCAGCCTTTGCTGTCATTTCCTTTGCTTGGTGAGGAAGCCGCCCTCCCTGAGCCTGGGTGGAAGTGCGTGGGTGGGGTGGGGGCCGGATCCCTTCCTCTCTGTGTATCAGTGCCGCATAAATTATGCAGTGGGGGCCTGTGGGGGCCCTCCTGTCTGTTTCTGGGATCCCTGGAGTGTGAACTTCAGGCCTGGCGGAAATTGATCACTCCAGGGGGTGGCGGGTGGGGTGCTGCCCAATGCTGATAGTGAACCTCAGGGCGGAGCAGGTGGGGTAAGGGGTGGAGCGGGTGTGCATTTTAAGCCCTGTTGTATTCATAAAGAGGCTGACTCGGAAAGTTGAGGTCGCACTGTTAGTCAAGCACAGGGCCCGGTGTGTGGGCCCCTCGCCCTAGGCGATGCCTAGGTCACACTGTCACTGTGACTTACGTGTGGGCCCCTCTCCCAGAGGGACCCGGGTGCTGCCCCAGGGTAGCAGGGGCTTCTCCCGCCTCAGCACAGGGTCCTCCTGGGGAGTAGTATTCCTTGTGGGGAGGGCTCGCCTTGCGGCTTTGCCCACCTGAGGGTTCTGAGCACTGAGGGATTGTCTCTGGCGTTTGAAGCGGCTGCTCTGTGAACTCTTTCATTGTAGGCCCCATTCTGACCCAGCTTTATTCCGTTTCCTGATGGCCCAGACCCAAAGGGCTATTTTAAGGGCCTTGCCTGTGTGGGAGAATTTCTCTTTGTAACAAGAGGGAGGGAGGCCTGGCATGGTGCTGGCAGTGGGGCTCCGAGAGAAGGCAGTTCTTTCCTGAATTCTGCCTCGTGGGCAGGGCTCAGTGGGCTCTTAGCACAGGGCCCTGGCACCCAGGAGGGACCCAGTCACTTGTCCGTGAGGGCAGGGCTTCCAAAGGTGGCTTCCCAGGGATTTCTGCTTGCCTAAGCCTAGGCAGCTTGGCAAACTGATCCTTTTCTTGCAGAGCTAAGGCCTGTAATAGGCAATGTCTGGGTCTCAAGCGGGGGTTAATTATTGACTTTAGTCATCACTCACTGGCAGTTGGAGAGAAGCAGCCTCATTTTTCCCATGATCACTGGACGTGGTGGCTCCCAGGTAGGGGAAGTGGGGAAGTTGAGTCAGAGGATGTGTGAGTAGAGCCCTTCTAGGTGCAAGCATGGGGCTGAGGCTTCTTATCTGCTGTCTTCTTTAATCCCCATCGCCACCCTGAGCATCACCCCTGCGGACGAGGAAGCAGGGGCTCAGAGAGGGGCAGCCTCTCGCCTCGCATCACGTGGCCCTGAACAGTAAGAGCCAGGGTTTGAAACCAGATGTCTGTAGCGACAAAGCCCGTGCAGGTTTGGGTCCCACTGGGCGCCGTGCAGGTTTGATGGCTCACCCATCCCCGCCACACAAAGGTTAGGTAGCTAGTTGGCAGTATTTGTCTTTTGTCCTTGCCCCCAGCTGGAGACATCCACACATATCAAAAACTAGCTGCACTGGGTCTTTCTCTGCCCACTCTCGTCTTCATCAGACTTTGGTCTCCGTGGCTGTATTTCTCCCTCTGCTGCACACACCCTTGGGAATCCCAGCTGTGATCTGTGGTTCTGTTGGGGTACAGACAGCTGAGAGCACTGCCCTGAGCTTAAGAAGGGAAGTGAACCCAAAGGGTTATGTACAGCAGGCTTTCTCTTGGAAGGCTGGGGCCCTGAAGCTTTATAGTGGTTTTGTCTCTTAAGAGCTTCCTGAGAGGCTGGGGGCCTAGTGAACACATCATGTGGGTCCCTGATAAAACTTCAAGGGTCTGGACTAAACCCTGGTTATCTGCCCACCCTGACCTTCCCCCCAAGCCCCTCCATTGACATATGATGTGGTTGGAGCTGGCATTTGGGATAAGATAACAAGCCTCTTGCTACCCAGAGGACCCCTAGCAAGGTCTGGCCACTATTTTGGGATTCAAAGTTTTATTCCCCCTGGACTCTTGTGCAGAGCACTTTTGAAAGCCTGCTCCTTCAGAAGCTCCAGCTGTGGGGGAGGCTCTCCATCGTCTCCTGGAGGATGGGGGCTAGCATGGCACTGTGGCTGGCAGCAGGGAGTGGTTTACTTCCCCGGCACTTTCAGCCTGCTGCTTTTTCTGGCTAAACTAGGCTCTGGCAACTGGACAGCTCTGGAGAGGGCCTCAGGTGTCAGCATTTGGAAGCTGAGGACATGAGGATGGGAGCAGAGCACCAACGCGTCTGCACCATGGGCGCAGCTCTGAAACTCTTACTGCCTAGTTACACTTGTTCACGTTTCTTCTCTGCCAGGGGCCTCAGCTTTCTCATCGGTAAAATGTGCATCAGTTCGGTTCAGTCGCTCAGTCGTGTCTGACTCTTTGTGACCCCATGGACTGCAGCACGCCAGGCTGTCACTCTACGTAATGTTGGGTGCATGATAGGCTTTCAATAAATGGCAGCTGTTGTTATTATTATCTTGGTCATCCTTCATGGTTTTTTGTTGGTTGGTTGGTTGGGTTTGTTTTGTTTTGTTTTCTAGTTTTTTTCCTTTCTTTTTTCTGTTGTACTGGGTCTTCATTCCTGTGTGTGGGATTTCTCTTGTTGCGGTGAGCAGGGGCTTCTCTTTGCTATGAAGCTCAGGTTCTAGGTGCTCGGGCTTCTGTAGTTGTGGCATGCAAGCTAGTTGCAAGTAGTTGCAGTTTTCAGGCTCTAGAGTACAGGCTCCATACTTATGGTGCTTAGTTGCTCCAAGGCGTGTCGAGTCTTCCCAGACCAGGGATCGAACCCATGTCCCCTGCACTGGCAGGTGGCTTCCTAACCAGTGTACCTCCAGGAAAGTCCTCACGCTTCATGGCTTTGCTTAGTTTCTGTCACCTCTCAGAAGCTTCTTTGACTTCTCATCTTACAGTGTCTCCTGTCTGTGAATTTTTGTAATGTTTATTGTTTTTACCTCTCCAGTAGCTCTTACCAAGAATGACCTTGGGTTGCTCAGTTTGGGGCGAGCCTATGTCTTGACTGGTTAAAAAGCTTGTTGAGGGATGGACTCTGATCTGATGCTTATTTATCTTCATTTATTCATTCATTTGAATATTAATTAATTCATTCAGTTACTCAATCAACATTTGAATGTTAAGTGTGTGCCAGGCACTGGGAACATAGCAGGACTGCTAAAAATCCCTGCCCTTTTGGAGCTCACATTCTGCTGCTGCTGCTGCTAAGTGGCTTCAGTCGTGTCCGACTCTGTGCGACCCCAGCGATGGCAGCCTACCAGGCTCTTCCGTCCCTGGGATTCACATTCTGCTAGGGGAAGGGAAACAACAAACAAACGAAAAGTTGGGGAAATCTGGAGTGTGGTAGGTAGATGGGGGATAAACGTTGTAGAGAAAACTGAGCGAGGGGAGGGAGACAGGGAATGGCGGCCGTGGTGTGAGTTGCCGTGTTAGCTGTTAGAGCTTGGCAAGGGACAGCCCCCGTGTATAGTGACTTTTGAATGAGATCTGAAGGAGGAGGACAAGTGAGGCCCACAGGTGTTTGGAGGGGAAGTGGTTGATGGAGAGGGAACAGCAAGTGCTAAGACCCTGAGGTAAGACCCGCCTGGCCTTTCAGGGAGGAGCAGGGGGCTGGTATGGCCCAGGGGTGTGAGCGACAGGGAGAGCGGTGGGCAGCGAGGTCAGACAGGCAAAGGATCCAGTTTGGGTCCAGACCGAGCAGGGTGCTCTGCCCAGCAGCAAGGCTTCTTGACTTGCTGAAGATAGAAACTGGCCAAAAACACCTACTGTGTGCAAGGCACCACCATGCTGAAAGCAGTTTCTCCGACTGGGAGCCCAAGGGTGGCAAGCTCTTACAAAGGCAGCAGCCCCCACATCCTCCCGTCTTTAATACCCTGTCCCTAATGCTAGCAGGTCTGGATCACAGTAGGTCCTCCAACAATGAGATAAATCTGTAGATGAAGGCTTTATTCTATTAAACCCCCTTCCTCCTACCCCACTCCTTTTTTTTTTTTTTTTTTTTTTTAAAGAACCACAGCTTTTAACTTACAATTGTAGCAATTGGTTATTTGAAATATCAAGTATATATTCCTGTTCTTGCCTGGGAAATCCCATGGACAAAGGAGCCTGGCAGTCTATAGTCCATGGGGTTGCAAAAAGTCGGACACAACTTCGTGACTAAGCATGCATCCTTATAATATTCTAAGTGTGGTCAGATCCTCAGGCCAGTCCCCAAAACCTTTCTCATCCATGGAACAGGTGGAATTATAGCACCAAGAACCAGATGTCTGTAGTTCACCTGTATCACGGGCTAGCTTAGTCCATGTATAATATCCAGGGAAGCTGTCCTCCACTGTTCAGTGAGAAGGAAACTTCAGGCTAATTGATGATGGTGATGATGCTGATAATAATAATCATACTACTAATATTGTTTGGAGCATGAATTATGTGCCCGTCATTCTGCTAAGCACTTGACTCATTGAATCCTTACAACAACTTGATGAGAAAAGCACTCTTATGGTCCTTACTTTATTGATGAGAAAACAGAGACACAGAGAGAGGTTAATTTACCAATGGTCATAAGCTAGGAGAAGGCAGGCCTGGGGTTCTGAGCCAGGCAAAGGGGATACAAGCCTCTTGTATCTTATGTCCTGGCCTTCCAGGGAATCCTGCCAGCCAGACTTGCCACTGCCTAGGTTGTCCATAGACCTTAGATACCAAGTATAGGAGTCAGGGAACTGAGACCAGTGGTGGCAGGCAGGAGTGGCCCCCTTTGTCCCTGAAACAGGAAAAGCCATTTGTTCCTGGAACCTGACACTTCAGGGAGTGGGTTTGCTGTGTGCCATTGTCTTCCTGGGCCATTTACAAGTCCAGCACTTGGGGCTGGGGAGGGGGGCGGGGTGGTGTGGGGAGCACTGTGTCGGTTGGTGGAGGCCAGATTAGAGCGTCTGGCAAGATGTTTCTGACACCTAGGCTGTTCAGCTCTCAGCAAAGCCCAGCAGGTGGCCAGGGCTGTTGCTTTAGCTGGGAGGGGGCACCTCCCCATCTGCCCTGCCCAGTTTATTGTTAGAATGAGCTGGACCCTAACTAGTCCTTCCTCTCCTCCCAGGCCCCAGAATAAACAGCAGCTGTTGGCTGCATCGTCTCTGTCGCTGCCCGCCTGTCAGCAGCCACTGGCTTTCGTTTGGCCCTGCCTCTTTTGGGCTTAATGACGTGGGGCATTGAGGACTTCGCAGAGCCTGCCTTAGCGGCCGGCTGGTGTGCCCTGGCCTGCCCTCTCCCAGGCAGTGCTGACCTGTTGGCCACATGCTGGCACTGTCCCCTCTTGCCCTTCAGGTGCTCATGGTGATCACGGAACTCAGGCTCCAGACTCTGACATCAGTTCTGCTCCTGGCTCTCCTGCTTAGCTGCTGACTTCGGGCAGGTAGCCTAACTCTGAACCTCAGTTTCCTTCTCTGTGAAAATCTGGGCTGCCCCAGTGGCTCAGTGGTAAAGAATCCACTTGAAATGCAGATGATGTGGGTGCAATCCATGGGTTGGAAAGATCCCCTGGAGAAGGAAATGGCAACCCACTCCAGTATTCTTGCCGGGGAAATCCCGTGGACAGAGGAGCCCGGCGGGCTACAGTCCATAGTGTCACAAGAGAGTTAGATGTGGCTTAGTGACTAAACAACAACGACAAAAATCTGGGCATGGGTTCTATATCCTGGCATCCTGTGAAGATTAAGACGGTACAGTGCTGTCTGGCTTCTGCCGTTGAAGCCAGACTGGCTGAGTCCTCTCTTTAGCACAAAGGAAATTTGTGCCTTCAAAGGAGGTACTGGAGCCCTCCCCACCGAAGTTTCTCATCTGGACAACATGGGTAATAAACGCGTCTCCCAGGCTGGTGGTGAGGAGTAAGAGAGCAGTGCCAAGCACAGAATAAGAGCTTGATGAATGGAATAATGTGTGCTCCCTTTGACAGATAAGACAGAACACCCCTAAGAGAGTCATGTGCAGGCACGCATTCGAGAACGGACAGAATGGCTCCTCTCCTGAGGGTTGGATCCGCGCAGCTGTGCCATTCACTTGGCTTTGTTTCTAGCCTGTGTTCGGAACTTCCACTTGAAAGGCTGAGAGTGGGGAGCGGGGGTGATGGCAGAACTGGTTATAAAGCAGGATGCAGGCATAAGCAAGGAAAGCTGGGATTTCTGTTCTACTTGGCAGTGGTTCTGCTGATGTAATATAAGAAACGGAAAGACCAAGTCTGAGGCCATGACCTGCCTTCAACTGGTGGGGCAGATCCCCCTGGGGTTGACAAGTTATCTCTGCTGATGTGTGCGCCCCAAGATGTTCTTTCATGTGATCTCTACAACCTCCCTGTGGGCCAGCTCGCCTTGGCTCCATACTCTGGGAAACTCTTGTGTTTTTGACTTTTCCTTGCAATCTATCCTCCCTTGTGGAAAGATTGTATTGGGAGCCCCAATTAAAGCATCTAGAGTTATCGTTCTCAAAAAGGAAAAAAAAAAACGCACTTGACCTCAATTGTGTTTGACTTCAGTGCTACATGGCACTGTGGGCACATGAAGCCCCCAGAAAAGAGACCCTCACTCAGCACGTAGCATTTGCCCCGTCTTCTTGGAAGCCTGATCTTTAAAAAGGAGGCTGAGTGTACTGTCTTGTCTCCTCCGTGCTGTTCTTGTCCCAGGAGAGAGGTCAGTGGCAGTTTCATTCCCAACATTTGGGGTAACACTTTCTGGTACACTGTGATGAGAATGAGGCTGCACTTTTGAAAGGAATGTAGCAAGGTAGTTTAGAGCAGGACCCTGGAACCAGATTGCCTAAATCCAAGCTTCCCCTCTTCCCCCTTAGACAAGTCACTTAACTTGTCTGTTCTTCAGTCTCCTCTTCCATAAAATGGGATAATAACAGAGCCATCCTCATAGGATTGTTGGGAAGATTAAATGAGATAATGATGATAAAGGCACTTAGAACAGTGCTTGGGGCAGATTTAGTGCTGCCTGAGGGTCCCTGTTGTCAGCTGAGCCAGCAGGGCAGGTGTAGGCAGCTCCCCATCAATCCAGGCCTGACAGATATATAGAGAGAAGCCGCCTGGTGTGTGTGATAGAGGCATCTGGGTTGGGGGTCGTGGCATGTTCTAGAGGAGGGGGTTATCTAGTGCTGACTCCATCATTTCCTAGTCCAGCGACCAGCGAGCTGCTCACCTCTCCAGCTCAGTTTCCTCAGCTGACTGTGCCCAGGCCTTCCTCATAGGGTCACTCTGAGAACCCAAGACCGGGGAAAGCATCTCGGGGCCACTCTCCTTCCTGGTGGCCATTTAAACAGCCTCGGGGTTTGGTGTGGGGACCAGGGTTGGGGGGGTCAGTGGACTCCAGCCTGACCTTGCTGACCAGGAACCTTGCATCACACTCTTCCCACACCCCTCTCTCATGAGCAGCTCCTGGGAGGAGGGGGTTATTGCAGCAGAGTGGCCCCCACAGAGGGTCGCGGTGCCTCCTGCTGGTACCAGCGGTGTCCCAGGTTGTCCGGCTCCCCACAAACAGTCTCGCTGGCTCTGAGGGGCCTGCAAGGAAGGGCTGCAGGTCTTCTGCCTGTTTCACAGGTAGGAGAGGCTCAGAGAGGCGCTGTAAGTGTGGAGGACACCGTCAGTGACCCGTCCCCCACACCCTGAGCTCACCTGAGTTCCCCTGCAGTGGTTTCCAGCATGCTGGCAACTCCCCGCTCCAGCTTCCCCCTATTCCCTCTCCCCACCTCACCTCTCTGGGGGAGGGCTTCCTCCAGCCAGGGCACCACGGGAGCTTGCTCCACCCAAGCAGGTGCAGCTGTGGGAGGCCAGGGGAGAGAGTGGAGGCAAGTTGTCATCCCATCATTCCATCATCCCTGGGAGTTGATACCTCGGCTGCTTGCTCTCCACTGGGACAATTTGGAGGTGATTTCTAGCCAGAGGCCCAGAGGATCCCCAGCAAAACTGAGCCCCAGATGCCCACAGCAGTGACATGCCCATTAAATACCCTTTCTAGAAGACGATTGCTTCTTGGCAAGAAAGCTATGACAAACCTAGACAGTGTGTTAAAAAGCAAAGATATCACTTTGCTGACAAAGGTCTGTATAATCAAGGCTATGGTCTTTCCAGTAGTCATGTACTGATGTGAGTTGGACCATAAAGATGGCAGAGTGCCAAAGAATTGATGCTTTCCAATTATGGTGCTGGAGAAGACTCTTGAGACTCGCTTGGACTGCGGGGAGATCAAACTAGGCAATCCTAAAGGAAATCAACCCTGAATACTCATTGGAAGGACTGATGCTGAAGCTCCAGGACTCTGGCCACCAGATGCAAATAGCCAACTCATTGGAAAAGACCCTGATGCTGGAAAAGATTGAAGGCAGAAGGAAAAGAGGGTGGCGGGATGAGATGGTTGGATGGCATCACCAATTTAATGGACATGAACTTGGGCCAACTCTGGGAGCTGGTAAGGAACAGGGAGGCCTGGCATCTGCAGTCCATGGGGTTGCAAAGAGTTGGACACAACTCAGTGACTACACAACCACAACAATCAGCCTCTCTCCTTTTCTGGTCTCACTTTTCCTGCTTCTTCACTTGGGGGTTCCAGGAATCATCTCCCTGGTAAACAGCCTGCACCCAAGGCCTGTCTCAGAGTCTGCTTTGGGATGAACCCAAACTGTGATAGCCAGCTTCCTCCTGCTGGCAAGTGGTGGAGCTGGAGTGAGGACCTCTGAAACTCAGTTCCCCAGGCCGTGCTGACTTTCTGGAGGTTCCTGGGGTTCTTGTTATAGAAGAGTTGGATAAGATCCTTGTGCGATTCAGGGTTTTTTTTTTTTAAGCTAATAAGAGGCAGTGAGTCATCATGGGCAGGGCTGAAGAGTTCTTGATCAATACAGCAGCTTCTGCGGACCTCATCAGAGAAGGAGCCCAGTCAATGCAAACTTGACCGAGAGAAGCAGGGCCTTAGAAATGTGGGAATATGACCTTATATAAACTTGTCTCAGAATAGAAGTAAACAAACAAGGGACTTATGGATAAACAGAAATCTAGTGACTTTATCCATCATAGGTCAGGCCGGGAGCATAGGTCAGCAGTGTGTGTCTGGGGAAGTAAGGACGAGAGTTTCTGGCCTCTGTGCTCAGGTACAAGGTGACATATGGGAGCCAGACACTCTGTTGTTTTTATTGCTATAATCTAGCTTCTTGTAATAGTGTTGGAAATTGTGGTGAGACTTGGTGTCCTTAGAGTTGGTGAAAGCGTCTTTAAGAAGATAGAAAAAAAGGTGAGTGTGGAATGCATGTATATGTGGGGATGTGTTAGGTGCATGTGTGTTTGCGTTGGTGTGTTGGGGGGGTGTATTTGGGGCTATCTTGTGTGTGTGTATGTTACGGGTGTTTGGGGATATGTCTGGGTGGTGTATTTATATCTCTGCGTTTGGGCGTGTGTGTTTATGCGTGTGTGTGTGTGTTTTGGATGTGGTATGTTTATGTGTGTGTGTGTGTGTGTTTTGGATGTGGTATGTTTATGTGTGTGTGTATATGTGGAATACAAGCTGTTGGGTCATTGTTCATCAGGCATATTCCTGGGGCCATCTTGTACCCTTGAAAGTTCCTTATGATCAGGCTAAAGAGTCCAGAAATACTTAGATTTTAGTATAAAATGGTTTCATAGATTCTCACGTGTATTTACCACAACTATCTTTTCTCCTGTGCCTCTTCTGAGTTTGGCAGACCTCTTTTCACTCTCACAAAAGAAAGATAGAATTACTCCCATCTTACAGGTAGGGAAGCTAGGAATGGGGACGGTTAAGTCACTGACTCAAGGTGACAGCGCTAATAAGTGGGATCTGACCAACCTCTTAACTTCTACCCTCCCCTTCCCCCTCCACCCACATGGGGTGAGCGGGTGGGTGGAATTCTGCCATACTTTGCACATACAGAAAGGGCCCTCCTCTCCATCTGGGGCGCTTGCTTCAGGAACATAACTTCTGGCTTCAGAGGAAGCTTTGGAGGAAGGCTGTGAGGCAGGGCCGCTTGAACTAGACTGGTGTAGACCCCAGAGGGCCTGATCCCAGAGAGCCTGATCCCAGGAAGGACTTGTTGTGACCCTGAGTGGGGTGGAGATGGAGGAGAGACTGAGGAAGCGAGGGAGGCATTGAGAAGGGGTGGGGAGAAAGATGCAAGAGTCCTTGGGTTCATCCCCGGGCCTCAAGGAGAGGGTAGGTACACATTTTTGCTGAGTAAGGAACCTTATACTTGGCTTTACCCTTCAAGAGCAAATGTCCATCTCCTGTTTTACGGTGAGCCAGTCATGTGTCCAGGTGTGTGCGGCTGGGGCAGTGTGGAAATGTCTGTGTTATCTGTTATGTGATCTAACCTCTAGTAAGGTGATATGCAGAGAAACAGGCCTCCCCAGCCTGGATTCCTGGAAGGAAGAGAGGGTGCCCATTTCGTCAGTGTGCACTCTTGACAGACAGAATCATTGGGGGCCCCTGGGCTTGCCTGGCTGCTCCCACCCATAAGAGCTCACGTCAGACCAGTGGGAAATCCCACAGAAGCTGAGGTCCCAGATATGTGTCTTGGGACTCATTCATGGGGCTCAGATACCCTTGGGTTTCCCGAGCTGCTGGGAGAGGACTCCCTGGTACCCAGCCAGCTCAGCAACTCCAAACAACTCCTCAGGAGCAGACAGTTCCTGCCAGCGTTCCTGAGAACCGTAAAGAGCCACTTCTGCCTCACCCACGTGCCTCGAATATCAGCCAGGATATACCCTAGGAAGTAGGTGGATTCAGGCAAGGCAGCCTCAGCTGCCCCAATTTTCAAAAGCCATCCTTTAATAAATTCCCAGCACCAATGCTATTAATATTAGGTGTTAAACTTTTACGGTGTTAACCCTGTGGACTTGTTTGACTCTCTGCTGATATGGCATCACTGACTCAGCATACATGTCTGAGCAAACTCTGGGAGATAGTGAAGGACAGGGAAGCCTGGCATGCTATAGTCCATGGGCTTGCAGAGTTGGACATGACTTAGTGCCTGAACAACAACAACAATTGCTGATGTGAATTAGGCTGGACGGGCAGCGTGCAGCAGTTACAGGCGAGGCGGAGTCCCCCACAATCCACATGATTAGGCAAATTATTTTAATCTCCTTGAGCTTTAGCACAGACTCAGAGCTGGTGACTGGCATCAAAGCATTATTAATGATAAAAACACAGGAATGGTGGGAGCAGGGCATCCTCGTGTTACAGCTGCAGGTAGTCCACACTGATGCTCTTAGCCCCTCCCCCCCTTTTTGGGGCACAGCTTTTTGAGATATAATTCTCATACCATACAGTCAACCCATTTAAAGTATACAGGTCAGTGGTTTGGGGTATGTTTATATTGATAGAATTGTGGCACAGTCAATTTTGGAACACTTTTATTACCCCAAGAAGCACTTCTAACCTCCTCTCTTGCACTGGTCCCCAGTCCTTGGAAATTAATTTCCCTTCTGTCCTTACGGATTTGCCTATTCTGGACATTTTATATAAATAGAGTCAATAACTGTGTGGACTTTTGTGATTAACTTTCTTTCACTGATATAAGGTTTTCCAAGTTCATCCACCATCAGCCCTTTTGATGGCTTATGGGAGAACCTTGATTCTTTTTTAGCGCTGGCCCAGGAGCCCAGGGCACAGAGCCTCACCACGGCCTTGGCGGGTGGCTTGTGGCCCCAAGTGCAGGTTATCCTGGAGCGTCTCCTCTCCCTACCGTTTGGAGCATCTGGCCCTTCTCTGCTGCTCTCCTATTTTGAAGCTGGTGGAGGCTGGATCTTGTAGGAAAATGTTGAACGTGCCTAGAGTTTATTTCCATTACTTCCTCTGGCCTGGTCAGCAGCTTGGGGGCAGGGTGGAAACTGTGCAAAGTCTTTGCTTATCTGTCCCGGGGGACTCTCTTTCCGGGAGGGGATGGGGAGAGAGACAACGCAGCATCTTTATTTGTTTTTAATGTTGATTAACTTCCCAGCCCCCTTACCACATTCTGGTGAAAGTCCCTGGGTTCCTGGTCAGGCTCTCCTCCCTTGAGACACAGGGTCATGGGACTTATCTCCTGGGGGCAGCTGACAGGGAAGTCGCCAAGCATTTTGGAGTCCTCTGCGTGTGGACTCAAAGACAGCATTTGTTTGTCCTCTAGCTAGAGCTGGTCCAGTGCAAAACTGGAAATCCGTTAGGAGGCATTTGGCTGCAAGTAACTAAATCCCATCTAAAACTATCTTCAGCTATATAGAAGTTTATCATCTTACTCTTAAGGCAGTTCTGAAGTAGATAGCAAAAAATTATAATTTAAAAAACTATAGGATTAATAAACATTTAGGTCATTTTCAACTTTTTTATTTTTGCCATTTTAGATAGTAGTGCCCTAAACATCCGTGTGTGTGTGTGTGTGTGTGTGTGTGTGTGTGTATTTGGGAACTTAGGCTACTATTTTTGTAGGATACATTGTCAAAGCAACATTGATAGGAAACACTGTCTGGGATTTAGGACAGGTAGGTCAGCCCACATTTAATCCATTTTTCTATTCCTTCGGTATCTAATTTCATACAATGAGAACTGACATTTCCAGTGAAGACCCTTGTGGGTCCCTGATGTTTGTGGAATCAGTTCAGGAACATGGTATTATCTTACATCTCTGTCCACAATTTATGGCCGAGCATCAGGCTAAAGTAATGTTTAAAAGCAAAAGGCACAATGCAAAAGGCTTTTTGGTCAGGTATTTGGTATATTCTGTACTCTGAGTACCCTACTTAGCAGTTTTGTTCAAAAGATTATATGATTCCCTGTTGGAAAGCACAGGGGGAAATGTCTTAACATTACCAAGTGTTGTTTAGACTATGAGGAAGTGGGAAGCCTCAGATGTTGCGGGTGGAAGCAGAGTCCTACCATGTGCCTGGGGAGGAACAAAACTGGAATACTGTGTGAACTAAGGCTACAACTTGGAATAACACAAAATCACAGGAGACAAGGATGGATAAATAAATATGCTATATTCATATAATGGAATTCTGTGCAGTTAATGTGAATAAGATTTATAAGTATTCACCTGGAATGATCCCCAGGACAATACTGAGTGAAAAAGCAAGCAATAGAAATTATCTCTTGCACCATTTATATAAATATTATTTATCTGAATTTCATACCATTACTATAAATTAAAAATTATTCTCAAGAAAATAGTGCATTATACATGTTTACATATGTTTGTGGAAAAAGTATAAAAACACAGATCAGAAGGAAACACACAAAGAAATTCATGACGCTGGCCACTTCTAGATGGGGAGAGAGAAATGGAGCTGGGAGGAGGACAAGGTATTTAAACTTTATCCATAATGTGTTTCTCTAATTTAAAAAAAAGTTAAAATTTTAGCCTTTGTTTGTTTTGATTGCCGCCTAGAAGGATTTGTTATATGTTACATGCATTCTTCATTTGTTCATTCACTCATTCAGCAAAGGTTTGTTAAATGCCTACTATGTGCCGGGTATCGTTTTAGGTTCAAGACTGTATAGCACACAAAAGCAGACAAAAGTCCCTGTCCTAGGGAGTTTATATTCCAGTGAAATGTGAAACAAAAAAAGTTCAAAGTAAAAAATTATAATACAATTCCTAAGTTAAAAAGATAAGTTAATAAAAAGTTAAAATTTTTTAACGTTTAAATGTATTCCTTCTTTGTTTATTTAATGATTTTGCAAATTTACCATAAAGCAATAATTCATATTAAAAAATTCATTTTGTATTTATTGAGGAAAAATATTGAACTCAGAATCAGGTGCCTTCGTCATTGGTATGGAAGTTGGGTCTAAATCAGAATTTAAAAGGGCAAGAAAGATAGGGGCATCTTAACATAGCTTTGATTCCGACAAAGAACTTGGTTGAGTGACTCTTGAAATAGGAAGAGTAGCAATTGCATAAAGTGGCCCAGAGCCCCCCACGCTGGGTGAGCCCTGCCTGGGAGTAGAGCTTATCTGTTCAGTGCCTTGGGTGGGATGGATCATACATTAGAGCACTGAGCATGAAATGAATGCTTTGTGGAGATACAGGAGCAGGTGTGCACAGGAGCGTGTGCACATCTGTGTGCCCATGAGCACATGTGTATGTCTAGCAGATTGCTTACTCTGTGCCCTGCCCTGTTGAGTGCTTTCTGAGTTCTCTGTCATTTAATCCTCACAACCCTGGGAGGTAGACGTGTTAGCGCATCACCATCTTACCAAAGAGGAAAGAGTCTTAGCCAGGGTGGCAGAGTCAGTGATTGGTGGGCTGGGAATCAGAGCCACGTGCCCTGTCCTCTGGAGCTGGTGCTCTCCTTCCTTAGGCTAAGGGGGTGGAGGGGTGAGGCGCAGATAGTTCTAGGGAAGGCAGTGGCAAAGCAGCCGACAGATGATGGGGAGCCCTGAGGAGACTGGCTATGGGACCTTGGGGCATGAGGAGAGACTGGGGTCCAGGGCTGGAGCATCATGCTTGGGTGTTCAGACTTCCCCGCAAGCACAAGAAGCCCCTGGAGGTGTTGCTTGACATGACCCAGGGTGTGTTTAAAGACGTAACTGCACACGTGGTGTGAAGGATGGATTGGACTTTAGGGACTAGAGGAAACTGGAAGACCAGGAGGGGATGGCAGTGTGATGCAGCCACAGCTGAGTGGGTGAGGCTCTCGAGCCAACAAGGAGGATTGAACATCCCTTAAATTGCTCTTCCAGTTCAGTGCTGAGGGCACTTTGTACATGATTCTGTGCAGCGTCAGAACCACTGAACTAGAGTGAAAGAAACAAAAGACAGATCTATAGCCCTCACTGGACTATAACATAAGAGGTTGGAAGTAGCTGCAGTCCATCCGCAGAGCTGACTCCATTCTGCTTTAAGGTTAAGCCTTGATAACCTGCAACCCCTTTCAGTTCAGTTCAGTCACTCAGTTGAGTCTGACTCTTTGCAGCCCCATGGACTGCAGCACTTCAGCCTTCCTTGTCCATCACCAACTCCTTAAGCTTGCTCAAACTCATGTCCATTGAGTTGGTGATGCCATCCAACCATCTCATCCTCTGTCATCCCCTTCTCCTCAGTGTCTTTTCCAATAAGTGAGTTCTTTGCATCAGGTGGCCAAAGTATTGGAGTTTCAGCTTCAGCATCAGTCCCTCCAATGAATATTCAGGACTGATTTCCTTCAGGATTGACTGGTTGGATCTCCTTGTTGTCCAAGGGACTCTCAAGAGTCTTCTCCAATACCACAGTTCAAAAGCATCAGTTCTTCAGCACTCAGCTTTCTTTATGGTCCAACTCTCACATCCATACATGACTACTGGAAAAACCATAGCCTTGACTAGACAGACCTTTGTTAATCAAGTAATGTCTCTGCTTTTTATCATGCTGTCTGGGTTGGTTATAGCTTTTCTTCCAAGGAGCAAGCATCTTTTAATTTCATGGCTGCAGTCACCATCTGCAGTGATTTTGGAGTCCAAGAAAATAAAGTCTGTTACTGTTTCCATTGTTTCCCCATCTATTTGCCATGAAGTGATGGAACCAGATGCCATGATCTTAGTTTTTTGAATGTTAAGTGTCAAGCCTGTATGCAGGTCAGGAAGCAACAGTTAGAACTGGACATGGAACAGCAGACTGGTTCCAAATAGGAAAAGGAGTACATCAAGGCTGTATATTATCACCCTGCTTATTTAACTTATATGCAGAGTACATCATGAGAAACGCTGGACTGGAAGAAACACAAGCTGGAATCAAGGTTGCCGGGAGAAATATCAATAACCTCAGATATGCAGATGATACCACCCTTATGGCAGAAAGTGAAGAAGAACTAAAGAGCCTCTTGATGAAAGTGAAAGAGGAGAGTGAAAAAGTTGGCTTAAAGTTCAACATTCAGAAAATGAAGATCATGGCATCCGGTCCCATCATTTCATGGCAGATAGATGGGGAAACAGTGGAAACAGTGGCTGACTTTATTTTTCTGGGCTCCAAAATCACTGCAGATGGTGATTGCAGCCATGAAATTAAAAGACACTTACTCCTTGGGAGGAAAGTTATGACCAACCTAGAGAGCATATTGGAGAAGACAATGGCACCCCACTCCAGTACTCTTGCTTGGAAAATCCCATGGACAGAGGAGCCTGGTAGGCTGCAGTCCGTGGGGTCACTGAGTCGGACGCGACTGAGCGACTTTACTTTCACATTGGGGAAGGAAATGGCAACCCACTCCAGTGTTCTTGTCTGGAGAATCCCAGGGACGGGGGAGCCTGGAGGGTTGCCTTCTCTGGGGTCGCACAGAGTTGGACACGACTGAAGCGACTTAGCAGCAGCAGCAGCAGACAGCATATTAAAAAGCAGAGACAATACTTTGCCAACAAAGGTCCATCTAGTCAAGGCTATGGTTTTTCCAGTGGTCATATATGGATGTGAGAGTTGGACTATAAAGAAAGCTGAGCACTGAAGAATTGATGCTTTTGAACTGTGGTGTTGGAGAAGACTCTTGAGAGTCCCTTGGACTGCAAGGAGATCCAACCAGTCCATTCTAAAGGAAATCAGTCCTAAATATTCAATGGAAGGACTGATGCTGAAGCTGAAACTCCGATACTTTGGCCACCTGATGCAAAGAGCTGACTCATTTGAAAAGACTCTGATGCTGCGAAAGATTGAGGGCAGGGGAAGGGGACGACAGAGGATGAGATGGCTGGATGGCATCACCGACTCAATGGACATGGGTTTGGGTGAACTGTGGGAGTTGGTGATGGACAGGGACACCTGATGAGCTGCGGTTCACTGGGTCACAAAGAGTCGGACACAACTGAGTGACTGAACTGAACTGAAGTTTCAAGCCAGCTTTTTCACTCTCCTCTTTCAGTTTCATCAAGATTCTCTTAGTTCCTCTTCACTTTCTGCCCTAAGGGTGGTGTCATCTGCATATCTGAGGTTATTGATATTTTTCCCAGCAATCTTAATTCCAGCCTGTGCTTCCTCCAGCCCAGCGTTTCTTGTGATGTACTCTGCATATAAGTTAAATAAGCAGGGTGACAATATACAGCCTTGACGTACTCTTTTTCCTATTTGGAACCAGTCTGCTGTTCCATGTCCAGTTCTAACTGTTGCTTCTTGACCTGCATACAGATTTCTCAAGAGGCAGATCAGGTGGTCTGGTATTCCCGTCTCTTGAAGAATTTTCTAGAGTTTATTGTGATCCACACGGTCAAAGGCTTTGGCATAGTCAATAAAGCAGAAGTAGATGTTTTTCTGGAACTCTCTTGCTTTTTCAATGATCCAGTGGATGTTGGCAATGTGATCTCTGGTCCCTCTGCCTTTAGTAAATCCAGCTTGAACATCTGGAATTCATGGTTCATGTACTGCTGAAGCCTGGCTTGGAGAATTTTGAGCATTACTTGACTAGCGTGTGAGATGAGTGCAATTGTGCGGTAGTTTGACCATTCTTTGGCATTGCCTTTCTTTGCGAGTGCAATGAAAACTGACCTTTTCTAATCCTGTGGCCACTGTTGAGTTTTCCAAATTTGCTGGCATATTGAGTGCAGCACTTTCACAGCAGTGTCTTTTAGGATTTGAAATAGCTCCAATGGAGTTCCATCACCTCCACTAGCTTTGTTTGTAGTGATGCTTCCTAAGGCCCACTTGACTTCACATTCCAGGATGTCTGGCTCTAGGTGTGTAATCACACCATCATGATTATCTGAGTCATGAAGATCTTTTTGTACAGTTCTTCTGTGTATTCTTGCCATCTCTTCTTAATATCTTCTGCTTCTGTTAGGTCCATACCATTTCTGTCCTTTAGGAGCCCATCTTTACATGAAATGTTCCCTTGGTATCTCTAATTTTCTTGAAGAGATCTCTAGTCTTTCCCATTCTGTTGTTTTCCTCTATTTCTTTGCATTGATCACTTAGGAAGGCTTTCTTATTTCTCCTTCCTCTTCTTTGGAACTCTGCATTCAGATGGATGTATCTTTCCTTTCCTTGGGGATGATTTTGATCACCATCTCCTATACAATGCTAAGAACCTCTGCCCATAGTTCTTCAGGCACTTTAATCTATCAGATCTAATCCCTTGAATCTATTTGTCACTTAGGTCATACCTGAATGGTCTAGTGGTTTTCCCTACTTTCTTCAATTTAAGTCTAAATTTTGCAATAAGGAGTTCATGATCTGAGCCACAGTCAGATCCTGGTCTTGTTTTTGCTGACTGGAGCTTCTCCATCTTTGGCTACAAAGAGTATAATCAATCTGATTTTGGTATTGAACATCTGATAATGTCCACTTTTAGAGTCTTCTCTTGTGTTGTTGGAAGAGGGTGTTTGCCATGACCAGTGCATTCTCTTGGCAAAATCTGTTAGCCTTTGCCCTGCTTCATTTTGTACTCCAAGGCCAAACTTGCGTGTTACTCCAGATATCTCTTGACTTCCTGCTTTTGCATTCCAGTCCTCTGTAATGAAAAGGACATCTTTCTTTAGAAGTTCTTGTAGGCCTTCATAGAATCGTTCAGCTTCAGCTTCTTCAGCATTAGTGGTTGGGGCATAGAGTTGGACTACTGTGATATTGAATGGTTTGCCTTGGAAATGAACAGAGATCATTCTCTTTTTGAAACTGCACCCAAGTACTGCATTTCTGACTCTTTTGTTGACTATGAGGGCTTCTCCATTTCTTCTAAGGGATTCTTGCCCACAGTGGTAGATATAAGGGTCATCTGAGTTAAATTCAGCCCCTCTAGGGGGTTGTAGTCAGGAGGATGGACCCAGAAGGTGAAGGTAGCACCAGAGGGGTGAGATTCCACTGCAGCTGCTGGCTTCGTGGCCTTTCTCTGTGCTGGTTTTCCTCACTTCTCATCATTCCTCTTATCTCCTGGGATAACCCCTTTCCACTTCCCAAACAAAGGTGTTTCCCTAGATTCTGTCCAGTCATGAAACCTTATGCTTCCATTTTCTTCTCTCTGTACTCTTTGCTTCTGGGTCTTCTTTTCCACTTAATCTATGACCTTGGGGCAGATCTGTGTCCCCAGGAAGACCTTCTCCTGGCTCCAGACAGCCAACACCTTCTCCCCGAGGGCAGACTGTCCCCTGCCACTCATCCTACCCTACTCCCTGACCGAGCAAGTATTTAAATTAACAGCACCACCATTTTCCCAATCCCCAGAGTCAAAATCTGGGAGTGACATTTGACTTCTGCCCTGACATTCACTTGGATTCCGTGATCTGCTGAGAAGTGGTTCCCAGATATACCTGGGAAGCTGGTGAAGAATTTCTTTCTTTGGGATCATGTGCTCCAAAGCTGGAGGCTGATTCAGGTAGCCTGGCGTGAGGGCGGGCCCCAAAGTCCATGTCTTTTTCAAAGCTCCCCAGGAACTTCTGATGCTGAGCGAAGTGCTGCAAGTACTGCCCAGGTCTGCTTCTGCGCTGTCTCATGGACTCATTAGCCTTGCACTTCCATCGTGCACTCCTTTCTCCATCACCCTAATTCTCGACCACATGGCAGTTTAGACGGGCTTCTGCAGGGCACTGCAGCCAGCCAAGACCGGAAGGGTCACCTTGTGGTCACCCAGCATCTCTCTCGGCACCTTTGCCCCAAAGCCATTTTCATTGCCTGGAGCTTGCCCCCTCACCTGCTGAAATCCGTTAAGCCTCATGTCAGATGTGTCTTCTCTAAAGGACCATCAAAATGCACCCAAGACAGATGGGCTTACTCCACTCCTAGCTTGTAATAACTGCTGGTTTACATATTTCTTCCCTCTGCAGGATTAATTGAACAAGCACGTGCGAAGCACTAACGCAGACACTGAGGATGAGGAGGGGCAGACAGGGTCCCTGTCCTTAGACTCCAGGCTACTCACCAGACGCTAAACTCCTTAGGACAAGGGCTCTGGAGGACCCCGAGTGTGCCCTCCGTCAATACTTGCTGGCCTTGGCTCTGTGTCTTGCCTTTCCTGCCCGAAAGAGTAGGTCACATGCTGGTTTTTCTGCCCTCAGGTGCAGCCAGTTAATTGTGTTTTTCAGTTTATTGCACACCATCCCATTGCAATGCCCTCCTCCTGCTTTATTTTTATTTTTTCTTCTTCATCTCTAATCTTCACTCCTATCCTTTCCCCCTTATGCATCCCCTCTAACCTGTTTAACATAAACCCATGTGTCCTCAGAAGGGGGCTTCTTCCCAGGTTGTGCTAGTGGTAAAGAATCCACCTGCCAGTGCAGGAGATGCAAGAGTCAGGGATTCGATCCCTGGGTCAGGAAGCTCTCCTGGAGTAGGAAATGGCAACCCACTCCAGTATGCTTGCCGGCAGAATTCCATGGGCAGAGGAGCCTGGTTCATGGGACTACAAAGTGTCAGACACAACTGAGTGCAACACACACATCCTTAGAAAACAGGTTGTTTTGTTCATGTGTGTGGTTTGTAATCTACATAAATGGTGTTGTGCTGTAGATTTGGTTGGGTGATTCCCCTTTTTACTCAATATAATGTTTGCAAGATCTGTTCACGTTGTTGTTTGCATCTGCTTTATTACTGCTGCCTGTTGTGTGGTGTTCCATACTGTCAGCCACCACATTTTGTTTACTGGCTCCCTATTCTTAATGGACACCTAGCTTACCTCCAACACTTCCTACTGCAAACATTGCTGCAGAAAAACATCCCTGTACACTGCAGCCCTTTCACTCTGCACAGATTTCCCATCACGGACACCCAGGAGCGGGATCACTAGGGCACAGGGCGTATACAAACTGAGTTTAAGTACCACCCTATTGTTTTTTTAGAACAGCTAAATGGTTTATTCAACTCCCAGCAGTGAACCAGGGTTCTATCTCCCTACACCCTCACCAACACTTGGTATTATCCAGAAGAGTAGATTTTTCTCTCTCCTTTCCAGAGAGCGTCTTCCAGGCTGTTGGTGCTTCTCCCCCATGGACCAATCCAACCAAGATTGGAAGACGTAGTAAATTCTAATGTCTTCATATCATTCCTTCCTGGCCTGTCTCCCTTGCCTGTAATGAAAGTTCTTTTTACAGTTCCCCACCCAGTTCTCACTAATGGGACCAGAAACCTAAAACCTTTCTCAATTATCTTAAGAACTCAGCCAGCTTTTCGAAACTAAACCTCCTTTGTTTTTCAAGTTAATCCGGAATAAGCCCTCTTATCTCGTTTTCCCCCTTTGCCCAGTGCCTCCAAACCTCACTGGCCACTCTTATGAATGCCCCAGAAATGGCCTCGGACAGGTCCTGCTTCATTCACCTGTGTGTGCCATGGGTGGGGGGTAGGACTGCAGACCTGCCCCGGATGTCGCTCCCATCACAGAAGCCAGGTCTGGGATTTCACTCTTTTTAAAAAATGTGGCCTGTAGCCTTGTTTGCAAACAGAAATCAGTTGGGCTTATTTGCTCGGGATAATTATAGTGAAAAAGACCCCTACCTAATACTATCCAACTTTGGGCCTGAATGTTTCAGTGGATAATTAATCATAACTGTTCTATGACATCTTTTTTATTTTGGGGGCTACACTGCACAGCTTGTGGGATCTTAGTTCCCCAGCCAGGGATGGAACCTGAGCCCTCCCCAGTGAGAGTGGGGAGTCTTAACCACTGCTTCTTCAGGGAATTCCCTGTTCTATGACATCTTATGTTGCTGGGACAGACTATTACTGAAGTCTGCAACCTTGCCTGGTTCCAGCAAAACACCAAATGTGCCTTTAGGTCCTATGTTAGGTACACGTTATATGTTTGCGTGATTTCTCCAGGTCCTCTGTGCGTTCTGGGAGGGTGATGACTAGGGTCTTCCTTACCCTCTGGCTCTGCAGAGCCTGCCTGCCCACCCCCACTGCCCCTCCCCACCACTGCCCCTCCAACTCCTGTTTCTAGAGCTTTGCACTTAGCAGGTGCTCGGTAAATACTTGTTGGGTGGTTGACACAGGATTACACGTTAATCCATTGTTTTCAAAGTCTCAAACCAGACCTATTTAAACAAACAAACAGAAGCCTCCCTTTCAAAAGCGGCATTACCTCCTTACTCTTGCACATGTTCATTTTAGACTCATTTATTGCTCTTTGGGGTGGAGGGGTTCTTGGGAGAGTAACTCTGAGAGCCTCTTAAAAGAGGCATAATAAATTACACCCTTTAGAGAAGATTGGATAGCTGCTTGTATCCCAGAATTGGGGTGGGGAGCACAACATTTTAGAGGGTTCCTCTGCTCACCACCCCCACGCCCACCCGCACCCTCCACCTCCACCCCTGCCTGCAGGACTTGCTTTCCAGAGTAGTGTGTGGTATCCTACGGATTGCCATTAAATAAACAGTCCCTTGAAAAAAAGTGCTGCCTATGTATTGAATCAGGAGAGCTAAATGTTATGGAAAAGGCCAAATATTTCCATCATGTTAAGAAAATAAGAACCCGGCTGTGTGGACCATCCCACTCAGTGGGCAAAAGACGTGGTGGAGACTTCAAAAGGAAGAAGAACTGTCAAGACAGCATGAGCAGCAATGGGCGACTGCCCCGTCGAGAGAAGAAAGTGTGTACGTGCGTGTGTGTGTGTGTTTCCATATGCTATGGCAGAAGTCGTGACTGTACCGTTTACCTGGGAAATAAATTAACGACCGCACTGGTGTCTGTATCTCGGCTCACCCCAGCGATGGGCCAACTGTGACTCGGCCTGGGGGTGAGCTTAGGAGGAGGAGGAGGGGGAGGAAGTGCTGAACAGAAACAGTCTTTGTTCTTGCAAGACCCAAAAGGCAGATTCACAGGAAGAGAGTCCTCGTGGGCCTGGAATGAAGATGGACCCTGGGAGATAGGGCTGATGGCTCTAGCAGAGGCCCTGCCTTTGGGCTGTCGGCTAGGGAGGGCCCTGACCCTGAAGTGGAATATCTGAGTGATGAGATCCCGCTGGCTTCCCCGGCCCACCTCCCTTCGCCAGGTTGAGCTTGTGAAGCTGGGGGAATGCCATAAGACCAGGCGGCCTGACTTTAATTGGAAAGAGACCAGGAATCATCTTGCTTTTATTAAAAAGTTAGGCTGGGTTATCTCAGGGCCATCCCCCAGGGATGGCAATGCTTCAAAGCTGACCAAGTGCTGAGCTGCTGGCCCGCCCAACTTAATGAGCTGGGGGAGCTCATGTGCGGAGCAGCAGTGAAATTGCTCACCAGGCTTGAGACGTAAGGATGTTGTTTTTAAACCTGAGAATATTGTCCTTGACTCACTGGGAAGAACTCCCGGGTGCGGAAAGTGGACTCGTGTCCCTCCTGCTGCTTTGGGACCTGACAGGCTCACGAGCTTCCCAGCTTCCTCTCCTGAGCACAAGTCTCCCGTCCCCGGCCAGCTGTGGCTGCCAAGATGGTCTACATCAGCTGATGGAGGACCACAGCATCCTATTACAAAGACTCCCCCCCCCTCCCCAAAGATACCAGTGTCCTGTGCCACCATGCTGGGCCCTGCTGGGCTGATGACCACCATCTCTGGCACTTGCTGAATTCTAGCCAGGGACTGTGTCAGTCAGTCAGTTCAGTCGCTCAGTTGTGTCCAACTCTTTGTGACCCAGTGGACTGCAGCACGCCAGGCTTCCCTGTCCATCACCAACTCCCTAAGCTTGCTCAAACTTGTGTCCATCGAGTTGGCGATGCCATCCAACCATCTCATCCTCTGTCAACCCCTTCTCCTCCTACCTTCAATCTTTCTCAGCATCAGGGTCATTTCTAATGAATCAATTTTTTGCATCAGGTGACCAAAGTATTGGAGTTTCAGCTTCAGCATCAGTCCTTCCAATGAATATTCAGGACTGGTTTCCTTTAGGATTCACTGGTTAGATCTCCTTGTCCAAGGGACTCTCAAGAGTCTTCTGCAGCACCACAGTTCAAAAGCATCAATTCTTAGGCACTCAGCTTTCTTTATAGTCCAAGTCTCACATCAATACTTGACTACTGGAAAAAACCATAGCTTTGACTAGACGGACCTTTGTCGGCAAAGTAATGTCTCTGCTTTTTAATATGCTGTCTGGGTTGGCCATAGCTTTTCTTCCAAGGAGCAAGTGTCTTTTAATTTTATGGCTGCAGTCACCATCTGCGGTGATTTTGGAGCTCCCCAAAATAAAGTCTCTCAAAACTCAGTAAACACAGGCCTCACTATAAGCCTCACACCAGCCCTCTACAAAGGCAGGACTATCACCATCCACTCTTGCTAACTCCGTGTAACAGATGAGGAAACAGAGGCTCCAGCAGGCATAGAAATGTTTGCCCACGGTCACAGCGATGGTCTGTGGCAGGGCTGTAATTTACACCTGTTGCTGTTGTTTAGTCACAAAGTCGTGTCTGGCTCTTTGCAACCCCAAGGACTGGAGCCTGCCAGTCTCCTCTGAGCATGGGATTCTCCAGGCAAGAACACTGGAGTGGGTTGCCATGCCCTTCTCCAGGGGATCTTCCCAACCCAGAGACTGAACTTGCATCTCCTGCTTTGGCAGGGGGATTCTTTGCCCCTGAACTATCAGGGAAACCCCAGAGTTTACACATAGGCCCATGTCTTTCAACACTGCCCCCTCTGTCTGAGGACTGTACAGAGATGGCCAGGAAACAGCCTTGTCCTCAGTACTTCACAGTTGAGGTGGAGAGTGAACACTTACTCTTTAGAAAGACAGTTTGGTACCAAAAAGTCCAGGTGAGCTCTAAGGAGGGGCTGGAAGGAATTTAGGGTGCATACAACGTGCCAGGCTCTGTGCTACGTGCCTCGTGTCCATGACTTCTTTTTAATTTTCACAGCACCGAAAATTAAGATTCACAGGACCGAGGATCAGAGAAGTTTTGTCACTTACTCAACACCACATAGCTCATGGGTGGTGGATCTGGGCTCAAGCTCACATGTCTAATATTTCATAGTAACTATTAATGGAGTGTAGCCTTTTAAAAATTGTGAATCACTGTGTTGTGCACCTGTAAACTAACATTGTACTGCAACTATACTTCAATTAAAAAAAAACACCTCACACATTGAACTCCAAAGCACATTCTCTTTGCCTGATCCCATGGTAGAGACTTGGTAGCTAGCTTGAATATCAGGGAGGAAGGGTCTGGGAGAGGAGGGGAGGGGAGAGAAGGGATTTAAGGAGTGGGCACTCCAGGATAGGGAAACAGAAGAGAAGGAGGGTCCAGGAATAGCAGGGATTCCATCAGCCCTCCCAAGAGTGAGCCAGGGCCTAGTCTTCATCACCACCCCAAGGCCATGGCCCCTGAGTCACAGCTAATGATATGCAGTGACTGCTGAAGGCCAACTTTCCTTGGTTCCAGAGTGATGACCCCCCGCCCCACCAACCCCATCCCTCCTCCACCCGAGCTCCCCCAGTAATTTATGAGTGTGGTCGCCACAGTGGGTGTGGACCTGTCAGGATAACTGGTTAGCCCTGGGACATCCTTGTTGGGAAGGAACTGAATTCGTCCCTTGATCACATGGATGCTCTCTGCTTGTCTCCACTTCCTGCCCAATTGGAAACTCACCTGTCCTTGACCCCCAGCCCCTTCCAGGTACCTTTTCCTAGTTCCCTAATGCTGTCCATGCAGAACCCTTGCACTGGTTCAGCCATGCTGTCCTCGAGGAAAGCATGCCCCTATCTGTTTTCTCATCTGACCTTTCATTCATCCAACAAGCATTTATTAAATGCCTGCTGTGTGCCAGGCACCCTTTGAAGTGTTACAGGTTCCTGCATGAATCAAAACAATTACAAGTCAGGAGAGGAAGGAGATTACAGGCTGGCTGGGAAGACCGACTTTATGAACAGTTTCATGCAGGGACCTGCAGGGATGGACTGAGATTAGGATAGGAACAGCATGCTCTGAAGCACAAATAGCAGTTGTTTAGTCCCTCAGTCTCGTCCAACTCTTTGCAACCCCATTGACTGCAGCACGCCAGGCTTCCATATCCTTCACCATCTCCTGGAGTTTGTTCAAACTCATGTCCATTGAGTCAGTGATGCTATCTAGCCATCTCAGATAGAATGGGATGAGATGAATAGGAGGCAGCCCTGCAAATTTAGAAGGAAAGAGAAGATTGTTCCAAGCAGAGCAAAGAGCACTGATAAAGTCTCAGTGGGGTAGTAGGGAGAAAGGCATTTCAGGATTCACTATCACCACTGTGATTCCCATTGTATAGGTAGTTAGGTGAGGCCCAGGAATGCTACTTTCTCCTAACCTGGGGCTGGGCCTAGGTTGCTGCCAGGTTCTAAAGTGTGCCTGGGGCACCAGATGCCTTTGGACTCACTACTAAGAAAACAGTCCTAGCCTCAGGAGCCAGCTCCACCCACATTCTGGGCTTGAAGGCTGGCCAAGTTCCCAGTAGATCTAAAGCTCTCTGATCACGAGAAGGAGCTAGTGAACACATGAAGAGCCTGGGCTGGGGGATTCTGGGCTCAGTGCAGAGAAAGGACAGACTCAATTGGAGCCTTGTTTAGGGAAACCTGAGAGGCAGCGTCGTCCAGTAGAAAGGGCAGAAGCCTTGGAGTCCACCAGACCTGGCCGTGCATCCGGGCTTCCATCTGTGTGACCTTAGGTGAGTCACGTGACCTTTCAAAGCCCAGGTGCCCTTGCTTGCACAATGGGAATGACAGTGTTACTGACACGACCTTTGTGCCTGAAATGCTCGGATAGGAGTCTGGCATGTGGTAAGACCTGAGGACGCACAGGCATCTTTATTGACTAGAGTTCATGAAACAGTGGGTTTGCAAAACAGGTCAATTTGTGATTTCTTTAATTGACAAGGGGACTTCTTTTTCTGTTTGTTCTAGTTTTGTGTTTTGCTGCACCACTCGGCATGTGGGATCTTAGTTCCCTGACCAGGGATCAAACCCCCAACCCCTGCATTGGAAGTGTGGAGTCTTAACCACTGGACTGCTAGGGAAGTCCTTTCAAGAGGACTTCTTGTTTTTTAAACAAATCTGCTGATGAATCTTTTGTGCAGAGAGTTCCTCTTACAGTTTGGAAACAAATTTGTTTTATATACAACTGTGTTTTATCCGGGAGCCCCCTGGCCCCGCCGCCGCCCCCTTGTTCTCAGCTTCATCCAGAACTGAGCTGAGTGTGTCAGTGCTGACCTGAGAATAGTCTCTAGGCATTTGCCACCTAGAGAGGCACAGGGCTGTGTTCTCTGCCTCTGACCCAAAGTGTTTGTCCATGACTTGGATGGGATTTTAAGGCCATGATGCTCACATCTTTACCATCTGAACCAGGGAAGCCCAGCAATCATGTATGTTGTGAGAGTTAGACCAGAGAGACGGCTGTGCACCAAAGAATTGATGCTTTTGAACTGTGGTGTTGGAGAAAACTCTTGAGAGTCCCTTGGACTGCAAGGAAATCAAACCAGTCAATTGTAAAGGACATCAGTTCTGAATATTCATTGGAAGGACTGATGCTAAAGCTGAAGCTCCAATCCTTTGGCCACTTGATGTGAAAAACTGACTCATTGGAAAAGACTCTGATGTTGGGAAAGATTAAAGGTGGGAGGAGAAGGGGACGACAGAGGATGAGATGGTTGGATGGCATCACCAACTCAATGGACATGAGTTTGAGTAAGCTCCGGGAGTTGGTGATGGACAGGGAAGCCTGGTGTGCTACAGTTCATGGGGTTGCAGAGTCAGACATGACTGAGCAACTGAATTGAACAGAACTGCTCACATCTATAGGCAACCCAGGGAGGAAGGAGAAAGACGGTGTCAGGCAACAAACCAGCTTCCAAAAATGCTTTGAAGAAGATTGGGATCAAATAGGCATAAATGTAACCTGTTTTTATTCTAGAAACCAGTGGCCCAAGTGCTGGTAGCAGGAGGTTTGGTTTTCATAGAAGAGGAAGTGTGACACGTTAGGGTTTGGGTCATCTGAGAGGTCGGCAGACGGCCACGTGAGTGACTTTCCAACCCTATTTCCGCATTCACAGAGTTCATGGTTCTTAGACTGCTCAGAACGCCAGGGTGTGAAATGTTTAGAGGAGGGAGGTGGTGAGCATGTGCTTCTGTTCCACCATCTCGGTCTGTCTGCACCTGGGAGGGTGGGTCTGGCCAGGTGCGCGTTGCGTGAGGATAGGGTACATGGAGGAGGGCCTGGGGGAGGAGAGCACAGGCTGGTCATGGGGAGCAACAGAAGTGGGGCAGTCCACCCGAACAGAGGAGCCACCTGAAGAGGGGGTTTGTGCAGCGCCCTCATTCAGGAGAGCAGTTTGATCTGAGCCCTGTGGCTCCAGGGCAGAGCTAGCAGGTGTGGGTGGCAGCCAGCAGGCAGGAGATGCAGAGCAGTGTAAAGAGGAACAATCTGACGCTCCAATGCCCAGAGATGGCACGGACTGCTTTGCTCATCACCTCCCTGCCCCCGCTGGATGGATGCAAGCGCAGGGCAGGGCTCAGTGACCTTTCGGGTTCCCTTCTGGTCCTAAGAGTCTGATTCCCTGATGGGCTGACACTGGCTCTTTCCATGTGTGGTCGAAACCTGGGGGGCACAGCTCTTGCTCCCTCGGTCCCTCCATTGAGACTCCCATTTGTGTCCATGAAGGTGCTGGTGTCAGAGCCTCGGGGCCTGGGGGTGGGGACAGGGTGAGTGGTCGTCCTTTACACTAGCAGTCTGTCCTTGGCCTTGCTGAATGTTTGCGTGTACCCAGAACCTCCTGTAGAATCTGAGGACTTCTAGACCCAAGGGCACAGAGCCCATGGTGAGCATGCTGGTACCAACCCCAGCCTCTGGCTCCAGGTCCCCTTTGCCTTGCATTTGACCCGGCCTGTGCACAGGCAGCCTCCCCAAGCCACAGAAAAGCCCAGAGAACAGAGAATTTTAGAAGCTGGGGGTGGAGGAGCGGAGGGACACCAGCAGTCATGTCCCAGCTCTGCCCTTTCTCATGTCTTCCCACTTCAAAGACAAGAAAACTGAGGCCCACAGGGATGAAATGAGTTGACCAAAGCCGCTGCCAGAACCAAACTCCATCCCTGCTCTCCTGCCCTTGTGTGCGTGCATGCTTAGTCATTCGCTCGCGTCTGACCCTTTTGCAACCGCATGGACTGTAGCCCTCCAGGCTCCTCTGTCCATGAAATTTTCTAGGCAAGAATACTGATGCATTTCCATTTCCTTCTCCAGGGGATCTTCCCAACCCAGGGATCGAACCCAGGTCTCTGGCACTTCAGGTGGATTCTTTACCATCTGAGCCACCAGGGAGGCCCTTCTCTGCCCTTAGGACCCACTGGATGTCTCCTCTGCCTCTGCAGGGTACTGCAGAAGGGGTGGGCATCTGATCCTTGACCGTCAGTGGGAGAGTGCCATATGGGCACATTCCGCAAGGCTTCAGCTTTCAAAATAGCCCGCAGGCCTGTGGGCTTCCTCCTAGGGGCCAGGGAGTAGCCACCAGCTGGCAGGGGACAGCCTAGGGTAGCAGTCTGAGGTGGAGGGAGGGAGTATGGGTGCTGAAATGTCTTTTCACACCAGTAAAGAGTAAGGCCTCGGCAAGCTTGAGGCCTGGCCCCTGCCCGCTGTACCTCCTTCCCTCTGCTTAGCTGCTTCTGCACGCTCTTTCCTGCCTCCCATCCCCAAGCTCCCTCAACTTTCTGGGAGTTCACAAGGTGTAGTGTGAGGTCAGAGGCTGTCACAAGGTGGGAAAGAGCACAGAGGTTGGAATCCAAGCTTAGTACATCCTGACTGTGTGACCTCAAGTGAGTCACTTACCCTCTTGGAAACAACATCTTCTTCTGTAAGATGGGGACAATCCTTGTGCCCTTTTCCAGGGCTGGCATACAGACCCCCTGAGCTTGGTATTTGTTACCCTTTCAGAAACTGAGCACCTTCTCTGTAGGATGGGGATGGTCCTTGTGCTCGTTTGCAGGGTTGGTGTATGGGTCCCCTGAGCTTGGTGTATATGGCTGCCTCCAGCATAGACCCTGCTTGGAGCTCCTGTCTCTTCCTCAGGTGCCATAAAAATTGCAGCACTTGGCTGACCAGGACCAGGCGTCCAGTCCTAGAAGGGAAGTGGTTAAAGCCAGACCAATGAAAGCAGAATGAGGAATGACACCTTCTTAGACAAAGTCAGCACTGCTTTAAGAAGTATTTATGCAGAAGGATTGATTCTCCTGTAGTTTTCTCTTACTTCTTGCTTGGTATAACCTTTCTGTGGGTAAAACTAGAAGACCTTGCTCTTGGGATTGTTGCAAAGTATTTAATTCTGAAGATGTCCCAGAACAACTTGATGGATCTTGCCCCAAACACCCTTGAACATAAAACTTGACACACTTTCATGAGTCAAGGATAAATTCTGTGAGTTGGGATAAATTTCTAGCAGGGGAACTAAGTATGTCAAAGAGTTTGCATTTCTCATTTTGATATATACTGGCAAATGGCCCTCTTAAAATATTTCGCGTCCCTCCTACAGTGTGTGAGACGTGTCTGTTTCCTCGTACCTTCATCAGCTCTGGGACCTACCCAACTTGAGTGTTTTGCCAGTCAATTAAGAAAAAGGGTTCTGATTTATTTTTCAATTCCGCATAAGTTTGCGTATCTTTCCGTGGATGGTTCAGTCACTTGTTTTTTTTTTTTTTTTTTCAGTAAATGCCTACTTATATTCTTGGCCCTTTAAACATTTTTCTGTTGGATGGTTCAGCTCATTCGTTTGGATTTAAAGGGTTATCCCTGGTGGGTGGGTGGGGAGTCTCCGAGGGGGCTTGGTGGTGTTGACGTCACTTTCCTTTGGGGCTGTGAGTTGGCGGTGAGCCTCTTTGCAGCCTCCACCCAAGTGGCCGCCCTGGGCTTGCTCTGAGCTTCCTCGGGTTCTCTTTGTTAATGAGCGTGAAAGTGCTGCTTCTCTCTACATCACAGTGCTGGCCAGCATGTCACGGCAGAGTTTATGATTGGACAGCTGAGCGAGGGGCTTGATGTTGGATGCACTGCTTCTGGGATTAGGGGAGTAGGGAGCGTGGCAGGATGCCAGGGCAGAACCTGTGTGTGTGTGTGTGTGTGTGTGTGTGTGTGTGTAGTTGTGTGAGCCCCAGGATTTCTTTGGGGAGCCTGGGCTTCCAGGGGTTACATCTGCATAAGAAGCATCCCATTAGTGAGTGTATTCCAAATAGCAAATTTACTAACCCTGCTTTTGTGCACAGTATGTAAACACCCAGAAAAGGTCAGTCGTCTATTTCCCAACATAAGTAGCTATCAAAATAAATAAGACAGATGAAGCCACTATAACCATAACGGATTTACCACTTGTATCTGGAGCTGGCCAGCGGAGCTTGGTGGGACTAAGCCTCCTCTGGCACTGCCACCGGAGGAAGCCAAGAAATAAATGAGCGACCAAATGCTGGATGTTTGCTGTAGGCCAGGCGTGTGCTGAGCACTTTGCTTGCATTTTAATCATCACTCAGACTCTTCAAGGCATGTCCTCTTATTACCCTCCATTGGCAGGCAAGGAAATGGAGGCTCAGAGAAATGAGATAATTTGTCCACCTAACTTTCTTACAGCACATAGAGGCAGAGCTAGAATTTAGTACCAGGAGCTGTTGGACACCACCCACTGGACCTGCCTGTCTTTTCTCCCCAGCCCTGACCCCTTGGTTAAAGCTGGAGGGAGATTCTACATAGAGGTTAGAAGACGACAGGCCCATGGTGTCCTGGCCGAGCAGCCCAACCCCCGGCCCCGCCCTCCACAGCCCAGCTGGCATCGCCGAAAACAGGGCTGGGAGGGGTGGGCCCTTATTTGGGGCTTTGGTGTGCGGCCTGGGAGAGCTGGAATCGATAGCTCACAGCTTGCCCTGCTTGGGTCTGGGTGTGAGTATGGGTGTGGGGAGGGGGCTTGCTCCCTGGGGGTGGGCTCTGGCCAAGTGAAACAGGCTGAGGTCAGAGGGAGCGGGCCGCCCTCCCGGAGGGAATGCCTGGATGACGTGACTTTGGGGGGCGCTGGGGGAGGAGGCCGACTGTGTGTTTCTCATCTCACCTCCACGCCTCAGCCAGATGGGGAATCGGTGCGGGAAGCCGAGCCAGATGCAGCGTCTGGCAGGCTTCCCTGGCTGCTGCGCGCAGCTCTTCTCTAGCCAGCTTGGCAGAGCCCTCCACTATCTCCCTGAGGGGACCAGGGAGCAAATGACGTCCCAGAGTTGGCTGCGGCAGAGCAGGGGTCTCCTCTGACCACGCAGCAGGCAGAGGCAGGGAGAGAGCAGGTCAGGGACCCAGAAGATGTGACCTGGTACCCTCTTCCCTCATCCCCGATGGCTCTGCCTTCTGAGCCAAGGTTGGGGGAGGGACAGGAGGTTTATAAGGTTTGCTGTCAGATCTGGGGCCTGGGAGCTAAGTGAGCATGAAACAAAGCCTCTGGTTTCGAGGGCTTGGCCGCTCTCCTTTTGCAAAGCTGCTCACGCTTTTTCTGCACGACCGCCTCTAGTGTCTGCCATTCTTCGCACGATCCTCTGTCATTTCCAGCTGTCCATCGTTCTTCGCGCTGTCCACCAATGAGCAGCAAAGCGCCCCGGGCACTGCCAGGACCTGAGGTCTCCCTGCTTCCAACTCTGAGCTCTCTCCCAGTCATGCCATGGCATCCTGACTGTGATCCCTCTGGGGTCCCGGAAGCTTTGGGGCAGGACTTAGTCTCCAAGTATCCCTTCCCAGACCCCATTCTCCTGCCCTGGTTCTTATCACCAGCCTGCTGGTGCCTACTCCTGGCTCAGGGACCCCTCTGTTCCTCCTGGGCTCCTCCATCCTCATGTCTTCCTCCCTTGCTCCTTAGATCCCCCCACACTTGCTCTTCTGTCCTTCTTGCATCCCAAACTGTTCCAAGTTTCCCACCCCAGAAACACTTTAGCTTGACCTCTGTTTCTCTGGCTTCCTCCCTTCCTACTCTGTCCTGCCCCCATCTTTCCCTCCAGCCTCAGAGCCAGGGACTCTTTGCCCATCTCCTCCCACTCACCCCTTGGGCTTCAGGCTGCAGCCACCCCAGCTGCCCTTGGTCCTCTACCCAGCTCAGGCTGTGGTAGACCAACCCTCCCAGTGTTTGTCTGTGCCCTTCCTTCTGCTTAAGACACCCTTCTGCCACCACCACCCTGGCTCTCACCTCTTTGCCCGGCTGACCTTCCTCATCTTTCATCCCACCTTCAACATCGCCCCCTCCAGAAAGCTGTCTTGGCTTGGCGCCTCTCTCCTCTGATTCCCCTCTCAGTGTGGCCTCCACAGCCGATTAGCTGTGCTGCTCTTTCTCTTGGTCCAGGAGCTCCTGGGGCCAGGGCGATATTTTATTTGACTTTGGGTTGCCGGTGTCAGATGAGCTCAGCATGCAGTAAACTTTATAGGACTGATCTGAATTTTGTCAGAGAAAAATCAATCATTTGCCCAATGTCCTTAGATATTATAGGAAGACAAGGGGAGTCAGGATAAAACACTTGCTTTCGAGAAGTCTATGACCCAGTTGAGAACAGAATTGGGAATAGATTCAGGAAATGACCACATATGAAATTATCAAACTGGGTCTCCGATGCTGAAGTGGGTGCTATAGCTACGGGTGCCCTTAAGGGTTTTGGGAAAGGTGGAAAAGACTGTGGGCAGAGGGTCTGAGAGGGCTGGAGGAGGGCAAGGGCTGGGTGGGATCAGATGAAAGAAGGCTGGGCCAAACTCCAGAGTCAGGAGTGTGAGCAGAGAACATGTTTCTAGAGAAGGTGAGCAGATTCACCTATTTCTGCAATTACCCTCTGTGGGCGCTTCCAATATCAGAGCAGCATTAGTGGATTTTAAGTGCAGTTTCCCTGTCCTGGAAGCCAAACAGGAGCTGATGGTGTTTCCAGTTTTGCTGCTTGACTGGGAAACTTTTACTGCAGGCCAGGTTCTGCCAGGGCCAGCGAACTCTCTAGGCAGAGAGCGGGATGTTTCCGGCTTTGGTTCTTTCTAGTCGTCACTGGAAGGGAACCTGGTCTCTTCTTCCTGAGTCTGGGAAACCAGGTGCATTTTAAACCAGTCTTTCTCATTAATCAGCTAGACACACCTGCTGTGTGCCAGTGTTGGTGATCTGTACCACGGGGGTCACAGTTTCCTCCAAGACTAATGGTCATGACATGACCCATAACTATATAGGTTTGCTGTGTCCCCTGGGGCAGAGGGAGCCCCAGGGCTGAGGCGGTCCAGGAAGGCTTCTAGGAGGTGGTGGGTCTTGATTGAACTTTGGAGAAATTAGACAAACTGAAAGGAGGGAGAGATGGAGCCTTTTCTGGCAAGAACTCCTTAACTGAGACTGACATAATTTCCCTCCTAATATTTTAAAAAATGCTTAGTTGTAATATATTTCTGTCTCTATAGACGTGTCTGTTCTGGGAGTTTCGTAGAAATGGAATCACATGTGTGGTCCTTTGTGTCTAGCTTCTTTCACTTAGCATAATGTTGTCGACGTTCATCCATGCTGTAGCAGATGTCAGTACTTTATTCCTTTTTATTACTTAACAGTTTTTCATTGTATGGCTATAATATATCATTTTATTTATCCATTCATTAGTTGCTGGACATTTGGGTTGTTTTCACTTTGGGGCTATGATGTAATACATATAATATTTTGTAATACAGTGCTGCTATGAACACTCACATAGAAGTTTTGGTGTGGACATGAGTTTCCATTTCTCTTGGATAGAGAACACAATTGGTTGGAATACAATTGCTGGGTTTATATGGTAATTCTATGTTTAGCCATTTGAGGAACTGTCAGACTATTTTCCAAAGCAGCTGCACTATTTTACAACCATTTATTCCTGTCAACAGTATATGGAGGTTTTAATTTCTCTACATCCTTTTGTTGTTGTTCAGTGGCTAAGTCGTGTCCAGCTCTTTGCGACCCCATGGAGTGCAGCATGCCAGACTCCTCTGTCCTCCACTGTCTCCCAGAGTTTGCTCAAATTCATGTCCACTGAGTCGCTGATGCTGTCTAACCATCTCATCCTCTGCCTCCTCCTTCTTCTTTTGCCTTCCATCTTTCCCCAGCATCCAGGTCTTTTCCAGTGAATTGGCTCTTCAAATCAGGTGGCTAAAGTATTGGAGCTTCAGCTTCAGCAACAGTCCTTCCAATGAATATTCAGGGTTGATTTCCTTTAGGATTGACTGGTTTGATCTCCTTTCTATCCAGGGGACTCTCAAGAGCCTTCTCCAGCACTGCAATTCAAAAGCATCAATTCTTTGGTGCTCAGCCTTCTTTATGGTCCAACTCTCACATCTGTACATGACTACAGGAAAAACGATAGTTTTGACTGTGATTTGTCAGCAATTTTTGCCTACACTTATTATTATCTGTCTGTTTGATTATAGCCATCCTAGTGGGTGTGAAATGATACTTCATTATAGTTTTGATTTGCACTCCCCTAATGGCTAGATGGACGGAGAAGGCAATGGCAACCCACTCCAGTACTCTTGCCTGGAAAATCCCATGGACGGAGGAGCCTGGTAGGCTGCAGTCCATGGAGTTGCGAAGAGTCGGACATGAATGAGCGACTTCACTTTCACTTTTCACTTTCATGTATTGGAGAAGGAAATGGCAACCCACTCCAGTGTTCTTGCCTGGAGAATCCCAGAGATGGCGGAGCCTGGTGGGCTGCCTTCTATGGGGTTGCACAGAGTCGGAGACGACTGAAGTGACTTAGCAACAGTAGCAGCAATGGCTAGATGGAAGGGCTTCCCTGGTGGTTCAGTAGGAAAGAATCTGCCTGCCAAACAGGAGACGTGAGTTCAAGCCTTGGGTTAGGAAGATCCCCTGGAGAAGAAAATGGGAATCCACTGCAGTATTATTGCCTGGAAAAATCCCATGGATGGAGGAGCCTGATGGGCTACAGTACACAGAAAAATAGTCAGACGTGACTTAGGGACTAAACATCAGCAGCAGCAGATGGCTAAGCAATGTTGAGCATCTCTTTTTGTGTTTACTAGTCATTTGTATATCTTCTTTGGAGAAAAGGATCTGAATAGATCCTTTGCCCATTTTTTTTTTTTCCCTTTGCCCATTTTTAAGTTGTGTTGTCTTTTTGTTATTGAGTTGAAAGAGTTCTTCATATACATGGATTTCAAATATTTTCTTCCATTCTTTAGACTGTCTTTTCACTTTCTTGCTGGTGTCCTTTGAAGGGCAAGTTTTTAATCTTGGTGAAATCCAATTTATCTACTGCTTTTTTCTTTCTTTTTTTTTGATTACTGTATTTTTGGTGTCATATCTTAAAAACCATTGCCTAGTCCAAGGTCTTAAAGATTTGCACCCATGTTTTCTTCTAAGATTTTTGTATAGTTTTATCACTCGCACTGAGGTATTTGATCCATTTGGAGTTAATTTTTGTATATGATGTGAGGTAGGGTTCCTTTCTAATTTTGGATGGAATCAAACGGAGATCCTACCCACCTCCCCAGCTGGTAAGTAGTGCTTTTCTCTTTGCATCTAGATCTCACCTCAAACATTGTCTCCTGAAAGAAGCCTTCCCTGACCATCAGTCTGACTTAGCCACCTCCCCTGAAGTCAGTTTTGGTCACTGTACTCCATTTTATTGGACCATCAGAAATGATCATATTTGTGTCTGAAGCCCCATGAGGATAGACTGTCTGACTCACTTCTGGTGTGGCCAGTACCTTGTGCAGAGTCTGACACTCAGCTGATGCTCAGGACGATTTTTTGCAAGTGGAAGACTTTTTGCTAAAGGAGTTGTATTCCCAGTGGATTTTGCTAAAACTTTCTTAGTGTTTCTGGCCTCCTGGAGTTGGAAGTGGGAGGGCTGAGTGGAAAGAGGTTTCCCAGCAACATCACAGGCAAGTGGTCACTCATCTCTGCCTTGATGGTCCCTTACTTCACAAGATGGCCCATCCCATCCTTGGGCAGCTCTAGTTGGCAAGTTCTTCCCAACACTGGGCAAGACCCGCTTTTCTATGGTTTGCTTTCACTGTCCACCACCTTCCTTTGGGTATACTTGGAGTTGACCCGCTCATACTGATACTCCTTTAAATATTTGAAACCAGCTGTTGTGTGTCTCTTAAATGCCTTCTCTGGACTCAGCACCTCTAATTCTTGCAACTGTTCGTCCTGGAGCCGAAAAGGGCTGGACTCTGACCCCTGAGTCACTGATACAGGCCCCATGGAGGTGGGGACAGCCATGGGCTGCTGAAGAAGTGAAGGCCCAGCCACAGCTCAGAACAGATGAACCCCTGTCCCCCTCTTTTTTCTCCCCACTTGAGGTGGTGCATTCCAAAACTGGAGGCAGAACTTTGAGAAAAAGCACTAAATACAAACCCCCTAACTGGATCTCTTGAAGACAGAGCTGACTCTCTACCAGTACTCATTACTTATAATATACTGCTTGCTACTTGAAGAGTGTTTTCTTCAGCTCGTCCGGTGGTCTGTTTGGTGTCGGTCCAGGTCCACCGAATGTGTTAGCTACAAGTTGGCACTTGCCATCTACCTCTACAAGGATTAAGTCATGTGCTGCTGCAGCTGCTGACCTTCAGAACCCCCTGCAAGGAGTCCAAGGTGGAGACTGGGGGGGAGGGTACTGGCAGAACAGGTCTTTAGATTGTTACATGTTTCCAGGAGCTGAGTTTATGAGTCCAATTCTCCTATCTCCTCATATCTAGAAAAGCACTAAAATCCTTCAGGGTGACAGCTATTTCTCATGACTAGCAGAAAGCTTCATGAGATGAGCAGAAACCTTCTGGAAAACTATGTGCTTGATTGCATGTATTCTCCCTTCACTAGAGTCACTTACATACTGTCCTTCCCCTACTTCTTTGGAGCAGTTTTTCACGCTGTCTGAGGTGCTGTCTCCCAGGCTGCAGTCCTCGTTTTACTCTAAATAAAACTAAACTAGCAACTCCTACGTTGTGCTTTTCTTTTTTTAATCAACAAGTGTTTCTCAACCCGTAACAACCTGTAGACTTACCTGGGAGCTCTGAAAACTACCAGTGTCCACTCCACCTTCCCGGATTCTAATTCAAATGGTATGGGTAGCGCTGGCAGACAGTGTTTTTAAAACACTGCAGGTGATGGTATGTGTAGACAGGATTGCAGATTGGCTCCAAGAGCTCCACGTTGAACTTGAAATCGCTCCCCGAGAATGAGCACATACTGGATGTTGGCAGAATATCTAGGAGCTCACACTAGTCAGAGTACAGGCTAAGAGAGCACAATTGTTTTGTAAAGAGGGAAATCTCATTTTAAATTTGAAAGCCAAACATAGTCCAATAAAACAATATAGAGATGTATAAAGTGAAATTATTCTATTCTTCTTAACCCAAATAACCATGATCATCAATTTGTGGCATTTTCCCAAATGTTTTAAATGTACACAGACACACACACATATATATATATGCACAATCCCCATACACAACTCCCCCTCCCTTGAAATAAATCTTATCTTATTGTATACACACTGTTTTGTAATATTTTTTCTTTTCTCAATATACTGTGAACATTTTCCCTTGATGACAGAAGAGCCGCCTTATCTTTAATAGATATATGGCTCATAATTTGACCATTTTTTAAACCGATAGACTGTCAACCTTCCTTATTTTTTTTTTGCTGTTTCAAACAAAGCTGCATGAACATCTTTATATATATATATATATATAAATACACACATGCCTAGACGCACATATGCACACACTTGTGTGGATAAATTCTTAGAAGTAAAATTGCTGTATCAAAGGGAATGCAGGTTTAGAGACTGCTAAAATGCTCTCTAAAATGATTGTTCCTGCCTATCCCATGCAACAGAATTCCTAATGACAGCCGTTCGCCTTGTGTCAGAAGTCAAGCTTTGCTGAGCACAGTAGAGAGGAAGGTGTGAGTGTGTCAGATGGCGGGGAGGAAATGGTGGGGTCATTTCCCCTTCAGGCTGTGTGTGGAGGAATCCGCTGGCCTCTGGCCTTGCCTGGCTGCTGTGTTTCCCAGGAAAAGGAAACCAACCCGTGTGTGTTAACCTCTGCTTGCTCCCCAGGGTGTGACGGGAGAGCGGGGCACGTTCACAGGATGTGTGTGTCCAGGTCAGCAGGCCCGGGTCAGCCGTTGATTTCGGAGAATGTGGGGCTAGAATCGTCCTTTCCAGCCCGGTCCTAGATCGCTGGGCTGCATCCAAGCCCCTTGAAAGCCCAGGACCATGGTCCTTTCCAGGGTTCGAGAAAGTATCTGGTTGTTTAAAGTTTCCAGGTCTTTAGCTCCTGAATGTCAATATACATCTAGAATTTTTCTCGACTTCCACCATAGAGAGAGCCTCCTCCCCCTAGCCTGGGCATCCCGCCACCCTCTCTGAGCTCCTGGGCATTACCCAAGACACCTATGCTCACCTATTCTGGGCCTCTCCATCGGAGGACCCGCTGCCCCAAGGTGGTCAGATATATCTGTTCTGATAAGCTAGCTTGGGACCAGAGGGAGGTGGCAGGGCTGGAGGGAGGGAGGTGCAGAGGTCCAACCCCATGCCCTCAGGTAATCTGGAGAGCAAGCAGTGAGGGGCGACACCCGGGGCCCTAGAAGCTGCAGTGCCTTCCTTTCTTGACCCAGGAAGGGTCATTGGTGCCTCCAGAAACTTCTAGGAAAGAGGCAAAAACTCCAAGAGCACAAAAGACTGTGCTAGGCTCTTTGAAGGGGAAGATGGGGAGGAGAGGTCATGTGTGGCCAGCAGCTACAACGACCCCAGCACTGTGGTTATTGCTTCCCTTGTGTTCTCATTAAGTTTCATGGTGGGGCAGGTGTTACCACACCCATTTTACAGATGGGGAGTGGAGGCTCAGAGACAGAAACAACTTCTCCAGTAGCCAGATTGGATTGCGTCTGAACCATGCAAAACGGAGCCCTGGTCCTCAAGCTGGTCTCACTACCCCGCTGCCACGTGGGTGGCCTCAGTGCTGACCGAAGGGTCACCTACAGGTAAAGCAACCTATTGAAGAGCAAGTCGTCATGGCGGGGGCTCCGCCTGGGCGCAAGGCAGTCTGGTGTAGTTATCAAAAAGGACGAAGTGGTCAAGCTGCGGGGTCAACACCGCATTTAAACCTGAGCTTTATCATGCACCCTTGGAACTTCAGGTAGATCTGTTATTTCTCAAGGTCTCTTCATTTGTTAACTAGAGATGATAACAACACTTTCCCCCACAGAATCAATGTCAGGATTAAATGAGATCATCAAGATAAAGTGCTTAGCAAAGCCTGGAATGCAGTTAAGTGATCAATACAGGGGCATGGCTATAATTTTTATTCCTACTGAAACCACAAGCTCCTGCATTGAAGAGAAAGGTTTGTCAAAAAAAAGAAAAAAACAACCAAAAAACTGGCTCATCCTGCTGTCCTAGCTGTGGTGACTGCAAGGACAGAGTTTCAGCAGCTGAACCTTTTTAAAGGTCTGTGTAAGTTTTGTCAATCCTGCTAGCTTCTACTTTGCACACTCATTTCCTCTCCAGGAAACATGAAAAAAAGAAAAAAACGCCTCCGACCCCGAGGGGCCTGCTACAGCCCATCCATCCTTTCTGTGGGGTGCTCCCAAGGATGGCCATTGTTCTCCCGGCCCTGGGCAGCAGAGCTATTTTTACTCTTCTACTTTCCCAGGCCAGCCTTGTTAGTAGTGTGGGGACAGAGAGAGAGAGAGAGAGACAGAGTGTGTGTGTGTGTGTGTATATATGTGTGTGTGTTCGTTCCCCTGCCCCTGTGCGTCTGTGTCCCTGATTCTTACTTCCTGCTCCCCTCCTGCTCCTATTCCTGGTGTCATGATTCAAGTCTCAGGGCAAATGGAAAGAAGTCAGTTCACCCCGCCCCCCCACCTCTTCCTGAGTATCCAAATAGCTAAGGTTCACTTGGGCACTCACCATGTGCCAGCCCCAACCTTGTGTCATCACGTTTAAAGGGAAGCTCCCATTATAAACCACACTTTGCAGCTAACGAGACCCTCCCACTCAGAGAGGCTAAGAAACATGCTCAGGCCCACACAGCAGTGAAGTGTGGAAGCAGAAATTCAAATCCACCAAATGCCTTCAAAAGCCGTCTTTCTCCTCTGCAATGCCAGTGCTACCTTTGGTGCTTTCTGAGCCTCACTGGTTGGTACCCCATCGCTCCAGCTAGTTTTCCTGCTTGATTGGTCAGTGTGAGTCTGGCTGCTCCAGCTGAGCTGGAGGGCCTGGAGCTCGGGGTCTCTGCCTCATCTGTCGTGTGGCACAAAAGCCAGCAGCAGGCACTAATGTCACTCGACATCAGTGGGTTGCTTTGTTCCTTCTCTTACTTCAGTTCAGTTCAGTTCAGTCGCTCAGTCATGTCCGACTCTTTGCGACCCCATGAATCGCAGCACGCCGGGCCTCCCTGTCCATCGCCAACTCCCGGAGTTCACTCAGACTCACGTCCATCAAGTCGGTGATGCCATCCAGCCATCTCATCCTCGATCGTCCCCTTCTCCTCCTGCCCCCAATCCCTCCCAGCATCAGAGTCTTTTCCAATGAGTCAGCTCTGCATGAGGTGGCCAAAGTACTGGAGTTTCAGCTTTAGTATCATTCCTTTCAAAGAACACCCAGGACTGATCTCCTTTAGAATGAACTGGTTGGATCTCCTTGCAGTCCAAGGGACTCTCAAGAGTCTTCTCCAACACCACAGTTCAAAAGCATCAATTCTTTGGTGCTCAGCTTTCTTCACAGGCCAACTCTCACATCCATACATGACCACTGGAAAAACCATAGCCTTGACTAGACAGACCTTAGTCGGCAAAGTAATGTCTCTGCTTTTTAATATGCTGTCTAGGTTGGTCATAACTTTTCTTCCAAGGAGTAAGCGTCTTTTAATTTCATGGCTGCAGTCACCATCTGCAGTGATTTTGGAGCCCCCCCAAATAAAGTCTGACACTGTTTCCACTGTTTCCCCATCTATTTCCCATGAAGTGATGGGACCAGATGCCATGATCTTCTTTTTCTGAATGTTGAGCTTTAAGCCAACTTTTTCACTCTCCTCTTTCACTTTCATCAAGAGGCTATTTAGTTCCTCTTCACTGTCTGCCATAAGGGTGGTGTCATCTGCATATCTGAGGTTATTGATATTTCTCCCGGCAACCTTGATTCCAGCTTGTGCTTCCTCTAGCCCAGCGTTTCTCATGATGTACTCTGCATACAAGTTAAATAAGCAGGATGACAATATACAGCCTTGACGTACTCCTTTTCCTATATGGAACCAGTCTGTTGTTCTATGTCCAGTTCTAACTGTTGCTTCCTGACCTGCATATAGGTTTCTCAAGAGGCAGGTGAGGTGGTCTGGTATTCTCATCTCTCTCAGAATTTTCCACAGTTGATTGTGATCCACACAGTCAAAGGCTTTGGCATAGTCAATAAAGCAGAAATATATGTTTTTCTGTAACTCTCTTGCTTTTTCCATGATCCAGCGGACTTACTTAGGGGACATTAAATGAGCACCTCTTAGGTATAAATTGTCTTGCTAGGCGTTAGAATGCCATGATCTGCCTTGAAGGAACTTCTGTTCTAATGGGCAGAAATGGGGTAGATCAAACATCCTCAGACAGCCCCAGAGTGAGGTAACCACAGTTCTTCCCATCTTGCAGAGGAACGAATGGAGTAACCAGCTAGTGGAAGCTTCCTCCAAACCCTCTTGCCTACACACTGCCCTCCCAATTAAATAATAAAGGCCCAGGATTCACACAAATAATGACAGGTGCTGAGAGTGACGGATCCCCACTAGATATTCTTGAAGGTGTTTGATACGGTTTCGGAGCCTGCTGACTATCCCCTCCTTCACATCCCTTTAAAAAGCCCTCTTTCCCAAATGCAAGTCAAAACCATAATGAGGTGTCACTTCACACCTGTCAGAATGGCTGTTATCAGAAAGACAACAAATCATGAATGCTGGCCAGGGTGTGGGGAAACGGGAACCCTCAGGAACTGTTGGTGGGAATGTAAATTGGTGCAGATACTGGAAAACAGTGTGGAGTTTCCTCAAAAAATTAAAAATAGAACTGCCATATGATCCAGCAGTTCTACCTCTGGGTGTTTATCTAAAGGAAATGAAAACACTGATTAGAAAAGATATATGCACTTTTACGTTCATTGCAGCTTTATATGTGATAGCCAAGACAGGGAAGCTACCCAAGTGCCTATCAACAGATGAACAGATAAAGAAGGTGTGAGATACACATATGTATGTAAGAGAAAGCGGTAGTCACTCAGTCCCGTCCAACTCTTTGCGACCCCATGGACTGTAGCTCGCCAGGCTCTCTCTCTTCATGGAATTTTCCAGGCAAGAATACTGGAGTGGTTTGCCATTCCCTTCTCCAGGGGATCTTCCTGACCCAGGGATCAAACCTGGGTCTCCCACATTGCAGGCAAGAATACTGGAGTGGTTTGCCATTCCCTTCTCCAGGGGATCTTCCTGACCCAGGGATCAAACCCAGGTCTCCCACATTGCAGGCAGGTTCTTTACCATCTAAGCCACCAGGGTAGCCCATATATATGTATGTGTGTATTTATATGTATATATAGTCCATATGTGTATGTAAGGGAATATTACTCAGCCATACAGAGAATGAAGTTTTATCATCTGCAGCAGCATGTTCTGCTAAGGGAAGTAAGTCAGATGGAGAAAGACAAATACTACATGATTTCACTTATATGTGGAATCCAACAAACAGAAATGAACAAACAACAGAAACAAAGTCATAGATACAGAAAACAAACAAGTGGGTGCCAGAGGGGAGGGGGCGAGGGGAGGAGAACATAGACGAGAAAGATTAAGAAGTACAGACTTTCAGCTAAGAAATAAGTGAGTCACAGGTATGAAATTACAGTGCTGTAAATATTGTCGATAATTATGTAGTACCCTTGTATGGTGACAGATAGTAACCAGAATTATGGTGATGCTTTTGAAATGTGTAGCAATATCAAATCATTATATTATGCACCAGGAACTAACATAGTGTTATAGGTCAATTTACTTCAAAAACAAACTTGTAGCAAAAGAGATCAGATTTCTGGTTACCAGAGAAGGGTGGGTGGAGTGGGAATTTGACGAAGGATAAAAATTCCCAGTTGTGAGATAAGTAAGTACTAGGGATATGACGTACAACACGAGAAATGTCATTAACACTGCTGTATATCACATGTGAAAGTTGTTAAGAGAGTAAATCCTAAGAGTTCTCATCACAAGAAAAAAATTTCCTATTTCTTTGATGCTATATCCGTATTAAATGCTGGGTGTTCTTGAAGCTTATTATGGCAGTCATTGCATGATGGATGTAAGTCAAATCATTACGCTGCACACCGTAAATATATACAGTGTTGTATGTCAAGTATATCCCAATGAAACTGGGAGGGGGAAGGCTCTTTTCCCAGAGGAGAACCTTTTGGCACAGGTTTATAGCGGGTGCATGGCAGCTATGTTTTGGAGGGGTGGGTGGATCCTGGTTCTGGGAGGAGCCTTCTGTGGGCCACACTCCTTGTCTCTTGCAAGCCTTTCTGGGGTTCGCTTCTGCTGTGTTTGTTGTGATTGCTCCATAAAGAGGTCCAGAGGGAGCCTGGCTTGGGTGGTCTGAGGCCTGAAAGGCTCCACCATCTGGTCATGAACCCATACTGAACCTGTGTGTGTGTGTGTGTGTGTTTGTGCGCGTGCACACGTGTGTATGCGCATGCACGCGTGTGCGCTTTAGAGGGGAGGTTACCCCCAAGTCCAGGCTTCTAAGTGCTGCTTGTTGCTCAAATCTGCAGTGTCATTTACCCTCCCCACCCCATGAATAATCATCCACTCCAGAGGAGATGTCAGAGTTTTAGTGGACTGCACCCTGAGGGTGCTCAGAAATGTTAGCCAGGTGGCCACAGGCCATTGAACTCAATTTTGCTGGCAGGGTTGTGGGCTGGCAAAGCTTTTGTACCAAGTCGGATGTATTTATATTCTGCCCCTGGACCACTGAGAATTTGCTTCTGGAGATGGGCATAGTCCCCAGATGTTGCTGCTAGCGACCTCTTTGGTGCTTTAAACCCAGTAGATTTTCAGTCATTAGCCAGCCAGTCATATCTCAGGGTGCCCAGCAGACTGCCAGGCCTGGGATACCTCAGAGGAGTGAGAGAATACAGTTGCTGCCCTTGGGGAGACTGGGAGGACATAGTCACCCAAGTGAAATGGACAGGGTGACAGCATACGTCCAGGGCTGGGTCATCCTGAGTCAACAAGTAGTAAACAGAGGCAGATCTAGTAAGTGGCTAGTTGTGAAAAAACAGACTGAGCACCGCAAGGGAGGACCGCAGACGTGCTAGGCTTGTGGGCCAGGTCCAACGATGAAATCTGGGAGGCTTTCAAATTGGGTGCAGCCAACTGTTATCAAGATGGGCCTTTGACACCGGAGTCTCTGCCGCTTATTAGTGGGGGTCAGTGGGCCCAGGAAGAAGGAGAAGGCGCATTAGCCCAGCATTGGTGGAGCCCTTGCCTTGGGAGCGGCAGCCCTGGGATCCTCTGCCCTGCTGGTGATGTGGGCCTTGGGGATCAACCCGGTCTAATTTGAGACTCCCCTGCCCGTCATAGGACTTGGTACAGACTTAGTACATGGGGCCCTTTGAATAGAAGGTTAGATCCAATTGGTACCTTAGGTGGGCTAGCATGATGAACTTCTCCAGCAGGAAGCCAGAGGTGCAGTCAGCTCCCTAAATAAGAATTCCCCTTTCCTGGCTGTTGAAATGTGTTCGTTCAGACCTCTGTGGCCATAGCCTTTAGCAGCCTATTCCAAACGTTAAGCATCCGTTCATCTAGAAGATCTGGGAAAGTGGAGGAACTGGGCCCTGAGGAGGTACTGTAACCTCAAGGGACCTGGGGAGAAAGCAATGGCACCCCACTCCGGTGCTCTTGCCTGGAGAATCCCATGGACAGAAGAGCCTGGTGGGCTGCAGGCCATGGGGTCGTAGGAGTCAGACACGACTGAGCGACTTCACTTTCACTTTTCACTTTCATGCATTGGAGAAGGAAATGGCAACCCACTCCAGTGTTCTTGCCTGGAGAATCCCAGGAACAGGGGAGCCTGGTGGGCTGCCGTCTATGGGGTCGTGCAGAGTCGGACACAACTGAAGTGACTTAGCAGCAGCAGCAGAAGCAGCAAGGGACCTGGAAAGCAGTGACAACCTCCCCAGGGGACACGGTGCTGTGTCCTGGTTAGAAGCGTTTCTGTATGCATTAGGAGGAGGACTCCTTTCTCTGTGTGCCTGCATCCCAGAGCCGTGGTGCACAGTTTGGGGTGCAGAATATAGGCTAACTTTTGCCCCCTACTTATCCATAGCAGTCTTTGGACAATAAACAACTTATACAGCTATAAGCGACAGCCCTCGTCTTCGCCAACTATTCCCACCCTGTGTTGGTATAAGCAGGTGAAGGAAGGTTGTCATTGGGTTTCCACTTGGTCGAGGGCCAGGGGCAGCTGGCAGGGGTTTAGGGAAAATAAGACCTCCTCAGTAAACTGAGCCACCGTGGCCAGGTGGAGATTTCCCCACACTTCCTAACTTCTTGCCTCTAACTGTACTCTTCATCAGCAAAGGGAGCAGTGGGTACTTACTGGCACTTTCTAATTAAGCGTGGGCAGGTCCCAGGCCTTCTAGGAATGATTAGGCCATAGCTTTGGGTCATTAATTGGTCGCAGTCCAGGTCTGAGCGTGGCCCTCCCTCCACAGGAACTGGGCTGGGCTTCAGTCTCAGTTCTTTGGAGCTGAGCTGCTGGTCTGATTTGCATCAAGGCTGTTTCCTTGTTGAAAGGAGCAGGACTTGGAAGTCTTGGAAGCCACAGACATTTCTGGGCCTAATGAGCTGAGCAGATGGAAAGCGACCCAAAATGGCCCCAGAGTGGGTGGGCTGGTGGAACGGAGGCATCGCGGAGTTTCTGTAGTTGAGTCTGTGGAGGAGGGTGAGCGTGGCAGGTGGACTTGAGACTCTAGGGCTTCCTCTCTAGGGGAGGCTGGACACAATCCCTAGATGCTTGCCATCTGCCTGAAGCGACCAGAGATGGGGAAATAGAATCCATGCTTTTTTTAATCCAGAAGGAAGGGAAACTCCACCCGGGGAAACATGACTCCAAGTAAAGTACGTGCAGGCAGAATGTTTCATTGAAAACCTTTCTTGAGACCCAGCTGCTGGGTAACCTTATCCTGGTCCCTCCTGCAGCCAGAGGAGGGTTTACCTGGGCCCCTGACGCAGACCCAGTGAACAGAGCTGGCTTTCTCCAGTGACCTCTGCCCTGTCCCCTTCCCCTCCACCTGCTCCTTCTCTGCGGTTCATCCCTAAGGTTACCCACACAGCCAGCTCAGGCGGGCTTGAGGAACTCTGCTGTGGGGTGGGGCAGTGGGGACAGGGCTGGGATTGTGATGACCTGGGTGCCCATCTGGGCTGATCTAGGATGATCGAGCTTTGGAAGCAAGCAGACCAGCAAACAACGAGGGAAAGGGGCCTGGAGGTATCCGTGGATCCTCCCTGGCCTCCAGGGAGGCCTCTGACCCTTTCTTTAGCTCAGGGTTTACACTGTTTATCCAGGAGGGTGGGCTGGGCATGGGGGTGGGAGGCTCTGGCAAGTCCCAGAGGTCTGGGAGAACCTGGAATGGGGGCTCCTTTCCCCACTCCCACATCTAGTCACCAGTTGTTCAGTCACTCAATCACTCAGTGTCCGACTCTGTGACCTCCTAAACTGCAGCACACCAGGCTTCCCTGTCCTTCACTATCTCCCAGAGTTTGCTCAAACTCATGTCTATTGAGTCAGTGATGCCATCCAACCATTTCATCCTCTGTCACCCCCTTCTCCTCCTGCCCTCAATCTTTCCCAGAGTCAGGGTCTTTTCCAGTGAGCCGGCTTTTCGCATCAGGTGGCTGAAATATTGGAGCTTCAGCTTTAGCATCAGCCCTTCCAATGAATATATAGGGTTGATTTCCTTTAGGATCGACTGGTTTGATCGCCTTGCTGTCCAAGGGACAGTCACCAGAGAGCCAGTTTTTCTTGTGGGTTCAGGTCAAGTCTTAGATAGCGACAATGCCCTATGGCTCTTCGACTGTTTTGAATAGTAAAGGAGGAAGGGCAGGTATTCCTGGTCCTGTGCTGATCAGTCCTAGACTGGGAATTAGGAAGCCCGGTCTCCTGTCCCAGCTCTGCCACTTACAGGGGGAGCACACCTGCGATGAAACCAACGTAGTGGGTCAGGCCGGTAGCTTTGCAGGCTGTGTGCACAGAGTAGAGGAAGAGCCTGAGGGTCTGAGAGGCTGGGCTGAGGTCTCACAGCCATGACAAGAAAGGTCCTAAGAGTGGCTGACTCCAGAGTCTGTGCCTCTTCCCTGGCGAATCGCCATCCTAGGTTCTAGGTTCCTCCTTTGCAAAAGGAGGGGCCTCCCAGCTGCCAGAGCCAGCGAGCCTGTGATTAATTCTCCCTGGGAGGTGACGGGAAGCCCCTAATTACTAGAGAGGATGGAGCAGGGGTCATGCTAAGCCCAGTTAAGCCCTTCCTCTGGGTCCCGCTTGGCTGGCCAGGGAGAAAGACTGCTGTCTAATGGCCTGCGAGTGAGGGCAGGCTCTTTCCAAGAGGGCCCACTCACTTCGGGCCTCCTGCTGGCGTGCTGTGCATAACGTCTCTAGGAAGGGGAGAAGTGGGTGGAAGGGAGTTGTAGCCAGCAGGATTTGGGATTAAAGGAGCTAGACGTCAACAGGGGGGATGGGGTGAGCTATAACCCCCCAGAAAAACCCCAGAGCATCTTGCCACAGTTGGTGGAGCCGGTTGGGTATGAGAGTTTCCTCCATGTCCGTCTGGCTTTGTAGCATTCTTCACTGTTGACTTCTGTCTGGGCCAAGTTCTGTCTCTTCTTGGTCTCAGGCTCTCAGTTAGTCTGCCTCCCCCATGTTCCTCAAGGGTTGTACAGACTCCTCAGATCACCCAAAACTGTATTGAAAGAGATGCCATTCAGTCCTGATTACGAAGTTTGATTAAATATCCCCGCTCCTGAATTTACATATAGGTAGACAGTCCAGTATAGTTAAGAGCATAGGGATTAAACTCAGCTGGACTTGGGTTCAATCCTTTGCTCGGTATTTTCCTAGCTGTGTGACCTTGGGCAAATTATTTGGCTTCTCTGAACCTCAACTTCCTCTTGTGCAAAATGGGGATGGCAGTGGTAGCTACCTCACTGAGCTGAAGATTAAATGAGCTAGTGCATATGAGTGCTTTACACTGTGCTGGCACATAGTAACCATTACCTAAATGGTTTCTACAGTTTATTGTATGAGATATATGTTTACATATGATATAAAGCAAAGCATATCCCTGGGTGTTTATTTATGTCAGTAGTTTATTTTGGGCTTGTGAGGACAGGGACAGCCTTTTCACTTAATGTTCTTTCTTGTTGGGATCACATAAAACATGTCCTAAATACCCCATTTCAGGGTGGCAACACTCAGCTGTATTTGCTTTGCTTTATAGCTGTCTCCTTGGGTGCGTTTCAGAACAAACACTCCGCACTGCACGAGGCTAACTCTGTGACTTAGAGATTGGAGTGGAGAAGGGGCTAGACTCAGGGCTTGCTTCCTTGGCTGTTAACTGAGCAGCCAAACAACAGCCTCACACTCCCGTGTGCCAAACCCTTGTGGACTCAGTGTTCGTGCCTCCCCCAGTCCCTCCTGCTAAGTCCCCATGTTAAAGTCCAGATCCCCGGTATGATGGTATCCTAGGTGGAGCCTTTGAGAATTAATTAGGTCCAGACGTGGTCGTGAAGGTAGAGCCGCAATGATGAGTTTAGTGTCCTTATAAGAAGAGAAGGAAACTAGAGCTCTTGTCTCCACCATGTGAAGGTATGACAAGGTGACCGGAAAGCAGGTTCCACCTGGAACCTTGATCTGGGGTTTCCAGCTTCCATGACTGTAACAAATAAACATTGTTGTCTAAGCCACCCAGTCTGTGGAGTTTTGTTACAGCGGCCCAGGCAGATCAGACCGCCCTGCTCCAGGCAGTGAAGCCCACCACTCTGATGCCAAGGTGTCCGCACGCACCTCCTCTTTGCTCCCGTTCCTCCCTTTTCATGCCCCTGGCTTCTCCGGCCACTTTGCTCCCCTCTCTGGTGGATTTCCCCTCACACCTCCTGAATCAGAATCACCAGGCAGAGGCCTGGGAATAGGGGTTTTTACTGAGCTCCCCAGGTGATTCCGATGAACAGGGCATCCTGGCGAGGGGACTGGTACAGGGACCTAGAGCTGCCCTGTCTGCTCTGAAGGCGGAAGGAGCAAATGTCTTAACCCTGGGTCGGAGGCCTCACAGCAGGCACTGGGGGACGTTCAGCAGAGTAGCTCTGAGGTTGTGTGGGGGACCCTCCCTCTAACCGAGGCCTCGCCCAGGGAGGCATGTCTTTGGTGTGGGTTCAGGTGAGAGGAACAGAAATGGGGCGAACAATAGGCCAGATTGTGTGGGTCTTCTCCAGTCAGCAGTCCTGCCCACCTCCCAGGCCGGGCAGCCTTCCGCGGTGGCCTGAGTAGCAGTGGTCCAGAGCCTGACTGAGCACTGGGAACTGGGGTGACACGGGGGATGGGGTCCTGAAATGCCTTCATTTCAGAAAAGTCTACTGATCTTCCACACGCTAACTTCCCTCCCACGCATCTATGTCTCAGCCAGAAGGCGAGGGTGGTCATTCACTGGGGCAGAGTGTTTGCTAGGCACCGACTCTGTGCCGGGCGCAGAGCTAAGACTCAGGGACACCGGGATGAATCACACATCTCTGAAATGCTCACAGCCTCCTGAAGCAGGTTTAGAGTGGATTCCGAGGATCAACTGAGGCAGAATCAGCTGGAGTGGTTTGTTTAAAACATAGACACCCAGTTTCAACAAACATACCACTCTGGTGAGGGGTGTTGATACTGGGAGAGGTTGTACAAGTGTGGAGGCAGGGATAGAAGGGAACCCTCTGTACCTTCTGCTCAGTTTTCCTGTGAACCTAAAACCGCTCTATAAAAAATTGTTTAACAAAAGAAAATGTGGATGCCTGAGCCTCCAAAACCCAGGTCTACTTATGCAGAATTGCAGAGGGTGGGGTTCTGACATCTGTGATTTTGGAAGACCCTTTGCAGAATCTCATTCACCATAAGGTTTGAGAATCAGTGGAAATTAGCTACTTAGATTTTTTTTAAACAAGCCCAAATTTATGTTCATTGTATAAAGTACATATAAACAAGAAGATGGAAATTAAAACCACTTGTAACCCTACCCACCTAATATAATCATCCTTAGCATTTTATTGAATACCCTTCTAGGTGTGTGTGTGTATGTTTAGACTTATGTGTAGCATCCATGTATACCTGACACTATGCTAAAGCCCTGGGGACAAAGATGAGAGAAAGAATGGTCTTGCATGGAATACCCACAGTCATGGGAAATGATGATTGGTGCAGCTTGAGGCCCTGCCTTAGATACCCACTCACCTTCTCTTACCTGTCCCCCACAGGTATACATCATCAACGTGACCTGGTCCGACTCCACATCCCAGACCATCTACCGGAGGTACAGCAAGTTCTTTGACCTGCAGGTGAGTGAGTCTGAGCTCAGATGGGGCCTGGTTCCATATGAAGTGGCCTGAGCCTCTGGTGGGCTAGCCTGTCTCATTCCTCACTCATCCAGAGACCCCCTTCCAGCAATCTCAAGGTCAGAGTTTAGGCAGAACAGAGGGATGGAGGAGAGAAGCTTGGCAGTCAATCTGGGCTGAGCCTAGTCTTGGATGTTGTAGACAGACACTTGGGGCTATGTTGACTTCTTAACATGACTGTTAACAGTCATGCTTTGTCACCCTCCTGCATTTGGAGGCTGGGAAGATGGCCGTGGGTGCTTTGTGCCTGAGCAGACATGTGTCTGTAAACATACAGAGTGAGACACAAGTCACCACATCATTGTAGGCAAAGAAAAGCAAACACACAGGAAAGAATGAAGCAGAAAATAAGCAATGTCTTGAACTACAGACCACTGTTTCTGTCTAACGGGATAAGGCTGTCCTGTTTGTATGCATATATAATATGTGTGTCTCTTTCCCATACCCAGGCATGTCACATGGGGGACGGTAACATGGATCTCACAGCTCCACTGTAGACACCTCCCTTGATGTCAATTAATTTGGCTAGGCTTCTTTAGATCACAAGCAACAGTTTCGTGCTCATACTGGCTTAGGTGAAAAGGAGACTTGGTTGGAATGATAGACCAGGGAAACTTATGCAGTCAACCAGATGGTGGAAGGGAGAGTGAGACAGTGGCTCCAAGAATGCCTGAAACAAGGCTGCGCTCCTTCTGTCTTGTCTCGGCTTCTCTTTGGGCACTGTCCTCAGCAGTTTGGCAGTCAGTGGCTCCCAAATTTCCTACCTTGTGGTTTCCAGCAGCAGCAGAGACTGCCTCTCTCCCAGTTCTAAATTGAAAAACCCCAAGCAAGATTCTGATTGGCTTGACTTAGATCAGGTGCCCCCTCTGCACCAATCATTACAGCTGAGGCTGGAAGGGCATGAACACCAACATGGCCACTAGGGGGCCCACCCCTGTTTATCAGAAGCTGAGAGCTTCCAGGCTCTTCCTTAGAGCCATGAGCCTGATTTAGGCCTATTAAAAACACAAAGAAGGGACATCCACCGCCCGCCCTCACAACCGAGGTCCACTTCTTCCTCTGCTGGTGAGTCATCTTGGAGATGCCAGGCTTGCGTGTTTACCTCCAAGTACTTGATTTTATCCCATTGTCCTTATGGCTCTGCCTATGAGATGAGCCAGAGGTGAGCCAGCTTCCTGCATTACAAATCCTCTCTTAATCTAACAATATGGGTTTGCGAGCCACTCCTTACCCTCCTCACTTCCTCCTCTTCCCTCGTCAATTCCTGTCCAGTCTCTTGTGTCCTTCTGGTGTAAACTGTTGGAATTTGCTGATACCCCCTCAATGGGTATAGTGTGCTGGACAGGAAATGATCACTTAGTTGGGGAGAGGGAACCCTGAAAGAATTCATTGATGAGCCAGAAGGCGTCTGAGAGCCAGCGGAAACTCTCAAATCAGAACTTTTCTTCCCCCCTTTTCTGTTCTATTCCCCCCCACCCCTCCCTGGTTACAGAATCTCACAAGAAAGGAATGTGCTCCCCCAACTTCTCCCTTGCCTGGAGGGCTCATTTCCTGTGTGTCGAGAGGGGACACGTGGATGAAGCCGCTTGTGCGATGCGCTGGCCCTAGTCATGAGCATGGCCAGGCCTGTCCACATGGGTCATCGCCACCCTGTAGATGCAGTTTGGAAAGGGTGGTTCTTCGGAATTTAACCTTTCAACCAAGTATCTTTGGAAACCTGTTTTCTTCAGAACTTGACATAAGGACATATAGTGGATTCATTTTAGAAAGCCTTTCTCATCTATCAAGATCTCTGATTTTAATATGGCGGCTCCTATAAGAGGAAGAATAAACAGCATTGCTAATTCCATCTCTGGTCACTGGTGGCTCTCAGATCTCAGTTCTGAGCTGAGACACTGGGGACGCATTTCCTGGGGCCGGTTGCTAGCTCTGTCACTCTGTAACTCCGGACAAGTTCCTTAACTTCTCCACTTTCTCATCCGTAGAATGAAGATTCGAATGGTACCCACCCAGTAGGGTTGTTGTGAGGGTTGAATGAGTGAATCCATGTTTTCCCCAACACGTGGTTGTCTAGTACGTTACTCGGTGTTAATGGTGACGAGAATGCCGGGATGCCTGGTTGAAGGGTGTGGGGGCTTAGTACCTCCTGTCACGGTATTGCTCTCTTGTTTCCCTCCCTTGGCGTCACGCTGCTGAGGACCTGTGCAGTGCCCAGTCCTCTGTCAGAGTGTTCAGAGCCCCCAGGCTCTCTCTGGAGCTTGCCACTCAGGCAGGATGGAGTGAGCTGGGAGTGGGGGTGTGGCCCACAGGGGCCTGCTCTCAGAATCCTTCTGCTCCTCCCCTTTTAGGCTGAGCTCCACATTGGAACCCTGGAAGTCCTGGGCTGACTAAGCCAGCCTGGGGAAAGCTGCTTAACTGGCTTTACTACCTCATGGTTCTGAGTTTTCTGGGGATCATATACTTTATATCCCAAATACTGCAGGAGGTATACTAAAAAGTTATTCATTGTTTACCTGAGATTCATATTTTATCCTTTGTCCTGTATTTTCACCTGCTACATCCGGCAGCCTTAGGCTGACTGTGCGTGGTGAGGGTGGAAGTATAAAGGTGAGGAAGCCACGGCTGGAGTGAATGGGCCTTTGATAAGGCCTCCACCACATGTGCACTTTTGCAGAGCAGAAGTGGCCCAGGCTGAGGGACACTCAGTTGAGAACAAGGTCCTGTCTTTCTAGAGGTCTGTATCTGATGGGGGAAATAGGCTTTTAAGCAATTAAGTCCACTATAGATGAAATGAATACTAGATTGAAGTACAAGTAACATGCTGAGGGATGGAGAGGAAGGAAAGAACATTCTTCTTGGGAGGGGGCAGCTAAGAAGATGCACATATGGTTTTGATTGGTGACAGAAGCCAAGAGTGATAGAGCCACCCACCCCCACTCCAGTTTGAGGGGATTTGGTTACTTTTTGAGATTTATAGTTTTGGGGGTAAAATGTGTCCCTAACTTATGTCGTAGTTTGTTCGTTTATCTCTGCTTGTCTGCCTCCTCTTCATATGTCCATCTGTCCATCCATCCATCTATCCATCCATCCATCCATCCATCCATCTATCCTCAATCCATCCAGTCTTAAGTGCCTACCTTCTGTGTCCAGGCAGGATGCCAGGCTCTGGGTGGGGATTTATTGGTGAGCAAAAGCAGATCTGGTTACTGCTTTTATGGGACTTACAGCTTAGTGAGGGAAGACAGGTTTTAGTTTAAAATATACATACATATTATTTTATACTATTCTGAATGCTGCAAAGAAAACCACTATAGTCATGTTATAGGGAAACATTATACTCTGTTATAAGAGCAGGCTTCCCTGGAGAAGTGAGTTTATCTGACAAGTCAGTGAGTTCTTATACTTTATTTGGGAGATCAGAGTTTCTTTTGTATGGATATCGCTTCAGTCATGCATGAATGTACATATACAGTTCTGATCACCTTCTTGGTCATTTACACCCACCTCAAACCCTTCCAAGGGCACTAGAGGAGGACCCCCTACTCTGCCCCACAGCTTCTTCTCTCCGTGTCTTCTGCCTTGAGCCTTCAGACTCAGTGGTTCTCCCTCCTTCTCACCCAGGAGGCTGCACCCTGAACCCAGCTCCTCCTCCTGCCCGCTGGGAAGCACCAGATATGGAGCCTTTAGACCTATGCTATCCAGTGCAGTGGCCACAAGCCACATGTGGCTAATTATATTTAAGTTAATTTAAAAACTTAAATTTTAAAAATTAAGTTTAATTTTTAAAATAATTTTTTATTTACTTGTTTATCCGGCTGTTCTGGGTCTTCACTGCTGTGCAGGCTTTCTCTAGTTGCGGCAAGCGGGGGCTGTTCTCCGTTGCAGTGCCCAGGCTTCTCATCGCTATTACTTCTCCTATTGCACAGCATGGGCTTTAGGTGTGCAGGCTTCAGGAGTCGCAGACCAGTGCTCTACAGCAGATACAGAACTTTTCTATCATCTCAGGAAGTTCTGTTTGTCTGGGCTGCCTCTGACCGTCTTGGACGCACAACAGGCTCCATCTGGCTTTATGCCCACCCAGGCATGCTCTGCCACTTCCCAAGGCCTCCCCAGTTGTCCTCTAACATCTTCCAGGGTTTCTGCAGCAGGAGGGAGGCTGCATTCCACCATGACTTGCCCCATCCATAGAGCAGTTCAAATTCAGCAACTCTTCCAAACACCTCTTCTGGAAACCAGGTCAGTTACTAGAGAGGGCTTCTAAGGGCATTTCAGATGTCATGCTGGGAACAGAGAGAGGAGAGGCTCTTGGTCTCCAAGTGGAAATTGGTTTCTTCTAAAAATAACTCACCACTCAGCCCTATCTGAGGAAAGGGACCTGTCCCAGAGGGAGCTGGTGGGGACAGTGTCTGATGTGGAGGCCTGTTTGGTTATAGGAGGTGGACATGGAGGTGGAGTTAAGGGGAGAAGGAGGAGGGAGAAGGCCTGCAGATGCTCTTAAGTTGCCTTCTTTTTGGCACTGGACTGTATTTCCAGCCTCTGTAAATTTCCTCACACAACTCCTTCACTGTTAAGTGTCTCCTCCAAGGCCTGGCCCCACCGAGGAAGGACCGGAAGGCTCTCTGAAGCTCCGGCTCCATCGAAGGTTGTTTCACAATCTGATTACAAGACGCAGGGATGTAGTAATTGCTCTGCAAACATTGACTCCATAGTGCTGCTGGCCCTTTAGTCTGAACTCCGGCCAGTGAGTACATAGGGTCAATATTTGATCAGACCAGGGAGAGGCCCTTTAGCCTCCCCCACGCTGTTTGGAAGATAGAGTTAAGAAAGCTGTTAAGCTTTGCTCATTTGCTCTAAAGGACTTAACCTATTTTGAAGATCTTTTTAATCTCTCTTCCTTATTCATCTCTCCAGCCTGTCCACCCACTTACCCACCCAGGGTCACACAGCCCTCCAATAGCCAGGTTAATGATGGGTGAAGAAAACCAACCTTAGGAGGGATGTGTATGTGTGGGGGGACATGTTCTGATGTAATGTATGGAGAGTCATAGGATCACGGCATTTTTATAATTAGAATTCTACTTCCAGTCCATCATTTTGCTGGTAAACATCTATGTTCATTTTTCTATTCGTTAGATTTATATGAACTTTAGTTTAGTTTGGTGTCCAGAGCGGGCCTCTGCTCAGGTCAAACTGGGGTGATCCTGGTGTGTGCAGGGGTCAACTTGAGCGTAGAAGAGGTGTCTGGGGGAGGTGTCTTTCTTGCCAGCTCTTTTAATCATCAAAGCAAGCCCTGTGTTGTTTGAGATCATTGACCCTAGACTAAAGCCTGGAGGAGGTAACTTGCCAAGTTCTAAGAACAGTTTTATATCCAGGATTCTAGAGAGTTCCGGCACCTGGTGTGGCAGTTCTAGAACCAGTGGCGCGATGAACTGAGACTCATTGTGATTGCTCACAGGCCCCAGACAGACAAGGACATTGACCTTAACTGAGATCAGTCCCCGATCCCAGAAAGCCTCCTACTGTTGGCCACGGCAAAAATGGGAACATAGAGGGTGCCTAAGTAAACTGTCATCTCATACCACTTCATATAGCAGTCAAAAAAAATGAGATTGTCCTGTGGATGGAGCGCTAAGAAATGTTAATGAGTGACCGATGCAAGTTTCAAAAAACTGTATGACAGTAGTCATGCAAAAACAAGATATATCTTTTACAAATACATACATAGAATAAATACATAATTATTCTTAAAAGGTCTGGAAGGATGCGTTCCCAATTGGTAATGGAGTTATCTCTGAAAGAGGTCTGGGGACATGGGTAGGAGGAAGGGCTTGGTTAAAAGGGAATCTTAGCTTTATTTGTAATGTTTTACTTTTTTAAAAAAGGAGAATGGGTTCATATATTATTTACAACATTTATATATAATAATTGAAAGGATACCTGTGGGAGGAGGTGGGAAAAGTGGGAGGTCTAAAATAAACTATGTCTCTCCTGGTCATTACAGTGTTTGTGGTGGTTGTTGCTCAGCCCCTCAGTTGTGTCTGACTCTCTGGCCACATGGACGGCAGCACACCAGGACTCCCTGTCCTTCATCAGCTCCCGGAGCTTGCTCAAACTCACGTCCATTGAGTCAGTGATGCCATCCAACCATCTTGTTCTCTGTTGTCCCCTTCTCCTCCCACCTTCAATCTTTCCCAGCATCAGAGTTTTTTGTAAAGAGTCAGCTCTTCGCATCAGGTGGCCAAAGTATTGGAGCTTCAGCATCAGTCCTTCCAATGAATATTCAGGGTTAATTCCTTTAGGACTGACTGGTTTGATCTCCTTTCAGTCCAAGGGACTCTCAAGAGTCTTCTCCAGCAGCACAGCTCAAAAGCATCAATTCTTCAGCGTTCAGCCTTCTTTATGGTCCAACTCTCACATCCGTACATGACTACTAGAAAAACCATAGCATACATTATAGTATACTGGGACAGAAAACACACAGGTAAAAAAAATAGACATGAAGAACATATCTAACAAGATAAAGAAAGTGAAAATGATTATTAAAATCATATTACCTCATATTTCCTGAACCAGCATTCTAGATCATTCCTGTGGAATGAAACTGATTAGACTGCATTACAGCAAACCCCAGGGACGTGTCCAAATTATCTTGTCAAACTGGAATCCTGTGTTCAGATATTGCATACAGTACATGAACATGTGGGTATTGGGCCAAGAGACGCTTGGGTGATGGCTCTTGTGTCATGATGAACCACACTGAGAGCTTCGTGGCTTTGGAGTGTGGTGGTTAAGGATAGGTAATCCAGGGCTAGGGAGGTTAGATTCCAAGACCAGCTCTATCACTTACTAGCTGTATATAACCCTCAGTGAGTTATTTAACCTCTCTGTACCTCGGTTTTCTCATCTGTGTAATGGGGATAATAAAAACACCTGCCTTGTGGGTAGGATAGAAGGAATGAAATGAGACGATCCATGTAAAGAAAGCCCTGAGAATAGTGACTGGTGTGAAACCCCTGGACAGAGAAGCTGAGCCTTCATCAGTTAGGTCCTCAGAAACTTAACTCCAAGAGAAAAATAGCTGCACATCCCCACTCTAGCTGGAGGCCAAGGTTTCTTCCTGTGCCCCATTTATACTTCACTTTCACCAAATGAAGTTTATACTTCACTTTCATGAAGTCATTGTGTCTGCCGCCTCTGTCTGTGAGAGAGGCAGGTGGTGGTGGTAAGGGTTTCACAGATAACTCTTTCACATCCAAAGTGTAACTAATTACCAACCCACCTTCCTCTGTTAGGAAAACACTGCTGTTTAGAAAGTAATTATTGATCAATAGTTTCTCCTTACCCTTGGAAAGAGGCATCTTTCAGATTCCTGAATGGCACAGGGGGATTCAGGGGAGCCCTGTGGGGATTCCAATAGCTCCTGAGAATTCTGTGGCTGGCCTCCCCTCCCCCAGGAGCTGGCTCTGCCTCAGCAGCTCCCTTTCATCTGGCCCTGTGGCCTGAGGGTGAACTCCAGCTTCCTCTCTGTCTCTACTGATTTCCACTTTGGCAGTTCTGCCTAGCCTAGGGGTGAGGATGGGGGAGGGCCGTGGGGTGTCTGTTCTCCAGGGAGTGTTAGGCGGGAAGGCCTGGGGAAGTGGCATCTCCAGGCCAACTCAGGATGGAAAGCCGTTGACCACTGAGTAGGACTCCTGGGTTGCTTGGCGGATCTATTTATTTATCTATAAACTTGAAGGCGGGCTTATTTTTTTCTCCTCTAAGCGGATGGAATTTGCGTAGTTTGTACAATGATGCCTTCTGGTGCAGTTTCCCCAACTCCATGGGTTTAGGAATGACCTTGTACACGAGGGTTCTCGCAGGTCCAGGATAGATGGGGAGAGGTGGACGCAGGCAGGGTATGTAGGAGAGGGTCTCTGCACGTCTGTGCCAGGTGCATGCTGTCAGCCACCCCCACCGCCTGCCCTTGGCAGAGCCTAAGGATGCAAAGAGAAGAGAGGGGCTTGTCCGAAGGCCTGAAGCAGCCCAGAGCTGTGGAGTCCTTGCCATGCTGCAGCTGCCTTGGGGAAATTAATCTTTTCCTATACAGACGAGTACTTGGTCTGGGAGTGCCTGTTTTGGTACCTGCATGTGTTTGGTGAATTCGTCTTCCTGACCAATGGTCTGTAGGTGATCTTGGCACATGTCTCCAGAGAGCTTCTCAGGGACCAAACCATGTCTGGCAAGACCCTCACTGGAACCGCCAAGGAGTCGGAAGCCACCTCTGCCTTGTTCTCTTTGTTCATCCTCTCTCAGGGTCAAGGTGGGATTGTCACATGGTAGGGGAAAATGTAAACATTGACGAAAATTGTAGAAAAAAGCTGGAATGTCCTCTGGATGGTAAATCTTGGCACGAACAGTTGGCTCAAAGCCTCTGGGTGAAATCTGGTGAGGGTGGACACTGAGGGGCTTAGAGAGGGCTGCCTGCTCCCCTGGTGACTGTCCTGCAGGGCAGATGAAAACGTGTCTTTCAGGGAGAGAAATCAGCTGTGTGCAAATATCATAAAATGGGAGGTACATGCTTGCCAACCAGCTTTAACCAGATCTGCTGGAGAATTAGGGTGGAAATCACCTACCAGGAAGATAGCATGTCTAGCACTCATGTTGCCACTTTCTGGTCTGGTGCCCACGACAGGCATCACTAATCAATTATGGTACATTCTCATCCTCTGTCAATGGCTGACACTGTTCATCGATCCAGAGCCTGGGATCTCAGAGTCTTTCTAAAAACAAAACCCCAAATAGCTTCAGGAAGACGCTACCTATCAATTGGCAGTGGTACCTTAGGATGAAACCATTGGCCATCCCCTGACGTAGTCCATTTCCTTTGTTTGACAGATGAGGAAATGAGGCCCTACAAGGGGTAAGTGGCTCTTCTACATCACAGGGCCAGCAAGTGACAGCAAGACTAGGACTCGGGTGCTCTAGCTTTAGTTCATTCCAGTCTGGAATTCTAGCCTCCCTTCCAGAAGTTTTCTTTCTGTTTTTGGCTGAGGAGGGCAGGAAGCCCCCACTGAATCAAGAGAGCTCCTGGGGCACAGGGGAGGGCAACCATTCCACCTTCCCCGGCGAGAAGAGGCCTGTGCACGGCAGAAGACTTCTCTCTGGCTCCCAGAAAGGTCCAACCTGCTGCTGCCTGGAGCTCAATCCATGTCCTACCTGCTGCTGCCCACTTCTCTCATTGGCTAATAAACCCCAGCTTTGCCAGAGGCAGCATCTGAGTCAGGCCACACCAGCTGCCTGACCACTCTGAGGTGTAAACCTCGTTTTCCTGGCATGAGAGTGTCATAGCAGGGTGTGTTTGGGTGTTGTGTTAGGCCTTGCCACCCTCACCTCCCTCCTCCTCTCTCAGCCGCAAGGTCTGACCTAGAAAACCCAGCTCTGCCCCTACCAGACCCCCATAGACCTCTCTTGTATAACCGTGGGAAAGTTGGCTAGGAAATGGATGGGGGCAAATGTCCCCTTCAAACTGGAGAATGAAGGGAAGGAAGATCTATGGTAGTGTCCAGGTGAGTGGTGTGTATGTGTGTGTATGTTTGCTCTGTGAAGCCTTTGGCTGTGACCAAGTCACTCCCTTCCCACAGGAAGGAATTTCAGATTAATCTTGGCACCTTGGAGGAGTGCCAGCTACATGCCTACACAAGGCCTGGTAACAGGGATCCCAAGGGGAAAAGTCAGGGTCGTCCTGGGTAGAAAAGCCAGGCTGGCAGCCTTGGCCTGAGCCAGAGCTGTCAGCTGGTGGGAGAATCAGGGTAGGGCAGCAGGTATAGAGCGAGTGAGCGACCCCTGATGTGGCCCACTGCGATGAGGCCTGCCACTCGGGCATCCCAGCAGACTTGCTGAGGTCTCAGCATCCGTGCACCCCTCCCCCAGAGTAGCAGTTGGTTTTGCTTTTGCCTCTTGGGGACCTGGGGCAACCAGGAAAAACTGTGGGAGCCTGAGCTATGGGCTTGTTTGCAGGAAGACAGACCCCAGGTGAGCCAGAGGTGCCAGCTACACTGATTCCCTCACTGGCTCCCCACCACTCTGGTGGACCCTAGCCCCCACGTGATGTTAGAGGCTGCCATTTCAGCATCTCAGGGCCATTTCCTCAGGCCAGGCCAGTGTACGAGTTATTGGAGACTTGGAGTTCTTTCCTTTATATTCAAATTTTAGCTAGAGCCAAGGAAAAAGATTTTAGTTCCTCAGAGACCTTCACAGTTGGGTGGTGACATCAGGCTCCAGAAGAGTTCATGGGGTTCCTGGAACCAACTCCCCAACTTTCTGAGTGGAGCAGTTTGTCCTGGTGGTGGAACGCTCAGGCTTTGTTGTCAGACAGACTTACATGAGTGTGACCGCAACCCCACCTCTTATCACCTGTGTGACACTGAGCCATTACTGGCCTCCAAGAGACTCAGCCCTCTCATCTGCTAAGTAAGTGTTAGTCACCCAGTCGTGCTCAACTCTTTGTGACCCCATGGACTGCAGCCCCCCAGGCTCTTCTGTCCATGAGATTTTCCAGGCAAGGATACTGGAGTGGGTTGCCATCTCCTTCTCCAGGGGATTTTCCTGACCCAGGGATCAAACCTGGGTCTCCTGCACTGCAGGCAGATTCTTTACCGACTGAGCTAATGATTCTAATTGCAGAAGTAGCCTGATAGAGTTCTCATGACACTTCCAGGAGACAAGATGCAGGCAGCCTTTCCTGCTGAGCCTGGAGCAGCTCTGGAGCAGCTCTGGAGCATCACTAGGATGGCGATCACTGCCCTGTGAACACTGATCCTGTCCAGCCTGGACAGGGGCAGCATTTTCCCAATGAAAGTGTCCTAGGCACCCCCAAGCTGCAGTAAAGAAGTGCTCCAGGGCTGGCCAAGAGACAGCCCCACACACCAGCCAGGGTCTGGCTCCATCTGCTAATTAGGGAGCGTTTATCTGGTGCCCAGTAGAACAAAGTGGCCGGTTCAGCCACACTGGAAGGCTGAGTTCAGTGAGGGTGTGGAGGGTGCTGAGGTGGACGCTAGGAATGGGGCGGGTGTGGAGGCGTCCCTGGGGCTAAATGGACCACATTCAGATATACCTTTTAAAAAATCCACCCAAATAGGAAGCATGAGGCTGGTGTATAGCCGGAGTTAGGAGGCTCTGGTATTCGACAAGCGGCCTTTCTTCCCTCTGAGACAGTGCTGGGCTGGTCTCCTGAGGAGCGGTTGCTCTCCATCTCTGGTGAAGGCTGTCCCAGCTGGCTCCCCAAGGAGACCAGGATGTTTTTGTCCTGTGATTCCCAGGGCTCCACCCCTCATCTTGGAACCTTGTGAGGAGGAATCCCCAGTGGGAGGGTGGAGAGGAAGCCCTCTCTGTGCGCTGGGCCCTGCCCACCCCTCCCTCCATCTCACAGATTACTGGGGCAGGGACCAGGACCGGGGGATCCTGCCCAGGAAATCTACCACACATAGGAGGACTCAAAACCATGAGATTTTATCCGTGTAATGCAATAAGGGGACACTTTGGGTCAGTTTGAAAGACCTGGGTTTCCTGGCTGCGTAGTTGAGAACTGAGGTGAGGACGGGTGGAGCTGCAAAACCACACTCTCCGCCCGCAGGAGAGGGGCCAGGACCTAGACCGGCAGTCTAGCTCTGAGATCCACACGCTAAACCCTTCTGTCCACTCTAACCTGTGACTTTGATGTGGCCCCTGCGTGGGCCAGAGCACTGCAGAGCCAGCGTGGGAGACTCCAGCACCTCACGGGGCGGGGCGGTGGGGGTCCTTTCCCTCACCTGCCAGGAAGGCTTCCACCTCAGAGCAGGTGGTGTTGCTGGCTGCTGGAGGTGGGTGCTGCTCTGACCCCCTGCCCAGGCTGGGGAGGGTCTGGGCTGGGCCGAGAAATTGTTCGTTTCTCTGTGTCTGTTCATTTCCTTTTCCCTTGAGTCTTGGATTCCCCCAATGGGGAATCTCTCTGCCTCTTTCTTTCCCCAGTTTGTCTATTATCTTTCTCTGTCTCCCAAGGGTCTCTGAGTCTCGGCCTGTCTCTGGGCATGGCTCTGATCATCGCTGTGGCCTTTCCCCAGCCTCCTTTCTGGAGGCGTTTTCTCTGGCCCTGGTATGTCTTTGTCAGTCTCTGGGTCTCTCTCGTCTGCATCTCTTCCCTGGGGATGCTGCCAGATCCCAAGCCAGCGTGTGGAAGAAGGGCAAGTGAGGGCCTGACCCTAGTCTGTATGGGGTCAGACCTGACTGCAATGAGCGGGGGCTTGGCAAGTCTGCACCCCAAGGGCAAAAGCCTGTGGTGGAGAGTGGGGCTGCTTCCCCATCTCAGGGACTCTGGGGCCTCAAAATTAACCTTTTTCCTGATGATGGCTTATGTATAGAATCCAGTGACAGCTTTGATACCCTGGTTGGGGGGCTGTCCTGCCTCCAGAGGGCGCGCATGATGGCCAGCTGTTGGCTCTTCCCCCTTTCCCCTGCCTGCTCACAGCCCTCACCCAGGCTGCCCAGAGAGTTGGGCTCTGGGTTCCTGTGGTTGGGGTGGGCACAGGGAGGGCAGGAACCGCAGGCTGGCTCCTCCCCTTCTCTGGCTGGACAGAGGGTCTCCTCTCCGTTCCATCCCCTAATCCCTCCCAGCCCTGTGCTAGCTGTTCCTCCAGGGCCACCCTCCCCTGCTGCTGTCCCCACTAGAAATAGCTGAGCAGGGGGCACTTGCCCAGACCAGGGAGTGGCCCTTGCAGGGTCAGGCCGGCCCCCAAAATACCCCACCAGCTGTCAGGGATCGGGGTTAGAGAGGACACCACGAATAGCTTGGGCAGGGCTCCACTCTCCCCAGGCCGCTTCTCTCAGCGAGGGCAAGTTCTCTGGGCCCAGCCTCTGTCGTCAGCTAGAAGGCAGGTGGGGGTGAGCACCTGACCGTGTTTGCTGAGCACCTGCTAGGGGCCAGCCACTGGGTCCAGGGCAGGATTGAGGGGGTGGAGACAGATGACCAGGAGCTGACCGCAGGCTAACTCTTGGAGGCCTCTCCGCGTTTAAGTCACACGTATGCCTGCAGCTCAGCGCGTTCCACACCCAGCCGCTGCCTGAGTGCCTCCCTCCTCCTTCCCCTCCTCCCTCCTTCCCTCTCTCAGTCACTGCACCATCTCTCACCCCTGCAGAGCCCTCCTCTCTGCCCCTGGCCCTTTGGCCAAGCCCTCCTGATTCTTCCCTCGCATCCACAGCCTTGTTACCAGGCTTCCCAGCACTCCAGTCCAGCCCCTTCCAGCTGCTTCTCTTGAGTTGCAGCCAGTCAGCTCTTCTTTTCTATTGTTTATTTTTTTAATTATGAATTTGTTTAATCCTGCAGAAAATACTGTAATACATCAGGGGACCTTCTAACTAACACATGTTTACATTTTGCCACATTTTATTCACATGCTTATTTTATTTTATTTATTTTTTTTTAAGTTTTTTATTTTTTAAATTTTAAAATCTTTAATTCTTACATGCGTTCCCAAACATGAACCCCCCTCCCACTTCCCTCCCCATAACATGTCTCTGGGTCATCCCCATGCACCAGCCCCAAGCATGCTATATCCTGCATCAGACATAGACTGGCGATTCAATTCTTACATGATAGTATACATGTTAGAATGCCATTCTCCCAAATCATCCCACCCTCTCCCTCTCCCTCTGAGTCCAAAAGTCCGTTATACACATCTGTGTCTTTTTTCCTGTCTTGCATACAGGGTCGTCATTGCCATCTTCCTAAATTCCATATATATGTGTTAGTATACTGTATTGGTGTTTTTCTTTCTGGCTTACTTCACTCTGTATAATCGGCTCCAGTTTCATCCATCTCATCAGAACTGATTCAAACGAATTCTTCTTAATGGCTGAGTAATACTCCATTGTGTATATGTACCACAGCTTTCTTATCCATTCATCTGCTGATGGACATCTAGGTTGTTTCCATGTCCTGGCTATTATAAACAGTGCTGCGATGAACATTGGGGTACATGTGTCTCTTTCAATTCTGGTTTCCTCGGTGTGTATGCCCAGCAGTGGGATTGCTGGGTCATAAGGTAGTTTTAAATTGAGGTATACTTGACATCCCTTGTGCCTCAGCTGGTAAAGAATCCGCCTGCAATGCGGGAGACCTGGTTTGATCCTGGGTTGGGAAGATCCCCTGGAGAAGGGAAGGGCTACCCACTCCAGTGTTCTGACATGGAGAATTCCATGGACTGTATAGTCCATGGGGTTGCAAAGAGTCAGATACGACTGAGTGACTTTCACTTCACATACTTGATACCAAATACTTTTTTTTTTCAAGAAATAAAATGGTGCCGATAGAGGAGGTGTCTGATAAATGCTAGATTCCCTTCCTCCTGCCTTGGGTCTTACTGAGAAGGTGGAACTGGAGGTGGGTCTAGGGGAAGGGCTGGTTTGGTGGACTGAGAAGATGTCCACCTGTGTGGACCCCTGCGTGTGTGAAGGTGTGGAGGCAGGACTGCCCGCCCCTATCACGGTTCGGGGGATCCGGCTTCGTGGAGGATGGAGCTAGGCAGGGAGGGCCACGGGTGCCGGCAGGCCTCAAGCAGCCAAGCCCTTTCCCCCCAGCCCTTCCTCCTCCTCCCGCACCTCATGCTAGGGGGGCAGCTGCCGAGTTTATGAGGTCGCGAGCGGAAGCCATCACCTGGGTCGGCGGCAGCACCGCCACCTGGACAGGCAGCCTGCAGCTGGGCACCAGGGTGGGCTCCATGGGGAGCTCTTCCTCTTGCATTTCCTGGTCCCCTGGCAGGAGTCAGGTTCTCCCCATCAGGAAAGCCTCGTTAAACCAGGTGGCCTGGCCGCAGAGCCTGGGGAGGGCAAGGCTGGCCTGGGTGGCTTGCCTCACTGCTTGGGCTGCTTGTCTAGGCTCCCCCGGCAACTGCCTGAGTGCAAGTTTTTGCTTTAGGGATTTTTCCCTTTTTCTTCTGGGACCCACTTGCCTTCCCTTTCTGTGAATTGTGAAGAGACACTAGGACACCTTTGGCCTAAAGGGCCTCCAGAAGGTGGGGAAAGCCTTGTTGTTATTCAGTCGCTAAGTCGTGTCTGACTTTCTGTGACTCCATGGACTGTAGCGTAGCAGGCCCCTCTGTCCTCCAGTGTATCCTGGAGTTTGCTCAAATTCATGTCCCTCGAGTCAGTGATGCCATCCAACCACCTCCTCCTCTGTCACCCTCTTCTCCTCCTGCCCTCAATCTGACCCAGCATCAGGGTCTTTCCCAATAAGTCCACTCTTTGCATCAGGTGGCCAAAGTATTGCAACTTCAGCTTCCGTATCAGCCCTTCCAATGAATATTCAGGGTTGATTTCCTTTAGGATTGACTGGTTTGATCTCCTTGTAGTCCAAGGGACTCTCAATAGTCTTCTCCAGCACCACAGTTTGAAAGCATCAATTTTTCAGTGCTCAGCCTTCTTTATGGTCCAACTCTCACATTCGTACATAATGTGGGCTAAATGGCTAACCTCAGTGACCAGGAAGGGAATCATCAGAGCAGTGACCCAGCATTGGCCCTGGATGCCATCAGCCAGATCAGGGTACTTGGGCCCCCCAGGGCAGCTGTTAGGAGTACCTGAGGTGCCAAAGGAATTCAAATCCAGTTGGGACCACCCCCAATCTGGCCCATCCCCGTGCCATATCCTGTCCAAAGACAGGTCTGCGCATCCTCAAAGTGAGCCCAGCTCCGCCCTCTTCCTTTCTGTCTACTCTGCCCCCACCCTGGTCCAGCCCCATCACATCCCACCTGGCAGTTGAACCAACCTTCTTGGGGATCTCCCCGCTTGCGCTCTTGTCTTCCCACCATTAGAGATCCTTCTAAAAGATCAGATTGTATAACACCCCCCCTTTTATAACCTTTCTGAAAGCCCTGTTCTCTTTTGGGAATGAACTCCCAGTTCCCCACCCCGCCCACCTGCTCTTCCAGACCTGTCCCCTGCCGCCTCCTGCCCTGGCTCTCAGATCGCCTGCTTGATCCTGGGGCACCCGTGCAGCGCTGCCTTGGGGCCTCCGCCATTGCTCTTGCCACTGCCTGCAGTGACCTTCCCCCAGGTCTTCAAGCAGCCGACTCTTGGGTTTGAGACCTCCTGTGCCACCTCCCAGACAGGCCTTCCTTGATCACTTCCTCAGAAAGCGCCCCCAGCCCTGTTGCGTTGGGCTTCCTAGGTGGCACTTGTGGTAAAGAACCCACCTGCCAATGTAGGAGGTGCAGGAGACTCGGGTTCGATCCCTGGGTCAGGAAGATCCCCTGGAGGAGCAAATGGCAACCCACTCCAGTATTCTTGCCTGGAGAATCCCATAGACAGAAGAGCCCGGCAGGCTACAGTCCTTGAGGTCCCACAGAGTCCGACATGACTGAAGCGACTTAGCACAGACGCACCTGTCACATTGTCACATTCTGTTGTCTTCAAGATATTTATCTCTGTGATAAATTATCTTCTCAACTCTGTCTATTGTTTATGTCTCATCCTTGCTGGAATGTGAGCTTGAGGAGAGCAAAATCCTGCTTGTTCATCAACTTCTGTTTTCCCCAATGCCTAGGACAGTGCCTGAAACAGAGCAGATACTCAGGAAATTGTCATCAAATGAATGGATTGGGTGTGTGGTGAGCTGGCACTGAGAGAAGGGAATGGCCGAGAGAGGCCCACAGCCTTCTTCTCCATGCCACAGACAACATCTGCGTAGCTCCCATTCCCCCTGGTGGGTGCCCGTCTTTGCTTGTAGACTGGACATGCCATTGGGAACACTTGTAAGGATTAGCTGGAACAGAAAGTAACTTTCAACTTTAAAACTACTAGAAAACAACAGTGACAAGTTCGAGAACAAGGTGCATCTGGAAAGCAAGAATATTATACTAAGAAAACATATGCAATAAATACTAAAAGTGAAATACTAAATGTGAAATACTAAATACTAAGTGTGAAATTAAAAATGTAATTGCAACATAAGACATTCAGAAGAGGGTCTGAGGGGAGGGATAAAGAAATTTTCTAAAAGATTAAAATACAAAACTTGGAAGAAAACTTAAGATATAGACGATCAACCCAGAAGAGTCAATATCTGTTGAATAGGAGTTCTTACATGAGAGAACAGAGAATATAACAGAGAGGGAGAGAGATTAATGAAAGCAAGTTTTCTAATAATGAAAATAGTATGTATTTTGGGTTGAACGTTCTTTTAAATACTTCTGGTTGATCTTTCCAAAGATGGCCACGACATCTCCTGCTCCACATGACTTTTGCAATGAGACTTTGTTACCTCTTTCAGTACAGAGTCGGTTTTCTCTACTCTTAATCCTGTGCTTATCCTGAATCACAGATTTCAACAAGAATATCTTCCACTTGAATATATTCTTATCTGTAAGAAATGCATGATTAAATAGCTAATTATCTTTGTAAAAAAGATTAAAAAATCATGTTCTAATAAGAGAGAGGATGGGAATGAGGTTTGAAGTACCTCTTTCGCTCCCTATTTCCTTTCTTGTTTTCAGTAACATTTTCTTTGGGATAGCACAGATTAGTGACAGAAGAATACATGTCGTATTTTCTAGGGGAAATTTTTATTTTCCAGTTTGAATTCTTCTATTTTGAAAGAATTTGAAATTTTGTTACCATGTATATATATATTACTTACACAAAATATATTTCTGTATTGCTGTAAAATAATGCTGTAAAAGAAGATTTTTGTCTTGGAAGAAAGATACCATTTTTTAATGAAAGAAAAGTCTATGCATGGAAATAAAGTATATCTGGTTTATGGGCGGGGGGGGGGGGCAGGGAGAAAAATTAGCTAAAATCCTTATGGCAAACTGCTGGCTTTCAAGTTTTAATGTACATGAACTACTTAGCATCTTGTTTAAACGCAGGTCCTAATTCAGCAGGTCTCCCCGGGGTTTGAGATTCTGCATTTCCGTCAGCTCTTAGGTTAGTTTCAGGATCACAGCTTGAGTAGTGAGGCTAGGGAGTATTGGAAAGATACATCTGAAGCCCTTCTTCTCCATCCCTTTCTGTTTCTTCCTTCTGTCCAAATGTGGCCAATCTCCCCTTTGGCCATGGTCCACTGTGATCAGATGGGAATTTGACCTGGTGAGTCTGGTGAAGAACACTGCTCCAGCACTTCTAGGAGCTGCCAAGGGTGGTGTGAGTGGCCTCAGAGGGATGGTGTGCTCGTCACTGGAGGTGTTCCTGTGAGTTTAAATGGTCATGTGTCAGAGGTGTCATGAGCCCTGTGTGGGAAGGAGGAGGCTCCTCTGTACAATTTCACCTTGTGCCTCTGTGTGCCTTCTACAAACTTGTGGAACCAGGATCTCAAGTTGGGGCTCATTCACCTGTGACTTTTACAGGTCATCCGGCAAGCTTCAATCCCCACCCTTCTCAGTCCTTCCATTTGGCATTCTAAATACTGTATGTGTGATTTGGTAGGCAGGGCAGGGGGAGAAGGGGTGATGGCTTGGCTTCAGGAATAGTTCAATCATTTAGGAATATAATGCCTGACTTGATTGGATCTAGAAGTGGGAGGGGGTTCTGCATTTTATATTGTCTTCCCACCTTCAGTTTGGTTCAACAGACTTTGATTTAGAGCTCCTTTGTATTAGTCAGGACAAGTTAATTGCCTTGTAACAAACCCTCAGTGATTCAGTACAGTGAAGGTTTATTTCTTGCTCATGTCATAGACCAAAACAAGCTCTGCTCCAAGTAGTCACTCAGGGAATCCAGACTCTCCCATCTGGTGACTCAATTCCCCATGCATCTGTGTTTCCACCCAGCAAAAGACGGAGGAGAGAGTGTGAAAAATTGCAGGGAGATTTTATGGGTTGCCTGATGGAGGTACACATCACCCCTGCTCATATTCCATCGATCAGAATTCAGTCACATGACTGTACTTCCCAGCAAGGAAGGCTGGGAAATGTAGTCTAGCTGTGTGCCCAGCTATGTGTCAGACATTGTAATGAGCAGTGGGCACAGTTGCTTACAAGAGGCTCACAGGCTTTTGAAAGGAGGCAGATGTATGAACAAATCATTACCATACCGTAGTAAGTGCAGCTCTAGAAGTGTGACTGAACCACAGAAGCAATCTAGAGAAGGGAGTTAAGGAGGGCTGAAGGCCTCGGAGGTGGTGGATTGGATTCCAGGAGAGAGGGACAGAATGTGCAAAAGCACAGAGCTCTGGAACAGCGCGTTGTATCCAAGGAGGATGCTGGCAGGGCATACAGTGTGTGCGGACCTGCAGTAGCAGCAGGACACAAGACTGGAGAGGTCAGGCGGGGCAGAGGTCGTGAATGGGCTTGTGTCCCACGGGAGGCTGACAGCCAAGGACCTGAAGCTGAGATGAAACAGCCAGATGGAGGCAGATTACAGCAACATCAGGGATGGTATGTGCTTAGCACTCTCCTCCCCAGAACCTTTGGAGAGGTTTGAGGTGTATTTTGGCCTCTTGTGCTGTGGGGTGTCTGACAGGGGAAGATGTGGGAAGGTGGGCAGGGGCCTGACCCAAGGCACCAGCTGCAGCAGCACCCCTGGGCACTCCCTGGGCCCCTGTGGCTTCTGCCAGGTTCACCCGACAGCCCAGTTCTCACCGGTGGCTTCCAGTAGCTCCGGGGTCACTCAGGCAGGGGAGAGTCAGGCCCTCGGGAAGTGAGGGTGCCATATTGCTAGGGCCAGGCCACAGGGAAGAGCTGAACTCTACACAGTGATCTCAGCCTCTGTAGCCCATTCTTCATGCTTTCCTTTTACACAAGCCTGGGAGGGGAGAGGCGAGGATGGGGTCCAGAAGTACCCTCACCCTTTTGGAAGAGAGAAGAAAATACGGAAGCGAGACACGTGGAGAAGGGGAGGGAGAGGAAGGCAAGGACGTTGGATTGTCCACTGGGAGCGTCCCACGTGGCTTCTTTCCCAGAAGAGATCTCACTGCCTGAACAGCAGTCTGGGCCCAGGACTACCGAGAGTCTGTCCTGGCCTCATCTCTGCCAGGAATGTGCTGTCTTTGCCCCAGACTTTGACCTGACTTTGATCCCATGGCTGGTCGGAGACCACAGTTCTGGGCCATTTGGAGGGATGATCAGGATGAGAGAATGAAGATGCACTGGGGCTAGAGGTATGGTTCAGCCAGAGAGAGAAGGTGGAGGTCTGCCCTCCCTTGGCCCCTTCCTCCTTCCTCACCTCCTTATGGGCCTCTCACTGTTAGTTTTTAAAATTAATTAATTTAGGTTGCGCTGGGTCTTCATTGCTGCAATGTGGCCTTTCTCTAGTTGTGGCGAGCGGGGTCCACTCTTCATTGCCACGCATGGGCTTCTCGTTGAGGTGGCTTCTCTTGTTGTGGAGCGCAGGCTCTCGGTGCACGGGCGTCAGTAGTCGTGCCTTGCGGGCCGTAGAGTGCGGGCTCAGTATCTGTGGCATGTGGGTTTAGTTGCTCCACAGCTCGTGGGGATCTTCCTGGACCAGGGATGGAACCTGTGTCCCTTGCATTGCAAGGTGGATTCTTAACCACCAGGGGAACCCCCCTCTCACTCTTTGTTGACAGTCCTTAGGGGTCCAGGCGGGAGAGGGAAGTGTCAGGCAGCTCTGAGACCTTGTGAGGGGTCTCTAGTGAGGTTAGGGGATAGAGAGACACCTCTCCCCAGGAGGGACCAGAGTGACCTTAGCCAGGACCCCGCTGGAACTGCCAGCCCAGTGTGGGCAGGCTCACCTTAGCTGACCTTATTCTCTGTGGGGAGTGTCTGTGCTGACACCCTGGACTGGTCCCAGGCTTTCTTTGGCGATTCATCCCTGCACAGATGTCTCCTTCCCCACTGCTCCATCCCATGTCCCGGGCAGACTTGTCTTTCCAGAATTCCACTTTCACATGGTTCCTTCTGCTCAGCATCCTCCAGGGGCTCCCTCTTGCCCTAAAGAGGAAGTCCAAGTTTTTCCTTCTTGTGTCAGATGACTGTCCAGCCAACTTCTTACACCACCCGGCACTCACTCTTGCAACCCCAGCACCCGGCTCCCATAGCCCCCCTGTTTTCCTGGGCATGAGAGGAAGGAGGACCCAGACAGCAGCACAGGGGTGTTGGGAGGAGATCGGGGTGTAGCTCCAATTCCACGGCAGGAAACCACGTCTCAGGCCCTGTGAGTCCTGGGGGAGCTCTGCTCGTTCTCAGAGCCGGGCTTAGAGCTGACAGAATCCAGAATCTCTGACCCGGTCTTTGGTCCCTAGCTTTCCAGGTGTTTGGCTGCTCTAGCAATACTCCTTTCCTTCCTGGTCCAGGGAAACGTAGGCCATGTGCGTTGGACTGTGAAGTTACAGGTGAGGGACCCTGAAGTCCTTTCAGCCATCGATAGTGAGGGCAGGGTGTGACTGACAGCCCGGAGCAGCTCCCTCAAAGCAAAAAGGGCTGGAGGAGGAACAGGAAGATCCATCCCACTGGAGCTTCTTTACCTTGGACAAGGCGACCTCATTTATCAAGCATGTATGTAAGCCAAGCACTGTGCTCACCTGTGTAATCTCATTCAATCCACACACCACAGTGGGGAGGCTGTTTTCACTCACTGCCCCCTTAAAGATGAGAAAACTGGATCCCAGAGTGGTTAAGTGACCCTGTCAGTGTCACATAGCCAGGACGGGATGGAACTGGAACCCTCTGCCCTAGACTCCCACCCCATGCTTTTTCTCCAAAGGTTGTGGGTCTGCATGGTGGAGGTGTGTGGAAGGAGCCCCCTACGTAGTTTCATGGGGGAGGCAGGGCCGCCTCTGGTTTGGACACTTTCTGGGATAAGGCCATTGTGCACATCCCTGCTTCTTCACTCTGCATCTCTCTGTGGGTGTTGCAGGCCCCACCACGTTAATGTCAAATACATCCCAGCCAGCTCCCACGCACCCAATGAGCTGCTGGGAAAGCCAGAGGTCTCCTCCCCAAACAGCCCACGCACAACAGCTGGGCAGCTCCCCAGAGGCCCCTGGAGGTTCACAGTGGGGCCAGGCCTGGCCAAGACACCTCCCAGACCCGTCTGTCCCTCATGGGCTCTGTGCCTCCGTGACCTCAGGGCTGTAGGTTCCCAAGCACTTTTCCTGGCTCTGGGGATACAGGCTAGCGCCATACCAAGAGTGATGCTGGTGACAGCAGTGATAATAATAGCTCACGTGCGGGGGCCGCTAGTCTGTGCCATGCTCTGTGCCAAGTACTTTACACACATTATCCCATCGAATCCTCTCACCCACCCCATCAGGCACATTCTATAACTGTCCTCATTTGGCAGATGAGAAAACTGATTTGAACCCAGATCTGAGTAGCTATGTACCGTTTATTATTATTCACATTTTCCAAAACGTTGTGCAGGCACCTTGTGAGCACAGGAAGAGGCTTTGGGGTAATATATGGGCTAATTCTTTCTCTTTTTGTAGTTATGCATTGTTTCATTGTGTGCTAGGGTTAGGGGGTGAAGTCTTATGTGTTCCCCAAATGTGTATGTTGAAGCTGTAATCCCTAGCACCTCAGAATGTGACCTTATTTGGAAATAGGCTTGTTGCAGATGCAATTAGTTAAGATGAGGTCATGCTGGTGGGCCCCTAATCCAATGACTGATATCCTTATAAAAGGGAGAAATTTGGACACAGGCAGGCACACAGAGAGAACGCCATGTGAAGATGAAGCCAGAGACGGGGTGATGTTTCCATAAGCCAAGGACACTGAAGGTTGCCAGCAAATCACAGAAACTAGGGGAGAGGCATGGAGCAGAGCCTCCCTCACAGACCTCAGAGGGAGCTAGCCCTGCCAGCCCCTTGTTCTCAGACTTCTGGACTCCAGAACTGAAACAATGTATTTCCATTGATTAAGCCATTCAGTTTGTGATGTTTTGTTGTGGTGACCCTAGCAAGTTAATCCAGTTAGAATATGAGTGTGTGTGTGTGTGTGTGTGTGTCTGTGTGTGTCTGTGTGTGTCTGTGTGTGTGTGTGTGTGTGTGTCTGTGTGTGTAGTGTTCCCTGGTAGCTCAGCTGGTAAAGAATCTGCCTGCAATACAGGTGACCCTGGTTTGGTTCCTGGGTCAGGACAATCCCCTGGAGAAGGGATAGGCTACTCACTCCAGTATTTTTCAGCTTCCCTGGTGGCTCAGATGGTAAAGAATCCACCTGCAATGCAGGAGACCTGGATTCCATCCCTGGGTTGGGAAGATGCTCTGGAGAAGGAAATGGTAACCCACTCCAGTCTTCTTGCCTGGAGAATCCCCATGGACAGAAGAGCCTGGAGGGCTACAGTCCATGCGGTTGCAAGAGTCGGACACGACTGAGCAACTAAGCACAGCACACACATATAGTTTGTGTACACACACACACACACACACACACACACACACCAATACACTTATGATTTCATAGATATTATTGCTTTGGATGTGACTTTTGCTAGGCTGAATAATGCTCCCCCACAGAGATGTCCCCATTCTAATTCCTGGAACCTGGGCTTGTTACCTTCTGTGGTGAAAGGAGCTTTTTAGATTTGATTAAGGATCTTGGAAGGGGGAGAGTATTCTCGATTATCCAGGTGAGCAGGAGGGGCAGGAGATTCAGAGGAGGAGGTGTGACAGTGAAAGCAGAGATTGATGGGCTTTGAAGATGGAGGATGGGGCCATGAGCCCAGAAGTATGGGTGGCCTCTGGAAGCTGAAAATGGCAAGGAAACCAAGTCTCCACGCTGAGCTTCAGGAAGGAAACAGCTCTGCTGACACCTGGAATTTAGCCCCTTAGGACTCATTTTACACTTCTGACCTGAGCTCTAAGAAAATTAGTTTGTGTTGTTTTAAGGCGCTGAGCTGTAGTAAGTTGTTATAGCAGTCACAGGAAACTAATATACAACAAAAATAACTTTTTAAGTTTTTCCAGAAAGGGACTCAAAGAAAAGTAATAGATAAATTGTAGTAGTGGTATCGATCCCATGTAGGGAAGGGGGCTTGTGCCTACATTTGGGGGACTCTGTGCTGCCCTACCTCCAGGGGGAACTGTATCATTTGGGGAAACCCCATGGCCTGGGCTTCACTCCAGCCTATCACTCCTTTGCTCTGTGTTGTTGAGCAAGTTACCTAACTTCTCTGTGCGCCTGTCTCCTTGCCTACGAAACACAGAGTGAACCGCACCTACTTTGTTTGCAGCACGTAGTAATCATTCTGTTTTGCCTCGATCATTGCTCAGTATTCTAATTTTCTCTGATTCTCTTAACAGCCCCGAGAGGTAGGCAGGGGAGGATCGATTCATGGATCATTTTTGAGCACCTGGCTTCTGCTCTTCACTTGCTTCTTCATGATTGTTCATAGTGGGTGCAGAGGCCAGGGAACTTGTGAGCTTGTGAACCACCCCACCCCTGGGTCTCCTTCGTCAGCAGACCTCAGCTCTGGGAGGGCAGGAGCGCCCCTAGCATCAATGTTGCAGAGTCAGACTCAGAATCAAGGAACCCTTGCTCGAGAGTATGTTGTATTTGTGCACATGATGACAAGCCGGTGCTTCCTGGAGAGGGGACCTTGGGGTAAGCAAGGCCAAATTGAGGTGCATGGGCTCCCTGGGGAGGATAACAATTTGACGTTGCCTTCAAATTAGTGGTCTTTAAAAATGTGTTGAGAATGTCTTCAGCATCTGTGGGAAGGTGTCGGGGGAAAGTGGAGAAGGGCCCTGGTAGTACCCAAGGCCTCCTCTGTTGCCCTGAGTTGTTCATCTCAGACCCTCAGCAAAGCAAAGCACCCACCTGTTTCCAGACTCAGCACTTAGACAGCAGTTTAGTAAGGGCTATTACTCAAGCAGGCATCTGGGGCATCTCACCTGCCATCCCCCACTGCAGAGTCTCCATCCACATGCAGTACCAGCCTCGAGATGAGCTCTGGAATGGATTCCTTCTCCACGTCGTCATTTTCTCGGATGCTTTCAGATGCCATGACTGCACCACCCCCATCCTTGTGGAGCGGGACACCAGGCCTCTGCCTGTATCCTGCTCTGGGGCCAGCTGTGTGGTCATCCCCAAACCACTGGAATAAATGATCAGAGGGGCCTCCACCCCTGATCCCACCACTTTCTCCAACACATGGCGGCGTTTCATGGAATTCATGACGAGTCTTTGCGCTCCAGTCTGGTGCTTCCTCTAGCAGTCCTGAAACTCCCACTGCCCAGCCTTTGTATTGGCCGTTTTCCCCACTGGAATGCCCTCTTGCCCTTTCTCCACCTCCCCTTTGTGCAAGGCTTACACCTAACATGTCCTCCTCTGAGAAGTCTGCTTTGCTTCCTCCAGCCATACGAGTCTTGTGCTTTCCTGAGCCCCATCACATGCTTTTTATGCCTCTCAGAAGCCTGGCACTCATCTAACACTCCTGGCTAAGCCTCTTGTGCCCGTGTGGCTTTCCCAGCTCCCAGTCACATCATGGACCGTGATGTATACGCTTCCCGAATCCCACCCATTCAGTGCCTGGAACATCATGGTAATGGCTTGGTTGGGAAGGGATTTGAAGTCATGAAAGCTTGCACGCTTTCCAGAAAATGTTCAAGGACGACTTCTAAGGCTTGTTAAGGACTCTGGGACCCAGGATGGGCTCTCTCACAAAGCTGGCGTGTGTACCAACACCCTGAGTCTTCAGTGTGGCTTGTGCCCATGCCCCAGCCACCAAATGCATCCAAGGAAGGTAGCTCCTTGCCAGGGTGGAGGGGTCCTCTCTACCCTTTGTCTCTTCTGCTGCTGCTTCCGGGATACCTAAGGTGTCGAGTCTGTTCCCCAAAGACTCGAGTGGGTTTGGCAAGAGAGCCTGTATCCTTCCTATCCATCCACCCTCAACCTCTCCTTATCTTGGGAACTCTCTGAGCAGCTGCCAGGCTGCCTCGTGGCTGTGCTGCCCCTTTCTGTGTACAGAACATGTCTCCTACAGCATCTTCTCTGGGTCCTCGTATCTTCCCTGTGAGTTGCATCATCTTCCCCCGTTGCACAGACAAGAATAAGTGCCTTGCACAGGGTCACTGTTCAGCCAGTGCCGTTTGGAGCCCAGGCTCCAGACTCGAATGCTGTGCTGAGGGCTCTGTGTGCGGCTGCTCCTGGGGTGACAAAGAGAGAATTGTCATGACTCCTCTCTGCTGTAGAGCCCTGGTATCTTATTCTTTCTTTTTTTATTGTGCTGAAATAAGCATAACATCAATCTTACCATTTTTGTAGTATGGTAAAATACACATAAAACTTATTTTTACCTTTTTAAAAATGAAATCTTTTAACAAATTATTTATTGATTTATCTGACTGCGTTGGGTCTTAGTTGGAGCACTCGGGATCTCCGTTTCATCATGCGGGATCTTTTGTTACACCGCAGTCTCAGTGGTTGTGACACGTGGGCTTCGTTGCTCTGTGGCGTGTGGGATCTCAGTTCCCCAACCCGGGATGGAACACATGTCCCCTGCATTGCAAGGCAAATCCTTAACCATTGGACCACAAGGAAAGTCTCTCATTTTAACCTTTTTTAAGTGTACAGTTCATCGGCATTAAGTACATTTACACTGATGTGCGGCCATCACCACCATACTTCACAACTTTTCATCTTAGTTTCTCCTTCAAGTCCTAGTGTCTTATACCTTCTAGGGGTTAGTTCCTTTTTAATCAAGGTGTCACAACCCTTCAAGAGCCAAAGGCGTGCATCTTTGGAGGGTTGTTTTGTTTTGTTTTGTTTTCAATTTTTAAAGTTGTAGTCTATATATAACTTTCTGTTGGTTGTGAGTACTGACTTTTCCCCCCTTTCTGTCTGTATGCCTCTCATTTATTTCTCTTGTGTTAATACCTTGGGAAGCAGCATAGATCCAATAACAGATGGAAGTAGTGGAGAGCGTGCTTGTTTTATCCCAGTGTTTCTTCACTGAGGAGTGTTGTGGGTAAATGTTCTCAGATCAAGAAAGTTTGCTCCCATTTCCTGTTTGCCACATTAAAAAAAAATCATAAATAGGTGTTGAGTTTTATCAAAGAATGATTATGTAGTTTTTATCCTTTACCTGATAAATGTGGCAAATTACATTAATAGATATCTTCTAAGTATGTGCCATTCCTACACCTTCAGTGAAATTTCATAGAAATGGGACTCTAGTGGTAGAATTTCTGAATCCTTTCTTTCACTCACTTGATTCATTCAGACTATGGTAGTCAAGAGACCGGTGTCTGTAGCCAGATTGCCTGGGTTCAAATCCCAGTTCCACATCTTGTTTTATAGGCAGGTTATTTAATCTCTCTGTTTGGTCGTTTCTTTCTCTGGGAAATAGGGTATTAATAGTACCTACCTCAAAGAGTTGGTATGAGAATTGAGATGAGCAGGTGCCTAACCACTTGCCTGGTGGCCCAGATAGTAAAGAATCTGCCTGCAGTGGAGGAGACCCTGGTTCGATCTCTGGGTTGGGAAGATCCTCTGGAGAAGGGAATGGCTGCCCACTCCGGTATTCTCACCTGGGGAATCCCATGGACAGAGATCCTGGTGGGCTACAATCTGTGGGGTTGCAGAGTCGGACACGACTGTGCGACTAATACTTTGGGCTTCCCTGGTACCTCAGTTGGTAAAGAATCTGCCTGCAGTGCAGGAGACCTGGATTCAATCCCTGGATCAGGAAGATCCCCTGGAGAGGGAAAGAAGGAAATGACAACCCACTCCAGTATTCTTGCCTGGAGAATCTCACGGACTGAGGATCCTGGTGGGCCCGTGGGCTCGAGAGAGTCGGACATAGCTTAGCAACTAAACCACCACCAAGTGCCTAACACAAACTCAGTTCTCAATAAATCTTTTTTTTATCATCAAGCATTTATACCAGGACCTGTGGTAGGTGCTGGGAACTCATGGTTAGGGTAACTACATGGCTCCATTAACCAGTACAGTCTCGGAAGTCCTATTTTGTACCTTTTATCCTGACATAATTATTAATAGTGTTCCTTTTCGCTCTCAGTAGCTTCCCATTTTGGATGATAAAGTTTTTGATCGCCGACTGATAGATGAAGAGGTCAGTGTAATGTGGAGGATCTGGATAGACTTTGTAGCTGAGGTTCCCTAATGTGAAGCAGAATTGGGGTTGGAGTCAAGATAGAGAACTTTCTGGCCCCCACAGGCATCTCACTCAGCCTTTTCCTTGTCTTTTTGTTTGCATTTTTTTCCAGCAAGAAATCTGCAGTCATCATTAGCTTTATTCCCCTGAATGTAAAAATGTCTTTTTTCCTATGGTTGCTTTCAAGATTTTTCTCTTTATTACTGATTTTTTAGTAACCTGCTTTTGATGTGCCTTGGTATAGTTTTCTTTATGTTTCTTGACTTTGCAGTTGAATTGCATAGGAAGGGGTCTATGAGTCCAAAGAAGAAAGGAAATTTAAAAAAATTTGAAAATAGTGAAAACACAGTATATGAAAATTTGTGGGTCACAGCTAAAGTACTATTTAGAGAGAAAACTATCATCGTGATATGTCTGAATTTTAAAAGAAAGTTTAAAATCAATCATCTAAATTTTCACTTTAAGAAAAAAACTGTAAACCTAAATTAATTAGAAGAAAAGACATTATGAGAACAAAACAATAAAATAAAAGGTAGAAAATAGTAAAAAAAACTAACAGAACCCAAGTCGGCTCTTTGAAAAGATTAATAAAACTGATAAACTCCTACTAAAAACAACCAAAGAGAGAAAAGACACATTACCCATATCAGGAGAAAGAGAAGATACTACTTCAGGTGAAATAATAATAAGGGAGTGTTAGTAACAGTCATTAAATCCAATAAGACAACATGGACAAAGTCTCTGGAAAACACAACTTTTTCAAAGCTGACTCAACAAGAAAAAGAAAAATGTTAAGTGCCTTTATACCTGTTAAAGAAATTGAATTCATAATCAAATACTTTCCTGCAAGGAAAGCTCCAAATCCACATAGTTTCACTGATGAACTCAATCCAGCATTCAAGGATGAAATAATACCATTCTTACACTCAGAAAGATGGAATAGTTTCTAACTCACTATAAAGTGAGCATAATCTTGATATCAAAACCTGATGAGAACATTATAAGAAAGGAAAATATCAGAATACCATGAATGTGGATGCAGATTTTTTCTTAAAAATATTTAGCAAATCAAGTCCAGCAGTGTATAGAAAGAATAATATACCATAACCAAGTAGAATTTATCTCAAAAATGCAACTTGGTTCAACATTTCAATATCGGTATATTTCACTATATTGGCAGACTATAGGAGAAAAAATGCATCAGTCGATTCAGTAAAAGCATTTGACAAAATTCAGCACTTATTTATAATAATGATTTCTTTTTAACATCTCAGTAAACTAGAAATCAAAGAAAGCTTTCTTATCCTGGGCATCTACAAAGAACCTGCTAGTATCATCTTACTTCCTGGTGAAAGACTGAGTATTTTCCTCTTAAGATTGGAATAAGGCAGGACTTCCCTAATGGTCCAGCTGTTGAGACTCTACGCTTCCGCTGCAGGGCGTGCATACCTTTGATCCTGGTCAGGGAACTAACATCCAGCATTCCACTCCATGTGGCACCTCCCAAAAAAGATTGGAATAAGGCAAGAGTGTTCTCTTTTACTTCTTTTATTCAGCATGGTCCTGAACATTGTAGCCAGTGAAATAAGAAAAGACATACATGTTGGAAATAGAAAGATATATAATGGTCTTTTTTTCCCCCCTGAAATGACTGTCTATGTAGAAAATGCTAAGAAATCTGCAAAAGACAAAAATACCTATTAGAATCAATAAATGATTTTAACAAAGTTGCAGGATACACGTTCAAGATGCAAAAGCCAATTGTATATTTGTATACTACTAGCAGCAAACAGTTAGAAAATGAACATGTCAAACACTGTTAATAACAGTTTCAAAACACATAAAACTTATCACATTAAGAGAATGACAAGACAAGCTACAGATTGGGAGTAAATATTTGCAAAGACATGTCAGATAGATGACTGTTATCCAAAATATATAAAGACCTCTTAAAATTTAACAATGAGAAAATGAGCAGCCTGACTAATAAATAAAGATCTTAACAGATGCCTCACCAGATATATAGATGGCAGATAAACATATGAAGCAGTGCTCAACGTTGTCTGTCATTAGGAAATTGCAAATTAAATCTACAAAATCCCATCATGACGCACCTGTATCAGAATAGTGAGAACCCAAGGGACTGACAACACCAAGTGTTGGCAAGGATGTAGAGCAACAGGAACTTGCACTCATTGCTGGTCACAGCGCAAGATGGCGCAGCCCCTTTGGAAGATAGTTTTTTTTACAAAACTAAACGTACTCTTACCATGCAGTTCGGCAGTCATCCTCCAAATGGGCTCAAAACTATGTCCACACAAAAACCTGCACATGGATGTTTTCAGCAGCATTATTAATAATTGCCAAAACTTAGACACAACCAAGAAGTCCTTCAGTAGGTGAGCAGGTAAATAAGCTGCAGTACGTGCACATGATGGAATTGTGCTGCTGCTGCTGCTGCTGCTAAGTCGCTCCAGTCGTGTCCGACTCTGTGCGACCCCATAGACGGCAGCCCAGCAGGCTCCCCCGTCCCCGGGATTCTCCAGGCAAGAACACTGGAGTGGGTTGCCATTTCCTTCTCCAGTGCATGCGAGTGAAAAGTGAAAGTGAAGTCGCTCAGTCGTTAGCGACCCCATGGACTACAGCCTACCAGGCTCCTCCAGCCATGGGATTTTCCAGGCAAGAGTACTGGAGTGGGGTGCCACTGCCTAGTCAGTGTTAAAAAGAAATGAACTATCAAGCCATGAGAAGACACGGAGGAAACTTAGATGCATATTGGACATTTAAAAAATTAAAGAATCTATTTTGAAAAGACTACATAGTGTATGATTCCAACTCTGGGATCTTGTAGTAAAGGCAAAACTATGGCGATAGTAAATTCCAGTGGTTGCTGGAATTAGTGGAAAGGGGATGAGTCGGCGGAGCACAGAGGTTTTTTAGGGCCGTGAAACTACTCTATATGATACTGTCATGGTGGACACACGTGATACATTTGTCCAAACCTATCAAATGCGCAATATCAAAAACAAACCATAGGGTGAACTATGGACTTTGGATGATAGTTCTTTGTCACTGTAGGTTCATCGATTGCAATTAATGTGCTGCTCTGGTCTGGGATTTTGATGCGGGAGACTGGGAATGTACTCGGTGAGGAAGTCCATGAGAATTCTCTGTACTTTCTGCTTCATTTTGCTTTGAACCTAAAACTTCTCTTTAAAAGTCTATTAAAAAAGAAAACTTATATAAAGCTACAGTTATCAAGATGGAGCGGCACAGACATAGGCTAGATATATAGATCAAAGGGATAGAATTGAGAGGCCGGGAATAAACCCATACATCTATCTTGAACTGGTTTTCTGCAAAGGCACCAAGACTATTCAAGAGGAAGGATCCCTCCGCTTGAGGGCAAGAGATGAACTTGTACCAAAAAGTTTCAAAAAGCTATATGAAGTGCTGAAATAGGGACTGAGAGAGTCCCTATTTAGAGTCCCAGGACTCTATTCACAGAGTCCTGTTGTGACCAGGGGTGCTATTGGAATTCACAGAGAGGAGGGATGACCTTAGGCTGAATGGTCAGGGGCTTCCCAGTTTAGATATTTCCTGATACTTTCATCAAAGAAGGAAAGGATGGGGATGTACATTTCAGACCACGAAGGATCAGAACTTTAAGAAAAGTCACACAATGCATCGCTATCATCCCTGTCTCTGTGAATCTTCCTGTGGTCCCACGTCTAACACAGGGCCTGGTGAACCCGTAGAACAGACAAGCCATGATCTCTGAATCCCCAGGGAGATGAGGTGACTTTGCCTCTTCAGACATGATTGAAGCGACTTAGCAGCAGCAAGGGGGATCTCTAGATCAGGGAACCCACCAGCCTCTTGTAGTAACGAATGTTCCCTTTGTTCCTGGGCTGGAAATGGTCACAAGCATTGGGGCCTCAGAGCTGGAGTCGCTGGGAACTCCACCCACTCGGAAGGGCGAGGAGCCGAACTCTTGGGTTACAGATGTGCCCCAGCTGGGTCTGGGGCCCACCCCTCTCCCTCCCCAGTGTTTATTGCTGCTCAGCCCTGCCCAGGGAGAGCTGCCGAATCAGCTTTCTCTGGCTGGGGCTGGCTCTTGGAGCCGAGCTGTCCTGTATCTCTCGCACTATCCACCCCTTAGATAAACAGCCTGGCGTCATCCACACGCTGCAGAGCTCTGATGTGGTTGCTCAGGGCTTCCTCAGCCAAACGCCTCTTGCTCTGAGAGGGACCCTGGCAACGGGCCCTGCTTTTCCTCCAGCCCAAGTCAGGCCCTTGCTGGAGTGACAGGAGAATCCACTTCCTGCCCAAAAAGGTGGCCGCAGCAGAATTCTCTGAGGGGCGGAGCTTCCTTCCTCATGGCCCACACACCCAGGCTTCCTCCCCAGGGAAGGTCTGGGCAGCTTCTTCATCAGACAGCCCCCCTCAACCTTCCTTTCATGTGACTTTTCTCTATCAGACTCTCGTCCTGCAAATTAGACACCCACCAGGGTTTACAACTCCGCTTCCCCAGTAGCTCAGCAGTAAAGATTCCTCCTGCAAAGCAGATGTGGGTTCAGTCTCTAGGTGGGAAGATTCCCTGGAGAAGGAAACGGCAACCCTCTCCAGTATTCTTGCCTGGGAAATCCCACAGGCAAAGGAGCCTAGAGGGCTAAGTCCAGGGGTCGCAAAAGAGTCGGGCATGACTTAGCGACTAAACAACAACAGGTTATCGAACCCACTTTGCAGCCTACCTGGCCCCAGGTGGGGGGACATTCACCTTGTGTATTACACGTGATGGCAGATGTTTATCCCCAGCCCTGATGTGCTGTGCACAAGCCACGCCACTGATTGGTGAGGTCTTGCAAGCCCCCCATGCTGAGTAAACTCAGCTGGCCGCCTGTATTTGGTTTACCCTGGAGTCTGAGCCAGAGGATTTGCTTTCTTTGAAAGGTGACCTGTAGGCAGAGAAAATGTCACCACCATCTGGTTAGCTTCCTGTGGCCAGTAAGCCCTGGAGAAGACCAGGAGGACAGATGCTGAGGCTGAGCAGTGGTGGTGGATCAGATGACAGGTGTAGCTGGGATCCGCACCTGAGGGCAGCAGGTCAGCTGGGTGCTTACAGCCCTGGGGAGGGCCCACTGACCCAGTACTTTAATTATATGGGCTTGTCTTGGCCTCAGAGGGACTCCGATTAAGACAGAGGTGGGGGAAGAGGAAAAGCTATAACGGAAGGAGGCGGTAGGAGAGAGGCCGGCTGCCTAGCATCCTCAAGAGGCCTGAGGAAAAACTCAAATCTGCGGGGCTATCAGATGACCCCTGCCTTCCAGGAGGCACATGAACCCGGGGGGAGAGGTCAGGCTGCTCTTGGCAAGGAAGGCACAGGGAATGGGACCATCACTCTGCCAAGACAGAGCTGGCCTCACCTCCTACAGGAAGTCTTCCCTGACCTCTCCCTTCAGGTCCCACAGGATGCTGGTCATACATCCTCACCATTCCCCGTCACTCCAGAACTTGCTTGTCTGTCTCTAGCACCAGGACAAAGCTTCACAGACCTCTGGGCAGAGCCCAGGAAACTGCAATTTTAATAGACGCCTCCCTCCGCCAGGGCGTCGGGTTTGAACAGACTTTAAGCTATGCTTTGAGAACCATCTTGCTCTAGAGCAGCCTGTCCATAGTATATGATGTAATATCAATATAATATCCAAATATAATATCAACCATATTTAAATTTAAATTCTTCTAGTAGCTATGTAAAATCATAAAACAGGTAAAATTATTTTAAGAGTATTTTTACTTAACCTTTCATATCCAGAATATTATCATTTCAACATACAATCAGTACAAACATTGTTAATGAGCTATTTCACTTGTTTTGTTTCGTACTAAGTCTTTGACACCTGGCACATATTTTACATGTACAGGGCATCTCAATTTGCCTGGGCCATATTTCAACAGCCACATGCGGGTGGTGACTGCAACATGAGACAGCTCTAGAGCTTTGTTGCTGAATGTGACCGTGGACCAGCAGTTTCGGCATCACCTGAGCTTGGTGGAAATGGAGGATCTCGGGTCCCTGCCTGGACCCACTGAATCAGCACCTGCTTTTTAACATGTTGGCAGAGGTGCTTTGTATGTGTGTTGAAGGCAGTGAAGCCCTGCTCCAGATGGAGACCATGAGCTCCTTGGTGTAGAGACTGTGATGTAACTCATTTCTAGCCCCTCACAGAGGGCTGGCATCTAGAAGGCATACGGCCAATGTTTTGAGAGGAAAGAAAGGACCACGTGAATCTTCCCCTGCCTACTTCTCTTGGCATCACCTTCCCTATGCATTGTTGGTGAGAATCTCAGAATCCTAGGTCTGAAAAAGAATTTAGCAGTCAGCGAACAAATGTAGATCAGAGCAGATAAGCAACTTAAAGTTTCTGTAGCCTAACTCCTGCGAGCCCCGGAGAGACAGGGCAATTTGGGCAAGTCTCTTGGCTTGCCAGGCACAGCAAGCCTCCCTCTTTCAGGAGAAAAGTGATCTGATGAGGGCAAATTACCCTACAGCGGGCCCTGAGCTGGGCCTGCCTTTCTCCCCATCCTCTCTGTGCCGTTTCTCAGAAATCCTATGAAGCTGCTGCTCAGAGGCCCCAGGCCTGGCCTATAGCACGTTAGTTATATCCATCTATTTATCCTCAGTCTTCTTCCAGAAGAGATTTAAGGCACCTATAGATTTGCATAGATTTCAATGAGATGAAACAAAGGATAGAAAAAGTATCAAAGTGTACATAGGTACATGGAAAGAGTGTTCACTCTGGTGTTACATGTAAGTAGTGAATATCCAACAGTAATTGTTCGATCACTCAGTTGTGTCCGACTCTTTGCGACCCCATGGAGTACAGCACGCCAGGCTTCCCTGTCATTCACTATCTCCTGAAATTTGCTCAAGTTTCCATTGAGTCAGTGACGCTATCTAACCATCTCATCCAACAGTAGAGTGTAGGTAAATCAGCCATGGCCCATTCAAACATTGAAATTCTATGTCACAATTAAGAATGCTAGTATGGAAATAATCAGTGATATGAGACAATGCCATTACATAGTATAATGCATTGATGAGCTTATTTTATCTACATGCACATCATCTGGAAAGGATATATATCCCAAATATTAATGTTGCTTTTTCAGGGGGAAGGATAGTGAGTGATTCTTGCTCTCTTTTTTCATCTACTGCTTCTGTCAGTTCAGTTCAGTTCAGTCGCTCAGTCATGTCTGACTCTTTGTGACCCCATGGACTGCAGCACGCCAGGCTTCCTATCCATCACCAGCTCCTGGAGCTTATTCAAACTCATGTCCATCGAGTTGGTGATGCCATCCAACCATCTCATCCTCTGTCGTCCCCTTCTCCTCCTGCCTTCAATCTTTCCCAGCATCAGGGGCTTTGCAAATGAGTCAGTCCAATTATTGCTTCTGTAATTACTTGTGTAATACAGGAAAAAAAAATACAAAATAGAATATGGCTGAGGGAATGGGGAGAGAAAAAAATGAGAGTTCTACTCCATGTAGAATTTATTTGAAAATCTATTAATTTAAAAAATCCTAAGTACAAGTTTATAGTGTTAGGTCTGTTGTCTGTATTTGCACGGAGCAGGCAATTATTAAATGTTAGAGAGGTGGACTTCCAACACTGGGGTTTGAAAAACCATGAGCCAGCTTTTGTTAAATTTTAGTCTGTGTTCAGGGAAGTGAAAGTTAATAACGGTGCAGTAGTTGTGTTGTTTTGAATGGAATCCAACAACGACCCACCCTTCATGTGTGGGCTCTAAATAGCCTGTGTATGTTGGATTATGGCTATGCAAGAGAGGATCCTAAAGTCACGCGTTAGAACTGGGCAGGCAGGTGGCTAGATGGGAATATGCACACACGGGCATGTGTGCACACACATACATGCATGCACACATACCACGCGCACGTCAAATCTAGCGTAGGACCACATTTCACCACCTCCAGGGCAGCAGTTTGGTCCAAGTTGACTCCTAAGTGATCTCCTGTTTCCCCAGTGTGGCCCCTTCACTTCCCTGTAGCTCCAGCCATCCTCTGCAGGATCCACCTCTGCCTGGATCCCATTACCTATACCTCCAGCCCTGCTCACTGCTCTCTAGCCTCCACGCCACTGGCTCTTCCCCTGCCTAGACCATTGTCCCCCTCCACTGTGGCTCGCTTCCTCTCCATCAGGTCTCTGCCAAATTGCCATCTAATTTGTGAGGCTTCCCTTACCACGCTATATAAAATCAGTTTCTTCCTCTTCTGCCCCACCACCTTATCCTGCTTCATTTTTCTTTATAGCACGTATCCCCACAACATAGCACACATTTGGTTACTGTGTGTTCTCACCAACTAGAATATAAACTCCCTGAGGGCAGGAACTTCATCTCTTTTCTTTACTGCTGATTTTTCTAAGTGCCCAGTGCTCTAAGGAGACGCTCAATAAATATTAATTAATATTAGAAAGAAGGGATGAACTTTCAGTCATCATGTGAGGGATCTTCCTCATTTTACCGATGAGGCAAAAGCCTGCAGCCTGGCCCAGGGTCACGCAGCTGGGGCAGTGGATTGGGTCCGGCTCTCCACTCCGCTCCACCTCCGGCCCTCCCTCGTCTTAGAAGGGAGGCTAACCACACACATACATGCGCGCGCGCACACTCACACACACACACACACACAGGGGCCGTGGCTTCATCCATCCCGTCTCCTGTGTGTTTTTCCAGTTTATACAGAATTTCAGCCCAGCATAGCGGAAGAAAAAACAGCTGTTCTTCCAGAACCCTGGAAGCTCTTCCAATGGGTCTGTCCCTGGGAAAACAGCAGCGACCTCAGGGGGGGAAGGTAGGAGATGGAGGAGGGGGCAAGGGGCTAGACTTGGTTTTGCAATTAAAATAACATCTGGGTCTGTTTCTGTAGAGTGGTTCTGGAAGGTGGGTGGTCTGTCTGATGTATCAGGTGGGGCCTTCCGCATCCTGGCCCAGGGTTGAGGGGGATGGGTTGGATGACGTGTGACTAAAGAGCTCACCCAGCTTATGACGTGTGAAAAAAACTGGGTCCACAGAAGCCTCTGGAAATCCCACCTGTAGCCTGGCCTGAAATCTTGCTGGCCCCTACCCTGGCCTTGCTCTGGGGCGTCTCCAGACACCTCCCCTTGCACCCCCAGGCTTCCTTGAGACGGTTCAGGCACCCCCTTTGATGCACAGAGAGCTCTGCCTGCGCGCACTCATGCCCCATGTGGTTTGTTAATCATCTGTGAAATGAGGGATTTGAGGTGTCGCTCATCCGTGTGAGGGCGGTGGGGCCCGGGAGCAGTGGAGCGGAGTCAGGGAAGCGGAGTAGTTCCAGTCTTCTGAATCCTGTCCCTCTGTCTGGCTTCTCAGATGCAGCTTTTGGATAAGTTTCCCATCGAAGGTGGCCAGAAGGACCCCAAGCAGAGAATCATCCCCTTCCTCCCAGGTAAGCTTGGGATGGTCCCTGATGATGGGATGGGGGTACCCTGGAGAGGGGGATTCTCCAGGCCAAGAGAAGGTTGGCAGTTCCACCAGAATTCTGGCTCAGGGTGGGCCTAGCAGCCTGCATGTTAACAACCCCCAGGGGATTGAAGTCCCTGATTTTGAAGGCCATTGTCTTCACAGGGGCCTCTCCTACCTCTGCTGGCCCCGGACTGTGTAACCTACGAGGAGCTTCTCAGCTCTGGGACTTTGGTGTCCTTTTTACAAAAAGCATAGAGAGCTCAAGTTCTCCCATGAAAGGATGAAAAACTGCAGACTGAACTCTCCACTGGCTCCCACTGTAATCACAGATCACCTTAAATTGAGCACACTTTCCCTCCCGCCCTGTTCAAGTCCTCCTGGCACGGTTATCCCGCGAGGCCCTGCCAGCTTACATAACTCAGCCTGTGAGCTGACAGAGAGAGGATTTGAACCCAGGTTTGTCTGGTCGTAAAGGCCGTTAACCATCACACCGTTTTGGAGCATGTTCAAGGCAATTGATTATGTTATATAATCGAGGGGGACTCTTCTCAGGTGTGTCCTAACTTGCTATTATTGTGATGTCTTCAGTTGATGTAGGGAATATATAGCTTACAAAGTGCTTTTAAATTTGGGATCATATACAAATCTCCAAACTGAGACATGCATTGTAATTTCTGCTTGAAGGATGAAGGTGCTGGGGTTCAGAGATGCTAAGTCACTGGCCATAAAAGTAGCAGAGCTGAGGTGTGAACTTGGTCTCCTGCCCCAAACTGGGCTCTTTGCCCCGAACTGCGTGGGTGGCACTGCCTGCTGGCTCTCCGATGCCCTGTCTTTCCCCAGGCTGGTGGGCTGGGCTGGTTCCTGGGGAGCTGCCCTCCAGTGGTCTTCACCCTCCATGCCCTCCCTGGGCCAGCCTCCAGGATGACAGGGATCAGTGGGACCATTGCAAGTAGCAGGTCTGCGTCTCATTAATCCCTGGCACGTGGCCCGCCCATGGTTAGCACCTGCTTGTTGACTTGAAAACCTACTGAGGGGCAGTTTCCCCAGAGAGTGGTTCTTCTCTTAAGAAGTGTACCCCCATCCTCAAAATCAGTGAAAGACAAAAGCAGGCATTACTGCCTGCCCTCCCCATCTAATGCTAAAGCTGTAGAGAATTGATTTACCTACAAAAGAAGAACTTCTAAATCCTACAGAGCAGACAAGATGAGAACAAGTCAGTGAGGGTGTCAGGAATCTCAGCCCTGGGCCCCTTCCATGAAGGCAGAAGACTGCCTCCATTCCCCAGCCCAGGAGTTAACGAGGGGGACTTTTCCACCCTGCCTGGATTTCTGCTGAGCCTCAAGGGAATTGGAACACCCAATACCCAGGTTTGTAGTGACCTTAGATGTTGCTCCAGTACAGTCAGATTCTCCACCCACCAAGGACCTGGGAGCCCAGCTAGGATGCTGTGGACACACGTGTCCAAGATCCTAGGAAGCCAGTGCCGGGCCCTGTTGCTGAGTAGACCCGGCTTCAGGGTATAAAGGCTACCTGTTTATCAAGAAGAACCAGTTTCTCCCCAACTGGTGACCAGTGATCCAAGGAGAAAGCGCTTCACTGTTATTTACTCACTGGGTGTTTATGAGGGGCTCAGCCAATACGTGCCCAGGAATAAGTGCCCAGGGCCAGGGACTGGGGTGGCTGGGTAAATCCAGGGAGATCTAGATTTGTTTCCTTCATCTAAAGGAACCCTCAAGCTAAGAGAGAGGGAAGGTCTACTCCTTAATCATAGATGCACTTAAGGCAGAAAGTGACCCTGTGAAATTCCTTTTTTTTTTCGGCCATGCCACTTGGCTTGCGGGTTCTTAGTTCCCTGACCAGGGATCAAACCCAGGCCCTGGCAGTGAAAGTGCCAAGTCCTAACCACTGGACTGCCAGGGAATTCCCTGAAATTCCAATTTTGATGGAGAAGGAGCTCATTGTGAGCCCAAGGCATCAAAAGCCTTCTGCTGCAGGATAGAGACCTCTTTGAACTTCAGGTTCCTCTTCTAGGACTGGGGTGAAGATCAAGAGAATTCATGTGAAATACTTTGCACAGTGCCTGTCCCATAGTAAATGCTCAATAAATGGCAGCTATTAATTTAAAAGACTGCCCCTCCCTCCTACCCCCACCCCCACCCAAAATATCCAACTCCTCGGAGAAGGCACTGAACTCGGCGAGCCCCCAAGAGAGGATATTGTGCATTGTATGTGTTATTGTCTAGAGGAATGAGGTTGACTGGCCCCTCATGCCTACCCCATCCCTCCATCCTGAAGGAAGTTTCCTTTTCTTGTGCGTTTCTGCATTTCTCCCCTTCCTTCAGCGGAGCTCTCTCTCCAGATCTTCCCTTTTGCTCACTTGCTCTCCAGAACTTCAGAATGGACATTTGGAATCCCACCCTCAGATTCCCAGGCCCTGTTACTGGCTTTTCCCTCACTCACTAGGAGCTACCTTAACCCTTTCATACTTGACTCAGTTCTTAGCTTGAAGAGGAAGGAAAAAGATTGAAGGGAAAAAAAAAAAAAAAAAAAACCAACAGAAGCAGAACCAAGCAAGTAAGGGTTAGAGTGAGCCTGGGGGTTCCCAAGCCACCCCACAACCCTGAATCGAAGGAGCTCCCCCAGGAAATGAGGGTTTCAGAGAAGGGCAGTGATGAGTGTTGCCTGCCTTAGGTCAGGTTCTGGAAAGCAGAGCCTGAGATGAGGGTTCTTAGGTAAGATGACTTCGGAGGACTGTCCTCAGGTAAACATCCCGGGTCAGTGAGGGGAGCAGCCCAGGACAGGGGAAGACAAGGGGCCGAGGTACAGGGTCAGCTAAGTCTGGCCTCAGCCTGATCCCATGAGGAGCTCTGGAGGGTGGACAGCACCACAGAGTTGTCCCATCGTAGGGGACAATATTTATACTCCCCATAATAGTATATCAGTCTCTATGATCATGAGCTGCCCCCTCTCCCAGCAGTGTGAAATGTGGACAGGTGCTCTTGAGGGCAGAGGGCGTGTCCCTACAGAAGGGGAGCTGTGAGCCCTCAGCAGCCAACACCCACAGAGCGCTGGGTGGGAGCATCAGCTGGTAAGGGCCCCCGGACAGGATGCCTACAGGTAGACTGTATTACCTGACACCAGCTGGAGACCCTGTTCCCACCTCCCTGCCTCTGGAGAGGGCGTCTGCAGTCACTTGCTGATTCCCTAGGGTTGAGCCCTGGCGGCGGTGACTCAGCAGAACCTCGGTGCTCAAAGACGCTGAGGTAATCCAGCAGCGGGTGCTCCAGCAGGCAGCCTGGGAGGGCAGCAGCCAGGTTCAGGAACAGCTCCGCCAGCACTTTGCCTTGCCTGGAATTTCAGAACAAGGGGAATCCAAGGGCAGGAAGCAGGGCGCCCCTGTGGTCTCCAGAGGCGCCTTGATTTTAGCTTTAGAGGTGACCGGGACGTGACGTGCGTCTCTGCTGCCTAGGCGGGGCTTCTGGGGGTGTCTTTGGAGCATTAGGCCAGCTGCTGTGCTCTGACTGCAGGCTCCTGTCTGGAGGCTCATAGACCTTTGGTGGTTTAGTCACTAAGTCGTGTCCGACTCTTGTGACCCCATGGATCATAGCCCGCCAGGCTCCTCTGTCCATGGGATTCTCCAGGCAAGAACACTGGAGTGGGCTGCCATGCCCTCCTCCAGGGGATCTTCGAGATGCAGGGACTGAACCCACGTCTCTTATGTCTGTTGCTTTGGCAGGCGGGTTCTTTACCACTAGCACCACCTGGGAAGCCCTGTAAAACTCCTAGGCAATCTATATTCCTCCCCTCCAATTCCACGACCAAACCACAAGATGGGTGGCATTAGTTCCAATTCAAGGACAGGTCACATCACTTTCCGTCATCACATAGCCACTGAGCTGTGTACCCACTGCCCGGCTTCCCCAGTAGTAATATCTTATGTAACAACAGTACATTATCAAACCCAGGAAATTGATGACTCAGTTATCTACAATTACAGACTCCAGAAATTGACTTTTAGTATAATGAGGTAGAGAGGGCTAGTAAGTAAGCATGCCATCTGATCCTTAGGAAGGAGACAGCGGTTTGACAATTATCCCTGAGAAGTTCCACTCCCAATCCTGACCTATTGGCATTCGTGCCTCTAATAGAAAAGTAGGAGTGAACCTTGTTTTATCTTAATGCTTATTCCTAAAAACTTCTGTGTAAATTTTTCTCTTTGGGACAAATCACATCATCTTTTAGGTATCCCAAATGCTATTTTTGTAAAAGAGACATGTAATAAACCCTTTTGCAAAGTAGAGCATACTTTTTATTAAAGTAATTCTTTTCTTGGTTTGTGTATATTTTTATAATTTGGGACTTCTGAGTTTGCTGGAAGCAGGAAACAGACCCGAGTTTCAGGAAACAGACCTGAAACTCAGAGATTGGTCAACAGTGTTGACCTCAGTATGAGCAGCACTAGTCCACCAGATTTGAGATTTTAGAGTAAGATATGGGATTTTACCGTATTTTCAAGCCAATTACATTAGCTTACCCCAGACTGCTGGATGCCAGCAGAAAACACGAGGCTTCTGGGTCTGAGACAAAAGGCTTCATGATGGCATTGCAAGCAGCATGAGCAACAGCGCGTTGGCATCAGCTCCCGTTGCCTCCAAGTCCCACAGGGCATGGCCCCATGGGCCCAGAACAATGCCTGCACATGCAATGTATTACATTATAGGAGAGGAACCAGATCTTAGGGAGCCCACATCTTTTATAATGGGCAGTAAGCAAACCTGCTCCTTTCGCTCTGGAGAGAGACTGTCCCAGTCTCCCAAGGCTCTACGCAAACCTGCTTATTGCTCCAGAGCAAGATACTGCCTCTGTCTTTTAAAACTGTTTGCTCTACAAGCACCTTTGAAAAGATAATCCAGAACAAAAGGCGGTCAGTGCTTTGTTGACAAGACACAGAAATGCAAGAGAACCAAAGAGAATTGTCTCACAAGTGCATCTCTCTGAGGTCTCCTGCTTTGGGGAGGCGTGGACAGAAGTGAAGTTCTTTAGGACAATGGGCCAAGCACGATGGAGTCAGCAGCCTCTCAGGGCAGCCTACTGTTTACATGGAACTCTCTGCCTTGTTTTAAAAGACTATTGTGGAAAATCCATCTCCTGTTGCCCATTCTGGGATTGGAATAGATTTCCTGTATATCTTGAGTTTGCCAGCCCAAGGAGGCTCTCGGGGAGGAAATGGTCATTACAGAGTGAAATAGAATGTGTGGCTGCTGATGTAAAAAGCAAACCACTGCAACCAGGGACCAAGGGGCTTCAGAAGCCAGGCAGCAGAGCAGAAAGAGGTCAACTCGCTTGGCAAAAGCTGTGCGAGGCCTCCTCCCACTCGCAAGCTATCTGTGTCTCTGTACGGCTGGTGCTGGCCTCTGAACTTCCAGAAAGCCCCTTCACCTTCATATCAGAGTCAGTCCCACCCACCAGTATGCATACTCCCGGGTTGGCGAGGCGTGGAGAAGCTAGATAGCTTCGGAAGAAAAGTGAGCCTATCACCTTAATCAGAGAGGTGCTGCCAGGCTGCCCATAGCCTCATGACCTCATGAGCTTAGAGGGGTGTATTTTTAGAAAGCAAGCATGCTTCGTCCTTTGGTACCCGCTCACCAGTTTACATGTTGGCCCCTTAGTGAAGAGGCAGTCTGGGGCCCCAATGCAGGGTAGGTGCTGGGTGAATTGCAAGCACGGGCTCTGAGTCCTTCCTCTCCCTGCCCCCCAAGAGCCCTGTGCAGGAGATCCGGTATTTGTTCCAGCTCAGAAGGAAGCAAGGGGGAGGGATATGTTTAGTTAGAGCTGGTCCGTGGCGTGGGGAAGAGTCAGCTCTCTTCCTGGGCTGTCGGTGGTTCTGATCCCCACCAGGCCTGAGAAAACCCTCCCCAAAGGGCCTGGAGGGCTGCGAGGGAATCAGCGGCTCAGAGATGTTGGCGGGTGCTACAGCCCCCAGGGGAGATGGCCTGAGAGGTTTCTGAGCCCCACCAATGACCTGAGATGGCAGGGAAAGGCAAAGGTTCTATGTGATGCAGAAGGGAAAATAGGGTCTGCTGGTAATGCCAGGGTTTCCAAAAGATCAACAAGATTATAGGCCTGAACAGCACCGTGTGCTGTTTTAAAAGCAACTTTCCTCTACTTCCTCTTGAAGTGCTGGGTCTTCTCTTGCTGTAATTACTGCCCCCACCCCTCAAAATCATCCTGTCCCTCTGTAATCGGCGGCGGGTGGTTCCGGGGCCTGTTCTCGGCATCTGAATGCTATGTGAAAGAGTGTTCCATGTTTGTTTCTGCCGCAGGTATTAGTTGAGCACCTGCTAGGTTCCAGGCCCAGCTGTAGGCACTGGTGACGTAGCCAAGAGCAAGGTAGACTGGGCCGCTGTTCTCAGGAAGCTCTCCTTCCAGAGGGGGTGTCCGGAAGGAAGCCAGTGAGCAGTTTCCAATGGTGATAAGAGCAGCTGGGTCATGCCACTGGGGCTCCATGTGTGTGCGCATGCTGGGTCGCTTTAGTCACGTCCTACTCTTTGTGACTCTAAACTCCAGGCTCCTCTGACAATGGGATTCTCCAGGCAAGAATACTGAAGTGGGTTGCCATGCTCTCCTCCGGGGGATCTTCCCGACCCAGGGATCAAACCCTTGCCTCCTGTGTCTCCTGCATTGCAGGGATTCTTTACCACTGAGCCACAGGGGAAGCCCCGCACCTGAGCTTGCGTGATCCAAAAAGGCCGCTTTACAGAGGTGACACCTGAACTGAGCCAGATGTGGGCAGATCAGGGCCCGGGGTGCCAGGCTGAGGGGCCAGCAGGCCAAGTGTGACGGAGTGTGGATGTTTAAGAACAGCAGGAAGTGTGTAAAGCAGGTGGAAAGTGTGGGAGCGGAGTGGCCACAATGAACCAGGTAGACAGGAGTTGTGGAACCAAGGATTCCCCAGCGTGTCTCCCGTGGCAGAGCTGCCCAGGAACGAGAGGGCTCCACACGTGTGTGTAAGCATGTAAGGTCTGCCATGCGGCCCAGTCACCGGCCTCCCAGGTCGGTTTCCTCATCTGTCAAATGGGTTAATCACGGTTTGGGACAGCGGTGCAAGCATGCAGTACCTAGAACTCATGGTGTGAACTGCCGAGGGAGAGGCTCCGGGGCTCCCAGCCTGCCTCTCCTTCGGGCCGCTCGGCTGCAGGACACGTGGGTTTCCTGTGCACCACCCTCTGCCCACCCGCCCTTTCTGTGCTGAGTCAGTGCCACAGAGCAGCCCCAGCTGCACTTCCTGCTGCTCCCACCCTCCCTGCGGTCACTTGCGAAGCTGCAGAGAGCGCCTTTCTGAAGAGGTGAAGATCCAGATGGTTGATCTGGGCAGAAAGGTGGGAGGAGACTGAGAGTCTCTGGACCTGATGCCCTGATAACAGAGCAGGGTCGCGAGCTGTGCGGCAGCCAGGTCTCCTGGAGGTAATGAGCTTTGGGGAAGGCAGTCACTCAAGGGCCCCTTTTACTTTTAAATGTCAGTGTGGATCCCCCATGCCATTCCCTCATTTCCAGACCAAGGCAAGAGTCAGGTCACTTTGTCACCATGTGCCATGTATCTTCTTGTCCAAAGATAATTCTAGAAGAGAATCAGCCTCTTGAACGTCCACCCCAAACCCTCAGCCCCCAGTGGAGTGTATCCTGGGGTATCTTCCACAAGAAGCCTCTGGTCTAAGCAGACATACATTCTTTACATGGTCTCAGTCAGCTTGCCTAATAAAATGTGCAGGAAAATGTGCCCTGGGCAGGGAGCCAGAGTTCTGGATTCTAGTGTAACTCTTGCTCATCACTGTGGCACATTGCACACAGAAAACTAGAAGTTCGGCAGAGCAACTGCGGTCATCTTGCACGCTGGCAAAGTCGCCAGAGGCCAGTGACTTCCAGTCTCCGTGACATGCCTGATCTCCCCACCTCCTCCCCTCTAGAAATAAATGGTTTGCTTACCCCATGCCCAAACATCCTTTTTCGAGGGTTACATCCTCTCACTCCTGCTTAGAGGGCACTCAGATGTGCCCTGGGAGTGACACTATCAGTAAATTCATACTCGTGTAAATGCCGGGTCAGTTACCTGAGCTCAGATGTGCTACAGGTGAGACAGCAAGAGGGCCGCTGAGGCTGGAGAAGAAAGCAGGTGCTGGGCCCCTGGGTGGGCACCATGAAAAGCCTGGTCAGTGAGTTTTCCGCATGGCTGCCACACCCAGCCAGGCTGTGCCATGGTCCTGGGCCAGACTGAGGAGTGAGGATTTGTCCTCAGTGTGGTGAGAGGTCTCTGAAGTTTTTAGGCTGAGGACCCATGATCTGATTTCTGTTTTGAAAGGATTCTCAGCTGAGCATCTGGGATAGACTGGAAGGGAAAGGGAGTGAGCGTGGGGTAGGGAGACCCATGGAGACTAGATGGGGCCAGCAAGACAGGAGGCTGGCCTGGCCCAGGCTGGACAATGGTGTGGAGGGGAGAAGGCCTGAGGTGTATTTCAGAGCAACAGCCAGGAGGCCTCGCTGATGGGCTAGAGCTGGGGGTGAGGGAGGGATTGAGAACGGCTGATGACACGCAGGTGGTATTGGGGGCAGCCCAGCCCGAGATGCAGATCCAGTTTTCCCAGGACCTTTCCCCCACCTCGGGCCTTGGACTTCACCCTGGGGTGAAAGGAAGCTTCCCCCACTCTCTGAGCTAGCTGAAGCCTCTGGCGTGTATGAAAGATGCTTTGTGCTGGGGAGTCCCACCACCAGCCTCCCTCCCCAGGAGCCTCCGGGCATTAGGCGCTCTGGCTTCTGGGCCCAAGGGTTAGGAGGGGTGGTGGGGTAGTGGTGGTGCAGGAAGAACACTGAGGTCCATTGAGAGGGAGCTCAGGGCCCCCCTTCATAGGAGGTAAGGGGTGCTGATGGCAGATCTCCATGGTGTCCCTGGGCTGACCCCTCCACTGCTTGCTCAAGGTCACCCCAACTGGACCCAGCCCAAGGACAGAGCCCTGAGCCAGAGCTCTTCCCTGGCGAGAACTGAGCTAGCTCTTGGAGACGCCCCAGGCCCGTAGGAACTGATGCCCCATTCATCCAGGGGCCGCCTGGCTCCGAGCTGTGGGCCCTGAGAGCACCCCTCCCCCTTCACCTCCACGGCTGCAAGGACTGGTGTCCACCGTGGAGGCCCCAGGATGCCAGGCAGCCCGGCCTCCAGACCACAGTGGGCCTGAGGGACTGGCATGGCCTGAAGGTGAAGTCTGTTCACTTGAATGCACCTTCAGAAAGCTTAGGAGGAAGCAAGGGCACTGCAAGGCGCGGGCACGGGGCTGGCAGCAGTAGCCTGTCTCTACCCTTCAGGGGAAGGGAGGGAGGGAGAAGGGCCACGCTTCTATTTCTCCCCAGGCTGGAGCCCAGGGGCTGGATTTCCCCTTAATGAGGACGAACGGGGCAGATCTCAGGGAGAATTTCCAAAGCTGCATTGCTGAAGGATATACCGTGTGACTCCTCAGCTCTGCCAGCCCCAGAGTGTGGTGGTTCCAAACACCAGCTTTGGGCTCAAACACCTCTGGGTTCACACCTGGGTGCTTGTTGTCCAAAACTGTGCTTTTTCCATGACTGAGGCTGGTACGTGTTGCATGGCGGTCAGCACTGGAGGCCTCACTTCAACCTCTCCACAGCCTAGCCTGTGACCCAGGGCTAGCCTTACTCTGCATCTCTGCACTGCTGGTGACTTTCATCTGTTAAATTCCCCCAGGGCTGTTGAAAGTATCAGATGAAATGTTATCCATGAAGCACACAGCCAGCACTCAATACTTGCTGGTGACTTGGTGAGTCCTAGTTCAGGGCTCGAACGAAAGACTGAACTGTCTCTCTCAGCTCTTTTCCGAGAGTGAGGTCTTGCAGGCGGTCTTGTGCATTTCAAGGTTTGCTGTTCAAAATGTAGCTGGCAGATCAGCAGCAAAGCTTCATCGGAGAGCTCGTTAGATATGCAGAGTCTTGGCCCCATGCCAGACTCTGGGAAGTTACAGTCTGCATTCTAATAAGATGTACAGGGTATTTATATGTGTAGGAAAGCTGGAGAAGAAGCACTGTTTTAAGGTCCAGTGGAGCCCTTTGGTAGACTGGCTGACTGTCTTCAGCACTTCCTGGGTGATTGGTTACATTCAGGCCATTCACCTAATATAAACCACTGGCCCTGTGTTGGTAAGTCAATTTCTGACCTAAATTAGAGGTGCGTGGAAGACGAGGCATCACACCTGTGAGGGCTGGTTCATCGATCTCACATCACTATACGTACCTGAATTGCCTTCCTGTTTCTGGGTCCCTGTGGGATGGGGGTGTATGTCACGGCACAGCCCTCTTCCCACACCCTCATCACCAGCCTAACCAGAAGGGTGCTCAAACCCCAGCCACACTTCGTCGTCAGTAAGTCGGAACACTCTCCCCTCCCTTCCAAGATGGGGTGAAGTTTGGGGCCAAGGTGATTGCTAAGGTTTTTGTTTCAAAAGTCTCTCTGGAGATGGGTGATGGGAGAGACGAGCCTAGGAACCGTTCACTGGTGGTTTTGATGATAACATGGTATCTAAAGTCTACATGGACAGTTGTGTTGTACTGTTAGGAGGGGAAAAGCCTTGGGTCTCTTTTAGGGAGTCTCCAGCAAAAAGGTAAAGACAAAAAAAAAATAATAAAATACAATAAACGGAGATTCTAAAGGAGTACCTTTTGCTCTTCTTTATGAACCAGTTACTGCAGATCTAAATTTCAAAACAAGCCAGGAGAGCTGAGACAAGGAGTGACTGGTAATTTGGGGCCTTCTCTGATTGGCAAGTTTTTTTACTCTCAGCTTCTTGTTTCTGATCTGAAAGATGAATTTGCAGCTTTAATAGTTGGTAATTGATGAAGATGGCTTAAGTAAGATCTCTGTAGTTGGCAGAGCTCTTCTCTTTAAACAGTAAGGCTTGTTGCAGAAGGAGTTCACGTGTGAGCCCAGTAGCCCAGGGATACTAATTGGCTACAAGAGAAAACAACTTTCTGAGGAACTATGTGTAGGCTTAGAATTTTTAACAAAATTAACAGTTGTAACTGAGAGATTTCTATTTAAGGATTATAGCTACTCTTTATTAAGTACATGCTTTTGTCAGACTTTGTGCAAAGGGTTCCATGTGCTTATATACATCTCTTTCAATGACAACAACCACACTTTGCAGATGAAGACTCACTGGCTAGAAGAGGTATGCCACTCACACCAGAGTGTTTGCATTTCTTTAGATTTTGTTTCAAGTTTCATTTGTGGGTTTTAAAAATTGTATCAGTTAGAGGTTGATCAGTGTTGTCCTTTTGATATAGTGTTCTGACAGTAAAGGTCTTCTCAGGTAACACTTTCTCCCTTTCCACTTAACCTACCCAACGTCAACAAGCCACCTAGTGTTAGAGGCTGGAATTGCATGCATAGTACCCCAAAGGAATGACTTCCGCCAGCTGGCTCTGTAAACATAAATTTATAAAGTAACTATGTGGTGACAGTCGTCACTAGTTATCTAGTTCAACAGGGGACCAAAAATAAGAATGAAACCCCAGCTTACCTTTACTTTTCTATGTAACCCTGAAACCAAGAAGTTTTCATTTGGAGCACCAAATAGAACCTTAGGAAATGTCACTTGGTTTGACTTATTCATTCATAAAACTGGGTAAGAGAGAAGTTCTGAGCCTGCTTTGCTGTCCACAGTTTCTTTTGCTGTGCCCGATGGCTCTTCCAACATTGAGATGGTTTCCTGTGTATGGTAATGGGTGTCCATTTATTCAGAAAAGAATCAGACCTGGCTTTAGTCCCAGCAGTGTGTGACTTAGGGCAAGTCAGAAAATACCTCTGAACTTCAGTTCCTTCTTCCTTGATCGTGGGGATTTTGAAAACTGAAGTTTTTGAAGAACAGAAACCACGTCTTATTCATTCAGATCCCCCTCCCCCTTCACCTGCCATGAGGACAGGTCGTAGCCCCTCTGTAAGCCTGAATTTCTCCACCTGTGAAATTACTGGACTTGATACTGTCTAGGTTTTCTCACACACAGTCTCAACATTTTGTCATCTAATAGCCATTAAGACCAAAAGAACAAGCACCTAATGGTGAAATATCATGCAAAGGGAAAACATTTTAGAGGAACAGAGAGGTCTTCTAGGCCCACCTCAAATCCTACTGTGTTGGCAGAATGCGGCTGTCTCTGTATAAGGCCAGCTTTGTGTCCTCCCCCCAACCCCCATTTCCTCTGGAAAGTGTAGAAAGCCCCCTTGTCTTGAATGCTTCCCCATGAAGAGCTCCTGCTGAAAGGCTGCACACACAGCCAAGGCTTTGACCTTCACCTTTGCCCTGACACAACTGGTAAAAGAGTTCTTATCCTCTCCTTTCTGGGGGTGGGGGAGTGGAATCTAGCTAGGGTGAGCAGAAAGTCAATGAAACTATAAATAGAAACATGGCCTATAAATAACACTGCCCCCAAATATCTGGAGGCACGAACACTGCCCAGCAGTAGACAGTCACAAATCACGATGGCCTGGGAAGTGAGCAAGCCCTGTTCGTCTGCTTGATGTCTCTTGGGATACTTCAGACTTGTTGCTGGGGCCTCGTTTCTCTTTCTGAGTTCTAGAAATGCCCTCGTTGTTTGCTGCCCTGGTACCCATCTTCTGCTAAATCTTATTTGTGACCAGACACATTCAATGAAGCAAAGTAAGTGCCTGGAGTCAGACCTGGCCTTAGCTCCAGGACTGTGTGACTTGGGGAAAGTCAAAAGATACCTCTGAGCTTCAGTTTCTTCAGATCTTCCCTGGGTTGGGAAGATCCCCTGGAGAAGGGAATGGCTGTCCACTCCAGGATTCTGGCCTAGAGAATTCCATGGACTGGATAGAATTATGTATAGAATGTCTGTAGAATGTATAGAACTGTATAGAATGTTGCAAAGAATTGGACTCCGCTGAGCGACTTTCACTTTTGCTTTGTGAGTGCTTTTGACATAAATAAAAAGAAACAAAGCCTACACGTCTCAAAAAAGCAAAATGGAATGGACAAAGGAGGAAATAAGTAGAAAGAACACCAAATCAGAAATCCAGTGTTAATTCTCGACCCAAGCCTGCCTCAACTCACATATGTGATAAGGATCAAACCACCAGCTCTTTGAGCCTCTTTAGATCTGTAAAGTAAGTTAGATTAGCTCCGTGCTTCTAAGCCTAAAACGTACATGAGATTCACTTGTGTGTGTGTGTGTGTGTGTGTGTGTGTGTGTGTTGGGTGGGGGGGGCAGGGCAGGTTATTTAAAATGCAGACTTTTACCCTTCTCTCTAATTCAGAGGGTCTGGGTAAACCCCAGGAATCTGCATTTATAGTCAATACCCCAAATATCTCTGATTCAGGTAACCTAGGGACTCTCATTCTCTCAAGAGTAGTGCCAGGCCCTATATCAGTGACCTATGCTGCATAACAAATATAACTCCCCCAAATTTAGGCACATAAAACAACAAACACTTATTATCTCACACAGGGTCTAAGGCCAGGAGTTCAGGAATGGCTTAGGTGTATGGTTTTGACCTGGGCTCTCTCATGACGTTTTTAGTCAAGATGTCATCTGAAGGCTTCACGGGGGCAAGGAGGATCCACTGGCAAGATGGCTCACTCCTGTGGCCTGCAGGCTGGTGCTGGCTGTTGGCAGGAGGCCTCAGTGCCTCCCTAGCTGCACCTCTGCTTGAGTGTCCTTACAGCTCAATGGCTGTTTTCACAGTGTGAGTGACCCCAGGGCAAGATCAAGAAGGAAGCCACAATGCCTTTTCTAACCTAGTCTTGGAAGTCACACCATCATTTCCAAAGTGTCCTGCTGGCCCCACAGGTTGGCCCTATTCACTGTGGGAGGCGATGATATAAGGCGTGAGGACCAGGAGGCCAGAGTCACCGGGGACCACCTTGAAGGCAGACTACCACAGGCTCCTTTGAGTCCTCAGTTCTGTGAGATGGTGTCAATGTTGGCAGCTCTTGTTGTTGGGTTAGGATTGGGGTAAAAATTGGAAGTAAGAAAAACAGCTGAGCTGGGGACTCTGGAGAATGTAAATTTTAAGTGCTGACACTACAAAGTCCACCCTGGAACCAGGCTGCCAGCCCAAGTCCTGCCGAGTTCCAGCCTGGCTGCTAACTTGCTCTGCGGAGTCAAGCAAGACATGGTCCTCTTGTGCACAGCCTAGACCTCAGAAAGTGAGGGAGCTGGACACAGTGACCTGCAGGACCTCCTGGTTTTACCCCCTTGAGGGAGAAGGGCTTCGGAAGGGTCTAAGGGGACTGTGTCTTCCCAGGTGTAAACTGTGCTCTGCGGCCATAAGAGTTCAGGAACGCGTGTTTCTGAAACGTAGGACGTCAGTGGCTCTCCTCTGCTGTGTGGTCCATGTGACTGAGCCCCTGTTACCATTGTGTGTTCAAGTATCACATCTCATACCCTCCCAACACACTTATACACAGACACACACACACACACATTCACATGTACACTCTTTTTCTCTCTCATTCCGCCAGCCACGCTGAGCTCACCCTAGCTGGCTTCTTTTATCTCTGGCCCTTTGCTCACATTCCCATCCTCCTGGAACATTCTTTTCCCTACCCTTAACCTGGTGCATTCCTATCACCTTTCAGCCTGTCTCCCTCCTTGTATGTCCCCATCATCACTGATTGCACTGCAGCACAGTACCCACCCCGACCGTGTTCTCTGTGAGGGCAGGGACCACGTGCTACTGTTCACCATCACATCTCAGCCCACAGTCAACACACACGCCGGGGAAAGCTGAATGGTTAGTGAGTGAGTGAATGGTGCCGGTGCCCATGGTTATGGGGTGGAGTAGGGTTGGGATGTACCACCTGGGGAAACATGCACGGAAAAGAAGGAACACAGCTAAAGAATTAAGAGGCCAGGGACTTTCAGACTGCCAAAGACAGAGAGCCTGACACGCCCAGTTCCACTTACTGGCTGTGTGACCTTGGGCAGGCCACTCAACTTTGCTGACCTTCAGTTTACCTACCTGTAAGATGGGACCCAGTTACCTAGATCATAGGTCGATGTGAAGATCAAATAAGTGAATAAATATAAAGTACCCAGCACAGTGCTTTGTACACACCAACTACTCAGTGAATGTGACCTATTATTTATATCATCCTCACCTTCGTTGCAGAAGGTGATAGAATCGAGGAGGATATTGGTAGGAGGTTGTGAAGAGAGTTGATTGTCTGGGCTCAGTTCTACCAACAGAGGCAGCACTCAAGAAAAGCCAGCTTTGGGAACAGTGTCCACCCCAGAATGCCAGACAAGAACCCCTCGGGCTGGCACAGCCAGGCTTGTGGTTATGGGGCAATTATCCAACGGGCCTCCACATCCTGGGGATTTTCCTCTATTTCAGAGCATCGACAGTGAACCAGGCCTTTCAGCATTGCCCGCTGAACCAGGACTGCCCTGGCCTGCCCCACAGCCTCCTCATCTGGCTGGGCCTTTCTGCTCTGGCTCTTCAAGCCCCAGAGGCCCTGGATCCCTGACTGCCTGCTCCCCCCTAAACCCTCCATCCCTGCTGTGGGCCATGCCACCGGGAGAGCCTGCTGGGAAGCACTGCCCAGCGTCCCACCGTCCTCTTTCCTGAGGGCAGCCTCCCCTGGCAGGGAGGAGCTGAGACTGCCACGGCTGAATAGGGCCCTTTATTCCCGGGCTCCCAGAGGGAGGGTGCTGAGCCACTGCCCACCACGCCTGCTGCACCCACACCCACACAGAGTGGGGGACCGCCTGGCCCTGATGCTGGGCTCTGAGCTAACCACACTCTCTGGCCCCACTCTGTCTGGATCCTGGAGGGTGAGTCTGTCCCTGCTGCGGCCCTGGTCTGGTCCAGCAGGCCCCAGTGTGTGTGGGGTGAGCTATGTATACGTGTGTGTGTGTGTGTGTGTGTGTAAATAAGAGACAGTCTGGAGCAAAGGTGTGTCAACACACACACTCATACTTATGCAGCAAATGTCAACCAAGGGCCACTGCCTGCCAGTCCTTCGGCTGGGCCTTAAGGATACAGTTAGTAAAGGAGACTCCATATAGGATCTCACTGAGAGAGGCAAGTAAAGAGGCAAGATCACTACAAATCTCAGTGAAATCTAGGAGAGAATCAGTCAACCCCTGGGAGAGGGTGGCAGAATGGTCTGCCAAGGCCTCAAAATGAGGTGACCCGAAGGATAGAAGGCGTTCGCCACACGAAGGGCAGCGGGATTGTCCCAGGAGAGGGAATGGCAGGCATTCAGGCCTGAGGTGAGAAGGCTCTGGATGTGTTTGTGGTGCTAATTAAAATCCCCGAATGCCTGGTGCTGGCCTGGGGAGATGAGATGGAGAGAGAGGCGTGAGTCAGATCCTGCCCGTTGCAGTGAGGAGTTTAGATTTTATTCTCGGTGTGCTGGGAAGCGACATGCGGGATCTTAGTTCCCCAACCAGTGATTGAACCCTCGCTTTTGGCCGTGTAAGTGTGGTGTCCCAACCACTGGAGCGCCAGGGAAGTCCCAGGAAAGATTTCATTTAAAAAAATATTTGGGCTTCTGGGTGGAGAAAAGGACTAGGAGCAGGGGTGGAATGGGAAATCAGGCAGCCTTAAGATCAGGGACCATCAGCCACACATCACGGCTCGTCCTCGTCTCTCTGTGGCAGCAGGTGTCTCGTGGCGCTCCTCCCGTGTGCTCAGCACGTGTGCTGCGTTCGTGCCAAGTGCTGCTTCCAGTCCACATCCCAGCCCTGTGACCCCACTTGCCAAATGAGAACCTGATGTTCAGGCAGCTGAAGGTGCCTGGGACACAGACATTTTAAAGACCTTGGGCCCCTGAACTGTACAACCCACACCCCGATCCTGCTGCTGGCAGTTCAACAGTCCTAGATTTTTAGTTTCTCTCAATGTTTCCACTAGACCAAGAATAGAAAAATACAGCTGAAAGGTGAAACCAGATGTGTGTGACCGTGCGTGGCTGGGAAGGCTGGTGCCCTCGGCCTTGGCACCTGTCCCCCAACTGGAGTAAGTATTGCATGGTTTACCGAGTACCTGCCAGGGTGCGCCCAGCCCTGTCCAAGCTCAGCTCTGCATGAGGCCATAGCCTGCGCTCTGAGGAACCTCAGCGGCACCCAAGTGACATTTGTTCTCCGCGTGGCCACTTTAAATGCTATTATATTTAATACAAAACCTCTTCCTTCCCTGAGGCTCAGGGCCACCTTGCAATGTTCTCTCTCCTCCCAGAGTCAAGCTGAGGCAGCCCACATTCTCTGCCAACCCACAGTGCCATTCTGAGCTGATATCTGCTGGAAATCCTTAGATGCCGGCTACCTTACAGGCAATTCATAAGACTGAGCTTCTCTAAACTAAGTTCTTACAGGGACTTCCCTGGCAGTCCAGTGGCTAAAACTCCGAGCTCCCAATGCAGGGAGCCTGTACCCACATACCACAAACTAAAGATCCCATATGCCACAATTAAGACCTGGCGCTGTCAAATAAATAAATAAAATAAGACCTTATAGCTCATGAAATATCTCCAGCCTGTGTCAGGGCTAAAGACTACCCTGGGTATTCTCCAACTCAAGGGAGAACAAGTCAGCAAATTCAAAGGCTTTGTTTCTAACTCCACTGTTCTTCCCATAGCTAAGCTTGTAGGTAATTTATTCCTTGTCTAATTAACGCCAATTGACAAATCAAACGTTCATGTTTCACACTTCCCTCATATCAGGGATCTACATTCACTGTGCATTTAAATTTGTTGCAACTTGAACTAAATGATAAAGCATGTAATTTTAAATAAAATTAAATATCACTAAAATCAATAAATGTGTTAGTGTCCCCTCTCTGCAACAGATATGACCCACCCTGTTAGTCCAGAGGTCTAACATCCATGCCAGTCCAGAGGTCTAACATCCATGCCAGCCCCGAAGTACCAAAAAACCCACACTTGAAGTCTGTTCCTGTGCCATGATGTTCTTCTCCATTTCTTGGCCTAGGTTCTGGTTACATTGGTGGGTTCAGTTTGTGAAATTCATTGAGTTTTATACATGCATATGCACTTTGCTGTATGTATATTATGTGTGCATACTAAGTCGCTTCAGTTGTGTCCAGCTCTTTGCAACCCTTATGTTTCCCTTCCCCAAAAGCTCTTTCTTATAGAAAATAAAGAAAAAAGTTGTTCTGGTCCCATAACTCTGTAAAACCATTCCAAAAACCTTCAATTCCATTTGGTTCAGTAAAGACACGTTAAAACCTCTGCTACTCCAGGACTTGGTTCTTGCTTTCTGGCAGACACCCAGAAACCACCCCCCGCCTCCGGCCCCACTGAGGGTGGAGGAGTGGAAGATTTTGTTCCCTTCGGCCTGGACTGCAATGGGAGTGGGCGCTTCCATGCCAGAACTTGGGAGATGGCTGTTCCCTCCTTGGTGTGCCGGTTCTTACTGTAAGCGTGCTGCGGCTGCAGGAGGGTTAAGGTTTTTCTCGGTGACAAAACCCCAGTGGAGTTTTGTAACTCCGTTTCCCTGAGTGTGTGGAACCGGGAGCGGAGAATGCTGAGGGGCAGCCGCACCTGTGTGAGTCATCCCAGAGTGCCCAAGGTGGGCGGATGGAGTGAGTAATCTTGCCTCCATTGTGTCACGCTCTCTGCTCTTTGAATCGGGTGGATGGAGGAAGAGGAGAAATGGGAGCCATGGGGGAAACACGGTGTGTTTAGGGGGCAGGGCTTGAATCAGGAAAGGTTCTACAGGCTGAAGGGAGTTAGCGTTCGGCCTTGGGTGGGGAAACCAGGTGGAAGGGTGCACAAGAAAGGCTGCGGTGCTGGAACCCCACGTGCCCAGTGAGGAGTGGGCCGGGCCAGGTGGTGCCCCCAGCCCCGCCCCACCCAGCCCCACACCTCCTTGACCTGGACTTGTCGGCTCATAAGAGATCCCATTTGTTCAACATTTATTATGGGCTGGGCTCCACATCAAATGCTTTAATACACTTGTTCATTGATTCCTCATGATAATCCTTTGAGTTAGACATTACTGTGCCCCTTTTGCAGTTTGAGGAGACTGAGATTCAATTAGGTTGTGACTGTCTCATATCACACAATAGTAAACGTTGTGTGAGCTGGATGTATTGAAATGATGTAAAGAACTAGATGTATTGGGTTGGCCAAAAATTCATGTGGGCTTTTTTTCATAAGATGTTACAGAAAAACTGACATGAACTTTTTGACCCACCTGAAAAAGGAGCCTCCTGGTGACAAGGACTAGACCCATCTCCATCTGGTTTAAGAAAAAAGTGGAAATTTATTGACTCACCTAGCTGGAAACCTCAGGGGTAATGGCTTCAGGCATGGCTGGGTCTCTCTAGCTCTCAGCTTCGCTTTCTTCTCTGGTGACTTCATTCTCAGGCTTTCCCCAAATGGTGATGGGGAAGTGGGCCACCACTAGGAAGCAAAGATGCTTCCTAGCGATTTGGGACTTACAGTTGATGAGTTAGCAGCCCCTGTAGAAGGAACACTTCTCTTTCTGGTGGTTCCACCAAAGTCCCATTCTGATTCTCACTCGACCAACTTGGGTCACATGCCCATGGCTGGACTATACTAATTGGTAACTCCAGGAGTTTAGGGTAGGATGAGCCTTCCTAAAAACAGACGGAGAATGAAGGAGAAATTATTCCTCCAAAGAAAACTTGGGCACAAATTCTGACAGGCAAAACCCACGAATGCTTACCATGCTAGACTTTAAGCCAAGGTGGGATCTTGGCATGGATTTGGAAGAGAGAGATTCGTGGGAGCCAGAACTCAGGGCGTGGAGTCAGGATCCCCTGGGCTATGGACCTTCCCCAGTGGGACCAGGTCCTTGCAGAAGTTGTGTGTGCTTACTGCTTCCAGCCTCAGCATCTGGGCTTCACCCCAGCCTTCCCCCAGCCCACAGGGCCCTTTGTCTCTACTGGTCTGGGTCGAGGGCAAGCAAGGCCAGGTGTAGCATGTAAGAAGCAGGCTTGGGGGCAGAGTGCAGACTGAGTCGGGCAGAAGGCCGCAGAGAATGGGGCTATCGTCTCGGCCACATCAGAGGCTGAGAGCAGGTGTGAGCCGGTGGTGTCCCCAGACTGCAGCAGATCAGAGACAGCACGCTGGCTTTAGGGGTAGCTCTGGAGAGACAAGCAGGGGCCTGCCTTCCCGCTGCAGTCAGCAAACAGCTGAGCATCGAGGGCAGAACCAGCTTGCAGAAACCTGGGGAGCCGGCAAAGGCTGACCTTGTTTCTCCATTCTCTTCCCCTCCACGTGTTGTGTTCCCTTCCTTCAGGCCTCTGTATTCTCTCCCCTAACCAGACCCTGTTGTCCAGTAAAAAGCTGATGCCTCTTTGTACTCAGGTCTGAATGATTAATGAATTCCCAGGCTGATTCTCCCTGGAGCAGTTTGGGTCCCTGCCCCCTAGGGTTACTCCTGGAGTTGGGGGTTAGTAGTATCAGCCCCTTTGAAACTGAAGGCATGAAAATGAAGAGGGGTGTTTTTTGTTGTTGTTTTTCGTGGTGAAGGCAGAGCCCTGAGCAGGTTCAGGCATCAGGTTCAGGCATTAGGTTCTCTCGGTCCTCCTCCGCCCAAGGCTTTTTACTTAAGAGCGTCTGTCTCCATCAATCTGTCAGTGCCACCGCCGTGCAAGGCACCCAAGCCGGGCAGTCGGACACAGGGTTCGTTTGCTGCCCTGCCCCACTTCACCCAAGGATCCATGCCAGGTCGTGAGCCTGCAGAGAGCTGGGGGAGTAGAAGATTAATTATTCCCTTTTCCTCTGCATAGGCATTGCCTGTGTCTCGTCACCCTGTCTTATCTGTTCAGGCTGTTATCACAAAATACCACAGGAGTGGCTTGTAAACAACAGAAATTGATTTCTCACAGTTCTAGAGGCCAGAAGTCTGAGATCAGGGCTCCAGCATGGTCGGGTGAGGGCCCTCTTCCAGGCTGCAGACTTCTCTCTGCATCTCACATGTCAGAAGGGCTAGCTCTGCGGGGCCCCCTTTATAAGGGCACTAATCCCGTTCATGAACGCTCCACCCTCATGACCTCGTCACCTCCCACAGGCCCCACCTCCTAATTACCATCACGGTGGGCGTTAGGGTTTCAGCATGAATTTTGAGGGGCGCAAACATTCATACCTGGCATTTTGGGGAGGGTGGGGAGTCCCGCTAGTAACCGTCACATCTTCTTTCCTCCAATTGCTCTGAGAAATTGGTTGCTTCTCCCCAGGTTACCACACCAGCCTACAGAGCCAGAGGACCCCTGTCCCCCATTCACCGAGCTTGCAGATACTAGCAGTTTGTCTCTCCCATTTTAGGTTCCAAAGACCCTTGACCTCCTCTCTTCAGACACTGCCCCATCCCTCCTAAGGGTATCAGGCAACACCTACATTCATTACACCCAGCTCCATGCCAGGTATTGCCAGGGATAAAGGGAGTAGAGAAAGTCATGCCTGACCTCAGGATGATTACAATCCAAGTAGGTATCCAAGACTCTCTAAAATGTCTGGTCAGCCCTGTGGACTCTCCCATAAGCCTTGTAAGTGGGTTGAAGAGTGGCCCTCAAAAGATGTGTCCACAACCTGTGTCCTTGGAACCTGTGAACATAACCTTAGTTGGGAAATGGGTCTTTGCAGATGTAATTAAGTTGAGGATCCTGACATGGGGTCATCCTGAATTTAAGATGGGCGCTAAATCCTAAAGGAGATCAGTCCTAGGCATTCATTGGAAGGACTGATGTTGAAGCTGAAACTCCAGTACTTTGGCCACCTCATGCGAAGAGTTGACTCATTGGAAAAGACCCTGATGCTGGGAAGGATTGGGGGCAGGAGGAGAAGGGGACAACAGAGAATGAGATGGCTGGATGGCATCACCGACTCAATGGACATGGGTTTGGGCAGACTCCTGGAGTTGGTGATGGACAGGGAGGCCTGGCGTGCTGCGACTCATGGGGTCGCAAAGAGTCAGACACGACTGAGCGACTGAACTGAACTGAGCTGAATCCGAAAGACAGGTGTCCTTACAAGAGAAAGGCAGAGGGAGGTTTGAGACATAGGCTCAGGCACAGACTGGAGTGATGTTGCTGCGAACCAAGAAACACCTAGGGCACCAGGAGCTGGGAGAGTCAAGGAAGGACTGTTCTCTAGAGCCTGCAGGGGGAGCGCAGCCCTGCTGACACTTTGATTTCAGACTTCTGGCCTCATAACTGGGATAGAACACATTTCTGTTGTTTGTGGTCATTTACTTTGGCAGCCCTGGGAGCCTGAATCACTCTCCTTGGCTTTTTGTCTTCAGATCCAATTAGACAGGCAGGAGTGGTGTTCGTGGAAAATGAGGACTCTGTGTCCTGACGTCTGTGAACCTTGGGGCCTCCGGTGGTCTCCCTGTAATTTAAGCAAGTCCCTCTGATGCCCCAGCCCTCTGGGTTGCACTGAAGAGAGAGGGCTGGGAGCACCTGTGTCCTCGGAGGGCAGGGTGGCTGCGGGGAGCTGGCCTGTGCATCAGGGACCCCTGGAAAGGTGAGGGGGTCCCTCGCAAATTCCCCATGACACCAGGAGGGGAGGGCAACAGTGGGGTGACTGCCAGCGGTCCAGGAGGCTGGTAGAGGAGGGCGAGGCAGGCATTCAAGAAAGGCTTCCTGGAGAAGGCCTTAGATGATAGAAATTGAGCCTTATATAGGGAGGGATTTGGGTCAGCAGGCCCAAGAAAACCAGACCCCTTTCTGTGGCTTGTAAGACTCCTACATGGCTTCTTTTCCATCTTTCATCTTTGCTCTGTGTTTGCCTCTGCCTGAGCCCTCTTGCCGCAGAGCTTTGTGTGGCTGGCTCTTCTCCTCCTCAGTCTCCATGGAAATCAGAGATTATATCCCTTCTGTACACATCCCCTCCCCTCCTAGAAGCTAAACACCTTGAGAGCAGGGCCTCCCCCATCTGTTATCAGTGGAGCAGGACCGCCATCGAGACAGTGATGGATGGATGGATGGTTGGAAGGAGGGATGGGTGGATGGATGGCATTTGAGATAGCAAAAATAGCAAGAAAGAGGGAGTTATATGAGGGTATATTCATGCATGCATATATGCTGTGGATTTTGAAGAGGAGGGGCTGCCAAGAATAGGTCAGCCTGGACAGACCACACGAGGCCAGCCCTCTCCTATTTCCCCTGTAGCCAGTAGCCCTTATTACCCCCGTGCAGTGGGTACTTGCCCATTTGTCAGAACACCTGCCTGGTTCGTGGAGTTTCCCGCAGGCTCTTCACGGCTAGAGTGGAGGATCCCTCGCCATGGGTGCTGTGACTGGTGTTTCTGCTCTTCCTGTGTGCCTGAACCCCCAACTCCTGCTCAAGGAATCCCTGTGGATACCACACTTTACAAGGAGGAACTTGGGGTTAACAGCTCTCCGAAGTTTCAGTCCTTTCTTTAACCACTTCTCCCTGCCAGTGAGAAGGAGCCATGTCCTCATCTCTCTCCTTCTCGAAATAATTCATTCTTTAGAAGCAAATGCCAACTACTAAGACCCCTCAAGTGCCACTAAGATCCTTCATTAGGTGCCTGGTATCCTGTGTGGGAGGGAGAAACACTCTGCCACCTAAATGCAGGGACCTCCTGAGTCAGTGCCCACCTGTGTGTCCCTGCACAGAGTGGACACTTGTGGTGAGAAGGTCAGGCCAGATTGCAGAGGATGGGGGGTTAGGCAGAGCTGGCCTCCCCCATGTGATGCCCTCCTGCTTATGAGGGTGGGCATCCCCCTGTTCCCACTGGGCTGGCACCTGCTCAGCCAGGCTGGGGATGGGGGTGGGGCATTAAGGGCTCCTTAAAGGACAGGGAGGTTTGCCGTTTCAGGGAGCTCTTCCTCCCCAAGTCCACTAGACACTGGGCCCCCTCTCCTTCCCTGCCTCATTGGTCCATTTGTCCTTGTGTTCATACCCTTGCTCGCTCTGCTCGCTCTGACCACTCATTCATTCATTCGCTTGTGTCTGGTCAGCAGAGACCCCTGTGGCGTGGGGCGTCCTCCGCAGTCGGTGCTTGTTCATTGCTTGCTTCATTCCCAACTCAGCCCCCAGATCACCAGCCCAGTACCTGGTGTGGAGGAGATGTGAATCACACTCCCGTCACACACGCAAGAACATCCTCAGTGGCTCTCACTGCCTTACATGATCTGAGCCCAAGGAATTCTTTGGAGATTTGTTGCCTTCTCTCTTGCTCTCACTATCTTAGCTCCAAAACCCCAGGTTGAAATCCCAACTCAGCCACTTAATAGCTGTGTGACTTAGGACACGTCCTTCAACCTCTCTGAGCCACCACTGCCTCCTGGGCAGAGTGGGGATAGTAAAAGCAGCTGCTTTAATAAAGTCGTGGTACGGGGACTCGCCTGGCGGTCCAGCAGTTCAGACTTCATCTTCCAGTGCAGCAGGTATGCGTTCGATCCCTGGTCAGGCAGCTAAGATCCCATATTCCTCACAGTCAAAAACCAACAACAACATAAAACAGAAGCAATATTGTAACAGATTCAATAAAGACTTTAAAAAACTGGTCCATATCAAAAAACCTTACAAGAAAAATTTAAAAATAAAGTGGTGAGGATTAGGTCAAAGAACCCAATGGAAAACTTTTAGCCCATGCCTGACCCCTCAACGACCCCACCTCCACGTGCATCTTAGGACTGTGAAGGGAGCAGCCACCAAGGCCTGGCCCTTCAGTCTCCAGATGAGAATGCACAGGCCCAGTGTGGAGGGTCACACAGCCAGCCTGCGGCTCCGGCAGGACTTGAACCCAGGACTCCAGCCGAGTGCCCCTCACCCTCTTGGCCCAGCCCAGAGTGGCAGGAAGAGGGGCCTCCACTCACAGGCTCAGGCCGTGCTGGGCTCAACGGCTCTCTCCTCTGCTTTCAGGAATGAGTTAATCCTGAGGTCTGTCTCAGGTCCTGGGTGTAATCTTCCTTACTATGCTTATCATATTTCTGGGGCTGCATCTGCCTGGCTTTGAAGGCTCTGGCAGGGGCCTCTCCTGGCCTTGCTGTAAACGGGCTGAATTACATTTACAAGAGGCCTTTAATGCCCCGTGGCCCCGGCTTCCTTAATGGGGATGTTCCTCCTCCTCCTTTCTCTTTCTCTCCCTTTTAATATGGTCACTGGTTTGGCCTTCCAAGTGTGGTTTGGATTCCTAACAGAGAAATCAAGACCGTAGAGTCCCTTCCAGATCTGCCATCCCTCCCCCACCCTCCCCCACTCCCAGCAGCCCGTGCCAAGGCCCCAAGGAAAGAAGACGGTGCTCGGTCAGGATTTCAGTGAGAAGGAGGGAAGCCCTGTTGGGAGTCCAAAAACTCGACTGGGAAATGGCTTGTACAGAGATTCTTCTCTGACTTTATACCTGAGCAACAGACCCACGAGCCTTAGGAGGGAGATGGGAGGTGTCCAGCCTGGACGCATGACTGCAGAGGGTGGGCTTGAGGGGCAAGGTAGGGTGAGGAGCCATCCCAGCACCCTCCTTGTCTCTGCTACCCCAGCCCTCTCTTCTAAGTTTCTGCACATCTGGAGGCCTTAATTGTCCCTTAACTATTTATTTGTTTTGCTAGTTCTGTCTCAGCAACTGGATCAGGTCCTATCTGATCTATCTATGTCTATATCTGTATCTGTATATCTCAGATATATATATACCAAACCCAGATATATATATATATATACACCAAACCCAGTCATAGGCTTGGCCAGCCCTGAGATGGAGGCCTAGAAGAGGGACCTAGTTTATTTCCCCATCTCTCCACTTATTTTTTGTCCTGCGATAGGATGAGAAAGAGGAGGAGTGCTACTTTTGGAGAGTGGATCAGCAGAGCGGAGCCAGGTCTGGGGGCCACCCTGCCCCCAACTCCAGTCCCTGCCCCCTCCAGGTGCCCTACCTCCCAGCAAGTGCCCCAGGTGCTTGTGAGATACCGTTGGGCTGCTGGTGTCACTGAGCCTGTGTGGCCTCCAGCTCCTGACAGCTAACCGGCCCAGAACCCTGCCCAGGGCCGCCTGTCATTTCATAGGTCCGGAGAGTGGGTCTCCTCCCACCTCGTGTTTATCTCACACGCCATCCCTTTGGCTGTACTCCTATGGCCCTCAGGCAGCAGAGCGACAGGCAACCAAAAAAAGGGTAGGAGACGAAGAGGCCAGGAACACCAACTCTGTGCCAACTTCCCCCAAGGAAAGACGGTCGTCTCTCATGTGTTGATAAATCGCATTTTATCTCCTTTCAAAAGGAGCACATGGAGGAGCCCATTTATCTTGATGACACCGTCCAGCCTGCACAGTCGCCTCTCTGCCCGGGACGCGGCCCCTCTACCAGGCTTTGTGAGAAAGGGAGGAAGGGGAGCTTGAGGGAGCATCTGAGAGAGGGAGGGAGGTGCGTGGATCAACAGTGCCTATTGGACGCCTGCTGTATGCACAGCCTTGTGCTCAGTGCAGGTGTGGTGAAACAGGAGGAACCAGCCGCTGGAGGGCCTCCGGTGGCCGCTGAGTGTGGAGGGGTGAGGGACGCAAATGAGCAAGAAGTCACACGCGACTTACTGAGTTAGGTGCTCGGCAGTCTGGCTGGAAAGGGCTGGTGACCAGTACCTGTGGTGACAGGGAAGTCAGGGAGCACTGTCGCAGCTGCTTCCAGGGGCCCCAGGGCCCCTTTCCATCCCGCTCTGCCTGCCAGAGTCTGCTCACGGGGCAACTGGGAGCTTTGTTCTAGCCATGGGAACATCCTCGGCCAGGAGCACCTGTGAAGCAGTGCTCTCAGAAGCTCAGACAAGCAGGGGGTTGGCGGTAAACACCCCAGTCTCCTCGCCCTCGTCGAGGATACCTCTGCAGTGCATTCTACATGCGCCTCGAGTTCCTCAACAGACCTGAGCTGCCGCCATCGGATGATTAACTGGCAGGGTGACTCTTCCTTACCTGACCTGCCTTAATTCCCAAGATCACTTCCCAAACACACAACTTGCACTCACTTCCTCATCTCTGGGTCTACTTCTGGGGAGGCAGCCTAGACCAACACCATGCCCGTGCTTGGTGACTCAGTGGTAAAGAGTCTGCCTGCCAAGCAGGAGATGCGGGTTCGATCCCTGGGTCGGGAAGATCCCCCCGGAGGAGGAAATGACAACTACTGCAGTATTCTTGCTTGGGAAAGTCCCATGGACAGAGGAGCCTGGTGGGCTGCAGTCCTTGAGGTCGCAAAAGAGTCAGGCACAACTTAGTGACCAAAGGGTAATGAGAGAGGAAGCTCAAGTATCCTAACATGCAGCCTACATATTTGTTCACTTGCAACGGGAATCGTCTCATTTGGGACTCCTAAGTGAGATGCAAGTGATTAAAATGCGTCTGCAACAAGTTTCGATTTTAAAAAAATTATTTTATGTAAGTGAAAAGTCCCAGGTAGACCCTGGGTACAGCGGCTCAAATGATGTCAAATGGGTCTGCCCTTCACCATCTCTTGGCTCTGCTTTTCAGTCATTCAAGAAACATTTACTGAGGGAATTCTCTGGTGGTCCAGTGGTTAGGACTCCACGCTTTCACTGCTGAGGGCACAGGTTCAATCCCTGGTTGGAGAACAAAGACCCCATAAGACACATGGTACAGCCACAAAAAAGAGGAAAGAAAAGGGAAAATTATTGAGCACCAGCTCTGTCCCAGGCTCAGATCCTTTCTCTTGGTCTGTTTCCATCTCAGGCAATGATAGAGATGGTCACCAGGAGCTCCAGGCCTTCATCCCGCCAGCTTCGCAAGTGTGGGAGCAAACATTGGGAGGAAGAGGACACCAGCAGAGGTCTCAGGGCCGACCCGCATTGGTCCAGATCCTGTCCTCTTGCCCATCTCTGAGCCAGTCACTGTGACTCTGGGTAGCTAGACTGGGTCACATGCCTCCCATTGTTGACAGGGAGTGTTGTCAGCTCCGTCTGAATCACACGGTTAGAAATGGAGGAAGGAGGCTCTCCAGAGGGGAACTGGGTGGTCTTGGGACAACAGATGCCTGTTAAAGCCGTGAGGTGAGCCCCTCGCCATATGCTGGGCTCTTTGGGCCCTAAGATGAGTCAGACAGGCCCCTGGTAGAGGGGGCTCACGAATGTCAGCAATACATGGCAGAATGTGGTATGTGTCTTAGGACTGGACAAAATGTGTAGGTAGTCTGGAAAAAGGGTAATTACTCTCAGCTCGGCAATCAAGGAAGTCTTCTAAAAAGGAGGCACTGACCTGGACATTGATGGCCACTACGCGTCAGACCGAGGAGTTCAGATTCTAAGTGTAACCAGTAGAGAAGGTTTGGGAGCTGGCATTTCCCAGAAGCCTTGCCCATACTTGTAGAGGGATCTACCAGCCCAGCTGAGGGGTCCACTGGGCTGGGGTAGCCACTCTTCCTGGTACTGGCCTGTGCCTGCCCTGGAAATAGCCACCCACCTAAGCTAAGAATAGGAATTCCTGCCTGGCTGGCAAGAAGGAAGGCAGATTTCTCAAGGAGGGATGGGCCTGAAAACAAAGCACAGCGTGTGGGCTGGGCCACCCTTTGTATTTATTTGTGAGGTCACTTGAGAGCCGCACCCACGTCAGGGCATGGATCCTGCCATTAGACCCAGACAAGGTGATTTGGCCAAGATGGCAGCCTCTGGGGCTCCTCACCTGCCCCAGAGGTCCTGGACCCTCAGCCTGGGGCGCCTCCTGCCCCCAGGGAGAGGTGACCACTCCTCTCTTGTTTCCTTGGCAGCGGGCGGAGGTGGGGGCGTTTGGTGGCCAGCTAAGACGCTGAGAAGCTGAGGGAGAGGGAACGTGGGGTTCCAGGTTCCTATGGCAGCTTCACCCAGAATCACCCAGCTCATAAGCATCTCTTCTTCCAGGCAAAATCCTCTTCCGGAGGAGCCACATCCGGGATGTAGCTGTGAAGAGGCTGAAACCCATCGATGAGTACTGCCGGGTAAGAGGGTGTCTGAGGCTGGGGAGGGGTGGTCCACCTGCCAGAGATTCTGCGTATCTAAAAAGGAGGGTTGTCCATTCAAAACTCTTTGTTGCGGTTTAGCAAGTGCATCCTGAGGCCCAGTGTTTCCTGGCCAGAGGGGTGGGTGTGGGTGTCCCTCAGGGAGGGGCACCCCAGGACTAGACTGCCTCTGGGGCACAAGGGCTGTGGGCTCTACTCCTTTCAGGATGCGTCCATGTTTACAAAACACTCCTTTAAATCACTTCCACCAGCTTGGGAGCTCTGTGCAGGGACCTCCGCTGAAAGGATTTCGTGTGTGGCATCTTGCTGGATACAGGAGAACTCTTTCTTTGAATTCTCTTTGGGACATTTTGAAATCAGTCTCGGGTTCAATATCATCTGAAATGCATATTTGTTTATACGCAGAAGTCTTGGTAGATACAGATGCTCATGTACATATCTTTATAGATGAAAACACTCACTACACAGACACACACACACACGTATGTACGTACGTTAGAACAGCCAAAGCCCAGAAACGGACAGGCAGTGACAGCAGGGTCGTGAAGCAGAGCCCATTTGTCTCTCTACTTTGTCCAGAGCCTAGGACCCTGCAGTGAGGACGCGAGGCTGCCACTTCGGTAGCCTTGGAACATGGCCTCTAGATGGCCAGACCACCTGGGTTTGAATGCCTGCTGGCTGTGTGAACTCGGGCAACTTGCTGAACTTCCCGGAGCCTCAGTTTCTATGCTTGTCCAACGGCAAGGAGACTGGTACCTCGAAGAGTGTAGCCTTGAGGATGCAGGGATCGGACAGGCGCAAGGCAGCAGCGCAGAGTGTCTGCACAGAGGAAGCATTTGATGGATGCTGGCTTTTTGTTATTATTATTACAACACCCAAACAGTTTAATGTTATCATCGGGCACTACTGGCTTTTAATGGAGATGGAATTTCCTAGTTAAGTGAAAACTATTGTGAAGTCTGACTCAAGAATCTTGAGGAGAAGCAAGTGGAGGATAACGTTTTGTTGTGAGTGCTGGTATTAGAGTGAGAAGAGCTGGGGTTGAATCCCAGTGGCCCACTGACTAGCTATTGACCCTGGCAAGTTGCTATACCTCTCTGAGCTCGTTTCCTGATCTGTAAGATGGGGGGTAAAAATAACTGTCTCACGGGGTTCATGAAGGGGTTGAGCAGGAGAGTGTATCTCTCGGTGTTTGTAACTTCTGAAATGTTCTGTCCCTACATGGAGTTGTTACCATAAGCCTCCTTTCTGCATAAATATTTTGTAATTTGGAATACTTGTCAATAATAAAATATTTAAATAAGAATCTAGTTGCTCAATTTAGTAACTGTGTTCCCAAGACGACAGAGAAGCAAGCACTCCCAAATATTCTTCCTTATCCTAAGTTTGAATTTTGTGGCTGTGCAAATTATGCTTGGTCACTTTTTCTGCCTTAAGGTAAAAGGATGCCCTGATGATGAATTTCCTTAAGCAAGAAGTTTCTCTTCCTCAGATCAATATCCATTTTTCTCTTTTAAGGGCAATCTCCAATTCCAGTTAAATTGATGGCTGCGGCCCGCGCTTTTATTTCTCTTTATTCCTCTCTCAAGCAGTTAAACAAATGGGCAGAGCTATTTGAGGAAGGGCACAGGGCAGGAGGAAGCCTCTTGCCACTGGGACCTATTTTTTACATCAGCCATGGCCTCCCTGAGCCGGTGGAGCCCGGGGCATTTGCAGTTGGGCTCTGTGGAAAGGCTGTCTCCTGGGTTGTCTGGAGCAAGAAAGTGATAACATCTTATCTCCTGGGATCAAGCTTTGAACAGGACTCCTAAGTCAGGATGAGAACTCTGGGGACCCAGTGGTGCTACTGGTGGCTAGGAAACCATTAAGTGGGGTCTGCAACCATTAAGAGGGGGCCCCCTAACCTAATTAGCATAGATGAGAGCTGCTCAGAGCCAGGCAACAAGAGCAATGTCATGGGTTCACCAGGCAGCCAGGCAGCTTGGAGAGGGTAATTTACTCTGAGAATGGCAGAGGGGGGTGGGGCAGTGCAGAAGTGACCTTTAATTCTGCTGAACTTGAAAGCTGGGATCTGTGGTCCGATTGTCTGAGACCTTGGGATGACCTTGGAATGATCATTGGTGATAAAGTCCAGTGCAGTCCGTGGTCACTGCCCTCCGGCATTGTAGGTCACAGCCCTGCCGCACAGTCGTCCCGTCTGTGCCCCTCAGGGTCCAGCCTTTCACTCAGTATCACTGCCCCTCCCCAGCCTGCTGCACAGTCAGAGCCACGTGCAGTCCGCTCCACGGCCAGCCCTGCCTTGCTTCCACCTGTCCTTGGACATGCTACTCAGAACCTCTAGAGTTTGATTTCCGCTACTTGCCTAGGCAGCTCTGCTTGGCTGGCCAGAATCTTCTTTGGACCTGCTAGACAGCATGGGCTCAGAGTCTGGGATTTGCTGGGGATTCAAGTGCGCCCAAGATTGTGAAGCTGGCTTTGTGCACGGCATAGCCAGCTGCCCTGCCAGGACTCAGATATGGAAAGTCTGACAGGGCAGTGGACTCTCCTAGACTTCGGGCTCCCTGTCTTCGCTCGCCAGCCAGTACCTTCACCCAATGGCAGTTTCACAGCCCAGATCTCAGTGTTAATTTTAAACATATATGGAGCAGATTGGATGAGCGTCACGGAAATTTTACCGAGCCCCAGTTGGCTGATTGTTTTATGTGGCTCTTGAGGGCCGCTGTCTATCAAGAGGGGTTCCAAAGGCTTTTCTGTTACTCCATAAATTAATTTAATGGGCAGAATGGTTATGCGGTTAATATTTAATGGTTCTGTGGCCTCAACAATTTGAAGACTTTCATCTCACTAACAAGCGTGAGCTATACTTTGGGGGCTCAGATGAACAATCTAGCCCATAAAGGATTCCATCTACCCCATTCCTGTGTGTGAAATACATGTTTGCAGTGTTTGTCTATGGGATAAAATAAATATCTCAGAGGGTGGACAGTGAGAAAGAGTGTTTGAGAATAGTCAGCCCACCCTCTGCCATGTAACACTGTTTATACAAGCCTCCATTTCCTGGTGGATGCAACTAGAATTTTTTGTTACCCCAAAAGCTGAGTTCCCTTCTATTATCCTGCGGTCCACCATCAACTTGGTTTCAGAATCAAGGACTTCCTTTGTTGGGGGGATGAGGGCTTGGCTGGAATTTGACTGAGGGGAAGGACTCCAAGCCCAACAAGGGGATCAGCCCTGTTGGGATAAGGAAAGCGCCCCATCCCAACCCTCTGCATTTCCCAGACACATTCATTTTTAGCCCCACTTCCCAGATTCAAAAACTGAGGCCATTAATTGGAGGTTCTTAGCTCCAACCATTCCCCCTCCCACTGTAAGAGTTTCCCACCATGGCCCATCATTGTCTCTCATGTTAATAAAGAAAAAGATTCATGCTGCAACAGAAACAGTCTTCTCAAAAGCAGCACCTGGCATGCTCAGAGTTACTTTGTTCCTGTGTCCCTCATGCTAAGGCAGGCCTGGGCCAGCAGTGTTGCTGATGGGGGGAGACTGAGGCAGAGCCAGGACTGACGCATTCATGCCTCCTGAGAGGTCTGGTGCTCGGAGGAAACCCAGCTGGCAGAATCTCTTCATCTCCTCTGGTCCAGACAGACCCAGGAAAAAAAAGCATTTCCAGCCTGGGATCAAGCTGATAGTGTCCATTTTCCACTGAGAGGTCTTCCGAGGAGCCTCATTGCCCACAAGAACTGCTGAGCGGCTCAGCTGGGTCCTCTGTGGTTGGTTCCGTGGGCTGCCTTGACCTCAGCCCCCTGCCTTGCTGCCCAGTCCGCAGAAGCTCGGCCGTCCGCAGCTAGCCAGACTCCCCTAGGTCTCCTCCACCCCTTGGTCTGCGCTGGCCTCTTTCCTAGGCATGAAATCAACTCCCAGGCCCCCCTCCCAGAAGCCTCCCCACTCCCCAGGGAAAGCTGACCACCCTGAGTACTCCGTACAGGCTCTGCAATGCACACCCACCCTCCGTAGTGGGTAATTTCTGTGTGTCCATCTTCTTCAGAGCAAGAGCCCCTCGAAGGCCCCATCTGCTGTCTTTGTGTCTTCACTAACCAGCATGAGGGAATCCAGCCAGTATCTGATAACAAGATGCAGAGATCACACACACGCAGAGGAAGCCTCCAAGGAGGGTGACATGTCCCCAAGGCCCCAATTAATAGGATCACTTGTGAAATGGCTCAAACGGCAATTGCGAATTAAGCACTATTTCCATTTCAAAAGAATTTGCTGCTTAGATCCTTCAAAAAGAGAACTCATGCGTTGAAATACTCTGATTTATGCAAGTTTGGTGAACTCCCAGCTTCCGAGATGCTGATCTAAGAGGAATAATCTGAGCAGGTTAGAAGCAGCCCCAGGGGTGGGAGTGGGGGCAAAATGGGTAGGACCCCAGCACCCCCCACTCCCCGCCATCAAGAGTTCCTGGGTTTTTACCTATAAGAGTTCCATTGATTAGAAGCCAAAATGATGCTGCTGAAAATAGGAGAGTGTTCGATCCTGTGGGAAGAGCAGGACTCCCCCAGTTGCTTTGACAAATGCGGAACTTTGCTTTTTTTTATTGTTTTGTTCTAGGGTAGACATTACCCAGAATGGTGGGCTTCTTGGAGGGGGATCATTTCGAAGCACAGGGTCTGAGCCGAGTCTGCCTGGGGCCTCCCTCCCTTGCCACTGCTGCACTTGCAAAGACCAGGCTTGTGGTAGATAAAGACGCTGAATTCACTGATGATGGTGCTGTTTAAAGCCCTAGAGCCAATGATTGTTAAGGCTGGAAGAAACTTCAGAAAGTCTGTAGCCTGGATTTGCCTAGCTGTGTTCCACCAGCTGTCGACAGGAATTGTTTGGAAAACTAGCTCCACCATCAGCAACCTGTGGGCAATGCCGGAGGCAGTACAGAGTTGCAGATGAGAAAGCATAGGCTCTGGACTCAGAGCACCTAATTCAAAATCTTGCTACTTGGCAGCTGTGTGGCCTTGAGAAGTGTTTCAACCTCTCTGTGCTTTAGTTTCTTTTTCTGTAAATTGGAGTCATAGTCATACCCACCTCTTAATGTGATGATTACATGAGTCTGTCTCCCAGGATGTCATTATTATTCACAACTACTGGCCTGAACACAGCTCTATAGGTCTCGCCTTTGCTGTGCTGAAGAACATGTTGCCCACCAAGACCTAGACAGGGATCTACAAGGCACCATTTCACGTGTGCCCACAGAACTCATTTTATCTCCTCCAACATGTGTTCCATGAGCTAAGTTTGAGATTCTAAAGCTAGTCTATTTTATCCTAAAAGGAGCAACAACCAGGGAGGTGAGGTGAGCTGCTCAAGGTCATGTAGCAGTGTAGAATAGCAGAACTGGGCCTAGAGCTGAAGCCTCCTGACTCCTGTTCTTTCCAGTATGCCTCACTGCTCTCACCTAATGGATAATGATAATGAAGACAATAGTATAAGAAAGTTCACTATTTTGAAATTTTTATTTATTTATTTGGTGTGTCAGGTCTTAGGTGCAGCATGCAGAATCTTCATTGTATCATTCAGAACCTTTGGTTGTGATGCACAGACTCTCTAGTTGTGGCACACGGGCTTAGTTGGTCTTAGTTGTTCTTAGTTCCCGGACCAGGGATCAAACCCCTGTCCCTTGCATTACAAGTCAGATTGTTAACCACTGGACCACTAGTGAAAGGAAAAGTGTGGTTGCTCAGTCGTGTCCGACTCTTTGTGACCCCATGGACTATTGTCCACCAGACTCCTCTGTTCATGAAATTCTGGAGTGGGTTGCCATTCCCTTCTCCAGGGGATCTTCCCAACCCAGGGATTGAACCCATAAAGAAAGCTGAGTGCCGAAGAATTGATGCTTTTGAACTGTGGTGTTGGAGAAGACTCTTGAGAGTCCCTTGGACTGCAAGGAGATCCAACCAGTCCATCCTAAAGGAAATCAGTCCTGAATATTCAATGGAAGGACTGATGCTGAAGCTGAAACTCCAATACTTTGGCCACCTGATGTGAAGAACTGACTCATTGGAAAAGCCCCTGATGCTGGGAAAGATTGAAGGCGGGAGGAGAAGGGGATGACAGAGGATGAGATGGTTGGATGGCATCACTGACTCAACAGACATGAATCTGAGTAAGCTCCGGAAGTTAGTGATGGACAGGGAAGCCTGGAGTGCTGCATGTAGTCCGTGGGGTTGCAAAGAGTTGGACATGACTGAGCGACTGAACTGAACTGAGCTGAACTCCTGCATTGCAGGCAGATTCTTTATTGTCTGAGCCACCAGGGAAGCCAGGACCACCACAGAAGTCCCTAAATTTTACTGTTAATTCAGTGCCAAGCACTGTGCTAGGCTCCTCATATCCACGATCTCATTTAACCTCTAATAGGCAGGTACCCTATGAGATCCATCGTACTGAGCCCAGAGAGGGCAAGCAAGGCATTCAGCATCACACAGCCTGTGAACAGAAGAGCTAGGACTCAAACTCACGTCTGCCTAGCCCTGAGTCCCTGACTTAACCACCTCATGGTGTGCATGCTGAAAGCCCAATGACAGCATTTTAGGTCTGAGCCAGGGGTGATGCCCCTGAGGTGCCCACAGATTGGCCCCTACCAGCTCCTGCGAGAAGAGCTAGGTTTGGGGGTTCCCTGCTCTGGTTGTCATCACCAGCCCAGGCCTTGGGGACTGACTGCTCAGCACCCAGCGCTCCTGCCAAATGATCTTGGCCGGAGCTGGGCTTGGCGGCGTCTCTGATGGAAGCTGCTCTGAGCCAAGAGCCTCTTGTCAGCCTGAAATCAGGACGAGCCCTCAATGTGGCTCCCTTCGGGGCTCGCTGTTAAATAAAGATGCCGCAGTGGTTTGCCCGAAAGGCCTCTTTGTCTGAGGCCCTTCCAGCCCACGCGTCCTCTGCCCTGAGAATGCCGGCCTCCGTCGGTATGAAGAGCCCCTGTGTTCACCGCTGCCGCTGGGGGAGCCAGGCGGCCGCTCTGCACCCGAGTGGGAGGGCGCCTGCCCTGGCCTCCTCCCTCTGCTGTCAGGGAGGTCACACTGGCAGCAACTCTGCACACAGCCTGGGTCCCTGGGAACGCCCTCCTGCCCATCCCGGCCCATCAGTGCTCCCTCCTGACCCCCTCCTGCCTCCCTGCCACCGGGAGCCCTTGCTCTCTGCACGTGCCTGCGTTCCGTTTCCCTGTCTCTGCCTCTCAGTTTCCCTGTCCCTCTCCATCTCTCCATCTGTCTGTTTCTTTGTCTCTGCCTTTCTCTCCTTCTCTCTCTCTCTCTTTCCATCTCTGTCTCTCTTTGTCTCTGCCTCTCCCTCCATCTCTGTCTCTGTCTGCATCTTTCTCTCCTCGCCCCCGTCTCTCTGTCTCTCTCTGTCTTCCTCAGTTTTTCTTTCCTTCTACCCTTCTCTCCTGGGGAACAAAGCAGCACATACCATGTGTGTTAAATGAAAACTTGGACACTGTAGGGATAAGTCCGCCCAGGCTGTGTCTGAGCACAGGGCTTTATTCTGCCGCTTGCTCTAGTTGGAGCCTCAGTGTCCCCACCATAAATGGAAGCAGTGACGGGTACCTCCAGGACTGTACGGGGTCCGCTTCACTAGATTTTTGCTTGTGAGGGCAGGCGCTATGTCTGGCTCATGCCTGTACCACCCGGGTATATACCAAAAGGCTCCCTGCTTGTTGGATGATTGGAGAGTCCTACGGTAGTGCCTGACGCGTGGTAGTTGCTCTTTGAATGTTAATTTTCTTTCTTTTGTTTTCCCCTGCCTGGTCTTGGGGATGTGATCTGTTAGAGACTCTTGGAAAACCGCAGGCTCTGGAAGGAACAGCTGGGAATTGCAGTGTGTCTTACCTGCTAAGATCAGGTCTTGTCCCCTCTTGCCCAGCTGTGGGTTTGGCATCCGGAAAGGCCACTGTGCTCCATGCCACACTTGAATCACTACCTGAGCAGCTCAGAGAAGAAGTAAACAATCACGTCCCTCTTCCTCAACACTATACCTCTGTCCATGCACCTAAGACCACATGTGCTTTCCTTGCCCCTCTATTATGTCCTGTTAGTGCTGCACACCAAAGCCTTATTCATTTATTCATTTGAACAAATACTCACTGAGTGCCAGGCTGTCTTCTAGGATCTGGGCACACAGCCGTCAACAAAACAGACTAAAATCTCCACCCGCATGGAACTTCCTTTATAGCAAGGTCTTTCCCACGTGTGGGCAGGCCACGGGGCCTCCCTGACTCTCGGTCTCCTCCTTAGGAACACGGGAATGAGATCTGCCCTCGTGAGGACCATCATGAGGTTCCCAGTGGCCACACTCATGGAGGCCCAGCATGGTTGGCACAGGGGAGCTGCTGGGTCAGGTCACTGCGCCTGAAGCAACCCCAGTGCAGGGAGGCTGGGGAGGCACAGGCTCCCATCTGGCTGGCCACTGCTCCGGAGCCTCCTTATCAGCATTTCCTCACACTCCTGTCGCCCAGGGTTTCTGTCTTTCTTCCCTTGGCTCTAGCCCAGAGTTCAGAATTGGCCCTGTCCCCCAGCCCTACTTTCACCTCATCTGTCTGTCTGTGTTAAAGGATCACCCCAGTGTCTTCTCTCCATACTGAATGAGGGGCCCAAAAGCAGGGCTTTGCCTGGCCTCACCCTACATCCCCCCACCCCCCACTCCACTGGACTGGGCCGGGTTAGCAGCGGTCCAGGTGTCCAGGCTGAAAGGTGTGGCATCTGTGCTGGTGCACAGCAGGAAACTGGTCACCTCTGACCCTCGTCCTTCACTGTCCAGCAGCGGGCTCTCACCCCTCCTGAGCGACAAGCTCACAGGTCCCCTCACTTCTGCCTACACAGTTATCCTCCTGGGGATGCCCACCTCCTCTCGCCTGCCCGAATCCTGCACACCCCTCAGGCCAAACTCCTGCCCACTCTTCTAAGAAGGCTTTCCACACCCTTCAGCTTATTCTGCTCCTTCCAGGCTCAGTTCAGCTTGGCCTAAGGAAGGCCCTGTTAGACCATACCACACCCAACTTCTGGCAGCTCCTAGAGCCACCATACTTGGTCCCCTGACCCTCACCTTGACCAGTCAATTCTTTTTTTTTTTTTAATTCATCATTTTATTTTTAAATATTTATGTATTTTTATTGTTTATTTTGCTGCACTGGGTCTTAGTTGCGGTATGCAACTAGTCCCCTGACCAGGGATCGAACCTTGGTCCCTGCATTGGGAGTATGGAGTCTTAGGCACTGCACCATGAGGGAAGTCCCTTGACCAGTCAGTCCTTACCTGTCTCTCAGAAATCAGCTTCAAAGAGACTTTCCTAAAACCACCTCCTTTCCTAATCTTCCCAGGTCTGATCAGACTCTGTCATAGCACCCTATTGTCCTTGGTAGAATGACCAGCTTGTCATTAAATAATTAATGGTGCAGTGAGTACTTAGAGGCTGTGTATACCTGATGAGGCTGAGGTGTGGCTAGTATGGGGGATGAGGCTGGTGGGAAAAGGCCTTGGATTGTGGAGTTAAGGATTTTGGACTTATGTTGTGGGCAAGAGAAAACCCTTTCAGAGTTCATGCAGAATAATACATTCCCAAGGACCCTGAGACCTAGGGTTTAATGGCCTCCTCCCTTTTTTTTCTTTTTCATTTGGTTGGCTAGTTGTTTAGTTGGTTAACTGCCTAATTAGATGGTTGGTTAGTTGAATTGTTGGCTGGATAGTTGACAGGTTGATTGCTTTGACTGTCTTCTCTCCATCCTAAATGAGGGGCCAAGAAGCAGGGCTTTGCCTGACCTCACCCTTCACGCCCCAACCACTCCACACTGGACTGGGCCGGGTTTATTAGTTGACTGTGTGGTTAGTTCATTAATGGAATGGTTGGTTAGTTGATGGGAGGGATGGATGGATAGGTGGAGGGAGAGTTGTTTCAGTAGTTAGCTGATTAGTTAACTTCTTGATTGTTGTCTGGTTGGGTGGGGGGTGGGTAGCTGGTGGCTCCTGTTCACTATGTCTTCCCCGGCACAGTCCTCGAGCTCCCCCCATCGCTGTTGGCCCAAGCTGACCTAGCTTTTGGTTTCCCTGCTCCCAGTGTCATCAGGCCTAATGCCCTTTCTTCCCATCTTTCCACAGGCCCTTGTCCGGCTACCACCCCATATTTCACAGTGTGATGAAGTCTTTCGGTTCTTTGAGGCCCGACCGGAGGATGTCAACCCCCCCAAAGAGTAAGTGCTAACTCAAGCCTCTCCTGTGAGGCTAATGCTGAGGCCAGCCTGGAGAGGCTCCAGACGTGGGGATAGAGTAGAGGGGGTGCTGGCCAGGCCAGCGGGGCTAAGCATGGACCAAAGGAAGGAAGAGCAGCGGTGCCCAGACTCCTGCGACCCGGGCTTGTTCCTCGTTTCTCTGGCCCCAGACCTGGCAAGGGCGGGTGTCTCTCCATCTGGGGAGCAGGTTTTCGTGCAAACTCTTTCTGGTTCACAGCTTATTGTCAGAAGCAGATGAGATAACAAAATATAAGGTCATGCCGTTCAGACATGGGATTAGCAGCCATTGCTCTTATTTGTTGACAATACCAAGCGCCCAACTGACATGCAGAACCAGGAGGACATGTGCTGCCCAGGCGAACCTCACCCGCCGAGCAACCCAGCGGTCCTATATTATAGGATCTGGCAACAGATGCTGTAATTATTATCAAAAACAACGAGTGCATGCAGAGTATTTACCAAATGGCTTTTACCTGTAGCATTTTACAATAGACTTAGGGAGCCTAGGGGCTTCCCTAGTGGCTCAGCAGTAAAGAATTGCCTGCAATGCAGGAGACCTGGGTTTGATCCCTGGATCGGGAAGATCCTCTGGAGTAGGGCAGGGCAACACACTCCAGTATTCTTACCTGGAGAATCCCATGGACAGAGGAGCCTGGCAGGCTACGGTCCACAGAGTTGAAAAGAGACGGACGTGACTGAGCAACTTAGCGTGCACACAAGGTAGCCCAGTTTGCAGAGGAGGAAACTGAGGCTCATGAGGTTAGGTGCATTTTCCGGAAGCCATACAGCTAGCTGGGTATGGGACAGGCATGAGACTTGAACTAAAATCTTTTGATTCTTCATGGTTCCGAGATGGTCTATGTTCCATGCTGGGGAGAAATAGGGAACCAAGCGGGTCTTTTTTCTTCTCTGGAAGCAGGATACCCTGGGCCAGGTGGTCAAGATGACCCACTAGGTCATGCTGGAATCTCACACACATGCCCAGACTCCATCCTAGGCCACAGCATTCCCGGGTCCACCTGGCCCCACCACTCCCCGGTTGTGCTGGCCTCCCACCACTCCCCGGTTGTGCTGGCCTCTCAGAGCCTCTTGTTCTCCTTCCTCCCATGGGGAGAGAGGAGATGTCCCTCCCCAGGTGGGTTGATCCTTGGAGTCACAGATGATCGTGTGCCCAGGGGGATTGTCACTGGATGGGTGAAGTAGTAGGTGCATTGCCATAAAATCAGCTGACCCTGCCTTCGATTGGTGACCCTACACCCACTCTCCGGCAGTCAGCTAAATAAGTTGGTCTTATTTCCCCTGTAGACTAATGGCAGGGCCAACATGGCCCTTCTCAGAGTCCTACTCTTTGCAACCCCATGGACTGTAGCCCTCCAGGCTCCTCTCTCCACAGGATTCTCCAGGCAAGAATAATGGAGTGTGTTGCCACGCCCTCCTCCAGGGGATCTTCCCAACCCAGGGATCAAACCTGCGTCTCCTGTAACTCCTGCATTACAGCTGGATTCTTTACCACTGAGCCACCAGGGAAATGGACCAATGGTAGTAGGTTAGCCTTTTGCCCATCCCTGGAAGGCCCTCAAGGAATGGTGGAAACCAGGCTTAGGGAGACAGTTAGGTGTTGGTGAGGCCACAGGCGTGGCTTTGCAGGGCAGGCTGTGGGGTCCATACCCACCACTCAAATCTCTGTGATCTCAGATCATTTGCCCAGCCTCTCTGTGTTTCTATCCCTGAAAAGCAGGAATGCCAGACTCCTGGGGCAGTCCAGGGGCTTACTGAGAGGACACGTGTACTGAGATAACCCGGCCAGTGCTACTGGCCCATTGGATGGGAGGTTGTGGAACAGAATGGAACGTGGCTCCTTGCGCACTCCACCTGTGCAGATCACAGCCTGGCTTTTGCAGGGAGGAGTCATAAAGCAATTTAGTCTCCAAGTTTCCATGGCAACAGGGGTTATCTGCCTCTTCTTGATGTGGTACCGGCCACCTGGGCCAGTTCACATCTCGTCTGGCAAGAGAGGGCCTGGAAACAGAACCACTCCAGCGTGACACAGGCCTGAGGGTCAGGAGGTGGGTTTGGCTGTGGCCCCAGAGTTCCAAAGGTTTCCTCCACCCTGGCCCCTCTCGGCCTCCAGGACCTGCGTAGAGAGACCTGTGTTCCGTGCAGAGTGTAGCTCAGACCCAAGGGGGACCCGCGCTGACGATCTGCCAGCCAAGTGCTTGCATCCCTCCCTCTCAGGACTGCATGCACTGTCCCAGACCACCACACACCTCCCCCCTCCATCCTGAAACATAAACACGAGATCAAGTAACAGCGTATTTTGACTCTGGGGCGACTGTGGAGTGGCTTATCAAATTATCAAAGCCTGTGGATTTAATTGGAATTTTGCAGATAACCCCGGCCTCTTTCAAGTGTGCTGCTGCGGGACCTCAGCGCTCAGGGGGCTGGGGTGGGGGACTGTGGCCCTTTCCATCTTGTGAGGAAGACAAGGTTGCAAAACAGCCCAGCTAGGTGGGGGAGGTGGGCAACAGGCCCCAGCCCCTCGGCTTTGATCCCAGGCCGCTCGCTGGCTTCCGTGGGTGGAGAGTGGGGCCCACCTCTGGGCTGCCAGCCTTTGCTGTAGACCATGGGCCCCGCACAGAAAGGGGGTTCTTTATAGAGATGTTTGGTGAGCCTGGCACGGGTGGCCATGGTGGTTCTGCCTTCTTATGTGGCTGCTTAAGAATGCAAAGGTTGCTCCAGTGCCCTGCCCTCCTCTCCTCGAACTACTGGCTAGCGGGTCCTTCAGCAGCACTGACCTCTTCCGGAGGGCTCTGACTCAGGCCCCAGATCCTGGCATTATTCTGGATTCACACCCCTGCAACCAACCCGTCACCACATCCTTCAGGCACCACCTTCGGCATACACCCAAACTCTGACCGCATCTCACCGTCTCCCCAGCTGCTACCCTGGGGGCAGGGAGGGGCAAGCCTTACCTCCCCTGGATTCTGGCCTGACTGTTCTCTTGTTTCTGCCTTTGCCTTCCATGGTCCATTTTCAACACAGAGGATGGAATGACCACTTAAAAATGTACATCAGATCATGTCCCTCTTCTGTCACTTTCCTCCACGCCTCTGGTGTTGCTCAGAGTCAAGGCCCTTCCGCCTGCTCCCCCCTTGCCCCTGGTGGCACCTGCTGCCTCTGCCAGCTGGCTCGGCTCCAGCCACACCTCCTGCCCCTTCTCACACCCTCCAGCCATGTTCTGCCATGGGGGCTTCACACTGGCACTCCCCTCCACCTGGAATACTCAGCCCCTCCCCAGGAGAGCCCCCAGCCTGGTCCCACACCTCCTTGCAATATTGACTCAAACAGCTGCCCAGCAAGGCCACTCCTGGCTTTCCTGCCTAAAATCCCCAGCACTGGCTTCCCTGTCCTGACTTCATCTTCCTGCAGGGAACGTTATCACTGCCTCCCACATGCCCTGCTCCCTCCCCGCGTTATTGTCAGGCTGGTAGAGCAGGACCAGATCACGGTATCGCCAGTGCCCAGAGCAGGTGTGCAGGAGACGTGCAGGACAGGTGAGTGGTGTCACTCAGGCTCCGTGTTAGTCCCCCACGGGCGGCAGGCTGTGACGTGACTGCACGGAGAGCTGCCGTGGCTCCCTGAAGGTCACCCAGCTGGCAGGGGGGCTGGCAAGAGAAGCTGGGGGTGCCGTGACCCCCTCTCCTGTGTGGATTCTGGGGCAGCCGCGTAGCTGGCTTGGGTGGGGAGAGGCCCTGGTCACCAGATCCAGAAGGAGGGGGAGAAGGACACACCCCTAGAACGCAAGGGGATTCAGCTCAGGGCGAGTCCTGGGTGGACTCTGACATCCAGGTGAGCCTGGCCCCAGGCAGGCCACACCCCAGGACCTAAGATGACCCACTGGGCTGTGCACGTGGCCACCCGGGCCTGGGGCCACATCTGCCGGCTCAGCTGTCCCTGGCTTAGCCATGTTTGAGCACCCAAGACCCCTGTGCTGAGCCAGTGGGCCAGGGAGGCAGGCGTCCTCCGGCCTGGCTTCCCCGGGGAGCCTCCGGGCAGCCAGTCCCTCAGCTCTGATTCCCGTGGTGTCAGTGATGGAAACGGGAGTCCAGGCTGCCGGGCTGGACTCCCAACCCAGTCAACCACGTGACCCTGCAAAGACCTCTTTTTGTTCAAGTTTCGATTCCCATTACTGAAACAGCGAACCTAAGGTTCTCAAAGGGCCGCCTAGCGGCGATGTCCTCAGACTCCAGCATGTTGCATATCCCTCAGAGAATGGGGGTGGGAGGGGGACAGCCCCATGAGGCCCGAGGGCCTGAGACCAGCCTTCCCATCTCTCCCACCTCCTGGCCCACAGGCCCCGCCCTCATCCTTAGCTGCCCACACAGGGGTGCAGCCTGCCGTCCCAGCCCCCAAGCCCAGGCCCAGCCTCCCCCTCGGCATAGGGCACTCTCGACCCCTCTCCCCACCCACCCCAGCCCCAGTCCTTCTCAGCCCTCAGACATTCCAGGAAGCCCCCTGCTCCCCAGCAAAAGCCCGTAGCCCTTGGCTGTGGCACCAGCCACACCACGTTGTTTATGGTCTCTCCCCGCCACGGGGACCCACATTCTCTGGCTGCCCACCCCCACCCTCCGCAGGGCCTGGCCCCTGGTAAATGTTGACTGAACCCAGGTCAGGACTGATTAACAAGGTTAAAACTTGTACTGCCCACTGTCCAGGTTGCAGAGTGAGCAGCACTCCCCAACCCTCTGGAGCTGGGAGGTCTGGTTTCCCTGGCCCCTCTGTGCCTCAGTTTCCTTATCTGTCCAGTGTGAGTAATGACAGTGCCTGCCCCCAAGGGCCTTGGGGAGGATGGCACATGGAAAGTGCCAGAACAGGGCTGGCACCACCCAAGGCCAGGCTCACCCTTGTCATGGTGGTAGCCCTGGGTCAGGGGGAACTGCAGCAAGAGAATTGCCCCCCACCCCCAGAACAGGTCTGCCACTTGTAGGGGTGAGGCCTCCTCTTCCTCTGACAGTGGTGGCCCTCTGTGCTCAGCCTGAGCCTGTGGGCAGGTGGCATGCACACGTTTGGCCCCCATGTCACAGAGAGAACAGAGGCCAGGGCTGGGGCCCCCTCTTGTCACCTCCCACTCATGGGCCTGCTGCCAGCCCATCGGCCTAGGAGCCCTTAGGAACCCCCATATCCCAGCGGCACACAGTGGGCTCACACAGTGACTGAGGGTCTTCTTGTCCCTGCCACCCATCTCACTTCTAGGCTTGGTCCTGTCCCCTTAGCCCTTTTTCTACTGCTGAAGCCAGCAAGACCCTGGTTAAATTCTTGAGATTGCATGGGAGGAACAGGGCCTTGCTAAACAGGTTTTTGTTCCTCAGCCCCAGGGCCACAGAGCCACCCTCTGTTGTGGCCTGAAACAATGGCCCAATGTTCAGAGGGACCTTCCGTCCCTGCCCCAGCCTGTCCCAGTGGCTGGCCTCCATCTGGTCCGGGGTCCACCCCCCTGCCACCGCCGCATGTCCCTGGCCCTGCAGGCTGGCAAGGCAGGGAGCCTGTCCTACTTGGTCTGGGCCGCGTGCTAGGTTGGGGTCTGGGCCCTGGCCTCGTGAAGGTGGCCCAGGTGCTGAAGTGGAGGGTGCTGAGCGAGGCTTCCAGAGTTGGAGGCCCTGGGCAGAGGACAGAGCCACTCCGGGGCTGCGGTGGTGTGAGTAAAGACCCCAGAAAAGGCCTCCCAGCCTCCCTCTCCATTCCGAAGGGGATGGAGGCTGGGCTGCCTCCTCGGGGAAAAGCAGTGTCCAGGGCAGAGGGGGCTTTGCCAGCCCTGCCTCAGGACCCAGCAGGAAGATGGAGCATGGGGGTGGCCGAGCAGCCAGGATAGCCCTGTGAATGGGGGGAGCCTCTTCCAGGAGCCCCCACTACCTCAATCCTGGTCAAACTCTAGATCAGCCTTGCTTGGGAGCCTGACTCCCGATCTTAGGATCCAGGCTTCCGCTGAGACCACTGTGACCTTCTCCATAGTCAAACCTACCTGCTTGGTGCTAGGAGAAGGAAATAGAAGATGTGTTTATGGAGCGTTTGGGCTTCCCAGGTGGCGCTAATGGTAAAGAACCTCCCTGCCAATGCAGGAGACATGAGAGACACAGGTTTGAACCCCAGATTGGGAAGATCCCGAGGAGGTGAGCATGGCAGCCCCCTCCAGTATTCTTGCCTGGAGAATCCCTTGGACAGAGGAGCCTGGCAGTACGGTCCATGGGTCACCAAGAGTCAGACACGGCTGAAGCCACTGAGCGCACACACCTGGGGCGCTTGGTACGTGCTGAGTCAGGTTACCCTTTTCTTCCCTCCCTTCCTGCTCCCTGGGAGCAAACAGAAGGTCCTGGGGAGAGCCCTGGAGAGCACCTCTTCCTCAGCCTTCACCCCCAGGTGTTCACTGAGCACCTACTATGTGCCAGGGACCAGGCAGGCTGACAAACTCAGGGCTCAAGGCTACCACTAGGTGAAAATTTTGAATTGAGTTAAACTAACTCGGAGACAACAGCCAGAACACCAGCTCTGCCTGTGGCCTTGAATGAGTCCCTTCACCTCTCAGATCTCTGTAAACGAGGCCAGGACCCTCTTGGGACGACAGCCGTGAGGTTCATGGGCTCTGATGCCTTAGGGGTGCCTGGCGTCACAGATGCTCTGTCCACGGGAACTTTTGCTTCTTCTCCCCCTTCCCTCTTCACCCCTCCTGGGTGTGCAGTGGCTGCTCAGAGAAGATTAGAGGACTCCTGCTGAAGGCGGGAGCTGGGCTGGCTTCTCCCGAGCACCTTTTAGCTCCGGGAGTTCTCTCCAAGGTTCGTGCCGACCGTGAAGTGAGGCTGCCCCTCCACCACCAGGCCCCCCGTGGCTACCAGGACCTCTGGGGCACCCATGCTCTTGACGCTCCCTAAGGGACGAGTGGCTTAGGGGTTAGAGTGGGTAGTCCACCCACCAGTGCCCAGCTCTGCTGAGTCCTGGTCAGACCCCCAGCAGTGGGACAGCCCCCATCTGGCTGGGGACACGGGCCACTCTGTCCTCCCAGCCTCTCTGCCACTGGCAGCTGCACAGACAGCCTGTTAATGTTGATGGGCGAGAGGGCCAGCTGGAACGGGACTGTGGGTCCCCAGGAGGCCATGGGCTGGAACAGCACAGAACTTTGTGTGAGGAGCCCCTGCCCAAGCCCCGCCTTTAACCTGGGTGGGCAGGTGGGAGGAAGAGGCCCGCGGGAAGTTGTGTCCAGCCCACTTGAAAGGGGCATCGGCTCTGGGAAACCAGGACTTCTCTGAGGGTGTGTCTGTCATGCTGGGTGGGCGAGCGGGTGGGAGGCCAGCTCTAAACCAGCCAGCTCAGAGCAAGGGCGTGGGAGGTCCACGGCCAGGAGGGGAGGGTGGCTCAGTGGTCAGTCCTGGCACAGGACTTTAAGCTCTCAAAGCCAGGATGGACAGGAGGCGCCAGCTGGGGAAGGGTATCCTGGTATGGGGAGGGGGCGGGGTCCCCGTTATTTTCTCAGGCTTGTGCTTGCTTTGTTTCCCTGAAACTTCAACCCCAGGAGGGGTCTTGTGTGCAGATGCCCAGGCCCCATGTGCCCACTCCTTCTCAAGGTGACGGCACCCTTGGAGGCCCCACCTGGAGGGGTGCACCCCCCACCAAGCCCCTGAGGTCTGCTTTGCTATTATGTCCTGTGCGGGGGACTCTTGGTGCCCTTGCCTTGCAATTGCTGCCCCTGCATTATAGCCAGCCTCCTGGCCAGCTAGCTGCCCCTCCACAGGGAGTCTGTGGCAGAGCTTAGCCTCGGACCCAGGTCTTCAGCCCTGTAGGCCAGGCAGGAAGCATTGGTTCATTCAAGCATTTTTCATCATCTTCTTGGTGTGAGGCACAAAGCCACGGAAGTGGGCGAGGCCAGGCCCTGCCCCTGGGGAGCCTCGTGGTCTGAGGGGAGAGGCCTGGCTCGCTGCTGTGGGAGGCGGCGGACCGAGCCCAGGAGCCAGGACTGGGGCCATTTCAAGGAACTGAAAGAAAGTCTGTCTGCCTGGACATGAGAGTGTTGGCCAGAGGAGATGGGCCTGGGCCACGCAGTGTCCAGCTGGTGATTTGGGGCAATCGTTAACCCCTTCTATGCTTCGGCATCAGATGAGGGGCAGAATGTGGGGGTCTCAGGGATCCCTCCTGGCTCTGACATTGTGTGATCTTATGAAAACCAGTTGGCTATTGTAATAGCCCAAGCATGTAACCACTAGGGTCTGGAGTGGGAGCTAAGAGCTGTGAGAAGGGAAGACAATCACAGTAAGTCAGATGTGAAAGAGGCAGGCATTCTGGAGATCACGTGACCCGCCCCCCTGTCACAGGCCCTGTAAGTTGGGTCTTATGGTAGGTTGGAGTTTAGGCACCTCTGTAACTGGGTCACTTACAGTACCTTCAGTTCAGTTCAGTTCAGTCGCTCAAGTGCCTTAGTTCACGGGATCTGTGTGTGTCTGGCTCCCTCTTGTGGCGGCACTGGATATTACACCAACCCCCATCCTGCAGGCGTTTTCAGACCCCTGAAGCTGTTCCGGACGTTTAAGCTTGGTCTACCTTGTTTAACCATCTATGATGCTAGTGGTAAAGAAGCCGCCTTCCAATGCAGGAGACGAAAGACAAGTGGGTTCGACCCCTGGGTTGGGAAGTAGGAAATGTCTACCCACTCTAGTATTCTTGTCTGGAGAATCCCATGGACAGAGGAGCCTCGCAGGCTACAGCCCATAGGGTTGCAAAGAGTTGGAAATGACTAAAGCCAAGCAAGCAAGCAATAATCCTGTGAGGTTCATGCCTCCTTTTTGTAGATGAGAAATCTTAGGCTCAGACTGGTTGAGTTATTTCTCAGCCAGTAAGCATCAGAGGCTGAATCCAAATCCTTCCCCACTCCAGGTCTGCCCCCCACAACCACACAGGGGCTGTGGCCGTACGACAATTTCTAAATTGCAAGGTGGGACCTTTCATCCAACCATAGGAATGAATAATAGAGTCAGCACTCACAGTTGCTGTGGGCACAGGGTGGGGAGCCCCTGAAGGTACAGTTGAGGGCACTTTCCCCACCTGGGGACTCTTTAAGGGGACTCCAGGCTTCTCCCCAAGTGAGAAGCTGCAAGGCTCAGGAGTGCCAGGGCCAGTCCAGCTGTGTCCACTGAAGGCCTCCTGCTGTGGGGTCAGACCTCAGAGGTGGGGTGCTACCCGGCTCCCCTTTCAGGGTGGTCACAGTGAGGCTGGCTCTGGGAGCATCCAAAAAGCAGGTCTCCTTTCCCCCAACCAAACTGAGGCTTGACTTTGACCTTGAGGGCAGTAGCTGTGGCCCTAGTCCCTGACTAAGCCTCTCCAGCCAGCCGCCCAGTTGTCACGTTGTTGTTCAATCGCTCAGTCGTGTCCGACTCTTTGTAACCCCATGTACCACAACATGACAGGCTTTCCTGTCCTTCACCAACTCCCGGAGTTTGCTCAAACTCATGTCCATTGAGTCAGTGATGCCATCCAACCATCTCGTCCCCCTTCTCCTCCTGCCTTCAGTCTTTACCAGCATCAGGGTCTTTTCCAGTGAGTCAGTTCTTCGCATCAGGTGGCCAAAGTATTGGAGCTTCAGCATCAGTCCTTCCAATGAATATTCAAGGTTGATTTCCTTTAGGATTGACTGGTTCAATCTCCTTGCAGTCCAAGGGACTCTCAAGAGTCTTCTTTAGCACCACAGTTTGAAAGCATCAATTTTTTTGGCACTCAGCCTTCTTTATGGTCCAACTCCCACATCCATGTATGACTACTAGAAAAACCATAGCTTAAATCCTAAGTCATTGTGAACTCCCAGCCCCCAACCCAGGACACATGGCCAGAGGCTCTCTCTACACAGGCTGTTGGATGAGGCCCCGCCTGACTCTCCATGCATGCAGCCAGGATGGGAGAGGCTGCTTGGACGTCCCCGGCTGCATCTACAGAGAGGCAGGAGGGGAAGGTTGCCCGCAGTCCCAGCCTTTAGAGCCTAGTGTAACACCGACACCCTCTGGCCCGGCCCCCACCTTGCACTGACAGGTTCTGCAGCCCAGAGGGGGGTGTGGCTTGCCTGAGGTCACCCAGAGAAACTGGATTGGCACCAGGGTTTTTGACCCAGAGCCCAGTGTTTTTTCCATCACTCAGAAACTCCCAGCTGATTTCCAGAGCTTCCTGAGTGCTGGTGCAGAAGGACACCTGGAGGTCCTTGTGGAGACTTAAATTGGGGCCTGGCTGAGGGACAGGGAGGGGGAACTAGCTGCTGGCCCGCTCGGAATAGCTGGAGAAGTGGGAGCTGGGCTGTGGTCAGGTCTGATTTAATTAGGCAGAGGTAGGCTCCTGATTAGAGGAGGCTGCGCCTGCCAAGCCAAAGAATTCAAGCTTAAGAGCCAGGAGTGCCCCGGCCCCCACCACAAGCAGGAGAGGGCACCTGGGAAGTCCACAGGGCCCCGCGCTGCCAAGGGCAGGCCCCTCGGGATCCAGGGGACACGGGTCACCCCCTTGCTGGCTCATGGCACGTCTGGGTGGAGCCACCACTGTGTGTCGGGTGCCAGGCAGGAATCGTGGTGGGCAGGTGGGGAGGGGGGCAGAGAGAGATGGAGGTCTTGGTTCTGCATCCTCCAGTAGCAGATCTGAGGAGAGGACTGAGCCCAGGGAGCTTATTTGGGAGAAGAGACCAGTGAGGGAGTGAGGAGAGGCGGGGGAGGCCAAGCAGCTGCAAATGAAGCATGTCACAGCTGCGCTGGGGGCGACCAGTGCTGGGACCCACTGCCCTGCCTTCCTCAGGGCTCCTTCCTCCTGTGTGCCCTCCCCTAACCCACCTCCAAACAGCAGGGGACACAGCTTCCCTGAAGGCCTGTGTGCCAACACCCGCATGGTCCTCCCCTGTGCTTAGTTCTTCCGGGAGTGTCCCTGTGGCCTGCCACTGGGAAGGCTTTGTCTCTGTTCCAGCCACAGCCCCTCCCCCTCCCCTTCTTCCCCTTCTTCCCCTTTCCCCCTCCCCCGCCCCAGCCCCTTCCCCTGCCCCAGCCCACAGCCCTGCCCCAGTCTTTGCATCTGCCCTCAGGTTCTCTTTTAGTCCTCTCTTCCTCAAGGGCCCTCCCTTTCTCCACTTCAGCATCCTTATCCCTTTCTTCAGAGCTCTTAGCCCAGTTTATCACTTGGCTTTATCCTGGATGAGTCCTGTCTTAACGCAGCAAGCCCCAGGGCCTGGCACGTAATTGTCGTTCAGTCGCCAAGTCATGTCCAGCTCTTGGCGACCCCATGGACTGCAGCATGCCAAGGCTTCCCTGTCCTCCACCGTCTCCAGGACTTAGCTCAAGTCCTGGCACCAAAGAGGCACTGGCACATTCTTGCTGACGACAGTGGAGCTGCTGCAGGGAATCAATCACAGGAAAGAGCAGCTGCAGGGAAGGTGGGCGAGCATCGCCCCACCCCGGCCGTGGGCTCCAGGACTGGGCCCTGTGTCACTAAGCACTGAGGTTCTGGAAGCAGAGTGGAGATGACCCGTGACTATAAGTCTGCTTCAGGCCTGAGGGCCACCCTGGCTAAACACTCAGGAGGGCCTTCGAGGAGGGGCCAGTCCCCTGCAGTCCTCTTCCTAGGAGGGCGGGCCTGGCCAGTACACCTGGGACAGTCATTGAGTATGAGATGGTCAAGAAGGCCGGGTGTTCCCCCTGTTCACACCAGGAGGGCAAGGGGACCTCGGAGAGGGAGCTAGCTAGCCCCCCTGCAGGGAGGGGGCACGGAGGTGGGCAGGGAAGGCCACCAGAGTGAGCCAGGCCTCCGCCTGGACTTGGATGCTGAGGGAGGGTTCAGAGACAGATTGGGAGGGAGACGTCTGGGCTGAGGGAGGCTTCCAAGCAGGGGCGTTAGGCAGGGGTGGGGGCTTGCGGGGGGTGGGGCACAGGAAGACCAGAAGAGGGTGATGGAAAAATAGGAAAGGCTTGGGAGTGAGCCGACTCCCAGTTCAACTCTGAGCTCTGCCACTGGGCTAGCAACGTGAGCTCTTGTGCCTCAGTTTCCCTGTCTGGACAATGGGGGTAATGATAGAACGTTCTTCTTAGAATGGTGCTTGAAATAATGTGTCTGAAGCACATCAGGAGGAAAGTAGTGAAAGTGCTGGTCGCTCAGTCGTGTCCGACTCTTTGAGACGCCATGGACTGTAGCCCGCCAGGCTCCTCTGTCCATGGGATCCTCCAGGCGAGAGTACTCGAGTGGGTTGCCATTCCCTTCTCCAGGGGATCTTCCTGACCCAGGGACTGAACCCAGGTCTCCTGCATTGCAGGCAGTTTCTCTCCCGTCTGAGCCACCAAGGAAGCCCAGAGCACGTCAAACTGTGCCCAGATGTTAGTTCTGAGCTCACACGAGACCTTTGTCTCAGGGTTGGGCCCACAGGGACACGGCAAAGGAGGTGGTGAGATGCTGTGGCCAGGTGGGTGTGGAAATAGACACACTTGCCGGGATGATGCCAGGCCATCCTTGTCAGCGGAGAGAAAATGTACCAGGTCACGAGGGTGGACTCTGCCCATCGAGACTGCTCAAGCCCTCCTGTGTTTTACACAAACTAACACCCACACTTGCTGTGTGTCTGTGTGTGTGTGGTAGTCACTCAGTTGTGTCCAACTCTTTGTGACCCCATGGACTGTAGCCTGCCAGGCTCCTCTGTCCAGGGGATTCTAACCCATCTGTAATTATCAGGGAAGACCTCCTGAAGGAAGTGGCATTTTCCACTGGGCTTTACTGGAGGGGAGGGGAAGGAGGGGAGAGCAGAGACCCACGATCTGCCTGCGGGACAACTCAGGATCACAGCACAGCTCTGGCCAGTCCCTCGGAGCCAGCCGGCAGCCCTTAGCCCGGTTGCCAGTCGTCAGGGCTCTGTGCCCACTCACTCAGCAAACGCCAGCGGTGCCCAGCCCTGTGCGAGGCCTGGAGCGACATCACAGTTCCTGCCTCACGGAGCCTACGGTGGAGGGGAGGAAGCAGCGCAGGTATTAATAGCAAGAGCTACAAAGGAAAAGAGAGGGTGCTGTGGGAGGCTGGGCTTGGGGGTGTCGGGAATCAGCACTGGGCCGGGCGCCGGAGGAGGGAAAGGAGGGAAAAGTCAGAGGGGGAGGCAGAGCCCAGGACAGTGTCAGCCCAGCGTCACGGTCCCCTGAACTGAGGAACGCTCCCCTGAGAGGAGCAGCCTCTGTGGAGACTGTCAGTCGGCCCCAGATGCAGCCGGGCCGTCCTGGGGCCGCGGAGCCCTGAAGGCTCACTTCAGCCGCAGAGCCTCCAAGAAGCAGCGGGGCACGTGGCCTGAGCACCGGACGAGGGGCCATGGGGATCAGAAACCACCATGCCTCCAAGCCCAGGCGGTCGTGGACGCTCACCACGGGTCACATTGGGCTTCCTCTTCCTCACGGCTGTGCTCACACCGAGCTGAGGCTGTGATAACAGAGTGTCTAGAACTTGGTGTCCTTTTGGTATTTCTGGCCCTGCGTCTTCGTTTTTCTTTCCTCTTCCCACCTACTCCTAACTATCTTATCTGGCTGAATTTTATAGGTGTTCTTATCAACCACAAGATGCTGAATGATCTGAGTGCTAGACTAAGGCCACTTGGGCTCGCAGGCTGTGTTACCTTGGGCAAGTGACATGCCCTCTCTGATCCTCCATTTCTCTTCTGTAAAGTGGGAGAAATAAGAGAGCCTACCCACACACAGGAGTGCCATGAGGGTAAGATGAGCTGATGTGTGTCACGAGCTTAGTTTGGTACCTGGCATAATGTGAATGCTTGAAAACACATGACATTCTTGTCAGCTGTGGTATTAGTGATAATAACAAGAGCAGTAGCAATAATTGTAGTAGGCCTCTCCCTCCCACCTTTGGAGAGGAAGGCCTCACTCGGGGTGAGGTGGCCTGACCCCCTCCCTCCATTCCCCCTCCCATTTCCCACCATGCCCTGGGGTCCAAGGGCTCCCGCCTGCTCCAGGGCCTCCCGGGACTTGTTGGTGACGTCACTACACGCAGAGGCTGGAGGAGGTAGCCCAGGGCTGGCCCGCTGGGAGCTGTCTTGGCTGTCCGGCTGAATGGTGACTCTGCTGTACTGGAGCCAGGCTGACCCAGAGGAGAGAGAGCAGGTTCGGTGCTGACAGGAAGGCTGGTTGGGGGAGGGCTGGAGCGGGAAGCCGGTATTGGGGCTCCCAGGCTGTCCCTCCCGCAGCAAGGAGGACCCAGGCCTGCCTGGAGCTGGAAGCCTCTGGGCAGAAGTCACATGGGGCCCAGTCTAGCACCCTGATTTTTTCAGTCAAGGAAACTGAGGCACAGAGAGGGCTGCTGTCCCCCAGGTCTCGTGAACCCCACACTGGGTGGTCCAGCTTGGTGTCTTTAATTTTAATTAGATTGCTCAAATGGTAAAGAATCTGCCTGCAATCTGGGAGACCCAGCTTTGATCCCTGGGTTGGGAAGATCCCCTGGAAAAGGACATGGCAACCAACTCCAGCATTCTTGCCTGGAGAATCCCACAGAGAGAGGAGCCTGGCGGGCTACAGTCCGTGGGGTCGCAAAGATCTGGACACGACTGAGTGGCTAACACTTTCACTTTTTCAAGGTTAAAATTTTAGTTCTTGGGGAGTCCCCTAGTGGCTAGGCTTATGGGCTTTCAATGCCAGGGCCTGGGTTCAATTCCGGGTCAGGGAACTAGAATCGCATGAACTATATGGCGTGGTCAAAAAATAACAATAATTAGCTCTTGGATCACATCAGGCAGCTCCTAAGAGCTCGACAGCCACAGTGGCCACCATACGGGGCACTGCAAATGCCATTTCCATCAGTGATCACAGTGAATTCCATCAGGCAGCTCCAGGTAGGGCAGTACTAGGTGTTGGGGGCCAAACTGGGAGACTCGAGGCCATTGGAGGTCAAAAATCAGTGGGCTTTCTGGACAAGCCAGCCCTCCCCAGGCCGTGGAAAGTTGTAAGAAACTAGAGATGGCTGGAGGGTGCGAGTGGTTACTGTGGGCACAGACAACCCTGAGTCTGCGGCCTTGCTTCCTCGTTGGTAGCCGTGTGGCACCAGGCAAGTTACTTAAGCTGTCTGAGCCTCATCTGTAAAAGGGGCCTAGGGCACCTGCCCCGGGAACAACATCAAGCAGCTGTCGAGGGGCCGGGTACGTCTGAGTGTAGTGTTCACGCGTTTGTGATACAGAGTTCTGGAAAGCCTGGGAGACGGTTCTCTCGCTGTCTCAGGTGACCATGCAGGCTCCGGGAGCCCCTGCCCTCCCAGGCTGTGCAGGTGGGCCAGGTGCCTGGGCGAGGCCCGGGGCCCTCCTCTGAGCATTCTTTCCCACAGCGGCCGAGGTAGGAACAGGCACAGCTGGGCCTTGGACGGGCTCCTGGGAAGCAGGAAGCCATTGGCCCAAGCTCCCAACTTTCCAGCCTCGGCTCCAAATTAGACCAGGGCTGGGGAGTGCGGGGCCCACAGCCAAGGAGCAAGCCGGAGGTGTGCTCAGCAGTGGGCCCCCGGTGTCTGTCACACACGCACACACACACACAACGCACACACACAAAACAACGCACCTCTGCACTCAGGGCCACGGCAGCTTGGGGGCTGTCTCTGTCTCCTGAAGAAGTCCCCATCCTGCCCTCTGAACAGGGAGAACCAGAACCAGATGGCAACCCAGTTCTCAGTCCCAGAGCTGGTGTCGCTGCTGTCCAGGGGAAAGTCTTTTGTTACAAACATCGCCTCTGGGTTCCTTCCTATAAAGTCTGAGCCACTTTCCTTGGCTTGCGGTCCAGCCGCAGCTGCATGTCCTGTCCCCCCAGGCATTCAGCCTCCCAGAGGCCACATGCGCGCGTGCACACACACACACACACACACACACACACACACACACACGCGATCCCACATCCGTTCCTGTCCCTGCACCTTTACTCACATCATCCCTTCCGCTCCAACTTTCCTTCCTGCCTCTGCTCTTTCTAAATATCTATCTTTCACAGGTAGCTCTACGCTTTCCCCTTCCAGGTAGACCTCCCCACCCACGTCAACCCACTCTGACCTCCCTTTTCTGGGGAAGATCCCCACAGCATGTCCTTTTGACCAGGCTTTGTAGCACCTAATCACAGGGTGACTTGCGTGTTTTCTTTTGCTGGGTTTTTGTCTTGTGTCTCCAACTAGATGGTATGGCCTGTGAGGGCAGAGCTGTGCTTCCCTCCACTTTTGCTCAGATGCAAGGCTGTGTCCCTAGTAACTCCTCAGTTAAGACACTGGTGGATGAATGGGCGGATGGATGGATGGATGGATGGATGGATGGACAGATAGACACATGACCTTGGAGAGAGACAGGGAAGGCCTCCAAACATGGAAGACCCTCCTTGCCCTTCTCTCCGGGGATTCCATGGTGGAACCCCATCACAGACTCTGTCACTGTGCTTTCACCATTCCCCACCCTCCCCCTCCTCCACGGACTGCGTGCCAGTCCCATCTGGGTGGGACGCCTGGGAGTACGCACACTCTTTGTTTTCCGGGTCCTGAGCTGGCACCACGGACTGTAGAGCCAGGCTCCTCCGAAGCCCATGCTGGTGAGGGGCCAGGCAATACTTCCTCCACCCTGGCTGCTGTCCATACTCTAAACCCTGCCCCTCTTGTGAACCCAGGCTGTTGGCCAGGCCCCACATGCCCGATGCCATTCTAAGAGCTTTGTGCGTGATCCCAGGTAATCCCCGCAACAGCGGCAGATGTAGGCACTAATTTCATCCCTTTTGACAAATGAAGGTACGGAGAGGTTAAGAAACTTGCCTCTGTCACAAAGTGGTGTCTGAACCAGGCTCAAGCCTGCTCACACTCCTAACCCTCTGCTGGAGGCCTGGAGTCGTCCCTGGGCTGGAGACACGCTCAGGGCCTTTGCCAGAGTGGTAAGTCCAGTCTTCGTGAGCAGACAGACAGACAGATGGGGCTTTGTCCTTCTGCTGTGGACAGAGCAGCAGCAGAGACCCTCTGGGGTGTTCGAGAGACTAGCACAAGACCTTGGAGGTTTCTGGGTCTGCAATTGCCTGGCATGGGCCTCTCTGGGACACAGCCTGGGGTTGGGGGGGACCTCGTCCCTCCTCAGGAATTCAGCTTTTTCGCTCGGGGCAGGAATTCCGGCTTCTCTGGACTGTCCACATGGCACAATGGGGCCCATTCTCAGAACCCTGGAGCAAACAGGCCCTGCGGAGAAAGGATGGATTCTTGTTGGACACAAGGGCCCTCAGTGCCATGATTTAGACCAGGGCACACATGGGGGCAAAGAACAGATTCATGCCCCCAGCCAACCCCCGTCTGTCATCCCTAGAGGTCGCTGCCCCTTAACACCATTCGGTGCAAGGGCTCTCAAAAGCCAGCACAGAAGCCCAGCTGGGGCTCCATGGGTTGGAAAGCTCCAGTTCTCCAGAGCCTCCTCGCTCGGCCTCTGGAGCCACATTTGCTGTCTCCGTGTTTTGGTTTTACAAAGAAGAGTTAACAGCTCCTGAGGACAGTCAGAGAGGCCCCCTTACATGGATGGGGAAACTGAGGGCTTGAGAATTGGCTGGTGTTTCTCAACCTTTTTCTGCCACGGTCAGAAATTTCACATCACAATCCAATACAGACAGACAAGGGGATGAGTAGACAGACACCTGAAGCCAAAGTTCACCGAATCGTATTTCATCTTAGCTCTGGGTGACAAGATCATTTTGCCTCTTCTAACTCAGGGGTCTCCAACCCACCCACCACCCACACCCACTCCCAGGCTGCGCAATAGGAGGTGAGTGGCAGACACCCCCCCGCCCCTCCCTGCCTGTTGATAGAAACATTGTTTTCCACAAAACCAGTCCCTGGGGTCCAAAAGTTTGGAGATGGCTGTTTTACCTTTTAAACATGCTGGTGAGGACCCACCTAGTTGGTTTCAGAATTCACTCACGGGTCACAACCTGGCATTCAAAAAGTGCCAGTTGGAAGTGTCTTGCCCAGGTCTACTGGCCACGGAAGGGCAGAGCCAGGCCCAGAACTGCCGGGGGTGGGGGTGGGCGGTGGAGAGGGGGTGTGGACATCCAGGCTCAGAGTCTTCGAAGCCTCTCCTGCCCGCCCCCTAGCTGTCCACCTCAGCCTCTTAACAAAAAACCTTCCCCCAGCCAGGCCCTGACCCTATCACCCTTCCATTCTGAAACCTTCCAGATTTCCGAGCAGGACTTCAAAGCCCTACCCTTCCCCACTCCGGTCTCCGCCTCCCCCTAGCCTGGCCTTTCCCTGCCTGTCCCTCTGCTCACCAACCCTCCCTAGGAGTTCAGCTCCTCCTCTTCAAAGCTCCTTGTTCCTCCTTGAACTCTCCCCCTCTCTACCCTCTCCATGGATCCAAACTCCTCTGCTCCTCCAAGGCCCAGCTCACAATTTTCTCCTCCAGGAGGCCACCTTGGATGTCCTATAGCCCTGGGATCTCTGTCTTCTCTGCACCTGGTGGGTAACCTCTCCTGTGACTCTCAGCATGGGCTGTCTTAGAATGTTACCTTTCTTACTGTTCTAGGTAGTTTTGTTCCCTTAATTTCACCCCATACTCGCAGGCCAGAAGCACAAGTCATGTATTTCTCCCACGCCCGCTCAGGCCTTCACAAGGCTGCCTCCTGCAGGAGCCACAAAGTGCTTACTGGTTAACAACAGCAGTCAGAACCATTGCTGCACACCTCAAGGGCTCCACGTCACTCCCCTAGCCAGGGTTGCATACCATCACCCCCCGCAGCCCCCCACCGTCCCCATGATCCAATGATCCAGGTCCCACCCATGACCCCAGGACCGCTCGGCTCTCAAGGTCACCGACAGCCATCTGGCAACCTGCGGTTCCCAGCAGCCGCAACCCTGCAGACAGGCATCCTGGGCCAAACAGCCAATGTCAGCCAGCAGACGGGGTGAGAACATCAGGCTGGCACTGCGTGCATGTCCTCCTTTGCCAGGGCACTCGCTGACAGGAGCAACAGTGCAGGGGGCAGGGCGGGGGAAGGGGCAGTGGGCAGGGAAGGGCACAGCCCTGCAGCACTCTTCTGAGTGCCACAGCCGGGGACTCGGCATCCTTCCACACAGCCGGTCCGCCAGACTGGGCTTTCTCTCCTAGTCTCTCCCTTTGTCTCGGGGGCTCTTCCTGGCTTTGCCTCTCACTCTGGGAACCCTCACCGGCAGGATGGCTGCCTCCTTTCTCCATCTCCTCCTTTCTCCTTTCCTGCTTCTCCTGCCTGTGTGTCCTCTCCTTGCACCCCAGTCCCCGGTGGACCTCGACGTGGGGAGCCCTCTGGGTCAGGATGTCAGTGGAGCTTCGTGAGCCCCGGCCAGCCACTTAGGCCCTCAGGACCTCAATCTCCTCATCCACAAAACAGATTAACACCACCTCTGCCCACTTCAGAGCTGCTGCTGCTGCTGCTGCTGCTAAGTCGCTTCAGTCGTGTCCAACTCTGTGCGACCCCATAGACGGCAGCCCACCAGGCTCTGCCGTCCCTGGGATTCTCCAGGCACCGCAGGGCAAATATCTGTTCAAGAAAGGGAGGGGAAGCATGTGCAAAAGCAGGTGCCCCAGACACAGGGCCTGTTAAATGCCTTTCCCGCCCCCTCACTTCAGCCTCTCCCTCTTTTCTGTATCCAGCACCAGCCCCTTCCCTGGAATGTCCGGGGAAGGAGCACAGCATGTCTCACTCACCAAGAGAAATGAAAGGGGCAACCAAAGGGAAAGCTGGCCTCTCTGAGCGCCATTAGCACAATCATCGCTTGGTTCGGGGCTCTGAGAATTTGCCGCTCCTTGGAGGTTAGATGCATTCCAATACATGAGTCCAGAGTTTGCCAATTCCTGTGGATCAGTGTCACCTTGAAAATGTGGCTGTTTCTAGATGAGCCCTATTCAAACACTGTGTGTACAAACAGACTTTCCCTTTGTGGACGGCACTTGACAGACAGCCTGGTTTGGTGTCTGAAAGCCTGAAACTGCAGAGTAGTCTGCACTCGCCCCTGCGTGGTACTGTGCCACCAGCATCATGGTGGGGTCCTTAAGAAGAAGTCCCTTCCTTTGGTTTTAGGGGGTTCTGCAGGGTCCAAGTTCAAACAGGACTTTGCCATTTGGGTAGCAACAGAGGTGGGGTCAGGGCCAGGGGTGAGAAAATAAGCATTTCTATAGCATTTTCTGTGCCGGGCACTATGTGAACCTCTTTAAGAGCACTGTGTGTGTCATGCTCCCCAAATCCTAATGGGTTGCTACAGTTACTGTCCTCCTTCTATACACAGAGAAATAGAGGTTCACAAGCTAAAGGAAGTAGCTCAAGATGACCACCCAGCCAGCAAGTAGCAGAAAGTTGAACTGGAATCTGCTTCCAGCACTTTCCCTCATGCTGCAGACAGCAACATCCTAGGTGAACTGTTTATATCACATAGGCTGCAAAGTGGGAGTTCCCTGTTTAAATAAGGGAAGAGTGTGATGCTGAGTTGGAGGAACCCCACCCTTTTTCTCCAGCCAGGCCTGACCTGAACACCATCTGGTGATCAACTATCCTGGTTTGTCTGTGACATTCCCAGTTTGAGCTCTGAAAGTCCTGTGTCCCAGTTTTGCCCAGGATGGTTGGTCACTGTGGCCTTGGTCACCCCCGGACCAGTTGCAGAGAAGGCCGAGTGGCCTGACGGAGCCGTGTCAGGACAGCCTGGGAGGCCTTTTCAATTACATTAGCTTCTGGCGGCACTAGAGGGAGACGCCAGCCTCGCCTCCCCTCCCTTTCTCCCTTCCTGTGACTCCCCGGGAGAGGGTGATTCAGCAGCAAGTCGGAAGCAGGCTAGACTGTGACCTACCGGGAGTGGAATTGCCAGGGGCGTGGGGGCTGTCAGCACCAGCTCCGGGCAAGAACTGAGCAAGGTGGGGAGGTGGGGAGGGGGTCTTGAGTTGGTGGGAAGCTGGACCTCTGACAGAGGGTCTGCTGTGCTGCCCAGGCCAGGACTGATTGCAGGGCAGCAGGAGGCGGGAGATCCCTGCCTCTCCCCACCCCGCCCCATGCCCTGGTATGTGAGGGATGGGGGAGTCCCAGCCACTGGGATATCTAAGCTGCTTCTCAGCACATTCAACGGCTAAAAATATGAAATGGCTTTGCTAAAAGGTGCCCAACCGGAAACCTCCAAGAGGTTTCCTATTAGGGCCGCCCCTACTCGGGCTGAAGGCCAGACCCTGTGGAAGGAGTCCTAGGCCTGCCAGTCCCACCATCCAACCCCAGCCTGGGCCCCCCATGCCAGGGCCTCGGCCTCCACCCCATTAGCCCATGTGCTTCTCAGGCCTCCAGGCCTGGCATTGCCCTCCTCCCCTGTACCCACTGGTGGCAGCATTTGGGGGTTGGTCTTGACCCAGAGAAGGCCCAGGTTCCCAGCCTCCATTCCCAGCCTCACCTACTGTGTGACCTTGAACATGTTGTCCAGCTTCTCTAAGCTTTGCTGTCCTCACCTGCCCAAAAAAGGAGACTACAGGATCCAGGAGTCCTTGAAGGGAAGGGCTCATCCTCTAGTTGAAGGACAGGCTGGCTGGGGTGGGTTGCGGGGAGCGGGCAGGGGTTGTCTGGAAGCTTCGTTGGTACCTCAAGCTCATTGTTCTTACTAAGCAAGATTTTCCTGGGGGTGACTAGAGTCCCAGCGGAGGTTGTGGTACAGGGGCTGGAGTGCCCCCTGGCACCACTGCTGCCTACAGGGATTTCAGTGATTGAGCGGAGACTGTGCCGGACCTGGGGTTCTCAACCAGCAGCCTTGGGGCCTCGTCCAAGATGCAGACACTATGTTCATCAGCTCAGGGGTGGGGGCCACATCTGAACTTATAACTCCGGCTCCCCAGATGAACCTGTTGAATGCTCAGGTTGAGAATCGCTGATGGGGCCTGGCACAGAGTGGCCTCAGCAGCCGTGAACTATGTCCCTCTCCCACTCCTGAGCCTCGACATGCCCCCGTGACACGGTAATGACCTGCCTGTCTCCCCTTGGGGGCTGTTGACAAGCTCAAAGAGAATCATGGGCAGCGCAGCTGCACAAACAGAGTGGAGACGATGCAATGACCATCACTGCAAGGAAGCCACGCCCCCCATCTGGTCTGCTGGCCGCCAGGGGATGGGCAGTGGGCCACTGTGGTCCCCGGGCCAGAGGCTTCTCCTGCAGGACCAGCTGGGAGGTGGTGGGGCAGGGGAGGGGAGCTGATTCTGGCCCTCCACTCTCTGCCCTTCCTCAGGCCCTACCCAGCAATAAGGCCTGAGAAACAAAGTCTCTCCTTGGGAGATGCAAGTCTGCTGGGCTGGACGTAGCTGCCATGTAACACTCTCCTCCTCCTCGCTGGGAATTCTCCTCATGGCAGAGCTTCCGTGGTTACAGCCAGGCACTTCTACACAGGGTCTTCCCCGTCTCCATTCTGCCCCAGGGAGCTGACCCTGGCTCTGGCCTTCCTGGACTGACAGGCCGGGGACAGGGGCTAATGGGAACTCTCCCACCTGCCTTTTGAAGGCAACAGATTCAGCAGGTTCCCCATTATCCCCCACCCGTGATGCAGTTTCATGGGGACAGGGGAGCTCATAAACCACAGCCCTTCCCCAGCTTGGATGACCCTGGGCAGTGACCAAACCTCATCTGTAAGGTGCGGATGAGAGAACCTCCTTAGTGTGGATGTGAGGATTGAAAGAGGCTCGGAATACTGAGGAGGTTCTCAAACAAGAGGGCTGGTGGGGAGGGGGAAGGGGGTTGTATCAGAAATGGAGGTTCCTGGGCCTCAGCCCCAGCATTCCTACTCACAGGCTTCTGTGGGAAACCTACGAGCCTAGGAAACGGGGGTCCCCTCATCCTAGGCTGTGGAGGCAAAGCACCTTGAAGCTTAACAAATGGCCTCAAAGCCCAGGTCACCCCCTAGACCCCCAGGATTGGAGTCTTGGGGAGTCCAAGAAGGTGACTCCTTTCCCAGTGAACCTGCTGTCCTTCCTTCCAGTAGACTCCCTCTTTCCAGCCAGCAGACCTAGCTGCCAGTTCGCTTCGACTGAAGCTGGGCAATTGGCATTTTCTTTGATCCCCAGGGAAACGAGCATTTGCCCTGGTCTCCACATAGATAACCATCTAGCCCTACCTGAGCATTTAATAGACCTGTCTTAGGGGCTCTCCTGAGGACTGGTGGATGCAAGAGTGCAGTTCAGTTCAGTTCAGTCGCTCAGTCATGTCCGACTCTTTGCAACCCCAAGGAATGCCGCACGCCAGGCCTCCCTGTCCATCACCAACTTCCAGAGTTTACCAGGCTTTGAACTTGGACCCTGCAGAACCCCCTAAAACCAAAGGAAGGGACTTCTTAAGGACTGCAGCACACCAGGCCTCCCTGTCCATCACCAACTCCCGGAGTTTACCCAAACTCATGTCCATTGAGTTGGTGATGCCATCCAACCATCTCATCCTCTGTCGTCCCCTTCTCCTGCCTGCAATCTTTCCCAGCATCAGGGTCTTTTCCAATGAGTCAGTTCCTCACATCAGGTGGCCAAAGTATTGGAGTTTCAGCTTCAACATTGGTCCTTCCAATGAATACTTAGGACTGATCTACCCTTAGGATTGACTGGTTGGATCTCCTTGCAGTCCAAGGGACTCTCAAAAGTCTTCTCCAACACCACAGTTCAAAAGCATCAGTTCTTCGGTGCTCAGCTTTCTTTATAGTCCAACTCTCACATCCATACATGACTACTGGAAAAACCATAGCCTTGACTACATGGACCTTTGTTGGCAAAGTAATATCTCTGCTTTTTAATAGTCTGTCTAGATTGGTCATAACTTTCCTTCCAAGGAGTAAGCGTCTCTTAATTTCATGGCTGCAATCACCATCTGCAGTGACTTTGGAGCCCCCCAAAAACAAAGTCTGACACTGTTTCTACTGTTTCCCCATCTATTTCCCATGAAGTGATGGGACCAGATGCCATGATCTTCTTTTTCTGAATGTTGAGCTTTAAGCCAACTTTTTCACTCTCCTCTTTCACTTTCATCAAGAGGCTCTTTAGTTCTTCGCTTTCTGCCATAAGGGTGGTGATCTGCATATCTGAGGTTATTGATATTTCTCCCAGCAATCTTGATTCCAGCTTGTGCTTCTTCCAGCCCAGCGTTTCTCATGATGTACTCTGCATATAAGTTAAATAAGCAGGGTGACAATATACAGCCTTGACATACTCTTTTTCCTATTTGGAACCAGTCTGTTGTTCCATGTCCAGTTCTAACTGTTGCTTCCTGACCTGCATACAGATTTCTCAAGAGGCAGGTCAGGTGGTCTGGTATTCCCATCTCTTTCAAAATTTTCCACAGTTTGTTGTGATCCACACAGTCAAAGGCTTTGGCGTAGTCAATAAAGCAGAAATAGATGTATTTCTGGAACTCTCTTGCTTTTTTGATGATCCAGTGGATGTTGGCAATTTGATCCCTGGTTGCTCTGCCTTTTCTAAAACCAGCTTGAACATCTGGAAGTTCATGGTTCACGTATTGTTGAAGTCTGGCTTGGAGAATTTTGAGCATTACTTTACTAGTGTGTGAGATAAGTGCAATTGTGTGGTAGTTTGAACATTCTTTGGCATTTCCTTTCTTTGGGATTGGAATGAAAACTGACCTTTTCCAGTCCTGTGGCCACTGCTGAGTTTTCCAAATTTGGAATATTGAATGCAGAACTTTCACAGCATCATCTTTCAGGATTTGAAATAGCTCAACTGGATTTCCATCACCTCCATTAGCTTTGTTCGTAGTGATGCTTCCTAAGGCCCCCTTGACTTCACATTCCAGGATGTCTGGCTCTAGGTGAGTGATCACACCATCGTGATCATCTGAGTCATGAAGATCTTTTTCGTACAGTTCTTCTTTGTATTCTTGCCACCTCTTCTTAGTATCTTCTGCTTCTGTTAGGTCCATACCATTTCTGTCCTTTATTGTGCCCATCTTTGCAAGAAAAGTTCCCTTGGTATCTCTGTCTCCAATTTTCTTGAAGAGATCTCTAGTCTTTCCCATTCTATTGTTTTCCTCTATTTCTTTGCGCTGAACACTGAGGAAGGCTTTCTTATCTCTCCTTGCTATTCTTTGGAACTCTGCATTCAAATGGGGATATCTTTCCTTTTCTCCTTTGTTTTTCGCCTCTCTTCTTTTCACAGCTATTTGTAAGGCCTCCCAAGACAGCCATTTACTTTTTTGCAGGGGTGCAGGGAGGGGCTGTAGGCAGGAGCAGGGGCAGGAAGGCGGTGGGGGCAGGACTGGGAGGGAGCCTGTGGCTGAGCCTGGGTTAACTCCTTGCTGGAGGGCAGAGCAGGCTCCAGGCTGGAGCAGACCAGGGCAGGTAAAGCTGTTAACAGACTTCCCAGGTGACACAGTGGTAAGAATCCACCTGCCTGTGCAGGAGACTCAGGTTCGATCCCTGGGTCAGGAAGATCAGCTGGAGTAGGAAATGGCAACCTGCTCCAGTATTCTTGCCTGGTAAATTCCATGAACAGAGGAGCCTGGCAGGCTACAGTCTGTTACATACCTCTGGTCCTCCAGCAGTTATTTCTAGCGACAGGATTTGAACCCAGTGCTCACTGGAAGTTTAGCCACCATACCTGGCAGTATGCTCTTTCTACCCGCTGTTGAATTCCCGGGATCCCAGCCTGAGCCTTTCTGGTCAGCCTTAAGCCTACAGTCCCTATTCATCCATCACCACTACCTGGCCAAGGGGTGCAGTTGGAGGGAACAAGGCACAGTGTGACCTCAGGGACCCATGGGTCTAGGGTGGGGGTGGACTTCCTTCAGAGGGTCACACCTGCAAGGGGAGGATGTCAGGCAAGACAGGTGAAGGAGGTAACATTTCTGTCTTGACTTTAAAGGCTGAGTGGGCAAAGCACTGGGAGGGGAAGTTTGGCAGGAGTGGGGAGCGGGCTCCCGGTGCACTGCAGGGCCTGGGTTCTAGCGACCACTCCCCGGGGCCTCAGTTTCCCTGTTAACGAAGTGCTTGGGAACCTGCCTCGTCCTCCCCCATCGGAGTACCGGGGAAGGTGCCTGGGAAAGGGCGCGAGTGGCCCACCGAGCGGGGGCGGGGCGGGGCGGGGCTGGGCGGGGCGGGCCGGGCCGATCGCGCCCGTGGGGTAGGCCGGGCAGGCGGGGGCCCCCGCGGGCTGGCGCGGCGCGCAGTGCGTGCGGCTGCGGAGCGCGCGGCTCGCCGGCAGCGGGAATCACATGAGCACCGGCCCGCGAGTGCTCTGCAGCCGCAGCGCAGCAGCCTCGCGCCCCCTCACGACCCTAACCATGTCTGTGTGTTGTTGCTTCTTTTTCAGAGACTACGGCAGTTCCAAGAGGAAATCAGGTAAGGGAGCCTCCGGTCGTTCTTCCCTCCAACCTTCCCTCCCGCTTCGTGCACGCGCCTCTCTGACCCTGCGGGGGACTTTCTGCGGGCTTGTCCTCGCCCGTCTGCCCCGTGGTCCTGCTCCCTTTCTGTTGCCCCCATCCCCAGCTCCTGCCGCCTAAGACCTCTGGTACTCGCACCCCCTCCTCCCTCCGCGTCCCTCGGGTTCTCCCCGGTGCTGATGGAAGTGGGAGCATGGAGAGTGGGGGGCCTAAGCCCCCTAGATCCGCGCTGCGTGTGCAGGCGGATCCTCCTCCTGGGGCTGCGGGGCCGACTGCTGGGCACTGCTGGGATTTCTCCCTGGGTCCTTACCGCGGTGCGGCAGCCACGGAAGGGTTAATAGAGATGCTGGGTTTTCCCCGTGAGAAGGTGAGATCCGGGAGCAGGGCGTTGGGGGGTGTTGGGGGTGGGGGGCAGGGATCGTGCCCGAGTGACTGTGAGTTTCTAATGCCTGAGGAGCAGCCTTGCCCTTCCTCCCCGGACTGTGAGCGCCTGGTCCACGCTGCGGGGGTGGGGGCTCTGCGCGGTGGCCCTCGGAGACCGGGTGGTAGGGCACTGACCTGCCCCGGCATTGGCCCAGCAGGTGCCAGGGCTCACCCGGAGTTTGCGAAGGGGGTGGAGACAGGGAGCGGCGGGGCAAGTCCTTGGGCACTGTGTGTGCTGGGCGCTGTCCGCTGGGGTCAGGATTCTCGCGGGGAGGTGGGGGGAGGAACTGGGCAAATGCCTGCACGTGGGCGGGGTGCAGTCAATTGGGGGAGGGTGGTCCCTTGTATTTAGGGATGAGTGTGTACTGGGAGTTGCCGGAGGGAAGGGACTGGAACGACCTGTGTTATTCCTACTTGTGGGGGTGGTGAGTTGTGGGGGTGGACAGCCGAGGAGGGCGGTTCTGGCCCTTGCGGGTGTGGGAAGTGTGGAAGACTAGGTGGCGCACAGTGGCGGCTCACCTTGTGGGCAGGTACTTGTGTCCAGGCGCTTTGAACCCTGGATCAGTAGAGGAATATGCCTGTGTGTGAAAGATGGGCTGTGAATTGGGGTAGCTGTGATTGTATGGTGTGTTTCTGAGTGTGGCATCCTATGTTTTGTGTGTTTCAGTGTTTGCTTGTATGTTAATTGGGATGAGGAAAGATGTGTCCTATATAGAGGGTGTGTGTGGGGGGGTTGTGTGTGTGCACGTGGGGTTTCGTAGTTGTGTGCGCTTGACAGGTGTTCACTTGTTAACTGTGTGTGCCAGTGTGTTGGCATGTAGCCATTTGTGGGTTGGCGTGTGTGCTTGTGTCCAGCTGTGGGATAAGACACATGTGCACACATGCCTGTCACCTGGGGCAGGGGTGTTTCAGGTGTGCACACCGCTGTCTGCCGGGGCATTTCTTCTGTGAACAGGAGGCTGAGGCTGCCTCATGAATGTGAACTGCAGCATCTTCTCCGGGGTCCCTTGTAGCCAGAGCCCCAGGTCGGGGAGCTGGGAAGGAGGGGCAAGCCTGGGAGCAGCTCTAGTGGTAAAGAGCCCGCCTCCCAGTGCAGGAGACTTAAGAGACGCTGGTTCGATCCCTAAGTTAGGAAGATCCCCTGGAGGAGGGCATGGCAACCTATTCCAGTATTCATGCCTGGAGAATCCCATGGACAGAGAAGGCTGGAGGGCTAACGGTCCATAGGGTCTCAAAGAGTCGGACATGACCAAAGTGACTTAGCACACAGGTACATCCCCTCGTCCCCAAGAAACTTGCCCCAAACCTCAGAGATGCAGTGGCTGGTCGAGCCTGGGCTGAGATTCTGGCACCAGTTTCATGACCTCTCTGCCTCAGTTTCCTCATTCCTTAAAAAAACAGGGAGAATGATGCTCTCTGTCTCACATGTAGAAGATTCAAGAAGTTAACGCAGTGAAGTCCCTAGGAGACAATAACCGCTGGAGAAGCATGATTTATTGTTGTCTTCATCACTTTCTGAAGCCCTGGGACCCCCTGGTGAGTCCCTTCTTTACTCTCAGCCTCAGTTTCCTCCTCCGTAGAGTTGTGGTCTGGGCCAGATAGCCTCCCAGGTGCTCTGCCCTCAATCTCTGAGCCTCAGGGTCTGTGCTGCTTCCTAAGCAAGGCAGGGCCCCACCCAGGGAAAGCTTCCCTGGTTTCTCTGCCTTCCACTCTCAGGCCAGGAAAAGGATGGATGGAGAAATTTAATTTATGCTGCTGTGCTTATCATAATGGCCACTTACTGTCATGGTTAAAAGAGTCAGCTCTGGAGCCAGACGGCAGGAGTTTAGAGTCTGGCTGTTCAGACCTGGGGCATTCCTCCTACCCTGTCTGTGCCTGCCTTCCTTTCTGTAAACTAGGGATACTATTCTTACCACCTTGTAGAGTTAATTTTCTGGGTCAACTTGACTGGGCTGCAGTGCCCAGATATTTTGTCAAGCATTATTCTGGATGTTTCTGTGAAGATGTTTTTTGAATGAGATTAACTTTTAAATCAGTGGACCTTGAGTAAAGCAGATTACCCTCCCTAATGTGGGTTGGTCTCATCCGATCAGTTGAAGGCCTTAAGGGAAAGACCGACCTCCCCCAAGCAAGAAGGAATTCTGCCAGCACCTTTGGACTTGAACTGCAGCTTTTCCTTGAGTCTCCAGCCTATATGCCTACCCCCAGCTGATTGTGGGCTCATCAAGGCCCCAAAGTCACATGAGCCAATTCCTCCCTCTCTTCTTTCTCTCTCTTTCTCTATCAATAGTCTGTTTTATTTATCTGGAGAATCCTGACTAATACACAGCTCATGGTTATAATGAAAATTACATCAACTTCTATATATAAGTCTGCCTAGAACACTGCCTGCACCCTGGACAGTTCTCCTGAAGTGCTAGCTACTATTATTATTTAGTGAGCACCTAGTACGTACTGGAGGACTTCCCTGGTGGACCAGACGGTAAAGCGTCTGCCTACAATGCTGGAGACCCAGGTTCAATCCCTGGGTCAGGAAGATCCTCTGGCGAAGGAAATGGCAACCCACTCCAGTACTCTTGCCTGGAAAATCCCATGGACAGAGGAGTGTGGTAGGCTACAGTTCATGGGGTCGCAAAGAGTCAGGCATGACTGAGCAACTTCCCTTTCACTATGTACCGGCTACTTTATATATCTATTTCTTTATTTCCTACTCAGAGCCGTGTTGCATGGTGGCTCATGGGATTCCCATTTCACAAATGAGAAGCTAAGTCTCCAAGGGTGGCTGCCTGGAGTCTGTGGCAAAGTGGGGGTCTGAGTTCGTGTTTGGGGTTCCACTCTGCTCTGTGATGAAGCTCACGAAGCTTCCCAGGGTGACTCCAGTCAGCGATGTTTGCGTAAAGAACACAAATGCTTGTTGCCTGGCCACCTCTTGTCACACTGTAGTCCCCAAAGCCCCAACTCATCCTCGGAGGATCTCCTGGAGGGATCTCCTATGGAGCGCAGAGCCAGGACTACGAGGCAGACCTGGGTGAACAGGAAGAAAGTGCTCAGACAGAGGGCAGGCTCACAGAGGAGGCAGGACTGGAGACTTTGATACCCAGAAGACAGTGTAGCCTTAAATTCATCTCTGCTCCTTCCCTCCATGGAACCTGCTCCTTCTCACACCTTCCTCCTCCCACCACCCACCCTGTTGCTCAAGCCCAGCATCAAGAAGTCATCCCTGACTCCTCCCTTCCTCTCACCTGCCCACCTGACCTCCACACCCATCCCTTTCTCCCACCTCCACCATCACATCTGTTAGAAGCCCTCTTCATCCCTCAGAGGACCTCAGCGTCCTCTTCAGCCTGTCTGCTCCCACCATTGCCCCTCCACACCTTTCTCCATGCCAAAGAGTGAACTCCTCCAAATATGGGTCAAATAAGGCACCTTTCTGAACCCCTGATCCTGGAGAGCCGTATGTGCTCTGGCCCCTGCCTACCATCCCACCCCGGGCTCCACTCTTGCCCCTGCCCCCTCCTTCCCACCCGGCACTCTCACACCTGTCACCTTCCATTCCTGAAATGCAGCAGGCTCATTTCTTCACATGGTCTGTGCACTTGCTGTTCCCCCTGGCCTTAATGCTGTTCCCTGTTCTTGCACATGGCTGGCCCCTTAAGATTTCTGCTCAAAGAAGCTGCCCCATGCTTCACTATCTAGCTGCCCACCTCAGGTCACCCTGCTTCTTCCCTGCATGTCGCTGACCACACTCTCGTTACCTTGTGGGTTTTCTTGTGTTATCTGTGTCCCACCACCTTGAAAGCAGAGACCTTGCTGCAGGGCCCGCACATGTATCAGGAATCCCTGCTGCTGGTTGAATGCCAGGTGGACGGAAGAAGGCCTGGGTGCATGAATGACACTACAGGTCAGGAAGGAGAGTTGCTGCGGCCTCAAGTCAGGGATGTTGTCTGGAAAGAGGAGAAGTTTTGGTGATTAGGGGTGGAGAGCCGGGCCTTTGCCAAGTCAAGACACAGCACTTGCACACAGGTGGGGGAGCAGGACCCAGCACTGCAGGAGACTAGCTACTGCAGTTGCCCTTATTGAGCACCAGCTGTATGCCGGTAAAGTGTTGAGGCGACCGGAATGTGCCCTTCTGCCCTCGAGGGGTTTGCAGTCCGCTCTGAGTGATGAACTGCACAGGCAACAATGTACTGTTGGACAGGGAAGCAAGGAAGTGGCGTGGTTACCCATCCAAGGAGGAGCCATCCAGGCCAAGGGCACAGCCAGTGCAAAGGCCCAGAGGTAGGAGCGTGCTGCTCTGCCTGCTCAAGGCATGGCCAGGAGGCCTGTGGCTGGGGGGAGTGGAGGGGAGGTCAAGGTTAGGGGGGAGAGCAGAGATGTGGGAGTGGGGCAACAGCTCAGACCTCATCAGACCTTCTAAGGGTTTCGGCCTTCACGGTGAGAAAGATGAAGAGCCACTGAGGCGTTCTGAGGAGAGGGGACATGATCTGCCTTAGCTCTCAGAATGGTTCTTTGTGACCAGTGAGTAGAGATGGTCAAGGGGAGGAGACCGGTGATGAGGGGGCAAGGACAGCAGCGGAGGGCAATGTGGGCCGTGGGTGTAGCTTATGCCAGATTGCCTGGGCTCCCATTCGCAGCCCTGTGACCTTGGGCAGATCTCTTCACCAGAGCTCCATGCCCTCACCTCTTCTGTTGTATTGTCCGGATTCAACTGGAGAAGCCAGACCCATAGGAGCTACTGTATATTACATTTCATGGAAGGAACTGGCTTATGCAATTGTAGGCCAGTCAGGCAAGTCTGAAACCCAAGAGCAGGCTGGGGTTGCAGTCCACAGGTGAAATTTCTTCAGCAGTAACACCTCAGCTCTGTCCATTAAAGCATTTCAGCTGAGGGACCCAGGGCCCCTCAGAGTATCAAGTGTAACAGGTGAAAGCCAGCTAATGTTGAACCTGATCACCCCTGCATAATACCTCCCGAGCCATTCCTGCTTGAGTGTGTGGTTGGATAACTGGGGATCGTAGCCTAGCCCGAGTGATGGGCACGCCCTTGAAAATGGAGTAGCGGCCACCTGCAGGAAAGTGCAGTTTCGAGGGCATGATGCAGTTAGAGGGCTCTGTGCCGTGCCCAGCAGTAGGCTGGGCCAGTCAGTGATTGGCCTCCCCCAGGTGAGCACTGCTGCAGGAGACCCCCATCCCCGAAGCCCCCCCCCCCCCCCCCCCACGCACCCACCCAGAGCAGGGCGTTCTCTTCAGACCTGAAAAGATGGGCTGGGGCAACTTACTTCTGGTAAGTTGCATGGCTCCAGTTCCGGTGGCTAGGAAGTTCCACCAGGGGGCGCAGGCGTCCACGGATCCTCTGGGATCATCCTGGCCCTGGGATTGTGTCTGAGGTCGCATCCCACCCAGGAGTCCTGTGATGAGCTGCTGCTCATTTAAATTCAAATGAGGTTGCTCAAGTGTGTTGCAAGTTTGTTCTTTTAGGTCAGTTGATGCTCCTCGTGAAATCCTGTTTACTTTATGCTTTTCCTTGGAAACTTGGCGAGCTCACCCAGCTTCCATTTTAGTACCATACAGGTTGCATCATTGGATGAAGTTCATGAGATCAGTATTATTGTAGTCTGACGACAGAGAAGCGTGTCACCTGGAGTTCAGAGTTTCTGTTTTGGTGTCAGGCAGGGTCTGAGCTCCTGCTCTGCCATGTGTTTGCTCTGTGACTGGCAAGCTGCTTGACCTCTGACCTCATGCCTTCATATGGAAAACGGGGGTAAAAATAGTGCTTGCCTCTATGAATGGTAAGGATTGAATTAGCAGGGGGTGGCGCATAGCATGCTCCCAATGATAGCAGCTGTCATTATTATTCTTTTAATTATTGATAGGTTCAGAAAGGAAGGGGATTTGAGAGTTAAAAAGGACCTGGCTTGAAGCATAATTTTCATTCTGTGAGCTGAGGCTCTGGCCTCATAGGAGACAGAACTTCGTCTCAGAATATTCTGTAGAGTTAAGACAGGCTCTGGAGCCGGAACACCCAGTTCTGTGTCCCAGCTCTGCCAGCCATGTGGTCTTGGGCAAGTCCTTAACTTCCCTGTGCCTCAATTTGCTCATCTATGAAATGAGTATAATGATAGCGCTTCAACAGGTTGTCTGAGGCTTGAATAGGAGTTAATACGTGGGAAGTGTCTGGTGCAAGAGACACCAAGAGTTAAGCCATTTCTGAATAGGAGCAGCTCTTAAGCAGGAGGGACTACTGACTTTGGCATTACGTCCTGCAGGAGAGACTCCTTTCAAAGTGGGAAGGCTGTGTGTGCAGCATCTCATAGTTGCCAGCCAGCCCCCCGATAACCTGGGCAGGTGGTCTTATCCCCGTTTTATAGACCAGGGGAGGTAGGTCCAGGTCACCAAGGTCACCTAGCCAAGTAGACAGGATTCAAATCTGGTTCTTCCGATTCAAACCTTTTTCCACTGACGTCTGTTCCTTCCTGAGACCCCAGGGATCCACAGAGAGCAGGACTGGGCTCCGGAGACCGCTGGCAGGAGTTCCACAAACTGGGAGAGGGCCTGCCCCAAGAGAGCCCCCAACCCCACTGCGGTATCTGTAGAGGGGACCCATTGGGCACAAGAGATTCTTCATGAGGTAAAGGGTCCCTTTGCAGGCTGTGACTAGTATCCCTTCATTTCTCTTTGTATGAATTTGGTCTTTAATAAGGTGTATTTGGCTTAAAGCAAAACCTGCCTGTAGGTTCTGACTACTATAAAAACAATCTGCCCTCCTTTGACAGAGGAAGTGACTAAGAGAGGGGCCACTGCCTTCCCAAGGGGAGGGGCAGGCAGAACCTGGCTTCCTGCTCATGGCACTCCCGCCAAATCCTGGAATGAGGCAGGGGTGTGAGGAGGGCCAGGGTGAAGCAGAGAAAGCAAGTCCGTGAAAGCCTCTGGTGCCTCATCTTCCCCTGGGACGAATGCACCCCCACCCCACCCCAGGACACAGAGTAGGGCCAGCCTCTCTCAGACCCTGGCCCACCCTGCTTACCAGCCACAGAGGAAGAAGGGCAGAGACAAAGCAGATGACAGCAGCTTTCAGTCCTCCCCTGGAGGCTTTCATTTCTTTTAAGTGATTACCGGTTCCTGGCCTCATGGAGGTCACAGCTCAACTGTGAAAGCAGGATGTGCTCGGGGATTCATGATGAATGAGGGCCTGGAGGAGTTGTGATGCATGGGAGTCAAACAGAAGGGGCTGGGGTGGGGTGGGGGGAGCACCAGCCAAGAGGGGAGGGGCTGGAGATGTTTACTGGAGGATGGAAGGGGTGGGTATGAGCAGAGAGTGGACCAGATACTCCTGTTAGAAGAGCTGGGTCTGAGCAAGGACTCTGAGTCTGGGATGTGTTTGAGAAGTTTGAGGGAAGAAGAGGTTGTCTAGCCTGGCAGACATGAAGGGCTAGGAAGAGGAGGAGGGCAGGAGATGCGTCTGGAAAGGTAACCTGGGAGAGTATATCAGCAAGCCTTTTCCAAAACTTTATTTTCTGCCCAAGCCATCCATCCTCAGGGAGAAAGGCCCAGGCTGCTTGGAGAACACAGCCAAAACATTCCTGGCACCCTCCAACGGCCTGTTCCAAGAGCGAATGTGTCTCGTGAAGGCATTGCCTTCTGACGCATCTCGCCCGGGCTGGTGTTTTTAAATAATTTTTATTTGTGTGGCTCTGGGTCCCCAGCCTGATGTCACCCCTGAAGTTCAAAGCCAGCTAATTGGTAATGAAGGAGGCTGACTGGTTTGGCAGTTCCACCGCCAGCCTATGTGGCAGTGATGTGATGGACAAAGTGTGTGTCTGGCCACAGGCAGTGTGGACCCACTGCCCTACCGGCCTGGACACACGGAGCAGGGGTGGGGGAGGGGAGGGCTCCCCGAATCCTGGGAGGACATATCTCACACCTGGGAAGTGAGGCACCTAGCGGGTGGGTAGCCTTGATCCCCTCCATCCCGCTTGCTCGGCTTCTTTCTGCCCCTCAGTCCTGTCAGCTGACTTCTCTTGCTGGAGTGATGGGAAGATGGTCTGGAAAGGGACAGCATGTGCTAAGGCCCAGGGGTGTTGCTGAGAGTCCTGAGCCTGCTTGTTGAAGCACAGATTCTCAGACCCAGGTCTACCATTGAATAAGCAGCTCTGGGGATGGCACCCAGAAACACCAGCCAGCTTTGATGGGCTCCCCAGGTATACCCCGAGATCCAGGCTGGGTTCAGTTTGGGATGGGTCATCCGTATGGGTTGATGGCCATATTCAGGGTAGGCAGAGAGTGAGGGGTCAGAAGGCTTGGACCCCCAGGGTGAACTGTGACTCAATGGGGCTGCTCCTGGAGGGTGCATTTGGTCATGTCCCTGGGGTGAGGGGCGGGGGCAGTTAAGAGGACAGCTTTGTTTCCACAAGGTCTTCTTCTTCAAGGGAAGAGACGCCTACATTGTGGTCCAGCAAATCCCTGCTTGGGCTTTTTGGTTTATAAACATGTGACAAAAGAGGCAACATTTCCAGTAACGACAAAGCCAGTGGAAAAACAAAGATTCGGGGGAAACGTGCATTACTTATTGTGTTAGCACCTTTTTCTGCTCTGAACTTTGCTTTGTTTAGAAACAGAAATGTGGCGTGTGTAACTCAGTTGTCTCGTGACATTTTTATAATTGGTCAGTCCTGAAATGTGGCGGCAAAGAAAAATTTTCCAGCGTTTCAGCGAAACTTAGACTTTTGCGAGGAAAAAAAAAGTGTTTTTCCCCAACTCTTTCTACTTTGCCCCCTGGATCTTGTCATCGACACATGTGACCCAAGCAGCTGGTAAGAAGATGGATTTTGTTAACATTAGAACTGCATTCTTGTACCAGGAAAACCAAGCCATGTTAAAAATTCCCTTCCCTTCCCCGTGCTCATCCTCTTCAAGATGCTTCCTCCTAATGTTGCATTTGGCTAGTGGATACAGTGGTGTAGGAAAAGCCCCCCGCAGGTGTCTGCCTTTCCTGTTATCCAGGGTCTCCCCCTTGGCCCTGGGCCACCTTAGGCTCCCTGAGTGTTGGATCAGTGTGTCAGGGTTGGGTGCATGACTGTTCCAGGCAGGAGGGTGAGGTCCTTGCAACGCTGTGATGACAGCTAGTGAAGCCAAATTAAGACTGTCTCTGTTGGCATCAGCTCCCCTGGGGAGACCTTGCAAACAGGGCAGGTTTTAACATCCTCTGTTCCGGATCTGTCCAGGTCAGGCAGTTTCTCCTTGTCTGCCTCCTGGTCCGCATGGTCTGGCCACACACCGTCCCTGCCTGGAGCCCAGTGGCTCTGGGAGCCCTCTGTGAGTTCCTCACTAGCATTTGGTCACAGGGTTCTGAGTAAGAGGGCCCCTTCGTCAACTTCTTCAGTGACCTCAGTTGCCCTCTCTGCTCTAAGCCCAGGGCTCCGCCGACACTCATGGCAGCTCTTCCAGAGGTGGAGGTGGGGGAACCCTCGAGGGCTAGATAGATTGATAAGAAGTGAGTTTCCCGATGGATGCTGGTATCAGGCTCCCTAGGATTGGGTGTTTCTGCCAGACCTCGAGCTGACTCCCTGGCACTGGCTGTGGCTGTCATGTAGATTCTGTCCAGTGAACATCTCAGGATCCCCTCTGTGCCAGGCCCTGTGGTCCAAGCCCAGGAAAATTGAGGTGGGCATCCTGAGGTCTGGGTCCCGGTTGGGTCGGGGAAGTGGGAAAGTAAGCAGCAGTTACGGTGTGATGTCCAAGTGCTACGATGGGGGGGCAGGGTGATGGAGGGAGCCTCCCCCAGGAGGCATAGATCTGCTTGGGGGTGGGGTGCCGAGTGAGGCCTTCCACCCTGGTTCCCTGAGGTTTTCAATGAGTCAGCCTGGGGAGAGGGAGAGCAGCCTGCAGAGGCATCTGGGCAGGCTCAGCATTGGCTGTGAGAGCGCTCCACGTCCTTGCCACTGGACTGGGGCGCATCCTCCGTGTCCCCCGATACCTTCTGGGTGGTGCTGTTTCAGAGATAACCACTGCAGATGGTCACTCATTCACTAAAGTTGTTGAAGCTTAAAAAGTTCTGATTTATAAAATAATACACGTGCCTGAGTTGGAGAGAACTTGCCCCAAAGACCAAAGGCCCCTCTGACCTGTTCCTTATTGTTAGCAGGACTGTGGCTTCCAGTGGTCTCCTGGGGGCCACGTGCCCCATTTCCATACGATTCCAGGGCCACAACACACCCAGCCAGGTGCCCAGCGCTAGGAAGGGCTCACTAAATCCCTGACTGACAGATGGGTCTCTGTTGAGGAGGAACTCTTCATCTACTGGGTCTCCCTGGCAGCTGATGGTTGACTCGGATTGGCAGGGACAAAGAAAGAGCAGCCCTTTCAAGTCACAGGTGAAGACCAGGGGGACCCTGTGAAGTGGCCCCACCTTCCCATACTTGCGCAGTGAGCCACGCCAGGGCTCTCTGAGCACTGGTCTCCTCCCTGGCTTTCCCTCAGAGTCCCAGAGCTGTGGTGCCAAAGAGTTAACTTCATGCTCCCCCAGAGAGCTTGCACACTCCTGACCCTCCCAGCTGCGGCCTCCTGGGCACAGCTCAGTCACGTGAGAGCCAGATGTGGGGATTTCCCAAACTATGTGTGTGTGCGTGTGTGTGTGTGTGTGTGTGTGTGTGTGTATGAGAAAGAGAAAGCAAGCATGCATTCGTGTGCACACACATAGCCTTCTCTGTTTACGTGGCATCTGAAAGCTCGGGGGATTGGTCCAGACCCACGCAGAGCAGGAGCGGGATGGGGGTGAGGAGAGGCCTAAGGCTGCAGGCACACACCCTGGGAGGCTGTGCCGAGCTCTGCTGAGCCCTGCTCCCACCAGACATCATAGATAAGCCAGTTGTTTTTGCTCAGACTCCCATTTCCTGCAACATCCATCTTGCCATAGACCATATTGCTCATGGATAATTTTTTTAAATCTCTTTGAAGGGCTTTACAGCAGATGCTGGAAGCCTGCAGCTTCCAGGGATGTTCTGCCGGGCTTGGAGGCCTGCCCGTGAGTTACCTTGCGCGGCACCAACTAGGCTCAGGGTCTTTCCCAGCCTGAGGATGCCTGTATGTGTCTCGGGCCACCCCAGCCAAAACCTAGGCTAGAGGGAGTGCAGGGCCCTGGGGATCCAAAAGGCCCTGGAGCAGTGGGGTCAGCCAGAACTCACTTTCCCCACGAAACCTCGGGGACTGGGTGCACTGAATAGATGTCCTTCCATCAGCCACCGGGGACTTTCTGGGTACCGCCTGCTGTGTTCAGCGTGCTGTGAGGAGGCTGAGAGGGTTAAGACCCCGACGGAACTTCAGATCTGGTTGGAGAGACTAGAGACAAACCTTGAAGAAGCACCTGCTCTTCAGACGCTTGATAGGACTACAGCGCTATCCATACATTCTAGAGCCAGTTGACACTGAACAACACAGAGACCCTGCCCAGGGCAAGATGCGGGCGGCCTGCAAACCTTGAAAAGGGGGTCATCCTCAACCCCACAAGTGAACTCTGCCTCTAGTCCCTGCTCACTCATCCCACCCCAGCCTCCCCTGACAGTGTCCAGCCAGATGTCTCTGTGAGCCCTGCTCCAGAGGTGGGGTCCAGCAGATGCAAGGCCTCCAGGTCTCAGCCTTGCTGCGTGATCCCCCTGCACCCAGCCCTGCCTGCGGTGTCTGGCTCTAGCCTGTTCAATGGTCAGGTCCGGGCAGCCTCAGTGGTGCCAAGCAGGTGGCTGAGGGAGCCAAACAGGCTCCCCCAAACCTCCATGACCCCTGAAGCAGTCAGAAATGCCTGGGAGAGTGTATTTGATTGTAAATATCTGTGCGCCATCCCTGAGGCTGGAGAGTCAGTGGTCGTAGCCGGGAGCCTCCAGCTGTGGTAAATGCTCATTAGATAGTTGGCAGTGGGTTCATTGATAATCTGATGGCAGAAGTCCAGTCTGGAGAAAAGAAGGCGTTGCATTTTTTGTGTGGCCCTGGGATGGGGTTGTCAGTGCTGGGCCATTGCTGTTTATGCTATCTCTCCAGGCTCTTGTGGAGACGGAGCCAGGGGAGGGGCTGGACTGCTGGGCAGGGGCCTGGAGACCCAGCAGCCGCTCACTTCATCTCTGGGCCTCTGTTTCTGCTGTTGCTACTGCCTCATTCTCACCGGCTTTGGCCCGGGGAGCTGGTGGGTGGGAGAACTGGAGAGGGGATATCCTAGTAAGTGGGGGAGGACCACCAAGGCAGGCCACCCCAGGGAGGGGGGTGTGGCTGGGATCCGGGAACTCTGAACAGTGTGAGTTTGTGTCTTCCATGCACACCAGTGCCTTGGCGTGGGGAGAGGTGAGGGCCAGAGAGCTGAGGGGGAGGCCATCCCCCCAAGGGGCGGCTGTGGGGTCAGGCAGCAGCTGTAGGAGACCTCCCCACACAGGGCCCCTCCGTCCGCCCACAGCGCAGCTGATGACCGCAACACCTGTCTTGAACCGGGAAGCTGAGGGTCTTCAGGGCAGGGTGGAAGGAGGAGGCAGGGCTGCCTGGCAGCCCCCCTGGGCAGCTGCCTTGGCCTCTCTGCCCACACCCACTTGGGCTGGGCTCTCTCTGCTGGCCCCAACCTTGGCCTCTGTGTGGGTGTCCTTGGACTTAGTCCCCACGGGGCTCTGGAATGGCTCCAGCACACACCCCCACCCCATTCCCCACCTGAGCCGGGAGACTGACTGTTCTCTGACCGCCTGGCTCGGTGGCCAGCGGTTTAGTAGTGCATTCCTGCCCCAGGCTGGGCTGCCCCCACATGGACTCTGGATTCTGGGAAAGGCGGGTTCCAGGGAAAGAGACAGGCCCCTTCCTACTGAGAGCAAAATGAGAGGAATATGGCTGTGTTTACCAAGGGAAGCCCAACAGAAATAAACGAGCCTCCCTTGGCCAATGGCCACGGTGGTGGAACCAGAGAATGAGGTCCCCCGTTTTTATACCCCTTTGTTCCCCATTCCCGCCAGCTTGCCTGGGCTCCAGTCGGACCCATCACTTCTTTGCTGTGGGGCCTTGGGGAAAACCTTAACTTTCTTGAGCCTCACTTTCTATGTTTGTGAAGTACAGATTGTCGTCAGGATTAAACTAGATAGTGCCCGTCAAACGGTCTTGCATGTTACAGAAGTGGGAAGTAGTATGTTTGTTCTAGCCTCAGCCCTGCTGCTGACTTGGCTGTGTGATTTTAGGCACCCTTCTCTCTGGTCCTAAGTCCCTACATGCTCCTTCCAGCCTTGTTTGTTTAGTTCAGAATTCTTTGGCTCAGAACCCTCAGACCTTGGGCAGGACCAGCAACATAATTTATGGGGCCTCTTGTTCATAAATTATTAAACATCTCAAACTGGGGACAGAAGAGTGTTAAAGCAAGCACAGGGCGGGTCGCGCGTCACACTGCCCTGAAGCCAGCCCGGCCTCAGAGGTTGCGGGCATCAGAGGCAGGGCCAAGGGGCTGGGCTGTGACTGTAGCAGCACTGATCCCTTACCCCTCCAGTCCAAGGGTATGATCTTTTCATACTGTTAAGCACTGATGACGAGCTGGAGGCTGCTGCTCACCCTGGAGCAAGCTGCAGAAAGGTATCCCCTGTGGGCAGCAGCTCACACACCTTACACTAAACCGTCCCCAACATGTACCTCTGTGACTTGGGACTGGAAGTCATGTTTGCGCTATTACTTGCTCTCTGTCTTGGCCGTCTCAATTCATGCCATGCTTTTTCCGGATGCCATTCATGCCACTTACGCTGTCGTGCCTGTTTCCGCTGCTCTGAGCATGATGACCTATTTCAGGCCCCATATATCATGTAGGTCAAGCTGCTACTTCTTTGTGAAGGCCCGTTAGCCCTGGAGGGCTCTGGAAAAGATTTGAGTTACTTCATGCCTACGACAGGGCACTGCCTGCAACAGGGATATATGGTCTCCTAGCGAAAAAGTAGTTCCTTCTCCTTCTACTATTAAATTACAGGACTAGTATGGCTCAGAGAGTAAAGAGTCTGCCTGCAATACAGGAGATATAGGGGACCCGGGTTCAATCCCTGGGTCAGGAAGATCCCCTGCAGGAGGAAATGGCAACCCGCTCCAGTATTCTTGCCTGGGAAATCCCATGGACAGAGGAACCTGGCGGGCTACAGTGTCACAAAGAGTCGGACCTGACTGAGCGACTAAGGACAATTAGTTGATGGCCTGAAAGCAGTGGCTGAGTTCCCTGGTGGCCTAGTCAAAAAGGGAAAAGAAGCATGTGGCATCCGTAGGAAACTTTAGAAATCTAGCCCTGTGTATAGTTCCCTTGTACAAAAGCAGAGAAAAGACTCGAATACCACAGATATTTAGAAATCCATTCGGGGTTGCAGTGAGGTACGAACAATAAAATTCCCGAAGAGAGAGGTCTCGGGTGTTCAAGTATGCTGAGATACTGCAGAAGGGAAGGACGCAGAGAAGACAGTGGAGTGCTCACTCCCGGCAGGGGTCCAGCTCCTCCTCCCGTCCCGGGAGCCCAGGGCGGGGGCCGTGTAAGCCGATAAGGCGGGTGACCCTGCCCTGGTCCCCCTCAGCCCCTGGTTGCTTTCATTCTCCAAGGAGTTTGTGCTGCTGGCTGTTCTGTGTCTCTCCCACCTGGGCTCACAGCCCACTCTGGATTTATTAGTTTGGATGGGTGGAACTTGCTCTACACCAGGGGAGGATTCCTGAAAGTATGGTTGGAAACTAGATTTGGTTAAAAGGAACCCAAATCTCACTGCTCTGGAGTTACTCAACATTAAAAGAAACCTTATCACAAACCAATAGGAGTCCTTCTCCTAACTGAGGTCTACCCAGGTGTTTATAATGTAGTCCGTTTGCTTATATGTGTTTGAGGGGAACATCCTTAAAGTTGGGGGCCACTGAGGTATTGTTCTTTGACTTCTCATAACCACCTGGACTTGACCCGAGTCAGGTTCAGCACCTAAGTGTCAGGACTTGCTGACCTGGTTTCCTCTGGGCCTGGATTCTTGCTGCCAGTAAGCTAGGAGGGGTGGCTGTGGCAGGGACCCCGCCTCCTGTGGGGTGACCTCAGGAGGGGCCCTGTCTCCACGTTTCCTGTCTCCCAGGCACACGCTGCTTTCATCACCCGCTTTGTCCCTATCGCCCACTCCGCTTCTGTATCCAGAGGCCTAATTCCTCCTGCTCCGGAACCTTTCACGGGCACTAGGCCACTTTGCTCTTAAAGCAACCCTGGAAAGAAGAAGACGAAGTAGATATTTTTATCGCCATTTAACAGAAGGAAAGGGGGCTTGGAGATTTGCTAAATGCCCAGAATCAGTGAGCTAAAGTGGCAGAGAAAGCACAAGAACCAAGATTTTTTTAAAACTCTTGCTCCAGTTCCTCTTTGTCCTATGTGCCACCTGAACTATTGGCCTGCTTCACTGGAGTTTCATATGCTGAGCATGTGTTCAAGTGGTTTTCCCAGGAAAGGCAGTCTGATTCTCTGGAAAGATTTGTTTCAGCTGTGGTGCACTTGTGTTATGGCGCCTAGCGGGTTTCTACTGGAAGAGCTTAGAACATGAAACCAGTATCTTGGAGATCAGTGGGCCCCAAATGCCTGATTTTACAGATTGGCCCAGAGAAGTCAGGCCACTTGCCCAAGGTCACACAGCCAGCAAAACCAGCTGTGCAGATTCCCGGTTACACGCCCCGTGCTTTCCACCAGGCCCCGTGACCCTGCTCTTAGGCCCCTTGGTTCTGTCACCAGAGATGGGGGGTGGAGACAGCAGGGAGGACAGGAAGCAGTTGGTTTGTGTCACTCACAGCTGCTCATTTGGCTGCGCCTGCCTCTTGCTCCTTCACCCTGTCCCTTCATCTCGCCATTTTCCCAGCCTTGAGCCTGCGGCCATGTCTGCCTCCTGGCTGGGGGGGCCGGGTTTGTGAGCCAGGGGCCTCTCCTCCTCTGTTCATTGTAATGAGGTGGGAGAGGGGAGCATCCTTCCCACCCTGGGAGAGGGCTTGCTCTGGTGGGCTGGAGAGAAGGCACTGCAAAGGGGGGTGGGATTTGGGGTGGGAGCCACGGAACTGGGTTAATTCTGTGGATCTCGGGGACTGGGAAATAAATCACGTTTTTAAAAGACTTTTTTTTTATTTTTAAAGACACGCTCGTTTCTGGTCCGCTTCCCATTTTCCTTTGGAAAGAGGAAAGGCCTGCTTATTGACGGGGGAGGGGGTGGGCACGAGCTCAGGTTGTTCCACGTTTAGGCGTGGGGGCTCTGTTTCCAGAGGCCAAGGGACCTCTTCCTGTCCACCGGTCCTGGCCTGCCCAGATGCCCATGCCCCAGAGGCCTGGAAGGGCATCGGACCCTTCAAGATGATGATTGGAAAAAGATCAACCAAGCGGCAAAGGCCTTGTGAGTATTTAGTCCACAGCAGCACCCACTTCTGTCTCCTGCGGGTTTGGAACAGCTCTCCTTCTCTGACAACCTCATCTCCTAGCCTGCTGCTGCTGCTAAGTTGCTTCAGTTGTGTCCAACTCTGTGCGAGCCCATAAACAGCAGCCCACCAGGCTCCGCCGTCCCTGGGATTCTCCAGGCAAGAACACTGTAGTAGGTTGCCATTTCCTTCTCCAGTGCATGAAAGTAAAAAGCGAAGTTGCTCAGTCGTGTCCGACTTTTCACAACCCCATGGATTGCAGCCTACCAGGCTCTTCCATCCATGCAATTTTCCAGGCAAGAGTACTGGAGTGGGGTGCCATTGCCTTCTCCTATCTCCGAGCCTCAGTTCAGTTCAGTTCAGTCGCTCAGTCGTGTCTGACTCTTTGCAACCCCATGAATCACACCACGCCAGGCCTCCCTGTCCATAACCAACTCCCAGAGTTCACTCAGATTCACTTCTCCTAGCCTAGGGGTTGGCAAATCACTGCCCACAGGCCAAGCCCAACCCACCATGTGGTTTTGTAAATAAAGCTTTATTGGCACACGGCTCACTCATTCCTCTACAGGTTGTAACATCAAAGGTGAGTCGTCTCAACAGAGACCACATGGCCCACAAAGCGTCAAATACTGACTCTCTGGCCCCTTGCAGAAAGTCTGTCGACCACCTGTTTTAGCAGAACACGTCTTCCTGGGTTCACCAGGCTCAGGCCAAATGATTTCGTTGGCTCACTGACAGACATTAGCACTTCCCAAACATTTCCTCCTGAAGAACCAGAAGGAAAGTGCAGAGTAGTGAAGCCAGCAGAGATGCAGAGAGGTGTGGGCGACCTGTTAGCTGGCTCCCCCAGGGCTGAGTGGGGCTGGATGGCGCTGGGAGGGGCCTGGCACTAGCTTGCCCCAAGGGGGTGAGGGTGGCCTTACAGGGTGGCAGCCCACTGGGCCTTATCTGGGGCACAGTGACAAGAAGTCATAGCCCAGCAAGATCTGGCTCCGGACAGTGAAGCCCCACGTTCTAAACTCAGACCCACTCAGCTACAGCAGTTGAATGCCTCTTGCCTTGGAGTGTATCTGTCTTGTCATGGCCCTACCAGGGTGTGAAAGCTGGGCCAGCCGGGTCCCTGCTATCCCAGGAAGCTTCTGGCTGCTAGGCCCAGTAAGAGACTCTGGACGCAGGATGCCTGTCTGTGGGTGTAGTTCCCCCAGCGTCCCGCTCCCCCCAGTTCCAGCTGACCCGGGCTCTTTGGTAGGCAACTCTGGGTGCCAGCATCTTGGTGCGTCTAGTATCTTATTGCCATCTGGTTCTCATCCTCATAGCTCCAGGAGTCTTGACTTTCCTGCTCCCCGAAAGCTGACCAAACCAAGCTCATGGGATGTGCCCAGGGAAGAGGTTCAGAGAGGTTAAGTGACTCTATCAAAGGCACAAAGCCTAGATTTAAATTCAGACAGACTCTAGAGACCTCCCCAGACCTCCCCAGTAGAGTCCCACTTTGTTGGTTTTGCAGTGAACTCTGGAAGGGCCAGGCTCCCAGGTCTACATGGGGGAGCCCACCTGCAATTAGAAGGTGGCTTGCTGAGCAAGGGAAAGTCAGGTGCTCTAAATGGTGAATAGCTACGAACTGAAGCCTGAACCGGTTTCCCCACGAGAGATGGACACTGTACTAGCTGTGTGACCTTGGGCCAAGTTACTTAACCTCTCTGGTTCATTTTCTTCATTTGCACAATGGAGGGAATTCCTTATTATAGGTTTAGTGTGAAAAATAGATGAGTCACTGTATGTAAAGTGCTCGGCACAGTGCCTGGTGTACAGTCAGTGCTGTATACGTGTCACTGCTGCGGTGACTGTTACGGCTGTCTGTCAGGTTGCTCTCCTCGCTGGTGCTGGGCAAGCAGTCCAAGGCTTTGCCTCTCAGGCTTGCTTCTCCACATTTCCTTCCCACTGCAGCCACTGCATCCAATGCTATTCTTGCTTGGAACCAGTGAGCAGTTCAGTAGAGGAAGCACCGGCTGGGGTGTCCCAGACCTGGTTCCATTTCTGCTCTACTACTGTGGCCTCACTGGAACTTAGGCCAGTTCCTTCCCTTGTTTGAGCTCAGATTCAACCCGTGTAAAATGAGGCATACCCAGCTCAAGGACTCTCGAGCGTAAACAAGCCACTTTACCCTATAGGTAAACTGTTATCGTGATGCGCTGACCCTGTGATAGTCTAGAAATGTTCACACCATTGATTAGGCTAGGAGCTTTTTTTTCTCATAGTGTTACTATTTCACATCTCATGATCTTCGGTTATTTTAGATGCTTTGATTTTGTTCCTTTTGGCAGGAGGATGACTTTTAACCTCATCTGACAGATGAGGAAACTGAGGCCCAGATCCCATATGACTGTCTGAGCCTGTTGAGAGCCCTCATTTTTTCTGGTTTCTAAAGGGCCCCATTCTTCTGTGTTAGAGTTGGGGGTGGGGCAGTTGGGACTTTTTAAAATGAAGCTTCCTTCCATTCTGCCAGGGCCTGTCTTCTAAAGTGAAAGAAAGTGTCAGTCGCTCAATCGTGTCCAACTCCTTTTGGCCCCGTGGACTGTAGCCCGCCAGGCTCCTCTGTCCACAGAATTCTCCAGGCAAGCATACTGGAGTGGGTTGCCATTTCCTACTCCAAGGGATCTTCCTGGCCCAGGGATCGAACCCGGGTCTCCTGCATTGCAGGCAGATTCTTTACCATCTAAGCCACCAGGGCTTGGGCAAGGGCTGGACAAGACATGGAGGCCCAGTGGTGTGGTGCCCAGAGGCTGGAGGCTGGCCTTGGGCTCTCCAGCCCTGATGGCTAAAGCTCCAGGCCCAGCCTGCCGAGCCTGCTGGCCTGGTGAGGATCCTTGGAGCCACCAGGCCCTGTGGGGCCAGCCACCCACGTGGCTAGAGAGGAAGGTCCAGGCTGCCTTCTCCGGGGCAGTGATAACCCGCGGGCCCTATTCCAGGCCGGGATTGTGGAGGATTCTCTGTGCTCCAGAGGATTCCTGCGTTTTGCAGACACCTCATTATCCCCGTCCTGGCCAGCAGCGTCCCAGCGCCTCTGTAATCACTCCGGCCCACGCCCAGCAGCCGTCCCAGGGCCAGGAAATCACTCCCCTCCCCTCCCCCGCCTTCCGCCGCTGGCCCAATGCGGCGCCTGCAACCACTCGCCGGTGGACCTCCTGCCTGCCTAACGGTTCTCTCTCCTCCTCTGATTCTCTCCTCTCCTGCTGCTGCTTGCTCTCGGGGGGGACTCGGAAGTGTGGCTCTCCAGCTGGGCTGAGTCTCCCAAGAAGGACGTGACAGGTACCGCCTGGTGTGCATGTGAGCGCATGCATGTGAACATGTGTGTCCCCGCGTGTGGGCGTGGGAGCCGGTGCCCGCCGGCTGCGTTCTGCCTGCTTCCTTGTGATGTGTAGCAGCTCTTTGTCAGCATGCTGGAGTCTCCTCAGCCCGCTCTTGTCCCTCCCGCTGGCCTTCTCTGCCTTCCCGTCGACCCTTTTTTAGGTTCCAGATCCAGCCTTGGAGCCCTTTGAGGGGTGATGACCACACAGCACAGTGTCGAAGCAGATGCTCCCTGGACCCGGAATGTGTGGGTTTACATCCCGGCTCTGCCGCGTCCTGGTCTCGGGTTACGTAACCTCTCCAGCCGCCCTAAGCAGATTCAGCAGCATCTCCTCAGAGCTGGCACACAGAAAGTATCCAGGCGGTACTGAGACTGCCATCCCCATCCACCCATGTGAGGTGGGCCAGCTGAAGGTGATGAGCCTCCCTCCAGGCTGTTAACCCCAGGCAGAGAGCTGGAGTCCCCACACCCCAGCTGAGACAGTGGCCGGTGAGGGGTGTGGGGAGTCCTGTAACTGTGATGAAGTCACAGCCCCTGTGCCCCAGGGATCCAGAGTCTGGACCTGCCTCTGGTCTCGGGGACCTTCCAAACCTGGGGCTGCCTGGCCACTGATGGCCCTCAGGGACTTGGGCTTGTGCCCTGTGTCCAGGTGGGGCTGGGCCCAGGGTCAGAGGCTTGCTTTTTGCCTTGGTCTTACTGGATGATGGCAGAAAACCCTAGAGAGCAATGTTCTCAGCTGTGAGATGGGGGTGGTGTCAGGTGGGGATGGGGATTTCCAGAAAGGTCTTCTAGAAGCCTCTCCATTTCTGTGAGTGCCACCTGGCCCTCCTTCCTAGCCCAAACCTGAGAGCAGATGTGAGGCTTGGGTTTGGGGCCCAAAACAGAAAGGTCAGAGGTCGAGGGGAAGGGGCTGGACCAGCCCCATCCTCACACAGCTGTAGGCTGGGAAGGGGAAGTGAACATACTGGTGGGGACGGGGGACCCCTTGCCTGTCCCAGGCCCCTCACGGCCATCCTTCTGGTGTTGCCTGTGACAAGGGCCTCGGCCTGAGCTAATCACTGGGCTCCCAGCCCTCTTTCCCCTCTCCTGAGCCAGTGAGCCAGAGCCCACTTGGCCCACAACAATACATTTTATTCACCAAACGTATGGCCTGGCTGCCCGAGGGCCTATGGAGAGGCCAGCAGGCGGAGGCCGGCCTGGGAGGAATCCGTTGTGAGGGACCGAAGGGACCTTGGTGGGACGCCCAGGGTTTGGGGGGTCATGGACAGTGTGGGGAGTGGGGCGTGGGGCCACTGTAGGGCTTGGCTTCTCAGGATGAGCCCAGCTGTTTGGAGAGAGAGGCTGAGGGGAGGCCACATGGGCCAGGAGAAACCAGCCAGACGGGGGGTCCAGGGCCAGAGTCTTGGGCGAGTCGCCAGGTCTTTCTGGGCTGGCCTTGGTTTCCCCATCTGGAATGTTGGCAAGCTCAGTGAAACAGGAAATTCAGAGGTAAGGGGCTGATGCTGGGGACCCTTGTAGATAAGGGGCCTTGAGCTGCTTAGGCAGGCACCCACCCATGCGTGGGCCCAGCTGGCAAATGCCCACTGCCTGCCAGGAGGTGAGGTCTGAGAAAGGCATGAGAAGGGGCAGAGCCATGGCAACTTCACCTGGCGCCTGTGGCCCTTGCCCTAACCTACCTGCTGGTTTTGAGTCTTCAGAGGAACCTAAGCCCTTCCTTTCCTCCCCAAATCTCCCGTTTCCTGTTTGCTTTATAAACACCGTCTACAGTTTACATAGGGTATTAACCCTGTCACTTCATACCATGCTCAGAACAACCCCACGGAGTAGGTACTGTTGTTGTTCCTGTTTATGGATAAGGAAGCTAAAGCTCAGAGAGGTTAAGTGTCCTCTGCAAGGTCACAGAGTTGTTAACAATAAGGACAAATCAGGACCAGACCCTCAGACTCCAGCTGGATGCCTCTGCATCATGACTTTCAGGCAATTACTGTGTCCAGTGCCGTGTCCCACGGCCCCAGTCCTGGGGTGTCTGTCTACCCACATCAGGGCCACTCTTGTCTAAATCACGTGGCCTAGTTGGGGAGCAGTGCCCCACAAGAAAATCCAGTGCAAGCACTATGGCTGAGTGAGTGGGGGGCTGCTGGAGGGTCAGGCAGAATTGGGGTTGGTAAAGAGGAAGGCAATCCAGGCAAGGGGCATAGCTGGAGCAGAGGCTTGGATGTAAGAACCTGCCTGGAAGAGTGTGGTGTGTTGACTGTTGACTGGGTCAGAGGAGTCGTGTGTCAGGGAACTTGGGGAACTCAGGCTGTCAAGAAAGACTGAGCTTGAATGTAGCGTTTCTTCTTTCGTCAGCAGGGACCCACTGAAGGTGTGGGAGCCTGATTTGGCAAAAGCCTCGTGTAAAAGTCTGAAAGTCAGCAGTCAGATCAGGCAGGAGCCAGCGGTCCCTCCAGGTGGCAGCGGAAGGAATGCAGGTGTGAGGCAGGCATGGGGCAAGGCTCTGGGGAACTGCCAGAGCCTCAGCAGATCCAGCCAGGGGCTCTGAGAAAGGCACGAAAATGAGATGGAGGAGGAGACGCTGGCGAAAAGTCCCCTTCCAATCCGGGAGGGGCCCTTTTCTCTAAAAGGAGTACTCCCCTTCTCCATGCCTCCGCCAAACTCTTCCAATCTGAAGACAGGAGGCTCCCTCCACTGCATCTCCCCCTCCCTCGGGCTGACTCCCTCAGCCCCCGATTTTCCAGGCCTGGGCTGGGAGGCGATCCAGAGCGGCCTCTGTAGGATGACATCACCCAGAGGCCCGCCTGCCGAGTGGTTTCTCATCCGGATACCTGCTCCCAGCTCACACCCGCCCGGGCAGCCCTAAGAGGCAACACCCTAAGAGGCAGATGCCAGAGAGAGTGAGCAAGGGGCTTGCGTGTGCTGGGGGGGTGAGGGTGGGGGGGCCAGCCAGGAAGACAGAGTGTCTGTCTGTGTGTTCATCTGTTTGTCCCCTAACCTGCGGGCCACTGCCTGTCTTCAGCGCTCTGAAATGCCTGGAGAACATTTTCTTAACTTTTCTACCTGTGTCCCAGAGTGTCAAGTCTTCAGAAAGCTCAGGCCAGTTTTCCAAGGGGTGGGGTGGAGGTGGGAGCAGCGTGTGGATTTTTCCCCTCTTTGAAAGCTAGCCTCAGATTTCCTTGGCTTGGATTAAAGTGAGTCTCTCCATTCCCCGGCACCCTGCTTACCCTCTCAAACAGCTTTTGGCCTCAAACCCATGACTCCTCACTTCTCCCAGCCTCTGTTTCCCCATCTCCCCTTTTCTGCCTTCCAGAATTTGTAGTTTCTCCAAATTTTGGAGGTGAGGCCCTGCTTGGTGTATCTGTATTGGCTCAAAGCAAGCCGTTAAATCGCCTTGTTCATCCATCTGCTCATTCATTCACTCATTTTCCCCAACAGTTACAGAGTCCCTACCCACAGTGGGCACTGTGGATCTGGTCAGTAGGCACCGCAGTGGAGAAGAATCCCACACTCCAGTCTCCATTGTTGTTGTTCTCTAAGTCATGTCTGACCCCATGAACTGCAGCACACCAAGCTTCCCTGTCCTTCACTCTCTCCCGTGAGCTTGCTCAAATTCAGTAAGCACTATTTGCCGAGCGTGTAGGGGTTGGATGAGGCAGAGGCCCTCCTCAGGAGCAGTGGCACATGCAGGGCAGAAGGCAGGACATGAGCAGCAGTGTCAGGTGGGCCCAGGGGTTCGATCCCAGCTGTGTGACCTTGAGAAAATTGCCTCATGAGCCCTAGTCTGCCTGTGTGTGAAACAGGACGCTAACACGTGCCTACTCTTGGGTCCTTCTGAGGCTCCGCTGAGACAGCAATGTGATCTCTGCTAGGGGGGCATCCCGAGTGGGCACTAAGGAAGGCTTCCTGTTGATGGTCAGCATCATCTGGGCTCTTGGGGCTTTGGAGCTCTCTAACCAGCTGGAGAACTCCCATCTTCTCTTTGTACCTTGAGTTTTCCTCTCCCACAAACTGGCAAGGGAGCCTCTGTGTCCCACAGGCTGGGGACTGGCCCTTTTTGTGTGGGGTGCCCTGCCAGCAACCCCCCTCCCCTCCGGGGACACAGTGGAAAGTGGTCTCTGCCAGCCCCATGCCCAGCGCTGCCTCTGTCCGGCTGGTTGGCAGGGGCAGGCACAGAGGCTGGCCCCATTCGAATGCAGAGCCAGGCCGGCCCTGCTGCCCAGCTGTTGGTTGCATTCCGGCCTGAAACCCAATCCTGGCTTTGGAGGGGCCTGGGGTAGTGCGTGTGCATAGCCATGTGGCAGGCCTCAGCTGGGACAGGGTCCCTCCTGCTTCCCCAAAGGGCTGAGAGGGGGCAGCAGGGTCCTCACCTCAGGGGAGAAAACTGGCAGGGGGGGTGGATTTCTTTCCCCAACATCGCCCGCTGCCCTCGGTTGGATGGAGCCTCTCGGAGAACCACAGGTTGTAGGGCAGGGGTCTTAAAAAAACTAGCTGAGACCAATTAAATCAGCTTCTCTGGGGATGGGGCTCGGGCATCCGTGTTTTTAAGGAGCTCCCCAGATCTTATGGCATCAAGTTGAGGTTCATTTTGAGGAGAATGGGATGTCTGGAAACAAATCAGGAGCAGTTCTGTAACAGAAAAAGACAGGCTTGAACTTAAAACACGGAGTGAATTTGGTTCTCTCCATGAAGGCTGTGTGGGCTGGCTCAAGCCTCTGCTCTGGGTCTCTGAGGTGTCCTTTGTGAAATGGGAAGGTAATAAGATTGTTGTGAGGATAAAAATGCAACAGGGTACGTGCCTGGCATAGAATATTTGCCAAGTTAGACTCAGGCATGTGGGGAATGTAACTGCAGGCTGAAGCACCAAGGGGGCCGTGTGGAGCCCGAGGACCCTCTCAGCCATTTCTATAGCCAGGCTGGTGGTGTGAAGCCCCCAGCTTTTCAGGAGATTGGTAGATGTGTGGGGCAGTAGACACGTAGTTTAAGACATATACTAGGAGTTCCCTTTTCGAGGGAGATCAGAGGGGAGGGGTCTGGGAAAGCTTCCTGTAGGAGGTGACCAGTGGGCCTCTGGTTCTTGGATCCTTTCAGCTCCTAGCCGGTCACGTGTGGTCTTAGGTGCTTAGTTCCTCCCCACTCCACCCTAGTGATGACGACAGTGAGGTGCAGAGAGGTTTTAGCTGGACATTCAATGCCATACAGCCAGTAAGCTGGGATGCACGGGGTCTGTCCACCTTCCAGCCCGGTGTTTGCTTAATGCCTGTTGCACTGGTCCAGTGCCTACCAGTCCAGTGAGCTGCTGCTCGCTCCAAGACACCTCCGGCCTGCTGCCCTCCTCCCCCTGAGCCCCACCTTCTGACCCCTCAAGCTCCTGAAACTGCCAGGAGAGGGCGGCGGGAGGCTTCCGGGAGCCTGACCACAAGCCCCAGCAGAGCTTAAAAGCAGAGGGATGCTGCGTTGGTCTCCATGTGGCTGGAGGGCGGCAGCCAGGCCAGACGATGCCCCGACGGGAAGCGGGGCTGGAGGCGACAGCCTGAAGCCAGTCCCTGGGCGCCAGGCCCGTGGGCTCGGTGGCCACGCCTTGGTGAGCCCGAGGGGCAAGAGTGGAGCCGAACTTGAGGAAAAGTTGGCGGGGGGCGGGCTGGGCTCTCCAGCGGCGGCGCTGGCGCTGGGACTTTCTTCTTGGGTTTCAAGTAAACAGTCTCAGCCCTCCTCCCCCTCCCCTGCCTCCACCCCCGGCTCCTCATTCGATGGGTCTCATGTGTTTCTATTTAAGGGCTGCGAGTAAACCCCAGTGATTGGCGGCCTCAAACCCTCTTGACTTCTCGCCTGGGCCCGGCCGTGGAGCCGTCCTCTCCCGCTCTCTCCCTCTCCCTCCCGAGGGGAGGACTGCTGACTCTTTCTCTGGGTTTACAGGGGTTGGGGAGAGGCCCCGAGCCCTCCTCCTCGCCTGGCCTTTCCTCTTTCCTCTACTCCAGAATCAGCCCCCATGGGCCGCCAGCCCGCCTGCCCGCGGCCCTCCCCTCGCACCCCTGTGGCCGAGGGGTCTGGAGAGACCACGTCCACCCCGGGCCTCTCCTCCGACTCCCTCCGCCTTGTGCTGGACCGTGATTAGTTCCTTGCAGCCACGGGCTTTTTCCCTCTGCATCCCCTCCGCCTCTGTCTCATCTCTGCCTGTCTCTCCCTGCTCCCCGCCCCCTCCGCTGCCCCCTGGCTCCCCATGTCCCCCGGTCCCCGCGGCGCAGCGGGCCGGTGTGGGGTCCTGCTATATGGCCTGTCCTTGGGGCCCGGCGAGCTGCGAGCCCTGGCTGCGGGCAGCCTCTCCAAGCGGCGCTGGCGACCGAGCAGCCTCCCCCGAGGCCGATGGACAGGGGGCGCCCCGGCCGCGGGGCCATGGCCGGCCGCTGGCTCACCGCGTGCTTTCTGCCCTCGCCAGGTGCCGACACCAACGCCGAACCCATGATCCTGGAACAGTACGTGGTGGTGTCCAACTATAAGAAGCAGGAGAACTCGGAGCTGAGCCTCCAGGCCGGGGAGGTGGTAGATGTCATCGAGAAGAACGAGAGCGGTGAGTGCCCGGCTGGCTGGCCAGCCCCGAGACCGGGAACCCGGCTGGTTTTTGTTCCCCTCCTCCTCCCCCACCTCTGCAGCTATACGTTATTTCCATCTGGCGGGGAGAGGGCTGAGGAGGCTGAAGTTTCCCCTGTTGGTTTGGGCTGCAGGCCAGCAGTTTGCCTGGTGGTGGAAGAATGTCTCCATCGCTCGGGGTAATTAACTGGCTTGTGTTAATGCAAGGCCAGGGTGGCAGCACGGGCACCACTGTCCAGCCCGTGTGCAGGGACCCTGTGCCCTCCAAGGCCAAGGGGCAGACAGTGCCCAGCTCGGGGGCATCCTACAGCATCTTTTCCCTTGGGGCCATATTCCAGGCTGGGGACGAGGCAGGGGTGGAAGAACCCGGCTGGCTGGTGGGACAGGCAGGCCATGACGTCACTGTGGGGTCCAGGGTCCTCAGGCAGGTTGTCTGAGGAAAGGCCAGGCCTGTGAAGGTTGGCTGGTGTCTGAGCTGACTGCCCCCTGCTGAGCTGGGAAGGGGGCCCAGACAGGGGGATGAAGTCAGGTCCTGGGGCCAGGGAGGGTCCCACAGCAGCCGCCCTGTCATTGGGAACTGAGGCTTTGTCCTGTCTGGGCCAGGCAGATTGGCTGTCCGGGGGGCTGCCAATTCCCAGGTTTTCACCGAGTGGGCCTCAGTGCCTCACCAGCAGGAGTCTCTCAGGGGGAGTGAGGAGGGCCTGAGTCCATCAGTCTGAGGTGCAGGCCTGTGTGACGCCCTGCAGGGCTCGGGGTAAACTCTGGCCCAGGACACCCATCGTCAGTTTGCTGGTGACCTGCTGGCACTTGAGTTGGTTCCTGGGGTGCTCTGTTTTGGTTTCGGTTTGCTGTGGGGGAAGGCCCCCGCGCCGTGCTTGTGTTGGAGCCTCTCTGAGTTGTGTTTGGAGGACACTCCCAGAGAGGAGGGGCCTGCTCTTCTTTCCCTGTTCCACTCTATTCTTCCCAGTGTTTTAAGCTCCGACAGGAAGACGGGCCAAAGGACGTCTGTGCCCACTCTATATAGAGAAAAACTGAGGCACGGAAAAACTGAGGGAAGTGAGACACCTGAAGTCAAAAACAGAACAGGAATGTTCTTGGGCCCCTGGTTCATGTGCCTAAGAGCAGCAGGTAGTGAAGTAGCAGTAAAGATACTGAGGAAATCCCAGCAGGCCTCCTGGGGCAGGTGAGGTTATGTTCCTGATGCAGGAGGCTTGGGACTGTGCTAAGAACAGGGCTGTGACGCCAACATAGACCTGACTCATGGCCCTCCCTGTGTGGAATCTTCAGAGTTTGTTCCCCTCCAAGAGGTCAGGCTCTGCCATTGTATCTGGAGTCATCACTGCCGTGGTTGGCAGCCGTTGTCCCCACCCAACTGTCCCCAGGGTAAGGCCTGGGCCCTTCACCGCAGGTGCCCACACTGGTCCCCTTCCTGCATGGCGTGGCTTTCGGCCTTTGTCACAGTACCAGCCCCACCTCCCCACCCCACAGAAGCTGCATGTCTGAGGGGCCGGCTCGGGAACCCTAAGCACCTCAAGACCCAGAGAAAGGGCTCTCTGCTGGTGGGATTGGAGACACCCACTGAGGAGGTAGAGAGATGTTTGTTTGGGGGTGTGGCCCAAAGGAAGGTGTGTCGGCTTTTCCATATAAAGTCAGGGCTGCTCAGAAATAGATTTCTGGCTTAGGGACCCTCTTGCCTCATGGCACCAGTGCAGCTCTATGTCTATATGGGGAGCAGTGAGCCCCCATGCCCCTGGGTACCAGCCGCTGGCCAGGATGGCTGCAGAGGAGACCCCCCGCCACCCACTAAAGGCAGTCAGCCTGTTATCAGACTCCTTGGTTCCCTTTGCCCTGTCACCCCACATCCAGTACCCTGCCTGGGAGTGGAGGAGGGAGCTCCTTGACAAAGTGGGGCTTCTGCAGCAAACCTACAAGGGACTCCTCTAGTCCCTGATGGCTGTCTGAGGGGCTCAGGCAGCCTGACTCCCCAGAGCAGCCCAGTCGGCACTCTGACCCTCTGAGGGAGCTGCCCTCCCTAGAAGTGCAGTTCTGCCCACCACCCACCTGCAGGGTGACTTTAGGTTCCTTCCTCCCTCTGGGCCTCTGCTGCCCCTTCTGTGAAATGGAGACAGCCTCGTGGGTGCTCAGAAACAGGGCCTGGAGTGGGTGCTCAGAAACAGGGCCTGGAGCAGATGACCTCCCCAAGCCTGCTTCACAGCTGGGAGATCCCACAGGGCCCTGGGTGTCAGGTAGACAGAGCCTCCCTGAACTTGGCCTTCCCACTTCCCTAGACTTCATGTCTCTCCCCTTGGTGAATGCAAGGACCTTGGAGTGCTGTGTCCACCACACAAAGCCACACTGTCTGTTGCCTTCCGAAACAAGGAGCCCTCCTGCAGGGTAAAACCAGCTTAACCGGAGAGACTGAGTGGGTGAAGAGGAGAAAGGTGGAGGGCCAACTGTACATCCTCGGGAGAGTGGTTTCCCAGTTCAAGGAGTTGGATGGCTGACGGTGGGGGAGGGGCGATGTGTTGTGCATCCTGCAAACTGGCTTTGGAAGGAGTGGTGAGGCTCTTGAACTCTGGGACAAAGAGTCAATTGTGCCGCCTTTGACCTTAGGACTGGTGGGCGTCGTGAGGCATTTCCACTCAAATTGTTGGGGCAGCAGCTCCAGTTAGCACCACCCTGCCCCCTGGGGGCTGGCCTTGCCCTCTGGGAGCCAGGACTCTTCCTGTATCCCTTTCTTACTTGGCTGAAAGCTCCTTGAATAGGGTGTCTGCAGAGGAACCCAGCCATCTCTGTCTCTACTCACTCGGCAGAACCCTCTGGAAGGGACCACAGCCTCCAGGGGATTTTGGATGTGTGGTTGTGCCCATACTCTGTAATCTCATTCATCTAAAGAGAGATGTGTCTGGAAGGCATTTCAGAGTCAGTGAATAGTAAACACAGGTCAGGCCATGCACTGCACATGCATCATCTTACTGGATTCATGGAACAGCCCTGTGTGGTAGAAGGCACTTTAAGCCCTTTGTGTCTGAAGTAACAGGTTAAGAGGTTAAGTCATTTTCCTAAAGTCCCAACAGCTGAGATCTCTCCCTTCTCCAGAGGAAGTGGGGGGAGGGTGAGAATGGGCTGATCCCAGGAGGGATCATCACTGAGTTGGCGATGCTGCAGGTCAAGGACAGACATGGCCTGGCTGAGATGATGACAAGGCTCCCTGGAGCATTGTTGCAGGGGAATGGCTGTGTGCCTCCTTCCAGCGTGGTGCTCATTGGTAGTGGGAATTCTTGTTGTTAATTGTCAGTTGGAGCTTGGGGATAAGTCACAGCTAAGAGGATCTGAGAAGGGTGGTGAATTCCCAACACCAAAGACAAGCATATTCTGGGGAATGCAAGTGGATAGATGTCAAAGACGCCCACAGTGGTGGGACTTGAGTGGCTTCAGGGAAAATTTTTTGATTAACAGTGGGCCTGGGGCCCAGCCAGAAAAGGACTCTCTTTCTCCACTGATCTACAGGGACAAATATAGCAGAAAGACTCAGCAGTTTCATTAGATTTGCCAGCCATTTTTGTCTTATCCTTGAAAAGCCGTCCACCCTTGACGTAAACAGCAATGCCTGAGATGCTGCCTTTGTAGGACAGTCTTACGCCTCAAAGACCACATTGGCTTTACCTTCCAGCAGGCAAAATCTGGTCTGACTTCTGGCAGAATCTTGATGGCAGTTGCTCTGGTTTCTGTGTTAAGCAAAGCTGCCTCCAACTTTCCAGGATGGTTTCCTTCTCTCAGGACTAGGAGCCAGCCAGGGGATGTGGGGATATGAGTCAGCAGATGCTCATGTTTTTTTCCTGATCCAGCTTTCCTACCCTGAGTGTTTGCTTCTTTCCTGGCACTAGTGTCATAACCTTGGGAGATATTATACAATACTTCCTTGGAGGCGTGTAGCTATAGGACTAAGGTAAAAGTATTGTATTGGCAAGAAATTTTCTTGCTCAAATTTTGAGCTCCTGGTCCATACAGGTGAGACATTGTATAGGTGAGAAAACTAAGCCTTGGGGAGTTTGAGAATCTTCAGTCCCCTCCACATGCTTTAGTCCCAATTGAGTAGTGAGCAGAGGACAGACACCCACTCAGACTTACTCAAGAGTTTACTGAAAGGATTCGGGAAAATCTCACCAGAACCCAAGGATGGGAAGGACACCCCAGCCTCACAAGGACTGGGAACCAGAAGGCTGGCAGGAGACAAAGCAGCTACCCTTCTCCCTCTCTTGGGTACCAGGTGGATTGAAAGCCCAGCTGTGATCTCCTAACTGCAGACCCGGCTTCCTTCTCTTCCTGTTCACTCGTTACAGTGGCCCATTCACCTGATGTTCCCTTGTCAGGACCAGATTTTTCAGTCAAGATAATAGACATCAACTGAGGATGGTCTCTGGTTCTACAGGCTCAAACTTTGAAGCTTGAATCTGATTGGTTCCTGGCCAGCCAATGGATTGGCAGACTTTGGATCAAGTGCCCAACTCTGGGCCAATCAGCTGTGTCCAGGAGAAATGTCATAGGGTATAAACATGGCTGCCTTTCCAACCTGTTTATCAGTGGCTTGGAGTACATGTTTTAAAGAAAAGAGATATAGGGAGGTAAATTATCTGAAAACATGTTAGCTGCATCTATTTTACTTATTTAATGGTTGTGTGTATTAGAGAGAGCGAAAAACCAGGAGTCTGAATGTTAGGTTTAAATCTAATGCTACCCTAACGGTGTGATATAAGCAGGAATTCATTTCCTCCTGAGTATAAGAGAACAGTGATACATACTACATGGGGTTTTTTTTTTTTCTCCCATGAAATGTAACCATTTATTATTTGACAAATATCTTTATCAATAAGCCAAACTAATAAGCTTTCCTCTCATATTTGTATGTCCTAATGATTATTTTTTGTCAAAAATGATGCATTCTTCAGCCATATATTTTGTGAGTTGGAATCTTCTTAACACTGAAGATGTGCCTGTTCTGTTCTTTAGATACTTCTTCATGAACACTGTTATAACTGGTTCTACATAGGCTTTTTGTAAGTGAGACATACACTGTATATACTCTTCACTTATCCATTTATTTCACAGTTCTTGAATACCTCTTGTGTCCCAGGCTCTATGCTGGTTACATGTATACCCATACAGTTCCTGCCTTTATGGAGTTTAAACTCTGATGCCAGCATGCTGGGTACTTAATGAGTGGACTGTATTGTGAGATTGGGCTACTTCTGCAGATTTTCTGATGTCTTAAATGGACTTCTTCTATATATCCTCTATGTCTTTTAGTTAGACTCTGTGCTTACTAAGGAGCCAGCTGATTAGTAATTCATATTGCCAATCTGCTCTTGAAAAGATGTCCAAATAAAGATAGGATAGGCTGTTTCTAGAAGGACAGGTTTCTTGCAGTCTGCATTACAGATAAGTGAACTAATACTCTTAACTGTGCAGCAGCCTTTTAAGAGTTTGGTTCTGGTGAGTGAGCCATATTTGGTTGTGGTAACTGGCTGCCATGAGGTCCTGTCCCAGCTGACAGAAAGCCTTGATCTCCGACACACTTCTCTTCCTAAGTACAACACATGCATGTTTCTGCTATGTCAGCCTGATCAGCAATTCCAAAGTCCATGCTGCCCCAAGGCTGTCTCTGGGGGGCAGTTGTTGCCCACTTCATAAAGCTGGCTGGAAGGCAAGGGGCCATCGAGCATCAGTCAGGAACAGAAGTGAGCATTCTGATCCCATCTGGGGCCCCTCAGCCCAGCTTTAGTCACCCTGGCTGGAGATGGTTCTGAGAATAAGATTGCACGATAGCCTAGCAATGGAAAGTATGGGTTCAACTTAGATAAGCCTGGTTTTAATCTTGATTTGGTTCTTGATTTAGGACTTACTAGTGGTGAGCTTACTCCTTGGAAGAAAAGTTAGGACCAACCTAGATAGCATATTCAAAAGCAGAGACATTACTTTGCCAACAAAGGTCCATCTAGTCAAGGCTATGGTTTTTCCAGTGGTCATGTTATGGATGTGAGAGTTGGGCTGTGAAGAAGGCTGAGCGCCGAAGAATGGATGCTTTTGAACTGTGGTGTTGGAGAAGACTCTTGAGAGTCCCTTGGACTGCAAGGAGATCCAACCAGTCCATTCTGAAAGAGATCAACCCTGGGATTTCTTTGGAAGGAATGATGCTAAAGCTGAAACTCCAGTACTTTGGCCACCTCATGCGAAGACTTGACTCATTGGAAAGGACTGTGGTGCTGGGAGGGATTGGAGGCAGGAGGAGAAGGGGACGACCAAGGATGAGATGGCTGGATGGCATCACGGACTCGATGGACATGAGTCTGAGTGAACTCCAGGAGATGGTGATGGACAGGGAGGCCTGGCGTGCTGCGATTCATGGGGTCGCAAAGAGTCGGACACGACTGAGTTCCTAAACTGACCTGAACTGAGTGGTGAGCCTGGGAAGTTACCTGAATGTTCTAAGTAAACTTCAGTCTCCTTGCCTGCAAAATGGTGCTAATTGTACTCATAGCTGTGGGGTTAGTATGTGCTTGTTCAAGAGGAATTAAGTGCTCAGTACATGATAGCTGTTGGTGGCTGTGTCCCTGGTGGCTCAGCAGTAAAGACTTCTCTTGCAGTGAAGGAGACACAGCTTCGATCCCCTAGTCGAGAAGATCCCCTGAAGAAGGGAATGACAGCCTACTCCAGAATTCTTACCTGGGAAGAGCCTGGTGGCTTACAGTCTGTGGGGTTGCAAGAGTAGGACACAACTTAACAACTAAGGCGCCACCACTACATGACTTTAAGATGGCTGGACTGGGGCAGCTCGGCCACCAACTGACCTTGGAACACACAGCTAGTCAGTTGCCCTCTTGCGGCGTCACTTTCTCACCTGGCTAGAAAACAGGTTGCACTTCACAGTGTCTGAGGATTCTCTCAGCCCTGATGGTTTGTGAGGTAGGTACGAGAGAGGGAGCTTGCTATGGGGCATGGCAGCAGGAGACCATGCTGGAGACCTGAGTGTCCCTCTGGAGCCTTGGCTTGGCAGCTGTTCTTGGCCCCGTCTGTGTGTCAGGAAGAGTTGGAGTCAGAATCCTCTTGGTGACCCAGGAGTAGACCTCATGGGATCGGGGCTTCATGCAAAGGCTGGGGAGAGGAGAGGCCCACCTGTGATACCCCATGCTGGCTGTCACTCAGTGGCTCTGTGGCATGCACAAAGCTGATGGGCTGGGAGCGGCGTCTAGCATAGTTGGGAAAGGCTGCCTCGAGGAGTTGGAGGCATTGAGCTAGGCCTTGAAGAAAGTGGGGATAGATAGGAGATGGGGGCATAGATAGGAGAGAGGGGGCATAGGTAGGAGAGAGGGGAAGGAATTCTTGAGCCATGTGAGTGGAATGCCAGGTGGAAGGCAGAGCCCGTTGGGGCTAAGATGGGAAGGCAGGTGTACAGTTGCCCCAGGAGGTAAGGCTTGATGAAGAAAGCGGAAGGTAGCCAGCAGCGGGTGGGGAGGCAGGGTGGGGCCACGGAAAATAGGTGAGCAGAAGAGGGACCTGAGAATAGGAGTATTTGAAGCAAGCGGTCCCGGCTGTGGGGAGGCAAATGGTGGGGAGAGGTGTGTCCAGGACTGGAGGGCTGGAAATAGATCTTCCCTCGAGCTAGATCTACACTGGCTGTTGTCAGGGAGGCATCCAGGGGCTCTCCAGCACTAAGGGCTGCCAGCCAGCTGGGCGCTCCCTGTCTCACCTCCATCTGTTCAGGTTGGGCAAGTGGAGTGGCCAGTCACCCTGACCTCACATTGGCTTTGTGGACCGATCACGTCCCACAGCCTTTCCTTGAGCAGACATTTCTGAACAAAAGATGTGGATCCGTGGTGACCTCGGAAACCCAGCTGAAGTGCCAGAGTGACACCAGCTCATCCCAGCCTCAGCCCCACAGCAACACCTAGCTACCCACATTTTGTAGGGGAGTGGAGCAGAGAAGAAAGCAAGATCGCACTGAGTCCTCTCACCCGCATCTCAAAGGCTGCTTTCCTGGGTTTGAACAGCAAAGGACCAGTTGAACCACACACTGCCCAGAGCCCAGCAAGGCCAGTCTTCAGGTGCTCGGTCATCACTGTGTCCATACTACTTGGCTAAGTTCCAGACTGGTGCTCAGAGGTGACAGAGGCCAACAGAGTCCCACACTTACAGGGCTTACATGTGCTAGAGAAGCAGTCATGTGTGAAAAAATAAGTCTAGGTTTTGGTAAGTGCAGTGCAGGAAATAAACGGGCACTATGATAACGATTAATCAGAGGAAGGAGGTAGGTAGCGTGTGGCTGGGAAAGGCCTCTCTGAAGAGGTGCCAGTGGAGCTGAGAACGCTTGGAGCTTAGAGAATGGAGGAAGAATTAGAAGCAAGGCACTCTGGGGGAGAGGCGGTGAGTGAGGGCAGAGGAGGAGGAGGAGCCATGTGGTAGCAGGCCAAGGCATGCTGTTCTAGGGGGAGTGACCACCACTCCCCTGGTGGGGGTCTTGCGGTGCGGCCAGTGAGTGACTTCACTGCCCCTGCTCCCCAGACATATCCTGGCCTGGATGCCCGGGGAATGGGCAACGCTGGAGACCCTCTGTCCACCCCCAACACACACACACACACACACACACACACACACACCCCAACACACACACACACACCCCAACACACACACACACACACCCCCGGGCTTTGTCTCCAGGAGAAGTGACAGTCCTGCTGAAGTGCAAGAAAAAGACCCCTCCGCAGCTTTCCTGTGTTCTTAAATTAAAACAGACTTCACTGTAGTGCTTTCTGGGATATAATTTGTTAGGGACCTCGGAGAATTTGAGTTGAAAAATTGCTACCCCTTGTTCTTACCCCCAGAGTGCCTTGCTTCTAATTCTTCCTCCATTCTCCAAGCTCCAAGCATTCTCAGCTCCACCAGCACCTCTTCAGAGAGGCTTTTCCCAGCCACACTCTATCACCTCCTTCCTCTGATTAATCATTATCATAGTGCCTGTTTACTTCCTGCAGTTGGGCTTTTAGTAATCACTCTGGTGGTAGATGTGAGGTTTGCCCGACTAGCCGCTCTCATCTCTCTCAGCATCTTTTCAGATTCTGTGATCTCATTCTCTGGGTTCCCGATGCTGACCTGGACTCCCTGGCCTCACTGTGGAGGAACAGCAGGGTGACCCAGTTAGCCCAGTTGGGAAGCCTGGTGGAAGCCAGTGTTCACTGGGAGCTGAGCTGTCAAGAAGGTGTCAGGAAGTGGAGAGAAGCTTCTGGCTCATGTAACCCCCAACTTCATGTTTGGAACATGCTTTATAGAGCTCTCAGGAGGGGGGTTTCATTTAATTGTCTCAGCCCTGGCTCCACGTTCCCTTCTTAGTCAGGCACCTCTCAGCCTCAGGCTAAAATGCGTCTGCCTGCTTGAGCTGTTCTTGGGCTAGATGGTGGGGAAATGGCCCAGGCATCGTGAGAGGTGAGAGAAAGCCAGACTTGGAGGAGGAGTCTGCCAGGGACTGTCCACGAAGTGAGCGAACCATGAGTGGGTCTCTGAGCCAATGTGCTGTGATTGCAGGGCCCTCTCTCCTGTTCTGTCTGGCCTGTCGGCATTGCCACGGGCCACCCTTGGATCCCTGTGTCCCAGAACCTTAGTGTTTAAGGGATATCCTAAGTGCTCTAAAGCCTGTGTGTCTGTTCTCTGGGGAAGACTCATCTGGGGAAGAGGGGGTGATCGGGGATGTCAAGGCCTCCTGGGGAGCAAGTGACCACTTATGCCAGCTAGTAGTGGATTTGGGACATTTTTCAAGGTGACCTCTGTATGAATCAGAATAATGTTTTATAAGATATAAAACCCTGTGTTTGTATAACACCTTGGAAAGAAGAATGGCAGATGTTGGCATCTGCTCCTTTTCAGGTGGAAATTGAAGCCCAGAGTGGGTCAGTGACTTGCCCAGAGGTTGCATAGCTGGGAGGTGGGGCCCAGGCTGCCATACTACTTATCCAGTGCTGTTTATCCAGGGTTGAGAGATCTGGATGTTTGCATTTCTCTTCCTTGTGGATTTTACTTCTTTGAAAAGCCAAGCCCCAGAGCTCTCTGCTGTGTGAATTCTCCAGGCCACAGAGAGCAGGAGAGCAGAGGTCAGTCCCGCTGAAGCCCCAGCTGGGGTAGGAGCAAGGCCAAGGCGTGGGGTGGAGGGAATATGAAAGGGAAGGGATGCTTGCTGGCCCGGTTTCCTGCAGAAGAGTTGTGAGTGTTCTGGCATTTGGTTCAGCCAGGTCCATGAGGTGGGGCTGGACTGGATGGGTGGATGGGGTCAAGGGTGCTTGTGGTCTCCCTGGAGATCTGCTTACCAGGACTGAGGGTGTGAGGGCTGAGCCTGAACTGTGCCTGAGCCATGCTTGCCAGGACCCCATCCTACTCTGCCGTCCCTTTGTCAGAATAAACAGACCTACCCTGGCCCCTTCCCCAACCCCTCATGACCCAGTGAAGAGCTCCATCCCACCTCCTTCCCCTCAGTGGTCTCAGCACTGCCTGAATGACCTCTTATATGCAAGGACTGCCTCCGTAGGATGTGGTTTGTTCATTCAGTCCACACACATGGGGCGTCTACTGTGTGCCCAGCTCTGGGTGCAGCAGTTGACAAGAAGCAGTCATCCCTGTCTTCCCCATAAACGGTATTCTAGGGCTTTCTCTTCCCTCAGGGTAAAGGCCTGGATGCAGTCAGTCTATCATATTGACAATGCACCTCCATGTGTGAGGCAGAAAGCCCAGTGCCGCTGGGGCCAGTGTTACTGAGGGGCTGGGAGGGTGGGACCGTAAGGCACGGTCTGCTCCAGGTTCAAAGATGGGGCAGCACCTGGGGTGGGTGGTCATGGCTGGAGGAAGCAGGCCATGAACAAGGAGCTGAAGGAGGAAAGTGCTCTGAGCTGAGTAAACAGCATGTGTGAAAGTATGGCGGTGGCACGGACGAGGGGGATCTGGCCAGGCTCTGGGGCTGCCGGAGAGGAGACGTCCCCTAAGTGATAAACAGGCCAAGGGGACGTAGTAAGGGTCTCAAGGGCCTCAAATGTCAGGAGAAAGAGACATTTCTGACCATCTGCCCAAACCTCCCTTTGACGAAGGAGGAATGGAGGCCTGACGTCATTTGCCCAGTGACCCATGGAGTTTGTGGCAGGTCTGCTGCATGGGCCAGGGACCGCAGGTGCCAAGGTAGCTGTCTCTGAGGCACACTGGCATCTCCTGGCACCTTTGAGGCCTCACTGCCCAGCCACTCATGGACTGGGGCCCAGCCTGTGCCCCAAGTGGAGGAGGAGGTGACCGTGCTCTTCAGCTCCCCACCCTGGACCCCTCAGCCTGGTCCTACAGCTGGAGCCAGGACACAGCGAGCAGAGGCAGGCCCAAGAGGAAGACCTCTTTCCTTGTATCCTCCCCAACCACCTGCACTCACACAGGCTCATTTTTCAGACAAGGTGCTGTCCCCCCAGCAAGGTCATCTTCAGATGCCTCGGCGTGAAGGCAAACACCCCGTTTCAGCAACACCACTTCTCGGGACCCAGGTGGGGCTATCCCACTGGCTGGCTGTGTTCCCTGGCAACCCCCATTCCCCCCCACACACCGCTGCTCCAGCCCAAAGTGCTGCCTTCCCCATCCCTTAGGTCCCTCCCTCCCCGCAGGAAGGTGGTGGGGTCTCTGTTGAGGTTGGCCGGGCCTCCACTCCTGGTGTTTCTGGACACTCTGTCTTTTCTTATTTGTTTTCTGTACTTCTAACCGGCACCCTCACAAAAGCCCCAGCCTCCTCTCTGCTCAGCAGGCTCACCATCTTTTGACTGAGGCAGAATGTTGAGCTGCTGCAATCAGGACAGCCCGGGACCTCGTCCCTGCACCAGTGACTGCGGTGTTGGCCACAGGCCTCCCCCCGCCCGCCCCTACCCCCAGCCTGGCCAAGTGACCTCCTGGCACCTGGGGTGGGGGGCTTTCTGCCAATTCCAGCCACCTGCTTCTTGCTCAAGGCATTGGGTCAGCAGGTTGCCACTTGGCACCATGCTCAGGGTGTCATCTCAGTGGGCAGAGCACCATGTGCCCTCGTGGGAGGAACAACAAGCTTTATATAAAAGTCAATCTCAGTCAGTCTAGGTTCCAAGTTGAACCACCCACTAACCAGGTGATCTCAGGCAAGCTGCTCTTCCTTCTGAGCATCACCTTTCCTCACCTGTGGTTAGGAGTGAAGACAGTGGGCACGGCTGCTTTCCAGACACCAGGCACCCCTGTTCCCCATGACCATTGTGCTTTTACCAAGCCAGGCAGGAAGCAGGCCATTCATCTCCATAGTGCCAGGACTCCTGAGATCCCCTCTAAGCCATGGGGCTCCAAAAAAAAAGGCCAGTTTCAGCTTAGAGGGAGCAAGCAAGGGGAATCTGACCATGTTGGCAACTTTCAGCCAGCTCTCCAAGCAGCCAAATGGGTCATTGGCTACAAACATTCCTGGGTTTGTAATGATGATCACAGGGCCCGTGGGCTCCTGGACACCTTTGGAATGGGCTTTGTGAGGCCAAATGCTCCACAGATTAAATTTCCGGAGAAAGAACAGCTGAGAAATAGTCTCGAGCTTTGCTAAGCCACTTCTGTGCTATGACAGTAAAAGGGGTGTGTGTGTGTTCCCCACTGATACAAGGGCGGGGAGGCAAAGGAGGAAGATTGTCCGCTCATGAGCCTCCCTCTCTCCTTTAATTTGCATCAGCCAATGAGGCAGCTGGTGCTGCTGTATTTTCCAGGCTGGTGCTGGTAACAGAAGGAAGATGATTAGTGTTGTGGAATTTCATGGTAGGGGTTAGGGGTGGCTTCTCCCCTCCCCTTTTAAAATAAAGTGATGTTTTGAAGAGTTGCCCTGGGGAACTGCTGAAAGCAGAGTGGCTGAAAGACGCTTTTGGTCATGTCAGACGAGAACAAGATTATCCAAGTGAACGAGGGTGTCTGTCCCCGTCAGCCGTGCTGTGGGGCTCCAGGGCCCTTCTGCCAGAAAGCAAGCAAGGGTCTGTAATCACAAACAGGCCGGGATCAGTTACCACCAGAAGTATTACTTTGGACTCTTGGCTTTGAAGGGGAAGAATGCAGTTTTCCTTGCCCCTCCTCCCCCGTCCTTCTCAAGTTAAACGAGATCTGTGAAATAGATCGCTCTGGGACTTAAAAAGAGAGGCCAAAATTCAAGCCAGTGCAGAGTCCTGAAGGCCCAGCACAGGAGGCTTCCACCAGCCTCCACTTGTCTGAGGGCAGGGGTTTGCCTAGCCCAGTTCATTTTGCGGTGATGAATTAGAGAAGTCCATTTCCCCTCAGTCTTTCTTGTCTACCTGGGGCATCCTTGCCTCCGTCTTGCCCACCATCCAAGTGTCTTGACCCTTCTGCATGTTTAAGCTGGTGTTTTCTGCACATCCACTATGTACCTAGCACAGTGGGGTGGGGGTATAATGAAAATGGCTTAGCACATTGGAGCAGACTCTGACCAGCCTGTAAAGATAACAAAACAATGGGGCTCTCACCCCTCGTGGCCGCACCTAGCCCTGGGAAGCCCCTCCCCTTGCCTCATCCAGCACCCCTTTGGCAAGAACCAGATCAACTCCTTCACACTTGGGTGTAAATAATACTGCGCCAGGAGTACTGGCGCTGACGGGTGTGCTTCCCCTGGCCTTGGTAGTGGGAGCAAGACCAGAACCCCTTGCCAGCAGAGCTGTGACGTTTGAGCTACTAGTCTGCCCTGTTCACGAATGTTTTCGCTTATTCGCCATTCCCCTTAAACAACATTACTTCATTGTGTTTCACGAAGAGTTTATTTGAGCACACTTAAGACCTTCATCATTTTATTAAAATTGTTCCTAAGTGACGTTGTTTTTTCACTTTATTGCTTCATATTTAAAAAGGCGAAACATTCCTAGTTATAGCAGCTGTCCCACGTCTCTGAAAGCTGTCCCTCCCAGATGCCAATCAAAACTAATCCCTTTTGAAGAATTAATATGCCTTTATGGATTTATTTCTCAATGTATATTTCCAATATACTTCTAACTTCCATGACTGACTTTTGAGTTTAAGATAAGGATTGTAGTTGACTGCTGCCTGGAGGACAGAGAGGAAGGCAGCCTGCTCAGCAGGGCTTCGCACTGGGGGAGGGAGCAGCCAGGGCCCCTGCTGTGGTGCCTCCCCAATGAAGGCTTCACTCCACCCCTGCTTCCACTCCAGTCCTGTGTCCCTGGTCTCACTACACAGCTGACACAAACTTCCCTCTTTGGACTCAAAAGGCCTCCACTTTTGTTGGGGCCAGAGTATTTCATCAGTGCTGATATAGTAGCTAGGAGGAAAATTCTGGCCTGCCCTCCATACCCTGATCTCTCAGCCCCCAGGGGGCCATACCTCCACTGCCTGGATGGATTCAGAGCCAGGTTTGCTTGGAACTCTGATCCAGAAACCAGGACAGAGAACAGGGTTTGAGATACCCACATTCTAGGCTAAGGGACAGGCCAGGGTTGGGGAACAGGAGCTGATGATGATATTGCTCACTTCCTGGGGAGTGAAGTTAGAGCCTGCCATGGCCGAGGGCTCAGACTCAGCTGTGCTGAGTTGGGCCTGCCAGGCAAAGACATATTTAAGGGGGGTTGGGAGTGCAGAACTCTTCAAGGCCCACTTCAACACCCAGACATCTGTTCCATCCAGGCCCTCCACCTTAGAACCACTTCTAGAACAGTCTCTCCTCAAGGGCTCTGTGGTGGTGGGATGACCTTATAGAAGCCAGGAGGGCAGGCTCGGTCAGTGACTTCCTAGCGCCCTCTCTGTCTCTCTGCCATAAGGTACCAGAATCTTGCTGCTGACTGTGGTGGGGTGTAGATCATAGGCAGGTTCTCAAAGTGCATGTGTTAGTCGCTCAGTCATGTCTGATTCTTTGTGACCCGCATGGGTTATAGCCCACCAGTCTCCTCTGTCCGTGGAATTTTCCAGGCAAGAATACTGGAGTGGGTTACCATTCCCTTCTACAGGGGATCCTCCCAACCCAGGGATTGAGTTAGGGTCTCCTGCATTGCAGGCAGATTCTTTACCATCTGAGCCACTAGGGAAGCCCATTCAGAGTCGGGAGAACCAAACCATGCAATTAAGTTGAGTGTGTAGTCGGGGGCTAGAGATGAGGCATTGATTGACTCATCCCCCAGCTTATCTCCTGCTGTGTGCCACACAATGAGGCACAGAGATCATCAAGGACACTTGATCCCCAGTGGAGCCTTCAGCCTCAAGGGAAAGGAGGGGCCTGGGATTGCTGGTGTACAAGGGGGCAGGGTGGTAACTCTGCAGACTCCTCCCCTTAGGGGTTGGGGGCTGAGGCACCAGAGAGTGACAGGGCAGAAATGGAAAATGTCCTTGATTGGTGCCCACGGATGTCAGTCACTACGGACTGACCAATCACTGTAACTGGTGAGACTAGAATGAGACAGTTGGCCCCAGGCAGTCTCTGAGTCAACTGAACTAGGGGTGTGGCCTTTTCTCCTTGGATTGGGATAGGAGCTGTGAAAGTGAAGTCGCTCAGTCAGTGTCCGACTCTGCGAGCCCATGGACTGTAGCCCACCAGGCTCCTCTGTCCGTGGGATTTTTCCAGGCAGAAATACTGGAGTGGGTCGCCATTTCCTCCTCCAGGGGATCTTGCCGACCCAGGGATTGAACCCACATCTCCTGCACTGGCAGGCTGATTCTTTACCGCTGAGCCCGTGGGAAGCCTGACTCAAAGAGAAAACTTGCCTAAATTACACAAACCCGACTAGGGCTCAGGATGGTCATCCCAGGCCCAGGGTATTCCAGCCTCAACTGAAACCTAGTTGTGCTCTTTGGAGACCATTGATGTCAGAAACTCTGGGAAAGGCGGGAAGGGAATGGTTGAAGCTGCTCCTGCATATCAAACAGTGAGCCAAACACCTTCCATTGGTGTAGTCACCACCCTTGCCTGTAAAGCCCAGGTGGCAGGACTTCTGCTTCATAGGTAGGAAGGCCAGAGAGTTCAGATAGCTGGCTTCTTCCCTGTACACTCTGCTGCCTCTTGGTCAATCTCCTGCAGTTCCCTCGGGCAGAAGCGCCATGGTGGGGCAGCTGTTTCCTCTGAGGGTAGGATGCAGCAGGGCTCTGGGGCTGCCCTTTCCAGAGGCGCCCCCATGAGCTGCACCCACAGTGGAAGAGGGCAGTGCGTTCCCTGAGTGAGACCCCATGGCTCCAAGAGTCCCCGTGGAAGCCTGCAGCCAGCCCATGAAACTGCTTTGAATTTGAAGGGGCTGTGACAGAACGTGGTCCACTGGAGAAGGGAATGGCGAACCACTTCGGTATTCTTGCCTTGAGAACCCCATGAATAGTGTGAAAAGGCAAAATGATAGGATACTGAAAGAGGAACTCCCCAGGTCAGTAGGTGCCCAACATGCTACTGGAGATCAGTGGAGAAATAACTCCAGAAAGAATGAAGGGATGGAGCCAAAGCAAAAACAATACCCAGCTGTGGATGTGACTGGTGACAGAAGCAAGGTCCAATGCTGTAAAGAGCAATATTGCATAGGAACCTGGAATGTAAGGTCCATGAATCAAGGCAAATTGGAAGTGGTCAAACAAGAGATGGCAAGAGTGAACGTTGACATTCTAGGAATCAGCAAACTAAAATTGACTGAAATGGGTGAATTTAACTCAGATGACCATTATATCTACTACTGCGGGCAGGAATCCCTCAGAAGAAATAGAGTAGCCATCATGGTCAACAAGAGTCCAAAACGCAGTACTTGGATGCAGTCTCAAAAACGACAGAATGATCTCTGTTCGTTTCCAAGGCAAACCATTCAATATCACGGTAATCCAAGTCTATGCCCCAACCAGTAACGCTGAAGAAGCTGAAGTTGAACAGTTCTATGAAAACCTACAAGACCTTTTAGAATTAACACCCAAAAAAGATGTCCTTTTCATTATAGGGGACTGGAATGCAAAAGTAGGAAGTCAAGAAACACCTGGAGTAACAGGAAAATTTGGCCTTGGAATGTGGAATGAAGCAGGGCAAAGACTAATAGAGTTTTGCCAAGAAAATGCACTGGTCATAGCAAACACCCTCTTCCAACAACACAAAAGAAGACTCTACACATGGACATCACCAGATGGTCAACACCGAAATCAGATTGATTATATTCTTTGCAGCCAAAGATGGAGAAGCTCTATACAGTCAACAAAAACAAGACCAGGAGCTGACTGTGGCTCAGATCATGAACTCCTTATTACCAAATTCATACTTAAATTGAAGAAAGTGGGGGAAAACCACTAGACCATTCAGGTATGACCTAAATCAAATCCCTCATGATTATACAGTGAGAAATAGATTTAAGGGCCTAGATCTGATAGATAGAGTGCCTGATGAACTATGGAATGAGGTTCATGACACTGTACAGGAGACAGGGATCAAGACCATCCTCATGGAAAAGAAATGCAAAAAAGCAAAATGGCTGTCTGGGGAGGCCTTACGAATAGCTGTGAAAAGAAGAGAGGCGAAAAACAAAGGAGAAAAGGAAAGATATAAGCATCTGAATGCAGAGTTCCAAAGAACAGCAAGAAGAGATAAGAAAGCCTTCTTCAGTGACCAGTGCAAAGAAACAGAGGAAAACAACATATTGGGAAAGACTAGAGATCTCTTCAAGAAAATTAGAGATACCAAGGGAACATTTCATGCAAAGATGGGCTCGATAAAGGACAGAAATGGTATGGACCTAACAGAAGCAGAAGATATTAAGAAGAGGTGGCAAGAATACACAGAAGAACTGTACAAAAAAGACCTTCACGACCCAGATAATCACGATGGTGTGATCACTCATCTAGAGTCAGACATCCTGGAATGTGAAGTCAAGTGGGCCTTAGAAAGCATCACTACGAACAAAGCTAGTGGAGGTGATGGAATTCCAGTGGAGCTATTTCAAATCCTGAAAGATGATGCCGTGAAAGTGCTGCACTCAATATGCCAGCAAATTTGGAAAACTCAGCAGTGCCCGCAGGACTGGCAAAGGTCAGTTTTCATTCCAATTTCAAAGAAAGGAAATGCCAAAGAATGCTCAAACTACCGCACAATTGCACTCATCTCACACACTAGTAAAGTAATGCTCAAAATTCTCCAAGCCAGGCTTCAGCAATACGTGAACCGTGAACTCCCTGATGTTCAAGCTGGTTTTAGAAAAGGCAGAGGAACCAGAGATCAAATTGCCAACATCCGCTAGATCATGGAAAAAGCAAGAGGGTTCCAGAAAAACATCTATTTCTGCTTTATTGACTATGCCAAAGCCTTTGACTGTGTGGATCACAATAAACTGTGGAAAATTCTTTAAGAGATGGGAATACCAGACCACCTGACCTGCCTCTTGAGAAATCTGTATGCAGGTCAGGAAGCAACAGTTAGAACTGGACATGGAACAACAGACTGGTTCCAAATAGGAAACGGAGTACGTCAAGGCTGTATATTGTCACCCTGCTTATTTAACTTCTATGCAGAGTACATCATGAGAAACGCTGGACTGGAAGAAACACAAGCTGGAATCAAGATTGCTGGGAGAAATATCAATAACCTCAGATATGCAGATGACACCACCCTTATGGCAGAAAGTGAAGAGGAAATAAAAAGCCTCTTGATGAAAGTGAAAGAGGAAAGTGAAAAAGTTGGCTTAAAGCTCAACATTCAGAAAACGAAGATCATGGCATCTGGTCCCATCACTTAATGGGAAATAGATGGGGAAACAGTGGAAACAGGGTCAGACTTTATTTTTTTGGGCTCGAAAATCACTGCAGATGGTGATTGCAGCCATGAAATTTAAAGACGCTTACTCCTTGGAAGTTATGACCAACCTAGATAGCATATTCAAAAGCAGAGACATTACTTTGCCAACTAAGGTCTGTCTAGTCAAGGCTATGGTTTTTCCAGTGGTCATGTATGGATATGAGAGTTGGACTGTGAAGAAGGCTGAGCACTGAAGAACGGATGCTTTTGAACTGTGGTGTTGGAGAAGACTCTTGAGAGTCCCTTGGACTGCAAGGAGATCCAACCAGTCCATTCTGAAGGAGATCAGCCCTGGGATTTCTTTGGAAGGAATGATGCTGAAGCTGAAACTTCAGTACTTTGGCCACCTCATGCGAAGAGTTGACTCATTGGAAAAGACTCTGATGCTGGGAGGGATTGCGGGCAAGAGGAGAAGGGGACGACCGAGGTGAGATGGCTGGATGGCATCACTGACTCAATGGACGTGAGTCTGAGTGAACTCCGGGAGATGGTGATGGACAGGGAGGCCTGGCGTGTTGCAGTTCATGGGATCTCAGAGTCGGACACGACTGAGCGACTGAACTGAACTGAACTTGGTTCATAGAATTCCCTCTGCATTCTTCTAGAAGCCTCACCCAGGGCGTGGGCTTGTCCCTGGTGCTGGGCTTCTGGGACCTCCCTGAGCTTGGCTTTTCCATTCCTGTGAGGGGAGAGGCCCAAATGAACATGGCCCAATCAGGTTCTGTGCTCACACACAGCCGACTGTGAGAGCTCATGGGTGGGGGAATGAGCTTCCTGGGTGATCCTGGGCACTATGCAACAAGCAGCAGAAATCTCCTGGCCTCAGGTCCCTGTGGGCAGATCCCTCCAGGTGAACTGTGAATCGGAGGCACCTCCCTGGTTTAAGGGACCAGAGGAAGGAGCTCTGCCCAGGGGCTGAAGAACTGCACTGGACTCGAGTTGCCAGAAGATGCCAGGCCCAAGGGATGGGGGTTAGAGCAAGTGCCCAGTGCTGACCCCAGGAGCTGGTCTCGGAGAGACTGAGGCTGAGGGAAGCAGCGGGGGCTAGTGTGGAGGGAGAAGCCAGGCAAGGTGGAGGAAGCCTTGTGCCCATCTTGTTACTGCATTTCGTGTTCAACAGCTGCTCCCTGAGTCCCTTCTTTGTCAAACACTGAGCCAGGCAGGGGCTCAACAGGATACCACGATGAGCAAGACGTGGCCTTTGTCCTCAAGGAGCTCTTGGTCTAGCTGGCATGACAGCCAACCCAAACCCAAGGTCAGGGTGCAGGGAGAGCATGAGGGAAGGAGAGCCGAAGGCCAGCTCTCAGAGTCACAGGAGCTTCACAAAGGCAATGGTTTTGAAAGATGAGGCCTGGGCAGCGATGGATCAGAAAGACCAACGTGTTTGGGGCTTCTGAGCTCTGCTGGGTGTGCACAAAGCAGCATGATGTGGGAGAGGGAGAGGGTGGGATGATTTGGGAGAATGGCATTGAAACATGTATAATATCATATATGAAATGAGTCGCCAGTCCAGGTTTGATGCATGATACTGGATGCTTGGGGCTGGTGCACTGGGATGACCCAGAGGGATGGTACGAGGAGGGAGGGGGGTTCAGGATGGCGAACACGTGTATACCTGTGCCATATATGGCAAAACCAATACAATATTGTAAAGTAATTAACCTCCAATTTAAATTAATAAATTTATATTTAAAGCAAAAAAAGCAGCATGATGGAGGGCCTTTCCTTCTAGACCACATGAAAGGCTTGTGTTCAGATCCCACTGTGCCACTGAGTAGCTATATGTAACCATTTTGCCCCTCAATTCCCATATCTATAAAATGATAATATTTTGAAATCCATGTGGCTATTGGGAAGGTTTACTGTGCAAGAATATTGTCAAGTGACATTTTCCTGTTCTTTTCTCTAACAGACAGGGATGGGCCACCATCCAGTCCGGGCAGTGAGTTGCATCTGGGAGTGGGGGGCAGGAGGAAGTTAGGAGTCCATCAAGTTCCTCAACCTGCTCAGAGTAATGACCCCCTCCACCCCCACCCACCTACAGTCCAGAGACTTTTCAAAGCATGTTTCCCATCTCTTCCTCAGCATAGCTATGCAAGGCTAAGTAGGGAGAGGCCTTTGTTTCCATATTTCAGAAGAGGAAAGTGAATGGCTTGCACAAGACCACAGAGCTTGCTAGTGGCTGAGCTTGGATATAAATCAAGGGACTGCATATCCTTAGCCCAAGGCTCCTCTGTAAGATCAGTGTTTCCCAGAGAGTGGGTCGTATAAGTGAGCAGCAGACCCAGCATTAAATGGCATTGAATCCCATCAGGAGAAGGTGATTTCCTTTCAGTTATTTCACTCCACATTGAAGAAAGTTTCCATGTGGGGCGTCTGTGTGGCTGAAACTTGCTGCTGCTGTTTGTTTGTTTGACCAAGGGAAATTCTAGCCCCAGTCTCAGTGTGTTGGCTAGAATGTGCCTTAGTATCTTGCTGGAAATCCATAGCGTTGTTGTTTCCTTGTATTTTTTCAGCTCTGTTCTATCTTTGCCAAGGGATACAAGTTTTCCTTTTAGTGTAACATAAGTAAATGGTTTTTGGAAACATATTTTTTGTTTGTTTTTTGTAAAAAAATCAGTGGCACAGGGGGTTATTCAGATTGTTTAATTGCATGCCTGCTGCTCTGTAGGGCTTCCCTCATGGCTGAGCAATAAAAGAATCCACCTGCAATGCAGGAGAGATAGACTCTATCCCTGGGTCAAGAAGATCCCCTGGAGAAGGAAAAGGCTATCCACTCCAGTATTCTTGCCAGGAAAACCCATGGACAGAGAAGCCTGGCAGGCAGAGTCGGACACAACTGTGCGACCGAGACGCATGCATCACTGCTTTGTAATGCCCAGAGTTTGGGAAACACAGTTACAGGTCCCCAGGCAGGACACTCCCTGGTACCTTTCTTCTCCCAGACTCCTAGGCAACACCAGTGGCTCCCAAATTCCAACTGGGAAAGAAGCCTGGAAAAGTATCAGCATTCGCGGCGGCTGCTCCCCACACCGCGTGGAAGAATCCACGTTGTCAGAGAACTGTTGACGTCAGGCGGTGCGGGTTTTTGTAAGACCTCTATTTAAAATTCCCCAGAAATTAAAGAAGCAGGGTTTGGAGGGAGGGATGCCCTAGACAAATTGCGGAGTGGGTTTGTCTTGTTTATGGACATGGTCTTTATAGTTGAAATTGCCCCTGTTTTTTATTTTTTGCGCCAGTTCAAGAGGGGCTGAACTCAGCTAGAAGGGAGGGGATGGTTGTCCATCTAAGGGTTTTAGTTGAAACCAACTCAATTCTGGGATCAAGAAGCCTCTGCTTTTAGCCAAGAGAGAAAAGGGGGAAAGTATACAAACTCACTCATGTATACTTCGTCTCGGAGTAAACTAGTTAAAAGAATAAAAACAACTCCTTATATTTGAAATGACTGGTGTAACAGATACAGAGGGTTCCCTCAGCTTTTTCCTCCAAGCTGGATATACACATACACACGGCAGACACATTGCTAGGTGGCTGGCCCCTATTCCTTTTTTCTGATTCCCCAGCACAACCCTGGTAAGTCGCTGCTACTTAATATCCTCATCTCACTAATGAGGACACTTCATTGTCTTTCATCAGCCGTTTTGGATGACCAAGTATCATTCTAGCCCACAGTCTTTTTCTTAGAAATGTCACCCACACAACACCATGGCACATGGGATGCTTTTAGATGACACAGAGAGGCAGTATGTTCCACAACACGTGGAAAAAAACAAAAAGCCTTCGTCTTACCTTGTTTTGTTTCTCTGACAAGTCTGATTTACCTCAGCTCGACGGTCAACTCTGACTCTAACAAATCTCCTTCAGTAACAAAAAGGAAGCAGTCTCTAGATGTGGCCTCTTCAGTCACAGCACAGCTCAAATTTACCCTCTTGTTTTGTTCTCTGTAATTTCATGGTTGGGACCAGTGGTCCTAATTGTTTATTCATGGTGGCAATCTGAAGTTTCCTAAACAAATTATTTTCTTGAAGTTAAAAAAAGAGGGGGGAGCTGCTTTAAATATATATTTACTATGTGAACCACAGTATACGTAGTTCTAGGTTATGGCCAAAGTCAGCCAATGGTGTGGAAATATCTGAGGTTTGAGAAATGCTGATCCAAAGTCACTCTCTCCTGGCAAAGACCTCAGATGAGATCTTGTGCCAGAAAACTCTGTCAGCTGGGTGGGCTCTGAGAGGGTGAGGGAGAGGCTACCTAGAGACAGAGGCAGAAATCTACCTGTTAGCCCCCTCCTCGGGGTATGGCAAGAGCGGGGAAAGCCATGCCCATGACTCTTCTGAGAGCTAGGTCCGCTTGGTGGAGACCAACAGAATGGAGGAGAAACAGATGAAAGGACTGGTTTCCTGGTTCATCTGTCAGATGGAGATTTAGGGGACCTAATGGAAAAAGCAGGCGGCGTTGGCCTCTTTCTGCAATGGTAGCGACAAAGGAATCATTTTTAAACTGAGCCGAGGGGATGCTGTGCTAGGAGTCAGGCCTGAGGACCGATCCTGGACTGCTCCTTGTAAACCAGGCGTCTGGGTAAGTCACCCAGTCCAGGTGCTTCCTAACCCTAGCGCAGCCTAAGATTTCACAGGCGTACTCTCTACCCTATTCCAAACTCCAGGACCCTTCTCATCCTCGCTGCCAGGTAGGGTGACCCATAAGATCCAAGTGCCCGAGACACTCCCAGTTGGCACCTAATATTTGGCATAATTATGAATGATGCCCCCATGTACTCCAGAAAGTTTAGATAGTGAATTATAAGACCACTGTTCTAAGCCATGTCCTTTCGTCTCTCCACTTACTATAATACTTTTCATCTCGTCAGATTTGACCTGTCATTACCATCTGCTGAGATCTGTTTTGGCTCCTGATCCTGGCACCAATTTTACTAAATGAGACAGTGCGGCCAACACAGCCTCTGTCTTCATACTATGACTGATTAAAACACCCAGTGGCACAGGTTCCCAGCGGGTGTGACCACTAAGCCATCAGATGCTCTCTGGATGTATCCTCTGTGGTCAGCTATCAGCTGTGAGTCTGCTCCTGCAGCCCTGCAGCCCCCAGCAGGACCACGAGAGCCCCAAGGTCTGGGTGGCTCAGCTCTGATGTTTCCCGGACCCTCCAGGCCAGCATTCACATCTGATCAGAATCCCACGTGGTCTGGGCCCCATCTTTCCTGTTGTTTGTGCTCAGCGCTGCCGTGGCCATGTGCGGAACTGCTCTCCAACCACCCCTCAGGGAGCCCAGGTTTCCCTCCGTCAGGACCCACGTGGAGGTCGCCTCTCCTCTGGACTCTGCCTCCTGCTATGAGTGTTGAGGTCATGGCTGACTCTGTGTCCTCTGGCCTTGCTCCCACCTCCACGGCTTCCCAGGTTGCTTACAGTGGCCTGGAAGGTTCTCAGCCGGCTGAGAGCTCACAGAGGGCAGCTGTCTATGCCGTCTCCATCTCCACGTGGGGCTGAGCCTCAGACAGGTGCTCTTCGTACCCCCTTCCCCAGAGAGAGCCCCAAGGTGTGCACCCTTGCTCAGTCTCTCAAAACCTCCTTTTTCTTATTCCACCTCTTGCCTGGAACAGCAGGGGAAATACCCTTTTGCTGTCCTGAGCCCTCTTTCAGGGGTCCACCTGTGAGACTTAAACCTTTCCATGCTGGTTCTGAACAGCCCACACCCTCCTTCTCTGTTTTTCTTGCCGCCTCCCTCCCTCCCTCCATCTGAATGCCTCACTCACCCTGCAGAGCCACGTCTCACCCACCATCTGCATCGTTTATAATCATATTAGAAAAAGGCCTTTTTGCATCTCCTATCCTCCTGAGCCGCCTCTGTTCAGGAACCTCTGGCCACGGCTCACACAGCGGTGCTCCGTGAGTGGATGGAGGACAGAGATGTTGAAGGCGGTTGCCCCTTGCACTGTTGTCTGGAAAAGTTCCCACCATGAAGCATGGTGAATATTACTGGTGAGGGCCACGTGGACTCGCATCGCCTGCCTGTCCTGTTCCTTCCACCAGGTTTCCATCTCCCCCTGCTCCTTCCCCTCAGATTTAATCTGAGGTTCAGTTCAGGCCTCCTGTCTTCTAAGTGTTCTTCCTGACGACTCAGTTTCATCTCTGGTATCGACAGTTTCTTCAAATGATGTATCAGCCAGCACTGTATCTATGCCATGGGGCAGCCTGGGTCCCCCTCCTGGTCCCCAACCCACGCCAAGCACAGAACGAGACCTTCAGTAGAGACTTCCTAAGGTTAAGACCAAATGGCAGTGACACCAAGAGGCTGTCTTTCCATGAGACTCCAGACACCTAAGACCACCTGCCTCCCTGCCCACCATGACACCAATCCTTGAGGTCTTGGTCCTTTAAAATTCACTAAGTGTGCACTTAAGCTTTACTAATAGCTCTTCAATGCATCTTGCTAGGCACCCGGCACTGTTCTGAACGCTTTTCATAGATTATTCATCCACCAACACAGTGAGAAGTCAGTGTACTGTGGGTCCATTTTACAGATGAGGAAACTGAGGTGATTGCTAGTAAACAGCGGAGCTGGGATCTGAACCCAGGCAACCTCTGGAGCCCTTGCTTCGAGCAGTGGTTCTCCTCTAGCCGTCATTTTAGAGTGCACCCCCTTGGCCTGCCCGGACCCAGCGCTGGGCTTTTGGGCCCATCCAGTGGGGTGGGCAGGCTGGAGCAGGGTTGGGGGTGGGGTGGCAGTGGCCCAGCTCTCGCTGTCTTCTTGCCACAGACTCCGCAGAGCCTTCCAAACAGTGACGTAGCAGCCTGTGCTAATGGTCTTGGAATTCAGGCCTCAGGCGCCCGGGGAAGGTTCTGGGGCCCTCATGGCCTGAGAGCCCCCTTTGGGGGAGGGGGAGGCCATAGGCAGCAGAGGGCGGGGTAGGTGTCAGAGGTGGGATGAGAGGAATAGGTCAGGTAGGAAGGCAGAGGCTATGGGGGTACACTGTGGGAGGGAGGGCTCCCACCCGTTCCTATTTGCTTTGGACCGCGGAGGCCACGTGCTGAGAGCTGGAGTGTGTCTTGGCAACAGGCCGCAGTGACAGAGCCTTCTGACCAGGGGAGGCCTGGCCCAGGGTGGCTGCCTTTCGTTGTTCTTAAAGGCACAGCGTGCCATGGACGGCCTGCATTTCCCACGTCTCTGCTCGCTCTCAGGTAGGAGGCTCAGATCTGCCCCAAGGTCCTGGGAAGGGCATCAGGGCAGACGTGGTCCCTTGGGTCTCAGCCTTGTGCCAGTTGTAGTGTGGCCACATGGGCAGGGCCGATGAAATGTGCCTGGCCAGGCCCCCTTCAGCCCCCTTCCTTCTCAGCATCTCCCTCCATCTACCACCAAGTAGCCCCAAACTCCTCCTTCTCTTCTCCAAACTGCTCCAAGGAAAGAACGGGAGAGTGCCGGGACATTTCGGTCTCACGAGGGGGCCAGAGCCTGAGGCGAGGTGTACGCAGAGAATGGAGGCAGGGGTGTGAGGCCTGCACTCTGCCTCTGCTTCCAGCTCCATCACCTCCCTCCCGCCGTGGATGCGGAAACCCTCCGAGAAGGCCTGGCATGCATCAGCGCTCCACAGATGCCAGCTGTGGGTTAGACCATGTGCAGGACCTGGAGGGAGGGGAAAGGCAAGGCTCAGAGGTCACCTAAAAGCTGCTGTGTTCCAAACTCTGCCCCACCTGTCTCGTCTTGCCCGCTGCCCTCCGAGTGGGCACCCAGGGCGGGTGGGAGGCAGCCCAGCCCCCTCGCTGGCCACAGCACCAGTGCGCAGGTTGTGTTTGCGTCCATCCTGGATGCCGTTCAGGGGCAGATGGGGAAGGAGAGCCTGCATCCTGAGTGAGGTTGTTCTCTGAAGCATCCCCGTGCCTGGAACAGGGCTTAGCACATACCAGGTACTCAGTAAAGGCTGGTTGTTGAGTGCACCACATGTCCCCGATACACCAAGGGCACCACAGGATGCCAGGCATCCCTGTGGGCAGCACGCACTGCCTGGTGTGATAAGGCTCAAGGAGGTCAGACCTGTTCCTGGTCACCAGTGAGCACAAGGTGAAGCCAGGATTCAAACTGAGGTCTCTGTCTTAGAAGAGGGGCTATAAAAGGTGCCTGTGGACTGCGTCCTGGGGTGAGCAGGACAGGAAAGGTGGGGAGACCTCTTGGAGGACCGCACCTTGAAGGACACACGGGAGTTTCAGAGGGAGAGGAAGGGAGCAGGGTCCCCCGCCCCCAGCAGTTGTTTTGTCCCAGGCTGAGCTGTGAGTGACCTCAGAAGGCTTTATTAATGTCCTAATTGTGTGCAGCTGGCCTCCTCTGGCCCTAATGAGCTCATTATCCACTCTCATTAAGGAGACCATTGTGGCCTGGTCACCCTGGGGACAGCAGTGGCCTGGGGGTGCCCGCCACTTCCTGCCGCCACTTGGCCAGGCTAAGATCCCTTCTAGGGGGCTTCCCATCCCTAACCTGTCGTCCAGGTCCTGCCATCCCTTCCCTCTGTCTGTATCTCCGACTCGTGTGTGTGTCTGTGTGTGTGTGTTTCATGAGAGAGAATCTGTAGCCCAGGTCCTCCCATCCCTTCCCTCTGTCTGTCTCCATCTCTAACTCGTGTGTGTGTGTGTGTGTGTGTGTGTGTGTTTCATGAGAGACTCTGTCGACTCTAAGTTTCTTCCCCCCCCCCCGATTCCACCCCTCCCCCAGTGCCAGCCCTGGGAAGCCTCAATTAGAGTCAGTTTGAAAGGGCTTTGAAATTGACCAGACAGCTAAAGATTATGCTTAGCCTGGACAGAGGGAGAGACTGGCTTTTGGACCTGAGCTTTCTCCTCTGTGGGCTGAGGGTCTCCCTGCCCCACCCCCAGCTGGAGGTGCTGGCAGGCCTGCCAGGCTCTGCCTTCTCTCGCCCTCCACTCCTGGCCATGGTGAAGTGGGCTTCAGTGAGTCCTACCGAGCAGGTCGGCTGCTGTAACAGGTGAGATTGCTGTTTTCTCTGGGCCTTTGCCTCCTGGAGGGGGCTGGGCCCTGGCCTGTAGGGCGACCTGGCTGAAGTCCTTTCTTCTCTGGCGCTGTAGACACGTGGCCCTCACAGGAGAGGCCAGGGTGAGGCGGTGCTTGGGGGCTTGGCCAGTTCAGGATCCTTCCAGATGATTGATTGTCCCGGCCTGGGGACCCCAGAAGGGACTGCCCCAGCCTGGGGGCTTCTCCTGAACATCCAGCATCTGAGTGCTCCTCTCTCGGGGCTCCTGGGCATCAGTTCGCAGTTTCCCATTCAAAAGAGTGGATGGGCATAGTAGTCCTCCCTTGCCCTGACTGGGGAGCATCTCAGGATCAGGCACTCCAGCTGAATTGGAGTCTTTCTGACTCCAGACTCCCAATTATTACCCTCTATCCCCAGAGGGTCCTCACGTGTAGACATAGACACTCAGACCTGAGACTCGACTCGTGGTATATGCGCAGAAAGCGCATGCTCAGCAGTGTGGACAGACGCACAGGCAGCAGTGTGCAAAGCATCTGTGTTTGGGGATACTTGTTGTCAAGGAGTCACCGCTACGCTTGTGCATGGCACAGAGGTGCACCGGGCCTCCTCCTGCAGTAGTGAGAATATGGGTCCTGAAGCTGGAGTGCCTGGTTTTGAGTGCAACTCTGCCTCCTCCTGGTTGTGATCTCTTCTGCCTCAGTTTCCACATCTGTAAAGTGGGGGTAGTGACGACAGTAAGTTATTTCACAGGGTCCTTGAAGATGAAATCAAGTGACGTGTGTAATGTTAGCCCGGGGCGTGCTCTTCTCGGCACCTGGCTATAATCATCGTTTGATACATGTATAGACACACTTCTGTTCCACGCACACAGGTACCACCCATGCATGTATATGTGGGCATAGCCTGCCTGCCGCCATGCGCCTCTGCAGGAGCGAGAGCATGGTGTGCGCTAGAGGGGAGCCGGGGATGCCTGCGGGCTGGCTGACGCCTGAGCCGTCTTGGCCAGCTGGGCTGCACCCAGGGTGGCTCAGGCTCTAACTGCTCCTTGGTGAAGACACAGTGACTTTGCTCAGGGGCCCCAGTTGCAGCTGCTGGCGTCTGGGAGAGGCCTGCCAGCAGCCAGCAGTGGGCGCAGGCCCAAGGAGCCGCCCACGGGCCCAACTGTGCGACTCGTGCCAGGGCTCCTGGGGGTTCTGCATGGAGCCGGGTGGCACCTGCCCATGTTCAGCCAGCGCCTGCCTGGGTGGTGACGGCCTGTCCATCTCTGCTTCGTGGGTGGTGACTGAGCCTGTCCAGTGGCAGGCTCTTCTCTGCAGGGCCTGCTGCGGGAGGGACCTGGGACTCAGAGCCACACAGCTCAGCTCTGCGTGTGTCAGAGCTGGAGTGTCCTCAGGTAAGGTTGGCAGGACCTCAGAGCAGTAAGGAAGAGGAGAGTCTCAGCCCCAAGTCCTGGGGTGCAGCAGGCTGGTAGGACTCTAAGTTGCTGCCCTGGGATGAGACGATCATCTGCCAGTGGTGTGGCCCAGGCTCCACAGAAACCTGGCGAACAGCGGAGGTTTTGAGGTCAAAAAGGACTCAGAGAGACAGCCCTGGCACATCCCAGGGGCACCCAGCAGTGTGAGGCACAGACCATCACACTTTCCTACCCACTGGGCGCCTCAGCCAGATGCTCAGCCCCTCAGCAAATCCCTGCCCAGCTTTCCCTGAGTGCCAGGCTTATGCCAGGCAGAGGTAAGAGGCAGGCCAGGTCTGCCCTGCCCTGGGGAGATACGCGACACAGACAAGTCCAGATCCATCCCTCCACCCCAGATCCCTGGCTCCTGGGGGGAAGGGAGGGAGCAGAAAGTACATGGACGGTTCTTAAAGTGTGAAGTTAGGCGGGAGGGGAAGCGATGCCACCAGCAGAGAAGAACCTTAAATTCTGGGACTATAAAACCCTTGGAGTCAATGAGAAAAGTCCACACAGGGCTTTGGTCTGGAAATTGCTATGGGAGGAGGTTAGGAGAGAGGACAGCAGGAGGTCAGCAGGCTCAAAGACTCACAGGTGAGAACACAGACAAACTCGGATGAGACTGATGGAGGAAACCCACAAGTCCTCCTGGTGCCCATGGAGGAGCTTGCCTCCTTCGCCTCTGCTGAGGATGCCTTTGGGGCCGAGTCCCGAAATAGAGAGAAAGCTTAGAAGACAGTCAGCCCAGCCATCCAGGAGACCGCCAAGTGCCTTGCTTTCCTGGGAAGCCATGGGCTCACACAGAAAAGGAGGGACTATGCTACCACTGAGACAGCAAGTAGGTTGTTTTAGAGGGTGGAGCGGGCAATGGGCACACCTTGGTGTAGAAAAAGAGGCTGGGAGGGGCTGGGCATGGAGAGATCTGAGCAAACCCTCAAGGAGACACAAGTATCCAAGCTCCTTTGTTCCTCCAGACACATTCCCTGTTCCGTCTGATGACCGTAAGATCCCTGAGCCCATCCTGGGGAGTCCTCTTCTGGGAAGAAGGGCTTCCCTTTGAGGCTAGGCCTTCAGGGCACTACCTTGGCCTCCTGGGACTTCGCTTGGCTCTGGGGGCTGGAACTGGTCTTTCATCTCCCTGGACACGGTTTGACGAGGGTCTAGAGGGTGTGGTGACCAAAGCCTGTGAACTTTTGTCGTTGGACCTGGACCTGGGCAGCCATGTGAGAGCCTCAGCCTCCCAGACCCTCCCCAGATGACTCCAGGCTGGGGACTGTGATGACTATTCTTCTGGGCTCTTGGAGGTTATCCTGTGAGGGGGAGTTTGGTTGGGGAAGGACGCTTACCAAGAGTGACTCGGAGGTCTCCATCCTTCTCCCCTGAGGTCTGTGGTCGCAGGTGCCCAGCGGACTCGGGTTTTGTTCTCCAGACTTGAGTCATGACGGCAGACCTTGTGTTTTGAACCCTGCTGACTAAGTGCGTGCGTGAAACCCGCTCTGGCTCAATTGAACAGCCCAGGAAGTTCGCTGGTTCACTGTAATGAGAACGTCCAACAGGGCGGCCTAGCTTTAGCACCTCTGTGCCCCAGCGTCAAGTGATGGTCATCAGGACTGACTTTCTCCATTGCCTGATTTTGCTTTATTGCTTAACTCTCAGGATATCTCTTCCCCACACCCCTGCGATTCCTGGTTAATGTGGGACTTAGGGTTCAGGTCGCCAGTGCACCCATGTCCATTCCTGGAGAAGCCCGTGAACCGTTACAGTGTGTGGGGAGGTGACAGGCCCGTCAGACACAGTTGGCCAGATGCACCCACTCCTGTGGGCAAGGAGGCAGAGCCGTAGGGTGGGAATGTCTGTGAGGTGGGCAGCTCTGTGACGTCCAGTCAGACTCTGGGGAGGAACACTGGGCTTTGGGCCTACTGGTAGGGACAGTCGGGGTTCCTGAAAGTTCCCCCACAGCCTGAGAGAAGGGGAGAAGCCACCCCAGGCAGAGACCCCTGCAAGCCCATGCCTTCTGGCTGCTTTGGGCTCTCTCAGCCACAGCCTCCCGAGCAGCCACGTGGCTGCGACCAGGGCTCTAGGGAGGATGGCAGGGCTGCCTGGGTGGGTAGGCCCGGAGTGTGCGCATGGCCCACACCCATCCCCCTTGGGTGAGGGATGTGGGAATCGACCTGAATCTGGCACAGAGAAAAAGAAGGCTTCCACCCTGAGTCCCCTGGGGCAGTGACCCAGCTAAGGGCTGAGCCTCAGAAGTCCAAACCCTTGTCTAAAACTTTTTCTTTTCCTTAAGACTTTGTTTTTGCTTTTAGAGCAGTTTAAGTCAAGGGAAATTGAGCGGGAGGGGTCCCATATACACCTGTCCCCCCACATGCAAGCACCCTGCCCTGTTGTCAGCATCCCCCACCAGAGTGGTCTGTTTGGTACAACTGATGACCTCCATGGACACATCCTAATCACCCAGGGTCCCTAGTTCTACTTAGGGTCCACTCTCAGTGCTGGACATTCTGTGGGTGTGGGCAAACGTACAAGGACTGTATCTGCTGTTACAGTATATATAGATGGCATGGCGGTTCATAAGCTTCGCAGAGCTGCATGCAGAGTGTTGTGGAATTTCTTGGAAAAGGTGGAGTGCAGTGGGCCTTCAAGACTAGACCACAGGCTGTGTGCTGTCCCAGCCCTGTGACCCGGAGCCCTGGAAGTTGAAGACCTAGGTGATGACCCTGGGTGTGAGCTCCTGTCAGGGGTGCGACCATTGTCCTCTGCCCCTCTCCACTGTTGTCATAGCGGCCCCCAGGCAGCCTTCTCCACCTCCCAGTGCTAAGCCCAGCTGGGAGAGCCTGGGGGTCCCCATGTGCCCCTTCCTTGGGTAGCCGCTCACTGCTGTGGGCAGTGATGGGACCTCAGTGTGCTGCCCAGGGAGGAGCCCTGGAGTCTCCTGAAAGGTTGCAGTCCAGATTTGGAAATGGTGAGTGAGCTCTGTCACGGACAGAAAAGAGTGTCGGTGCCAGATGGCTTTGGAGGCAGGGAATAGTCAGAATGGGAGGCAAGCAGAGACAGGCTCCTGTGAAAAGTACCTCCTAGGAAGAAACGAAAGACAGTAGAGTGCCACGGCTTCAGAGTTTGGAGTATTTGGCTCAGCTTTTGTCTGAATGATGAATGAATGAGCCAACATTCGGGAAAGAAAATGAATGGACTGCTATCGCTGGGCCATGACCGTCAAGGGTCACTCAAGGGTGCAGTGCCCACTTACTGTGATGGAGTTGTCAACACACTGAAGGCCGCTGTGAGCATCACCGATGTGAAATTACCACTGACCCGCAAGTGGGAGCGATGACCGTGAGAACGTATTTGTGAGGCCTTTTTACTGCCAGGTGTCATTAAACCAGAGAAAATGGTCAAACTCCAGGTCACACCGGTGGTCCTAGTGGGCTTGAAAGACCCTGCGTGGTCTCTGTGTTTGGCTGGAGCCCCCGCAGGGTGGCGTTCCTGTGTTGGGCATGTCGTTGTGTCACAAGTGTGTCACGCGTTTGTGTCCGTTTCATTTTCAGATGTATCGCACGCTTGTGTGGGTGGATGGCGGCCCATCAGGTCCCCTCTTCTCGGGGACTGTGCTGGCCTCTCCTTCCTCAGCCTTGAACCTGGGCTCCAGGAGGCTGGATGTGGGCCAGGCGTTCGCTGGTGCCCGGGGCCGTGCGGCTCTGTGCTCTGCCCTCCTCGCTGCTCCTTCCTTCTCGTCCTGGCCGCCTCCCCACCTTGGCCATCCACTGACTCTCATGGCTGCGCTCTCTCTTGGCCCTGCTGCAGGCTGGTGGTTCGTGAGCACCTCTGAGGAGCAGGGCTGGGTCCCTGCCACCTACCTGGAGGCCCAGAATGGTACTCGGGACGACTCAGATATCAACACCTCCAAGACTGGAGAAGGTAAGGGCCTGCAGGTTCAAGGGGCGGGGTGATGATATAGCTTTCCCACCCTTCTCCCTAAGACCATCAGAAACTCTAAAGGATCATGGTGCCCGTACTTCCCCTGGGAGCCCATCTCCCTGGGGCCAGCCCACAAGCTCACCTCCTATCCAGGTCTGTCCTCTCTGGTCCTGCATGGGACTCAAACTAGACTGGAGATTCTCCTAGGGTCTGAGTCTCTGGTTTTGACAACTTCGGGTCAGAGACTGGGGAGAACAGTCTTAGGGCTCATCCCCTACAGCTCCCTCTCCCGCCAGAAGCCCTAGATTCCTCTGGGGGTTCCTACCGAGATCCACCTTTGCCTCCCCCACCCCACACTGTGCTCTCTGTGGTAGGGACGACCCCAGAGGGGCCGTGTGCGTGCCACTTCTGCTGTTCACAGTCTGCTCAGAGGCCTCCCCTTTGGGCACCTGTTAGCCCAACCCAGGGTGCGGACATGGTGGGTAGGTGGGGGAGTCATTTCTCTGTGTTGCCAGAACCCAGGGTTGGCTTCAACCCTTGCACCATCAGCCTCCCTGATTAGTTCTGGCCTCAAGAGGTTTCTCTGGGGTTTTCTCCATTGCATTTCCAAGAACCCGCCCCTCCCCTGGAGCCAGCACTGGCCTGCTCAGCCTGTCCAGGGGACTTGGGTATTCCCCAGAGCAGGCTGCCAGAGCCCAGCAAGTCTGCCTTGCTCCTGGTGACTTCCAAACCTCCCTCGTTCTGGCAGCAGGAATGCTTGCCCTAACGGTCAGTGAGGATCGTCCAGTTGGGCACCTCTGAGAGCCAGGGGGATGGATGCCCGCCGCCCAGGGCTCAGGCCACCTCCAGGCCTGCCCCTCCCCACCCCCACTCCACACTGCCCAGGCCAAAATAAGCAGCCCGCCCAGCGCCAGCTCCTTATTCATCCTTCCCCCGAATGTCGGTTACTGGGCAGTTGGAGCGCTGCCCTTCCTCCCCTATAAACGCTGCTTTTCAGTTCCTTGATCAGCGCCACAGCCCCTGCAGTGCCTATCTGCCTTGTGCCAGGGTCCTGGCCCCATCGGGCAGGGAGGTCATCTTCAGTCCAGGTGCTTGTTCTTCCTGGCTGCTCCCTGAGCCCTGGGGCTGAGCCTCTCTCTCTCACCACTGCTGCGGTGCAGGTCGGGGGCTGAGCCTCTCCATCTCACCACTGCAGCGGTGCAGGTCGGGGGCCGAGCCTCTCCATCTCACCACTGCAGTGGTGCAGGTCGGGGGCTGAGCCTCTCCTCCCTCTCACCACTGCAGCGGTGCAGGTCGGGGGCTGGCCTCTCCTCCCTCTCACCACCGCAGCGGTGCAGGTTGGGGGCTGGCCTTTCCTCCATCTCAGCACTGCAGCGGTACAGGGTCGGGGGCTGAGCCTCTCCGTCTCATCACTGCAGCAGTGCAGGGTCGGGGGCTGAGCCTCTCCGTCTCATCACTGCAGCGGTGCAGGGTCAGGGGCTGAGCCTCTCCGTCTCATCACTGCAGTGGTGCAGGTCGGGGACTGAGCCTCTCTGTCTCCTCACTGCAGTGGTGCAGGGTCGGGGGTTGAGCCTCTCCTCTGTCTCCTCACTGCAGTGGTGCAGGGTCAGGGACTGAGCCTCTCCTCCATCTCACCACTGCAGCGGTGCAGGTCGGGGGCCGAGCCTCTCCATCTCACCACTGCAGTGGTGCAGGGTCAGGGACTGAGCCTCTCCTCCCTCTCACCACTGCAGCGGTGCAGGTTGGGGGCTGAGCCTCTCCGTCTCATCACTGCAGCGGTGCAGGGTCAGGGACTGAGCCTCTCCTCCATCTCACCACTGCAGCGGTGCAGGTCGGGGGCCGAGCCTCTCCATCTCACCACTGCAGTGGTGCAGGGTCAGGGACTGAGCCTCTCCTCCCTCTCACCACTGCAGCGGTGCAGGTCGGGGGCTGAGCCTCTCCGTCTCATCACTGCAGCGGTGCAGGGTCGGGGGCTGAGCCTCTCTGTCTCATCACTGCAGCGGTGCAGGTCGGGGGCCGAGCCTCTCCATCTCACCACTGCAGTGGTGCAGGGTCAGGGACTGAGCCTCTCCTCCATCTCACCACTGCAGCAGTGCAGGTTGGGGGCTGAGCCCCTCCTCTATCTCACCACTGCAGCGGTGCAGGTCGGGGGCTGAGCCCCTCCTCCGTCTCACCACTGCAGCGGTGCAGGTCGGGGGCCGAGCCTCTCCATCTCACCACTGCAGCGGTGCAGGTCGGGGGCCGAGCCTCTCCATCTCAGCACTGCAGCGGTGCAGGTCGGGGGCCGAGCCTCTCCATCTCAGCACTGCAGCGGTGCAGGTCGGGGGCCGAGCCTCTCCCTCTCACCACTGCAGCGGTGCAGGTCGGGGGCCGAGCCCCTCCTCTATCTCAGCACTGCAGCGGTGCAGGTCGGGGGCCGAGCCTCTCCGTCCCACCACTGCAGCGGTGCAGGTCGGGGGCCGAGCCTCTCCATCTCAGCACTGCAGCGGTGCAGGTCGGGGGCCGAGCCTCTCCGTCTCAGCACTGCAGCGGTGCAGGTCGGGGGCCGAGCCTCTCCATCTCAGCACTGCAGCAGTGCAGGGTCGCAGCCCCTGAGTTGGGTCTGGTCTGTTTTGTCTGCAGTCACTGGGACTCACCTCCCATCCAGTTCCACATCCTGGAGGTTAGCCCAGGGCTTTTTAGAAGTAACTCTAGGGTCATCCCTAGAGTGACCTGAGGCCTCACTCACTCCTAGGTTTCTGCCCTGGTACTTTTAGCTGGGGACCAGGGTAGGGAGGGTTCTGGCACCACCTCCATTTTCCCGATGCAGGAACTGAGGCTTCAGGAGATCTAGACACATGTTTTTCCTCGTAAGGCTTGAGCCCCTGGCCAGCCTCCTCTGCTGGTGGTCGTCCCACCATGCTGAATGCCTCTATGATGCATTTTGCTTATGAGCAATTCCAGGAGAGAGTGTGTATGGAATTGGAGCCCCTCCTGAAAAGGTGAGGGCAAGAGAGACAGAGTGGAGACGTTGGGAGCTGCTGGAGGACCAGGACACAAGTGGGCAGGAAAGAGCCTGAGAGGCTGCGTGGGCACTGCTGCCAAGCTGGTTTGAAGAGAGATTGGGTACTTTGCACAGAACAAGCAGTAGTGGATGGTAAAGACTTCTGACCTCGATGGAGTAAGAACCAGGCAGCCAGCGCAGGTTCCGCATTCAGAGGACATGTGTGTGTGTGCGTGTGTGTGTGTGTGTACACACATGTATGCTCAAGGTGAACCTTCTGATAATAGGTTCTTCTGCACGCTCTGATATGATGTGTGTGCCAGTACCCCAGCAGCGTTTGGGCAGCTGTGAATTCCATCATCACATTGTGGGCATCTACCCCCAGCTCTGCCAAAGGGCTCGAGGCTCAGTCCCCCAGCCCTAGGCCCAGCAGCTGTGGTGTGTCTGCCAGTCTCTACACTGGTCCCTCCTCAGCCCATCTCTGCCCTGGCCCTGTTGCCACCCCATTATAGACCCCCTGAGTCCTGCAGATAGAAATTGGACCCCTTCATCCCATCAGAGCTTCCCTAACAGCTTGCGCTCCATGCTTGTGCCTCTGGCCTCCCATTTCTAGAGTAGGCAGAGTGCCAACTACCTGGGGCCTTTGTGAGATGGTCTTGGCACCTGGTTTAAACTGGATAAACATTACTTATTGCTAAGGTGGCCTAAGGCTGGGCGTTAGCTGAGGGAAACTCCTCTTCCCACAGAGAAACCAGGTGGACACACCCCGGGAGGTCAGCTGTTCGGGTTCTTCCCAGTGTGACCTCACATAGGACCTCATCTCTCTTCCACTGAGCCCACTCAGTCCTTGTCTCACTTCACACCAGGGCAGATGGTGTCAACCCCAAAGACAGATGAGGAAACAGAGGCTTATAGAGGGCTGGCAGCATAGTAAGCGGGCGGTGCAGCCTGGACTGAATCCATCCCTCAGGCCTCCCACTTCCAGGAAGCAGGTCAAACAGGCTACTCTCCTGCCTCTGGAAAAACGAGTACTTCCCAGGTGGCCTGGATGGGGTGCGGCTGGGTGTGTGACTGGACAGTTTGATTCTTAGCTGCCAGCTGCCTTCCTCCCCCAGACACAGGCAGCCTGGCTCCCTCCTCCTGCAGTGCCTGGGGTGGGGAGTGGGGGAGTTGACCCACGTGGTGGTGTCTCCTGGGAAGGCAAGGGGGCATGTCGAGCTGATCCACAGCAGCCAGAGGACCTGTGTGGATAGGAGGGGTGTGGAGCAGTGAGCAGCTGGGAGGCAGGTCCCTCACTGTCTGAAATTCAGTGGGCAGTGTGTGGGGCAGGAACATACCCAGGCCTGTGGTCTCCTGTGTCATGATGCTTCACTCAGCAACGTTTCAGAGGGGTCAGCCCCTTGCCAAGCCCTGGGGATGCAGAGATGTGGAGACTTAGCCCTCAGCAGATTTGATCCACTGGGGATTACTGAAAAAGCAAAGACAAATCAAACCCAGGATGGTGAGAATTGTAAGCCCCCCACGGAAGGGACCCCAAGTCTCCATCTGGGCACACTTATCCTTCTGCACACAGTGCCTGGCTCATGGTGGCAGGTTCACAAGCAGGACTTGCTGAGTGAATGGATGGGGATTGGAGATTGATATGAACTCTGGTGGAGGCGGGGGCATACGCTCCTGGGAGCCATCAATGCCCAGGGATCATGGGAGGCATGTTTTCCTCCGGGTCTGCCTCCGAGGGTCATCCTTGTACCGGGCTGGAGCCATGGAGCCTCTTCTCCTCTCAGGTGCTGGGATTCTAAAGTCTTAGCCCCTCGCAGGCTCAGGGGCATAACCCACACAGTTTGGCTTTGGTTGGGTTATTTGCCACTTGCCAGCGATGTCACCAGTCAGTTCTGTGCCCATCTAGCCCTGTCTGTGCCCCTGGGGCTTGGTCCGGGCATGTGGAGACCTAGAGGTGCGCACCTCCCCTCCCTCCGCCCCTTCCCCCCCGTCCCATCTCATCCTCATCTGCATTCTCTCCGCCGGTGCCCGTCGGCCGCGTGCTCCATCGCCATCTCCCACACCAGTGTCCAAGAGACGCAAGGCCCATCTGCGGCGCCTGGATCGCCGGTGGACGCTGGGCGGGATGGTCAACAGGCAGCACAGCCGAGGTGACCGTGGAGTTAGCTTCTGCTCACCCCCAGCTGCTGCCTCTCTCTCTCTCACTAACGCTCCTCCTTTTCTGGGCTCTGCTCCTCTCTGCCCCGTGGCCTCCTCACCTAGATTCACCAGCCAGACTGTCCTCTCACCTACTCTAGCTGGCGGGGAGGGGCCTGGGAGGGTGCAGGGGCTGCTTGGGAATCGGGGTGACACTGGGGATGGCTCTGGCTTTGGCCAGCATCCTGGGGGCAGGGTCATGGGACTTACACAGGATCGTGGAGGGGCTGGACTCTGAGAAGGGCCACGTTGGCCCTGAAACCGCAGATTAAGAGAACTGAGCGGGTCTGAGTCTCTGCCTGGTCCCTAGCCTCACCCCTGGCTGTTCCCTGCCTCCTTCCTCTAAGGTGGGGTTTCCTTGGCTTTGGCCTACCTGGCAGTGGTTTAGGGACAGACTAGGAAGGAGGCAGAGCCATTCCCACCTCCTCCAGTTCCAGGGAAACTGGAATGACCAAAGTCTAGACCCTGTGGGTCCAGGCGCTCTAGCACCCCAGCCCTGCCCAAAGGGACTTAGCCTTATCAAGATGATTCCAGGGAGGCCTCTGGCCTTCCACAAAGGCTGACGGAGAACCCAGATGTTTCCCAATCTAGGGCCTTTCCGAACACCAGGAGTTTGGGAGGTAGGGAAATTAGGGGTGGGCCTCTGAACAAACCTCTAAACATCTCCAGAGCCCCAAGGCCAGTGGGTGGCCCTTGTCTCCTGCCTCGAGGGGAGCGGAGGGTGTGTTCCTGACAATGACAGAACAGCTAGAAGGGTGTGTCCTGAGCGCTGGCTTTTCCAGAATAGCAGGGATGCCCCAGGTCTCACACTCCACCCCTAAAGCTTGTTTCTGAACGACTGTGAGACTCGGTTTTGGTGTCTGCCCCAAGCAGCAACAAGCCTGGACTCTACTGGGGCTGGCTCAGCATCAAGTCAGAGCACTGACTGCGAGGAGCCCAGCTTGTCCTGAGGGTGGAGCACGGGTTGGACCCTGGGTGCTGGCGCAGGGCAGGGGGCCAAGTCATCAAAGCAGAAAGAACAGGCTGGATGTGAAACAAAGGCACCCTAGAGGGAGGAAGGTGGGGGCCCAGGCTGCCACACTGCCCTGAGCCTCAGCAGCAAAGGAGAGTGGGACACTGGCCTGGAAAAAGTACGGGGAGGAAGACCCCATCCCCTTCTGTGTCCACTCCAAACACCAACACACGCTGAACCCCAAGCACACCTCTGTCTCCACAACCACATGGACTCACGGACACTTCAGTCAGTGAAGCACGACCACCAGCACACCACCCTGAGGGCCTCAGCACACTGCCCGTCCAGCCCCTACACACCTGCATACCTGCAGTTCCCTGCACACGGCCGCTCACATATGCACACTTAGGCAGCCTCGTGTAGACCCTTCCATGACTGCATTACTTTTACCGTCACAAATGCATTATCCACACTACCATGTCATGGGCACTCCTCTGTAGCGACCTCACAAGTACACAGATAGGGCACATGCACTCACATAACTTATATCACAAGTATGTCAGCAGCGTAGTCACAGTTATAAAAATATGATGATGTAAGTGGACACAAATACCCAACAATGCATTCATTCTATGGCCACCCATACACATGCAAATATGCAAGCAAATACAGGCCCCCAACTTCTCTCTCTTAAATGAAAGACCTAAACAACAGCATTTCCCGGTCTTTTCCCTAATAAGTTAAGTCAGGCAGCCAAGGAGAACGCAGAAAGTTGGCTGGGAGAAGCTTCGCTGCAAACAGCCGAGCTGCCGAGGTGGGAGCAGGCAGTGGGCTGTACCTAACTAGACAAGAGAAAAGCAGTGCTTCCCTGGGGCCTCCACTCCCTGAGTCCTGCAGCCAACCAGGCCTTTGGAATCAAAAGGCCTCTTGCAGCGGGGTTGAGTAAGTTGTGGGGGCTGGGAGGGGAGCCAGGGAGACTGCTGACGGAGAGGAAAGTGTTTGGAAGGAGGAGGCGTCTGTGGTTTGGAAACTGCAAGGCTCTCCAGCCCCTGCCTCCAAAACCAGAACAGGCCTGTCCACCTCCCACCCACCCACCCCGTGGGCGGCCTGGCCAGCCCTCCTTGGGGCGAGATGGCAACCAACCTTTGATGGCATATCAGAGTGACCACAGCCTCGGCACTTCCAAGAAGCCCAGAGGTGCCCCCCAGAACTCCCAGACCCCTTCTCTCAACCTGATTCCTAAGGGACTTCTTTTCTAGAGATCCCAACCAATGCAAGTGACTCAGTTGCACCCCAATCTGCATACTCCCCCACTGCCCCAGGTCATTTCTGTCAGTCTAGGCATCCTCCTCTCTGGCCTCCTGAGGTGGGATTTGTGGCCCCTGTTTAGTGAAAGGACCGGCGCTGATCTGCCTCAGAGAAACCTGGGAGAAAAGGACTGAGACCATGGGCCGCATGTCCACTTGGGTGTAACCCACACTTTCATCATCCAAGCCAGATGTGACAGAAAACAGAGCCCCCATACAGACCAGTTGGAAGAGTTGCCCTGCCTGGGATCAGGGCTCTGAATTCTTACCTCCTGGAACCTCTAGTGACGGGGCAGGACAAGCCCCCAAGCAAGTCAGGTCTCTTCCAGGAGCATAAACTCCCATGTGTTCCCAGAGAGCATAAACTCTGTGTTCATGTTAGCTGCAGGGCCACCATGAAGAGGGTTTTGTGCAGGAGCAGCTCAGCTTCCCTGGGTAACACCGACATCCCTGGTCTGCCCACCCCAGGAGCAGCAGGGGAAAGCAGGACTCTGACCTGGCCCTCAGAGCTCTGTCCTCGGCACACAGGCTGGGGAGGCTGGTGCTGGAGCCTGGCCCCCCATGATACGGTGTTGGCTTGTCCTCTGCCATGCGGCAGGGCAGGGCTCCTCTCATCTGCCCAAGAGAAGAGCTGTAATTTTTCTCTGCAAAAGCAGCTTTGCCTAGGGAAACTGTAATGATGGCTTCCTGCGTGAACCACAGCCTTTTAAAAATAGCCCGACTGAGCAAAGGCAAAATGTGGAGGCCAGGCCTCGGCTCACCCCCAACCTCAGGACCCTGGATCCCACCGCCTGAGCCAGGATTTACGGTGTCCCACTGGAAAATGGAGCAAGACCAGGAATGGGTGGGAGTGCAGGGGCCTGGACTGTACAACATGGAACTTCTCAAAGGCCCAAGTCAGAATCTGGCCGGACCAGGTTCTCAGGCGGTCTTGGCGGCTCTCCCCAGCACGACTGGATTGGAATCTGAAAGCTTCCAGGAGCAAGTCGATGAGAAACGCTTTCAGTTGAAAAGAGGCTCCTTGGGGTGGGGGGAGCGGGCAGGCATTGCCTACCTCTGGCCCCTTGTCAGCCTTTCAGATTTGGCCAGTGGCCTGCCAGCTCTGTCCTTGCAGCCGGGCAGGACAGCTGCCTCCACCCCAAAGGGAGCTGCTGTCTCCACCAGCACAGGGCTGCAGACAGGACCCCAATAATCTAGGGCAGAATGAACAGATGACCCCCCTGAGCCAGGGGTTAGGGTGGCAGCTGCCCCCTCCTCCACTGCTGCCAGAGCTCGAGCAGGCCGCCTGTCACGGTCCAGCTGAGGGGGTGAGGGGCAGCCATCTCAGAGCCAGCCTCTCTTTGCCCCAGCTCGGCCCACCAGTCTCCTCCTCAGTGTACTCCATAGACCCTTTGGAGCGCCTCCTGTGTGCCAGGCACTCTCAGCCCCCAGGGAGGATCCAGGTTTGAGAGGACAGCACAGGTTCAGGGTGAGCCTCCCAAAGGGTATTCTGCGGGTCGGTGTCCTTGTCTGTCTATGCCACTGTCTCTCTCTCTGATGAGGGCGAGGGTGGGGCTGTGTGTTCCCTCCCTAGCCCTTCCTCTAGGGAGGCTCTCCCCCTGGAGGCAGGGAGTCCGTGCCCCGCCGGTGGTGGGTCTCCCTGTCTCCAGCACCTCCCTGGAAGCCTGAGCAAGGACTTCTCTGGAGGCACAGGGTCCCTGCCAAGAGAGAGCCCAAGGGAATCCAGGAAGACGTGAATTGCCCAGCCCCCCCACACCTACCCGCCATGCTCTGCCTCAGCTTCCACAAGGTGCCCCTCTCCCAGTTCCTGGGGAGCCCCAAGCGGGGGATGCAGTGCTACAGGGAGCCCAGGGCAGGCAGCTCCCAGTGGGGTTCTGCCAAGTGGTGAGGCCATCTTAGCCAGCTCGGGGCTCCTGCCTGACTACTGCTCAGTGTGGCCATGGGACCCTTAGCCAGACGCATAAGCACGCCCATCAGGTCCCCTTGGGGAAATGATGGGATCGGGTGATCAGCTGAGTCATCGGGGGGCTGGGGGCCTCTGGAGCTGTGGGAAGGCTGGACAGAGGAGGGGTTTAAGGCTGGAGAAGGGCTGGGAGAGCAGGCCTGGGGCATGGATGGCGTGTTCAGGAAGGAGAGGGCTTGCTGAGGGGCCTCTGGACATTGAGGGGACGTCCAGTTTTGTTCTCAGACTCCCTAACTCAGGCCCCATGAGGGCCAGGTTCCTCGTGGCCCTGCCCTCAGTCCAGGAATTCTCGGGGGCCCTGAGGACTCCAGGCTCCTGCCTGCACCCTGGCTGAAATTGTGGGACTGGGAGGCTGGGAGAGCCAGCTCTGTGCGGCCTGGGTCTTGCAGGGCCACCTGAGGGTGCAGCTGCGAGGCCAGGTCCCTTCTCCTCCCTTTCCTGGGAAAGCCAGAGGCTGACCCAGCACACTCCAGGCACCAACTAAGTGAGGCCAGGCCAGGGCAGAAAGGGAGACAGAGAAAGGACCGTACCCTGTCCACAAATAATCGTGCTTTGTTGCTTCACCCACCACCCGCAGAGGAGAAGTACGTCACCGTGCAGCCTTACGCCAGCCAAAGCAAGGACGAGATTGGCTTTGAGAAGGGAGTCACCGTGGAGGTGATCCGGAAGAATTTGGAGGGCTGGTGGTACATCAGGTAGGAGCCCCAGCAGAGTGAGGTGCCCCCAGGCCGGTCCCGGGCAGCGGCTGGCAGGCAGATCCTGACCGAACCAGGCGCCCACGGCCCGGCCTGTCTGCTTCAGCTCCACACAGCTGAACTGCTCTGACAGAGGAGCTCGTCTTGCAGATTCCCTCCCGGGACACATAAACGGGACACACAAAGCAGAGCCGAGCCATGGCCAGCAGGGCGCAGGGGCCCGGCCCGGCTTGCAGGCTGTGGTGCAATGCCTCCCTATGCATCTGCCAAGAGGCTCCAGCACATCTGAACTTGGTTTTCTGTGTCCGGCCTTGGCTGCCCGGCGTGCTCTGCAGCCTGGGCCACCTGGAATGCGGGCGTCCACAGGCCTTGCTGAAGTCACAGCAGGCGGCCCCTGCTGCCCACGGCTCAGCACCAGGGTCCCCAGATGCAAGCTCTGGCCCCAGCTGCTCCACTCTGCAGGGCTGGCTCCATAGTTGAGAGAGCTGGGGCGGAAATGAGGCCTGAGCCCAGGCCTGCTTCAGAGTCCTCTTGCTCTGCCCTTCCCTCTCCTTGGGCCTCATCCTGCTTCCCAGCTGAGAAACCCATCTGGGGGTGTGAGAAGGGGAGTGGGGAGGTTCCTGATGCTCGAGGAAGAAGGCTCAACCCTGGAGGCTTCACTGACGTCTTCCTACCAGGTCCTGCCCTCCAGGCCCCTCTGCCCAGGCCAGCTAAGGGGATTACTTCCAGGAAATGTTTTTGGGTTCTTTAGAAGCAGTTCAGCTGTGATGACTTTACCCAGTTTCTCTTCTCTGCCTGTAACCCTGATGTCCAATAGTCCCTGTTGTGGGCTATGAGAACCACCGCACCACACCTGGGAACCCCATACCCTCTGTGGGCAGGGTGCTGTTCAGAGCCGTCTCCCACTGAGGGTGCAGGTGGCCCAGGTGGTGGGGGTACTCACAGGACAGTTGCTTGTAACATGGCGCACCACGTGGTGTTAAGATGGGTTTGTGCTGACGGGTGAGGTGACGATCACCAGCCACCTGAACCTTAGTGTGACCTGCCAGGACATAGCCGCCCCTGCCACTCCGCCCTGTGCATACCAGTCTGGGGGCTGAGGTGCCCCTTTCTGTCCCATTAGGTGGTTCAGGAGTATGTGCCTAGACAATGGAAACTAGTGCCAAGCCCACAATCTAGCTGCCACAAGCCTGCATGGGAAGGCTAGGGAACATTCTAGCAGGCTGCTAACCTAAATCATCCACCCAGAGGTTATCTGCAAGGCTGCTGGGGTTTTTTCTTAGTTTTCTAAAATGACCAATGCAATCACTGAGTTGGTTCATCTAGTCAACTGTTGTCCCTATGGCATGGCCATTCAGCCAGTGGGAGCTTCAACTGAGAAAACCCTGCTGAAAGTTTCCACCTTAAGAAGGTTGCCAACACCCCCTTAAATATGCCATTTCCCAGCATCCCAGGCTCTGTGTTGATCCTATTTCCTGTCTTCTCCATGCCCCCCACCACACACACACGCATACACACACACTCTCTCTCTCTCTCTCCCCCCTCTCTCCCCATCCTCCTTTTCCAGTTCGCTTCCCTCTGGAGTCATTCCGTGCTCCAGAGCTGGAAAGCAGATGTGAGCAAAGTTGGACCCAAGCACACACAGCCTCTCCTGATTCCCTTGCATCTCCTGTCTGGAATCTAATTTTATCCATGTAACACCAAATGAGCACGTTGGGGTTTGGAACAGGAGCCCTCTGAGCAGTGAGCAGTCCTGCCCATCACCCTAGGAGACCCAGCCCCTCATCTCCACACAGGGTGCTCGCGGTGGCCAGCTGGTTCATCATCTTCCTAGACGAAGGGCACCAGGTTCTGGGCAAAATGCTGCCAGCTGCTCACGGTGTGACCCTCTGCTACTCACTTTGCTTCTCTGAGCCTTGGTTGTTGGTATACGTAAAATTAGGCACCTTTGCTAGTTGCTTCCATCCACCCCTGAAACTGTGCTTCTGTCTGCCAGCTCTCTGACTTCCATCCATTTATTCACTGATATGTGCCTTCCAAGCCCCAAAACGGGGCCAGACAGACAAGCTTGGGTCAGTCTGCCCACATATTCATGTGAGTGAACGTAAGAAGCCACCTCCTACCTGAGCTTTCCAGCAAAGCTCAAACATGTTAGAACCTTGAACTTCCACATTCCCTTTTCTCCTACCTACTAAGCCCCCAAGAACCAGGCCTGATCAGGGAGGCAGGCGGTGAGGGGTGGGGGGTGCTGTTGTCAGACATCTGGCATGGAGGAGCCATTCCAGACAGCCAGATGTCCCAGGGAGCAGGCAGGGACATTGCACCCCAGACTCTGGGGCATTGGCCAGCAATTGCTGGACCAGGAAGTAAGCTCCCAGTGGGTTTGGGTAGAAGTTCAACACCATGAAGAAAAAAGGGAAAAGTTTATTTTCAGAAGTCAGCAAATCCCCTAAAATTAGGTCGGCCCTGTCATTTGCCTTTTGCTTTTGTTTATGGGTTTGGGGTTTTGTTTTCGTTTTGTTTTGCTTCATTTTGTTTTTGCTTTGCCATACCAAAGGCTTTAATTTTATCCAGTCATGTGCTTTATTTAGGCTTTTCATTTATAGTTTCTGCTTTTGGAGTTCCACTTAGAAAGATTTTCTCAACCCCCAAGATTAAGGAGATATTCACAACTTGAGTTTTTAATATTGCTATACAGTTACAAGGCCAGAGTCTCACTGGATTTTCCTGATGGATCATCAGTCGTCCCCAGATCCCTCATTGAATAGCCCATCCTCACCCGAGTTCTTTGAGTCGTCCCCTTTAGCGTTGGCCTGTTTGTGGACTTGCTCTGTGAATCTGATCTGTCTGCTCCTCCTGCAGTTGATGCTTTCCCTACTTGGGCACTCTTTATACACATCTTCCCAGTTGGTCTCGCTATGTCTGTCCTTCTGAATAAATGTTTGCAGCTACTCTATCCCAGCCTCTTGGCAGAAGAGGAAAAAAAAAAATTGAGCTCCAGGAGAGGATCGTGTTCCAAAGCACCACAGACCAGAACTCAGGTTTCGTGACTGTCACCTGTGCTGCCACTTCACCTCTCTGATCATACTTTCCTTTCCAACTGGGCGTTTAACTCTGTGCCTCTCTGTTCAGTCACAAAGTTGTGTCCGACTATTTGCAAACCCATGGACTGCCTTCAGTCCGTCCCAGCATCAGAGTCTTTTCCAGTAAGTCAGCTCTTTGCATCAGATGGCCAAAGTATTGGAGCTTCACTTTCTCATTTCTCTTTTTTTTTTTATATTTATTTTTATTTATGTATTTATTTGGCTGCACCAGGTCTCAGTTGCAGCATGCAAACACTTAGTTGTGGCACTGGGATATTGTTCCCTGACCAGGGATTGAACCAGGGCCTCCTGCACTGGGAGTGTGGAGTCTTACCCACTGGACCACCAGGGACGTCCCCATCTTCTCATTTCTTATCTCTAGAATTGCCCTCTGCTGTCGTGAGGCAGCAGGTCATGGTAAAATGTACCTTTTAGGCAACCCAAAATCTGAAGAATCTTCTCATGTCAAGGTCACATGTTTGCCTGACTTTGCAGACCATGAGGGCCCACACCAAGAGGGATCAGGCAAAGAACCAGGAGACAGAGAGGAAGAAGGGGTGTTCCAGGCGTCTTTTCACTGGCCCTCGTTCAGTTCTCTCCAGAGTAGTGGGTTTGCCAAGTGTCTTGCAGGTGCAGTAGAGAAAGCTCAGCCAGGCAAGGCCAGATGGAGCCTGGGGCCTGGCCAGGACTCCCCCTTGATGCCAGGTCCCTCTCCTCCCTGCAGATACCTGGGCAAAGAGGGCTGGGCGCCAGCATCCTACCTGAAGAAAGCCAAGGACGAGCTGCCAGCACGGAAGAAGAATCTGGCAGGCCCAGTGGAGATCATTGGGAACATCATGGAGATCAGCAACTTGCTGAACAAGAAGGCATCTGGGGACAAGGAAACCCCCCCGGCTGAAGGCGAGGGCCCGGAGCCCCCCATCACCAAGAAGGAGATCAGCCTGCCCATCCTCTGCAACGCCTCCAATGGCAGCGCGCTGGGCATCCCCGAGAGGACCGTCTCCAAGCTGGCCCAGGGCTCCCCAGCCGTGGCCAGGATTGCCCCTCAGAGGGCCCAGATCAGTAAGAGCCTCTCGGACCCCCAGGTCCTCACCGCACCGCTCTTTAGAGAAGGGGCATGAGGTGTAGGGCAACCCCAAGGCGGGTGTGCATGACCCCCAGATTATCCTCCCCTGACCCCAGGCTCACTGTGCCAGCTTGTCTTGTGCTAATCACATGTGGACAAGTCAGTTCCTTCCAGCTGTGAAATGGGGCCCTCAACACAAGCCTGCTCTGAGAATGAGAGCTGATACAGCATCGTGCTGAGCCTTACCCCTTCTTCCCTGTTCCCTTCCTCCAGCTACCGGAAATCTGAGACACTTGGAGGGAGTACCTCCCTCCACAAGCTCTTTCAAGCAGTGTTCTTCCGGAATCTCCTCCTTTTGTACAGGAGAAACCCAGCTTCTGGCCCCTCCAAATCTCTGGCATCTCTGGGGCTGGGATGCCTGTGGTTGAGGGTTAAACTGTTCTATATTATGAGGCCAGCTTCTGTTTGTGTCCAGCCATTCTCAAAATCAGGAGGAAAGCTGTTTTTCAGTTTAGTTCTGAACTTGTTTAAATTAGTTCTATGCCTGGAACCTTCTGAGCAGTCACTTGGGAAGGGTTTCGGGGGCATTTCCTCTTGCTTCGCACTGTGCTAGCTTCCAAGGATTTGGTCGATAGACATGGTCTCTTCTAAATTTGAAAATCTGATCATGCTATCTACCCTTTCCCCTGAAAAAAATGCCCATTTCCACACATTTTGAAATGTGTGCGTCATTTTAGAGGATCCCCTTGAAACACAGCTAAGGCAACTTAAAGATCTGACTTCCCACAGAAGCAGCCCAACTGTGCTGTCTGTGGTGACCGAGAGCACAGTTTCCCCATAAACGTGGGACAAAAGCAGGGACTTCCAGGATCAGGAGGGCATGCCCAGAGAAGGCAGGGAAGGCGCTGTTGCCTGGCTGGGATTTCTGAAGCCCCGTTTCCTCTTCTAGGCTCCCCGAACCTGAGGACAAGGCCTCCCCCTCGCAGAGAGTCCAGCCTGGTATGTGTGTTCAGCTTGTCTTCTTGTTCCCTTTCTGGGTGTACTCTCATAGCCTCCAGTAGTTGACTGGTCTCCATGCAGAGCCTGTTGGTCCAGAGCTTTCCCAGGGCCATGCTGGGGCTTCCAACTCTGTGGGGTTGGGGGCAGGGAGGAAAGCCAGGGGATCCCAGCCTTCCTGGGGCCTAGCTGGACAGTTTTTAATCGAAAAGGCACTGCACTCCAAAGCTAAATAAATCCACCCCGGCCACAGCACTGGCAGACATAAACATTTAGACTGGCTGGTGAGAGTGTCCAGCCAGGGCATTGCCAGAGGCTGGAAATAGGGCTGCTCTCCATGTGAGCCTGGAAGCCATTCAGCTTTGCCTTCCTTGCTTGGAAGTGCCCGACGGATGCGATGGAGGCCAGAGCCTGGGAGGGCAGAGGATAGATCAGTGAATGCCCTCAGTGGGAGGGTAGCAAATGGCAGGGACTGGTATAGGCTGAAGCTCAAAGAGGCTCAGCACTGCCGGGGTCCATGGAGCCTGTGGGTGGGGGTTCCTGGCACCCAGCCTGTCAGGGAGGCCGATAGGCTCTCAGGGTGCTGGGGCTTGGGGTGAGAGGTGGCAGGCAGAGAGCCTTAGAACCGAAAAATATCATCCGGCGCTGCGGGAGGCAGTGGAAAGAGTGGGGCTTTGGGTCTGCTAGGCATGGATTCACACTCCACTTCTGACATTTAGGAGCAGTGAGCCCCTGGGCAGGTTGCTTACCTGCCATGCGCCTCAGTTTCCTTATTTATAAGAGAGGGGGACCATGCCACTCATCCCCTAGGGCTGTTATGAGGATGGGATGAGATGGTGTGTAGAAGGCTGGTCATCAGCTTTCCACGTCCTCTGTCAGCTGTGTGCTGTGTGGGGACAAGGCTTCCACAGTCAGGTCAGGGCTTAGCAGCAAGATTTACTGTGATCAGTGATGTCTGCCCTGGGGAGGGGGATAGCAGCAGTCGCTGGAATGCTGGCCCTTCTGTAAACAGGACCTTGAAGGTGTGGGCCCTGGAGATGGGACCGTGCTAGCCCTGGCCACCAGCCCCAGTGGACCCTCTGTCTTGTTTCCGCGCCCCCCCACCAACATTTGATGCAACTGGACAATGCGTTCTTCCCTTCTCCCATCTCTCTCAGCCCCACTGACTATTTTCAGGCAGACTTGATTTTGGCAAGAATGGGGTAATTCCTTCCACACCTACCAAGAGCAGGGCCCATGGAAGCAGAGCTGCTTTTTCCAGCGAGGTCTGGCTGACTCCCACCGGGCTGGGGGTCACGCTGGGCTGGGACCAGGGCCACATATGCGCATGCTCACAACAGCAGGGCCAGGCGCCAGGGCAGGGAAAGTTGACCGGATCATATCCAATCCCTCAAAACCATCCTCCCCGACCCTTCACTCACTCTGACCTGAGACAGCTCCACAGTGACTGGTAGGAATAGAACATGCTGAGCCTTGAAGGACAAGGCAGGTTAAGAGGAATAGGATGGTGTTTCAGGATGGTGTTCAACTTTGGCTTGTATTTACAGAGCGTTTCCTGTGCCCCTGGCTAGACCAGAAGTTTTCATTCTCTCCTGATGCTGTGATTAGTCCCAGTTTACAGATGAGAAAACTGAGGCTCAGAGAGGTCAAGGGTCTTTCTCAGGGTCACATAGCTGATGAACTGCTGACCTGGCTTTGGAGCCCACATGTATCCATCTGCAAGGCAGGGTCATTTGAGGTTGTCCTCAAAAGCTGCTTCCCCAACACTAGCCTCCCAAATACATGTACCTTTTTTATTTTTTATTTTAACCTCTTTGTATGATCCCAGGACATACTGGAAGTGATAGGGAGATACCAGGTCCTCGTTTGTTGGAGTAGAGACCAGCCAAAGCTGGAATGTCCTCTCCACAAGGTCAAGAGGGTTGTCCTCCTAGTTCATTCTTGGTTGCCTGTTGCCTTGGAATGGAGTCTGACACCCAGTAGACACAAAGCAAACATTTGTAAAATGAATGATTGAGGCTCACAGGTCATGGGCTGGGGCCACATTCTAAATTTCTCTGCATGTCAGGCTTAGGTATCAACATGCCAGCATCTAGGAAGCATTTAGGCTGCCCAGAATGATCACCCCACCCCAGAGCAAATGATCCTGAGCTTTATTCCATGCTTGCCTGACCATTTGACATCATCATGATGACCGACCCAAGGGCTGTCTCACCAACCCCACAGTCCCTTACACTCACCCTACACCTCTGTAGCAAGGTGTCACCCCAGTAGACTTTCACCTGAGACTCAAGGATGTGACTTTGATCTCCTGGGGGGCAGTGTGTAGGGCTTTGTTACAACGGTTTCTTTGTTTTTTAACGTTCACTTTGGGACCTGAAAACTGGATTCCGAGTGGAGATTTACTAGAGGGTCATTTTCATAGCTCCAACAAGTTGTGAGCGAATCCTGGGTATTCTTAGAGAGCCTGGGCAGGAGCATGGTCTCTTAGGGAGACACCCTGAGACTCAGGTGACTGATAATCCTCAGGTCAGCTGCTGTCCAGCTGCTGTAAGTGCCACACTCACCTCTGTTACCGTTCTGATCAGGTGGGTCTTGCTCACTGAGCCCTTCTCTGCTTCAGGGATTCCAGCTGCCGAAGCCGCCAGAGCCCCCTTCTGTTGAGGTGGAGTACTACACAATTGCTGAATTCCAGTCGTGCATTTCTGATGGGATCAGCTTTCGAGGTGGACAGAAGGCAGAGGTGAGCCTGGGGCCTGAGGCTAAGTGGTATAACTCATGTGGGTCAGAGGCCTCCCATGTTTCCCATTTATGTCTGGGGGTGGGGGGCGGGGGGGCAACATTCCTGAGGGGTGGGCAGGAAAGGTGCAGAGACAGGACCCACAAGGCTGAGAATTCGCCTAAAGCCTGTGTCACAGCCAGGACTAGAACCCACGGCTCATTTCTCCAACCAGCTCCCCTCACACCAGCATTTCCCAAAGCTCAACACAGGAGCCTGTGATGGAGATGCCTTGAAACAAAGGGCTTCTGGAGTCGAATGACTTTGGAGAAGTGTGAGTTAAACAAAACCAGCTTTGTTGTGTTAATTGCAGAACTTCTCAGAACCTAGATATGGGGGTGTCACTGTGTGTGTCTCTAAGAGGGGACTGGATTAGACCGGACCGCCTAGCTTCCTCACCCAGGAGCACCTGGGGGCCAGGGTTCCACAAGACCTACATTAGGAAGTGCTGTTGCTGGGAGAGTGTGGAGCAGGCAGCCACAGTAAGGTACTGAGGACCCCAGTTCTGACCATGTCCACACCACAGGCACCTCTGAGCTTTGATTTAGGCACTTATCTCCCAGGTGTTAATGAGCTCTGTCTGCAGACATGTCGTAGGCCCTGTCCTGCTCCCTCCCAGTCCATCCTCTAGCATTTGTTCCCCCAGGTTTTGATGAATTCTCTCTAGAGATGGGTCATAGGCCCTTTCCTGCTCCCTCCCAGCCCATCTCCTAGCATATCTGAGACCCCGCTCTGTGGCCAGCGCTACACGTGGCATTCCAGGGGCCAGAGAAGATCCGTGACTCAGCCATTTCTCTTGGGTGGCTCTGTGTAGTAATGGAGTTAAATCCAATACTTCCTGTAAAACCATCAGAAGAGTAATTGGGCAGTCTCTACCTATTGAGGAGGTGATATCCCCAAAGTGGATGTTTTAAATCACATGCCTAGAACTTAGAACTAAATTTCCAAGAGAAATCATCCTCTCAGTGGTGCCTGTGCTTCCAGAAGAGCCTGCAGAGTTCATGGTGTAAGAGAATTGACATTCTTAGGATCTACACAAGCAGGCATTTTGAGTGTGGAGTGGGCAGAGCGAGGGATGAAATGTAGGACCCAAGGCAGGGCAGGGTTTGCCGAGAGCTGGCCTCAGAAGGACTCTCTCCTCCTTCCTCGCTTGCCCCTCTTCCCCTACAGCCAGTGCTCTCAAGCCTCCCTCCTTCTCCCTGGGACCCTTCTTCCAGGAGTGTTCCACAGTTCAAAATTACAGCTGTCCCTCAGGATCCATGGGGGGTTGGTTCCAAGACCCAGATCCTGGGATGCTCAGTGCCCTTACAGAAAATGAGTGCAGCTGGCCCCTGTATCCTGGAATGCGGAGCCTGCACACATGGAAAGCCCTTGGTACAGCCGGCAAGCACACTCCTGGCCTTTCTCCAGTCTCAAGTAGCAGTTTAAAAACAAGCTTCTTGAGTGAGTTTATACTCATGTGGGAATGACTGAGAGCCCCAACCTTCCCATGGGAAACCAACTCAGAGATCTCCTCAGTGGTGGGATTTCAGTAGTGTGAAATGACCATGTGCAGTGGGGAAACCAGGGAGATCTGGTCTCAGGCTTTAACTTTGAGTTCCACTCACCTGCACCCTCCTGTTCTCTTCTGCCCTGAGAGACCCTTTCCAGGGACCCCAAGGGAGGGCCAGAAATGCACGGGCAATTGGGGGATGGGAGTAGTCCAGTGGCAATCTTCTATACAGATGGGTCCCTGGCTAGTGGGGTTTTGTAGGGACTGAGAACAGGGCATCTTCTAAGCATAGCGGCTCAGCAGGAAGGGAAGTGAGGGTCTGTGCAGGAGGCCAGCTCCACCAGGGTGTTGATGGAGACTTGGAAGAACAGGGGTGGGGGCTTTGGAGAAAGGGAATCCCCCACCCTGCAGATGACAGAGACCTGGGTTTGAATGCCAGCCCATCACTTCCTACGTTGGGTCCTGCGCCACTTAGTGGTGTTAGCTTGTCCAGGAAGTGGAGATACTGTCTTCTAGAGCCTAGTGTCAGGGCCTAGCCCACACACGGTCAGGCGCCAGCGAGTCCCCCAGCTCACTGGCCTGCCTGCCCCTTCCCCCAGGTCATCGACAAGAACTCAGGTGGCTGGTGGTACGTGCAGATTGGTGAGAAGGAGGGCTGGGCCCCCGCGTCCTACATCGATAAGCGCAAGAAGCCCAACCTGAGCCGCCGCACGAGCACTCTGACACGGCCCAAGGTGCCCCCGCCAGCGCCACCCAGCAAGCCCAAGGAGGCCGACGAGGGTCCAGCTGGTCCCAGCGAGAGCCAGGACTCCCCTCTGAGGCTCAAGTACGAGGAGCCCGAGTACGACATCCCTGCCTTTGGCTTCGACTCAGAGCCGGAGCTGAGCGAAGAGCCCACAGAGGACAGTGGCTCAGGAGACAGGCGGCCCACCCAGCCCCGCAGGCCCTCGCCCGCCTCCTCACTGCAGCGCGCCCGCTTCAAGGTGGGCGGATCCACAGAGGACGTGGCCCTGGAGGAGGAGACCATCTACGAGAACGAGGGCTTCCGGCCATGTGTAGAGGACAGCCTGTCAGCCAGACGCTCCTCCCGAGACAGCGACTCCCCAGGGGGCTCCCCGCTGTCCCTTGCCAGGAAAAATTCCCCCAAATCGGACTCCCCCAAATCATCCTCGCTTCTGAAGCTCAAGGCAGAGAAGAACGCCCAGGCAGAACTGGGGAAGAACCACTCCTCGGCCTCCTTTTCCTCGTCCATCACCATCAACACCACCTGCTCCTCCTCCTCCTCCTCCTCCTCCTCATCCTTGTCCAAGAACAGCGGGGACCTGAAGCCCCGTTCCGCCTCGGACGCGGGCATCCGTGGCACTCCCAAGGTCGGCGCGAAGAAGGATGCCGACCCAAAGGTTGGGCTGACCTCATGTGCCCGGGCCAAGCCGTCGGTGCGGCCCAAGCCGTTCCTGAACCGCGCAGAGTCCCAGAGTCAAGAGAGGATGGACATCAGCACTTTACGGCGCCAGCTGCGGCCCACGGGCCAGCTCCGGGGCGGCCTCAAGGGCTCCAAGAGCGAGGATTCCGAGCTGCCCCCCCAGACGGCCTTCGAGGGTCCCAGCGAGGGGTCCAGGAGAGGCTCGGCCGACCTCATCACCCTCCCTGCTGCCTCGCCCCCCTGTCCCACCAAGAGGGGGCGGGAAGGGCAGGCCACCTCCTACACCACATGCAGTGCCTACCAGAAGGTCCAGGACTCGGAGATCAGCTTCCCCGCGGGCGTGGAGGTACAGGTGCTTGAAAAGCTGGAAAGCGGCTGGTGGTACGTGAGGTTTGGGGAGCTGGAGGGCTGGGCCCCCGCCCACTACCTGGTGCTCGGCGGCGAGAAAGAGCCATCCGACCCGCCTGTCAAAGAGACGGACACAGTGGCCCCCAAGAGCAAGCAGAACGAGGGCAAGTCAGACAGCCTGGAAAAGATCGAGAAGCGTGTCCAAGCGCTCAACACCGTCAACCAGAGCAAGAGGGCCACGCCGCCCATCCCCTCCAAGCCGCCCGGGGGCTTCGTCAAGACCTCGGGCGCCGGGGCGGTGAAGATGAGGAACGGCGTGCGGCAGGTGGCCGTCAGGCCCCAGTCGGTGTTCGTGTCCCCGCCACCCAAGGACAGCAACCTGTCCTGTGCCCTGAGGAGGAACGAGTCGCTCACAGCCACCGACAGCCTCCGAGGCGTCCGCCGGAACTCCTCCTTCAGCGCCGCCCGCTTGGCAGCCACAGAGGCCAAGGGCCGCCTGGCTGAACGTGCTGCCAGCCAGGGCTCGGAGCCCCCCCTGCTGCCCACTCAGCGCAATGGCATCCCCGTGTCCCCCGTGCGCCCCAAGCCCATTGAGAAGTCCCAGTTCATCCACAACAACCTCAAAGATGTGTACGTCTCGATCGCGGACTATGAAGGGGATGACGAGACGGCGGGCTTCCAAGAGGGCGTGTCCATGGAGGTCCTGGAGAGGAACCCCAACGGCTGGTGGTACTGTCAGATCCTGGACGGGGTGAAGCCCTTCAAAGGCTGGGTGCCCTCCAACTACCTGGAGAAAAAGAACTAATGGGGCTGGGGGGGCGTGGGTCTTTCCAGCCTTGGTGTGGGTGAGCCGGAATAAGACAGAAGGGAAAGGGGAAATGGGAGGGGGTGGGGAGGACAACATGAAGCCTGCAGAATGTGTGGCCTCAAAGACCCCAGCTAGAAGGTGGGGCCTGGCAGGGACCCACACTGAGCAGGGAAGGGGAATGGGCAGGGGTGCCCTAGGCCTGGGGTCAGGGGCGAGAAAGCTGAGCCTCAAGCGTGCACGCTGGGGACTTTGCTGATGGACTCGGCACCATTTGGGACAGGCCCTGTGGGAAACCCGATCTGTGCCTTGGCTGCCAATCTGGAAAAGATGTGGTTGTAGGGGCTTCGCGTGCCCTGCCCCTGCCTAGCCTGGTCTCAGTGGCTGTTAGCTTGGCCTCCAGAGTGGCCCTTGTATCGTCCTAACCTGTATTTGTGAATTATCCTGGTTTCCCAGGGACCACCACCCGCCACAGGTGGGTGTGGTGGGAGACACCACTGGCCCTGGGGCTTGGAGACATCTCTTGTGAGCTCAGGCTGTCCCTGGGCCGGGCTTCCGTCCATGTCTGCGGAAGAAAAGGCAGTTGCCCAGGTGCCAGCAAGGATCCCCTTTCTTAGCCGTCACTGCCGCTGGCCTTGGGAAGAGTGCCCACCTGCCCAGGGCATGCCATGGAGGACCACCAGCTCCAGAGCTCACAGAGGGCGGGCGGAGCCGTCAGTCTCATCAGTCTACAGACTTTCTTTTGGGTATTTCTGGGTGGGCAATTCCTTTGCATGTTTTGGGAGAGGTGTGTTGCTTTGGGGCTTCTATGTCAGGCCTTGGGTTTTTGGTCTTATTTTAGGGGTTATTTGGGGGCCCAAGGGCAGTTAGCCTCATGGGACAGGACGGGGAGAAGGTGGCGTTTCTGTCGTACTCTTGTGGGGAGGTTGGTTGGTTTGTGCTTTGTATTCTTCCTCTCCACAAGCCGAAGTCGCTTCATTTGGTTTCCACTGTGTGGACGGCACCGGCGCTGGCCAGAGGGATTTCAGGTGGGAGAAGCCCCAGCTCCGGACGTGGCGAAGCAAAGATGCTGCTCTCTCGGTTCTTGCGCCACCTCGGCAGGGCAGGACCCTCCCCAGGGAGGAGGGTGGCATTCAGGAGAACAGCGTACATTCTCTGGCCCAGGCAGGGCCCAAAGCGTCACAAGTAGGCAGTGGAGAAGCAGCGGTCGCCCCACCCTGGGCTGAGGGGATCCTGCTGGGCAGACACCACCAGCCATCCCGTGGCCTGCAAGCAATGCCCGAGAAGACGAAGATTCCTGGGCCCGGAGCCAACCCGGGCTTCCCCAGGGGCAGTGCCCCTGTGAAGCGAGAAGGGAGAACGTGAAGTCCCTCTCAGCTCTGGGTGGTATCTTTCAGTTGACGTTTCAGAGACCACACTGGCCTCCCTGAGGACTCATTCTTTGCTGGAAGTAGATTTCCACACGTGCCTTTGATTGTGGACAAATCAGGCTTCACAGCCACTGATTTAGCTGCCAGATCCTGGACCGAGGAGGAAAGGCCCTCCCTCCGCCCTTGCTCCCCACCCAGGCAGTGTATGTTGCTGGCAAAAACAGCCCGGGGCCTGTGCCTCGTGCCCTCAGCCCCCAGCTACCCCCCCTCCCCCTTCCTCACCATACACTGATGCCTGGCAGCTCTAGCAAACTGCTCCCGTTCTTTGTTGAAAGGGCCGTGGTGAGATTTTGCTTCCTTTTGTTTGTTTAAAATTAAAATTAGTTATTTTCTTCTGCTGGACAGTATTAAATAGAGCAGGATGTTGAGTTATCTGCTAGATTGCAGTACTAATGGTAGTATTGTAGTGTCTTTATATTAATATTATTTGGACTTATTTGAACAATAATGATAAAGAAGTGGTTCATTATTTTTTAATTAATGCACTTTAATAAGGTGGAATGGAAAGAAACCCAGAGAGCAAAGTGCATTACTTAAAGATGCAGTATATACTTTTCTCATTTTTAAGCAGCACATATTTATTAAAAGAAAAAAAGTAATTTATGATTATTTAAAATAAAATTTAAAAGTAGAGTGACTGTCGGGTTAAAGGACCTTCCACGTAGCTATCTTCCAGGGGGAGGGCTCAAGCGGCTTCACTCCTCAATGTCTGCACTGAGCCAGTTCAATGCCAGCCAGGCCAGGAAGGAGTGCAGGACCCATCTGCCAAGCACAGAGCATCTCAGTTGGACTGGAGCACAGTGCTCCCTAGAGCCTGCCTTTCCCTGCCCTTCCTCTTCCACTGTACTGCCCTGTGGGGCTCTCCTAGACCTGCCAAGGACCCCCTCTCCTTAATCTCCAGTGCTCTTAAGTAATAGAGCCATTTATAAGTGACCTTCAGGATCACTTCATGCCATACCCTCCTGTTAACTGCAGCCCAAAGACAGGAATTAGCTTTCCGAAAATCATATAGTTAACGGCAGACCTCCCCACCCCCGTTAGAGTTTATAGTGTGGTCATCATGTTTACATTGGGACATCCAGCCCCAAGGATGGCTGGGGGTTGCTCAGGCATCCAGGAAAAGTGGAGAGTGCTGCCACCTAGTGACAGCATGTAGATTTGGGCAGTGAACAGGGATTGCCATGCCCCATCTTCACCCCTTGCCCCTCGCCATCACCCCGACTCACAGCACAGCACAAACCCTGCAAACCCAAAGAAAATATTAATACTTGAAGCAAGAAGGGTGCATGCCAGTCCCTCTCAGTCGTGGCCAGGGGATGCCAGGGCTTGCGCCCCTGGACTCCTAGCCCTGCCCAGGGCAAGAGGGCTTTTCCCTAGAGCTACTGAGCTGCTTTGTGATGTTGGAGGGTACTGCTGGCAGCAGGTAGAGGAGGGAAGGGGCCTGGGGCTCTGACCCATCTGGAGGAAAACCAGATCGGACTAAAAAAGGAAAAAAAAAGAAATCTCAGCAGTGTCCAAACCTAGTTTTCCATTAGTTGCAATTGAAAATGTGAAATGACGTTGTATTGCTGTATACTGCAACTTTAATCATAATGAGCCCTTCTGAGGTCATTATTGAGGTTTATATAATGCCTGAAGACGCATCCTTTGGTGCTTTTTTCTTTCAGTTTAAAGACTTAATCACAAGGGAAAAAGATGTCTTCATCTCTCTCCCACTTTGTAACAGGGGCCTGGCTGGGATCTCTGGCACCCACCATGCTATTCCCACTAGGGCAAGGGACCCCAAGGGCAGCAAGAGGGCGTGGAAGGGACAACCTGAACTGCAGGTGTGCCAGCTGTGACCGGGCCCCCTCGCCAGCCCTCGGCCCCCTCCACCCCCAAGCCTGGCCCCATAGGCCCCTCTTTCTTCCTCCACTGTTCTCCATCTTGACGAAGGCATTATATAGAATCGTTTTAATCACTTTCAGATGTTAGAGCAGCATATTTTACAGGCATTTTATATCCATTGCTTTCCTCAGCAAGGCATGTTACTACTTTTATCATCTAAGGAAAAAAAAAAAAAAGACAAGGGAATTTCGGTCAAGCATTATTTTCATATTACTAGTATTTGCAGAATAGGTGTAGAACTATTTAAGTTTAGACCTTGGTTTGGTAGTTCTTTGTTTTGTTTTTAAGGAAAAAAAAGAAAAAATAACCCCTACTTTTCCTGTTTTTTGTATTTAACTAATATATAATTTTATAAGGTTACTCACTTCCCCTCCCCCTCCAAATACTTTGCATTCTCAATCGAAAATGAAAACAATCTGAGAGACAGGAAAAGTGCAATATTGTCAAGAGGGGTGCCGGGGCTTGTAGGACAGTGCCGGGGAGGGCCAGCAGCCCCATGTGTTGCTAGGGGAGGTGGGGCTCTTGGAAGGAGTCAGCAATGGAGCCAACAGGTGACCTGGGTATAGATATTTTTTTATCCCTCCTCCCCCTTCCCTGGCAAGATGGCAGGGGTCTCTGCCAGAGGGCAGCCCCTTCTGCTGGGTGTTGTCCACCCAGAAGAAAGGGATTCAGGGAAGTGGCATGGGGCACTCGGCCTCCCAGGGCCCCAGCCCTCGGCGCACAGCAAGGACCTCCAGGAACCGCTCCTTGTTTTCATTTCCGTTCTTTTTCAGCCAGCTGCTCAGAAAGACCTGTCCTAAAAATCACCCTCAGCAGCCCTCTCTCACCCCAATCTCTTGATGTTTGGGCCATGATCCTTTTGATGTATGTTTGAGTTTTTCTAAAACTATGTAACCTCAAGTTCAGTTTTATGAGCAGGAACCCTCAGTGTAACCAAATCCTTCAGGGGGGTATGTGGGTGCCTTGAGCCTAGCATCCTCCGGTGACACCAGTTCCCACAAGTCTGCAGCTGGGCCTGGCGCTGAGCCGGGGCCACCCATTCATCTCAATGACTTCAGCCCGAGTGAGGCGTGATCCTGCCTCTGCTCAACACCCCAACAGTCCCCAGAAGATCTCAAAAAAATGTGTTGGAGAAGCCTGCGGAGGTCCCTGCGGACATAACTTCCCCCAACAGGTACCAAGCTGCCACCTCCTACCCAGGTGCTGGTAGAGAGGGCAGGATGGGAAGTCTCTGGGTCCAAGCCCTGGGAGCTCTGCCCCTCAGGGTGACAGGTGCAACCTCGCTGGCTCATCCCTTCCCCCTCCAGTACTGTACACTTGCTGCTCCAACCCATTTGATGAATTTCTGTACAAATATGGATCTGGTGCCCAGAGTGGGACTGTGCCCCTATGGGTGGGTGTGTCTCCTTGGAGTGGATACGTCTATAGGTCCAATTTTCGAGACGATGCAGTGCCTGGAAAGAGAACCATCCACATTGCTAAAGAATTAAGATTCCCTCACTTTTTTGAGGGCTGTGTGTTGCTGAGTAAGTGCATTGTGCATGTGGTGTGTGTGGGGGTGTGTGTGTGTGTGCGTGCGTGTGCACGTGCACACATGAGAATGCATATGTGCGAGTGTTGGTCATTTCCCACTTGAACTAAATAACATGGGGTTAGAGGAAAGAGATACTGGGCAAGCTGTCTCCATTGAACAAGTCCTTGGCATTGGGCAGGCCCCACGGGACTCACAGCTTCTGGCAGCAAGTGTATGTGTTATTCACACACATAATTCTGGCTGGAGAGTGCAATGTGTCTTTTTTTTTTTTTTTGGTAATTATTTTATTATTTAGTTGGAAACTTCACACTGGCATTAACAGATCTAGCAGAAGCAGCCTAGGCCATTGTCCCGGGCTCCAAAATGAAGACGTGGAAAGGAGGCGCCGCTGGGTGTGGAAGTGCCGAGGGGTTCAGACAGGGCCACCACCTGCAAACACGTGTCTAGCAGGCTGCCTCCCAGCCTCTGCCGTGCATGTCACCACTGCGGGAACCCCCGTGTCCTGCGAGCTGCTTGCCCTCAGTTCTTGTGTGGCTGAGGGTGGGTCAGGCTGGTCGGGGTGAGAATTCTATCACCTGCCTGTGTAGGCACATCACCCCTGATCTAGACTGCCAGCCCCAGCTGAACACTTCACGGGGTCTTGCCCCCAGTCTCTGGCTGGGGGTGGCCTCTGGTTCTCAAGTTCCGTGATCACAGCCAGTGACAGAACAGGGTCATGACCTATAGCTTCATTTCAGGAGGAACGGCCCCACTGATAATAAAGTCCCTCCCCGTTTTGTCCTGTGCACCTGGGTCCTCAGGCCGGAAGTTGGGCGCATTGGTGCTTATAGACTGGGTGGAGGGCTTTGCCTTCCTGGGCCTTGATCCCAACCTGCATGTAAAGTTGGTTTTACCATGCTATCCCCGCCTTCCCCAATCCTATCTTTCTAATCTTGAGTTTGCACTTGACAATCAGCTTCCTCTCCCATCTCAGAACTTAGTGGCCTTAGAGAATAGGTCCCTGTGATGAAGGTCCCTCCTTTGCTCTCATTTCCATCCTGGCTAATGGGCTGGACCTCAGGAGGCAAGAAAGAGAAAGAAAGAATTATCGTTTTAAAGCAAAAGTATGGATCGAGCATGTTGGAAGTAAGTGAGAGGCACGTTGGCGAGATGAATGTGTGAGAGACTGGGGTGGCTGGGGTTTTCCATCCCTTCCCCGGGAAGGCGACTCCCAGAAGAGGATGTCTGCTAGGCAGAAAGGGAAAGGAGTGAGGAGGTTGAGTCAGGATTTAGAGTCTGGAGTTTTGTCTTTATTAGAAAGAAGGAAGAAATGAATTCTGAGTGTTTCAGAAAGAAGCGAGCCAGTAGGGAGGAAACGATTCAACACCCAAGGGCCCAGCCAGAATAGGCTGGGAAAGTCTCAAGATTTGGCTGTATAAGAAGCTGACCGGAAAAACTGCTAGTTGCTGGACCACAAGCTGGGTCGCCAGCATGTTCTCAACGGTCACTGATTTACTTTGTAGAAAGCCAAAGTTGCCAGCAACAAACCAGTCTTTGGAGAACATTCCTCCATCTCTTAGTTTCCAAGCTGGTTTTGCCCACCTGTCTTTGTCCAATCCAGAACTGGCCTCTCAAATTACTTGAACCAGAGACCAGTAAGCAGAATGGTTCATGCAGTAGGGACCCACCATCCCCAGACTGAAACCTCAGGGTCCAGACACCATCCAGCATATGTGGGAGGAGGGCAACCTCATTTGCTCTTCTGTTGAGGCCAGTTATTCTTGAGTACCTAACGATGTCTATGGTGTTTCAGTTTGCTGAGCCTGCCTCACTAGTGTGACTCAGAAGATGGTGCAATGCAGTCATCATGTTAGTAGCCTGTGAGCAAGGGATACTGCTCTTGAGCATTTCAGAGACAGAAAGGTAAACAGAGCCTCCATTCTTGGATCTGCAACTTGGTCTCTGTAACAGGTTTTCTTTAAATCCAGGACACAGGATGGGAAAAGGGTTTCACTGTCAGTTTATAGGAAATCTGCAGGAAGGCGACTTCTGAACCAGGCGGGTGTGAGTGGCAGGTTTGTGAAGCATGGGTTTGTGGACTGCATGGTTGCATGTAAGCTAGCTGGATGTCTTTGGGGCGTTCCTCACAGTGTCCACGCAACCTCTCCCAGCTCCTAGTGGGACCTGTGGGGCTGAAGGAGATCATTCCCCTTTCTCCCCTCAGAGAAACTGAAGAAAAGGATATTGAATTCAGTGCAGTTTGAGTGCTAAAAAAATTTCCAGGCTCAATGGTGGTGCTAAACTGTCTCCATGTTCCTAATATTTTTAATAGTGGGTTTTTTTTTTCAGTTGTTCTCATCAGAAAAATGCAGTGTCCTTGGGGAAAGGACCCAGCCCCTTGACCTGCCACTTTCCAGGTGTCCTTTATCATTCTGACGGGACTCTTCGGTCTGCAGAGAATATTCTGTCTTGGCATGCTTCTAGACTGTAAGATTTGGGTTGTTTTGTTTTGTATTTTATGTTTACATGCATCTTGTATTTCCCCAAAAACTAAATAAAGTTTTTGCCTTTTTAACTGAACAGAATCACCTCCTGATTCTCCCTGCCACCAGAAAAAACATACAGCTGAGTGGCAAAAGTCACATTAGGCCCAAATGAGGCATGAACTTCAGGGTCCGGGCCCGCTGAGGACACTGGAGGGGTGGGGGAAACATGTAAGCTCCCACCCTTGCTGGTGGGAAGCATGCTCAAGCTCCCCAGCCTTCCCCCGCCTTTGGAAGGCTTTCTGGCCAGTGGCCCAGGCTTTTAGAGGTACAGACCTTGGCGCCACCAAGACCACAGCCAGTGGGTTTCCATGGCTCCTCAGCTTGGAGCCCCTGACCCTCCCCTACTTTTGCTGGACTTCAGTAAGCAGGGCTGAGCAGTCCTGGTGTAGGAAGTGGCCCATGGCCGTTCAAGGCCAGGCAGAGGCTGGCCAGCCAGAGCATCCTCCCAGGAGAGAGGGCAGGAAGGCAAGCATCCCGTGCTCCTCTGAGGCTCAGGCTGCCAAATGAGCTAGGTCCCTACATCATGCCTGGACCCGCTCTGGCACTCCAGCTTTCACAGCCACCTAGATGTACTCAGCCCACTTGGGAAATTTTTCCAAAGGTCCCTAGCCAGAGGCCTCCCTTTCTAACTAGCTGTGCCACTCATTTGGCATTAGCCTCTGCACCCACCAGTGGGCACGCAGCTGAACTCCCAGCCAGAGGCAAGAAGTCTGGGCTTGGGGGAAAGGATGGGCAGGCTCAGTTCTGGGGAGCTCAGCACAGCCCCTGCCATCCTCCCTTTAGCCCCTAGGTGGCGCCACCCCTCTACAAAGGTTACACACAGGTTCAGATCCAGCTCAGCCTTTCAGAGCTTCATGGACTTCTGCAGCTCCTGCTCTTGACAGATCCAGAGACCTGCAGTCACGGAAGGGCAGTGGCTTCTCCTTTTCGGCTTACAGCGAGGCTCGCCTGGCATTCTGGCCTCTGTTGTACAAGCCCCAGACCATGCTCCAGCCACCTCCCCCTCCCCGGCTGTCTCCAGGGAGTCTTTTCTGATTGTTGGCTCCCCTCCGAAGCAGGACACCTGGCCCTCTTCCTCCACACCTCCATCACCATCACCACCCGCCCCCGCCACACACACACCAGCCCGCCCTTCCTCCCTCCCCAGCCCTCCATACTGCACAGCACAGCCCTCAGGCTGGTACGAAATCACCTTTATTCACAATCACGGTGATCCAAGCTCACAAAGGAGGCAACAGCTACCTTCACACTAACAGAGACAATGGGATGGATGGCTTTTTCTCCCTGACCCTCAGGCCACGCAGCCCCTGCACTTAGGAACTTCCCTTGCCTCTGGGATGGGCGCCCTGACTGCTTGGGGCCACCACCAGCCCCATCTCACCCCACTCCCACAGAAGAGGTCTATGGGGTCAGTAGGGAGCAGAGACCCATGGCAGAATGGTGACTTCCCAAAGGTGCCCTGCAAGGCAGGTACACACAGGGCCAGCCTGGCATCGTGACCCCCCTCCCTGTGCTTCCCACCACCCCACCCCATAGCAGCCACCACCAAAGAACCCCCTGAGAGTCACAAAAAAGTCTTCCCACACCCGCAACAATCATTTTACAGAGGTGGCAGCTGAGACCCAGAGCGACTGTGACCTGGCCAAGACCACACAGCTGGTCAGTGGCCAGGTCTAGAATCCCATGCTCTGCAGGCCACATAACAAAGCAGTCTCCACTGGGTGTAAAAAAGCCATCTGAGGGGACAGAGGGCTGGAGGCTCAGGGAGACTTGCCAGGACTCCGAGAGGCGGCCCCAGCCCATGGCCTACCAGGACAGGTGTGCAGGGCTGAGATGACTATAACCTAAGAGCAGCCCGGGGTCCTCCCCCACTCCAAAATCAGGGCCAAGAAACTGGAGGTGCTGGGACCCATCCCTTCTCTCTCCTGGGGGAGAGAGTGCCTACAATGACGAGACCAGCTGGCCTTCCCTCCCCCAACCTGCCCAGACCTTTCCATGTCCTTACAGAGTGGGGAACTCGGGCCTCCCGATGTGTATGAGCCAGTTACGATACCCAGGCTCCAGCCCAAGAAGAAGGGCATTCTGTGGCTCCGGGTGATCTGCTAGTCCCAGGGCACTGCAGAGGCTCTGCTGCCCTCTCTAGAAAGTGGACACAAGTTGCCAGAAGGCGTCCCGACTCGGCCCCTTTTTATGGAGTCCTATTTCATGGCAAGCAGAGATGGCTATGGACTCGTGTGCTGGAGTTTAGGGCAGAGTTTAAGTGATGACAACCTCTGCTGGCCCTCCAACCAGGCACTCCATCTACTAGGGCAGCCTTTATAGGAGTCTGGGGGGTGGCAATTCACTCCCCCTGCCCAAACTAACCCCTACAAACCCAATAAATAAATAAATAAAAATACAGGGGGGAAAAAAAAAAAGCCATTCTTACTCCAGGAAGTCCTCTACTCCCAACCCAGGATCCTGGCCTCTCCCAGGGATGCTAAAGCCTGACAGAAGACCTACCCTGCTCTCCAGCCCACGCCAAGGGGCCGCCCCCAAGCAAGAGCATCCCCGAGCCCACTGAGGCAAATAGGCCATGACCAGGAAGGGGCCCTCCATGCCTCAACCAGGTCAGGGGGCTAGCAACCCAGAAACCAGAGGCTTCTGTGGCCTGTCTGTCCACCCATACAAGGTGAGTGGAAGACAGGCACAGCACAGAGGCGGCAGCCCTCCTGGGATGAGAGGGATCCACTGGCAGTCTCACCCTTGGCTGCCAGGCCCAAGGGGCAGGGAAAGAAGGAAGGAGACAGTGGGGGAAGGTGAGAGCAGGGCAGCAGCCCAGGCTGTGCACTGCTCAAGGGCAGCTGGCTGAGGGAGAAAACGGAGGCTGAAATCCAGGTCCACACTCCACTAGCGAGGCCGCGTGTCTGGGCTCAGGGACGCATCTGCCCAGAGGATGGGACACACTTTCTAATGTTCACAAAGGTGCCACATAGGCTAAAGAGACCTCCTGGGAATCTACCCCAGGCAGGAAAGGACCAGGACAGGCTAAGACCCCCCCTGCTTTAGCCCCTCAGCCTGCAGGGAAGAGCTGCAACTTGCTTCTGCCCCCATCTCCCAGCCTGACACCCCTTCCTCCCCAGACCTCAGGGGCTGTTTCCCAAGTTTAATGAGAAGGGGAAAGAATTTCCAAAATGAGGAAGTAGAGAAGGGGCCCTGCTGACTTGCGCCTCAGCTGGAGCCGGGCCGGAGTCGGAGGAAGCTGGGGACTGGGTGGGTCCGTGATGGCTAGGAGCTGCGGTAGGTCTTGATGATGTCCTTGATGGGCCGGCGGCAGATGGGGCAGCAGGCGTGCAGAGCCTTCTTGAGGCGCAGGCCACAGGCATAGCAGAGGCACATATGGCCACACGTGTAGATGACCGTGTCCACCGCGTGCTCATAGCAGATGGTGCACTCATCGCTCCACGGGCCCCCGCCTGGGGTCACTGGTGATTCGGGCAGACTCACTGGTGAGTTGGGGGCTGTCCCTGGGGACACGGGACAGCAGTGAGGGGGAGGCACGAACCTGGTCCCAGGTTCATGAAGAAAGCCCTGGCCTCTCCTCCATGGATCGGGATCAGCCTGTCTACCTTGCCACCCACCTCCTGGACACAAGAAGAAAAAGGATGCACTCTGGACAGCCCCACTTCCGACCCCTCTGTGCCCAGACCAGGGGCCAGGGTGTCCGTGAAGCAATGAGAAGAGGCAGGAAGGATGGAGGCCCAAAACCCACTGGGGGAGGCCCCACTGAGCTACTCTCTGGGGTTCTTTGTGCTCAAGAAGTCCTCTGGAGAAAGCCATCCAGCTAAGGGACAGGACAGGATCCAGCTCAGGAATCACCACTCAACCTGGGTTCACTGGGCCCATCTCCAGCTCCTCCAGGGCCCCGTCTGCAGACCTGCCTCAGCCAGGGTGGAGGGCAGGTCCCTCGGGGTGGAAGGGCTGACACGGTCACATGGAACCAAAGGGGCCAGCCTACTTACCTCCAGCAGAGCTCCCCAGAGGGCCAGAGCTGCAGGTGCCGAGCGAGGGGTCAGAGAGGCGGATGCCCAGGGTGCTGGGGGAGGTCGGTGTGGAGGCGGGGGAGCAGGGGAGCGATGGGATGCCCCGCTCTGCCAGGATGGTAGAGCCTGCAGAAAGGAAGGGAAGGAAGGAAGGTGGGACCTAGACACTCAGAGGCCCACTGGGGGAAAGCTCGAGTTTCCATCCTCTATTACGTTCCCAGGAGAGAAACAGGTGGTGCAGCCTGACCACACAGCCCAGCCACTAGGCTCAGAGACCAACTGAGCCTTTGCCCTAAAGAGCTAACTGTCCAGGGAGTCTCTTGGGGCTCTCCTCAGTCCCTTCCTCCAGCCAGCCTTGACTCCCCCCACCCCACATCTCTATCCAGCACTGACCAGTCATACACACCATGCATGCAAATAAGCAAGCACAGAGCCTGGGAAATTATTTATTCTTTGCCCAGGAAAGTAACTTTGTAATGTTTCCCTATTTAAACCCTGAGCTTCCTGAGAGCAGAAAGCCTGACTCACCTGTGACTTTCCCACAGGCCCTAACATAATGCCCTACACACAAGTAAGTGCTCAATGAGATGTTTTTTATTAGTAGTTATTCAGTCTAATTTATTCAATCTAATTCATTTAATAGCCACTGTTTCTAAGAATATTTATTAGCTATCCACAGGATTTCTCTTAGTAGTGTTAACACATTTTAAGTGAACTATCATCTCCTTCTTTCAGAAATTTATACCTATTTGCTTTTCTTGCTTTATTGCACTGGTTAGCATTTTCAGAATGATACTATACGGCATCTCCATCACATTCTTGATTTTAATGATAATGTTTCTAATGTTTCACCATGAAGCATGAAATCGGCTGTAGTTTTAGGGTGAAGGAAATATCTTTTCATTCTTAGTTCACTTAGGCCTTCAACAAACCAAAGCATTCTTCTATGAAGTAAATAATCATCCTTCCATACATTGTTACTGATTTGTTTTTCCTTTAGAGTCAGGATCCTCTATCACCACTTTGCTAGTCAAGATGTTCAATTCTCCAAACAGCTCAGGAGCACACTGTTTAGCATATATTAAATTCTGAATGATTAATCTTCAATGCCCACCTTGGCCTACTTCCCTCTCGGGACATTTAAGTCCTGGGGTTTTTGTTTGTTTTTTAAGCTTCTCCTTTGCTCTAGTCTAGTAAGCCTCTTTGAGCAACAGAAGCTTTACTGAAAAGCTACTTAACTATTATTAGATGGTGCTGATGTAAGAGACTATCTTGCCTTTATGTAATATCCTTTATCTGAGGAGCAGTGTCTCCTGGTGACTGTAGCCAAATATCTTTGTACTTCAGCCTGATTTTTTTTTCTGCACACCTGGTTTCTTTTTATTCCACCTTGAATTTTTAAGCCAATTTCTTTCCTTTCTGATGTCTTTTTATCTAGCCTGATTTCTTTTCACTCTTCCCTGACTTTTCTTCCCTTAATCCTAATTTCTTAGCACCCTAGTCCCATTTCTTTTCATTCTTTTTTCAATTCACTTTACACTCCATCTTCACTTGGTCTTTTTCCAGAGGAGGAAGTCTCCACTGATTTTACCTGATTTCACAAAACTCTCATGCACTCTCACAGTTACCAACAGCACTGCATACACAAATACACATGCATTTACTCACAAGTGCCTAGACACAGTACGCCAGTCTCACGGTGTTACTCATGCTTACTCACATACACACTTTATCATGTCTATGAAGTCTCCTGGGGTGAGGTCTAGGCTGGGGGCTGTGAGGCCCAGGGGTCTCCAAACTTGTCTAACCAAATTTGCTAAGGAAGAAAAACTTTAGGTGCCCAGGACCTAATTTGAAATCTACAGAATCAAAATTTCCGGAGGTAGGATTTAAGAATCTGACACAACTGAGGGACACCACCCAGTATCCTGCAGAACGCTCTGCGAAATATGGCTTATACAAATCCACGACACCCAGTCCATTCAAACTCTGTCCATTCAAAGCCAGCAAGGCCCAGACATCTGCAGCCCCATTTCCTCCAAGGCCCGGGGATTCTCCAAAAGCCCCCAGTCCAGGCACTGCTCTTCTGAGATACCTGGCTGCTGACACACCGCCCTCTTTATCTTATTTAGACACCCAACCGTCCTTAGATGCAGAGGTCTTCGTTCCCATTTTTTTTGATAAATGGAAACTGAACCTCAAAACGTTCATTGCTAGTGGAAACAGTTTTTTCCCCCCATTTTTAAATGGCCACTGGGTAATGTGTATGAGAGTTGTTTATGTATGTGGGAATGTGGGTGAAACCGGTTCTGAGCGTGAAACTCAGTGTTCCCTGCTTTTCTCCCCCTCCCCAGGGTTTATCTGGTGAAATCTGAGAACCACGGACTAAGCAAGAGTGACTCTTTGACTAGAACCCATAAGGGGCAGGGTGGGCGCTGCTCCCCCCTACCCAGACAGACCCTGCCTCCAGGGAAGACGAGATGCTAGGCCTGGAGGCGCCAGCTTCAGGATGCGCCTCGAGGGAGGAGGGCACGTGGCCGGGGCACTCACCAAGGATGCGGATCTGTGTGATGGACCCGTGCAGGCCGAAGAGCATCCAGAGCGGCTGTGAGGCGTCCACACACAGCTGCATGCCCGCCGCGGCGCCGTTGTGGCTGAGGTGCAGCTCGCCGTCGGCGTTGACCACAAGGCCGAGGATGTCGCCGCTGTGCAGGGGCCCGGGCACGCGGCACACGGCCCAGAACTCCTTGCGGTCCACCAGGGCCTCGGGGCTGAAGGGCAGGTCGGCCGGCCTCAGCGTGCCGGGGTCGCACGTGGTGACGCCTAAGGACAGCGCGCCGGGCCGCGCGCCGCTCGAGCGCGTGACCTTGACAAAGATAGTCTCAGCCACACGCACCGGCCGGCTGGTGAAGACGAGCGCGCGCTCGTCGCGCCCGTGCTCCAGGCGCGCCACCGTCTGCTCATCCAGGATGCGGACGTGCGCGCCGGCGCGCAGCGCGTGGAAGCGCAGGTCGCCGTCGAGCTGCGGGGGCAGCGCGCGGCTGTGCTGCGAGTTGAGCGAGTTCTGCGGGATGGGGCAGCCGGCAGCTGGCGTGCCCTCGTCGCCGTCAGAGCCCGGCACGTTGAGGTCACACAAGCTCACGGAGAGGCGCGCTTCGTCGGCCTCGCGCCGCAGCGACGGCCGCCGGAGGGCGGTGAAGGAGCGCGGGCGCAGGCAGTCTGGGAGCACCAGCTCGCTGTCTGCGGGGGTAGGGGGACAGGGCGACCGTCAGGCGGGCCACAGCCCCGGGTCCCATCGCCTGTGAGTCTCCTCCCGCTAGTCGTTAAAGCCGGCACTAGTAAGACGCATCTGGTTTCTAACGGCAAAGAAAACGCTCGGACATTTTACAGGGGCTTCCCTGGTAGCTCAGCGGTCAGGAATCCGCCTGCCAATGCACAAGACACAGGTTGCATCCCTGGGTCGGATCCCTGGAACGGAAAGATACCCTGGGGAAGGAAATGGCCACCCACTCCAGTATTCTTGCCTGGAGAATCCCCATGGAAGAGGAACCTGGCGGGCTACAGTCCCTGGGGGGTCTCAAGAGAGTATGACACGACTTAGCCACTGAACAAGAACATCACACATTCTGCAGGACCTCAGACTATGCATTTGCTTAAGCAAAGGATCATCAGGCAGGAAAGACACCAAAACTAAAAACACGATTACTTCTAAATGGTACACTTATAAAAGTCAATTAAAAAAAAATAACTCCTGGGCCCTGATTCTTTATCCTAGCAGCCAGGATAGCACCTGGCACTTAGAAGGTAGCAGTAAACACTTGCTGAATGCATGTTGATATTCTATGCCTCTGGGAGCCCAGAGGGAACCCTCCCCTCCAGAATACCTCTCTGCACAAATTGTCTCATCTTGCAAAAATTAGCTTTTGATGTTGTTTCTACCGAAGGACACTGAGGTGGAGAAGCTAAGTGAATTTTTCCAAGCCCTCCTTTCAAAACCAACAACTGGAAATCAAACCCTTTCTCTTTTTATTCATACACATAATACAGACTGTATTTTGTAAAAATAAATAAATAAATAAATAAACAATTCAGCAAAGAGAAAAGGGAATCTCCTGTCAGCCTGCCATCCGGAAGAAAATACTATTAATATTTAGATGTGTGTTTCCAGCCTTTTTTGAATATATTTTAGTTATTTCTCTTTTTAATACAAAAACTGAATCATACTATACAAATATCAGTAGTTTTAAACTATTAACTTTTACAGGTAACAAATCTCTTTGAAAATGTAACTTGTACCTATCTTCTCAGGAAAATGCACATTCTCCCTAAATTCTGTGGATAATTTCAGAGCATCCATTAACTCCAGGTGAAGAACTCTGTTATACAAATTTCCTTTTTCAAAACTAATTTTTCTATTTATCGTGTCCTGTATACCCTTTTACACCAATAACCATGTTTCTGAGACCATAATTTCTTAATGGCTGGTTAAGTCTGCTTTATGGAGTCCTATAATTTGTAATAAAAGTCATCAGGTGCAATGAATTACTGCTGCATTTCCTCCTGAAAGCACCTCACAGAGGTGTTCCCTTTGTACGGATGAAGCTCAGAGATGTTCTGTGACAACCAAGCTGCAGATCCAGGGTTAAAGCGTGATCCGCCCAACTCCACACCCTCCACTTTCAAGCCATATAGGTTTACTGGATCCTTTTCATGGGAGGCCCCAAATTTGGCTGGGACCACTGCTGGCCTTACCATGGACCAATCCCTTCTCAGGAGGCTTTTCTCTGAGCCTCCCCAAGGGAGGATCTGTGCTTTCTCTCCAGGAGCTGAGTAAGGATGGCGGGGGTGCTCAGCATGGGAGCAAAGCTTGGAGGAACAGACTGGTAGGGGTAGCGAAGCCAGAATTCAGCTCCAGCTGAATCTAGATGTGCTCTCTAACACCTCCCTATCTTTGCTCTCCCCCAGCTCCTCTGCCCCATTCAGGAACAGTATTGTTTGGGCCCCAGCAAGGAGAGGGTGCTGGGCCCTCCCCACAAGTCTCCTGCTTCTCTAGAGAAGCCTCTCGAGGCCTGGCTGGTCGGGATTTCCCAACATCGTGTTTGGTAAGGAGGAGGGAGCCAACCGGAAAATGTGATTATTCCAGGGAATTGACTCTGTGACAGCAATGGTGCAGAGAGGCTGGGGGGCTGCGGAGAGGCAGAGGCGAGGAGGGCAAGACGTGGGAGACAATAACAGGGGGCTGAGGAGGGCTGTGGGCTGACCTGGACCCCAGGGAACAGCCCTGCTCCCTTGACCCCTCAAGGATTCCAGGGACTGGCCCTTGGGGACTCCAGAGGGTTGGGGACAGAGAGGAGAAGGGATGGAGAAGCAGGGTAAGGAGGAAAGAAGTGGCTCAGAGATGCCCAGCCAGGGTTGACATGAACAAGGCTGTCATGGGGGCCACACATATACACACCCCACACTGCTCTCTCCACCCTACGCCACCCCACACACTCAGGACAATCAGGCCAGAGCTCATGGAGCTGAGCAGACCCTCAAAACAGACTCCTGAATGGGGCTGGATGTACAATCTCCTGCTCTCTGCCCCCACAGGAGTCCTCCTCTGCTTGAATACACCCACTCCCTCCCAGGCAACTCAGGCCATTGCTGAGCTACTCTGTCTTTAAGAAAACGTTTCCTTCTCTTAAACTGAAATCTACCTCCCTGGTTGCTTTCTTGTTTGTTTGTTGAACTCTTAGGAAAAATTAGTTCATTGATCCTGTACCACACAAAATTTATTCAAATTACCTTCATTTGAGTGGTAAGATCACAGCAAGAAGACAGGTTACCCTACAACAAACCTATTTACAAAATCCATCATAAAAGCTTTTTTTTTTCATTATATTACCTATTGTCTTTTTTAGACTAGCATACTACACAAAGCTACACTGATTAGTAGTTTGCCTACGCCCAAGTTTAGGAGAAATGCTTCCTTTTTACATTATCATGTACCCCATAGGAAAATAAATTCCCTCAACCTAACAATTGCCACCCAACTCATTCACCCAAGGCATCTTCCTTCAAATCCCTCCTCTCATGTACACAAGATGTCATGCTAAAGCTTTAAATCCTGCAATTGTGTTTACATATCTACACTTAAAAATGAATACAAGAGCCACTACCACCACCACAAACACAAAATAACACTCTTAAAATACAAACCAGCTAGATAATATTCTGGTAGTGTTTACAAATTAATTGCTATTTTTGAACGAAAGTACTAGATACTAAAAATGAGTAGACTGTGTATCAACCTAAATAAAATGATCACTACCCCCAAACGTGTACATGTAAACACACCCGACACTGTTTGTCAGCTCATGTGTTGCTCTTTATACAGTTTACTTTCCAGGGTGTGTTTAGTTATAACCTTCCTATATTTATACCTACTACCTCTGGGGCTGCCTCTCAGTCCCACACTGAAGACATCTCTCCTCGAGGAATACTCAAATTCCACACACACCTTCGCACCTCTTAGATAATGTACAGCTCCAGACTCAGTACACTCTCAGATACACTCAGATACACTCTCACCAGCTTGAGCCACAGTGTGGCCATCACACCTCTCCTGAGAAGTACCTTTATACTTCTTATAATGCAACCTGAGAGTGTTTTAGGATTTTTTCGTAGCCAAAATCCATATGTTGGTAGGCAAGATAGGAACACAGTTCAGTGCAAGACTCTGAAGTCATCAGTTTGGGTTTCCATCCTACTCTGTCATTTCCTGGCTGTATGACCTCGGATAAACAGCTTAAGCCTTCTGGGCCTCTCTTCTGTAGCGGTGAAATCAGCATTTCCTTATTGGTATGAAATCTGAAATCCCTTTTGGAAGGGATGCTGGTGAAGGAGATGCAGTGGAATGAAGCCCTAGAGTGCCTCGCACAAGACAATCACCAGGTTGCTATGAGCCACTGCTACTGTTTCCATGCTACCTGGCTCAGAAGAATATGCAAGGGCTCTGGAGTGATACAGGCCTGGGTTTAAATGTCTGACACAGCACATGGCTGGTGGCCTGTGGGTGAGCCACCTTCCTCCAGTCCCAGATCACTCACCTAGAGATCAGGGCTAATAATACCTGCTTTGCGATATTGTTGAAGGGATCAGAGGTAGAGTGCAAAGCCCCTGGCACCTAGATACTTGATAACTTCTGTTATTAGCATTTGCTCAGGCTGAGTTTGTCAAAGTCAGGTCCACCTGCACCCAGGCAACCAACTGTTTGAACCTAGGACTTTGCATCAGTCATGATAAGCATCCGGGACAGAATCACTGAATGACCTCACTGACTAAAGACCAGGAAGGAGAAGCTTCAAGTGGAGATTAGAGACAAAAGAAGAGAAAGATGGATAAACAGTGGGAAAAGAAAGAGGAGAAGGGGCAAGAAAGTGACTCCTTTGACCTTGCTTGAAATATCATAGGAGTTGGGAGAGAAGGTACAAGAGGTGCTGGGAACCAGCTAAAAACAGAACCCCTGGGGCCACTGCCCAGCCCAAGTATGTCTCCTCTCCCATCCCCTCCATTCCTGGGGTCAGGAGCAGCTGCAAGCCGCCAGCAAGCTCCAAAATAACCATCCCATCAGCGTGCCCGTCTGCGCGAGGCCCTGAAATAGATGAAACCCGAGCTAGAGGAGCGGGTCAGGGCACCCTCTACAGAGGGGACAACAAAGGTCCTGGCGGAAGGAGTCCACATCAAGTCGGGGGTCAGGGAAGGGGCCAGGGTCCCTAAGCCAGGGGAGAACACCATGGCCCCACCTCAGCCCAGGACTGCACCCTGGGGCACCGACAGCCAGCCTGCAACCTCCATCAGTGGGATGACCGCATGTCTGAAGCAACAGGTTATTTAATCCGGGCCTGGGACATGCGGCTGCCTACTTGAGAGTTGTTTATGATGGGGGAGAGGTGGCACAGGGCCACAGGAGAGGCTGCAAAGCTGGCTCCCCTCTTGTGGCCCCTTTTTCAAGAAAGAACTTGTCCATCTTCAGCTCCTGCCTCATCTGGCACCTGGTGCTGGCTTGGCAGATCCCCTGGGCCAGGGCAGAAAGAGCCAGGCCCTGCAAAGGGCAAGGAGGCCTGGGCTTCCCCTCTTCAGGAAGGCACCCGGCATACCTACCCATTGAGCCCTGTGTGCCCAGCCCTGGACAGGGGTTAAGGAGAGACAGCCAGGACCCAGGCCCTGTGGAGCCAAGAGCCCTTGGGAGACTTGAAGCTTGGAGTCATGAAAATTCTCAGTATATCAGGTTAGACAAGACCTTAGAGGAGAATAAGGAAATCTGTTTATCTCTGCCAAGTTCTCACCTAGCCTTGGCTAGAATGCCCCTGGGGACAAGAAGCTCACCACTTCTCAAGGCCATCTATTCCCTATCTTTGGACACTTGTGACTGTTAGGAAAAAACTCCTTTCATAGATGCAAGTGTCCCATACCCACTCCCTGGGGCCCCCTCTGAGCCTTCTCTTCTTTAGAATAAATCTCCCTGTTAGGATAATGCTGTCCAACTGAGGCTAAGAACTTCTGTTTCAGGGTGAGTCAGAGATGGCATCTCAGAAGAAACAAGATTTGACCCAGGCCCTGAAGGACAAGAGCATTTGGACTGACAGAAGCAAGAGGCACTCGGGTGGGAAAACTGCATTAGCAAATGCCTGGGGAAAAAAGTCTGAGCGAAACCAGTGAGGAGAAAGGAAGGCAAAGGAGCGGGAGGTGCCAGGCGGAGGGCACTCGGGCAGCTCCTGCCGAGATCTACACGCTGCCAGTCAGTGTGGGGTAACTGGGGCCTGGGTGCTGCAGCAGAGGCTCCTTTGAAGCACGGCCAGCCATCAGTCCAAGTCCTGTTTGTTTAGATTCTCACATCCGCAGCACTGGATAATCTTTAACCACGGGTCAGCCTGCAGCCGCCCAGCCTGCTGGCGGACCTCTGCCGGCCCCTGTTTGGAAGGAGCACCAACCCATTAACTGTGTCCATAAACATCCTCCTGCTGGTTCGCAGCTGGCACGGGGCAGGGGAAGGAGCCGGGAGGGTGGGTGCATGGCTGGGATGGGCAAAGGGTTCCTCCACCCTTCTGGGAAGTGCCCTGAGACCCATACCACCTCCACCCTCCCCATATAAACCTACACCACCTCCACCCTCTCCATATAAACCCAACCATGGGAAAGTTGGGAAAAACAAACACACCTCTGAGACTCATGGAGCAAAGGGCAGAATGTTCCAGAAGCCTTCAGAGTCATAGATTCTTAGATTTATAGAATCTTCAAGCCACGGGATCTGAGATGGATAGATCCCCAGAATCATCTGGTCTGGTGGGTCTCAAACTTTTATTTTCCCCCCAAGCAATAGAATCGTTCGTTTAAAGGAACAGAAAACTCTGGTTGATGTCTAGGAGGTGACCACGGAGTCCGACCACTCAGCCACTGCAGAGATGCCTCTGTGGAACCCCAGTGCTCCAAGGAACCCAGCTGGAGAACCACAGGCCTTATCCCAAGAAATAATTTAGATCGCATGGTTTGACTTTTATCCAGACACGGGCACTTGCCCACCTCTCAATGAGAGGACAGGTCGGGGATTGTCTACTTTGGTGGTGTTTTTAAATTAGATATTCCTTTTTTACCTAAAAACAACAGCCCTTCCCATTTGTATAAACACTTTTACATGTCCGGAAGCCTCACAGACTGTGAGGTAAATGGTGCCTGTACAATTATGTCCAAACAACAGAAGAGGCAGGTGAGGTACAGAGATGCCCAAAGCCAGTGAGCAGCCAAGTGGAGTCTTAATTCAGTCGGGTCTCCTGTTTCTCAAATGAGGGCTTCATCCCCAGTTCATCCCCAAGACCCCAGCTCCTCCCCTCCTGGGGCCACGAGGCCTCTCCAAGTTCCCCAGAACTGTATCTTGGGCCAAAGAGGCACCAGATGGGAACACATGAAACTGCCATTTCTGGACATTAGAAACAGCCTACTATTGGCAATTATATATGCTTGCACTTTATGTAGGTTCATTCTGATAGAAAACTAGAGCACGCTGTGAACGACGGGATCAAACCAGGCCTTCAAAAGACTTCAGGAACCACAAGGCAGGCAGACCCACCCTCACCACTAAACAGGACGCTGGGTACCCACCACCCCTCTTGGTCTCTGCCAGGGCCCTTGGTGGCCTATCTGTGTCCAACACACGAGGCTGATCCCTGATGCCTTGAGCTCTTGTAAGCTCTATTCTGGAAGACATAGGGGGCCCAAATCCCCACCCTCGGGGGGCATCTAGACATAACAGGGAGACCAGAGAGACTCCTGTTTACAGAACCTGGGGAGTAATGTAGCCCACACTTCTGAGCTCAAGTGCCAGCTCTACTGAGAAGTGTGGCCATGGACAAGTTGTCAGACCTGAGCCTCAGTTTCTTTACCTGCAAAATAGGCACAATAATAACTTTCTTTAAAATGTGATCAAAGAAGATCTCTACTGTATTCTTAAGTGAGTGAAGTCGCTCAGTCATGTCTGACTCTTTGCGACCCCATGGACTGTAGCCTATCAGGCTCCTCTGTCCATGGGGTTTTCCAGGCAAGAGTGCTGGAGTGGACTGCCATTTCCTTCTCCGACTGTATTCTTAAAGAGCAGGACAAATACATGATACAGAACCCCTGTTATGGAGTAGACCTCCACTCGCTTCAGGAAGAGGAAGAGTCATGAAGAACAGAGCAGGTCAGGGGAGGCTTCCTAGTGGAGGGGAGGGTTTGGTACGGGGCCTTGATATAATTGGCAGAATTTGAGGTGAGTAAAAAAGAAGCACTGGAAGAGTCTGAAGCAGAAGGAACAGCAGGATTTTTTTTTTTTTTTAACTAAGAAGAAACAAAAACCATCAAAGGGAAAGACACCACGATCAGCATCCTCATCTCTTCATCCCGAGGGCTTGGCTTGGGCCCCTTAAGCTAATATTTGCCTTTCAGCCCCTGGCAGCCACAGCTGAAGGTAAATATTAGTTTAGCCTGGGAAGCGGAAGCCCCAGATGGCAGTGTGGTCCTCAACTGGCCGGGATGCCTCACGCTCTGTACCACAAGCTGGGCACAGCCAGGATAAGGACCCGACCCCTGGCCTTATCTATAGAGAGGCACAGGCCTCTCACTGCTGGGCAGCCAGGCTGGCCCACCGCCCCAGAAACTGGCACAGCAGCAGCCTGGCCCCCAGAAAGCGACCCTGAGAGGTTCCAAACATCCTTCTCTTCAGTAGGCAGATGGGGTCTTTTTCCAAGACCTGAAATGACATCATGAGTCTTTGGGAGTCCCCCCATGCCCATGGCCTCTTAACAGCCTCCTGGGCTCAGCCACACACATCGTGAGTGGGCAGCAAGTCTCACACTGACCTTGGGCCCAGATCACCTGGAAAGTCTGAATTCTGGGCCCAGCCTGGCTTCTGCCTAGTCGGGACAATTAGGATAGGCCGCTTCCCATCTCTGGGCCACATTTCCTCTTACTGAAAAACTTGACAGTAAGAACTGCTGGAAACTCAACTCTCTTGCTGAGTCTCCCCTGTGATACACACACATACCCGCGCCTGTGCACACCCACTCTCCTCCACAAGCCATCCACAACCTCCCCACTTAACCCCCTTCCCTGAAGGATCTGCTTCCCAACTGACTGCCAGTTCCCCATCTCTGTGCCCATGCACACCACTCATCTGGCCTACAATGTTCCTCCTCAACAGGCCCATTCTTCCCACCTCCTCTGGTTCCTGACTTAAAACTCACCTCCTACAGGAAGTCCTTCTGGACTGCTCCCCAGCTGCACCCCCATAGTTTTATTCTTCAGCCACACTTTTATGCAGTATTGGATTTAGGTCACTTCAGAGCAGTCATATGGTATGTCCCCCAGTATAAAAACTCTTTCAGGTGAGGGGCTGGGTTTCCAGTTCTAGTGTCTCCTCTGATCACTGCAGAGCACCTAGGCTGCAGTGGGCACAGAGGGGTATGCAGGAGCACCCTATAAGTGGAATCCTGGCCCACCAGCTTTTGGCCAGGACCCACAGCTACTCTTCCTAAGTCAACATTTCTGAGAGGCGTAGGGAGACCTTGAAAACTGGGATAGGAACTTATCTCTCCAAGTATTAATCACCCCATAAAACTTGTGTTTATTTAGTTGCTGGCAGGTCTTTCTTCCAGGAGGTAGGAAGCTGTTATTCTTGGAGATACCAGCCAGGGCTTGGGCCAGGGAACCCGGAGGGAAGGGGGTGATCTGCTGTGAACTCCAGTGTAACAGGGAGCCTGGAAGACCTGAAGCAGCTCTGCCGGGGCCATGGCCTGGGCAGCAGGGAGCCCAGGTGATGTTTAGGGCTGCAGGGGCAGGGATAGGCCCCCACTTGGAGGTGTCAACCAGGGAAAGACACCAGCCCTTGCCACCACCCTTTTGGGGAAGACGGCCAATCTGCCCATGGCCTGACTTGCGGGCCTACTATGTGCCCTGGACCCCAGGATATCTCTAGTCTGAGGAGCAGACACTGGCCAGGCGGGGTTCGAAGGGCTTTGCCTCAGGTTCCAGACAGGTGGGGGCAGCGAGATAGGCCTGGCAGGTAATCTCTAAAGATGAGACACTGATCTAGGAGACCAAGATGAGACACGGGAAAGATAGGCCTGTCCTCAGAGCCACCAAGACAGAGAGTGACTTCTTCAGAGGAGAAACTCAGGGGAGGAGGGAGACAAGGGGAAGCAGAGGAGCAGGGGGATCTAGGTGGAGGGAGGAGGCCCAGAAAGACGCGGGTGCAGTGACGTGGCAGAGAGGAGGCAGGGGGAGATGGGCAGATGGGAGCAGAGGGAAGAGGGGAGGGAGGGAAGTAACCCTGAGACCACATGGGGCAGTGGGCATGTCCCGGGGGCAGGGGTGTGGGATGCAGGCACACAGCAGCAGGCCCACCTCCGAAGATAACCTGGATGGGCCCCTCTCTCTCTTTTTTTTTTTTAACAAAAAAATCAATTTAGGAAGAACAAAATGAGGACATATTTTAATCTGCTAATTCATTTTAGGGGCCATAATCAGTGTTTAAAAATGCCCAGGGATTATGGTGATTTACAGCTGTGACGGGAATCAGCTAGGGTTTTGGCCTTACAGGGTGTACAGAAAGCAGCCTGACTGGAAATTCAAATGCAACTGAAATTACTGCGTGAAAACCTATTTATAGTCAAAGAGGCCAGGTCAGTGCCTGGGCTCTGCCCTGGGTGCGGCCCTTCAAGATCACTCTTCAGGCCTCTCCCTCAGCCCTGCAGATTAGGAAGACTCATCTCACCTGGTGTGTCCGTTTTGTCCTCATCCTTGCAAAGTTGTAGGCCCAGCCTAAGCCTCCTCCACCAAGAAGCCCTCCTGGACTCCATCTGTCCTCACTAATTTCATCCTCCGTTGACTTCCTGCTGAAACCCCCCAGTGGGTAATGTGAAATGTACCACTTTGGGCACCAGAATACCCAGTTCAAGTCTCCGCTCTGCCACATCCCTACACAGGCAAGCCAGGCCTTCCATAGCCCTCAATTTTCTCCCTGCCAAATGGGGATAATAACCACTCCCTCCAGGCCCAGGGGCTGAAAGGGTGAATAAGATAACTGAAAGGAACCGTCTCAGCAGATGGACGAGATCCTGTGACCACAGCATCCAGCGATTTACCGTCCTCGCTTGGGCTCTGCCTGGATCGTGTCTTGAGTTGTGTTTGCTTTGTCTCCCAGTGAGCCTGGGGCTGTCTGTGAGCAGGGCTGGGTCTCCCTCAGCCACCCCTCAACCCTTTCCTTCATCTAATAAGTTACCATCTATCCCCCACTTTCCCCTCCTCACTCTGCAGATATCCTCAGCATGCTCCACACACCAGGCCCAAGATTCCACTCTGGAGAGGAACCCGGTGGGTAAGGCATGGATCCCTCCCTCTCACAGAAAGGTTTTTACGCATTTGTTTTTACTTTCATCATCTTTCCCGCTGCACCCCCCGCTATCTTTTTTACTCAAATAAAACTGACTAAAAAAGAAAAGCTTCACAGCTTCTAGGCTCTGAAGTCCGAAAGGACAAAAAGAAAAACATTTTCCCACCACCTCCATGGCAGCTTTCTCTGCAAGCAGAGAGACGGGGAAGGGAGGGGAGGTGACAAGAGGAAGTGTTGGCTGAGCATCGACTTGGTACCCAGGGCTAGGCTGGACACATTACTCACAGCCTCTTTAATTGGGTTTCATCTTCCTACTGACCCATTATACAGATGGGAAGGCTGAAGTTCCTCCAGGCTCCTCCTGGAGACACAGCCAGTTTGCCAGTGGGTTGGCCTGTGCCCAGTCTATGCACACAGCCACACGCACACATGCCCGCCAGCACGCACTCAAGTCCCACGGGAGTCCAGTGACCTGGATTCTCAGTCCTCAGCCACCAACTTGCTGTGAGACTCAAGGAAGCCTAAGATTCGGAGGCCCCTTCCAGCCCTGGCATTTGTGGGTCTGCATATGCCCTTGCCAGGAAGCCTGGTACCTTAGCAACCCCAGGATAGCTTCCAATGCTCCTCCTGGACCACCCACAGGATGCCTGCCCTCTCACTGCCCTGAAGCCTTAGTCACACTGGGGGCCCAGGAGCAGCCAGAAGAGTCTTGGCCCCCCAAATGCCTTCTGCTCTCCCCCACTACCCCTTCCACCCCCATCTATGCAAAAGGCACTAAGGTGGGGTTGGACCTCCTGGAAGGCTGCAGAGCCCAGGGCCCGGGGCTCACTCGGGACAGAGTGCTGTTTCTACAGCTCACCTGCAGCACTTCCTAGGGATGAAGACAACCTCCCTGAGCTTGAGACTCACCTCCATGGGCCCAGCAATGGGGTCAGCCTCCCAGGGTTGTTACCAGAATGGCGCTAACAAAGTGCCTGGCACACACACAGTAAGTACTCTGTAAACTGTAGTAGTTATGATGATTAACATTAATTACTTCTTGGATTGGGGGGTCTTCAAGGCTGCCATATATGATTATGAAGCTCAAAGGCACAACCTGTGGGGCCACAGAGGGCAGAAACCTCACCAAGCTCCAACGGCCCCCGCTGCGGGCCAGAAGGCAGGGACGCTCTGCAGTTCACACCAAGGCTCCAGCTTGGCCCCAGGACTGGCCCCTGTGTGGGGGGCGGCCCCAAGCCTCACGGAACCAGTCAGACCACAGCCCCTGGAGGTGTGCCCTGCGTCTGAGGGGCCGGACGGAGAGGGCACTCACCCAGCAGCTGGACGCCTCGAGTGAGGCCGTAGACGTCCACCAGGGCCCAGAGTGGGTCGGCCGTGCGGACCCCGTTGAAGAAGAGCATGGCTGCCGAGTCGTTGATGCGGTAGAAGACACGGCCCTTCTTGTCCACCCAGAAGGCGATGATGTTCCCCTCATTGGCAAACTCCTCAGGCAGCGCCTTGGCCCAGAAGCCGCTCTGGGACACCAGGTCGGGGCAGGCATACTTGGGCAGCGAGTCAGGGTGGATGCGGGACGGGTCCTTGCTTGTGAAGCCCAGCCGCAGTGCCCCGCTCCAGCAGCACTGCTTCTTGGTGATCTGGGTGGCAGGAGTATGGCCTTAGACAGACCCCTAGCCCAGCCTCCCCTCCCCAGCCATCAGCGAGCCCAAGGGGAAGGGACTGTACCCTTCTCTGCAGACCACCCCCAGGCAGACTCCCATGGGACATAACTCTGCCCAGCTCATGACTGGGGCTCCTCTCCTTCCCCCAGGAGCCCTCACCTCCCCCCACCAACTACCCTCATCCTTCTCCCATCACCTCCCCATGGCCACTCCCCTTTCTACTTCCTTCTTTGTCATGCAGGGAAGGTTGAGAAAAGAGTAAGGAGAGAGAGGAGGGATTAGGAAGAGCTGAAGTGGCAGCAGAGAGGAAAGAGAAGGGCCAAGGGGGGTGATGGCCAGAAGCAGGAGTGGGGAAGCCCAGAGGCTGCAGGCAATGCAGCCGCAGGAGCAGGGAGAGAGGCCCCACCTTCAGCCTGACTTGCTCATAGATGAGGACCGGGCGGTTACTGAAGGTGATGGCGTTGCAGAAGCTGGCCTGCCTCTTGACGGCCTTGTGGCTGAGGTCCATGAGGATCTGGGAGCCCTTGGTGTGGGGGTGGAAGAGCAGTGGTGTGGCCGGGAGCCCCCCGCCGGGCAGCACCGGCGGGCAGTGCTTCTGCTTGTGGTGGCATCTGTGAGAGGTGGCAGGGAAGGGGCCCCCAGTGGAGTCTGCAAAGGAACGAGCCATAGCGTTAGAGAATCTGACAGTCCGAGAGCTGGACCAAGGTCCCCTAGGGAAGGGCAGAGGGCTGGGGTATAAGAGAAATCACCACTGCCCAGGACTTCCACCACCACTGCCCCTCACCACCACTGCCACCTCTTGCCACTATCCTTCTCCTGATACCACCCACTGCAATTCCCACTCCACCACCTCCCACCATTTTTTACCCACCACCATCTATGCCCACCCTTCACCTGTCACCTCTCACCACCACCATCTACTCCAACCCTCCACCCACCTCCCACCATCATCTCCCACCATCATATACTCCCACCCTTCACCCATCACCTCTCACCACCACCATCTACCCCCACCTTCTACTCATCACCTCCCACCATTTACTCCCACCCTTCACCCGTCACCTCTCACCACCACCATCTACCCCCACCTTCTACCCATCACCTCCCACCATTTACTCCCACCCTTCACCCATCACCTCCCACCACCATCATCTACCCTTATGTGTCACCCACAACCACCAGTTAACATCTGCTGTTCCTCATTAGTATTTACGACCATTTATTTTCCAACCTCCACCAGGTAGTAAGCAATCATTCGCAACCAACATCTACCACCATTCACTGTCATTCACTACCAATGCCATTTATTTTATTCAACAAATATTCATTATGTATCTGCTGAATGCCAAGCCCTGTCCTAGGCACTGAAGATAAGGCATGAAACATAACATGGATTCTGTCCTCAAGATGCCAACAGTCCAAGGAGGGAGATAAGACGTGGACAGAAACTGAAATACAAATGGCAGACAGTGAGAAGCACAAAAAGATATACAGATAAGTCACTTCCCAGGAAGGCTTCTTGGAGGAAGGGAGAAGGGGGAGAAGGAGCTGGAGCTGAACCAACAAAGCTGGGCTGCAGTCAACACGTGACCATGGGGCTGCCATTGGAAACCAGGAAGGTGGGTGGGTGGGGCAGCCTCTGCAGGACCATGCCTATCTCTTCCCTCCTTCAGGGCCACCTCCCCCCACCCAGGCTGCCTTCCTGCTTCACACCGCCCACGCCCACAACACCGTGGACATAGGCAGGCCTCTTTACCCAGGCTTCCAAGGAACTCGGAGCCGCCTCAAGCACCCCTGGCCTGCGCTTCCTTCCATTAACAGAGCTGGGTTTGGAAGGTACCATACAAACATGTGAGGCTGGCACCCAGGAGACAGGGCAAAGAGAGGAAAGAACATGGGATGTGGTGCCCGGTGGCTTGTGTCCATCACTAACTGGCCATGTGACCCTGGGGAAGTCACTTTTCCTCTCTGGCACAATGCCATGTTTTAGGTCGTGTCTGACTCTGTGTGACCCCATGGACTGCAGCCCTCCAGGTTCCTCTGTCCATGGGATTCTCCAGGCAAGAGTACTGGAGTGGGTTGCCATTTCCTCCTCCAAGGGATCTTCCTGACCCAGGGACTGAACCCATGTCTCCCGTGTACATTGGGGAAGCTCCTCTGCCACAATAAGTGGCCTCCACTCTGTGGCTCTGAGACATGTGTCAGCAGCCCTGGCAGCACTAATGCACAGGTCCTGGCAGCTGGGGGCTCAGGCAGGAGGGCCATTTCTTCCCCAAATCTGTGTCTCATCCATCAGGAAGGACAGCTCCTGCCCATCCGGTCATCTTGAGAAGGGGCACAGGGGATGTGGAAGATGGGGGTGATATAATGTGACCAAGGCCTTCCGGGATGTTTCAAAATCGGTCCCTCCAAGGCAGGAATAATACAGAAAGTTTGGTTATCCGAGAGGCCTTGCCCTCCCTAAAGGGAAAGGAGGGGTTTCCAGGAAGGGGATGGAATGAGGGAGGAGAAAGGGAGGGAAGAGTCCCAGGAGGCAGAAAGGCCCAGACTTTGGTCCAGTGTTTGCACTGGTTTGCATCACTTTGCATCTTTGCTTCCTCCTTCCCAGAGGGCCCCAAACACCAGGATCCACTGTCCAAAGCCAGCCAGATACCCTGAGCATCAATGTCCTGGCTTCTATGGTGTAGCTTCCTGCATGCCAGGCCCACGAGGTGGGCAGCTTACAAGGCGGGGCTCACCTTGCTGTAAGGAATCCAGAATGGAGCTCAAGGGCTTAGAAAGCCACCAAGTGGTGAAAGCTGGAATTGCTCAGAGGAGACCCTGCCGGTCTGAGAGGGCCCCCAGAAAAGCTGAGTGACCCTTTAAGAGTGTAGAGCAGGGTAGGTTATTCCACAGAAAGGGACAGTTGAGGTGAGAGCAAAGGGTGGCACTGGATATAGTTGCCCCATCTAGAAGAGGTACCCCCTGGGCTCAGTCCAGCCTCAGTCCAGCCTTGACTGTTGCTTTCAAAAAAAACTGCTGGTGAAAAGTAACATCACACATTGTTCAGGGCTGTATACATAGGCAGAAATGAAAACATAAAAAAAGAAATACCTGCTGGGTGAATGGTAACAAATGTATTACATCTATAAACAGAATACTACTCAGCAGTGAAAAAAGAATGAACTACTGATAGGAGCCTCAACATGGTTGAATTACAAAATCATCACACTGAGTGAAGCCAGGTTTTTTTTTCAAATTTGGATATACTCCATGGAGCAATGGCAGGGCCTCCACTCCTCCCACCCTCCCCCACTGGGTACTAAGTCTTCAAAACACAAACTAAGCCAGCGTGATAACAAGCAAATTGGTGGGTGCATGTGGATGGGGGTGGAGGGGGCAACACCAAGGGATGCTAGGGAATACTTGGGGTGACAGTGACAGGCGTGTTCACCTCTTGTTGTGGTAACGGTTCCAGGGGTGTGTGCATGTATCAAAACCTACCTAGTCATATACTTTAATCCCCTGTGGTCTAGTGTGTATCAACTAAGTTTCAATAGAGCACTTTTTAAAGATGCTGAGCCCAGCAGCTGCTGAGAATTTCTTTTATGAAGTCCCCACTACAGCCTCCACTCAGAATCCATGGACGAACGGCAGGGCCTCAACTTCCTTCAAGACACTCACCACGTATCCTAGTTGGGATCCTGGGGCCCTGGGTAAAGATCTAGGAAACACTGGTTCAGAGAAAACACAATGACGACACCCAGGGACTGGACACCCAGGCCCTTGAAAGGGCCATTCCCAGGGCCTCTCATCCACAGGGAGGGCAGTGGGTGGGCGAGGGCAGCCCAGGGTCAGCCTCCCTGGCTGACAGCTGAGCAGATGGAAAATGGGGAGACCCTGGTCCCTGGGGGCACAGTGTGCATCCAGACGTGTGACCTCAAAAAAGCACACACACATCTGTGAGCATATGAGGGCAACCCAGACCCTAGGAGACATAGGAAGGAGAGAGACTTTTCTCTGTCCTTACACACACATTTACATATGCAGCGTGAGCATACAGACATACTCATGTACACATGGATGTGCGAGACAGTACACACGTCTACTGCACACGGGCCATCGATCTAATAATAACAGCAGTCATTCATCAAGTGCTAACACGTGCTAGGCTCTGAACTGCGAGTTTCACACATACTTAACTGGTTTCACCCTCACAGCAAACTGATGAGGTAGGAGAGACAGTACAAGCCCATTTTCCTGATGAGGAATCAGCCTCTGAGGAGTTGGGCAGTTTGCTCAAGGTCATACAGCCAGAAGGATGGGGCTCTCGGAGACAAACTCAGACAATCTGACTGCAGGGCCCAAGTCTTACTACTCAGCGTTTACAGCCAAGAAAGCAAGGGTTTGAATACCTTTTTTTTTTTTAATGTGCTTTTAAATATGGTCACAACTGATGAAACCTAAAAAAATATTCACCTGGGTCAAACCAAAAATAATCTCATGTGGCACACAGAGAGACACCTGGCCTTCTATTATCTGGCCTCTTCCACAGTACACATGTGTGTGCCGCCAGAACACAGAGATGCAAACGGTTTCCAAACATGGCCCTCATCCGTCACTGCTAGGATGCAAAATGGAGCAGCCAGTGTGGAAGATGGCTTGGCAGTTCCTTATAAGTTAAACGCCAGTCATATAACAGAGCAACCACACTCACAGGCACTTACCCAAGAGAAATGGAACATCTGCACAGTGACCGGTACACAAATGTACCGCAGCCTTATTCATAATAACCCCATGCTGGCAACAGCTTAAATCCCTCCGACCGGTGAATGGATAAATCAAACCTGGTACGCCCACACAATCAATACAGCTCTGCCATAAAAAGGAACAGCACTATGATACAACAAGCAGGAACAAAGGGATCCCCTGGAGAAGGAAATGGCAACCCACTCCAGCATTCCTGCCTGGAGGATTCCATGGACAGAGGAGCCTGGTGGGCTTCAGTCCAAGGGGTCCCAAAGAGTCAGACGCAGGTGAGCAACCCACACTTTCAGTTTCACAGCTTTGACACCAAGGGCCAGAGGGGCAGCTGAGGGCAGGGCTTCTCCCCAGTGCATTTCGACATACAGTATGACCCCTTAAAACCCCCATTCCGTGGATGAGCTGCCAATCAGACTGGTTAATCAACTTGCTTGAGGTCACACAGCAATAAAGTGGCAGAGCTGGGACTGAACCCCGATCTCCCAATGTCATGTTGGGGTCCTCTGCCCTGCTCAGTGGCTGACACTAGAGACCACTTTCCCCGTGAGCCCAGGATGGCAGGCACACTGGTGAAAGGCTGTGTGGAGGAAATGTTGGTCAGGTCCAGTTGGGGGAGCAGCCACAGCAAAAGGTGTGAAGACGCCAGGAGGCCTACGAGCTGCACAACTGCCCCCCCAGGGACCCGTGGCCCTGGGTGGAGCCCCAGTCTCGCCGTCTGCTCCCAGGCAGGCTCCCCTTCACGGCAGGTTTACAAGCTTCTGGGGAGTCATAGCCGGAGCACCCCCTCAGGCGAAGCTGGTGCTGACGCAGTGGAGACTCTCCCTGCCCCAGCCCAGCCCATTCCTCCTGGGCATTTATGAGCTGCCAGAAACAAGCCCGGCCAGCCCTCTGGGTGACCCTCGGCCAGCTCCAGACCACAGTCCTGCCTCTCGGTGGGGTCCAAGGCGGGGATGCCCAGACCCAGTGTAGCCTCTGGAGTGACCTCCCCACCGCCCCCGCCCATACCCTGCCCAGGACCATCCTGGCAGAGCCTTGGGTACCGAGGCTGCACTGAGCTGGGCTGCCAAGGAGAAACCGAGAGGAGATATTGAGTGCCTGCTCGATACTTATGACAATAAGCAACCTCTGTGTGGCTTAACAGGCAGTGTCTTCATGACACTCCCAACGGCACAGGTCCTCAGAAGTGAAGCTACTCACCCAGGTCGCCCAGCCGGAGTGAAGAGCCCAAATCCGAACCCAGGCCTGCTGCCTCCAAGCCCAACTCTGAGACCTCATTTTTCTCATCTGTAAAATGGTGACCACAGCAGACCTCCATGGCATTCTTACAAGAATTAAAGTGATGCTATATTTACCAACAATCCCACTCCAGGGCATATATCCAGAGCAAACCGTAATTCGAAAAGATACATGTACCCCAATGCTCATTACAGCACTTTGTACAATATCCAAGACATGGACATGACCTAAATACCCACCAGCAGAGGAATGGGTAAAGACGCGGCACACACATACAGTGGGGTATTACTCAGCCATCAAAAAGAAGGGGATAATGCCGTCTGCAGCAACATGGACGGACCTAGAGATTACCACACTGAGTGAGGGAGGTCAGAGACATGCAAATAACATGCAATATCACTTACATGTGGAGTCCAATTTTTAAAACTATACAAATGAACTTACCCAAAAATTAATCTGCAAAAAATTCATTACCCAAAAAAAAATGAATTTACAAAACACAAACAGATTCACAGACTTAGAAAATGTACTTAAGGTTTCCAGGGTAGAAGGATGGGGAGAAGGGATGTTAGGGAGTTTAGGATAGAGAAGTACACACTGCTACATTTTAAACTGGATAAATCTGCTCAGTGTTACATGGCAGCCTGAATGGGAGAGGAGTTTGGAGGAGAATGGATACATGTATATGTATGCCTGAGTTCCTCTGCTGTGCACTTGAAACTATCACAACATTCTAAATCAACTATACTGCAATAAAATTTTTTTAATTAAAAAACAAAACCCAGTAAGTAGTTGCTATAATAATAATTCTATTATTGATAATAGTTGTAAATAAAAGTGTGAAAGTGAAAAATGTTAGTCGCTCAGTTGTGTCCCACTCTTTGCAACCCCATGGACTGTAGCCCACCAGGCTCCTCTGTCCATGGAATTCTCCAGGCAAGAATACTGGAGTAGATTGCCATGCCCTCCTCCAGGGGATCTGCCCAACTCAGAGATCAAATCTGGGTCTCCTTGCATTGCAGTCAGATTCGTTAGGGTTTGAGCAACCAGGGAAGCGCACAGTTGTAGATAACTATATTATTGTTTCAATTAACATCAATCTGTGCTCTCCTACACCTCTGGTCAAGCTACTTCCCCTGCCCTGCGTATCTTTTCTCCCTGCCTCACCCACGCCTCTCAAAATCCCACCCATCTTTCAAGGCCCAGGTGGATCCTACTATGTTCAAGATGGCCTCATTCTGAACTTGCGGACCTGAATACCAGTGCCGGCACGATCGTTTACGTCGCTAAGGAGGGAGGCTTGTCTCACTTTCTGGACAGTATGGAACAGGCAAAAAGCAGGAGCCCTGGAAGCAGGAGGTCCTGGGTTCAACCCTGACCAAGCCACAGATTTGCTGTGTGACTTTGGGCAAGTTGCTTCATCCCTCTGGACCTTAATTTCTTTCTCTGTAAAACAGTCATCATAGCTGCCCTGCCTACCTCTCCAGGCCATTGTAAGAACCCAGTGAGTTCATGGATGTAAAAGAAATTTTCAAACTTTAATACCTGATCTCAACCTAAGGTCTTATTGTTTCTTATAAAAGCAACAACCACCACCATAGGAAATGATCTGTTCACTTCAGACCAGTTGGAGGGCAGACACTTCTGTTTTCATTTACCCTAAACACCGTAAACCCAGATTGCAGAGTGGTCCTGACTCGGGCTAGTTTACACACAGTCACCAAACAGGGATTCCTCTTGTCAGGGAGACTCAGAGGATGCCAGAGAGCAGGTGGGGAGGGGCTTCAAGTAAGGGAGATGATTATAAAACTGGCCAGACGTGAACTTCTCTGGGTTCCCTCCAGGGGCCCACCTCCCTCACCTGCTTCTAGCCTCGAGGCCTGGCCCAAGCCTATTTCTCTTCTGGAAACCATCCCTTCTTCCTTCCCACCTATAAACCTGCATTTCTCTCACTCATCCTTCAGACCTTGATTTTAAAGCCCACCTTCTCCCGGAAGTCTCTCTCATTCCCAAACCAGGCCCATATGTCCCTAACAGACTTTCCGTCACCCAAGCAGCCTTTGTCAAATCTGGATCCTCCACAGAATTCAGCCCAAATGCCCTGAGGCGCCCACTGTAGGCAATGCATTGACGTGTCTTCTCACACGGAGAATGGTTCTGGGCTTGTGAGAAAAGAGCCACTCGGACCATTTTCTGTGTTCTGCGGGGCTCTGGCTAGGAAAGGCTACGGGATTATTTATGTGTCTCCCTGATGGACCATTAGCCTCCTGAGGGCAGAGACCATTGTCTTTTTTACTGCTGCTTCCCCAGCGCCCAGCTCAGCACACAAAGCAGGCACTCAGTAAAAGCACTGAATGAGCTGCCCCTGTTCCCTTCTTCGGTCCATTGAAAACTTGGGAGTGACCAAGCAGGGCCCACTTGATGCCTCGCTCCTTCCGGCGCCCAGTGGATAAACCAGAGAAAGTGGGGACTAAAGGCACAGCTTCCTTCATTGCCCAGAACCAGAATCCTTCACTCCATGCCTGACTACAGTCCCGGCTGCTCCAGAACCTTCCAGCACTCCCCGTTTGCCTACAGGAAGAAGGAGAAAAACTGCAAGGGTTGATTTTTTTTTCTTCTGTCTCAGGACTGACACCAGATGCCTTCCCTGTACAGCCTCATCTCACTCTGCCAAGCCCTGACAGTTAGGGATCTGTGGGAAGCAGCCCTGAAGATGTCCCCAATGATCCCCACCTCCACCTCCTGGCAGTCCCTTTGTAATTCTGTAAGCCCCTTCGTAATCCTCTCCCCTAGGGTGTGGAGTGGACCTAGCAACTAGCTTCTAACAAACTGAATACAGCTGAAGTGATGGGATGGGACTCCCGAGGCTGGGTTGTAAAAAGCCCTTAGCCTCCATCTTTTTCCCTTGCCTCTCAGGTTGCTCCCTCTGGGAAAAGTAGCCTCAGTGTAAGGTGGCCCTGTGGAGACACGCCCACATGGGAGGGACTGGAGACCACCAATCACCAAGTAAGTAAGCTTGCCCCATCAAGCCTTCAGATGAGCCTGCACCCTCCGCCAGCAGCTTGACTGTAACTTCAATAAGGACATTAAACTGGAGGCCTTAGCTACAGTGTCAAGATTTCTGACCCACAGAAAATGTGAGATAAGTAACTGTGTGTTTGCTGTTTTACTGGTGAAGAAAATGGCAATCCACTTCAATATTCTTGCCTGGCGAATCCCATGGACAGAGGAGTCTTGTGGGCTACAGTCCGTGGGGTCACAAAGAGTTGGACATGACTGAGTGACTGAGCAGGCACATTACTGTTTTAAGCCACTAACTTTCAGAGTAATTTGTTATGCATCAATACAGATCACTTAGTTCCACGGTACAGATGAGGAGACAGAGACTCTGAGAGGCAGTAATTTGCCCAGGGTCACACAGTTAGTAAGCAGTGAAGTGGGCTCTGACTTGCAGACCTGCCTGGCTGTGCAGTCATCCTCACTGGGCTGCAGCTAGCCAGCCAGCATGCTCGGTCCACTCTGCCTAGTGTGAACCCTCCACTCCACCCTGGTCAGTTTCTCCATGATCTCTGCAGCCCCCATGCACACCCTTTGTTGTGTAGGGTTAGGGGACATGTTAGCACCTGATCATCTAACCCATAGAGCTTGGCCATGGGCAGAGCAGGTCCTGTTGCTCCCTAGAAGACCAAAGGGATCCAGTGACCAGGTGGACAAAAGAGAGTGGCAGGGAGTGGGCGTGGGCAGAACGGGCACCCTCACAACCAAGTTAATCTCCACACAGAGCCTCCTGCTCTCATTCACTCCACGGCATCCCCGTCCCTGACGTTTCCAGCAGCCAGATGTGCATGCAGATGTGTCTCCCAGCACTGCAGGCAGGGAACCAGCCCTCCCCCCCTCACCCCAACATTCCAGAAGGGCATTCCAGATGATAACCTTTCTGCGCCCCTGTCTTCGCAGTTCAGTTCAGTTCAGTTCGTGTCCGACTCTTTGTGACCCTATGAATCGCAGCACGCCAGGCCTCCCTGTCCATCACCAGCCCCCGGAGTTCACTCAGACTCACATCCATTGAGTCAGTGATGCCATCCAGCCATCTCATCCTCTGTCGTCCCCTTCTCCTCCTGCCCCTAATCCCTCCCAGCACAGTACCCCCACAAGATGCCCCAAGCCAGGCCGGAGAGAATGGGGGGGGTGCATGGCTTAGTGCATGTGCCACACAGACCATCACCCCCAGCTGTCCTCTGTATGCACATGTGTGCATACACACACAGCAGGTGTGTGCCTAACAGGGACACAGCATGCAGGTAACACACTGTGCCAGGGGCCTGCCAAGGCTGGAGGAGGTAGAGTTGCAGTCTTGCTCCTTACAGGCAGCCGGGGTGTATGGTGTGTGTGTATGCTTTTGAGCGCACACAGGCCTGAAGGAGCCTCTATGGAGACCCTCAAATGCACGTACACTGTGCTGGCTGTGCACCAGGTGGGCTGCCCTTTATGCCTGTTAGCTCTCTTACTCTTTCCACAACCCTTCCAGGTAACCCTTACCACCCCTAGCCACTGAGACTCGGACAAATAAAGGCACTGACCCAGAGTCACTCACACAGCCAGTAAGAGCAGAACAGGATTCAAACTCTCACCAGGAACACCCGTCTCACTCCCTCTCCAGCCCTGCCTGGCCTGTCGCCCAGCTCAGGGCTCGCGTCTTCCCTCCTATCTGCTCCCCTAGACCATCTGCTCCACCTATGTTGATGTGGTCCAGCGGCCAGGGCCGGAACCCCATATTCTTCCTTCTTCCTCACTGGCCAAGTATCTGTGGGGTTCCAGACACTGGGCTGGGTGAAGAGAACAGACAGGGATCAGCCTAATTCCTCACACCCACAGGCATAAGTTGGGTGAGTGTGTGTCACCTGTGTTCACAGACACACCTGCCAGGCTCTGGGGGCTCACCTTGGCCTAAAAGCCTCCAGAGCTGCTGCCGGGAGACAGGCGGCTCTTTCCATGCTAATCCCAGATCACCAAAGTCCCTGTGATGGCCTCTCCCCTGCTGCTGGAGTGAGAATTAAGGAACCATGAAGGGGAAGCAGGGCGTTAGCCGCGCAAGGGACAAGGTCTGGATTCCCTCTGAGCTGCCAGCTCCGTGACCTCAGTCAGCTATTTCCCTTTCTGAGCCACAGCATCCCCTTCTGTAAAGGAACAGTGGGAGCCAGTCTCTCAGGCCCCTGCACCCCAGCATCTGGAGTTTGTTGGTCCAGAGACCAACCTGAGGGTGACATGTATGTCTGGGTGCATATGTGTGTGTCTTTTGCACATCAGCCCCTCAGCAACCGGTCCATCCTTTGCCCTGGGTCACAGGGGGGTGGGGAGCACAGAAGAAAGTGAAGGGGGCAGGAAGGAAGAGGAGGGGAGGGTGGGAAGGAGAGGGATGGGGGGCCTCTGTGCTCTCCCCACTCCCATCCTGCCCTCAAGACAGGGAGCAGCTCTGGAAATCTGCCTCATGAAAGAGATCAAGCGTGTAACTGCCGAAACCATTTTCCAAATGAGAATTAATCTCTCCCAGGGGTCCTCTGCCAGGCTGATCCCAGAGGAGCCCGACTCCTCACCACCAGCCCGATCACACAGACACATACAACTTGTGCAGAAACACTGACCTCTACCAAATAACAGGCTGTCACAAATGTGGCTGCTCACACACGGAAACCCAGACACAAAATGTTCGGCCTCTTAAATACGACACAGATAGGTACACGTTATGCAGGTACACACATACAGAGGTCTAAAACTCAGATACAATCAGCAGACGCCAGAAACACAACCACCAGGACACGTCCACAAGCATACCACTAGAAAAACCCACACACAACCCTTCACCGCGCGCTGTAACCCAGGAACCCAGTCTTCAGCCCCAACCAAACCAACCCCCAGGCACCCAATCAGGAACAAAGGACCTCTGTGCTCCAGAGTCAGGTTGCAGGGCTGACAGCACCCCTAGGAAGGAGCAAGCCCCTGGCATCTCCCACTTCCTCCAACTTACATCCCAAAAGTGGGTGAAACCAGAGCCACCGGGGCAGCCCAGGCACAGGCGTGGGGACCCGCAGGTGCAGACACTCATGCAGGGTCCTGGCTAAGGGGCTCTGTGGGCACAGGCCAACAGTCGCTCTCCACGCCCCCAACTCCCCCCACTATTCGTGCTGATGGCAGGCTGAGGGCAGAGCTGGGGTCCGCTTACGGGGGCCCAGGCTGAGGAAAGCGGTCCAGGTGAGGGGCTGGCCGCCAAGGCCCTCATCCAATGGTCCGACTCATGGAGTCTCAGCGCACCCCCGCCAAGCTATCCTCCTGTTCCCCGCGAGAAAGGGAGGAACAGGACACACCCCTCAGAACGCCTCTCCAGGCCCTTATTCACATTGTCTCCTGCGTAAGCAGACTACTATCATTAGCCCCACTGACAGATGAGAAGACCAAGGCTCGAGGAGATGCTTGCTCTTGCTGCCACCCATGTCTGTCTCCTCCAGAGCAGGAGTTCTTGATGGTCATAGCCATCTTGGGTACTCTTGGGGTCCTGCTCCCCTCTGAACCCCGGGCTCCCAGGCAGCTGAAGATAGCATGCTGTGTCCTGAGCCTGTTCTGAGGGCCTCTTCATCCTTCCCAGGCCACAGGCCTGCCCAACTCTGACTCCAGTGGAAAATGCCAGTCGGCTCCAGACCCTATGCCAGCAGGCCCCACTGGGGCCAACAAGCCCAAGAGGAGCCCCCGCCCCACAGACGGGCAGGGCCAGGCCCAGGTCAGGCCAGTCCAAGTCTCAGGCCAAGGCCCAGGCCACTGGCACTGCCTCTGGCCGGCTTCGGATTATGTGTCTTCCAGGGCCTTCCATCTGTCACTTAGCTCTCTGGGCCCAGGACAAAATTCATTTCCTTTTAAGAGAGCCAATGATTCGCTTTTCCCACGTTTCCTTCCCTGCCTTTTTCTTTTTTTAATTAGAAATTACTCTGTCAAAGTCCAGGGCCCGGAAAGGGGAAGTCACCTGGTCACCAGTCCTGGCCACGGCTTCCCACTCGCTCCTGCCACCACCCTCCTTTCTTCCCAGGCGTTTCCCAGTTCCTCAGTGCCCACTGAACCCAGCAGATGGAGGCGGCCCCACCTCTTAATGCCCTGCCCGAGGAGGGTGGAGGCACACAGCGGGGAGTGTAGCAGGGACTCCCCAAGGTCAGCCCACGCTGTTCTGGCACCAGCCAGTTTGTACAGGAACCCCAACTCCTGGGGCCCAGTGATGACAAAACAAGTCCCTGGGAAGGCTTCCCCTTCTGGGTCTGGTGCCACATCGGCCATGTTCCTCCCAAGACCACAGCCCTGGAGCCAAGCAGACAAGGAGAGAGGAGTAGGGGCAGGCAGCAGCCACCCAGCAGTCCTCTCTCCCACCCCTTCACCTGCCAGCCTCCTGGTCTGCCTGAGGTCTAGGTGAGCACGGATGTGAACCCCAGGAATCAGAAGTTCATTGACCTCCCCGGCAGAGCACATGCTTTCAGAACTGAGATCAGGCAATGTGGGGGTGTCACTTGCATACCGCCGTGTGCTTAGGCACAAGTCAGCACAGATACACACGCACAGACGCCTCCAATGGGCACAGACATGCACACACGTGTGTACCCACACATCTCTCCATGGCTCCGTCATGAAGCACAGCACTGACCTCCACGGCCCATATCCCAGGACCCACAAACGGATCCCCCCAGCTGTCTAACTGAGCGTTGCCTTGCTTCTAGGAGAGGGACCTATGGGCCCCAGACCTCACATCCCACTTGGCGCTGATCAGCACCCTGGGGAGGTAAGAGGATGAGGAGACTTTGTGGGGAGACTCAGCTGCCTGACGGACTGCCAGGGAAAGACCCCCTCTTCCTGCTTTGCGCAACCTCCTGTTTCCATCCCCTCTGCCCCCGTCCCACTCAAAGGCACTCCCTTCCAAGGTCCCAGAGCCTCCCCAAGAGGCAGGGGGGATGGCCATGCCCTCAGCCCCAGTGCCTCTTGGTCCCAGCCTCCCTAAGCAGTCCCCAGGCCGGGGATGGATAGACCCTCAGGTGTCAGCCAGGGCCTTACCGTGGAGGGTGCTCCGGGTGATCTGTCCCCCCATCGCGGGCAGCGGGGAACACGGCCACCTCCGTTTGGCCGGCTGGCCTCGTCACCGAGCCGCCCTGGCAGCCAGCTCCCCTCCCCCTGCCCCCCCTCCTCCTCCTCCGTGGCCAGCGGCAGCCGGCATGGCAGGGCCGAGCCCGCCCCTCCTGCGCTCCCCCCCACACACACACACGGCGCACTGCCTGCAAGACGGGCCACACACGCACGCACGCCCCTCTGGCCCCGCTCACAGCCGCCTCCCAGCTCCCACCCACTCCCGGAGCCTCCCCCACCTCCCCGCGCTGGTACAGGCGATGGGATCTGTCATGTTTATTTACATAAGGAGGAGGAGACTAGAGGCTTCCTGAAATAGCCGAGCTCCAGAAAGCACTGGAGATGCCCCAGCCAGAGCGCACACACACACACAGACACACATACACGCACTCATGTACGCACGCACACATGCACATTCCCCATCACGGACACACACACACACACACACACACACACAACCTCACCGTTCACCTAGGCTACAGACATTCACACGCGTCACGCACCTACTACATGCAGACACTGGGGAGACAACGGGACACTGTGGTGAGCAAGACAGACCCGGTCTCTGCCCTCAAGGGGCTTACAGTCTCACTCACGCAGCTTAATAACAAAGAGCTGACATCCTCCAAGCTTCTTCCAAGTGCTCCATGCATATTAACCCCTTTGGTCTTCACAGGCTGAATGATAAGGTCAGCACATGGTTATTATCAATAGGTACCATCGTTATTGCTATCTGAGAAATGAGATGAGAGAACTGAGCCACAAAGAGGCTACCTACCCAGGAGGTGACAGGGCTGGGAGGCAAACCCAGGCAGTCTTGCGGGGGGTGGGGTGGGGCTGGGGGTTAGATTCCTTTACCCCCACACCAAACCTTCACTTTCATCACAAACATACGAAACACACACCAGCATATACAGACCACACTACCTGTCTATACCACATCACGGGTATACGCACAAACAGAGGCTCTAAAGCACTTGAAAGCATTCACCACCGTGTACATTTAGTTACCTCCTGCTCACCAGTACACACCCCTGTACAGACCCACCTCACAGGGTACACGCACGGCAGATGCTCAATCCCACAGACTTTGAAGCCTCTGAAGAAATCCTGAGGTGCAGAACCTTGTACCTTTGGGGGATGGAAGGGGGCCGAGAGGGCAGAGGGTGGTGGGAGGGCAGGCCCTCCGGCCCTGGGCAAGCATGCTGGGACCCCAAGGCATCATCACGAGACCAGCCACTAAGTGTGTAGCAGGCGCTGCCTATGTAATCTGATTTCTCTTCCAGGTGGCAGAAGCTTCTGTTATGTCCATTTTACAGAAGAGAAAGTGGAGGTTCTGAAATGCTCAGGCTACTGAGCAGGTCAGGGGCAGGGGCAGGATTCAAGCAGACAATCTCCCAGACGTCACCATCAGAGTCTCTCCCAGGAGAACAGGACTACCCCCTCCTCCCAGGCCCTGGCTCGGCCCCAGCTCCTGTCTCCAGGCCCAGGGATGTGGGCTCCCAGAGATAGATCTGGGTGGGGAGGGAAGGCCAGGGGGCAGAGGGGTGGGGCTGGGAAAGGAGCCACGGGAAAGGTGTCAGATGGAACTCAGAGGCCCAGGCACTGTAAGGGGCTGGTCTGGGCATCCTGCCCTCAGCTCAGGACCCTGCTACTGAGCAGGGGGTCTCCTGAGTGGGCCTGGGGGAGGGGCAGGAAGGGGAAGGGGCATCCGGTGTGGATGGACCTAGGGTCAACAAGCCAGAGGGCTGGGCAAGCCCACAAGCACACAGTGTCACAGCCCCCCAAACCAGAGGCTGGCCTGAGACTCCTCCCTGGGAGAAGCTGTGACACCCGATTCTACACAGGGTGCTTCCTTTCTCTGGGCACATGCTTGGCTTATGTGGCCACACACACGCACATACACTCCGTGACACGTGTACACACAGCTCCTCTGGAAGAGTAAGTCAAAATCTGACCAAGAGGAAACAACCCAAAGACTTTTCTGGGGTAAATAATCACAGAAACAGCAAACACAAGGCCTCAATGTGTGCCAGGCAGTCCTAAGCACATGACACCTATTAACCTGTTCAGTTCTCCCACAACCCTGAGAGATCAACTGCATTCTTATGCCCATTTTACAGATGAGGAAACTGAGGCGAAGAGGCTGCTCTGGAGGCTGTTCCTACAAAGCAGAAGTCAACTCCCTTCAACCCACCTGCCTTTAAAAGCACCAGTTGGTAAGCCTTTCCTCACCAACCCTTCCCACTTTGGGCAGCCTGATCACCCACCATCACCCAGCCCTGGAAATCCCTCTTCTGGAAGCCCCACTAGGGCCCCCAGTGAGGACAGAGTCCCCCTTCTTGGACCTTGTCTCTCCTCTAAGCCTGAGTTAAGCCTCTCCCAATCTGCCATTTCACTCCACCGTACGCAGGGACAGTCATGGCCTTGTCTGCCTGTCCTGGCTTCCTGCATGCATTGCAGCAATTCAACATGACTAACACTTATTAAGCATCTCCAGTGTGCCAGACTCCAAGCTGTGCACTGGGGATGCTACAGTGACTGACAGTAGACAGGCCCTGGCTCTCGTGGACCTACAGTCTAGACAGAAATAGGCATTTGTTGAGTAGTAGAGTGAGGAAGATACTAAAGTGTTCTGGAAGAAAGCAGGGCTCGGGGCAGGCTTTCCTGAAAAGCAACTGTGAAGGATAATTATATGCGCGTTCCTGTGTTGCAGAGGTAGCTTAGCGGGAGGGACTGCTTCTGGGGGAGTGAGCAAAACACATGCAAAGGCCCTGTGGCTGAAGGGACCCAGCCCTTTCAAGAAGCAAGGAGGGAGCCGGGACTGCAAGAGCAGCCTGGGGGGATTTTCTGATGGCAAAACCAGGGGAGCTGGGGACACACCAGCAAGGGCTCAAAGAGCAGGGCAAAGAATCTGGACTTTTTTCTGAGAGCCATAGGGAACTTCTGACAGACTTCTTCAGGGAGGCAGCAACACCAGGTCTGAACTGCTAAAAGGTCACCCTGCCATCTGGTGTGCAGAACGCACAGAGGAGGCAGGAAGGCACCAGGGGAGAAAACAGTGGCAGCCACAGGGCCAGGCTGGTCCTCGACTTGCCCTTGCTCCTCAGGCCTAGCGTCGTGCCTGGACAGAGCCAGCTCTCAGAAAATCACTCACCCATGGAACTGAATCTGTGTGATGCTCTGGAGATGGGGGGGGGGGGGGTGGGGACAGGGAGAGTCCTCCAAGTTCACGGCAGTCCACACTCCAGCCACAGGAGAGGAAATGAACAGAGAACTGAGACAGCATGGGCAGCCCCAGGCCTTTATGGCACCACTGTCCGAGGAGTTTCCTAGCAGATTCCCTGGGTTCTGTTTCCTACAAATCCACGTCCCCAGTTTAAATGGGGAGTGGCAATGTCCCGTGACTGAGGGTTGCCCCCATTGCCTCCCAGGGCAGTGTTCAGGCCTGTACAGATGACACGGGAGCCAGTGCTGCCCCGCGTCCCAGTTTGTTCGTTGGGGCATCACATAAATTTTCATTTGGCCAAAGGATTCTGTCACTAAAAGGGTGAGAGGACGCTGGACCTACATCGTTCATTTGTTCATCCGGCATTCACTGCGGGCCAACGATGGACCCACTAGTGAGTGAGACCCAACTTCTGCCCTTCAGAAGCCAAGCAGGAGCCACGCTGGGATCAAGGAATGAGGCTCCTTTGGCTCTGGCTGAACATTTGCAGCGCTTTGTTCTGTAGCCAGAAAGGATGTGAACGAGGATGTGAAAGGGGAGTCTACAAGCCTATCTACAGAAGTGACTACAAGCGCCACCACTTACTGAACAGCTGCTCTGGCCCAGACATGGCGCTAAGTATTTCACACACGTAATCACACCCACCCCACCCCACCAAATCCCTGCAGGATTATAATCATCCCCATCTTGCAGGCTATAAAGCTGAGACAGGAAGGTTAGAAGGTTACATTGACATGGAGTTCAAACTCTACTCGAAGTAGAGTTCAACTGGGTAACACTCAAGGCAGAGTTCAAACCCAGATCTGCCTGACATTCAAAACTCACACTTTATCCAGAACAGATGAAAAGGTAGGAGTGCTTCTTTCTTGGCGAAGAGAAGACAAGGGGACAATGATCTCCTTAAGGAATCAGAAGGGTTCTAGGTGGAGGCAGGGCCTAGGAATGGTCCAGTAAGCCGAGGGTGACATTCCAGGGATGGAGCTTGGATGAAGGCAAGGGAGACTGTGGTCTTGCCCAAGCCTGGACTTCCCATCTGCTAACAGGAGAGCCCATCCTAGAGATCTTGGAGGAAGCAGACCCATCCTTGACGTTGGGGGTAGGGGAAGGAAGGGGCTGTGGTCCCTCAGAGCACACAGGCAGAAGGCAGGCCTGGATGTGCCCTTGGGGAGCAACTAGGCTGACAGAAAGCCTGCTCAGGCTTCAGAAAGGAGTCCTCCCTCTCTAGCTAGCCCCCTGCTGCCTCTGCCCTCCAGCCCCATCCAGGGAACACTCCCCCTCTCTGAACCCATTCAGCTCCTTAGACCCCCTGCTAGCGTCCCCCTCATCTCCCAGCCAACTCCTCTCTCCTGACCCCCTGCCACCTGCTCCTCTTCCTTCCTGGGCCCCCTCTTGGTCCCCACAACGAGCTCCCCACCTCAACCCTCCCCTCACCACATCCTTCTTCATCCACATCTCCCAAGACCCAGCACCTCTCAGAATGTAAAGTGTAGACCACACCCAACAATGGCACAATAAAACCTGGAACAAGTTCCCTGGACAAGAGAAACCATTTAAGTCAGAGACCCTAAAATCTCTGAAGGGGAGGGAATGCGAGAGAGTGTTGGGTCCAGCCATCACCTTCGGCTGCGGCAATGAGGTTGAGTAAATCGTGGGCTTTCCCCTGGCTGCACAGCGGGTGCAAGGCAGGAGCACTGAACTCAGGTCTAATGTCATCTGATGTTTAACATAATACACAGGTCGGGACATCGGGCAACACGGAAGACGGGACAAGGAGAGGGGATAACCTCTCTTTACAGCGGGGGAGGTAGACAGAGGAGCCTGGTATAAAGAGAGGTCAGCAAGGGGAGGCGGCCCTGCTAGGAGAAGTTGGGAGGCAACTTCTGGCTGCTTTAATGTCTTTTTTTTTTTTTTAATCAAGAACAAGGGATAATTTGATTGAGCTGATGAGTCACCTGGCATTTGGGGCTTAAGGCTGACCCATGTCCCCCAATGGCTAGGGCCATTTTCCCTGCCTGATTAGATGGGGCCTAGTGCTGAAGAACGGGAAGCAGCGAACCCCCAAAAGCTGCCTCCCACACCCAGAACCTAAAGTGGAGGCTGCTGCCTGGAGGCTGTGAGAGCAAGCGAGCGCATGGCGATGACAAAGCCGCACAGGGACAGAGAGCAGGAAACCGGAGCCAGGGAGCCCACGGGACGTCCTCGGGGGTGGGACAGGTGCCCCAGCAGTGACAGCTGCCAGCACCCAGGATGACGGGAACACAACAGGTGCAGAGGCCAGGGCGGGGACTGAAAGGGAATCTGAGAAAACAGCCTGGAGTTGGGCACCCCTTCCAGGTCCGAGGCCCAACGCCAAGTAGCCCTTTCTCAGACCCTCCGAGACTTCAACGCACCTCCTCCTGCTCCACCGGTCTGGGCCTCAGGGCCAGCGTGCCCAGCCTGGACTAGACAGAGGGGTCACCGTCCATGCCAGGCAGAAAGGACAGAACAAGGAAGAACAAGGTTTCAATTCCCAGAACACAGTGTGCCAGACAGAGCCCACAGCCACAGAGCCCCCAGCTGGAACCAACATTTGCCCATGATAAGATCTATGACCCCCACCAGGAAGGGTGGCTGCCTTGCCACCCACCTGTGTGGAGGTTTGAGCTCTGATCTGGAGGTCAGATAGGCAAGCTCCTCCGCCACGTGACTGGGCAAGCTACAGAGCTTTCCCGAGGCCTGGGGCTTGGCTAGTAACAGCAACCGCTGATGATGCGGTTCAGACAGCCAGAGAACTCAGGAATCCAGGTAGAACCTGAAGAGGCTAGGCTCTCTACCCCAACCTCAGAGAGGAGAGACCTGGGACGTGCAAATTATGAGTATATAGTACACCCAGGAGAAGAAAGGGAGGACCGGCCTCCATAGGTAATGACCTTCCTCAGCACCATCATGGACCACTTTCTCAGCACTCGCCTTGCTCTCGTCGCCGTTCCAAGTTTGCATGTGTTTTGGCGTGCTCGCCTTTCATGCAAATATCATCCCAGAGCACCAGGTGAGATGTGGGTTCTTCTAAGCAAGCAGAATAAACATCATCCTTTGTCACCAGCTTAGCACTCTATTTTTGCTCAGGTGGAAGAAATTTCAAAGCCATTCCAGTGATCACAAGTGATAAACTATCAGGGCCTGAATTCATAAAGTTTGGTCCCTGAATTATGACCGTGCTGAGGAAGGTGGGGAAGGGCAGATAATGAGACACTGAAGGGGCAGCAGAGAGACAGGGAGACCCAAGGTGACACAGGAGACGGGACACGCGCGCTGGCGCAAGACGAGAGCCTCGTCCGCTAGGGATGTGTTAACACTCGACTGACCCTGCTGGATTTCGAGGAAAGCTGGCAGCTGACTGCAGCAGGTTAAATCCCTCCTCTGCAGCCAGAGACCGCTCTCCCCCACCCTGCCCCTCCCCACCCCGTCCCCTGCCACACACTCAAACATGCACCTCCAGGCCTTGTGGTTCAGCCAGAAAGCCCAGTGCCCACCCTTTCTGATCTCAGCACCCAGATATCTGAAGCCCCCCACAGGCTGGGAAGCTCCCCTATCCCACGCCTCCTGCAGCCCACCTTCCCGCCTCTGAGGAGTCCACTTCCTCAGACTCTCTCCTGCTTCATGCCCCTCCTAGATCCCATCTACTGTGGGATAGCAGAGTCCAGCACCAGCTGACGTGGCCCTCACCTCGACTCCTATGCCTTGACCTTGCCTCCTGCTCACTGCCAGGGCCTCTCCTTTGGGCATTAGCAGGCAAGAGAGGGTGATGGTGCAGGACTCCAAAGAGGCCAGGCTCTGGAGCACTACCAGAAGGGCGGCTGGCAGCCAGACCCCAAGGATCTGACAATACCAGATATTACTCACTGCATCACTCAGAGGTTGCAGACATTAGGTGCTTCAGAGGTAGTGGTGAAGAACAAGCTTTTGAGCCAGACAACTTGGGTTCATTCAAATCTCAGATTTAAAACGTACTGGGTGCCCGTATTATCAACTGAAAATGAGGCTCACAATAAACGCACTGACCTCGTAGGGCTCCTCGAGTATGAAACACATTCCCATAGGTAGTGTGTTCAGAACAGGGTGGATGCACAGGAAGTGCCATGGCCGTGGGAGTGCTATTGATGAGATACCTACAGACCTGAGGTCGACACAAAGGCCCTATCATGGATGGGCCTTCAGGATGAGAAACTGGGACACGGAGTAGCAACGGGGAGATGTGGGATCTGACCTCAGGTCCGCTGGCCTCCAGAGCCTGCACTTAGGCCCTGCATGGCCCCCACCCCCACCCCCTGGACAGAGGGCAGCGGCTACTGGCCAAGCGAATGGTCATGGGTGCAGCCCTGGTGAGGACCAGGCTGGTGACCACACAGGGCCCAGGATGCAAAGGAGGGGTTGGTATCCAGGAAGCCATCCAGCAGAACAGAGAGGCTGAAATGCGAGTCCCAGGGGCTGTCAGAGGGCAGGTGGGCACTGAAGTCCCAGAATCCCCTGTCCAAAGGAGAGAACTCCACCCCCAGCAGCTCGGCTGTCAGAGTTCCTTAGTCCCACTGGGCTGGGCTGCCTCCCTCTCCTCACCATGACCTCTGACCTGGCTCCCCCTTACCCCATCAGTGGGAGCCCCAGTACCACCTCCTCCTGCTGCAGAAACTAGGTAGGAACTAAAACAAACCAGCATCCAGATCAATTAAGAAAATGACATTAGCTGCCGGCACCTTGAAACACCTGCTCTGAGCACACAGAAGGGAGGGGCAGCACTGGGAACTCGGTGTCTAGATGTGGAAACTGAGGCCTGGGAAGCGGAATACCGCATCCAGTCAATATGCAGCTAAACTAAGATTTGGACACATGTCTAACCTGATATCAGAGTACCAGTGCTGGCCTCTGCCATGTGGCCTCTTGGAAAAACCCAGCTCATAAAAGCCAGAGAAAATGTTCACAAAAACATCTTACTGGATTTGCAAAAAGCCCCCATCAGGTACTAGAGGGCAGCTGCTCATCTCTTTTGGCAGATGAGAGAAACAGAAGCTCAAGGAGACAAAAATGAATTGCAGAAGCTTAAGGTGCCAGAGCAGGGTCTGGAACCCACATCTCAGACTCAGGAGCCCAGGGTGCTGGGCTTTGTCTACCACACAACACTGCCCTGAGAAAAGCCACCTTCAATTCAAAAAACGCAGCGTCGGTCAGAGGGGCCCTGGTCAGCAAAGGTGCAAATGTAAAATCTGCTGATCCCAAGGTTAGCTGACTCTGGACTTTGGCTATACAGTACCCACCGACCCTGCCTGGGTCCCTGTACCACCAGAGACCTCACCCCAGGCAGGTTCTGGGCCCACCCCCACACTGGGAGGTGAACAGGGGCTCTTGAGTTTTGCAGACCAGAGCTTTACACCATGCACATGACCAAAGGGGAAGTGGGGATTAACACAGAGGGGTACCCACCCTCACAGGCCTAAGACAAAAACCTGAAAATACTCTGAAAAGAGAGAGGGGTGGTAGGTCCTTTGGGGGAGCAGGGTCTCAGCTTGGTGCTTCTGTTCTCACAGAGCCAGAGTGAGTGGCTGACCTAAAGGCCAGCCACTGAACTATGCCAGCTCTGTGCCCACCGCCCGGGGCCACGACCTGGAACACAGGGGACCTTAGCCATGCTGGCTGCAGAGCTGAGAGCAAGATGCGCAGGCATGGTGGCACCTGTGAGTACTGGGGTCCATTCAGGGCGGGTCATGAGAGGCCTGAGACTTCCGAGCCCACTGAGCCCACAGACGGACTCAACTTCCTGCCCCTGCACTTCGAGCCCTTGGCCCTCATTCCAAACCCAGAATACCTCACATCGCATCATCAGTCAGCCCGCAAACAGGGGCTCTTGTCCCTAAAGGCCTGGGGATGACCACAAGCCTGTGGCTGCCTCAGTGCTGGCTTCTCCTCCTGCTGGAGCCAGAGCTCAGGTGCAGCCAATGGAAGGGGGCTGTCGGGACTATGGTCTTCCACCTAAAGGATGGCCCCAGAAGGGCAGCTACCCTGGGGTGAATGCAATAACAGAAAACCCCTTTTCCTCCCTGCAGCTGCTTCCTGCAGTTGCCCCATCTCCCAGTTTGCACCGTCATCCAAGGCCCCACCTTTCTTGCCTCTCTCTCCAGTTAACATATTCAGGCTTCTCCTTCAAGATGCCACCCCCTCCCTCCCTCCCTCCATCCCTCGAGCTGCTGGAGCCCCGGGTCAGATAATCCACCAGCCACCCTAGCAATGCACGGAGTGGGCTTGCCAGCATCAAAGTTCAGAGGATAAAGCTTTCCCTGGGACCCAGGACTCCTGCAGTCCATGGTAAAACTGACCAAGGCCAAGGAAGGTCTGAAGAAGCCTGCTGGGGTTTGGGGAGACTCAAGGAGGGCAGCCTCTTACAATGTCTGCACAGGTTCCTTCCTCCTGGTGGGGGTAAGGCGCCAGGAGGTGGGTCAATGCTGCTCCTGGGCTGGGTCCCACTACTAAATGAGTGGGCTTCCCTGGTAGCTCAGACAGTAAAGAATCTGCCTGCAATGCAGGAGACCCGGGTTCAATCCTTGGGTCAGGAAGATCCCCTGGAGAAGGGAATGGCAACCCTCTCCAGTATTCTTGCCAGGAGAATCCCATGGACAGAGGACCCTGGTGGGCTACAGTCCATGGGATTGCAAAGAGTCAGATACGACTGAGAGACACACACTCTTTAGGTGAAAAGAAGCAAGGATCTCTCTCCCCTCTCTAAAACAATGCCCCAGGCCTCACAATCTCAACTCTGCTTAGCCAAACCCACTTCTCCTGCCCAAAAAACAAGTGTTCTCAGCACCAATTAAGGGATGTGGGCTACATAAGCCTTTGTTTGGGGATCCATTTTTACTAGTCACGACATCACCTCCATAATAATTCTCTGTGTGACCTGGGGCAAGTCAAACTCCTCTGTGGACCACAGTTTCCACGTCGGTAAAATGGATGAATTGGACTCGTGTATCTTCAGGATGTGGGAGGGGAATCACTTAGGGAGAAGCAATCAAGGATCTCCACCCCCGCCTTACCTCTCCCAACCCTGCTTTCCACCATGGTCTAATGGAAAACCAAGGACGGGCCAGCCAGCACGCTCCAACTTACTGCTTCTCAGTCTTCTTCCTGACCCCATCCAACATGGGCACCGCCCCAGGGTTCTGTGGCCTGCCTAGTTTACCCCTTCAGTTCCACCAACCAGGCCACACATCTGGTGTCAGCCTGGATTCCCCATGTGGGCCATCACCATGTCCTTCTATGATCCATGCCCTGGCTACTCCCACAGTTCAGGCCACCAGCATCATCCTGACCTGGACAGTTCTTCTAACAGCCTGTCCCCTCCTCAGGGCTGCAGGCTGATCTTTCCACCTGACTCATCAGCTGGGGCACTGCCCAGCTCAGAGCCCACAGTGGATAAGCTCAACCCTCCTTTGGGAAGCAACAGAGGTCCCCAGCCCATGGTACCTGGCGTCACCTCAGGCTGTGACTTCCCCAGCCCCAAGCAGCCACACTCTGCATTTGAACCATGCGTGCCCCAGAACACAGCTGCATCACACAGGTCCGCGGCACTCTCCTCTCCCTGGAGTGCCCTGCACCACACCAGTCACTCGAAAACTCCCACCTTGACTTCATCTCTCAGCTTGGATGGCCTCTTCCTCTGAGGTCATCCCAGCACCCCGGGGTGTTGGAGAGACTAGGCCTTCTGCCTCCAAGGCACATCCATCCATTCGTGCAGGCCCAGTCCTACAGTGATGCCAGGGTCCTCTTCCCATACTGGGAGCAACCTGAGAGCAGGCAGGTGTCTTTTTAGCTCTGGGTCCCTAGCACCTAACGTGGTGGGTGCTGGGTCTGCTCAAACTATATTTTATGAAGGAAGCAAGAAAAGGAGAGGAACTGGAATACTGAAGGAAGAGAGGCCAAGGCTAACGGTGAGGGGTTTTACTTGATCCCCTCTAACCCTTCTCCAGGCTCTAGGCCTCAGCCCAGCCACAGTGCCCCAGGCAGGCCCGGTGGCACTGGAAGGTCACAAACTGCCTGACCCATGATCTCACATTCCCCGGGGGCCCTCCTTGTTCCCTGAGTTCTACTGGCAGTACAAGCCAGTGCTCACTTCGGTAGAAACGGCCAAGAAGCGGAGCAGCCAGGTGTGTCCAGGAACACTGAGGAACCACAGCCTTATCTGACCATCTTCCCCGGAGGCAGCAAGAGAGCAACCACCAGCCCCTAACCACAGGCTGCAGGCCTGTGCTAAAAACCACACACCTGGCTCCTGCCCAGCCTCTCCCGCATTAAGGCGGCAGGGAGATGAGCCCCTCCAGCTCGTTTGCATAAACCATTTATAGCAGCGCATTCAAAACCCACGCCATCCAAGGAAAAAGCCCGCTGCCATTGCCTGTGGCTCCCCAGTCCGTCCTTCTCCTTCTCTTCTTTCATGGCAGGAAGCTAAGCTGGGAGAAATCTCTACCCTGGCTGCCCCAGGCAGCGGAGGAGCTAAATTTTCTCTCCACACTGAAGGAGAGTGATGCAGGAACTCTCTCAGGTGTCAGGGACTTACAATCAGCAAAGTTATGAGCATCCGTGAGCTCATTCAGTCTTCTCTGGGATGCAGAAGGCAGGTCTTGTTGGGCTCCATTTTATAGATGAGGAAACTAAGGTTCAAAGAGGCTGATTTGCACAGGCCACACAAAACTGCTAAGTGACTGGAATGGACGTTGTGGCTGACACCCCAGCATGTGTTGTGCTCCAGGACGACAGGGACTCTCCACCCTGGCTGCACATTAGCATCACCTACAGAGGTTATAAAGCCACTGATGCCTGGCTCCCAACTCCAGACCAATTAATACAGAAACTCTGAGGGTGGGACCCAGGCATGCGTGCTTCTAAAAGCTCTCCAGGTGGTTCTAATGTGTATCCAGAGTTGCAATCCATCAGTATAAACCAATCATAGTGGTTCCATTCCCCATTGGGTCAAGTAGGGCCAGGTGACCCACTTCTGGCCAATGACGCATAGTAGGGAATCTGCAAAGTCCCTCTGAGAAAGGTTTGCTGCTGCTGCCGCTGCTGCCAAGTCACTTCAGTCGTGTCCAACTCCGTGTGACCCCATAGACAGCAGCCCACCAGGCTCCCCCATCCCTGGGATTCTCAAGGCAAGAACACTGGAGTGAGTTGCCATTTCCTTCTCCAGTGCATGAAAGTGAAAAGTGAAAGTGAAGTCGCTCAGTTGCGCCCGACTCTTCACGACCCCATGGACTGCAGCCCACCAGGCTCCTCCGCCCATGGGATTTTCCAGGCAAGAGTACTGGAGTGGGGTGCCATTGCCTTCTCCGGAAAGGTTTGCTAGCTCCTCAGAAATACAAAGGGCTTCCCAGGTGGCATTAGTGGTAAAGAACCACCTGCCAATGCAGGAGACGTAAGAGGCGCAGGTCCTATCCCTGGGTTGGGAAGATCCCCTGCAGGAGGAGATGGCAACCCGCTCCAGTATGCTTGCCTGGAGAATCCCATGGACAGAGGAGCCTGGCGGACTACAGTCCAGGAGGTCGCAGAGAGTCGGACAGGACTGAAGTGACTTAGCGTGCACGAAAGCAGAAACACATCCTCTAGATGTTGTTGGATCTGACAGTGGTTTCTGGGCCTGCCATGGCCATGTCGCTACCAGCCCCAAAGGAAGCCAACCCATGGATGGCAGAGCAGAGAGATGGAAAGCGTGTCATCTCCCACCTCATCGTTGAGCCCAGACTCCACCAAGCCTGACATCCACCCAATCCTGGGCCTCCTGTGCCCTGAGATAGTACAGCCTGCTGCTCAATGTGTAAGCCAGTCCAAGGCCACGTGTCTGACTTGCAAGCAGAACCCCAGGACAGGAGCAGTCACCTGCCCCATATCTCCCACCCCCGTCATGCCCTCTTAGACCATGCACTGCAGGAGGCATAACTGAATGAGGGTCCCACCCTGGAGCTCTGAAACCCACCCCTGGCCTTGCTCCACCGCCTTGCCTCCAGGAGCCACTCCCAGCCAATGACTGCGTGGGGCAGGGAAAGTAAGGCTGGCCCACTGCTGGGGCCGTGGGACTCCTCTGACCGGTGACTATGAGGACTCCCCAAGGGCCCTGAAGAACTTTCCCTAGACTTGCCCTGCAGCCTAAAATGTTTCTGCCAAACTTCCTTCCTCACCTCTCTTCCTTCAAGCAGGCTCACCAGCACTGAGGTCTAATGGCTCGTCCAGGCTCTCCTCACTTTCTCCCTAGTTTTTGTCACACAAGCATATCCTCTGATAATTTTAAAAATTATTTCTGCATGTTTACTCGCCTCTTGATGGTCACTGAATAATACCTGACCTGCCTAACAATGGACCTTCACCACTTCATGCCTGGACCACGTTGAGAGTCTCCTAAGTGGGCATCCCGCCTTTGCATCCCCTTCACCCATCCCCAACCCTTCATACACTAGCCATGCTGCCCCCCACCCCGACTCAGAAACCTTCATCACTTGGGAGTTCCCCGGTGGCCTCCCACCAGCGATTCGGGGCTTTGACTGCCATGGGTCAGGCTTGACCCCTGGTCAGGGAACTGAGATCCTGAAAGCTGCACAGTGCAGGCAAAGAACAAACAAAACACTTCAATCATTTCTCATTTCTTACACCATCAAGTCTAATTTCCTCTGCCTTTCTTTATAGGCAACTGCTGACTCAGACCTGCCCCACCACCCAATCCTATTGTTTCACTTACACGCCTGGAGGGCTGCCCCAGGTGGGAGCAACGCTGGCTATTAGTAGAGCAGAAATGATTGACACAGCTCATTCCCAATGAACACTAAAGCTGCACAAGATCTGAGCGCCAACTCTACCCATTTCCACAGACGTTTTTGGTGGCAAAGTCTCCCTCAGACTCCCTCTCTTTTCTTTACCTGTCCCACCACTATTGGAATATTAAACAAGAGAAATACATTTTACACACAAACAGTCCTCCATCAACAAGAAGCAAATTCAACGACTGTTACAATAATGAAAATAATTATTCAAAATAATAACAATATGAGCAAGAAGATGATAAAGCTGAAGACGGTGTGATGATGAAGAAAATAGTAGTGATAAAGTATGGAGAGCAGGAATAAAAAGTATTATAACAATATGATCGTGATGATATAAATACATATTCAGCAGAACTGACTTCCCCTTGACCCAGAACTGAATTCCTTTAGCAACTGGATTTGGTTGCTAGTAACAAAAAAACAGAGACAATACAGATTTTTAAACACATAAGGTATTTCCTCTCACATAGAAGAAGTCTGCATGTATGCAGCCCAAGCTGAGGGTGGCAGCTCTGCAGTCATCAGGGACCAGGCTTCTTTTATCTTTCTACCCCACCATTCCACAAGACACTCCAAGGTTGCCTCCTGGTCCAAGTTAGCTGCTGAGGCTCCAGCCACCTTGTCCATATTCCAGGTAGGAAGCAGAAGGAACACAGAGAACGAAAATCAAAGGAACCACACCAGCTATCTGCCCCTCTTTAATGATACCTTACTCAAAGCCAGCCCAACAATTCTAATTTACATTCCATTGACCAGAATGCAGTCACATGGCTAAACCAAGATGTAAGGAAGGTGGAACATTCAGTCTTTTCACTGGACACATTGCCACCCCAAATAAAAACAAGGTCTCAGCCACACTGATGAGCTCCATTCCCTCTGGAACACAGGACTGATACCACAGCACATAGACTTCGAAACCAGTGGGGTGTTCCCTGGTATCTCCATGCACCTGCTGCTTCCAGCTGAACTGTATGCATAATACAAGAAGTTGTTTATGAACTTGTTATGACAGGTTGAGATGCTGGAAAACTATGTAATTTATTTAAATATTACATAAAATGTAACAAAAGTCTCTTTTAAGAGAATGAAAAGAATGAATAAACAGAAAAGCCACAGGGAAAAAAATTATTACAAAGCACATATCTAATATAGCACTCAGAATACCTAGGGCTTCCCAGGTGGCACAGAGGTAAAGAATCCCCCTGCCAGTTCAGGAGACACAAGAGACATGGGCTTGATTCCTGGGTTGGGAAGATCCCCTAGAGAAGGAAGAATGGCAACCCACTCCAGTATTCTTATGTGGAAAATTCCATTGACAGAGGAGCCTGGCAAGGGTCACAACGAGTCGGACATGACGGAGCACAGACCTATAAACAAATGTTCTTAGCATCTTTATTTGTGATAGCATAGAATTGAAAAGAACCCAAATGCCCACCAACAGGTGAACAGATAAACAAACTGTACACCCACACCATGGAATATTACTAAGCAATAAAAAGGGAACAAACTATGGATACACACCACAACGTGGATGTATCTCAAAATAAGTATACTGACTGAAAGAAGGCAGAGGAAAAGTGGGCGTGTTCGATATCATTCCATTTACACGGAATTCTCAAAAAATGAAAACTGACAGCAGATCAATGAGTACTTGAATCTGGGGGTGAGAGGCAGAGAGAGGGGGGTTTCTAAAGGCACAGAAAACTTTTCAGGGTGATGCAGATGTTCATTAACTTACAGGGCTAATGGATTTATATGTATGTCAAAACGCATAAAATTGCACATTATTATATACGTAGTATACATATGTGTCTATTATACGTCAATAAAGCTGGTTTTTACAGTCTATTAAATACGGATATGAGAGGAGGGAGGGGTGGGGAAAGAATATTGTTGTTCCTATTAAAAATAAGTTAAATCATTTTCCTTAAAAAATGAAAAACAGAATTATCATAGGATCCAACAATTCCACTTCTGCATTCATACCCCCAAAGAATTGAAAGCAAGGTCTTAAATGGATATTTGTACACCTGTGTTCATAACAGCATTGTTCACAAGAGACAAAAGATAGAAACAAGCAAGTGTCCATCAACAGATGAATGAATGAAGAAAATACAGCAATGAAATATTCAGCTTTAAAAAGAAAATTCTGACATATGGATAAACTGGACATATGGAAAATTCTGACATATTAGTAACTTCTAATAGTATAGTTAGTATATAACTACTATACTAACATATTAGTAATTTCACATGGTAATGAGCCAGTCACGAAAGGACAAATATTCTATGATTCCAATCATATGAGGTACCCAGCATAGTCAAATCCATAATGACAGAAAGTAGAATGGTGAGCGCCAGGGGCTGGGAGCAAGAGGGAATGAGGAATTACTGTTTAATGCACGTGGAACCACGAAAGACCTTGGAGAGCTAAAGCAGTCTTGAGCAAGGAGAGCAAAGCTAGAGGCATCACACTTCTTGAATTCAAACCATAACATACCTAAAGTAATCAAACAGTATGTAAGATACTGGCATAAAAACAGACATATAGACCAATGAAACAGAACAAAGAGCCAACAAATAAATCCAAGCACTTATGACCAACTGATCTTCGACAAGGGTGTCAAGGGCTTCCCTGGACTTTCCTGGTGCGGTGGCTAAGACTCTGTGCTCCCAATGCAAGAGGCCCAGGTTTGAGTCCTCGTCAGGGAACTAGATTCCACATGCTGCACTAAAAGAATTCGCGTGCCACAATGAAGACTGAAGACCCCACACAGCCCAGCTAAGAGGCAGTGCAGCCAAATAATACATAAATATTTTAAAACACATCTGTCAAGTGCCCACCGTGTGAGCCAGGCACTGGTGGCAGCAATACAGTGGTGAGCAAGCCAGGCAGTAAAAGCAACCCCACTTCTGAGTATATATCCAAAGGAAATAAAATCACTATCTCAAAGAGCTGTCTGCATTCCCATGTTCATAGCAGCACTATTCACAACAGCCAAGACATGGAAACAACCTGTCTATCCATAGATGAATCAGTAAAGGAACTGTGGTACATATACACCACGGAACATTATTCCACAATATCATATTCCTTTTTTAAGAATGTTATCCCACCATTAGGGACAACACGGATGAACCTAGAGGACATTATGCTAAATGAAATAAGCTAGACAAAGACAAGTCCTGCATGACCTTATTTATATATGAAGTCTTAAAAGCCAAACTCATTCTTCAATTAAAAACAAATAAATTTTTTAAAAAATAAAAGGCAACTCTAAAAAAAAAAAGGTCAAACTCATTAAAGCCGAGAGTAGATTGGTGGCTGCTAGAGACTGAGGGCTGGAGGAAATGAGGAGATGTTGGCCAAAAGGTATATTACTCTTACAATTTAATAAACTCTTTCTAAACCATCTGTTGTCGGTGATAGTGGTAGAGTTTAAAACGGTGACAAAAATGATGAGGAGGGGACGTCTTTGGTCGCTCGGTGGTAAAGAGTCCGCCTGCCAATGCAGGAGACTCAGGTTCGATACCTGATCCAGGAAGATCCTGCATGCTGAGAAGCAACTATTAAGCCTGGCAGTCACAGCTACTGAAACCCATGTGCCCTAGAGCCTGTACTCCGAAACAAGAGAGTTGCGCCAGGTCACCACAACTAGAAAAAAGCTCACACAGCAACAAAGACCCAGCACACTCAATAACAAAACAAATAAAATTATTTTTAAAAATGAGGAGGATGCAATATGATGTCTATGACAGGGGGATCCAAAACCACACACAGGTTCAGGAGGAGGATTTGGGGTCTTCCAGAGAAGTCTTTAAGGGCTTCCTTAATTCCTCTGGAGGGGAACCCAACCCAGCCAGCCCCCAGAAGTATGAGAGATGCCATCATTGATTCAACCTACTCCCTCCTTCTTAAAACGCCCTGTGGGCAATTAGTGGAGAGGAGGCCACTGTGAGGTGCCCCCATGGAACTTAGCAATAAGCTTTCCCTGAACTGTAGTCTAAGAAACTGGTTGGTCATAGATCAGGGCATGCAAAGTTACCCGCCAAAACAAAATAGCCCCAGACCTGGTGGCTCTTACAGAAGACATGACTGCAGGAATCAACAAATCCAAAGCAAAGACGTGTACATTGGCCACCAAGGTGTCAGGGGAGAGGGGTGTCACCAAGGCAAGCCGTGGTGGGGCCCGTGGAGCACAGTCAGGGAGATGATGCCCTGCCAGGCTGGTCCAAGTGTCGGGTCCACCTGGCAGACATTCCTCTTAATGAAGTGGCCTGGGCAGGGTTCAGAGCCCAAGGTCATTCAGTCCTCAGATTGGGTCCCCAGCTCTCTGTCGGGTGCCAGGTTCACCCGGCACTTCAGGAGCTTTCTGCAGGGGGAAATGTGCCAATAGTCGACACAGTCTGTTTCTGTGGGAAGTAGTAAACTGACTTCTGATTTGATTCATGGGTTTTTGTGAACTTGATCAGATGAGCCAGGAGTCCCCAGCCCTATCAACTCAGGTAAGACACCTTGGAGATGGAAATTTGGGGCCAGTTCAAACCAAGAGTACTCACCTGGGACTGACCCATCTGTGTGGTCAGCAGCCTGCCCTGCCCCATTGCTCACCATCTCCAAACTTCCAATAATAAACAAGAAACACTTCTTCCTTCCTGAGCTCTTACTAGCCACCAGGTCCTTAGCCACATGACCTACAGCTATGACTTCATTTAATTCACACCATAGCCCTGTGAGCTGGGAACTAGAATGGCTAGTAACTGATCAAGAAATCCATGTCTGGAAGATCAAGAGAGGTGTCCAAAGTCAAGATCCAAGAGTCAAGATTTGAACCCAGATTTGACTGACCCCAGACAAGTGTTTCACAACCAATGGTGTATGGATCCTTCACACCAGTGTGGCCTGATGTTCTTGATTTAAGAAGCAGATCCTAGGCACTCACCCCCATGATTTACTAAACCAGGTTAACTGGAGGAGGTGGGGGATAGGAACCTGCAGATTTTCAAGCTTACAGGCAATCTGCAGGCCAATTAAGGTCTGAGAACCACAGCGCTAAGCCATATCACGACCTCTAAACCCTACCACCAGGACCTTCCTCGGCCTCTCCAGCCCTCTGCTCTTCCTCGGCTCTCTTCCCATTGCAGCCACAACCTCTCCCCTGAGTTTAAAGCTCACACGTAGCCTTGCCAACCCAACGACTCGCCCAGAATGCCTTGGGGCTCCTCTGACATCCCCAAACTCAACCCACCCTCTTCCCCTCCAACCCTCCCCTCCTGTTCGGTGTCCTGTGGGATCACCACCCTCCCAGACACTTGAAAACCCCGGCACCATCTCCGATCCCTCCCTCTCCCTTACCCATACCTCCATTCATGTACCAGTGCTGCCAGGCACACCTCCTAAGTGTGTCTCAAATGTGTCCCCTCCTCTCTTTCACCAAAACTGCACTTCAGTTTTTGGCATCTGTCCCCCCTCACCGCAGACAGCTACACTCCCATCATAACTGGTCTCCCTGCTCCCACTGTATCCCTCTTAAATCCACCCTCCATGGACCAGCTAGAATGAGCTGTCCAGAAAATGAATCTAAAACCTTTAATGGCTCCCCCTGCCCAGAGACGTCCCCCGCTTGTGTGGACATTGGCCCATCTATCATCGCCCTTTGCTTTCAATGCTGAGTTACTGTTTTACTAGGTGATGGTTTGCTCTTGGCAACGAGATGATCTTTTGTAAATGAGTGCCTCACTAACTGCGTAGGAGCAGATGTTCAATGTATCTTCATACACAGCCTTGGATACAAGCACTGGCATTACTGCTAAGAGAGCAGTGACTGGAATGTTCATAGTAAACAATGCTCGGTCTCCCGGCCCCATTCCCCAGCACCAGGGGCTTCTGGTTAGGATTTCTCAGGCCTGTGATTTCTAACACTTCTCTTTCCTCTTTCAGTCTCAGGAATTTCTACACTGGTTAGTGACAGCTTCCTAAGTCCCAGCTGTGTGGTCTGTGTAAGAAGAATAAGTGAATAAATGAGAAGTTATTTTAAAGGATGTTGAGTGGGGTGGGGAGGTTCCCTGTAGAAAGAATATCTAAACACGCACTTGGTGGTTTTCGAGTAGGGACCTGGGTCGAGCAAAGGAAGCAGATCACAGAGTCCCAAGGCTGGCCTGAGTGCGCTGTGCGGCTCAGAGGTCAGCAGCCCCCTTGCTCAGGTTACTGGGTACAGACATTTTACATATCATCATCGAGTTCATGCCATTCTTGCAAAGATCCTCACTGCTCCTTCTAGAGCCCTGGGTTTTGAAATCTCTGTCCATAATTAGTAGCGCAGCTAATAAGTGTCAGAGTCAGGACTAGAATCCAAGTTCTGCCTCTAAAGCTCATGCTCTTGCAGAGAAGTCTTAAAAAGACCACACCTTCTAGGGCAGAGGAGCCCTGCACACAGGGAGGGACAGTAACCCACCTAATGAGCTGGCTCCACAGTCCAACACAGGCAAGGAACACCCACCGATCTCTGTTCATCCAAGGCCCACCCTGTGAGATTCACAAAACACGGCTGAGTCTCCAGGACAGGTGGGAGCCCAGAGTCACAGGGACAGCAGCAGAGTGGGGACCAGCACCCAGCTCTCCTGGACCCTCGGCCACCTCTCCCTTTCCTCCCACCAACCACTTCCTTTCTTCCCTGACCCTGCCTCTGTGCTCAGCTGCTTCCCAAGACGGCTGGGGAGACTCCCAGACCTCAGGCCACTTCCAGCCAGATTCATGAGCCCCCACCCCACCACGCAGCCCCGCCCCCACCAGCTGCTAGATTCAGGGTGCCCTGGAGGAGCAGAGAGACCTGAAAGCCGGAGAACCAGGAGCCCTGCTTTCCAGACCTCCTCTGCTTCGATCTGCCCTGTGACTCTGAGTTGGTACCCTCTCCTAACTAGCCTCAGTTTCTCCCTGTAAAAGGGCAGGAATGGACACTGTGACCCCAAGCCTCTCCATCCCTGAAGCACCAAATGTGGCTAGATCCTAGGGCCAAGTTCTGGGTCACAGGCACCCTGGTGACCTTTGGCGGGGCCACTCAGGCCACACCCTGGGGAGGGGGTGCAGCGGGACCTCCCTAAAGCCCCACTGCCTCCCAGTAAAAAACAGTGAATTTCATTCCAAATAAGGGAACTGAGAGCACAGTTCCCAGCCACGGCCCAGTTCCGGCTGGTTTATGTTAGCTGGACAAGACTAAACAGACCTTCACAGTCTCAGTATTCAGCACTAAAAATGAAAAAAACGACTGTTTGTCTCTGGATCATGGGGTGAGGGAGAGGTCAGTGCTCCCCTAAGGCCCCCTGACAGGTTTGGCAGACTTGGGGGTGCAGGCCTTCTGGAGGTGGGGGTGTCTGAGGAGGGGCCCTAGGGAGGAGAAGGGTTTCCACAGGCAGCGATGCGGGGTAGGCACGGGGGAACAGCGTGAGGGGCTGAGGTGGAGGGGGAAAGAGGCCCTTTGTGTCTGCAGTGGTGGGATCGTGCAGGGGGGGGCCAGACGATCGAACAAAGAGAGGGGGAGAGAAAAAAAGAAATGCAGAGGAAGATGGGTACAGCCAGCCACCAGAAGACCTTGGGAGGCTCCTCTTACCCACACCCACCTGCCAGGGATGGGTGACCAGGAGGCTAGGGGGAGGAGAGGGGCTCCACTTCCTGGATAATTTGGGCACCTGCTCCCAGCAGCCCCACCTGCCTCCCACAGTGTGGACACCACAAACCTGAGATAAGAATTTAATTATTTACAAAACAGAGAAGGCTGAAGCTGGGCTGCCTTCCTGTTTTCCCACTGGCTCCCTCCAGATCCACGGGCCTTTTACCTAACTGGACAGGGCCTGCCCCTGGATCCCTCCATTCCTGGGCCAGCTCCTTTTACAAAGTGCTTTGCCATTGCAATCTGGCGACCCCAGGGGGCTGGCAGGCATCACAGTTTCCATCTTAGAACCAGCACTCAGGGAGTGACAAGTATTGCTCAAGGTCTTTGGTCTGTGGACGCAGAGCTGGTGGTACCCACAGCTTCTGAATCCTCCTTCAACCTGATAGTCAAGGACACTGAACACGCCATCATTGGCCAGCTTGGCTTTACTGCACAAACACAGGTGGCTCCGGCTGCTCCATCTGCTACCTGCCCACCCACCGAGAGCTAGACATCTTTATCCACACTTCCCACCATTCCTCAAAGCAAGTCGCTCCTCCTGGAAACCCTCCCAGACTGCACTCAACCTAACTAACTACCCTCCTCTCCTGTGATCTGCCTCAGCTGCAGTGATCGGCACCATAAGCGCTATGAGAGCAGGACCATGTCTGTTCTGAGGCTAACACAAGGCCTTGCACCCAGGAGGCACTCAGAGAACACCTGTGTCATCAGGGAATGAACATACAAACCATCACTTCCATATTGCTCTCCCCTTCTCTTGCCCCAGGGCCTGGTGTGCAGAAATGTCATTTCAACAAAGAAAAGAAAGTGAGGCTGTAGCAGCCCTAAAGAGCCCATAGAAGAAAGTTTGAATTCCCGAGAATCAGTCCATCCTTGCATTCATTTCAAAGTATCTTGCAGGTCTTCCCTGGTGGCCCATTGGCTAAATCTCCACGCTCCCAATGCAGGGGATCCAGGGTTCAAACCCTGGTCAGGGAACTAGATCCCACATGCTGCAACTAGAAGAACTCGCCTGCCGCAATGAAGATTGAAGACCCCATGCGCCACAACTAAGACACAGTACAGCCAAATAAATACATGTGCTGTGCTTAGTCGCAGCCAACTCTTTGTGACCCCATGGGCTATAGCCCGCCAGGCTCCTCTGTCTGTGGGAATTATCCAGGCAAGAATACTGGAGTGGGTTGCCATGCCCTCCTCCAGGGGATCTTCCCAACCCAGGGTCGAACCCAGGTCTCCCACATTGTAGGTGGATTCCTTACTGTCTGAGCCACTAGGGAAGCAAAAGAATACTGGAGTGGGTAGCCTATCCCTTCTCCAGGGGATCTTCCCAACCCAGGAATCTAACTGAGGTCTCCTGCATTGCTGGCAGATTCGTTACCAGCTGAGTTACCAGGGAAGCCCAAATAACTACATAAACATTTTTTAAAATACATATCCATCAAGTGCCCACTGTGTGAGCCAGGCGCTGGTGGCAGCGATACAGCGGTGAGCAAGCCGGGCAATAAGAGAAACTAACAGGCCCTGATGGCCTGTGTGATCAGTCTCATGAGGGAAACGCAGGGCAGCAGGGAGAGAGGACACCGGGGCCAACTGACTAGCCAGGGTGGTCCGAGAAGGCTTCCTGGTGGAAGTGATGTCTAAGCCAAGACCCAACAGTTGAGCCCAATGATGGCAACAAGAGCCAGTATTTATTGTTCATTTATTACTAGTCTAGCTTTACCTCCAATGAAGAGCTGGGGTGTAGAGAAGAAGCGTGTGGCCTCAGGTGGCTCAGGTAGCAAAGACAAAGTCCAATTCCAGAGGATGGGCTTCAACCACCCTGTCTCCCTCTCCTCCCTCCTCACATCTGAGGTGTGACCACTGGCCTGCTGCTGCTGCTGCTAAGTCGCTTCAGTTGTGTCCAACTCTGTGCAGCCCCATAGACGGCAGCCCATCAGGCTCCCCCGTCCCTGGGATTCTCCAGGCAAGAACACTGGAGCGGTTTGCCATTGCCTTCTCCAATGCATGAAAGTGAAAATTGTAAGTGAAGTTGCTCAGTTGTGTCCGACTCTTAGCGACCCCATGGACTGCAGCCTGCCAGGCTCCTCCATCTATGGGATTTTCCAGGGAAGAGTACTGGAGTCGGGTGCCATTGCCTTCTCCAGACCACTAGCCTAGGTGCCCCCAGATGCCCCAGGGGAACGTCAGAGACCTGCTGGACAGCACCAGAGTTCAATGTCTAGGTTGCGATTCCACAGCCCAGAAGGACCCCAGGCCTCTCGGCCTTCCAGGCCCAGAGAGTGGGGCTGGAGGGTCCCTGTAGACCCAGACAGAGCCATCCCTACATCCCCAGGACAGGCTTGGTGGTGGAGAAAACTTCCCCACCTTCTCAGGTTTTCTTAGTTTCCTGGGCCACCAGAAAGGGCTCCTTCCCAAAGGAGAAGTTTTTCTGGAACATTAGAGAAACTGCCCCAAGCTGGAAGCTCCCTGCTGACCCCACCCTGACTGCTCTGCACCATTCAGGGCTGGCCCCACTTTGGACAAAACAGAAGAGGACCTATAAGACCAGACAGTCCACATGCAGTGGGGGTGGACAGGGGCGCTAGGACGACTCTCTGCCTCCCAGCTGCCCTGCAAAGCACACGAGAGAAAGCCCCCGATCACAGCGACATCACGTCTCCCCCGCCAGTCAGTCTGGGTGGGAGCTGGCCCGCAGGGAGAGAAGCTGTGGGCCCAGCCCAGCCCTGCCCCCGTCTGCCAGAGCCACACTCCAAGCCCAGGGACCCAGATTTAACATATCTCACTCCATGTGGGCTCCCTGTCCCTGGGGGCCCCTCAGTACAAGTTAAGATCTGATTGGCACTAATTGGACCAAGCTGACAGTGCCCAGGGCGGCTTGAGCACTGTCATCATGGATTTGACTCACCAAGCAATGGCTGTCGGTGCCTATGGAGCCCACCATTAGTGTCATTTTGGGAGGATCAAGCAAGCTTGGATGGTGCTTTGTGAGTCAACACCACCGCCTGGCCAAGCTTTCAGCCAGAGACCTCGAGCTTATAAGTGATTTATTCTTGGTCTCAAATCCAGGCAAGGGCTGGAATCCAGCTTCCTGACCATCAGTGTATTGGTCCATTCCTCTGCTTATGGTCCCAGAAAGTCTTCCCAAAAGAAAAAGTGGGTTCTAGTTCTTCCTTTCCTCCCAGAGCACAAGACTTCCCGTCTGATAATCAACCCCCAAGCCTAAGACTGGAACCTCAACCCAATCCTAGAATATGGAGCTCCCAAATGAACTCTTGGTACCCCAGACTCGATGCTCAACTGCAATTGTGAATTCTGGACCCTGAAGTGAAAACTCCTCCCTAGGGATATAATCGTCACCCCAGCATGGAACTCAGACCCCTCAAACCAGTACCTACCCCAAATCCTGCCTTCAGATATTGCAGCCTCACCCCCCGGATAGAACCTTGTACCCTGGGAATCAACCCTTGGCCCCAGAGAGCAAAGCCCCACCACCTTCAGAACAAGCCCTGAATTGGGGGAAATTTTGGGAAATTCTGTTCTTAAAACCAGTCCAGGCTCTTCTTATATTTTGTTTCCTTAACACAACCTCAACTTGGGGACTATATGAGGAGAACCCAAGCTCCCTAAAATACTTTCCTCCACATTTTGTGGTAGGAGAACCAGAGGACTCTCACGCGACGGAAAGCCCCGTTTCCAGGAAGGCTGCACTCTGATGCAGAAAGCTCCATGTAAGTGGCATCCCGGTTACTCACAGCCTCATCCCACCACTTCCTCCATCCTCTTGGCTCCACACCAGGGTCTGGATGTCTGGCTTGTCTCCTCAGCCCCAGAGGATCTGCCAAGCCTGGCTCAGGAGAGCAGAAAGCCCCTGTGCATCTCTCAGGCACTGGCTAGGTTCTTTGCACCCCCAAAAGAGGGGTTTTCCTTATTCATTCTTGGTCTGTTCAGATTTTCTTTCATTGTGAGTCAGTCTTGGTAAGTTGCATGTTTCTAGGAATTAATCCATTTCTTCTAGGTTATAACTTGTTGGCATATAATTGTTCACAGTAGATGAAAATATAAGAGGAAAGCGCCCTACAATTCTTCGGGTTTATGCGGTATCCGTTACAATGTCTCCTCTTTCACTAATGATTTTATTTATTTGAGTCTTCTCTCTTTTTTCTTAGTCTAGTTAAAGACTTGTCCGTTTTGCTTATCTGTTTAAAAAACAAAACAGTTTTGTTGATCTTTTCTACTGTCATTCTAGTCTTTATTTCATTTAATTCCTTCCTTCTACTAACTTTGGGCTTAATTTGTTTTACTTTTTATAATTCCCTGAGGTATAAAATTAGGTTATTTATTTGAAATCACTCTTTTTTTCCCTTAATGTGAGTATCTATCACTATAAACTTCCCTGTTAGAACTGTTTGTGCTGCATCTCATAACATTCCATTGGTTTGCTGTTTCCATTTTCACTTGTCTTGAGATTTTTTAAATTTCCCTTTTGACTGTTCAGGAGCATGTTGTTTAATCATATTAGTGAATTTTCTCATTTTCCTCCTATAATTGATTTCTAGTTTCATATCATTGTGGTCAGAAAAGACACCCAATAAAATCCCAACCTTCTTCAATAACGTAAGACTTATTTTGTGGCTAACCTGGAGAACTGCTAAAGCAATCTTGAGCAAGAAGAACAGAGGCATCACACTTCCTTTCTTTTTAAGACAATTTCTTCTAAGACAAATTGCAAATTAAACTAAAAAGCTGTAAGTATCAAAACAATATGCTGTTAACATAAAAAACAGACATATAGATCAATGGAACAGGGTAGACAGCATAGAAATAAACCCACACATACACTGTCCACTAATTTTCAACAAAGATGCCAAGCATATACAACGGGGAAAGGATAGTTTCTTCAATAAAAGGTGCTAGGAAAACTGGATATCCACATGCAAAAAAATTAAATGGACCCCCATCTCAGAGTAGGTACAAAAATCAACTCAAAATGAATTAAAGATCTAAATGTAAGACCTAAAATCATGAAAATCCTGGAAGAAAACATGAGTTAAGCTCCTTGACACTGATCTTGGCAATGATTTTGGGGGGTTGACACTCAAAGCAGGGGCAACAAAAGAAAAAAATAAATAAGTGCTGCTGCTGCTGCCAAGTCGCTTCAGTCGTGTCCGACTCTGTGCGACCCCATAGATGGCAGCCCACCAGGCTCCGCCGTCCCTGGGATTCTCCAGGCAAGAACACTGGAGTGGGTTGCCATTTCCTTCTCCAATGCGTGAAAGTGAAGTTGCTCAGTCGTGTCTGACTCTTAGCGACCCCATGGACTGCAGCCTACCAGGCTCCTCTGTCCATGGGATTTTCCAGGCAAGAGTACTGGAGTGGGATGCCATTGCCTTCTCTGAAACAAGTGAGACTACCTCAAATTAAAAAGGTTTTTCATGCAAGGTAAAAAAATAAACAAAATGAAAAGGCACTCTATGGAATGGGAGAAAATATTTGCAAGCTATTTATCTGATAAGGGGCTGATTTCCAAAAATACATAAGAAACTCTCACAACTCAATAGCAAAAATAATAATAATACCAACTCGATTGAAAAATAGGCAAGGGACTCATAGAGTCATTTTTCCAAAGAAAACATACAAATGGCCAGCAGGTATACGATAATGTGTTCAACATTACTAATCATGAGGGAAATGCAAATCAGAACCACAATGAGGATCAGAACGTGGCAAAGAATCTCCTGCCAGTGCAGCAGACATGCGTTCGATCCCTGATCCGGGAAGGTCCACTCTGCCATGCAGCAACTAAGCCCGTGGGCCACAGCTACTGAGCCTGCGCTCTAGAAGCCTGGGAGCCACCACCACTGACCCCCACATGCCCTGGAACCCATGCTCTGCAACAAGAGAAGCCTCCACAAGGAGAAGCCCGCACACTGCACCCAGAGCGCAGCCCCCGCTCGCCACAACTAGACCAGACGCCGACAGAGACGCAGCAGAGCCAAAAACAAACAAGCAAAGTGATTTTAAAGCACACAGTGAGGCGGCACCTCACACCTGTTAGGATGTCTACTATTAAAAAGACAAGAGAAAACAAATGTTGATGAGGATGCAGAGCAAAGGGAGCCCTTGTATGCTGTTGGTGGTGTGAACTGGGTAGAGCTGTTTTGGAAAACAGTGTAGAGGTTTCTCAAAAAACTTAAAAGTAGACTACCATGTGAGCCAGCAGTGCCACTGCTGAGCATACATCCAAAGGAAACGAAACCACCTTCTTGAGGAGCTAATTTATACATCCAAGGTCATTGCCACATTATCCACGCTAGCCAAGATGTGGTAACAACCAAAGTGTCTATTGACGGATGAATGGATAAAGAAAATATAGTGTATATATATATATGTATACACAGATATGTCTGTTTGCATGTGTATAAATGGAATATTATTCAGCCATAAAAAGAAGGAAATCTTGCCATTTAGGGCAACAAGGATGAACATGGAGAGCCTAATACTAAGGGAAGTAAGCCACAGAAAACATAAAGAAAAATAAATACCATATAATATACTCATCAGAAAAGACCCTGATGCTGGGAAAGACTGAAGGCAGGAGGAGAAGGGGATGACAGAGGATGAGATGGTTGGATGGCATCACCAACTCGATGGACTTGAGTTTGAGCAAGCTCCGGGAGTTAGTGATGGTCAGGGAAGCCTGGCGTGTTGCAGTCCATGGGGTCACAAAGAGTCGGATATGACTGAGCGACTGAACTGAACTGAATATCACTTATACGTGGATCTAAAACAGGAGGGGTTGAATTAAAAGAAACAGAGAGTATAATAGTGGTTGCCAAGGGCTGGGAGGTGGAGTAAATAGAAATGTTGGTTAAAAACACAACCTTCAGTTACAAGGTAAGTTCTGAGTACCTAAGGTACAGCATGGTGACTACAGTTCCTAATACTTGTATACTTGAAATTTGCTAAGAGTAGATCTTAACAGTCTTACCAAACAAACAAAAAACAGTAACTATGTGAGAAGATGGATGTGTTAATTAACTTGATTGCAGGAATGATTTCATAATATATACATATACCTAATCACCACATAGTACATTCTAAGTGTATTACAATTTTATTTACCAATTATACTACAAGAAGCAGGGTTTGGGGGCGGGGAGGCTGTTTCTTGTAATCAAGAGGAGTCAAGGGTCAAGGATAGAATCTGTTGCCTCCATCAGGGACAGGCACTATCTTGGGTCCGAGCTCTGTCTTTGTGCCTAGAAGCTAAAGGAAAGTCCAGGGTCTCCAGGCAGGAAGAGGTTCTTGCTGGTCCTGCTGGGGTCAGGACGAGGTTCTTCGCGAGCTCCAATCTAGCCTGAGAGCCAGGGTCAGGAATGGATATTAACCTAATGTTGATTCTGGACCTATGAAGAGGCCTAGAAAGAGGCTGGAACAGGACTTAGAAGTACAGATTTGGGGGACCTCTCTGGTGGTCCAATGGTTAGGAATCCGCCTTCTAATAGAGGATGCAGGTTCTAACCCCACATGCTTCGGGGCATCTAAGCCCATATGCCGCAAACACTAAGCCTCTGCACTCTGAAGCCTGCATGCCACAATAAAAGATTCCGCATGCGAACGACATACCCAAATAAATATTTTTTTTAAAGTACAGACTTTGATAATCCTGTGACAATCTGCACCTTGGCTTCTCCCGTGTAAAGTGGGGCTATGGATTCTGGTCATGGGACCCCAATGAGAAATCAGAGGCAGAAGTAGGAAGGCATGGTTTGAGGCCGCTCAAATGCAAGGTTCACACCCCTGTGAAGTCTCCAAGCTCAGGGCAGAGACAAAGAGCTTTTTTTCTCTCCTCTTTTCCCCTTTCCCACCTGCTGCCTCATTTCTCAGCCATTTTTCCGCATTCTCTTTTACTCTATGGCCATCCATGCAGACCTTTGTGCTTTCCCTTCCCTTCACAGTTTAATAATTTAATAAGTACTGAGCCCCAGGGTGAGGGTCTGGGGCTTTGATCTCAATCCTGGGAAAACAAGAGCAGCCTTGGCCTGTCTGGGCTGATTTATGGCCACCTTTTATGGTTTGTGTGTGTGCTGGGGGAACTGGCCCCCACGGAGAGCGAGGAGCCACCTGAGAAAGCCTGGCCAGGTTGGGACTGAAAGCCACGGCAGAAGCCAGAGGAACAGCACAGCACAGGTGCCAGGGCCCCGCCTCCACCCACCTGGGAGCCACCTGTGACAGATAGAGGGGGCATTAACTATTGATGGTGTCCCAGCGGGCAGGGGTGGAGCCAAGAGCTCAGAGCCAGCTCTGCCCCACTCTCTCCTCTCGGCTCTAAGGTCTCAAGGCCTTGGATGGGACACAGCTTGCAAGGGAAAACTCAAACATTAGCATGCTCAGCCCTGACGTCCCAAGATGCCCCCTTGCCATGTACAGCCAAGCTCTTTCAAGTGAGCCACCTGTATGCCTCACTGACCGCTGCCCCAGAGGTCAGAATCCTCCAACACATATCCATACAGGTGGCACCTCTCCAAATCTTCAAGTCGACCTTCTAAAGTGTCTCCCAAATCAATCTGCTTGCCTGGCTGCCCACAGCCCTGCCCTGGGAGAAGCCACACCTCTCCTCCCCCGGAGGAGCAGGAGCCGCCAGCCTCGCCCTCCCCTGCCCCTCTCTGGCCCCAGAGCCTTCCAAGGCATCTACAAGATCTTGGCACTCTTCTGTTCAGTGTGTGCTCAGCCGCTCAGTCATGTTCGACTCTTTGTGACCCCACGGACTGTAGCTCCTCTGTCCATGGAATTTTCCAGGCAAGAATACTGGAGCAGGTTGCCATTTCCTACTCCAGGGGATCTTCCCCACCCAGAGATCGAACCCGAGTCCCTTGCGTCTCCTTCATTGGCAGGGGGATTCTTTACCGCTAGTGCCACCTGGGAAGCCCCTCTTCTGTTTAAAGCCCTTTCAATAGCTGCCCTCAGGATGGTACACATCACAGTTGCCACAAGCATTCATCCCCCTCAGGGGTCCCTCTGGAATTAACTTCTGCCATCCAGAAGAGGTCATCTAGCAAGGTCAGAGCCTTAAGACCTCATTAGCACCTGGTCCATCCAGGTGTCTGACCTTGGACAAGTCACTTCCTCTCTCCAGGGCTGAGAACTCTAGACCTGGGCTGAGAAAGAAGCTAAAACATAATGACCTCTAGGGTCTACTTGGGTTCTGATGTTAGAAGTCAGTGGCTATGCCTCTTCCACCAGCCCCATGCACATACCTGACCAGCTTCAGGGAGAATGTATTCGAAGGACAATTGCTGGTAAGATCAGGGTTTAAAAAGAAAAGGAAAGCAAAGCAAAGCAACCACAGAGAAGAAGGGCTACAGGCCCCTTCTGCCACTGCTGTCTGAACTGGATGAGCGATTCATAGGCCATGGGCATCTCAAGGGCAGAGACGACATCCAGTGCCCCCCTCCCTATTCTCCACACCCAGCACCAGGCCCAGCACAGAGGGCACCAACACACGAAATGAATCAGCGGGAGCATCCTCACAGTTGCATTCAACTCTGATAAAGGCAAAGTGTCTCCTCTCCTTGCTCTCAAGGGTACCTGGACGCCCCCACCTAGACACACGCACAGCCCCATTCCCTGGAGCAGGTCGGCCTTTCAGTAGATGCCAGGCAGAGGCTGGGGTCAGCCAAGGGGAAAGACGAAGATGAAAGCCAGGAGCGTGTGGAAGTGCCCCCACCCTCATCGAAGGACAGAAACCTCCCTGGCAAAGTTCTCCCTCTCCTGCCCCCACCTAACCTCTGGAGCGGCCAGCGTGGCGTGACGGGGCAACAGAGGCAAAGAAGGCCATCTGGAGAAGCCAGAAGACGTATTTCCCTCGCCTCTCCATCATCTCAAGAGGGTTCTCTCTCCTCCTCCCGCCCTGCCCCCACACAGACAGCCTGTGGGACCAGCAACCTGCTTCCACAGGTAGAGAGGCAAGGGAGCAGCCGTTCAGTGATTTTCTGCAGGAAGTTCCATGGCCTGGAGGGCTGGGATGACACCAGCCAGCACTCAGCCCTCCCCAGTGGCTCAGCCATAAAGAATCCACCTGCAGTGCAGGAGACGCAGGTTCGATCCCTGGGTTGGGAAGATTCCCTGGAGGGGGGCATGGCAACCCACTCCAGTGTTTTTGCCTGGAGAATCCCATGGACAGAGGCTATAGCCCCTAGGGTAGCAAAGAGTGGGACACAACTGAAGTGACTTAGCACACACATACTCAGAGCCAGCTCTGTCCTCAACACGGCTTGTGTCAGACCCCTTCCAGGAGCAGCCTCCTCTGCGCCCCTCACACCCAGCTCAGTATTCTCAACTGGGGTGGTACTGTCTCCTCTGGATGGCTTTTTTATGTTTTGCCACCCCTTGCAGCTTGCAGGATTTCAGTTCCCTGACCAGGGACTGAACTCGGGCTCTCGGCAGTGAGAGCACAGAGTCCTAACCACCGAACCACCAGGGAGCTCCCCCACTGGGGTGCTTTTTAAAATATTGGAGAGTTGTTTTTTTAATGACACAGGTGACCAGTGACATTTAATGGGCAGGGGTCACGGATGCTAAATGAAAGTTCCACGCCCAACATGACAGGAGCAGCCCTGCCCCCAGGGACACAAAGCCAACCCCTACTCATTTTCAGATCACTTCCCTGGTCATTTCACAACCCAGACCCCCAAGACCAGGTCATGTTCCCCCAAGTTCCCAGTCTTCTCTTTCACAGTCCTCATCCAAATATTAGTGCTTGTATAAGAAACTGAGAGTTAGTGACGGACAGGGAAGCCTTGCGTGCTGCAGTCGCAAAGAGTCGGACACGACTGAGCCACTGAACAACAAAGACGAGAAACTGAAGAAAGATTTGACAGAACAGTTAAAGTAGTGCCCCAGCCTCCAGGGGTAGAGCTCAACTCTCCACCTCTAGTGCGGGCTGCACACACGACTTCCCTTCAAAGAGTGCAAGATGGAGGAGAGGAAAATGCACCTTCAGCTTCACAGTGGAGAAGCTTCACAGTGGAGAAGCCTGATGAGCTCTTCCTCAGCCTGTGATCAAGGTCCTCAGCCACAGTGATGAGTCATGTTGATGATACGTACTGTTCATATGCTGCAAATAAAATGGGACTTCACCGCTATGGTCTTTCTCTCCAAAACCTATAACCATAGTCTAATCATGAGAATATCAGACAAATCCCAGTGAAAGGACAGTCTACCAAATATCTAACCAACACTCCTCAAAATTGTCAAGGTCATCCAAAACAAGAAATGTATGAGAAACTGTCACAACCAAGAGGAGCCTAAGAAAACACAACTGTATATATAAAATGTAGTAGCTATAAATATAATGTGGCATCTTGGATGGGAGCCTGGTACAGAAAAAGAACATGGGGGAAAACTGAAGAAATCAGAGTAAAGTATCGACATCAGTTAAGAACCATTTTCAATACTGGTTCACTAATATCACAAATGTTCCATACTAATGTCAGATGCTAATAATGAGGGCAACTGGACATGGACTACGTGGAAACTCTACTATTTTGCAGTAATTCTGTAAATCTAAAACTGTTCTAAATGAAAAGCTATGGGGTTTTTTTTTTTTTTTTTTTTTTTTTAGAGTTGTAGGGCCAAAGTCAGAGAGATCTTGGCTAGAATCCCAGCTCCACCTCATACCAGCCATGTGAGCTTGGGCAAGTTACTTAACCTTTCTGAGCCTCAGTTTATGCATCTTTGTGCTGTGCTTAGTCACTCAGTTCTGTTCGACTCTTTGCGAGTCCGCGAGTCCATGGACTGAAGCCTGCCAGGCTCCTCTGTCCTTGAGGATTCTCCAGGCAAGAATACTCGAGTGGGTTGCCATGACCTCCTCCAGGGGATCTTCCCAGCCCAGGGATCGAACCCAGGTCTCCCACATTGCAGGAGGATTCTTTATTGTCTGAGCCCCCAGGGAAGCCCATCTATGCATCTATAAATGGGGATAATAATCATACTTACTTCACATGACTGTTTTAAAGGTTAAAGGGGATAGTAAGTGTAAACAGCTTAGCATAGTCTCTGGCACGTAAGTGTGAGTAACTGCTATCATATCCTGATTCATTTGTTCATTTGCCGTTCTTGTTCTGAGCTAACTCCCAGGCTGGAAGGGGAGCTCCACGGCAGCGAGCCCTCATCTTCTTGTGTCCTACCGTATCCTCAAGCCTAGAAGAACAGCTGCCTCATCACTGATGCTTAGTCTGTGTTTGTTAAACAACAGAATGAGCCCTTCCCATCAGAGTATCCTTGGAACCCCAACTCTCACCCTGGGAGAACTTCAGTTCCGGAGCCCAGCGCAGAGCCCTGCCTACCCCCAGACCTGCAGCTAGAGTGCAGAGAAAGCCAAAGCCTCCCACCTGCCTTCTGGTGACTCTTCCTCCTCTCCGAGCCCTGCTTCTCTCTCCACCCTGCCCCACAGACATCAGCACCTGCTCATTTCCTAAAGCAGCAGGATCCACGTAATGACCTCTGATAAACATCTTTTAATAAACCCTGTAGCTGGATCTGTCATCCAGAAGCTATATCTTCCTCACTTCCTGCCCTCACCGCCATCTCCTCCCACTTCCTGGGCTGGCCCATTAGTGCCTCTGGTCTCACCAGGTAGACCTTCAGGCCCCCAAGGCCCCTGGACTCCAGCTTGCTGAGGAATGGCCAACAGGCTGCCCCGGCTATTCCATAAGCTGGACCCTCCCCACCGGCCTGGAGTCTCAGCGGCCTGCCTGGCTCTGCCTGTGCCACCCAGCCTGACCACTGGCCAGTCCACTTCCCTCCAGCCCCGCAGGCAGTTTTCCCAGGCGTTACCAAGGAGACCACTCACATCCTACCCAGGGTTGCCAAAGCAACCAGCTCGGTGAGGAGCGGCCCCTCGGCTTCCAGCCCCTGGGTGTGCAGAACCAGGAGTGAGAGTCACAGGCCAACAGGAAATGGGTCCAGGCAGCTGGCGCACCCAGGTGGAGGCAGCCCTAGCATGCCCTGGGCAGTGCCCTGCTCCTGTTCTCCTTCCTGCCACCCCTTCCTCCTCTGTTACTGCCCTGATGGTGCCCACACCACCACCATCTTTGGCTCTGATTTAGAGCCAATGCCTGGACCTCAGTGTACACATCTTAGAACTAGGCGCTTGTCATCCCAGATGCTCAGGGAGAAGAAAGTCCCAATATGCAGAAATTCCCCCCAAGGCTAATTTCCTCCCGCATGGACTTTGGTGTCCTAGATAAAAATCCCAGTTCTGCCATTTCTTATTCTGGACAGCACTCTTAGAATACATGAGTCTCAGTTTTCTCGCCTATAAAATGGGAATAATAATACCTTCTTTCCACTTACTGAATGATTAAATGAATTAACCTATAAGAATGCACCCAGCATAGTGCCAAGCATCAGGTCTCACACTTTTAAAAAATCCTTTTATTCTTCTGAGGAATAAGAGCCCTCCTGGCCATAGCCATTGGTCAGAAATGCTTCCAGATTCACCCATGGGAAGCCTAGATGAGGCCATCAGCTTGGCTGTCCCACCCAGCCCTTTCAGCTTGGTCTAGGACAGAAGGCCTTTAGCTTATTAATCGCCCAGCAGCTCAAGATGCTTCATTTGCTCTTCCCCTCTTCTCTGCGGATGCTGCAGTTTAAAGGAAATCACTACATTCATCTGCTCAAAAGCCACCCATAGCTCCGACTGCCGACAGGATCGACCCAAACTCATTCTGACATCCGAGGCCCTGTGAGATCTGGCCTCAGCCTATCTTCACAGATCGACCCGTTCGTCTCCCTACTGTGGGTCTCGCATCCCAGATGGGAAGGGCTGCTCACTGTCTCTGCCAGCACCTTGCATTTTCCTACTTCTGTGCCTTTGCCTCCATGCCCTCACCAAGATGTCCTTGAATGCCCATTCCGAATCTCCATCCAACTTCAGGCTCCTCTCCTCTGGGAAGCCTGATTTCACCAACTCCAAGAATACCAGAATGGGTGTGTTCTGAGGCCACACAGCCTTGATAGTTCTCAGACTCCGAGGCATATCAGAATGACCTGAGGATCCTGTTAAATATACAGGTTTGGGGGCTTTATCACCAAGGTATTCTGACACAGTTGGTCTGGCCTGGGGGCTGGGAACCTGCATTTTAGATGTGTTTTCAGTTGATGCTGATGCAGGCGGGAGAAAAACCTCACTTTGAGAAACACTGGCCCAAAGGAACAGAAAGTTCCCTTGAAAGTGTCTGATGACTGGCTGATGGGTCTACAAGACATTTTCTCTGCAGAGGAGGTGGAAGGGGTGGGGTCGGGGGCTGGAAAGGAGCACACAAGAACCCTATGGTACTCTCCCTCTTCTGGGGCCCTGTCCAGAGGCCAGGAGACTGCTCCCCAGTTTCTCTAACACAATGGAAGACAGGCCCACCAAGAGTGAATTCTATGGTGGCAAAATGTATAGTGGTCGCAAGAGTGAACTCTAAAGTCAGAGAGACGTGGGTTTGAATCCCAGCTCCATCAGTTTCAAACTGTGCGGTCTGGGATTAGCTATTTAACTTCTCTGAGCCTCTCTTTCTCCATCTATAAAATGGTGACAATGATAGCTCCCCCCTCAGAAATAATCTACATGGAAGCACTAGGCACGCAATAACCACCCAACACATGTGGCTCTTATAAATGCTACTGTGATGGTTAACCATACAGAGTTCAAAGGTCAGGCTAAATAAAAACTCAGCAGGGTGTGAAGGACAGATGATCCAGGTTCAGCATGGGGGCTGTCTCAACTCAGCTCCCTGAAGTCTTGGCATGGCAGAGGAGGCTGCCAGCCCCTACCCCTTCACCACGCCAACTCTGTCTGCTGCAAGGCTGGGGGGTGGACAGATGAGCTAACCTAACCTGCAAGTGTCATGGCAGCCCAGACAAGGGCTGTGGGAATATCTGTGGGCTGAGCAAAGAACGGAAGCCTTGAGTTTCCGATTATGGCAGTCTGGGTCATGACACTGAAGACTATTGATAGGAGAGGGGCGAGATGAAAGGAATACTTTAGGAGGATCCCTTTGGCAGCATCAAAGGAGGAATGAGAGGCAGAGGGGTCAGCTACTGCAATACCTGGGCTGGGGACCCAGATGGGGGAGTACCAGCAAGGCTGTGAAGGCTGAAAAATGGCTAGGACCTTGTCCTAGGCAAATGCACCCCACCACCCCACCCCAGAGCAGTGAGGAGGTTAAGAGTCTGACAGACAAGTTCCTGTAGCTCACTCTGGTCCACCTCAAAAAGTCAAAGCTCCTTGGTCAACCTTAGACGCGCCCCCACTGCCTGTCAGGAGCCTCGGCCACCACAGAAGAGACTTTGAAGACAACAGGTGTCTGGCAGGCGCAACCCCCCGCCAAAGCCGGAGGAGGATGATCCTCCTACATCCGTCACAACCAGTGGCTTTGTCAAATGTCCAATTCAAAAGCACCAGCTTTAAAAAGATGGAAGGCTCACTCTATGGCACAGACCCAAAAGAACCAAAAACGGGTATTCAAACAAAAACTTAAACACAAATCTTCACAGCACAAAATTCACAATAACCAAAAAGTGGAACAATCTAAATAGCCATCAGCTATTTAGTGCGTAAGCAAAACGTGGCAAATCTACACTATGGAATGTTATTCAGCCACCAGAAGGAAAGAAGGTACATGTTAGGATATGGATGAACCTTGGAAACACTCGGCTACGTGAAAGGAGCCAGACACAAAAGGACAAATGTACCATGAGTCCATCTAAGGGAAATGTCCAGTGTGGGCAAACGCATAAAGACAGAAAGGAGACGAGTGGTTGCTGGGGATCAGGAGAGGGAGTAATGAGGAGTGACTGCTTCACGGGCACAGGCTTCCCTTCTGGGGTGATGAAAAGGTTCTGGAACTACGTAGAGGGGTGGCTGTACAACATTGTGAACGTACTAAATACCACTTAAACAAGGTTAAAACGGTGAATTTTATGTTATGCGAATTTTACCACAATAAAAAAAAATGACAGGAGGTGGCCTTTCCCATCCCCATCCCATCTATGGGTGACCACGGCAGACTGGGCCTCCCCGAAGGCTTTCCCAGTTACCTTCCCCCCGGTACCAAGCACCAAGTAGGCAGGCACTAAGAAAAGAGAGGGAAGGATGAAGATCTCTGTTCTCTGTATCTGTCTCCATGAAGCATGAACCCTCTACTCCAGTCACCCGGGGCCCATCCCTGAGAGTATCCACACACATTTACTCATCCTGCCCCAAGCCTTTGCTGCACGCCCCTTGCCCTACCCTCCTGCCCATATCTAGGACGCCCCCAAGCCTTTGCTGCACGCCCCTTGCCCTACTCTCCTGCCCATATCTAGGACGCCCCCTGCACCCCTTGCCATCTACCCAATTTCTACAGTTCCTTCCATGTCCAACTCAAATTCTTCCCTGATTCCCCATTTCTGACCTCTGCTCACACATATCTGGGATTTTAACAATCCAAACAACTATTTGATGCCATCCCTTCCCTCAGCCCCACCTTATCAAGCAGATCATTCTGTGAATGTCCAGGGATGTCACGAGCCCTCACCCCTGACCCAGGCACATAACCAGCTCTTCATAACTGTCTGTTGGTCCTTATCGCGGATCTATACTTTGGACCTCTCCCCAGACACTCCTAGACCAACACTGTTCAGACCCCAGTGTGAATCACGAGCAGTGGAGTGAGGTCAGGGTGCCTTCAAGAAGAAGACCAAAGTCTACCACCTGACAGGTGATGGAAGAGCTTCATTTCATGTCAGCCTGACAGCTAGACCAATCTTAGATCTCTAGTGATTCCCAGGGTCCCCATTATGCCAGGTCCTTTCCAGTTGTTTTAATTAAAATGGTAAGAAATCAATAGATGGCAATTATGGAAGGAGAAAAAACAATCGAGAGTTCCCTGCCCCAGTAAATTTCTGGATGGATACTGATAAGAAGCAGAGTTGAAATTCTGGGTGAGTACAAAGCAGAATTTGGGGTGGACAGTCTTAGAATCACAGCCAGTATCAAGGTCATACCAATAAAATGGGGGTGGAATTCTGGATGACCATTGATGTGTCAGAGAAAACCCCTAGCTCAATGCTGATATAGTTAAAAAGGAACTTGGAGTGAACGTTAAAACAATCACAGAATAAAAGTGATGGTTCTCTTAGGATGGGGGAAAGTCAGGCTGAGAAGCCAAATCAAGACCTTCGAAGGACAGAAGTCAGCCTTCATGGCATGTTCTAATCCTTCATCTCAGGCTCAGTAGGAGCAGAACCAAAATTCTCATGGCCCCTCCTGTAGGTGTGTGGTTAGGGACAGGGGAGAATGAATCCTGGAAAACCAAGCCAGAAGGGAGATGGACAGGAGAGGGAGACTGCTGGGGTGAGGAAAATGTCTCCCCCATTTACTCCCACTGGATAAGAACTGATCCCTATAAATCAGGGAGGCAGCATAAGGCGACTTTCTCAGGCCAGACAGGTGGGGAGTCAGGCAGAGGAGGAGGCTAGGGTGGGAACAGGGAGATAGGAGGGCCTCAGACCCTCTCCTGCCCACTCCCTCCCTTGTCAAAGACTCCAGTCCCAGAGACTTCACATCCCTACAATCCCAAACTGCAGGTTAAAAGGGCGCAATTATGGAAGCCTTCTCTGGGCTTCCCTAGGGTCATGGATGGCACACAGCCTTCTCGGGGTAGCTGATGAGCATTCTAGTGCCAAGTCAGCTCACTGGCCCCCAGCCAACTCCTGCCCTTGAAGGACTCAGCCTGACTTTGCCACCTTCTCTTGACTGGCCCACTGAGTAAACAGGCAAATCATTCTCCCTTCCCCTCATTTCTCTCCCATGCAAGAGAGAACATTGAACTGGATGACAAACACAGGTTCCACCATCACTAGGAATCTTTTTTCAGTGCTCAGAAAGTCATCATACATGCAATGCTTACAGCTTATTTCTGATGATTAAAAATAATATTTGCCTGCAACACTTAGAGCTTATTTCTGATGATTAAAATTAATATTTGCTTGTTGTAGAAATTTTAGAAAAGAGCAAACTATCAAAAAGAAAAGAAAAACTCTAATACCATCTCATTACCCAGAGGAAACCATGGTTAACCTTTTGGAAACTTTCTTTCCAAGGTTGCTTGATTTCTGTGGGGGAGGGGCATCCATAACATTTTAACAAAATTGGGCTCTACTGTTTATACAGCTTTGCCACTGCTTCTTACAACTGTCATTACGCTGCTGTGAGCATTTTCCCAAGTGATCAAATGCTCTTCGAAAATACTATTTTAAAGGTTGCCTAATACTCCACCAAGAGGATTCACCATGATTACAGGGCATTTAGATTGTTTTCTAGTACAAACAACACTGCCATAGCATCCTAGGCTTGTATACAAGTATTTGCCTTCATCTCCATTTCTTCAGGATCGATTCTGCAGGCAGAGCCACAAGGCCAATGAAAATGATATTTTAAAAGGGTTTGATGTGTGCCACCATATTAATTTTCAGAAAGACAATAAACCCATTGATGTGCTCAAGGTGAGTGAGAGGTGGTTTTTTAAGTGTCAGAGTTATTTTTTTTTTAATTTTAAAATCTTTAATTCTTACATGTGTTCCCAAACATGAACCCCCCTCCCACCTCCCTCCCCATAACATCTTAAGTGTCAGAGTTAGAAGGCAGGATTGTGGTCCTGTCTCTTCTCCTCTCCCCAGTTCTGAAGGTTAACTGTCCAGCAAAAGAGAGGGTAGCATTCCAAGACAGAAGATACAGGTCTGCAGTCTAGCTCTGCCGCTCTGGCTTTGGGACCCTGAAACAAGCATTGGTTCTCCTAGCTGTGAAAGGGGTATGACGAGCTCTGAGTACTATGCAGGGCAGTTTCCTTGCTCTTTTGAAAAGGTATTTGTGAAAGTTCTTTGTAAACTTGCCCAAGAGCTTCCCTTCCTGACTCTTAGTCATCTGAATGCCCAGTCAGTGCTGGCTGGTTTTCAGGATGATAGAAAAGGAGTTTTCTGAAGGGAATCAGTGGGCTCTGAGGGCCTGAGAAGGCCCAGGTGAGTCTTCAAAAGGTCAGAGACAGCACTGAAGAGCTAAAGCAAAGAACAGGGCCTGGCACCTCCCTGAGGGTGCTGAGCAGGTGGGTGGACTTAAGAGGGCAAAGACCTTGAGATCTGTCTCAAGGCTCTCAGCCCATCCTTTCTAGAGTTCTGACTGGACATCTAGCCTTTGGGGAACCAGAAACCAAGCTGATTCGGTGGATACAAGTCAGTAGCTGCAGAGGACTCCAGAGGCCACCAGCTCTGGTCCCTTCTTCCAGGCTGTTACTATGCGGCCCTGTATTTTTAAGACCCTCCAATCGGAAAGGCAACTAGCGTTTCCAGCCATCACCTCTCCAGCCATGGGCAAAGGAAAAAGGAGACCGGGGTACTTCTCTTGGGAAGCACAGCTGGCCGGCCTGAGCACCCTGCCACACTTCCCCATCCACCGGGCAAATGCCCTTCCTCACCCCCGGCACGCTCGCCTAGCACCGTGGCCTGAGGGGACTCCAGTGACGTTTCTGGTGTGCTGGAAGAACTGCGTAGACCCCACGGAACGCCATCCTCCCTGATTTTCGCCATCATCACCGGCAGCCCCCCACCTCCAGGGCACCCCCAATGGTCAGAGATGCATCTCCCGCCTCCAAAGACGCACAACAGGTGGCACCTGTCTGGCCTCCCCAACCACACCTCTCCACCTGTCCCTGCCCCTCCACCTGCACCCCCGTCTGCCAGCTGAGCCTGGCCCCGGCGGAGCCTTACCTTTGAGGTTTTGGGGGTGGGCCCGCGGCGCCCGGCTCGGGTTTCCTCGGGGCAGAGAGGGAATACTGGAGAAGTTGTTACCCATGGCATCCGGCCCCAGTGGGGTTCGGCACTCGCAGGGGGCAGGCGAGGCTGGGCAGGAGCGGAGGTACGGTGTGCAAGTGTGTGCGCGCGCGGGCGCGCGCGCCGCCGGGGGAGGGCCCTGGTGGGGCTGCGGCGGGGGGCGGGCGGGCCGCTCCGCTCCTCTCTGTGTCTGGGCTCCGCGGTCCTCGGCGGGTCCTGCCCGCCGCGGGGGTTCCTCGCGCGAGCCGGCTACCTGCCTGCCATTTTTCGCGGCGGGCGCGCCCCTGGGCCGGGGCCGGCGGCGCCCGGGGCTCCCTTCTTCCTCCCGCTGGCGCTCGGGTTCCGGCTGTTGGCTCCCGCACGTTTCCCCCGGGCCATAGAGTCGGGGCTCTCGGCGCGGGCGCTCAGCGGCTCGGCCTGCCCGGAGGCTCGGCGGCTTGGCGGCCGGCTGGGTCCCCGCCCGCGGGGACGACCGAGGCGGCGACGTGCGCGGTGCCCTCCCGCCGGCGGCTCGACATGGAGCGGGGCTCCGAGGAGCGCGGGGTGTGCCGGGCGCTCTCGCGGTGGTGGGTCTCCCCCCGCCCCCGACGCCGCGCTCCCGCCCCGGCCGGGTCCCCCGCGCGACCGCCGCCCCCGCCCCCAGCCGTCGCCAGGATTCCCTCGCTCCGGTTGTTATGGTGACAGCTGCGCCGGTGAATGAGCGTCTTAGTGACACGCGCGCGCCCGCTCAGCCAGATGTGGCGCGGGGCGCGCGACGTTCCCGGCCAACACTACCCCTTCTTGGCCTGGCGGGGGAGCAGATAGGGGTCAAATATCAGACAGAGATTGGGGCTCCAAGGGTTGGGTTTATTCCCCTCACCAACAGTGGCGCTTGGTCTTGAAAACAAGGGAAGCCGTACAGTAAGAACGGTGAACTCCCTGGGTACCAGGCCCGGGACGAAGAAACTCTCATTTCCGATTTCTCTAGTAGCAGGAACAGTGCCTGGCATACAATAAAAGCTCCAGAAAATATATATGTGTGTATATATATGTGTGTGTGTATATATATATATATATTTAAGTGGATGGATGGCTGAATAAATGAGATGAGATTAAGAATCCCACCCACTCTTTCCTATCTTGCAAGATGGCGGTTGAAAAGGCTGAGAAGCCAGATATTAAGGAGAAAAAACCTGAAACCAAGAAGGCTGATGCTGGCGACAAGGCTAAAAAGGTGAAGAAGGTTAAGAAGGGGAAGCCCCACTGCAGCTGAAACCCTGTCCTGGTCAGAGGAATTGGCAGATATTCCGATCAGCTATGTACTCCAGGAAGGCCTTGTACCAGAGACAGTATTCAGCAGCTAAGTCCAAGGTTAAAAAAAAAAAAGGTTCGGGTTCTTGCTACTGTCACAAAACCAGTTGGTGGCGACAAGAATGGTGGTACCTAAGTGGTCAGACTTCACAAAATGCCTAGGTATTACCCTATGGAAGACATGCCTCAGAAGCTGTTGAGTCACTGCAGAAAACCCTTCAGTAAGCATGTGAAAAAGCTGCGTGCCAGCGGCATCACTCCCGGGACTATTCTGATCATCCTCACAGGGCACCGCAGAGGAAAGAGGGTCATTTTCCTGAAGCATCTGGGCAGTGGCTTGTTGCTTGTGACTGGGCCTCTGTCCCTCAGTTGAGTTCCTCTGCGTAGAACACACCAGAAATTTGTCATTGCCACCTCCACCAAAATCGACATCAGTGGTGTGAAAATCCCAGAACATCTCACTGACGCTTACTTTAAGAAAGAAGCTGCATAAGCCCAGACACCAGAAGGGTGAGATCTTCAACACAGAGAGAAATAGGAAATCATAGTGCAGCGCAAGGTTGATCCAAAAGCCGTGGACTCATACATTCTGCAAAGAGTCAAAGCTGTCCCTCAGCTCCAGGGCTACCTGCGCTCTGTGTTTGCTCTCACAAATAGAATTTATCCTCACAAAGTAGTGTTCTGAACTTCTTACAAAGAACATAATTAAATAACTTGTCCATTAAAAAAAATAATAATCCCACCTAGCAACTGACCCTTTGCTCTCAGTCAGCTCCAAGGGGCACTGGGACAAAGACTCAGAACAAGAACCCCAGGCTGTTCAGTTACTGGACACAAAAAGGCTTTGGGAGCCTTTAGATGAACACAGACTGAACCTAGAAAACTGGATGGAGGGCCAAGCCTCAGGGACGAATCTCAGGAACAAACTGTCAGAGAACCACCAACTCTGAACTGAGTGGTTCTGTCAGCTCCAAGAGGGGGGTCTCTGTGGCTTGCGGCAGTCAAAGAAAGCTTCCTGGAGGAAAGGGCCTTCAGCAAGTCACCTGTTCACATGACTCATCCATCCTGAAGCTCAGCACTGATACTAGGACCTGCAGGAAGGGAAGGGAGTCATCATCTACTTGGACAGGGGGGCATCTTCTCCCTTTTTTTTTTTTTTTTTTGGACTATAATTCATTTACAATGTTCTGTTAGTTTCAAGTGTATAGCAAAGTGATTCCGTTATACATATACATATGTCCATTCTTTTTCAGATCATTTTCCCATGTAGTTTACAGTACTATCTTCTCCCTGTCTGGTCAGGGCTAGAAGATGAGCCAAGGTCCTGCTGGGAGAGAGAATCTGCCTTCCTTTTCCATCACCTCTAGCTCCCTGACTGGTTTCAACAACTCTGATCCAGAATCCAGCAAGGACACGGGCTGGCTTCAGGCATCTCATCCATCCTCTTCTGGGTGGTTCTTTCCGCAAGCCTTCATGTGACAGCTCCTCATTATTCAGGCACAGTTCATGTATCACCTCCTAACTGTCTCTGACCAGCCCAGCCAGAGAACCTCCCCCTCTACTCTCAGTTATGCTCCATACCATTACTCTGTGCTATCTTCTGGAATTAATTTGAAAGTAGACTTTCCTTTCCCCCCTGGTTTATGGTCTACCTCCCCGCATGGTGAGTGGAGCAAGCAGGTCAACTCCATTCACCATGATGTCACCAGCCTCCAAGAGAATCCCTGGGACATGACAGACTGTCCAACACTGCTTGTGAAATGGACGAATCCCCCTGCCTGCCAGGCGAATTCCACCAAGAGGTGTGGGAGGAAAACCTCTGAACCATCCCTTTTTCCCCTCTCCTGCCCTCCACCCCCACCCCATTGCAGGCATCACATCCTTAAATGTCTGGGACTCCAGGCGAGCTAGAAATATCCTTGACAGCTGCTCTCTGGGGTCTGGAGGGAAAGACAGCTCCCTTCTCCGCACCCAGCCTCTTAGATGTCCAGGATCACGTGCCCAGCCAGCTGCAAAATGGACGTGGCAGGTCAGGGGTGCTGTCTTTTTATGGGCGTATCTGCCCAAGGCTCACGCCAGCTGATGACTCATGCATCAGAAATCCATGGGCTCTGAATGGCAGCACACTCATCCATTTGCACACACACTTTTACTCTCTCACACACTCACTCCTACACAAATACCCACACCCTCACACACTCATATAGCCCTGAAGCCTGCTGGAATGAGGTCACTCTAGGCTGCTGCTGGCATCAGAATAAATCTGAAGACTGTATAGACGAGAGTAGTTCCCCTGGAGGGTGTGCAAAGTGCAAGCCCTTGGTAGGATTTACCGACAGTGGCTGAGGGGGAAGCTTGTCGTCTCCTTCCCTGCCTTGGGGGGATGGGCTGGGACACAGAAGGGATGGGGCCTGGTGAGGCCCCATGGTAGAGGGAGGCAGGGATGTCATGGGTCCCATGCGGTCTAGACCTGGGGCTCTGGGCCAAGCAGGGGAGAAATGGAGAAGGTCACAGGGAAGGAGAGACGAGGGGACCAGACACCGGTGCCTGCCTAGGGGTCCAGAGGCTCTGCTGACACCAGGGAGCTGCACAGGAGGGCGAGAGGCATTAGGGACCGAGGCAGGGAACTGAAGGGACAGAAACATCCCCTGATCTCAGAGGCTGAGGAGATGATGGGAGCATCCACAAGGCTGAGATTAGGGTGAGATGAGCGAGGCGTCCCTGTGTGATGAAATGAAAGGGGGCACTCGCCCTTGGAACCAAGCAATGAACAGCCACCCTGCTCTTGCTCGGGCTTGAGTGTGATGCCTCTGAAATCTTGTACCCTACGTCACGGGTCCCCAACCAGTGGGCCACGGACCAGCACCAGTCCATGTCTTGTTAGGAACCAGGCCGCATGGCTGGAAGTGAGTGGTGGATGAGCAAGTGGTGAGTGAGTGATCGAAGCCTCATCTGTTTTTACAGGGCCTCCTCACATTACTGCCTGAGCTCCACCTCCTGTCAGATCAGCAGCAGCATTAGATTCCCACAGGAGCACAAGCCCTACTATCACTGTCTCCCATCACCCCCAGATGGGGTCATTTAGCTGCAGAAAAACAAACTTAGGGCTCCCACTGATTCTGCATTATGGTGAATTGTATAATTATGTCATTCTATATCACAATGTAATAATAATAAAGTGCACAATAAATGTAAAGTGCTTGAATCATTCCCCCACCCTATCTGTGAAAAAATTGTCTTCCACAAACCCAGTCCCTGGTGCCAAAAAGCTTGGGGACCACTGCCTTATGTCATCTCCCTAGACCGGTCCTAGTTTTCCCAAGGAGCTCTGCGCTATGGTGACGGGGGACACCACTGTCAGGTGGCAACTCACTGAAAGTCTCTGGCCAGGCAGGGACCTGGAGGAGGTGGGTGTGGCTGCACGGGACCCAGGGCAGCTGAGGGTGACCCCTCCAGGGGACCTGTGCCTCAGAAACCCTTTCCTGGCAGCGGTGGTGGTTGGACCAAGCTCAGAGGAGCAAAGAACTACAGTACCCTTCTTCCCCTGGACATTGGGTGGAATCCCTGAGGCTTCAAGCATCCTTCACCAAAGAGGCTGCCAGGAGGCAGGGAAGTGGCATCTGAGGCCCCGAGGGCCCTTCCCAGCCCCAATTATGAAGCAAGGAGGGAGAAGGAGCCTGCCAGGAAGAAGATCTGGATGAAGTCACTGTTTTGGTGGCTTCAGTGGAAGCTATTAATACCCATAAGGTGGTGCTCCAGCACCTGTCACCGTGGCAACCCCGCCTCCCCAGCAGTGTAGATTCTGAAAGCTCTGCCCAAGGGGGTGGGTGTCACTGCATATGTGTTTGGCTGCGTGTACACGTGTGTCCATGTGGATGCTGTGAGCGCTCACACCAATGTACAGGAGAAGAGGGGACCCCAGGCGGGGACCCAGGGACAGTTTCAGCAGCAGCTCTGGCACCCACCGCCCCTTCTCTGCCTTGCTTCTCTCCCTTCTGAGCAGCTCCTTTCTCTTGCTCCCTCTTCCTCTCTCTCCCTCCCTCCTCTTGTCTTTCTCCCTTCTTCCTGCCCTTCCCTGTCCCACCCTTGTCCTATGTCTCTCTGCCCTTGCTGCTCCTTGCTCAGTCTCCTCCTGCTGGTTCGCCTCTCTCCTCTCCTCCTTTCTCACTCTCCACATCTCCCAGATCAGTTCAAGTCTTCAAGAGTCTCCATGCTGATAAAATAATAAAATATTTGACTGAGAGCTTCCTTTCTTCCTTCCCTGAACCCCTGGAGACTGAGCCCAGAGAAAGCCACAGGATGGTCCCCCACTGGGCAGACAAGATGGAGTTCATCTAGGCTGAGCCAGGGCTCCCTTAAACTTCAACAGCTGACCTCGCCCTCCCTGCTGAGAAGCTAGCCTTTAAACAGGAAACAGACTCAGAGGGAGAGGGAGAGGGTGGGATGATTTGGGAGAATGGCATTCTAACATGTATACTATCATGTAAGAATCGAATCGCCAGTCTATGTCCGACACAGGATACAGCATGCCTGGGGTTGGTGCACGGTGATGACCCAGAGAGATGTTATGGGGAGGGAGGTGGGAGGGGGGTTCATGTTTGGGAACGCATGTACACCCGTGGTGGATTCATGTCAATGTATGGCAAAACCAATACAGTATTGTAAAGTAAAATAAAGTAAAAAAAAAAAAATTTTTAAAAAAATAAAAAAAATAAACAGGAAACAGCCTCAGCCATCCCTGGCTAGAATACAAGGCAGCTCTGAGCCCAGCCCATGATTATTAACATGATCAGACCACCGTCCAAAAACACATACAGAAGTAGTCCTGCCTGAACTGTAGGGGGTGGCTGGACGTGTTAGATGGGAGATCCCTGAGTGCCTGAACCATAGCAGATTCTCAATAAATATTTGACAAATCAATGAATCAATGTCCGTGAATTAACCTATCAATACAGCCTCTCAGTAAGCCCAAGAGCCTTGCCCAGACCAGCCTTTCTGGCCGGTTCCCTTCTCAACAGTACCTTCGCCACAAAGTTTTCCTTGAGGCCAGGTCTTTCCTCTGAAGGACCAGAGTCTCTGCTAACCATCTTAGCATGGAATGGGCACCTTACTGCCCTGTTTGCAGGCGCTTTGGGATTCAGCTTCGTTCATTGCCCCAGCGACCCTTCTGAGCACTCTCTGTACACCTAGCACTGTATGGGGTACAGTTTCCTTGCCAACGCCATGAGGGAGCCTGTCCTATGCTTTCCTTAACTCCAGTACCGTTTCTTACCTCCCAGGGCCAAGTTTAGGGCCGAACGCACTAGTAGGTCTCCATATTGTCGAGATGTCAGTTCTTCCCAACTTGAGCTGTAGATTCAATACATCCCAGGGAAATCCCAGCAAGTTATTTTGCAGATGTTAACAAACTGATTCTCAAGTGTCCGTGGAGAAGTAAAAGACCCAGAGTAATGAACAGGATATTGAAGAAGAGCAGTTGGAGGACTGACATTAGCCAACTTCAAAATTTACTATGAAGCTATGATAATTAAGACAGTATGATACTAGTGAAAAAATAGACAAATAGATAAATGGAACTGATAAAGAGCCAAGAAATGGACTCACACAAACACAGTCTAGTAATCTTTGATGAAGGAGCAAAGGAATATAATGGAGCAAAGGTAATCTCTCAAAAAATGGTTTCATGAACGACTGGACATCCACATGCAAAAGGGTAAATCTAGACACAGGCCTTACACCCCAACCCATAAAAATTAAATCAAAATGGATCACAGACCTATATGTTCAATGCAAAGCTATAAAATTCCTAGAAGATAACAGGAGGAATCCAGACGACCTTAGCTTTGATAATGACTTTTTACAAAGATGACAAAGGTATGAACCAAGAAAGAAAGAATTGGTAATACCAGGGGGAAAGGACAGTTAGAGAGTTTGAGACTGACTTGAGCACACTGTTTTATTTAAAATGGATAACCAACAAGGACCTACTGTTAACACGGGGAACTTTGTTCAATTTGGTGACAGTTTACTGCTACTGTTAGCAAAATAGACTTTGCTCTATTTAGTAACAACCCAAATGAGAAAAGAACTTGACAAGAAGTATATACATGGATATGCATAACTGAGTCACTTTGTGTTACACCTGAAACTACCACAACATTGTTAATCAACTCTACTCCAATATAAAATAAAAAGTTTTTAAAAAGAAATAATTGAAAAGCTTGATTCATTAAAATTAAATCTTCTGCTCTGCAAAAGACTCTGTCAAGGGAATAAAAACACAAACCACATAGTGAGAGAAAATATTTGCAAAAGACATATCTGAAATAAGACCGTTATCTAAAATATATAAAAAATACTTCAAACTCAACAATAAGAAAACAACTTCATTTTTAAAAGGAGCCAAAGACCTTAACAGACACTTCACCAAAGAAAATGGCAAATAAGAATTTGAAAAGACGGTCCATATCTTATGTTATCAGGAAAACGTAAATCAAAACGATGATGCCACTGCAGAATTATTAGAATGGCCAAAATCCAGAACATTGGCAGCACTAAGTGGAACACTGGGAACTCTCATTCATTGCTGGTAGGAATACAAAATAGTACAGCCACTTTGGAGGCAGTTTGGTGGTTTCTTACAAAACTAACCACTCTCTTAGCATATTATCCAGGAGTTATATTCCTGCATACTTACTCAAAGGGACTGCAAACTTATGTCCACAAAAAAACCTGCATGTGTGTTTTTAACCACTTTGTTCAGAATTGCCAAAACTTGGAGGCAGCCAAAATGTCCTTCAATAGATGAATGAATAAATAAACTGTGGTACTTCCAGACATGGAATATTATTCAATGCTAAAAAGAAATGAGCTATTGAGCTATGAAAAGACACAGAGGAACCTTCAAATATAATGAAATATTTATGAGTACTTGTTTAATGATTAATGAGGTTGACAAACGTTGTTTTATAGACATTTAAGTAAATATTTTTTAATTTTGATTTTGAAGTTTTCCTTTCATAATTTGGAGCCACTGGATTTTTTTCCAGTCTTATGTAGACCCTTAGAAAGCCCATAGGCCTAAGTCCTGGACTTATAGTGCCTATGGATAAAATCCAGGCCTGAGGCCAAGCATTCTTAAGACTGCATCTAAAAGGGCTTCCTCGTGGCTCAGATGGTAAAGAATCTGCCTGCAATCCGGGAGACCTGGATTTGATCCCTGAAGAAGGGACTGGTTACCAACTCCAGTATTCTTGCCTGGAAAACTCCATGGACCGAGGAGCCTGGTGGCCTACAGTCCATGGGGTCACAAAGAGTCAGACATGGCTGAGCGACTGACACACACAAAAGGACAGGTGGAGATTTCTGCAAGAAGCAAAAAGAAAAACGTGCAATGCCAGAAAGAGGACCACACGTCTCCCTATCTGGGAAACTTGTTTAGTGACTTCAAAGGAGTCCAGGCCCTTGACTCGTCCCAGGGCCACTGGCTCAGGTAATACTGACGACGATAGTTGTTTGTCTGTGGCTGCACTGGCACTTCGTTGGAGCTAGTCTTTGTTGCCGTGTGTGCGCTTCTTGTTGCAGAACATGGGCTCTCGGCGCATGGGCTCAGTAGTTGCGGCATGTGGGCTTAGTTGCCCCAGGGTATGTGGAATCTTCCTGGACCAGGGATGTGCCCTATAATGGCAGACGGATTCTTAACCACTGGACCACCAGGGATGTCCCTACAGGAGATATTTATGGAGCACATAGTCACGTATACAAGGTCTTGATCTAAGCATTTCATCTGTGTTAATTCATTTCATCCGTATTAATTCAATAACCCTGTGAAGTAGGTATTATTATTTGGCAGCAGCAGCAACAGTGTCCCCATTTTAAAGATGAAAATCCTGAAGCTTAGGAAAGTTAAGATGCTTGACTAGGAGCTGATAAGTGAGAACTGAGGTTCAGTCCTAGGATGGTCTGAGTCCGAATCCCTGCCCCAGAGTGGGATTCCTTTAGGTGACAGCTTGAGGAAGACACCTGTCGCCAGGGAGGTGTCCTCCCTCGATTTCCCGAACCAGCCCCCTCCTATCGATGAGACCCTTAAAACTCCCCAGGGCTTTGGCTCAGCTCTCCAGAAGTTAGGAAGCACGTGGCCACTAATGAACACAAAATAGATTTTAAAATAACAAAACTGAACTCAAAGAAAAGTGCTCCAAGTGGCTGTAATATCCCAGCATTTTCTTTTCCCTACAGAGATATTTTAAATGACCTTGTGTGTGTTAGTCACTCAGTTGTGTCCGACTGTTTGCAACCCCATGGACCATAACCCACCAGGCCCCTCTATCCACTGGATTCTCCAGGCAAGAATACTTGAGTGGGTTGCCATTTCCTCCTCCAGAGCATCTTCCCAACCCAGGGATTGAACCCAGGTCTCCCACTTTGCAGGCAGGGTCTTTACTGTCTGAGCCACCAGGGAAGCCAGGAATGGCTTTATCTGGCAGGAACTCTTTTCTAAGAATGTTACGATGATCAGCGCATCCTAAAAGAAAAGTCTGATAAGTAAGACTCTATATAAATTTAAAACTGCTTCATGGTAAAAGCTGGAAGACACTTTCAGGAGCCGGGAGACACACCTCCACGAAGTCAGAAGCCTTCAGTCAGTTCAAACGCCCTGCATCTCCAGATGCAGAACAGGAAACAGACGTTTCTCCATTACTGCTGCCTGGGTAGCCTCTCACTTCTATCCTCCTTTCCCAAGAGAGGTCTCAGAGGCGCTCGCTTGTTCCGACCTTCACCCTTCACCCAAAGGCGCCTCAGACTGTGGGAAATTTCCTCTCTTCCCAACCAGGGCAGCCTGTGGAACGTTTTCTCTCAGCGGGGTGAGCAGCCTTGCGTACCCCATCTTCTCTTCCCAGTCGTCCCTCTCCATTTCTCTCAGACCACCAGGAGGTGGCGCTCGACCTCCATTAGAATCCGCCTTGTCTTTGTCAGGCTTTGGAGGAGAGGGGACCTCAAGTCAATCAACACACCTTTTAAACCTTTACAGGTTGCTCTATTTCCTCTTTCAAAGCGGAAGGAGAATTTAGGGAGCAAATACATCCTGATACCTTCCATTAACTACTTCATTATAATGAAAATATGTCAATGAAGAAATTAGCTCTGCTCTTTAGCCACCCAGATGTTACCCTCTGGGCACGTTTGCTTCCCTGAGGCCACTTTGTCATCTCCAGCAGACACTCTGTCCCAGGACTGAGAGAATCTCCCCAAACTTAAGGCAACTGGAGGTCTTCTTCAGAGCACCTCACCTCACAGTGAGCGGGCTGCCCCACTGCCTGTGTGTGGTACCTGACGTGGGCACTTGTGTGTGCCCAGCCCAGCACAGCACCTGGCTGTGGGCACTGCATATATCCAGTGAACAGCTGTTGTTATGTGGCCAGAGCTTGAGGGTGCGAGGCCATTGCACCCAACTACTCTCAGAGCTGGGATTTGCCACCCCTGGCCCAGGGCTGTCCCAAACACGCCTGAGAAGTCTCATGAGTTCGCGAGTGCTGGCAACAGGGAAAATGCAGGTACCCAGAGTAACTCTGTCTTTGGTGTTTATGGATTAAGAATAGAATTCAGAAAATCCAGCTGGATGTGTGCCCCCTCCCCAGAGAGCAACTCACCTGTTTTTGCCCCTGGTCTCTGCATTTGGCCCAGCATCCCCGTGTCTGCTACCACCACCCACAGGACCTCCACACCAGAAAACCAGCCCCTCTCAGAGGTTCCGGGAACACTTCATTTCACTTTGGTCAGAAAGCCCATTTTTATAGACTGTCAGTCATGTTTAAAAGAAAAAGGTGAAAATATTATAAAACCAGGCTCAACTGTTTCTTCTTCTGAGAAAAGGAGTTAGAAATGTATTGTGAATGAATGAAATTTTTCACATTCTGTAGCCTATAGGGTGAGAACCAAAAATTAAAGTGTGGAATAATGTGAAGGTTTCAACTTGGTTATTTTCTTTTGTGTCAGTCATATATTTCAATCTTATTTTTTTTAAGTAGTATTTATTTACTTCCCTGGTGGCTCAGATAGTAAAGAATCTGCTTGCAATGCAGGAGACCTGGGTTTGATTTCTGGATTGGGAAGATCCCCTGGAGGAAGACATGGCAACCCACTCCAGTATTCTTGCCTGGAGAATCCCAATGGGTAGAGGACCCTGCCAGGCTACAAGTCTGTGGGGTCGCAAAAAGTCAGACACGACTGAGTGACTAAGCACATTTATTTACATATGGAAACAATTTTTTAAATCCATAAATTTACTGCCCAGAATACTTCTCTTGATTTTTTTAAATAAAGTTTTTATGTACACGTTATTTGAAACATCGACGGCACAGAAAGGTATAAAACAGAGGGAAAAAAGTGCCCCCTGTGCTAGCAACTAATGCTATTAACTGTCTACATATTTTATATATCCTTCCAGCAAAAAGTGTATGCACAATACCAAAACTTTTACATATTTATATCATTTTTATTCAGAAAGAATTATACTATGTACAGTATACCCAACTATTTTTTTTAATGCTTATCAGAATCTATTAGAGGTCTCTTCATATGAATACACATAGATTTGATCCATTCTTTTAATAGCTGTATAGATCCCATTTTATGGCTGTACCATAATTTATTTTAAAAATTGTTAATATCCCCTGTTGATGAAATTCAGGATCTTTCCAATTGCATTACTATTAAAATGAAGCTATAATGAACATTCTTGTTTGTTTATCTTGGCTATTTTTGCAAATCTATCAACAGAGCAAATACAGATGTATGTAATTGTTAGGTCAAAGGGTATGTATATTTAAAATATAAAAAGGGCATGTATGTTTACATTTTTGCTTTAAATATATTGCCAAGTTGATCTAGGAAAATTCATACAAATCTGTACTCCAGCCATCAGTGTATGAAAGTGACTGCTTCCCTAAGCCCTCGTTGACATTCAGTTCAGTTCAGTCGCTCAGTAGTGTCCAACTCTTTGCAACCTCATGGACTGCAGCACGCCAGGCTTCCCTGTCCATCACCAACTCCCGGAGCTTGCTCAAACTCACGTCCATTGAGTCAGTGATGCCATCCAACTATCTCATTCTCTGTCATCCCCTTATCCTCCTGCCTTCAATCTTTCCCAGCATCAGGGTCTTTTCAAACGAGTCAGTTCTTCCCATCCCATCAGATGGCCAAAGTATTGGAGTTTCAGCTTTAGCATCAGTCCTTCCAATGAATATTCAGTACTGATTTCCTTTGGTATTGACTGGTTTGATCTCCTTTCTGTCCAGGGGACTCTCAGAAGTCATTTCCAATATGACAGTTCAAAAGCATCAATTCTTCAGCACTCAGCTTTTCACTCTCCTCTTTCACTTTCATCAAGAGCTTTTTTAGTTCCTCTTCACTTTCTGCCTTAAGGGTGGTGTCATCTGCATATCTGAGGTTATTGATATTTCTCCCGGCAATCTTGATTCCAGCTTGTGCTTCATCCATCCCAGCATTTCACATGATGTACTCTGCATAAGTTAAATAAGCAGGGTGACAATATACAGGCTTGACATACTCCTTTCCCAATTTGGAACCAGTCCGTTGTTCCAGTTAAGATCTTATGCGGTTCTAACTGTAGCTTCTTGACCTGCACGCACATTTCTCAGGAGGCAGGCGAGGTGGTCTGGTATTCCCGTCTCTTGAGGAATTTTTCCAGTTTGCTGTGATCCATACAGTCAAAAGCTTTGGTACAGTCAATGAAACAGAAGTAGATGTTTTTCTGGAACTCTCTTGCTTTTTCTATGATCCAGTGGATGTTGGCAATTTGATCTCTGGTTCCTCTGCCTTTTCTAAATCCAGCTTGAACATCTGGAAGTTCGAGGTTCACATACTATTGTAGCCTGGCTTGGAGAATTTTGAGCATCACTTTGCTAGTGTGTGAGATGAGTGCAACTGTGCTGTAGTTTGAGCATTCTTTGGCATTGCCTTTCTTTGGGATTGGAATGAAAATTGACCTTTTCCAGTCCTGTGGCCATTGCTGAGTTTTCCAAATTTGCTGGTATATTGAGTTCAGCACTTTAACAGCATCATCTTTTAGGGTTTGAAATAGCTCAACTGGAATTCCATCACCTCCACTAGCTTTGTTCATAGTAATACTTCCTAAGGCCCGCTTGACTTCGCATTCCAGGATGTCTGGCACTAGGTGAGTGATCACACCATTGTGGTTATCTGGGTCATTAAGATCTTTTTTGTATAGTTCTGTATATTCTCGCCACCTCAATATTTTCTGCTTCTGTTAGGTCCATACCATTTCTGCCCTTTATTGTGCCCACATTTGCATGAATTGTTCCCTTGGTATCTCTAATCTTCTTGAAGAGATCACTGGTCTTTCCCATTCTATTGTTTTCCTCTATTTCTTTGCATTGCACATTTAGGAATGCTTTCTTATCTCTCTTTCCTATTCTTTGGAACTCTGCATTCAGATGGGTATATCTTTCATTTTCTCCTTTGCAGCTTCTCCTTTTCTCCTTTGTAGCTTCTCTTCTTTTCTCAGTTATTTGTTAGGCCTCCTCAGACAACCATTTTGCCTTTTTGCATTCCATTTTCTTGGGGATGGTCTTGATCATGCCTCCTGTACAATGTCACAAACCTCTGTCCATAGTACTTCAGGCACTCTGCCAGATCTAATCCCTTGAATCTATTTGTCACTTCCACTGTATAATCATAAGAGATTTGATTTAGGTCATACCTGAATGGTCTAGTGGTTTTCCCTGCTTTCTTCAATTTAAGTCTGAATTTGGCAATAAGGAGTTTATGATCTGAGCCACAGTCTGCTCCTGGTCTTATTTTTGCTGACTGTATAGAGCTTCTTCATCTTTGGCTGCAAAGAATATAATCAATTAATCTGATTTCGGTGTTGACCATCTGGTGATGTCCATGTGTTGAGTTGTCTCTTGTGTTGTTGGAAGAGGGTGTTTGCTATGACCAGTGCATTCTCTTGGCAAAACTCTGTTAGCCTTTGCCCTGCTTCATTTTGTACTCCAAGGCCAAACTTGCCTATGACTCCAGGTATCTCTTGACTTCCTACTTTTGCATTCCAGTCCCCTATGGTGAAAAGGACATCTTTCTTTAGTGTTAGTTCTAGAAGGTCTTGTAGGTCATCATAGAACCATTCCGCTTCTTTGGCATTAGTGGTTGGGGCATAGACTTGGATTACTGTGATATTGAATGGCTTGCCTTGGAAATGAACAGAGATCATTCTGTCATTCTTGAGACTGTACCCAAGCACTGCATTTTGGACTCTTTGGTTGACTATGAGGGCTACTCCACTTCTTCTAAGGAATTCCTGCCCACAGTAGTAGATATAATGGTCATCTGAATTAAATTTGCCCATTCCAGTCCATTTTAGTTCATTGATTCCTAGAATGTCGATGTTCACTCTTGCTGTCTCCTGTTTGACCACTTCCAATTTATCTTGATTCATGGACCTAACATTCCAGGTTCCTATGCAATATTGTTCTTTATGGCATCGAACTTTACTTCCATCACCAGTCACATCCACAACTGGGCATTGTTTTCACTTTGGCTCCATCTATCCATTCTTTCTAGAGTTATTTCTCCATTCTTCTCCAGTGGCATATTGGGCACCTGCTGACCTTGGGAGTTCATCTTTCAGTATCCTATCATTTCGCCTTTTCATACTGTTCATGGGGTTCTCAAGGCAAGAATAGTGAAATAGTTGGTCATTCTGTTCTCCAGTGGACCACATTTTGTCAGAACTCTCCACCATGACCCATCCATCCTGGGTGGCCCTACCTAATACCAAATTTTATAAATATCATTCCTGTTCATTTAGATACAGATTAAAAAATCAAATTCTGGGGTAATTCCATGGTGATCCAGTGGTTAAGAGTCTGTACTTCCACTACAGGGGGGCACTGGTTAGACACCTCATCCGGCTAAGATCCCTTGCCATGAAATTCTCGATGAAGGGCCACATGTTCTCGGACGCTGCCTAGAAGGCAGAGATAGGTGGCAGCTTGGAAATGAAGATCATCCTGGGCTCTGCACAGCTTCTCACTGGTGATCCAATGTGCGCAGAAAGTTTTACAAGGTACCAATAGGCCACGGTGTCACGACAGGGTTGGCCTGTGGCTGTGTTTAAGTAAGCTCAGGTCCCGTAGAAGGCCTCACCAAGTGCACAGCGGTGACCCTAAGGCTGCCATTTTCCCATCGTCAGAACTGACATTGGGTATTACCAATCTTTTAGTTTCTAACAACTTGGTAAGTTTGAAAAGGCACCTGGATGTTCAGATTCATATTTAATTATGAGTAAGTGCTAGACTCTTCACAGGATTTGGGGCCACTTGTCTTCGCTTTTCTCTGAATAGCCTGTTCACATCTTTGGCCCACTGTTTCATAAGTTTGTTCATCTTTTTTTATTGATGTATATGATTACTCTGCATATACAAATTAAGGACATAGGCCTTTGTGCAGCTTATGTGTAAGAAATGGGCCTTGTGTGCAGCTTGTGAAAAAATGCGTTTTTTCAGCTTTTTGTTACTTTTCCTTTGCTGATTGGCATTTTTGCTCACAGAAGTTGTGGGGCCCACTTTATCCATCTTCTCCTTCACAGCTACTGAATTCTGTGTTCTGTTCACAATGGCCTTCCCTCGCCTCAGATTGTGAAGAAATTCTCCTGCATTTTCCTAAATGCTTAGCCAGTTGTTCCGGTGCCATTTTTCAGTCCCCCCTCCTTTTTTTTCCATTCTCGTTTCAGCCCCTCAGGGCTGTATAACTCTCCAAAGTCACCAGAGTGGAGCCCACAGAAGTGCCACGTTGCTCTGTCTCTCTCTGCCAGTGACAGACCAGAAAGGCCTGTCACCAGATCCCACAGAAGACCTCTGTCATTTGGTAGAAGAGGGTCAGGTCTCTCAAGGGTGGAGAGGGCACCACAGCTCTGAGAGACACGAGGGAACAGTAGCCTCCCAGTCCTGACAGGAAAGTGGGCCACGCACCCCGTGTCTTCCTTCTGAAGGAAACCTCAGGGGAGAGTGTGCTCTCTATCCAGAGAGAAGAAACACAGCCACACTTGTGTTTCTGAGGACACACACTTAGACACACACTACACATACCCCCACAAATACCACCGCCCCACATACACACACGTCACACACATCAGACACACCGACTTCCCTAGCAGGGGGCACCCTGTCCTAAAGAGCCCTCTCTATCACAGGAATTCCAAGCACAGTCACACTGGTGTTTCTCAAATAACTCCAAGATTCCTTTTTCCTTTTGAAAGGAAATAAAAACCTGGAGGCCCCCAATAACATATCTGCAAGACCCCAAGTTGAGAAAAAAAAAAAGAAACCGAAGACTTGTTCTATAAAGATCTTCCAATTGCAAGTTAACACATATTTAAAACTGCTAAATAGATTTAAGTCAACATTAAGATGAAAGTCTGACTTTAAAAAATTTTCCATACTTAAAAGATCTGGGGACTTCCCTGGTGGTCCCCTGGTTAAGACTTTGCCTTCCAAATGCACAGGGTGCTGGTTCCATCCCTGGTTGGGGAACTGAGATCCCGTGTGGCTCGAGGCCAGAAAACCAAAGCATAAGACAGAAGTAGTATTGTAACAAATTCAATAAAGACTTTAAAAATGGTTCACATCAAATAAATCTTAAAAAAAAAAGATTGGGGTACCCCAAGGTGGGGTAGAGAGTTTAGAAGAGGCATTATTCTGCAGCATGTCTACAAGTTAATTTGCTTTCCACACACAGGAATAACAAATCTTTCTTCTATTTTCCCTCTATTTCTGCCTTTCTTTGTTCAGCAGGCCTGAACTCCAGGCAACAAAAGGTGATCTTCCTCCCTTTCACCTTGTCCCTTAATCCCTTTGAGTTTTTCCAGTAAAAAATATTTCTGATTTTTATTGGGAATTTTTTAAAATCATTATTACAAAATAGACAATTTAGAAAATACAGAATTTTTTTTTAATGTAAAGCCACCTGCTCACCCTGAGAGGTAACATCCCTTTAAGTTGTGCTGGGCTTCCTTTTTGCCTTTTCCTTTGCTTGAGTGTTTTCCAGTAAATATCCAGCAGGAGCCGGTGCAGTCACACCAGCTGGTTCTCCTTTCCTGTGAGGCCCAGGCCCAGGCTGACCTGGGAGGGCTGTCTCACCTCCTGGAGGTTGGAGCTATGAACACGCTGGCCTGGGAGAGATCTTGTCCCAGTTTTCTGCAGTGTTCTCCCAGACGCGTTGTCCACTCTTTCTCTTTTTCAAAATTATTTATCTGGCTGCACAGGTCTTAGCTGTGGCACCTGGGATTTAGTTCCCCAACCAGGGATCCAACTCCCAGTGCCCCCTGTTGGAAGCACAGAGTCTTAACCACTGGGCCACCAGGGAAGCCCCCATTGTCCATTCTTCTCTGGAGACTCCCAAGGCTACAGGCGGCTGGCGGCCCTTTGACCACTCTCCCCTCCCTCAGAGTAGATCCTCTCAGCCCACCTCTCTCCCCTCTGTTCTCTGGTGGTTCAGGGTTGAGAAGCACAGCCTTAGCCAGACAATCCCCTCTCCTGGCAGCAGCCCCGAGGCTGACTAGGGCTGGGAGGCACAGAGGAGGAGCCCAGCTTCCTTCCTGGCCCTGTCCCCACCAGGCTGTGTGACTTCGGACAGGATACCCAGCCTCTCCGGGGCCCTGCACCCTCCCCTGCCCCAGGAATCTGGTGGTGGTGGCGGTTCTCTGCTAGTGACAGGCTAGAAAGTTTTCTCCAGAACGTGCGCTCTCCCTTCGCCTCCCCTCCCCTCTCCCCCCTTCCCTCTCCCCTCCCCTCAAATCTCCCCTCTCCTCTCCACTCTTCTCCTCTCTCCCCTCCCCCGCCTCTCCTCTTCCCTCTTCTCTCCTCCCTCCCCTCCCTCCCCTCCCTCTCCTCTCCCTTCCCCTCCCTGCAGAGTCACACTCCAGCCCCCTCCCTCCCCCCTCCACACCCTTCCCTCACACAGGTCCTGACAGCACATCTCTGGATAAACTGCAAACAAAGAATGGGACCCAGGCCTCTGTCTGTTACTACCTCATCAGACGTAGAGACTGCACAGATACCTTAGCAAGTTTGCAGGACACATTGCGGAAGGTCTGACTTTAACTACAGGCTAAGCGATCTACACAGCATTCATTTGGCAGGTCCCAGGGGTCCCTCAAACTCAAACTTTCCCAGCTCTCATTTTTCAGAGGAACTGAAACCAAGATACAGTGAGTCCTCCTGTATCATGAGGGTTAAGAGAAGGGAGAGACCCGCCTCAGATGGAAGTCCCCTCTCCCAGCAGCCCTGGGGCTCCCAGGAGAGCCGGCGGGCAAGTAGCAGGCCAAGAGCTTCTCAGTGGTCCTTGGAGTCTCCAGAGGAAGGCCGGGTAGGCCAACCAGCATGCCCGTGTGGGACAACACAGACTGATACTGTGACAGGGAGGCTCCAGGGCCCCAGGGACGGGGGGAGAGCAGTCTTGGGGATGCTTTCATATTCTCTATTTTTAACTTTTTCATAATGGTGTGTTTAATCAGGAAAAAAAAAAGATGGAAATAATTCCATTTTCTAAAAGTTGTTTGAGATTACAGGAAGAAGGGCGGTCAGTGCAGCTGCCACAGGGCTCTGTGGAGACGGGAGGGTGTTGCTGCGCCCCTGGGCCCAGAAGGACTCAGAAAGATACTTGCCTCCCTTGCTCCAGAGGGCTCACGGGAGGGCTCATGGGAGTGACTGTGTGAGGAAAGTGCTGATGACATCACTGGGGTCCCAGATGCCCACTGGTCCAGGCTGGATGGAGCAGGCGTCAGTGGAGTCAAGGGCAACCCAGCCGCCGAGGTTTTCCTTGGCTCAGGGGCAGCCAGAGGGGAGAAGACTGAGGAAGAGCCTGGGCTTCACCCACGCCCAGCCCAGGCTCAGGCCACGCCCATGGATCTGTGACCAGGAGCAGTTCCTGTGGCTGCCTCCACTCCCCTCCATAAGTCAGGCTGCCTGGATCAGGACTAGGGGCCAGGAAGGGTCAGGACTGGGGGCCAGGAAGACAGGGTGTTGTGGGGTGGGCTGCAGGTGAGGAGGAGGGAAAGATAGATAGGAAGAGACTGCAGGACAGAGACGGGGGCAGAGACAGAAAGACACTTGGAAAGACTCAGACACACACGCTGAGGGACACTGAGAGTCACAACACAGAGAAAGGCAGCGTCAGATGGAGGGACAACAGAATGAGAGAGAGACAGAGAGAGCTAAGAGCTGCACCTTCGTTCCATTTGCTTCCTAGGAGCAGACAGAGGGGCAGGTGCAGGTCAAGGCCTGGGCGGAGAGGACAAAGCTAGAGATGGAAGCAGGGGGAATGAGTGTCAACATCACAGAGAACAAACCTCTGCCGCCCTCGCGGTGTGCTTGGCACCCTGCTGGAGGCTGCAGGCACAGGCAGGTGTGAGTGCAGGTCCTATCCTAGCTGGCAGACCCACCCTACACCTGGGAGGCAGGAGTAGCAGGCAGGAGTGGCCTTTCCAAGGGCCAAATGGGAGGAGAGGCTCCTGAGAGCTGAGGTCGCCAGGGGCAGCTTGCTGAAAGGCCTCATCTGAGCTGCCTCTTGCAGAGTAGGTGGGAGGAAGTGGCATGGGTTCTCTAGGGGAAGAGGCATCTGCAAACGTGTGGAGGTGAGAAGACACTTCTGGGTTCTCTCAGGAGGGCCTTGAATGTCACGACAAGGAGGCTGAGGGGGCCCAGCCACACTTGAGCAGAGGAGTGATGAAGTGGGACCTGTGCTTTAGGGAGACCTGGGCTAGCCAGTGGCCAGACCTGAAGGGCAGCAGAATAAAGTGGAGGAAAGGGTCGCAGGCACTCACTGAGCCCCGACCCCATCTCCCAACACCCCTTATCTGACGCTACAGTCAAGCAGCCCCAAACTGGCTGCTTCTCACCTCCATGCCCTTGACCAGGCAGTACCCTCCGTCTAGAAGGCCTCCCCTTCCCCAACCCGGGCAAACACTGAAACAGTTTAAATGTTCTTCAAGAGACTTCTCTTGCAGGATGGCTTCAGGCAGAGTAAGGCGCCCCTCCTGGCTCCTCCCAGCACAAAAACCGATGTGAAAACTCCCTGGGCTCAGCGGAGCTAAGTCATGTTCTTTACCAAAAGCCAGAAAATGTAACGGACTCCATCAGTGCCACGGCTTTAACCACACCCAGAATTTGCCTGTCCCCCATGGGCAGCCCCACCAGCTGTCCAGCATCAGTATCCAAACCCTGAAGAAAGGAAGGAATCAGCTGGGGAGGGATGGGGGGACAGGGTGGGGCCCATTTGCCTAGAGGTGCTGTGGGCTGGCTGGTTATACAGCAGTGACTCATCTCCCAGAGAGGAGGGGAGCAGTGGGGGACCATTGGGCCGGGCAGGGGAGCCTGTAGAGAAAGCCTGCCTCTGCCTCACACCCTTGGCCAGACGCCGTCTCCTCCTGGCCCCCTCAGGCCCTTGGAAGAGAAGGAAGAACCTCTTGCAGCCCCTGGCTTGCCCCCAGTGTGGCTGGCATTGACCAGGAAGGCAGCTGAAGCCTCCCTGCCCCCCACCCGCCGCTGCCCCCCACCCAGGCCGCGGCCATGGATAAATTCCGCACCCTCTTCCAGCACTTCCAGTCCAGCTCCGAGTCGGTGATGAACGGCATCTGCCTGCTGCTGGCCATGGTTACCGTCAAGCTGTACTCCTCGTTCGACTTCAACTGCCCCTGCCTGGCGTGCTACAACACCCTCTACGGACTGGGCCTGCTGTTCACGCCCCCGATCGCCTTGTTCCTCTGCGGCCTCCTGGCCAACCGGCAGTCCGTGGTGATGGTGGAGGAGTGGCGCCGGCCTGCCGGGCACCGGAGGAAGGACCCGGGCATCATCAGGTGCGGTCCCACCCCCCTCCAGCTCCCCGTGGGCGTTGTCAGGGGTTCCCCCAACTGCATAAGCACTGCCAGGGGCTCCCCAAACCCCAGTGGCCCCCATGGGTATGGTCAGGGCTCCCCCAGGAACCCCCACAGGCACCCTACTTTCATATGTGCCCCCTGCTCTCCCCCGGAAAATGATACCAAGGCACCACCAGTTCACAGAGACAGATTTGCCAGTCTCCACTCTGGAAACAGATATTTCTGATCCCGTTGTCTGTCACCTTTCCATGCCCAATGATAAAGATGCGTGAATGGCAGGACTCCTAAGAATTATCCAAGTCACGTCTGTCCTGCTGGCCATGGATTATAACTCCCCACATGCAAGAAGGACCATCCCATGATGTGCATACCTTATTGCACATATGAGAGGCATGGTTGGCTTGAAGGCTGCATCCCGTCTCCTGCAAGCTCCCCGAGGGCAAAGACCTCATCTGCTATCACTGTGTCCTCAGACCCTGGTCAGTGCCCTGTATCAAGAAAAGCTGAGGGGAATTCCCTGGCAGTCCAGTGGTTAGGGCTTGGCACTTTCACCCTTTCACTGCTGTGGCCTGGGTTCAATTCCTGCTCAGGGAACTCAGATCCTGCAAGTCATGTGACACAGCCGAGAAAGAGAGAGAGAGAGAAGAAAAGCTGACGGACTTTAGCAATTTATAATACTCCCTGGCCAACAGAGAGCCAAGCTTTGTGCCAAGTACTGTGTGTGCACAGCCTCTGAATTCTTACCTCGGCCCTGGGTCTCTTCCTGTCTTGGATCCATTTTTAAGGATGGGAGACCTGAGGCACAGAGAGGTTAAGTCACTTGGCTGAGCTCCCACAGCAAGGAAGAGGCTCAGATTCAAATCAAACCCAGAACCGCTGCCCTGAGTGTTTTAGACAAAATACCTAAGTGCTCTGGATCCACAGGCAGTGGTAGGAGGGCCTTGGTGGGTTTAGGTTCACTTGTGATCTTCTCCTCTCCCCTATTGATATAGACAACTGGGGTGTTCTCAAGGGCATGTTATGTAACTTCATAACAAGTCTTTGGTTCCACCTTCTAACCACCTTGCCCCCATAGAAAATGCTGGAGCCACCCCTGCCTACAACATATTTATAATTTTCCACCAGGTACGCCATGTACGCACACACACATACACACAGCCGGCGCACACCATCCTATGTTTTGTATACGACCCGCCTGCCAATACAGGAGACATAAGAGACCCAGGTTCGATTCCTGGGTGGGGAAGATCCCCTGGAGGAGGGCATGGCAACCCACTCCGGGATTCTTGCCTGGAGAATCCCATGGACAGAGGAGCCTGGTGGGGTACAGTCCACGGGGTCACAAAGAGTCAGACACAACTGAGCTACTGAGCACACGCGCAAGTTAAAAACACCTGCGTTCTGTGCACCAGTGGCCTCTCTTTGATGTTCCCAGTGGCTCCCGGCTCCCTGTGATTCAGCCACGCAGGGAGACTTTTCCTCTGGAGTCTCGTGGTTCCAGCTCCACTGGTCTCCTGTCCTGTGACCAACACCCAATTCAGGCCACTAGACATAGTAGGTCAAAAGAGGAACCTGGGGACAATCAGAGGCTCCCTGGACACTGCAGAGAGGTGTGAAAGTGCTGTCTCTGGGCAAGTTATTCCACAGGACCCTCTTAGCTTAGGGTCCCCCAAAAGCAGGTTCTGGAAAGAAGTGATAATAAGGAGACAACTGGGGCTCAGTCCTTCGAGGAGCCTAAGGGAGTGGGTAGAACCCACCTCAAAATCATCCCACTGAGGGTCCTGGACGCTGGGGCATTAAACTACCAGGCCCTGCCCTCCGGGATTGAGGTCGATTTGGGTACATGAACCCTCCAGGCCACCCGCACTGGGAGCAGGGACTCCTCTGGAGCCCCAGACAGAGCCATGCAGGGGGTTAAGGTCAGAGGTCTTCAGGCCCTCCACGTGAATAGAAACTACCCACCAAAGCTCTAGATGCTTCTGGCCTGAGCAGAGCACTAGCAGAGTCTGCTACAAAGGCTCGGGCAGGACGAATACCAGCTCCCCAGTGTTCCAGTCCCAGGGCTCCCAGGACCCCAGCTCTGCTTCTCCCCCACCCTCTGCTGCTCAGGCCTCTGCAGGGGGAGCTGCAACCCTCCCTTTGGGGTAACCACGCACCATCCTGGGAAGTTCATCCTCGCATCCCCCCTGTAGCCTTCCTGCTGCAGCTGAATTCCGGATGTCCTGTGTTCCCGCTCCCTTCCTCTGTTCCCAGGTACATGTGCTCCTCTGTACTGCAGAGAGCGCTGGCCGCCCCCCTCGTCTGGATCCTACTGGCCCTCCTCGATGGGAAGTGCTTCGTGTGCGCCTTCAGCAGCTCCGTGGACCCTGAGAAGTTTCTAGACTTTGCCAACATGACCCCCAGTCAGGTGCAGCTCTTTTTGGCCAAGGTGCCCTGCAAGGAGGACGAGCTGGTCAGGAACAGCCCCGCTCGGAAGGCGGTGTCTCGCTACCTGCGGTGCCTGTCACAGGTAATTTGGGGCGGGGGGTGTCTTCTCCCTGCCCTGGGAAATGTCCTGCACTGGTTCGGAGGGGCACGGGGTGAGGAGGTATACATGGTTTCCTGAGGCTCCCCCCTCCCAATGCTAGAGACACAACCACGGAGCATGTGGTCCCTGGAGCGGGGGGGGGTGGGTGATCAGAAACATGACCCCCACACAGCACAGTGTCAGGCCTTAGGAAGTGGGCCTTTGCCATCAACACTGACTCACCTGAGGGCGGAGACCAGGTGTCCATACCCTTCTGGAGTCAGCTAGGCTCATCTCCAGGTTGGATGGCAGGAAAACGCTACAGATATACTGCACTACCCTGCCCTCACCCCATACACATATTCTGCCCACCCCTCAGAAATAACACTAATTACCGCTTATGAGGCACTTATGTGTCAGGCACTGTGTTAAGCATTTCACATGCATTACTTCATTTAATTCTCAAAACTGCCCTATGAGATAGATGCAATCACGATTGTCCCACTTTGCAGATGAGGAAACTGAGGCTCTGAGAGTTTAGTTCACAAGGCCAAAGGCACACAGTTTGTAAGAGGCTGGGCAGGAATCTAAAATGCCATTCCTCCAAACCCTCCCCTACTATGCAGGTCCTCCCCAGATGCTTGGCTCCCCACGGAGCACAGAATCCATTATCCTGGGAACAAACCCCAGCCCAAGCTCCAGATCCCACCCTCACCACTGCCAGAGCCCTGCTTTGGCTGTGTCTCCCCAAAAGTGTTTACACGCTCCCACCACATGCAGAGCATCACTGGAGATACACCCTAGCTCTTTGGGGTGTCGGGACAGGCTCATGACAAATGCAGGCCCATGGAGTGGCAAAGAGAAGACCAGTGCTTGGGACACACTTGATTCTGCTTCAGACTGTGACCTCGGCCGTGAGCCCTTTTCCCTCTGGGCCTCGGGTTCTCCTGCAAAATAAGTGGAGGTTCGGTCTACTCACCTTGATGTCCCTGTGGACGTAAACACTGTAGACTAGTTCACTATCACCGGAAAGACTGTAGAATCCTCAGACCAGGGTTTGAGTCCAGACTCAGCTGTAAATAATCAGTCACATTAAATGCTCCTCCAAGTAAAATACTCACACAAGCATTTTAAACTTAGAGTGGGGCGAGGGGAGAGCCTTGTGAGAGGCCAGGTAGAGAGCTTTGTCAATCACATCTACAAATGATAAGGATTCAAATAAGTCTTGTGGTTTAGAGGATGATTTCTCTGCTCCAGGTCTATAAAGTTGCTCTAGTCCTAGGCGATGTCTCAATACCTTCGGCTGGGCAGAGGGGAGGGCCAGGAGCTGGCCAGGTTGGGGAGAATTACTTCCAGCTTCTCTTTACTCTTGGCCTGGAACAGTTTCCTGTTTACATCTTGTAAACTATCATCAGCCTTTAGGTCTCAGCCTCAACTTTACGGTTCTCTGAGGCCTCAAATTCAGGTCAGGTGTCCCCTCTCTGAATTTCCATGACCCAAGATACATCCCTCAACATGGCACTTAGCCAGTCACCACCTATGTCATTGTAACTTCCACTAAAGTGTTCGCTCTATGAGAGCAAAGACTGAGTCCTCTGTCTCCCCAAGAGTAAAGGATGGATGGATGCATAGATGGGATGGATGCACATATATAAGCATGGATGAAGAACCAGATAAAAAGATGGAAGGATGATGGGTGGATGCACAGATGAATGGATGGGAGTGCAAGGAAGGCAAAACTACCTCCACCCAATGTAGGTTTTCAGCTGAGACTGTAACAAAAAGAGATTAACAGGAGGAAAATAAACGGTTTATTATTGCGTGCAGTGCTCATCAGGCAGGGGGAACCTACAGCAGAGTCACTCTAAGCGGTGGCTTAGAACTGTGGCTTATATAGCGTCTTCAGCTATGAACAATACCTTTGTAGAGAAATGTCAGGACAAAGGAAAGCAGCTTTATGCTTCCACGGGTGGAAACTGTGGGAAGATAAATAAATACATGGGAGTAGGGTGTGTTTGTTCGGGAGGAAGGCAGGGGGGAATAAATAACAAGTGGGTTGATGACTGGATAGAGATAAATGGAAGCAAACATGAGAGTATGGAAACATGAATGGATGGGAGGATAGATGGTTGGATAGGGGGATAGGGACAGATAGGAGCATGGTTGAGAGGGTAGCTTGATAGGAAGACAATAGATATATAGTCAGATAAGAGGATGGATGACGGGATGGGTGAGAGAGAGTTAGATAGAAAATGGATGGAAGGAGAAATGAATGAATGGGAGATAGGATGGAGGTAGTTGGTAGAACGGATGACTGAATTGGAAGGCGGATAGATCTGAAAATAGATGGAAGGGATAAGTGAAGGGAACACCCTTGCCACGCTGTATAATATCTGTGTGCCTGAATGCTTACCTTAGCGCTCCCCGTCCTCTAGGCCATTGGCTGGAGTCTCACCTTGCTTCTGATCGTCCTGGTCTTCCTGGCCCGCTGCTTGAGGCCCTGCTTCGACCAGACAATCTTCCTGCAGCGCCGATACTGGAGCAACTACGTGGACCTGGAGCAGAAGCTCTTCGACGAGACGTGCTGTGAGCACGCGCGGGACTTTGCGCACCGCTGCGTGCTGCACTTCTTCGCCAGCATGCAGAGCGAGATGCGGGCGCGGGGGCTGCGCCGGGACTCTGCGGGTAGGGGTCCGGAGACCCCTGAGAGGCCCGAGCCCCCAGACGGCCTGGATGGCGGAAGCGGGAAGGCCCACTTGCGCGCAGTCTCCAGTCAGGAGCAGGTGGACCGCCTCCTAAGCGCCTGGTATTCTAGCAAACCACCACTTGACCTCACAGCATCCTCCGGGCTCTGGGGGTGCGGCCTCAGCCATCGCGCCCCCACAGTGGTCCCGGGCACCAGGGCGTCCCCACACACCGACGTGTAAGGACCCAGACCGCGTCCTCACGTAAAATGCCCACACTGACGAAGAGGTGGGGGCTTTCCAGGCAGTGGGGACCCCATGGCAGGGCAGCTTAACCCTTGTCAGCCTCCTTCCCCAAGACAGCCCAGCGCCTGGCCTAGTTTCTGGGCGTGGCCTCTTGTGTGCTCTAAAGCTGTGGTTCACAAACTTCATTGTGCTCACCTGTTCACGTGAACTCTTGTCAAATGCAGATTCTGATTCAGTCCATCTAGGACCAGGGCCGAGACTGCATTGCTAAGGAGCTTCTCATGCTTCTGGTCAGTGGACCAAACTCCGAGTAAGAGTCTAAACAGATCTGTCCTGGGTGCTGGGTCCTAGATGTCCACATTCTAAATCTAAAATAATAATAATGACAACAGCACCTGCTTGTATGATGCTTTCTATGTACCGGGCACTGCTCTGACTTCTTTCCATATATAACTCATTTAATCTTAATGATAATCTGACGAGGTAGGATGATGACTAGCCCCATTTTTTAGAGAAGAAAAGTGAGGCATTAAAGGTTAAGGTGGCTGAGGTCACCCATATAAGAGCTGGAATTTGATCTCAGGACATCAGCTCTAGAGTCTGCTCTGAGCCACTACATTAGTCCTCTAGACTGTGTGTGTATGTGTGTGTGTGTGTGTGTGTGTGCATGCACGCATGCATGTTCTAGACTGTGCGTGTGTGTGTGTTTTCTTGCATGTTCTAGACTGTGTGTGTGTGTGTGTTTTCAGGGCCGTGGCTGGGTTTCCTGCAGCCTCCAACAAGGTTCTCTGAGTGAACTCATCAAACTCTGCTTGAGAATTCTTCTCAAAAGTACAAATTAGTGTCTCTTGCTGACTACTGCAGATGAATAGATTTATATCTTTGCAGGGGGATTTTTCTGTTTCTGAATGTCAGGGAGCCGCTGACCCTTCCAGCTCCCATCTTCTCCAGTTCCACCAATTCTATTCTAACCAACCAAGGCCAAGCAGCCCTTCAGGTGCAGCTCCTTTATCAGCCCAGCCTTCTGCTCACCTCCAGCCAGCAAGCACTTCCTCCGTCACCTCTCCACTCACCACCCTCCTCACGACCTGCAGCCTGACCCCTGAGCTTGACCTTGCTTTCTAAGGCTGCTTCCTATGCCAGGCATCCCAGGGGCATCTACCCACTGCCCTCAGCAAGAAGCTGGCACCGTGGTAAGAATTTCCCTAGAGATACGAGGAATGGACCAGATCTGCAAGTCAGGGGTGTCCAGGCAGCCCTGGACATCTCCACTGAACAAACACCCCAGGTGATTCTGCAAAATCCAGTGTTTAAAAACCTCTGGACCAAGTGTGGGTGTAGGGTCTGACTGGGGGATGAAGACCCTCTAAATACCAGGGTTAAATCTTCCTGGAAGAACTGCCTCTCAGTCTCTGGCAGCCCAAACAGCAAGGGCTGGGGAAGATCTATTCTGTGAGCTCCTCTGGGTCTCTGCCCTTCCCTGATGACTCATCACCCCCACCCCGCCCCCAACACACACACATCCTGTTATTGCCTCTGTCAGCACAACAGTGCCTGGTGACCACAGACATGCACTAGGCTCACTCTATGCTTTACTGGTAATGAGGGCATGGGGGTTAGTACAGGCGTCCTGGAGCCCAGCTCCCTCCATATCAGGCAATCTCTGCTCTCCTGGGTGCTTGCCAAAGGGCCTGGGAGGACCAGACTGTCCATACAGCCCAGTCTTACCCTGCTACCTTGCTGTGGTCAGGCCATGCAAATGTCTGAAATGGTACTGGGCAGGGCAAGATTCAGGCAAAGTGTTAGCAGGGATTGGCGGGGGAGGGAGGAGGCAGGCCTTGGACATGATCCAGTCAGCAGGGCCGAGTGCCCAGCCCAGGGAAAGGAGGCTCAGGGACCCCACCTTGGGCTTTAAAGAAGCACTATCTGGACCAGTAAAGGGCCACTGACTGCAATCAATGCCCTTGCCTTCTTCTATTGAGCCTACTGCATAGAGAGCACTGCGCTGGGGAGGAGGGAAGGAAGAATATACAGACGATTTATACTGCCTGGCCCGCAAAGAACTCACTCTCTACTAGAGGGACCGAGATGTACAGAAATCATTACAACCCAAAGCAAAAGGTGTAAAGTGATATGATAGCGCCAAGCTGTGTGCCACCGAGATTCAGCATGAAGAGTAGTGGCTCCAAGCTGAGAGAATCAGAAGGACGTCATTACAATGGGCTTTAAAGGATGGGGGCGGGGGTTTGACAAGTCGAGAGGGATGGGGGTGGGGGAGCAGAGCATCTACAAGGAGGAAACAGAACAAAAGCAAAGAACTGGGAAACGGCAACGTTTGGTTCGCTGATTCACTCAGCAAACACTGATGGAATGCGTAGGGCACCAAAGAGCAGGAAAGGCATCGTCCTATCTTAGTGGAGATTCCAGTCTGAAGGGGAGATAAGACGTGAGCCAGAGAACAAACAACCAAGTGCAGGGTGTGTGGTCTGGCCTGGCCAAAGTGAAGGACCTTGGCCAGAAGGCCGAGGAGTCTATTCCAATGAATCCCACCAAGAGATGCTTTCTGAGCCCCACATCCAGTGGCACCTTCTTGGATCCTCAGCCTTTGATAGCCCTCAAATGCCTCCTTACCCTATTCAGTCCCCAGATAACATGGTTTCAAACCCCAAACCTCTTTGCCATCATCCATGCACACCACCATTTACTCATATCCTGGGAGAGAGAGAGGCCTTGTGTAGTGCATGCCAACCCACCTGGGGGTGAGGGACCCAGGTGGCAGGTTGCCACCTGCTCCCCTCCCAGGAGATCAGCCCTCATGGGTGCTCATGCTCATTGCTCAAGTCTCCTTCAAGTCTGGGAGACAGTCCTTCTGCACACACCCTGTTCACAGGGCCTCTCTTCTGGGAGACATGGTGACCAGCTGGGCGAGGCAGAAATGTACTGTAAGACTGACTTTGGCTGTGTTAGTCCCCTGTCTCATATGGTCTGGGCAGCTGCGGTTCTGCCTGAGAAGTGGAAGATGGTGGCATCCTTGAGGGTTTTGCTCAGGTCTTTGAGTCTATCCTACAGGTAAGTGCTTCTGGGCAGAGTCAGAAGGCAGAATGATACTCCATCTGGCAGTGATCCCTGAAGCTGCAGGAATGGATACACCAGCGAGAGAGAGAGACGGAGTGAGAAGAGGAAAGACTGAGACCTTTAGAGCTTTGGGGGAGAAAGACGGGGTAGCAAGTGAGAATAAGGAATCACAGAGGCAGAGGTTCTATAAGAATGCCAGGGGGGCAACCTGGTGCTCTGACAGCCTAGAAGGGTGGGGTGGAGCAGCGGGTGGGAGGGAGGTTCAAGAGTGTTAGGACATCCGTATACTCATGGCTGATTCACGTGGTTGCATGGCAGAAACCAACACAACATTGTAAAGCAATTATCCACCAATGAAAAAAAATTTTTAATTATGTTTTGAGAGCCAAAACTGATCAAGTTTTGACTATTTCATTCAATCCATGCCTTGATGACATAAGATTTTACTAGATGGACTCTAAGACCCTTCCCACCACTGGCATTCTATGGTTCTAAGAGTCCATTCTTGGTAATATCTAAATAATCATTAGAGTCATAGAGATTTGTACTTTCTGAGGGAACAGAATCAGTCAATAAACAAGAAGCTTTTTTAAAAAAAAGAATGCCAAGGAGGAGTGAATTTCAAGATGAGGGAATGAATGAATGAAAGTTGCTCAGTAGTGTCCAACTCTTTGTGACCGCCTGGATTATACCGTCCATGCAGTTCTCCAGGCCAGAATACTGGAGTGGGTAGCCTTTCCCTTCTCCAGGGGATCCTCCCAATCCAGGGATCAAACTCAGGTCTCCTGCATTGCGGGTGGATTCTTTACCAGCTGAGCCACAAGGGAAGACCAAGAATACCGGAGTGGGTAGCCTATTCCTTCTCCAGGGGATCTTCACAACCCCAGAATCAAACCGGGATCTCCTGCATTGCAGGTGGATTCTTTACCAACTGATCTATCAGGGTGGCCCTAAAGATGAAGGAAGGATGAGCAATGAATCCAGAGCTTCAGGGAAACCAACAGTGGAAACGCAGGGGATTGAGCGAAAATCACGGGTTCTTGGTAACCTTCCAGGGCAGGGGAATGCTCCCCCAGGGAGGTGGTCCTGGCAAACCAGATGGATGGGTTTCTGTAGGAATCATCTAAATCCCTGGGCACCCACCCAGCCTCATAAAGGACGAGTGGGAGGTCTGGAGCATGCTCTCGTTTAGAATATTGACATGGAGGAGGGCACCAGGACCCAAACACTATGATGGGAGTCAAGGAATCCATACCTCTCTGCTGAGAGCCCACCTCTGCCCAACTCTTTGAGGTCGAATGAAATGAGTTCTCCTTGAAGCTTGATCAGCTCTCACATCGGGGAGGGCCGGAAGGCTATGGGAAGAGGAGAGCGGCCCTGAGGCTCTAGAGAAGGGCAGTAGGAGATGGCTGGGGTGGCCAATGGTAGCAGAATAGAGGTCACACTGGTCTGCCAGTGGCTATCGCCGTGGTGGTGAGCTTTGAATGGACACCAGCCCTTCCTGCCCACCCAGCCGGCACATAACGGGGGGCCTGCTCTTCAGCCCTTCTTACTCTGCTCACAGAAGCTGACAGAGCCAGAGCAGTGAGGACTGTCATATCCTATTTGTGTCCAGATTCCTGCCTCCTCACAAATTCATCTTGGTCCAAGGCTCACTTCTCTCCTTTATTCACTTACTTGGGTATTCGTTCAAATATTCAGCACTTGTTAACTGAGCCTCTCTTACACCAGGCACACTGTTCTGAGCCCCAGAAACATAGCAGGAAAACAAAACAGATGGGGGCCTTTACGATCCGATGGGAGCTCTGGATATTAAACAAACACACCCTCCAAAACACATTACTAACTGAGATCAGTGCTGTAAAGAGGAAGTACATGGGTCGGGTGGAGGGCATGAAAGCCTTTGTCAGCAGGACTCAACTAAGCTAAGGGTTCAGGATCTTTTCTCAAGAAAGGCAACATACTGAATAGAAGATATTTACAAATGATATCCCAGTAAGGGGTTAATATCCAAATGATACAAAGAACTCACACAACTCAAGGTCAAAAAAGCAAACAACCTGACTTAAAAAATGGGCAGAGGACCTGAATAGACATTTTTCTAAAGAAAAGATATATATGGCCAACAGGCACGTGAAAAGATGCTCAACATTATGAATAATCAGAAAAAGGCACATCAAACCCACAATAAGACGTCACCTCACACATGTCAGAATGGCTATTAGCAAAAAGACAACAAATAACAAGTGTTGGTGAGGGTGTAAAGAAAAGGGAAACCTTGTGCACTGTTGGTGCAGCCACTAGGGAAATAGCAGAGAGATTTCTCCAAAAGTTAAAAATAGAACTACTATATGATCCAGCAATTCCACTCTTGAGTATTTATCTGGGAAAAAAAAAAAAAAACCAACTCATATTTTAGAGTGACAAGAACCAAAACTCAGTTTCATGCATTTCTTATCTTTGAGACTTATTTCCATGAGCCAACATCCCTATGTTCACTGCAACATTATTTACAAGAGTTAAGATATGGAAGCAACCTAAGTGCCCATCAACAGATGAATGGATAAAGAAGATGTGAAATATGTATATATAACAGAATATTACTCAGTCATAAAAAAGAATGAAATCTCGCCATTTGCAACAACATGGATGGGCCTAGAGAGTTCTATGATAAATGAAATAAGTCAGAGGAAAGACAAATACAGTATGATTTCACTTATGTGGAGAATCTACAAAACAAATGAACACATGTCACAAACAGAAAGAGAGTCATTGATATAGAAAACAAATAGTGCCTAAGGGGAGAGGACTTATGGGAGGAGAGAAATAGGAAAGGGAGATTAAGAGGTGCAAACTTTTAACTGCAAAATAAATGAATATTCATTCAAATATTCAGCACTTGTTAACTGAGCATCTCTTACACCAGGCACACTGTTCTGAGCCCCAGGAACGTAGCAGGAAAACAAAACAGATGTGGGCCTTTATGGTCCGATGGGAGCTCTGAATATTAAACCAACACACCCTCCAAAACACATTACTAACTGAGATCAGTGTTGTGAAGAGGAAGTATACAGGTATGAAATGTACAGTATGGGAAATATAGTCAATAATTGTGTAATATCTTTGTATGATGACAGATGGTGATAACTTACCATGGTGATCATTTTGAAATGTATAGAAACATCAAATCTCTATGCTGCATACCGAGAACTAACCTAGTGTTGCTGGTCAATTATACATCAAAAACAAACAAACGAATGGGTGGAGATCAGAGGCACCTGTTTGCACTGGTGTCTAGGGTCAAAGAGAGAAAGATGAAAAAGAGCAGAGACAATAGTAAGAGGTAAGGGCTTCTATGCCAGAACTCAATCACATGACCCTAAGCCACATGAAACAGGGGCAGGAATTGTACGGAAGGCCATGAAATATTTGCTGGGTGCTACTATTTTTTGCCACAATGTACAACCTCCAGTACAGTTTGATTGATGCAGAAGAGAATAGCACTCTGTCCTTGTCAGTTAAAGCCCTCATGCCTCTGATAAAACAGCCTGACAGTCCTTGAGCCACCCTGGCAGCCCCATCTGACTAATGGCCCAGTGCCCCACCAGTTGCTGGATGAGCGCTGTGCACTACACACACACTCATGCTGTCCTATGCAAATGAGGCATTTTCCTAAAGTACAGCATCCGCTCTCCAGAGGCCCCCTTTGCATCCTGCTTTTCATGACACTTAACTCTTTCAAGGTGGAGGGGACTCATCAGCGCTGGGATGGGTGCCCAGACGGCACTCCAGAGGGCAGGAGGAGAAGGGGCTGGTGCACACCCCAGTGGCGGCCGTGGTTGGGTTTGCTGTCAACACACTGAAACGTTTGAGTAAGGCTATGATATCCTGCTTTCCATATACACCCAGTCATGCTCAAGGAGTTCAGGGGAGAAGTGGTGAAGACACAAAGCATGGCTAAGTTACTACCACATACCCTGCCCACAGTCGGCAGGGTAATGGGTTCCCAAAGTCCACCAAGGGTCCCCTATCTCCAGAATGTGTTACCTGCAATAGGGACTTGGCAGATATGATTCTGCTGAAAAGCTTGAGATGAGGAGATGATCCTAGATTAGCCAGGTGGGAGGTTCCCAGTCTTCCTCAGATCCCAGTGCGTCATGACATTGGTCAGTTTGGTACATGACACTGGGGCAAACCAAGGGAATTTGGAGATACCTTTTGAGAGCCTGTTGGGAAAAAGGCAATTATATTGCTATCTTCTTGATCTAATATAATTATGAGAATAAGATGGAAGATGTAAGACAAAGTATTAGGAAAGATATTAAATATTGAATTGATACAAAACATTAAAATGGAATCTCCCAGACTTCTTAAAATGAGAAATTTGAGCTTTCTTCAGTGAACACAGCTTTTTAACTCTGGACTTCTTGCATGAAATGACCACAGGCGATTCTCATTCAACAGTTTTTTACAAAATTTTTAAATTTTATTTTGTAAACGTTTTTTCTTAAAATTAACAGATAACATTATATTAGTCTCAGATGCAAAACATAACTAGTCATTTGTATATTGTTAAATGTTCCCCACAATAAGTCTAGGTAGCATCCATCACCATGCGTGGTTAAAAAAATTTTTTTTATGATGAGAACTTTTAAGATCTACTCTCTTAGCAACTTTCAAACATACAATACAGTATTATTAACCATAGTCACCATGGCATCTGGTCCCGTCACTTCATGGCAAATAGATGGGGAAACAGTAGAAACAGTGACAGACTTTATTCTGGGGGCTCCAAAATCACTGCAGATGGTGACTACAGACATGAAATTAAAAGACACTTGCTCCTTGGAAGAAAAGCTATGACCAACCTAGACAGCGTATTAAAAAGGAGAGACATGACTTTGCCCACAAACATCCGTCTAGTGAAAGCTATGGTTTTTCCAGTAGTCATGTATGGATGTCAGAGTTGGACTATAAAGAAGGCTGAAGGCCAAATAATTGATGCTTTTGAACTGCGGTGTTGGAGAAGACTCTTGAGAGTCCCTTGGACTGCAAGGAGATCAAGCCAGTCAACCCTAAAGGAAATCAGTCCTGAATATTTATTGGAAGGACTGATGCTGAAGCTGAAACTCCAATACTTTAGCCACCTGATGCGAAGAGCTGACACATTGGAAAAGACCCTGATGCTGGGAAAGATTGAAGGCAAGAGGAGAAGGGGATGATAGAAGACGAAATGGTTGGATGGCATCACCAACTCAATGGACGTGAGTTTGAGCAAGCTCTGGGAGATGTTGAACGACAGGGAACCCTGGCGTGCTGCAGTCCATGGGGTCGCACAGAGTTGGACACAACTGAGTGACTAAACAACAACAAAGGAGATGATAAAACCAATTTTTACAGCCACATAAGCATCTACAATGGCCTGAATGGTATGTAAAGACTCTAACATTCATTGACTTTCTATAACTGTAATTACAATTCTAGTGATCATAAGAATAATGGATTTAGAATCTAATCAAGCTGTTTTATTCCAAGTATTTTAAAATCACACTGAAGTTAGGATTTGCAGTGTGTCAATTTGGGCACCATGAAAAGGGTACATCAGCTACAAATAGAGACCCATGTCCACTGCAGATGGAAGACAGAGATTCCAGACAGCCTCTTGGAGCCACACTCCTGCTGGCTCCCAGCCTCCTGGGTCACCTCACCCCACATTCTGCACTGGGGGCTGTGTGCCAGGCTCTGCCCGCCGCTCAGACCTTTTGTCAGCCGTCTGCATCGACGCAGCAGTAGATGCAGAAGGGTGGGCACCCCCTTTGCTGGGTCTCTCTCACTTGCTGTCCACCGGTGCCCCTCCTAGGCATCCTCTAACAGGGTCCTCCAGTGGCCACCAGCCTGAGTGCTCCAGTTACCCAAGGCCCAGCTTGAGGGCTGATGGGAGCAATATCCTTCCCCACCTGTATCCTACTTGTGACATGCTAGCATTGAGAAGAAAGCCAAAAAAATAAAAAATGCTTCCCCCCCCTCCCTCACCTCTCCACTCCCACCTGGCCTGGGTTCAAATCCCCCTCTTCCACCCACAAGTTGTGTAGCCTTTAGCTGGCATCAGGGAGAAAGAAACCTGTCCTCTACAATTCTGGTTCTTCTGACTGGTTTAAGAATTAAATTGAAACAAGACAAATTAACAGGAGAAAATCAAATTTAATTTCATATGTATGGAAATCCCACATACATGCAGAAAGATAAAATGAAGTACTTAACACCATCCTGAGCTAAGGAATGGGGTCGGAGCCTGGGGGCTTCCTGGGACAGGACAGTCATGCACAGGACAATAAGTGTTACAAAACCAGGTCTGTTTGCCCAACACGCAGCAAACTAAACACTGAGATGACAAGATCTGCAGCAGAGGAAGAGCTTTTTCCGCAAGGAAGACAATTGAGACGGGAGAACGAGCCTCAGGTCTCTGTCCCCCAAGGCAAGGGGGTTGGGATATTTATGGAATAAGCCGGTGGTCTTGGCATGGGGAAAGGTGATTGGAGGCAGGGGAAACGTGAGGTCACTGGTGTTCTGCTCAGGTGTACCTGGGTTGCATGCTTCTGAATACTCAAAACTATAGGTACTTAGCATGATCTGAAGGTAAAGTTTTCCAGTCTCTGATGGAGAAGGAAATGGCAACCCACTCCAGTACTCTTGCCTGGAAAATCCCATGGATGGAGAAGCCTGGTAGGCTACAGTCCATGGGGTCACAAAGAGTCAGACACGACTGAGCGACTTCACTTTCACTTTTCACTTTCATGCATTGGAGAAGGAAATGGCAACCCATTCCAGTGTTCTGGCCTGGAGAATCCCCTTGGACAGAGGGGCCTGGCAGGCTCCATGGGGTCTCAAAGAATCGGACTGCGTGACTAATCACAGCACTAGCTGCTGTAAAGTCTGTAGGGGTATGATTTCATAAGAAGACGTGCAGATATACGGTGACCAGAGATTTGCCCTGACGTATCGGGAAAAAAATTTCTCTGGGAAAAATTCACAGTTTAAGTTCTGCAAGTTAGTTAAGGGAGGGGCAGTAGTTTCTCTGGAGCCCACAGGGTCTCCACTGCCATTAGTTCAAAATAACCTGTATGCCAAAGTAGTGTAAACAGGAAAAGGTTAATTTTGAATTCACGCTGGATCTGCTTCTGTGACTTTAACCCTCATCTTGCCACTTTTGTTGTTCAGTTCAGTTCAGTCGCTCAGTCGTGTCTGACTCTTTGAGACCCCATAGACTGCAGCATGCCAGGCCTCCCTGTCCATCACCAACTCCTGGAGCCTACTCAAACTCATGTCCATTGAGTCAGTGATGCCATCCAACCATCTCATCCTCTGTTGTCCCCTTCTCCTCCTGCCTTCAATCTTTCCCAGCATCAGGGTCTTTTCCAATGAGTCACTTCTTCACATCATGTGGTCAAAGTATTGGAATTTCAGCTTCAACATCAGTCCTTCCAGTGAATATTCAGGACTGATTTCCTTTAGGATGGCCTGGTTGGATCTCCTTGCAGTCCAAGGGACTCTCAAGGCTTTTGTTATTGGAGGCATACATAATGGCCTGCTTCAGGGAAATACCCTGAGCCAGCCTACCTGTGAAGGACCATAAGGAAGTGAAACTAACACATCCTCCTACCTGAGGCTTGCTGTTCTAGTGGACATTTGCAAGGACCAAATATTCTTTTTACTTTGTTTCCTCCCCTCCCCTCCGTCTCTGATCCATACAAGAACCCGGCATCCAGGCCCCAACAAGGTGATTATTTTGAGGTGCTAGCCTGCAGTCTACTCCATCAGCTGGCTATCAAATAAAGTCCTTCCCTTGTCTGAACACTGAAGCCCTCGTGGCACAGTGGTAAAGAATCTGCTTGCAATGCAGGAGACCTGGGTTAGATCCCTGGGTTGGGAAGATCCCCTGGAGAAGGAAATGGCAACCCACTTCAGTATTCTTGCCTGGAGAATCCCACGGACAAAGAAGCCTGGAAGGAAATGGTAACCCACCCCAGTATTCTTGCCTGGAGAATCCCATGGACAGAAAAGCCTGGCAGGCTACAGTCCATGGGGTGGCAAAGGGTTGGACACAACTGAGCTACTAACATTCACTCACTTGTCTTAACATCTCGTCTGGGATTTATTGGCCTATTGTGTGGCAGCAAGCAGAGTGAGCTTGGACTCGGTAACAGTAGCACATATTGAGGAGGTCTGCCCTGAACCTAGTCATGACTTGACCTCCCTGAGCCTGAGTGCCACCTTCTGTGACATGGGGACGATAGCAGCTCCCCCAGGACGTTGTATGAGGATCCCATGAGGTGGCGTGTGTGGAGTGCTGGCATAGGGCCCACCCAGCAGAAGTGCTGGTCAGTGCCAGTCCTTGGTGGTCACATGGAGATACATAGACACAAAGCCCACTCACGTGATTACATTAGAGGAAGAGGCTGGTACCAAGTTTGACTGCTCCCTGCTTGAAGGCCAATACTTGAGGGACAAGGGTTGGTGGAAAAGGAAAAGTTGGCCTCCTGCTTTACTCAGGAGGCCAGCAACCTGGGAAGGCGGTGAACAAATATCCTAAGACCATCTCCAAGTTGTAGGTCAGAGGACAAAGTTTTAGGCTGTGTGAGGTGGGGGCTGCCTGGTGTGTGTTTAGCTCGGGCACAGTTCTCAGGTAGGTTGGCCTCCAGGTGAAGTTTCAAGTGTCACTAATCTTCTGGTTTCAGCTGGTCTGGGGTCTGAGTGCCTGTGATCAACAGTTTTTATCTGGTGGGGGTCTGCTTCCTCTTAAAGCAACTTAGGAATGTGGGTCAGGCCTTTATCTATATTTTTCAGGGAACTGGGAGTTCGGTGACTACTTAGTGGCTGGTCTGTCCTCTAAATTGTTACCAGCTATTCGTCGTTTCTACATCTCCATTTGGTTTTAGAAAAGGCAGAGGAACCAAAGATCAAATTGCCAGCATCTGCTGGATCATCGAAAAAGCAAGAGAGTTCCATAAAAACATCTATTTCTGCTTTATTGACTTCGCCAAAGACTTTGACTGTGTGGATCACAATAAACTGTGGGAAATTCTGAAAGAGATGGGGATACTAGACCACCTGACCTGCCTCTTGAGAAATCTGTATGCAGGCCAGGAAGCAACAGTTAGAACCCTACATGGAACAACAGACTGGTTCCAAATAGGAAAAGGAGAACATCAAGGCTGTATATTGTCACCCTGCTTATTTAACTTCTATGCAGAGTACATCATGAGAAACTTTGGGCTGGATGAAGGACAAGCTGGTATCAAGATTGCCAGGAAAAATATCAATAACCTCAGATATGCCAATGACACCACCCTTATGGCGCAAAGTGAAGAACTAAAGAGCTTCTTGATGAAAGTTAAAGAGGAGAGTGAAAAACTTGGCTGAAACCTCAACATTCAGAAAACTAAGATCATGGCATCCAGTCCCATCACTTCATGGCAAATAGATGGCTAAACAGTGGAAACAGTGGCAGACTTTATTTTGGGGGGCTCCAAAATCACTGAAGATGGTGACTGCAGCCATGAAATTAAAAGATGCTTACTCCTTGACAGGAAAGTTATGACCAAGCTAGACAGCATATTAATAAGCAGAGATATTACTTTGCCAACAAAAGTCTGTCTAGTCAAAGGTATGGTTTTTCTAGTAGTCATGTATGGATGTGAGAATTGGACTATAAAGAGAGCTGAGTGCCAAAGAATTGATGCTTTTGAACTGTGGTGTTGGAAAAGACTCTTGAGGGTCCCTTGGACTGCAAGGAGATCCAACCAGTCAATCCTAAAGGAGATCAGTCCTGAGTGTTCATTGGACAGACTGATTTTGAAGCTGAAATTCCAGTACTTTGGCTACATGATGCCAAAAGCTGACTCATTTGAAAAGACCCTGATGCTGGGAAAGATTGAAGGCAGGAGGAGAAGGGGACAACAGAGGATGAGATGGTTGGATGGCATCACTGACTCAATGGACATGAGTTTAGATGAACTCCAGGAGTTGTTGATGGACAGGGAGGCCTGGCGTGCTGGGGTTGCAAAGAGTCAGACACGACTGAGTGACTGAACTGAACTAAACTCTCCATTTATCATAACAATTAACTCCTGAGTCAGCCATCTGAGACTCAGGGGAGGCGTGGGAGACTAAAACTTTGCTACAAGTGAGAGGTAGGTGGACATGGTGGAGGTGGTGCTGTCTCAGAAAGACCCCATAGAGTCTTGCATGGTCATAGTTACACACACACTGTAGACGCACAGACATTGAGGCCCAAAGCCACAGAAATTTCACACATGGACACATGACACACAGGGACACACAGATCTGAGGGTCCCACGGAGCTGCCCTGTCCAATCTCTTGCTTTACTTCAGTCCCAGCCCTCCTCCAGTCCTGCCCCCACAGCCTCCCATCTCACTCCAGACAGGAGCCATCTAGTTGGAGCTGGATCTAACCCACTCTTCTGGGAGAGAAGGTGGCATCAAAGGGAGCCCTCTAAACCCCTCCCACTTTGCTGTGCTGATGGTGGCTCCTTGGCTGGCTTCCCATGGACACTCTGGGTTCCTCAGCCCCAGGCATGAAACCCCATCACCCATTCCGTAATTTTTTGACCTGGTGAAGTAGCGGTAGGAGGAAGAGCCAGGAAAGGATTTTTCATCCATAATCCACAAACACACAGACAGAACCACCGAGACACAAGGAAACAGGATATAAAAACACCTGCATTATGCTTACCGGCCACAGCTCTTTCTGCCTTGCAGAAGGGGGCCTAGCAACCGCTCAGATCCAAATCCTCTGACTGCAAATTCAGGGCTTCCTATTTTATTCCTTTAGCACTATCTCCACCACCATCACCATCCATCCCCACCCTGACCACTGTCACCACCATCATCACGATATTACCACCATCACAACCAGCAACAACAGCACAGCCATCAGGACCATTACCATCATAAATGGCATCCCACCACCATCAGCACCATCAGCACCATCCCCATCATGAGTGGCATCCCACCACCATCAGCACCATCAGCACCATCCCCATCATGACTGGCACCCCCACCACCATCAGCACCATCCCCATCATGACTGGCACCCCTACCACCATCAGCACCATCCCCATCATGACTGGCACCCCCACCACCATCAGCACCATCCCCATCATGACTGGCATCCCCACCACCATCAGCACCATCCCCATCATGACTGGCACCCCCACCACCATCAGCACCATCCCCATCATGACTGGCACCCCCACCACCATCAGCACCATCCCCATCATGACTGGCATCCCACCACCATCAGCACCATCAGCACCATCCCCATCATGACTGGCATCCCACCACCATCAGCACCATCAGCACCATCCCCATCATGACTGGCACCCCCACCACCATCAGCACCATCCCCATCATGACTGGCATCCCACCACCATCAGCACCATCAGCACCATCCCCATCATGACTGGCATCCCACCACCATCAGCACCATCAGCACCATCCCCATCATGACTGGCATCACCTCCATCATCACACCTATGACAGTGCCACCACCACTGCCCTCACTACATCATCATACCATTTTCTGCACTAGGGGAGGAGTCCTCTTGGATCCTGACACAGCATGGATGAAAGACCCAATGGGAAGGGCAGAAGGAGGGTGACACGCTTCCTAGGAGCCCAGGGGTCAAGGCCCGAAAGGCCAGGCCTCTGCAGCAGTCCTGGATTCTCCCAAACTTCAACCCTGCCCAAGACCCTGTCTTCCCAGCTGAGTTGGAGCCTCCATCCCCACCCTCCTCCAGCAGCCAGAGAACTGGTCCCGGTCAGGTGTGGTCCTCGTGGTTTCCCAGTGGCGGAGCCAGCTGTGGAGACAGAGAGAAACCCAGGAGGGGTGGAGTAGGGGAGGGAAGACTGCTGCACCCATGGGATTGGTCAAGCTGCGCCCTCCCGGCCAGCACCTGACTTAGAAGGTTCAAAGAGACAGCAGCCCCAGCCTCCGCCCGGAGCTCTGCCTGTCTCAGCCATGAGGCGGGCGCCCGCTGGGCAGAGTGGGCCTCAGGGGCCGCCCTGAGGCTGCGGTGAGGTGGGAGGAAGCCAGCAGGCCCCGTGGGGGCACCATGGACAAGTTCCGGATGATCTTCCAGTTCCTGCAGTCCAACCAGGAGTCCTTCATGAATGGCATCTGCGGTATTATGGCCCTGGCCAGCGCCCAGATGTACTCCGCCTTCGACTTCAACTGCCCCTGCCTGCCGGGCTACAATGCTGCCTACAGCGCCGGCATCCTGCTGGCACCGCCCCTGGTGCTCTTCCTGCTCGGCCTGGTCATGAACAACAACGTGTCCATGCTGGCTGAAGAGTGGAAGCGGCCGCCGGGCCGCCGGGCCAAGGACCCCGCCGTGCTGCGCTACATGTTCTGCTCCATGGCCCAGCGCGCCCTCATCGCGCCCGTCGTCTGGGTGGCCGTCACGCTGCTCGACGGCAAGTGCTTCCTCTGTGCATTCTGCACAGCGGTGCCAGTGAGCCTGCTGGGCAATGGCAGCCTGGTGCCCGGCCTGCCCCCGCCCGAGCTCGCCCGCCTGCTGGCCCGGGTGCCTTGCCCTGAGATCTACGAGGGCGACTGGCTGCTGGCCCGCGAGGTGGCTGTGCGCTACCTGCGCTGCATCTCACAGGTGAGGGGCCGGCTGGCCTTGGGCTGGGGCTCCCCTCATAGGTCGGATCCCTCGGAAAGCATTCCTTCCCCGCTCTTGAAGTGGAGCGTCCGCCGGGCGTGCTCACGTTTTCCCAATAGATGGGGGCAACCCCTGGCCAGGGCTGGGTCTGCCCACTCAGACGCAGCTCCCTGGGGCGGGGGCATATTTTCCCAAAGGGCTTCTAAAGGCCGAGGCAGGTGTTTTTCCTCAGGTCAGTGCCACCTGGGGAAAAAGGCCTGTGTCCTGTCCTGAGGTTCCCCTGAGTGGACCCAACCTCTCAGTCAGCCCCTTGTCTTCCTTCCTGAGCTCCAGTTTGGAAACCTGGGGGAATTTGCATCCTTTTCGTCTTTCAGGCTGGGGCAGTAGTGAGGCCAGTGGGTGGCTGGGCCATTTGGGTACATTTCCCTGGCAAATGGCCCCAGCTGGCACTCCCAGCTCAGGGAAAAGAGGCTTGAGTGAGGGCATGGACTGTTGGGATGTGCCCCAAAGGCAGGGCTGGAGGGCCCACTGACGGGGGATTCTGTAGCCCTGCTTCCTCGTTCTCTGCCCCTCTGGCCCAGCACTCATCTGAGCCCCTCAGGACTCCTCAGCAGTTGTTGTGCATGGGCAGGAAGACCTGGGCAGGGGTCTGCCAGGGAGGGGACAAGGCTACAGAAGCATGCACACTCTGCTGCGATGAGTCCAGACACCCCGGCTTCCCCTCCAGCCTGAACTCTCCCCTCTGGGGCTTGCGGCATCCCCAGGTGCCCCTGTGAACCTCACACTCCGAGTGCTTTCCTTCTCACCTGCGCCTCCTCTCCTGTGAGCACTTGTCCATCATCCACTTACCCTCCACCTGACCTTTAAACAATTACCTCGTAGACTAAAAGGGGCCCCAGAGGGCAGGCTGCCTGGCTATAGTATGTCATTTGGACTTCAGGGGCTGAATTCAAAGTTTAATTTTAGAATTAGTTGACATCATCTAAAACCTGCAAACTATCACATAAAAATGAGATTTCCAGGTTGACCTGAAACTTTAGGAGATTCAGCCCAGCGGGGCCCACATCTCCTCATCCACCACATGCTCTGCAGTTTCCCCGCCCCAGGGTGCTCTACCATAACCCACTGACCCCCACTACTGACAGTGGTTGCCCTGCCTCACTCACCCTGATTCGGCCAAATGCTTCTCTGTGCAACTGGGGCTGACCCTGAAGTTCAAACTGGGGGAGCAGCCTTCACCACAGTGAGTTACTGGAAGAATAGAACCAGCACCCGAGTGTCCAGTGCTCTTCAGCACAAGTTGAGCAATTGCCCAGTTTGTCTCTGTGACCCCTGAGGGCTCAGCTCGGAACCCACAAGTGAGGCACAGACTGAGAGCTGCTGACTGACAGTCAGACAGCAGCAGGAGCCAGAGGCGGGGTGCAGGACTCAGGAGGAAGCGTCACTGTGGGAGGTCAAGGAAGGCTTCCTGAAGGAAGAGGCATAATTAGTGAGGGCTGGTTGGCCTAATAATAGTGACTAACAGTTACTGAGCACTAACTAGGTACCAGGCACTGTGCTAAGTTTATTGCCACTTTTAGTTCTCAGAACAACCCAGTGGGATGATCAACAGCTCCATTTTGTAGGTGGGAAAACTGAGGCACAGAGAAGGCAGGTACTTTGCTCCCAGTCAACTGTTAAGGTCAAGCAGACCTTGTTTTATTGCACGTCACTCTCTCAGGCTTCACAGATACTGCGTGTTTCACAAGTTGAAGGTTCCTGGCCACCCTGCATCGAGAAAGTCTGTTGGTGCCATTTTTCTAACACGTTATGCTCACTTCTTGTCTCTGGGTCACATTTTGCCAACTCTCATAATATTTTAAACTTTTCAGTGATCACTGATCTTTGATGTTATTACTACTGCTCACTGAAAGCTCAAACGATGGCTAGCATTTTGCAGCAATGAAGTATTTTTTAATTAAGTTGTATACATTGGTTTTTATACATAATGCTATTGCGCATGTTATGTTAGTGTAAACATAACTTTTATATGCACTGGGCACCCAAAAACATGGTGTGACTCACTTTATTGCCATGTTTGTTTTAATGTAACAGCCTGGAGCAGATCCCATCATATCTCTGGAATATGCCTGTGGTGCAAATAGGCAAATCCAGGCATTCTAGTTCCAAGGTCTGCCCAGCTAAGTCCTATGTATTGAGAGCCAGGCCTACATACAGGGCATTTTACTCACGCGGTCTCATTTCCATGAGATGGTATATCTGTGCCCATTGTACAGAGGAGGAAGTGGAGGCCATGAGGTGCCGTCATTTGCTCTTTGAGTCAGTGCTCTTTCCCCTAAAGGCCCTGGCACAGAGTGTGGTTTGGGGGCCTGGACAGGCTCAGGAGGCCACAGGGCAGTGCCCGGCTGACTCTGTCTTTTCTCATCTCAGGCCCTGGGCTGGTCTTTCGTGCTCCTGACCACGCTGCTGGCATTTGTCGTGCGTGCTGTGCGGCCCTGCTTCACACAGGCCGCCTTCCTTAAAAGCAAGTACTGGTCCCACTACATCGACATTGAGCGCAAGCTCTTTGATGAGACGTGCACGGAGCACGCCAAGGCCTTTGCCAAGGTCTGTATCCAGCAGTTCTTCGAGGCCATGAACCACGACCTGGAGTTGGGTCACGCCCACGGGGTGCTGGCTGCTGGCCCCACTGGCTCAGCTGCCCCTGCTGCCACGGAAGGGGCAGATGAGGAGAGGGAGAAGCTGCGTGGCATCACCGATCAGGGCACCATGAATAGGCTGCTCACAAGCTGGCATGAGTGCAAGCCGCCCCTGCGGCTGGGCCAGGAGGAGCCACTGGTGGGCAACGGCTGGGCTGGGGGCGGGCCCCGGCCTTCACGCAAGGAAGTGGCCACCTACTTCAGCAAAGTGTGAGCCGCGGCCAGGTGAAGAGGTGGGAATGGGGGTGTGAGCCCACAGCTCCTCAGACCCTCAAACTGGATGAAGAAATGGTTGTAGGCTCCAGAGCAGACCTACGTGCCGAGGCACTCACCTGCCCATTTGAGGTGGGAAATTTGGAGTTGGAAGGGGACCTCAGTCCCCCAGCTATGGGACTATCCTGGAAGGTCCTGGAGTTATAGGGCCACGAGCAGTATTAGTCAGAGGGATTCAGAACTGCCTTTGCGGGAGACAAGCTCCCATCTGCCCAGCCCCTCCCAGGCCACTTCACCCCTGGTTCACTGTCTCCTCTCACTCAGGCTCTGTGAGCACCTTGCCCCAGCATTCACTCATCTGTGATTTTTTAAAAAATCTTAGTTCCCTTATGCTCAAGGCTCAGGGAAGTCCAGCCACCTCATGAAGCAGGAATCCTCTGATTTTGGCTGGTCTCCTGAGTGAGGCTGAACAGACCAAAATGGGCCATAAGGACCCGACACAGCCCCACCTGATGGGACACGCCTATGGTCACAGGTGATAAGATATCTATCAGCAGGTAGGTCCAGTCAGGAGAAGCCAGGGTGTGGCTCACCATGGAGGTCACTCAACATCATCAAGGCGGACTGCACACTTACTCAGCACTGGCACGAAAGGCCCCTGTCTTAGTCTGCTTGAATTGTTCTAACAAATACAGCAGACTGGGTAGCTTCTAAATGACAGAGGCCTCTCTCACCATTCTGGAGACTGGAAGTCCGAGATCATGGCACCGCTGTGGTCAGGTTCTTATAGAGGCCCTCTTCCTGGTTGGTAGAGCATGCCAGCTCACTGTGTCCTGTGGTGGGTGAGACTGGGGGCTCTCTGGAGCCTCTTTTTAAAATTTTTTATTTGTGTATTTATTTGGCTGCACTGGGTCTTAGTTGTGGCACGTGGGATCAAGTCTCCTGACCAAGGATCGAACTCAGGCCCCCTGCATTGCGAACATCAAAATGTTAACCACAGCACCACCAGGGAAGTCCCTGGAGCCTCTTTTATAAGGCATGAATCCCATGCTTTCAGTACCTCCCAAAGGTCCCACTCCTTAATCCCATCGCCTTTGGGCATTGAGATTCAACCTATGAATTTGAGCAGGGGACATATTCAGACCATACCACATGCCAGGGAGAGGCCTTGGAGATGGCCCAGACGCGTCCCTCACATCCAGGTCTCAGGTGGAAATCAGACCATCCCCAGAGCATTTAGAAAGGGAAGCTGATGTCTTCCTGTGTTCTCAGAGACCGTATCTCTTGGGGAGGGGGTTCTAAAGTACTGAAGATCTCTGTCCTGAGGTGGGGGTGAGGGTGGAGGGGTGGGAGGGGAGCTACCTAGGGTGGAAATGGCCCAGACTCAAGAGAGACAGAATTCAGTCAAATGCTGGCTCTACCACTTACAAACTGTGTCCCTCGGGTCAGTTGCCTCACTTTGCCTGTTTCCTCCTCTGTACAAGGGAGATGAGGCACCTACCTCATGGGATTGTGTGAGCATCAGATGGGTGAGGTACATAGAGTGCATGGCACGTGGTAGGCACTCAGTACTTGGCAGATAACGTGGGTATTGATTTCCAAATCTGAGGGCTTCTCCTCCTCCTGGATGGAAGGCGGGGATGTAAGGAACTAGAGCTTCCTTTGTCCAGGGGGAAGCAGAGGGCCAAGAAGATGAGCTTCTTGCCCCAAGACATCTTGGAGACCTAAGTCCCATTTATCTAAGAATTCATCTTGATCTTAAGCCTAACAACACTGGGTTAATAATTTTCATTTTTCCTCAGGCTTCCTTCCCTCTATTCCCACTTCTGAGACCCAGTCTCTCTCCTTTTAATTATTTGGGAAGAGGGAGAAACCTGGACGCCTAGGTAGGCTGGAGGCCTCCTCCAGGAGGTGGGACTTACTCTCAGGGGCGATTCAGATGAGTGAAGACCAGGGGTATGTTAGCATCTGGGAGTGGGAGGCGGAGGGGGGAGTGGTGTTGTCCAGAGGAAAAAAGCCAGCCCAGAGTTATTGGGAAGTATAAATGTGAAGGAGGGTGATCCAGAGATCCAGTGGTTAAGAATCTGCTTTGCAATGCATGGGACACCAGTTGGATCCCTGGTGCAGAAGATCCCACATGCCACAGGGCAGCTAAGCCCGCGTGCCACAACTGCTTGAGCCTGCCTCAACTACTGAGCCCAGGTACTGCAACTAAGGAGGCGCACACGCCCAGAGCCTGTGCCCTGCACCAAGAGAAGCCACTGAAAGCCACTGCAATGAAGAAGCCCGGGCACCGCAACCAAGAGTAGCCTCCACTTGCCGCAACTAGAGAAAGCCTGTGCAGGGCAGCAAAGACCCTCCACAGCCAAAACATAAATAAAAATAAATTTTAAAGAAATGTGAAGGAAAGAGTAAAATTTTAGGCCAGGCAAACCTGCATTCAAATACTGGGACTGTAGGACCTGTGGCAAGTCCTTTGACCCACAATCCTCTGACCCACAGAGGATTCAATCCCAGTGGGTCAATCCCTCTGACCCACAGTTGTCTGTCTGTAAAACGGATGTTTAAAAGACCTGCTTTTCAGGATTATAGTGAGGTTAAAGGATAACTTCTAGGGAAGAATCTGGAACCGTATTTGGGACATGGTAAGATGTGAAAAAAATGAACACTGGTCCTTTTCCCTTCATTCCCGCACTTGAACAAGGCCAGCTGAGGGAGGCCAGCAGGTCACTCAGCAGTTCTAAGGTCACAGAACCCCAAGACTGCAGAGTGAACAGGGGTCTGGGGGTCTCTCCCTTGGTCCAGGAGGGTGGGTCATTGACACTGTCTTTGGGCCGGGCCCTCCCCTTCAGCATTACCGATCCAAGACTTTTCAGCCTCAGCTTGTATACTTCCATAGACAGGGATCTCACGACCAGTTTCTGGAACAGGCTGGATAGCTCTAATTGTTACAAAGGGCTTCATCTGCCTCCTCGTAATTTCCACCCACCAGTCAGAGCTCTCCCCACAGGGCCTCAGAAAACTCCTAAAGTCCAGAATTTTCTCACTAGTGCTCCTGAGATTCTAAGCAGCATCTGGGGAGTGAGTGGAAGTGAGGACAGAAGAGCCAGCAGGGGGAGGGCTTGCTCAGAGAGGACCAGGATGGGGGAGGGGGGCCTTTGTCTTTGCATACCCCACTAGGAGTCAGCGTCAGTCTGGTGGCTCCTCTCCCCTAATCCTGCTTGGGGCTCGGTTCTCGCTGCTTCTGTCAGTGGAGATCAAGTACTGGGGGTGCTCCTGAAACCAGCCTGGAGGACAGGCCCAGACCAGAAATGCCGAGGGCCCCCTGCCTAGCTCCCAAACTGGTCCCACTGGTGCAGAGCCTCTGTAGGCAGGCGGGCTAGTGCAAAACTGACTCCTCCACTTCCTCTCCTCTCCCCGCGCCGCCCGCCCTCCGCCCGCCCCCACTGCCTGGCGCCCGCCTGCCCGGAGACTGTTTTTCCACTGGCTGGGTCACACCATCCATCCTGCGGGGTACAGCCTCTTTTCTGGAGTTAAACTTTTCGGAAGACCTCAACAGCCCCAGGCCCTGCCGGTCTCTCCTGGGCAGAAGAAGCAAAGCGGGAGGGAGAGGGCATGGGCTGGTCCCCACCGGGGTCTCTGATGTTCTTGCGCCACTTGGAGAGCCCTGCCCCTCGGAGGCCAAAGCTACCGGTGCCCGCAGCAGATCCCAGGTAAGGAAGGGGAACACACAGGGCCACTCCAGGTCTACCCGGAGGAACTTTCCCGGGAGCCAGGCCCCTCCCTGAACCCCCTCCCCCCACTCCCCAGGCACCCGTTTCCTGTCCTTACTGCTGTTGTTGGAGGTCTCATCCGGGCCTGGATATGACACTCCCAGGCCTGGGGCCCAAGGGCGGTATTCTCAGGGGCAGTGTTCTCTCCTCTGCGCACCACCCACCACTGTTGTGATTTTTGAACCCAGGGGAGCGTATTAGAGGCGGTTAAGTCAAGAGGAGGGGTGGGGAAAGGGGGCTTACTCGTTTCCCAGGGAGTTAGACTGGAGCTCCAGGACCACTGGAGACAGTGAGTTAGGCAAGACAGATCTCTTCTCCTTCTCCACCTGGCAACCCACGTGGCACCCAGTCAGGCAGTCTTGGCAGTAACCGGGAGGGACAGTGGTCCAGAGAGGAGGCACAGAAGGAAATACTGGCAGGACCCCCGACCTCTGTTCGCTGCCCGCCCCTCACCTCCCATCTCTCCACTCCCCAGCTGTCTCTGGCCTGAGGACTTTTGTTTTTCATCCCGGGATAGAAAGAAGAACAGGGGCCACACCCTTGCCTGTGTGGGCGGAACCTGGGAAGGGAGTTGGGGCAGAACAGGGCTGAAGCTGGAGGCCTCGGCTACTTCCTGGCAGGCTGCCAGCACTGCTGCTACCCAGACCAAGAGCAGACTCGAGAGACAGCCTGCCTTCGGAGACTCCACTGTTTCGCGGGCATGGCCAAGCCTTAGGCTTCATCAAGGCCTCCTTTGCTGGCTGGCTGGGCGGCCCCAGGCCTGGGGACCTGGGTGGAACATGGCTGCTGGACAAAGAAAGGGGAACAGGTGGGGAATGGGAGGCTTGCCAGGGCTCTTGTGGATGGGCACAGAGCAGGGGCAGAGGAAACCAGGAAAATAGAGGGCTTGCTTAGCTTGACCCACCGTTGTCCACTTCCCAGGCCTGCTTAGGTCACGCACTAAAGTCTCCTCCAGGCACGTCCATATTTGAATAGCTTTGAGCAAAGCGCTTATCCTCTGGAGGCCTTTGTTTCCTGATTTTTGCCACATGAAGAATTACCCCCCCCCCCCCCCCCCCCCGCACACACACCCCTCGCCATCGACCTCACCTCTGGGAGAAGCCTTCAGGACTGGACAGGGTGAGATGGAGGGTGTCATATATGGGAGAGTTATCCAGCATGGTTAATTCCCTTTCTTTCCCTCCAGCATTCCTAAGAGGAGGACAAGGGCCAAATGATTTATCCTTTTTCACAGATGAGAACACTGAAGTCCAGAGAAAAGTCATGAAGAATATTGAGAGCCAGGATCTCCTAAACCAGTCCAGGGTCTGTGGTCTCCAAAATGAAAAGGCTCTTATGAACTCCAGGAAGGCTGCACCAGGCTCACCACTGACTGGCGACCCCTTCCTCCACACCAGCCCATAGCACAGGGTCAAGCTCAAGTCCCTCATCCACCAGACACCCACTCCAGCTTTTATACCCATGGGCTAGACACCCGAGGACACACCCTCCAAACTGTCCTAGGTCCCCCAGCACATTAGCAAGTACCTGGAATCCCAAAGGGAAAGCCAGTCAATATCCCAGATTCCCCAAAGCCACAGGGCCATTCCTAGTCCCCACCTCAAGGGAAGCTTATGGGGATGACAAGAACCTAAGTGTGTGAGGCAGACAGACCTGAGCTTAAATCTCAGCTCTGCACTCATGTGAGAGCCGGCCAGGCCAGTCACCCTGGGGAAACCTCCGCCTTCTCAACCGTGCACTGGGCTATCAAAGCTCAGTGCAGGACCGTGATGATGGGCAATGAGGGGTGCAAAACGCCTGACATATAATAGGAGCTCAGTGAACAGTGGCTACTCTATTTCTACCTGGCCCTGGGGCTCCCGGAGTCTCCTTCGTTTCTCACCAGCCTGACTTCCCAAGAGCCCCTTGGTCCCTATTTTCAGAGGCAAATACTGATTTGTCATCTACTGTCCCACAGGAAGCACCCAACTGGCCACTACAGGGGATGAAATGGCAAGACTGTGCCCTGCCCTCCGGTGCCCACTAGCCTGCAAGCTCTCGTAGTCCCACCTGGAGCCATCATCCAGATCTCCTCCTGCCTCCACCCTTGCCGTCGGTCCCCCAGCTGACCCATCACCATGGCAGCCTTGATCGCAGAGAACTTCCGCTTCCTGTCACTCTTCTTCAAGAGCAAGGATGTGATGATTTTCAACGGGCTGGTGGCACTAGGCACGGTGGGCAGCCAGGAGCTGTTCACCGTGGTGGCTTTCCACTGCCCTTGCTCACCAGCCCGGAACTACCTGTATGGGCTGGCAGCCATTGGGGTGCCGGCCCTGGCACTCTTCCTCATTGGCGTCATCCTTAACAACCACACCTGGAACCTGGTTGCTGAGTGCCAGTACCGGAGGACCAAGAATTGCTCGGCTGCCCCCAACTTCCTCCTCCTAAGCTCCATTGTGGGCCGCGCAGCTGTGGCCCCCGTCACCTGGTCTGTCATCTCCCTGCTGCGTGGTGAGGCCTATGTCTGTGCTCTCAGTGAGTTCGTGAACCCCTATTCACTCATGGTTGGAGAAAGGAGCTTCCCACTAGCCCATGCCACAGAAATCCTGGCCAGGTTCCCATGCGGGGAGGGCCCTGCCAACCTGTCAGTCTTCCGGGAGGAGGTCAGCCGCAGACTCAAGTATGAGTCCCAGGTAAGACTGTACCAAGAGAAGCTCCTCTTTTCTCCCCTACCTGATGGTGGGTGGGCAGGTAACGGCTCAGGGTTAACCCTGGAGTTAGTCCTCCGGGGCTGAGCTCTCCAGAAAATCACTAGATTAACAGCCTCAGGCATCAGAGCTGGGTATCCATGGGTTAGCGATTGGTGGGACAAGGGTCAACGCCATCCCAAATAAGAGAGTTTTAAACATTAAAGGAATTTTTTTCTTGCTCAGTCCGAGCCTGATACCTGTCACAGATTAAGCCCTTCGCTCCACTGGATTGAGCACAAACCCCTGCCGTCTTATGAAAGTTTTTCTGTCGGCCATGAGCTGGTAGTGGAGGATGGCTGGCTCAGGGGATGAGCATGTTCCTGTCCCAGGAAAAGCCATTACCCAGCAGAGTCAGCCTCAGGCATTGCCGACAGAAGAGAAGTCCCTTGAGACAGGAGGGGTGTCCAGTCAGGAAGCAGCAGCTGCCACCATGATCCTAGCCTCAGCCTCAGCTTAGTTCTGAAGAAGTGGAATTGGTCAGGGAGAGGAAGCAAGAGCAGAGACCTGAGCAGGAGCAGAAAAACAGCTTGTGTTAACTTAAAAGAAGCAGGGTGTGAGAAACAGGCAGAAAAGAGCAGTTTTCTTTTTGGGGGGTAACACTGCATGGCATGTGGGATTTTAGTTCCCTGACCAGGGATTGAACCCATGCAATGCAAGTGCGGAGTCTTAACCACTGGACAGCCAGGGAAAGACCTGAGCACAGATTTTCTAAAGGTACATAAGTAACACAAGTGGAAAAGCAGGGCTGGAGACAGCACCAAGGGAGACGGAAGACGGTAGGCAGAGAGATAAAATGTATCTGATGCTCAAATGCCCACAGATCTCTGTCCATGCTTAAATGGGGAAACAAAGATGACCTTGACTGTCCTAGTCCTTGATAGGCTCACGGCCACACAAGACAAGCACATGAGTGATTTCAAAGAGGCTAAGTCTAAACACAGAAGGTGTGAGCTCCAGGGAGTGAGGTCAAAGTGGAGGAATCACAGTCAGAAGGGCCTGCTGCCCTTAGAAGAACAGAATCTGAGGCCAGGGAAGGGACAGAGCCAGCTCTCAGGGGGTTATGTCTGGTTCCACCCAGCCCACACCCTCTGACCAGCTCCTGCCACTTCTTCCCGGGGCAGGTGGGGGTCCAGGCAGCTCGCTGCCCGCCCTCAACCCTGCCCCTTCTCTGGCCAGCTCTTTGGGTGGCTGCTTATCGGCGTGGTGGCCATCCTGGTGTTCCTGACCAAATGCCTCAAGCACTACTGCTCACCACTCAGCTACCGCCAGGAGGCCTACTGGGCGCAGTACCGCGCCAACGAGGACCAGCTGTTCCAGCGCACGGCTGAGGTGCACTCGCGGGTGCTGGCTGCCAACAACGTGCGCCGCTTCTTCGGCTTTGTGGCGCTCAACAAGGACGATGAGGAGCTGGTCGCCAAGTTCCCGGTGGAAGGCACACAGCCGCGGCCACAGTGGAATGCCATCACCGGCGTCTACCTGTACCGTGAGAACCAAGGCCTCCCACTCTACAGCCGCCTGCACAAGTGGGCCCAGGGTGTGGTGGGCAACGGCATGGCCCCGGACCATGTAGAGATGTCCCTGCTTCCCTCCTGAGGGTCCCGTTCCCACACTCTTGGCCAATGACGGTATTTGGTCCCAAACTGAACCCCACTGCCTGCTCACACCAGCATCAGAGGGGACTTCTGTTTTCTGGCTGTGCATGGCTTGTGGGATCTTAGTTCTTTGACTCAGGGCTGAACCTTCGCCCTCTGCAATTAAGGTGCACGGTCCCAATCACTGAATTCCCCAGAGATTTTTTTAACTATAGCTTTTGGGGGAAACAGGCCAGGAGAGAAACGAACACAAAGTGAAACTGGGATATGGGTGTGAGAGCTGGTAGACGAGGTGGGCTCTGGCAGGAAGGCCCTCAGACCTGAAGAAGTCCCCTTTCCAGTTGCCACCACCCACTTGGTAAACAGCTTTGGAGAAAAGACCCTTTCCCAGAACTGGTCCTTCATGAACTATGATGTGGAGGATGACCTCTGACTAGAGGGACCCATTCCACCCATGTGGGAAGCCCTGGCCAGCAGTCAGGTGATGATGAAACTCACCAGCAGGCTGGCGTGCAGAAGGCTATGCAGGCCACTTGCGGAACTGCACATGGACAGCTGGCTCGGTATGCACAGCTGGGAAGCAGCCCTCTGGCGTATTTATTTTATACACATTTTTGATAAAGCTTTTCTTAGTATAAAGGACTAGCTTGGTGTCTGTGTGACTGGATGGGTCATGCCACAGCACGCTGGAGGTCACGATGCTATGCGCTAAGTTGCTTCAGCTATGTCCGACTTTGCGACACCATGGACTGCAGCCCGCCAGGCTCCTCTGTCCATGGGGATTCTCCAGGCGAGAATATTGGAGTGGGTTAGCCTATCGCTTATCCAGGGGATCTTCTCGACCCAGGAATCAAACTGGGGTCTCCTGCGTTGTAGGCGGATTCTTTACCAGCTGAGCTACTGGGGGGACAGGACTAAATCCCAGACCTGGGGAGGGAAGAGGACAGAGACCCTGGGTGAGACTGAAATGGGTAGAAGGGAGGGCTGGGGGTCAGGGGAGGCAGAGGCAGGTGTTCCCGCTTGCGGGAAGGCCCTGGGGCTGATGATCTCTTAACTGGGTTCAGTCATTTGATTTGATCTGGGAAACAGATGGAGCCTGGCCTTTCTCAGAGGGAAGCTCGGCTTAGACATCAGGAGTCAGCAGACCCGGCCCCTGTGCTCAGCTGGGCAGTCCAGCTCTCGTAACCCAGAGCTAACGAGCAAGAAGCAGGCCAGCGCTCCATGGCCTCCCTCCCACGCCCGCCCTGCCTGAGCACCTCCGCCACTTCTAGGACCTCCGATGCGCTCTCCCTTGTCCCTGTCCCAGTCTCTCATGGGACTCAGTCATTTCCCACGGAAAAGTTCCCCAGCTCTCAGGACATTTAAAGCTCTGCCCAAGGAAACTTTTAATTCCCTTAAGACCAAGCCAAAAATGAACTGGCTTCAACTAGCTGGGTCTGGGCTGGCCTCTTAATTCAGGAACACGGGATTATTACTTCTCAAAGGAGGCAGAGACAGTCTTTCTGAGAAATTTACAGGGAGGTGGGGGTGCAGCAGGCCCATCACATCCCTTGTCCCTCAGGTCCCAAGGAACAAGTCAGGCAATGCCCTCTGCCCAGCAAGCTCTCCTCAGGGGAGCAACAGGGAGAGAATCCGTGTAGTCTCCCAAGGTCACACAGCACGTCAATCTAGGTCCTCACTGAGCAGGCACATGCCAGGCCCTGTGGCAGCACATAATATACATGCTCTCACTCAGTCCATAAAATCCTTCAAGCAGGATTGTTTAACCCCATTTCACAAACAAGGCACCCAGTTCAGAGAGGCTGGGTAATCTGGCCCCACTGGCCCCCGGAGGAGACATCACCAGCTGGTTTGAGCTGATACCTGTCACCTTCCTCTCAGGCACTCAGGTCCCTGAATTTCCCTTCTGGGCTCTGCCTCTCCTCCTGCCCAAGCCTCACAGCCTCCACCAAGGGGCACAAGGTACCACGGAGCTGAGGCAGAGGCAAGGTCCAGAGATGCCGTAATCTAGAAGGGTGTAGCCTGCTCCCAGGACCCTGCTGATCACCCCACTCACACCCCCTGCTGGACCAAGAGCCCGCCAGGGCCACAGTGGGATCCTGACTCCAGGGTTGTGGGGAGTTGGCCCTCCATTCCTGCTCCCAGGGACCTCCCAAGAAGGAGACTCTCAGGTTCCCTGGGGACCCAGAAGCCTGCTGCCTGCAACCACTGAGCAGCCCCAGAAAAGGAAAAAGATGAAACAAATTGGTTCTTAAGACAAGCAAAAAGGAATTATAAGAAATCTCAAATTATTTATTATCTTGACGGGATTACCCCAAGGATGCTGCAGAAAAGGCAGCACTTAAATAGAGTCCTCAGGCAACACAGTTTCTCAACGGCGCAGGCGCCTGAGGGTCGGGCAGGCTGTCGCAGTGTCCTGGAGCCAGCCGGCCCCTAGTCCACCATGGCGCTCTTAGCCTCCACGTACTCCAGGGCCTTCGCCTTGACAGCCTGCACGTCCTTCTCCGAGCCGTGCTGCTTCTCGTAGTCCAGGTAGCGCTTGAAGAAGAATTTCATTCGCTTGGGGGCCAGGCTCAGGTGAATGACCCGCTCGAAGATGTCCCTGGGAGGGAGAGCAGATGGCGTTTGCCTCTTGGCCCCTGGCCACGTGATTCCTGGCTGACCTTCACTCGCTGCTCTCAGGCTCTGGAGCACTCCCACTTCTACCTTTATTTTTATTCCCATTATAAACTGTCACGTCCAGCCTTGCTTTCCAGAGGAGCAGACTGAGATGTTACAGGGCCGAGTGCCCTGAAGGCACACAGGGAATCAGGACAGAACTAATGGGACGGGACAGCCAGCGAGGTGTGGATCTGCGAGGACAGCTCTGCTTAAAGCTCACTGAGAGGCGTGGGCGGGCACCAAGTCTTTCTGGACCTCAGTCCAGCCATCTCCAATCCTCCCTGTCTTGGGGGGATGCTGGTGGTGACAGGTGAGATCATGCCTGTGAACACTCTACAATGAGAGCCAGGCTCAGCATTAATTATGAGGAAAACCCAGTCTCCTGACTCCCAGGCCTGGGGCCAGCCTACCTCTCAGCCGAGGTTCCAGCCAGACCGGTGGCTGGCCCCCGAGGTAGAAAAAGAAATCGGAAATGTGAATGCCACAGAACCTGCTGTGTCATGTCAAAGCCATTTTTCCAGGCAGAGTAAGAGGACTGGGGTGCTGGGAGCTGCTGCAGGGCTAAAACTCCTGAGTGGTCGATGCCCGCCCCCCACCCCGCCACAGGGAATGAGGCCCAGCCCACCCTCCCCGCTCACCGGGCTTCCTTCTGGCTGCCGTGCTTGATGATCATGTCGATGTAAACCGACCAGACATCTGTGCGCTTTGGGTAGATGCTCAGTGTGCTCTCAAAAATGGCTCTGGCGCGTTCTGCATCCCCTAGTTGGAACTCAAGCTGCGCAAACTTGGCAATCACATCCACGTCTGCAGGGAGAGGACGGCTCAGACACAGAAAGCAGAGAGACGCCCTCATCACAACACGTGACTCTACGGGCACAGAGTCCGATGCCTGATTCCCTGCCCTTGGGTCCTGAGACCCAGGTGATGACAAGAGGGATGCAGGGCCGGGCTGAGGGCTAAATACACCGATGGGCACTGCTCCATGACTCCCAAACGGCAGACATTCTACTCTCTGGGCCCGGAAGGTGGATGGGGGATGGGAGGTAGGCTGTGGGGCAGGCAGGCACAAGCAAAAGAACTGATGCTAATCCTTTTTTGTTCCTCAACCTCTGGAGTTTAGCATTTAAAATGAAACATGAGCACATCTTCACGAGTATATCATCAACAGAGAGCAAGCTAGCACCCTCCAGAAGGCCTCCCTAAAGCAGCCCTTGGACGAGAAGACCCCCACGCCCCTGCCCAGACTCAGGGAGCCTACTGGGCTCAGGATCTGGGTGGGAGGAAGGAACGAGCACTCACGCTCTTTCTTAGGCAAGCACTCGAGGGCTCGCTGCATCACATGGTGGCTGGCCTCCGCCTTTCCCCTCCGCAGAAGGAAGGCGCCGTATTTGACCCAGACAGCTTTCTCCTGCCTGAAACGCTTCAGCATCCGGTTGTAGAGTTCGCCAGCTTCCTGTGGGAAGAATGATGTAAGCTGAGAGAGCAGGTGAGAGCAGAGGGGGCAACGGCAGAGACAGATGGCTACGCTCGTGGGAAGCTAGCCCTGGGCTCAGGGGCTCCCTCAGTGTCCAGGCCCCGATCCACATATGCGACGGGAAAGGGCAGGTGCCCAGGATGAGGAGAGCACGTGCCGAGGAGTCTCCCTCATAATCCCATGCCGTGAGGTCGTCGAGACTAGAGACAGCGTGAGCACAATGAGGGCGAGGAGAGACGGAAAGGGGCGACTGGGCCACATCACCTCATATCTGTGCAACTCTGTTGGTGGCTCAACGGTGGGGGAAACGGCTTCTCCCACCTGAAGATGAGCAAGCCTGGGGCAGGACTGGGCCCAGAGGCAGGGGTTTCCCCCCTCCCCGAGACGTCCCCGCTGCCTCAGGGACTTCCAGGAGAGGCTGAGGCCCCTCTGGAAGCCGGCTGCCTGGCGCAGACCCCTACCTGGAATTTCTCTGACTTGGTGTAAATGTCAGCCAGGTGGAGAAAGACCTTGAGAGGCTCATTGTACTGCACGGCCCGCTCGAAGACCTTGGTCAGAGACTCCTGGGAGCCATACATGTTTTCTAGGTTCAGCAGGGCCACCCACACGTTCAGCTTTTCCTGCTCCTCTCTGGAGGGAGAACAGTCAGCACATGAGTCCATCCTCTCAGCCCCATGAGCCCCCACTCCCAACTAAGGGGCTGGGACTATGTCCCCTCCCCAGGCTCCACCCATGTCCTCAGTCCCCACCCCCACAAGCCGGCACTGAGCGCCCCACTGCAGCTCACGTGGGAGCAGGAACCCCCATCCATGGCTGCGGGGTCTGAGGCTCCCCTAGCTTCTACCTCCATTCGTGGGAAGGAAATCTACCAATCTCAAACTGGCCTGAGGGCTGGGCTGGACACGGCAGAACCTGTGGTCTGAATCTCCCCTCAAGCCAAGATAACGATGCAAAGGAACACCATCCCTCCTCACTAGCTTTTGGGAAGCCTGCTAGAGCCTCGGCCTGGAAGACGGCCACACCAGGATTTTCACCCAGGTATGCGGAGAGGCAAGTTTTCCTCTTCTACTTTTCTCCAAGTGAGGCACCTGAAGTGTAGGGACTCATGGAAATGTGACCCTAGCTCTCTCAGTGAAGAGGACCATGAAATATAAAGAAGCAGATCTATGTCAGGCCGGGCCGTCTCTGAGAGAGAGCCTGTGAAGCCATGGGCCCTGGTGGCAGTTGCCCCAACTGCCGCCGGCCTGCGGAGGAGACACGGCCCTCCCTGAGGAAAGATGGGGCCCAAAGCAGGACGGTGGGGCCGGGACCTGAAGGAGATGGTCTTGAGCGCCCTCTCGGCCACGGCCCGGGCCTTCTCGATCTCCGTGGCCTGCAGGTGGAAGGCCATGTACTGCAGCCACAGGAGGGAGCTGCTGGGCGAGCTCAGCACCAGTCGGTCGAAGTCCTCGGCCGACTCCGGCTGTCGCCCAGGATCCATCAGCGCCTCCTCGAGGCGGGACAGCTCCTTCTCCGCCTTCTGCTTCTCCAGCTCCCTCTCCTTCTTGCTTTTCTTCTTCTGCTGTGGAAAGCAGAGCAGCAGGTGAGTTGTCTGCTCCTCAGACCCAGAGAGGTCTGCAGTGGAAGCCAGGAGCCGGCAGGGCAGTCCATGGCTTGGCAATCACTCCCCGCCTGGGACAGCCCCGCCTGCCCAAAGAGACACCAAGCTTAGGGCAGAGCATGGGAGCCCGAGGGTCCCTGTGAAAGAGGTGATGCCCTGGAAGATACGGCACCGTGGCTTGCTCTGGCTTCTCGTCCTCCTCACTGTCCGAGCTCTCTCCGTGAGGTGGCAAGGCTGGGGTCAGGGTGTCCAGACCCACGTCCCAAACGAAGCCGGAAGATAGCTGCAGCCGGGGCGCTTCTGCGGGCCTGGTCAGCTTCTCCTGAGGATCAAAGGCACGCGTGAGGCCAGCACTGGGCCCAGCGGCCCCTGCTCCCCAGCCCCTTCCCACTGGAGGAGGAGGGGCTCCCACCATGCCCAGAAACCTAGAGGTCTAGACCAGGCTACACCCTGGTCCACTGGGGAAACTTACAGGAGTGACGAAAAGCTTTCTTTGTAAACAATAAAATTTAAGTAATAATTTTTTAAAAAGCTATATATGCATACACTCATTAATGTAGGACAAAGGTGTGCCAAACGCTCTGAGGGAGGCAGGGAAGCCCTTCCACACTGGTCCTCGGGGTTGTCTTCATTTCTCACAAGGAGACACAGTCTCAGACAGGCTGAAAAAGCCTTTCTTTCTTTGCTGGCTCTCCCACCACCTGACTAATTTAATTTAGCTCCACTTACAGACTGGTTCCAAATAGGAAAAGGAGTACGTCAAGGCTGTATATTGTCACCCTGCTTATTTAGCTTATATGCAGAGTACGTCATGAGAAACACTGGACTGGAGGAAGCACAAGCTGGAATCAAGATTGCCGGAAGAAATATCAATAACCTGAGATATGCAGATGACACCACCCTTATGGCAGAAAGTGAAGAGGAACTAAAAAGCCTCTTGATGAAAGTGAAAGAGGAGAGTGAAAAAGTTGGCTTAAAGCTCAACATTCAGAAAACAAAGATCATGGCATCTGGTCCCATCACTTCATGGGAAATAGATGGGGAAACAGTAGAAACGGTGTCAGACTTTATTTTTTTATGCTCCAAAATCACTGCAGATGGTGACTGCAGCCATGAAATTAAAAGACGCTTACTCCTTGGAAGGAAAGTTATGGCCAACCTAGACAACATATTAAAAAGCAGAGATATTACTTTGCCAACAAAGGTCCATCTAGTCAAGGCTATGGTTTTTCCTGTGGTCATGTATGGATGTGAGAGTTGGACTGTGAAGAAAGCTGAGTGCCGAAGAATTGATGCTTTTGAACTGTGGTGTTGGAGAAGACTCTTGAGAGTCCCTTGGACTGCAAGGAGATCCAACCAGTCCATCCTAAAGGAGATTAGTCCTGGGTGTTCATTGGAAGAACTTTGGCCACCTCATGCGAAGAATTGACTCATTGGAAAAGACCCTGATGCTGGGAGGGATTGGGGGCAGGAGGAGAAGGGGACAACAGAGGATGAGATGGCTGGATGGCATCACCGACTCGATGCACATGAGTCTGGGTGAACTTCGGGATTTGGTGATGGACAGAGAGGCCTGGCGTGCTGCGATTCACGGGGTCACAAAGAGTCAGACACGACTGAGCGACTGAACTGAACTGAATAAATGTGGATTAGAATTGACTTTTAAGCCTATTCAACAGTTAAGCAGGGGCCCTGTCATTAGGACCTTATGGCCAACTGAGGAAACTAGCCTCGCCACCTTTCCCTATTTTACAGAAAATGAGGACAAGAAAGGGGTGCTGATGACAGCCCAGTCCTTAGGCAGGAGACCAGGGACTCTGCTCCCGGGGGAGCCCTCCTCCGCAACCCCGCTGCCCCTCACCTTGGGCAACATGCTCATCTCTTCTGCCTCTTCTTCTCCTTCTCGGTAATACACTTCCACACCACTGTCGTCCTCCTCGGGCAGGACAGCTTTCTTCTGCTTCTTGCTCCCGATTTCCTGGGATGACAGGCAGGGACGATGCTGAGACTCGCTTCTCTTCACGGCCCAGGGGGTACTTGATCCCGGCCCTCCCAGCAGCACCCAGTGCCCTACACAAACTCAGCTGCTCTCAGTCCAAGAGGCTGCGGCGAGGCAGCTGCTGGTAGCTTCTGAAAGGCTCGCCTTCCACGTGAGGGGAGGCCATCTTCCCAGGGGCCCTACCTGCTCACTGCTGGACTCGGGGTGCGGCCGCTTGCCCAGCTTCTTTGCCTGGGGCTTCTGGGGCTCTTTCTTATCCTTGCTGGGTGGCTGTGCCCCCTCCTGCCCCTTGCCAGTTCTCTTCTCTTTCTGTTTCTGCTGCTGCTTCTCCTTTGCTTTTCCTTCGTGGTTTCTCTCCACTGCCTCCGTTTCCCTCCCCTCTCGCTTTGGAGGTGGCTGTCTCAAGGGGGCAGAACGCGCGTCCTGCTTTCCAGTGGCATCGGGGAGGAGTGACAGCTCTACCAGGCTCTCCTGATGGTTCAGGCTACGACAGGACGACAGAGTGGATGACGAGGACAACACAGTACAGTGGGTCCTGCCCCAACCTGCCCTGGAATCCATTCAGTCATCTTAGGAATGACCCACACATTGTACGACACTCAGAAAAATACAGAGCGTGGCTGTGCTGCCCCTTCCTCCAGCCTCAACTACAGGTGCTGTGCAAAGAAAAGTACACACCTGCTTTCAGGAGCTGAGGCAGAAGGTGACAATCAAAGGGAGTTCATGGACCACATTTACCATTACCTAGGCCATGATGTTTAAAGTTTAGCTCTCAATCTCCTCCCAGAGTTCCCAGAGAAAGGGGTAAGAGAGACAGAAGGCACCCACCGTAGGACCTTGGCTGTGAGCAGCTTCCCCTCAGGGAGGTGTCTGTCATAAGGAGCGTTCTTGGACTGGTTGTGCTGGGAGACGTGCGGGTGTTGGGCCAAACCCGTAACTGAGGGGCCAAGGCTGACGGGAGAGAGACAAGCGTCCCGTGGTCGTAAACATGGCAACGGAGTCCCAGCCAAGCTAGAGCCCGCGCCCTCCCAGAGACCCAAGCGGGACAAGGATTTACAACAGACGGTTCTTGGCATTCAACTAAATAAAGAGGGCTTTGTAGACTGGAAAAAACATCTAGCATAAGGAAGATATAATAGAAAGGTATTTTTCACCCCATATCAGAGCATCACAACACACAACTCAAAGGCTGCTAGAAGGACAGAAGGAAATAAGAAAACATAGTGACAGCAGGGAGGCTGCAGCGACTGGCGCTGGCAGCTCGCGGAACGCTCGCGAATCGTGACATGCCACATTCTTTGTCCAAAACACCAAACAGAAGAATAATTTACAACTTTTTAAAAAGTATGAAAAGACCTGGAATTTAAAACACTGTGGGAACTCAGTCTCCTCCCTTCACATTCCTTCAGAGGCAGTGACTGAGGGAGCAGCGGGGGCCAACCAGGACAGGCTCCTGGAGGACACGGGGCTGGTCCACGTCCCCAGGCTCCGCCTCACTCACCCTACGAGCACGCCGGATGGCTGGACGGACTTGACGAAGCCCCTCAAGAGCTGCCCTTCCTCAAGGTCCTTGATGGAGTTAATCTCTGGATCTGTTATTTTGCTTTTCGTCTCTGGGTTCGTCCTAAAGGAATAAAAAGGCTTATACACATACCTCTAAGCCCTCTGCCCACCCTCACCCCTGACTCCCCCATGATAATGCACTCAGTCACTCAGTCATGTCAGACTCTGCCAGCCCATGGACTGTAGCCCGCCAGGCTCCTCTGTCCATGGAATTTCCCAGACAGGAATATTGGAGCTGCTTGCCATTTCCTGCTCCAGGGCATCTTCCCCACCCAGGGATCAGGCCCACACCTCCTGCATCTCCCTCACTGGCGGGAGGATTCTTCACCATTGCACTACCTGGGAAGACCTCCTGAGGTAACAACTCTTTGTAAGAAGGTGACTCTGGACCTGTCAGTAGGCCATCACCTGCAGAGCCCAGCCCCACCTTCTCCTGAAGTCCTGTCAGCTCCGGACAGCGGTAATAGTAACAAGGAGAAGATGGTCAAGCCTCATAAATGTCCACTTCAAACCATGACTTCAGGCCAATCCACTTGACGGCACTCGCCCCTGCTGTGTAACTCTGGGGGCTACATCACCTCCCTTCACCAGGACCACCAACAGGTAAGCCCAAGCCCCACTCTGGATGTCTGCACCTTTCCCTGGGAAACAAGAGCCTGAGCAGACAGGTTCTTCTACAGTTAGAATGTCCTCAGCTTTTCTGGATAAAAACAGGGCCGGGCATAAAGGAGGTGAGCAGTGAGGCAAGCTGGGAGGCCCAAAGCCCTGTCAGATCCACGCAGCCTCTCCTCAGTCCTCTGGGAGGTTCTTCCCCGATTCTTGTCCCGATGACACAGACACTCACCTGGATGATCTCAGCGACAAAGTCAATACAGGGCTTGCAGCGGACAGGACGTAACACCTAGAACGGGAGCAAAGGAGAAGGCAATGCAGACCCCAGCACCTTGGGAAACGGGAGAGGGCCTCGGCTTCCTCTCACAAGGCTGAGCAACAGGCGAGAGTGAGGGCTCTGCTCTTTGTCCTGCTGACCACCTGCTGAGGGACTCGGGACAAGGCTCTTCTCTGGGCCTCAGTCCATCAAATAAAAGCAGCGCTACCTGCTCTTCTCACCCAAGAACGGTGCTGGCAGGAGGAAACCAGAGGACACGCAAGCTCTCTGGAAGGCATGCAGAGCCACGTGGGGAACACACAGGAGATGAGACCTGCCCCATGTCGGGGGTTGGGAGGGTTTGATCTCGTGGAAAGACTCACCCAAGGAACCGTGGCAGGGACGGCCCAGGACCACTGCAGATTCACAGTTCAGAGGCGGCCCCCCAAATGAGACCTAAGAGGGGAAGGCTTCAGGGGGAAAGTAGGGTTTACTCTTGCTAGGGGACTTCCATATTCACATCACAGAAAATGGCAAGTAATAGCCCAAAGTCACAGGGTAGAGAATCTTACAAGGAGGAAGGGTCTCAGCAACAATACAGCCCAAATCCTCCCACAACAGCATCTGTGTTTCCCACCAGGGCATCACGGCCCTTAATGCAGGGAAGGACCTGAAGGGATTGTCTGCCTTTGGGGAGTTAACTTATCATCCACATTTGAGAGTCAAGGAACTACAACTGAACACTACTCATATGCTTAACTATAAGGTTATTAAAAAAAAATATTTTGCTAAAAATAAAAAAATCACATCCGTATTTTGTAAGCCTAAAGAAAAGAGATGATTCTGGATTTCTCTGTGACATTCTTCTTCTCCTAGGCCCTGGGCATTTTTGTGCTGTTGAGCTCTGGCAAGTGGCTGAGAATGAAGGCAGGTGCTGGTGGCTGGAACACTCGAGATGGGAAAAAGCAATTACTGCTTTCCAGTCTCAGCCTCCAGAAGGTGCCTGCTCCATTGCTGAATAATTGTGTGTGACTGTCAGAAAAGTATGTATTGTACCAAGCTGAAATATGCCTCTGCAATGCTAGTTTATTCAGGCTAAGGAACAGTTTCAAAACTCTGAGGCAGGTTCATTTCTGTGCATCCAAAATAGTTAATAAAGCAACTTGACCAAGCAAAGCATAGAACAAATGTAAACAGCCAATAACCATGAACAATGACCAGTAAGAGAAATTCAGATTAAATTAAGAGATCAACCTGGGCCTATTCAGTGGCAAAGATTAAAAATTAAGAATATCCAGTGTTAGATAAAATTAAGTCCCAGTCTCGAGACTTTCCTGGTGGTCCAGTGGTTAAAAGTCTGCACTCACAATGCAGGGAACATGGTTTTGATCCCTAGTTGAGGAAATAAGATCCCACATGCCACACAGAAAAAAATGCCCAGTGTTGACAGAAGTGTGAAAAATGAACAGACACATTAACTGTTAATAGAGATAAAATTTAGCACAGTCCTTTTGGAAGACACTTTGGCAAGATATGTAACATTATTTAACCCATCAATTTTACTTCTAGAAATTTATTTCACACACATACTTGCACTAGTATCCAAACATAGGTGCAAATATACTCACTTCAACATTACTGTCCATCAACAGAATTATTTATATAAACTGTGATTTAAAAAAAACACATAATGCAACTCAAAAAAAAATGATAAAAGTAAGGTAAAGAACAAGGAAGGTTTTGAAATACTAGCATAGTAAAGAAAAAGTGCATGAGTCACTGCTATTAAGAAAAAGCAAGCTGCAGAACAGTATAGAAAATTAAATTCTACTATTACATAAGGGAAAATTGTAACTACATATATTAGAGTCTTGAAAGAAATCGAAGCAAAAGTGATGGAGAAACAGAGGAGCAACAGCAATGTTCAGTTTCCACTTTATATACTATTTTTTTTTTCCGGTACAAAACCACACACCTGTAATTAAAAAAAAAATCAAAACCCCCAAAATCCCCACCAATCCCACAGATAGTGGGAAAAAGTTAAAGAGTCCAGCCTACCTGACAATCTGCTGTGGGGTGAAGTCTTCCAGGCGCGTCTCCGAGTAGGAGTCACTCACATGAAACATGCTGACTCTTCCAACCCTCCCGAAGGGGAAGGAGACGGTCAGCCCCTCCTTGGGTGTCACCTTCACCACACGGCCCATGGCCACTTCCCCCTTCTTGAGCTTGTGAGGACCTGGCAGGACAATGAACCAGATGCAGGGAAGAAGAAGTGAGCCAAGAAAGAAGCTGAGACAGTAGCCAACCAGAGGCTGGCGGGAGGTGAAGGTGTCTGGGCTCAGGGTGTTTAGAATGAGTGGACCAGAATGATCACACAGACCCAGACCACTGTACCACGTGGTCAAGGATGCCAAGGCCGAGTGCTGGACAACCTTTTCCGGGAGACCTAAGAAAAACAACTGTAGGTAAAGGTGTGTCTCAGACACAGGCCACAGAGCAAAGCTCCAAGAGAAAAGCTGTTCCAAGGACACAGCCTCTGCAGTAGAATTCCTGAGGATGCTGACATCCATGGCATCCCTCAACCTGGGCGATGACTAAGACCTTCTCCCAACCCTTTCCACCCCCTCCCTTCCTTGACCAGGTCCCATTTCATCACCACACCTATGAGTGAAAGAGACAAGAAGGCCTTGGAGGAATCTGCTGGGCCAACCACGGTGGCCTTCAGGGCCTGGCCAATCTGGAACTTCTTATCTGGATGTTTCAGAACCTAGAAGGATAAAAAATTTCCTTTGATGTTTGAAGAAAGGCCTGTCATTTATCTAAAACCACAGTACGGTAAGTATCCCCTATGGGACGGATCCCTGTCCCCACTGTGAGCACACACCAAGGATTAACTCGAGCTCAGGGAGCTGGGGTTTCCTCTCCAAGCATCTCAGGTACACTAACCTTGAAGCTAAGAGAAGTAAGCAACAAGGGAATTCTCCCTCGGACGTCTGGAGCAATCTCCACCTCGAGCCATTTCTTAACCATGTTGTACTAGGAGGGAAAAAAAAAACAAGAGAAGAAATGGAATAGGGCAGATACAAGCATCTCATCTTTTCCTTTCACTAAAGCAGACACTCCTAAAATCACACTGAAAGGGCCCTACTCCTACATTTTCCCAAGTAACTGGAACTCACCCCCACGGCCCAATCCCCCTGCCCACCCTCCACTTCTCACAGGCTTTACTCAAGTCTAGCTCAGAGCCTCCACCAGCCCAGCAGAACACACATCCTTCCTGGTGCCTCAGCTGATCAGGAGGCAGAAAAGGCCTCAGAGAGAACGTCCTCAAGCAGTAGAACCAATACCAACCTCACAGCCTCCTCCAAGCTCAGTTGCGCACAGTGAGTTAACAGCCTTCAGGGACTAACATCTCATTTCTAAATCAGTTTAGATTTTTCTACTGATACAGTGCTCTACCCTAAATATACACCCCAATTTTCAGGTCAACTCAAAAAGCATTTATCAAGCAGCCACTACACACAGCATGACAGTGATAACAGCCAGGCCCTGCCTTCAAAGAGATTACTGTCTGCAAAAAGTAAGTTGAATGAATATGCAAATGACTAGAGCAGAAAGCAACACACAGGAGTATAATATGCTACAGACTCTATAGGAGAACTAGGAAGAAGGGAAGGTTATCTGTGCTAGACCTTGAATTATAGGCAATGGGAACAGACAGTACCCCAGTGTAGAAATAAAGAAGGGGGGAAAAGGAGGTTTTCAGCATGACCGGTACTCCAGATTCATGAGGTCAGATTATAAAGAGTCCTTTTTTTTGGCCACACTGTGTGACTTATGGATCTTAGCCCCCAACCAGGGATCAAACCCATACCCCTGGCAGTGGAAGTGAAAAGTCCTAAGCACTGGACCACCAGGGAATTCCCTCTGAAGAACCTTAAATATTACTCTAAGGCATCTAGGGTTTATGAATATCTATAGACAAAAAGTAACTAAAGGTATCAAGCATCATGGACATAATAAGACAGATGCTCATGCAGGAAGACTCCGGCAACACTGAAGAGGAGTTACCCCTCAAGGTCAAGTCCAGACAGACCTTGACCTTCTCTCTGATATATTCTAACCAGTATAGTTCTCACTGATCTCTTCCCTTTACTCAACTACTATTCTACTTAGGGTTTGAACACATAATCTGACACCCAGTTTACATATTGTTTTACACAGTTCCTGAACTTTATGAAAGGCAAAAATCTAAAATCCAATACTTTATGATGTATTTTTCTGTCTATTTTGTACAAGAAATCTACAAACACGTAGAACTGTGAGTTGCTTGCTGTTTGGAAGCCATAAATTTAGCTCCTTGAATAGACCAGATGTTTTCTAGGAGCAGAGGGCTTCACTGTCTCCCACACATCAGCAAGGCAGCAAGCACAGAATCAAAGCCTAGTGCAAGTGGTCACTGCCAGTTCCTCCCCCCTTTCTTCTATAAGAAAGACAGCACTGCATTGTAGGGCATGCACTTCTCACCTTCTTCAAGAAGCAAGTCACAGTCTGACCAGCCTGATACTGTTTAATCTTCTCCAAGGGGCTTACAGAGTGAGTGTTGAGAGCAGTATGGCCATCCTCCTTCAGCTCACTGTTCGCAGAAAGGCAATGGAAAGAGTAAACCAATCTCTATAAGCTCCTAGCTTGAGACCATCTCCCCCAACTGGCCTCGGATTAATTTTACTGGACTCCCCTAACACATACACACCAACCACGCACACCTCCATTTCTGTCCACAAAGGGGAATGAATATTCACAATACCTGCATGAAAGTTAATCCTTTCCAACTCACTCACCTAGGTATGAACAAACTACAAAGAAGGTAGCCAACAATAAAATGAAATTACTTTACTTATTTCAGTGCTTGAGTTACTGCTTTACTGTTTGCAGAACTGCTTTCACAAATGAATGTGACAACACTCTCGTGTCTGATTCAAACAGGAAAGATACTATTAAACTCATTTTATGCTACAGACCCAGGAACTCAAGTCAGAGCTTCTGACTCAAAAATTCAGGGCTCTGTCCCATGCTGCTGCTGTTGCTGCTGCTGCTGCTAAGTCACTTCAGTCGTGTCCGACTCTGTGCGACCCCATAGACGGCAGCCCACCAGGCTCCCCCGTCCCTGGGATTCTCCAGGCAAGAACACTGGAGTGGTTTGCCATTTCCTTCTCCAATGCATCAAAGTGAAAAGTGAAAGTGAAGTCGCTAGTCATGTCTGACCCTCAGTGACCCCATGGACTGCAGCCTTCCAGGCTCCTCCGTCCATGGGATTTTCCAGGCAAGAGTACTACCTTGGCATTATCACTTTCTTGATTCTCTTTGTCTATGCAGAAAAGCAACGAGGAGATGTGGTCTGAAAATTATCAGTCTACAAATCACTTCAAAGGAAGCACAGAGCTCCCATTGTTCCAACCCAGCCCAGCTTACCCATTCAAATCTCTAAAACAAAACAGAACTCGTCAATAAATGGTACAAGTAACACTGGTAAAACTATAACATATAATAGCCAAGTACTGGTGAATAAAAAACCGCAGGAAACCCATATACAAGTAAAGCGGAAATACAGATATCCTATGAACTTTGAGAACGTGGTACTAAGTGAAATAAACCAGTCACAGAAGGACTATGCATGACTCCCCTTATATGAGGCATCTAAAGACATCAAACCCAAACTCAGAGACACAAAGTAGAATAATGGTTGCAAGAGGCTGGGAGGTGAGCAGGAAATGAATGGGTACAGAGTTTTAGTTAATGCAAGATGAAAAGGTTTAGAGATCTGTTTACAACAATTGTGCATATAGCTAACAACATGGTAAGAGGGTAAATTTACATTGTGTTTTCATCACAATAAAAAAAATTTGAAAAAAGATTAGAACACAGATAAATACAAAGAAAAGCCCATACGAAGGCATAGGGAGGAGACAGCCATTTGCAAGCTGAGACAGGCCTCAGAGGCACAAAGCTAGAAAAAAAATTTTTTTAAATAAACCACAAACACACATTACAAGTATGTGTTACCTTTTTTCTTTTTCCCAAATTATTTTACTTTACCTTTCTCTCAAAAAAAAAAAAAAAGGGCAGCCATAACTGCTTTAATGCCAAGAGAAAATTCAGCGACTAGCAGGAATTCCAAAGACACACATAAAGATTCCTGAACCGTCTGCTCTCCTAACTGCAGCCCCTCCAAATGAGTAATTAATTAATCAGGAAACAGCTCATCTAGTTTGAGAGACCCTCACCCACCCTGAACTCTGCTCCAAGATATAGGACATTCTCTTTGTGCAGGAGATCTCCATATCTAAGTGGGAATGAAAACATGGTGGCATTTTGTCAAGTTAGTCAACACCACAGAATAAACAAATGTTTTCTCTCCTGACTTCAAGATACATGATTTTAAACAAAAGCATTTGAGAAACACAGCAGTTATACCATTATGTTTATACTATGCTTCTCAGAGGCATTGATTAAAATAAAATAATTAACAATACAACACAGGTGCACAGAGGAGGTGAAAGATGTGCTAGAGTTTTACCTGTCCATCTGTCTGTCTGTTATTGTAACTCTCCATCCCCCATCTCCTCAATGGAATGCACTCATTTCCTGGCTTGACCCACACTGCCACAGCATTATCAGCATCTGGTGCTCAGGGTTCAGACGTATTTCCCTATCTCAGACACAAGCCCTCGCAGAACTATTCCACTTCTGTTCTAATCCCTTTGGGATGCTGATCAAACCTTAACCTCAGGAAGTTGTTTAAGTTGTCCTGTCCTTGCGTAACACCCTAGGCACATAGGACTTACAGCCTGGATGGATGGGGGCCTGACTCTGCAGAAGCACTGGAGAAGGCACTGGCGACCCATTCCAGTACTCTTGCCTGGAAACTCCCACGGACGGAGGAACCTGGTGGGCTGCAGTCCATGGGGTAGCTGAGAGAGGACATGACTGAGCGACTTCCCTTTCACTTTTCACTTTCATGCATTAGAGAAGGAAATGGCAACCCACTCCAGTGTTCTTGCCTGGAGAATCCCAGGGACGGCGGAGCCTGGTGGGCTGCTGTCTATGGGGTCGCACAGAGTCGGACACGACTGACGTGACTTAGCAGTAGCAGCAACAGCTTCATTCATGGATGGCCTATTCAGTTCCAAGAGGCTGGGGTTTTTTTGTTTGTTTGTTTTTTTAATGTGGGAAGCAGAAGCAGACAGGCCCACATGCTTAACATGCTTAAGATTCTCTGAAAGAATGACCCCAGATAAATTGGATCCACCACTACAAAGAACTACCAGTTCTACTCGTCTACTACTAGTTCTACTAGTTCACTCAGAATCCCTTGTGGAACATCCCTTTGCATAATCCACTAGAGTATGACCTAAAATTTTCAGTCACCAAGCAGTAGTCCACACTCAAAGAACAAGTATTCTTGGCTACATGGTGTATGTTCTAGAATACTAGGTTCAAACAGATTCAAGGGATTAGAGCTGATAAGAGTACCTGAAGAACTATGGTCGGAGGTTCATGACATTATACAGCAGGCAGTGATCAAGACCATCCCCAAGAAAAAGAAATGCAAAAAGGAAAACAGGTTGTCTGAGGAGGCCTTACAAATAGCAGTGAAAAGAAGAGAAGCGAAAGGCAAAGGAGAAAAGATACACCCATTTAAATGCAGGGTTCCAAATAGCAAGGAGAGATAAGAAAGCCTTCCTCAGTGATCAATGCAAAGAAATAGAGGAAAACAATAGAATGGGAAAGACTACAGATCTCTTCAAGAAAATCAGAGATACCAAGGGAACATTTCATGCAAAGATGAGTACATTAAAGGATAGAAATGGTATGGACCTAACAGAATCAGAAGATATTAAGAAGAGGTGGCAAGAATACATAGAACTATAAAAGATCTTCATGACCCAGATAACCATGATGGTATGATCACTCACCTAGAGCCAAATATACTGGAATGTGAAGTCAAGTGGGCCTTAGGAAGCATCACTATGAACAAAGCTAGTGGAGGTGATGCAATTCCAGTTGAGCTATTTCAAATCCTAAAAGATGATACTGTGAAAGTGCTGCACTCCATATGCAAGCAAATTTGGAAAACTCAGCAGTGGCCACAGGACTGGAAAAGGTCAGTTTTCATTCTAACCCCAAAGAAAGGCAATGCCAAAGAATGCTCAAACTACCACACAATTGTACTCATCTCACACACTAGCAAAGTAATGGTCAAAATTCTCCACGCCAGGCTTCAACAGTACATGAACCATGAAATTCCAGATTCAAGCTGGTTTTAGAAAAGGCAGAGGAACCAGAGATCAAATTGCCAACATCCGTTGGATCATCAAAAAAAGCAAGAGAATTCCAGAAACACATCGGCTTCTGCTTTATTGACTACGCCAAAGCCTTTGACTGTGTGGGTCACAACAAACTGTGGAAAATTCTTAAAAGAGATGAGAATACCAGACCACATTATCTGCCTCCTGAGAAATCTGTATGGAGGTCAAGAAGCAACAGTTAGAACTGGACATGGAACTGACTGGTTCCAAATCAGGAAAGGAGTACATCAAGGCTGTATACTGTCACCCTGCTTATTTAACCTATATGTAGAGTACATCATGAGAAATGCTGGACTGGATGAAGCATAAACTGGAATCAAGATTGCCAGAAGAAATATCAATAATCTCAGATATGCAGACGATCACCCTTATGGCAGAAAGCAAAGAACTAAAGAGACTCTTGAAAGTGAGAGTGAAAAAGTTGGCTTAAAACTCAACATTCAAAAAAAACCCTCAACATACAGAAAACTAAGATCATGGCATCTGGGCCCATCACTCCATGGCAAATAAATGAGGAAACAGTGACAGACTTTTTTGGGGCTCCAAAATCACTGCAGATGGTGACTGCAGCCATGAAATTAAAAGACGCTTGGTCCTTGGAAGAAAAGCTATGACCAACCTAGACAGCATATTAAAAAGCAGAGACATTACTTTGCCAACAAAGGTCCATCTAGTCAAGGCTATGGTTTTTCCAGTAGTCATATATGGATGTGAGAATTGGACTATAAAGAAAGCTGAGCACCAAAGAATTGATGCTTTTGAACTATGGCGTTGGAGAAGATTCTTGAGGGTCCCTTGGACTGCAAGATCAAACCAGTCCACTCTAAAGGAAATCAGTTCTGAATACTCATTGGAAGGACTGATGTTGAAGCTGTAATTCCAATACTTTGGCCACATGATGTGAAGAACTGACTCATTTGTAAAGACCCTAATGCTGGGAATGATTGAAAGCTGGAGGAGAAGGGGACAACAGAGGATGAGATGGTTGGATAGCATCACCAACTCAATGGACATGAGTTTTTGAGTAACCTCTGGGAGCTGATGACGGACAGTGAAGCCTGGCATGCTGCAGTCCATGGGGTCGCAAAGAGTTGGACACGACTAAGTGACTGAACTGAACTGAGAATACTAGGTTGAGAGCAAAAATGTTTTTTTGTCAAACATCAACAGACTTGCAATCAGCCTTTAAATTGATACTTAAACTCTGAATACATCTTTCACATTGATTTTCATCTAATCTCTCTAATTTAGCTATACTGAGAAACCAGACAAATATCTCTTCCGAAGAAAAAAAAGACAACCTGGACAGAGAGGCAAAATAAGTCACAATGCTGGCTGAATTAAGACTACGAATTCAGGTTCCTGACTCCAAAGCCCACGCTCTTTCTATGGAACCACTGGAGTTCCCCTCACCTTGGCCGAACACTCAGCTCTGGGATGGTTCGAATAAATCTGGGATGACTTATTGGGAGAAACCTGGAAAAAGAAATAAAGTCAAATCAATTCTCCTATTCTCTGTCACACTATAATCTGGAGATCAGAATTTCTAACTTCCCACTCAACCGAGCTTAAAAAAACCACCCATTCCACTGCCACACCACCCCCTGGTAACATCAGGCTTGAGGGTTTCCATTCTCAACGTTTGAGTCAATGTTCAGAAATTAGCTCATCTGATCTTTTGGGATTATCATATTAAACCCTGAAATGCATTTTCCTTACAGATAATATACTCCAACTCTTCCATTCTAAAAAGAAGGAAATTGAGGTCTAGAGAGAATAAATGACTTATTGAAGTTCCCACAGGTACTGAAATTAATATGCAAATTATTGGCTAGACTTAGAATTCTTCTTTTGGTTTTCTTATAGCAAAGACTTCTGCAGCAATAACATACTGTGACTTGAGTTAAAGTAAATGAATACAATTAAGGTATGTGCTGGAGAGTGGATTATAGTACCTGCTGATATATCCTGAGCAATAACTATGTGTCAGACAACCCAGCAGGCACACTCCACGCTAGGTGTTCTTTTCCCAGTCACTGCAATGGCCCTACAGGGTAGTCACTATTATCACTCTCACTTTACAAATTAGGAAAATAAAACTGAGAGAGCTAAGGAACTGTTTAACTCATGGTCATGTAATTTGAGTGGCAAATCTGGAATTCAACCCAGACCTGACTTTAAATGAATGCTCTTAACCACTACCTTATAAACCATTAAAAAAATAAAAAGAGACAAAGGGACTCTTTGGTGACTATTTTGGTGAACTAAAAAGAAAATGTGACATATGCACAATTTTTGAACCTGCCCCAGTTCCATCCCTTCTCCCACAATTACAGCAAGCTCTCCTCAAAGCCAGACCCTCTGCATAAACAAAAACAAAGCTAAAAAAAAAAGAGCCAGCCCCTCGCCCTAAGCTTCCATACTTGAAGGTCTTCATGTCTCTCCCGCCAATCACTCGGGCAGTGACTTTCTTCCCAACTTTCAGCTTGGCAGTAGGAGATGTGCCCACTGGAACATCATCTAGAATGTGGGAGGCATGGATGCAGCCAATGATGCCATCTTCCAGGGTCACAACCACATGGGTAGGCTTAATGGACTTGACAGTCCCCGTGACCATGTCCCCAATGGACAGGGTGTGCTTCTTTACAGTCCCTATGACCAGAGCTGGATCCACTTCCTCATCCTCGTCGACTGTCTCTGAGTCCTTCCGGGTCTGTCTCATGGTCCTCTTAGCAGCTGGCCCCTCAACGGCTAAAAGGAGACCGGTCACTCCTGGTTCTGTGGTCTGGAGGGTTAGGGAGACACCTTGCCCCACCTGCAATTTCTCTGAGTCAAAGCGGAAGGTGTCATTCAGGTGAGAGGTCAGGGAGAAAGCTGCGAGGTGGCCAGTTTCTACCAAGGAGGCGACGGCAAAGGACTCCTCCAAGTGCTGCACAATGGCCCGGAGGTCACTGCCTTTCTTTAGCTGGAAAACAGAAAACCACCATCCCTGCTTCTTACAGAGCACAAGGACACATTCCTCACCCACTGGGCAGGGTGGGACTGAGGAAGCCCACTGAGTCCCGGGGACCCAAGGCTCACGTGAGCTGGAATAAACCAGCCTCCACTCCCAGGACCCAATTTCCCCTCCTGTATTCTGAGGCTGTCGACATGATCACATTCAAAGAACACACTCAGGATCACACTCAGGATCACCTGGAGTTAGCTTCTGTTTTGAATTCAGATTCCCAGTCCTATCCTACAACTGGTGAAAGCAGAACTTTACAGGTGACTCTGGTGTACAGCTGGGTGGCCGCTAACGGTGCTCCAGCTTTAACACAACACTGTGGTCCCCGCTCTCCTAGTCCTGCAGCTCTCCATCCAGTGCTTTCACTCAGCCAACAGGAGTCATTATCGACAGCTTACTGTGTATGAGGATGTAGCCTATCCTTCCCCATCATCCACTCTGTGCTCACGCCTTTACAGCAGTGCCAGCTTCACTCAGACGATAAAATGGAAATGGGGCCTACTAGAAAGCTTGTATGCATGCATACTAAGTTGCTTCAGTTATGTCCGACTCTTTGCAACCCTATGACAGTAGCCCACCAGGCTCCTCTGTCCATGAGGATGCTCCAGGCAAGAATGCTGAAAAAGGTTGCTGTGCCCTCCTCCAAGGGATCTTCCCAACCCAGGGATTGAACCTGGGTCTCTTACATCTCCTGCATTGGCAGGGAGGGTCTTTACCACTAGTGCCACCCGGGAAACCCTGTTAGAAAGCTTAGTGAGGGGTTAATACTGTTTGCTATTTCTCTTTTTGTCTCAAAGTCTCAAAATTAGAAGCAACTAAAGGTTAAGGATTACATCTATATAATCCTCTGAAACATACCTTATGCAATGAGGAGCTTAATAAGTACTTCAGAAAATGATGAAATATATGTGTCATCTGGAGAGAAAATACCACTCATTTTGAGAGCTTTCTTGAAGCTATTCTTTGCCTGTGCAGAATAAAGCTATTCTTTATTTGTGGAGATGAACAGCCTGGAGTCAGACTACCCACAGACATGTTCTGTTTGGTTCACATGATGTTTAAAAAAGAGTTTCTAACATTTCCCACACCTATTTCAAAAAAAAAAATAAATTCTGCCTTCTCTTAAAATTCAATGCCTTAGCAACACTAACCCAGACGCTCTCACATGGCAACAAGCAGACAGTGGTTTCCACTCCTCTGCAGGGACTCCTCAATCGGTCAGAGCCCTATAGTCACCATCTGCCTGCTGCTCTCCTCTATGACACCAGCTTGGCCCTCATCAGGGTGACCATGTGATTCATCCGCCTGAACTAGAGTGAAAGTCACTGCTACTAACGAGCACACCAGGGCAATTCCCGGCTGTCCCATGGTTGTGACCTGGTGATGTCACTGCCAGGGCCTAGGTTCAATTCCTGGTCAGGGAACCAAGATCCAGCAAGCCACACAGCTTGGTCAAAAAAACAAAAACAAAAACAAAAACAAAAGCACACCAGAACAACAGGTATACCTGGGAATGACCCAAACAAATCCAGGCACATAGCTACCCTGTGTACAAGCATCTGCAGAGCGTGTGGGGTTGCAGAGGTGTGTAGTGCCGCTGAAATCATGGGAATGAAGTCCACAATCAACAAGCTTACCTTTTTAGCTTTTCTATTCACCAAATCGTGGCAGAGGGAAACATGTACTTCCAACTTCAACATATCAACGTTTAAGATTACAGCCTTCTTTTTCTGCCCAGGTTCCAGCTCCTGCCCTGCAGAGTGCAGAACCACACACAGGAAGCTGTGATCACCCTCCTGAAGCGGGGGACGGGGGAAGAAGACAGCATCTCCCCAACCACCCTGCAGCCCTTAGGCGCACAACAGAAGAGGACCTATGTCCTGGGTCTATACGGGTTAAGGAAGCCTAGGGTTGAGTTCCCATAATTCAAGTGTGTCAATTCATACAACCTGATAAACAGATTCACCCAAATACAACAATAAAAGGACTCATACCTAAACCTTCTTTAGTACTGCTGCTGTCTTCATTTGCATTTATACAAGATAAGCACGCCAAAAACTTCTATTGAATCAGCTCATCTAGCCTATGTATTTAGAAATTCTGTACCCAGCAGAGGCAGCAACGGGCAAAGGGTTCCCCTATCAACCAAGAAAGGTGAGAGAGATGCACTCACCTGCCCGATGATACTTGCTGGCTCTCAGGACCAAGCCAGGCACGGGGCCCTCACTGAACAGCACAGAACCGTCTTCCAACACCTCCTGCACCTCCAGGTCAAGGGCCATCCCTGGGGTCATCTCAGCCAAAGTCTGGATCAACACAGAGTCTGACAGAAATCCAAAGGAAACAGGGATTAACAAGATGAAACAACACTCACCATTCTTTTCCTTTTGGAAATATGCTGCCATATGGAGGACATTTCCAACGCTCTGCACTGCAAACACCTTGAAGGTAAAACCGCTCTTGGTAAAAATGTCTGACGTCCATGAACACTCCCATCACAGGCAGGGACCTATGCCCCCTGCGAATCCCTCCTGGCCATAATTCATGGAGATAGCCAATGAATGTCAAGAACACATGCTTTGTCTTGGCTTTGGAATTTTCATCCTTTCTGTTTAAAAACTACCCTCTCAAGCTTCTTATTCCCAAATCCCACTGGGGTTCCAACAATTCTACACAATGTTCAACACTTAGGAGGAGCAGACTAATAACCCCCACTAAGTCCTCCAGCAGGTCCCTGGTTCCATTTTATCACTCACACACGTGATGAATAAAGGAACAGAAAGTGAAGGGGTGAATGGACTCACACAAACGCAAACCTGAGGCTACAGAACTCAGGGGAGTCTGGATTCTGGGCTGGGAGGAAGCACGGCGACTCCTGGCCTAATAGCGACAATCTTTCACTGGAATCTGGGCGGCAGTTAAACAGGGGCATTCACTTTATAAACACTTACTGAGCAATACCCTAACAGATCTGTGCACTTTTCAGAGGTCCTACTCCCATTTTTTAAAGTTTAGCGTTGTTTTTTTAAATATCAGGGGAGCCAAACAACTCATTGGATCAGACAGGCCTAATGGAGGCTGCACACGCTCCACCCTGGCCCTCATTGTCTGCCCTATTGCCCCCACCTCGGTTGCTCATGAGGCTCCGGACGCCCTGCCGCTCCTCCAGGCACTGGCTCAGGAGGAGGAGGCTGGTTGTGGCCAGGTCCCCCAGGGTGCAGTCCGACAGCCGCAGCGACAGCAGCATCCGCTGCTTCTCCTCGTCCACGTTGGTCACCTTCGCAACCACCGTCTGCCCCTCGACAAAGTGGTCACTTGTGGAGGTCACAAACTTGTCACTCAAGATCTAAAGGGAAGAATCATGCACAAAACAAAGAAAGGAAAGGAAGCCTCTATTAGAACAACCCCCTTGAAACACCCAGAAAGAAGTGTGTGAGGCAGTAGGTGTACCTCAACAAAGTACCTCCAGTTCTGAATACAGCTGTATTCCCCTTCCATAAAAACACAGAAGGCACCCTGGCTGCCAACTCAGCCTTCTAAGGCCACCCAGCTAAGAAGGCCCAGAGCAACTCTCTGCCCCTCACTATGCATGCTTCTGGGGCCCTCCCCTCTGCTCCCATCTTTAAAATTATTTTGGCAGGAGATACAAATGAGACCTTCCCAGGCAAGACATGAGGGAAACACACTGAGGGAAGGGACAAGAGATTTATGAAACATCTGTGGCAGGAACAAGCGATGAGCTCTTTGCTCTCCACCATCCTACACGGGCTTTGATAAGAATCCCTCGCCCTCTGGGTCTCGGTGTATGCAGTAACCTAAGTGATCCTATGGGATCTCTAGGATCCTCTCCAGTTGCAACTGCTGGCCATCCAATGACCTTCCCAATGCTATAGCATGAAGTGGAAAGTTACTCCTTCACCAGGACACGGCCCTGAGCCAGGACACACAATGGGCAAGAGGAGTGCAGATGGAATCTCAGCTCCACTCCTCCTCACCCAGCACCTTTATGTGATGCCCCTGAGAGTGTTTCAAGAGAATATAGAGTATCCTGCTCTTCCCCACCAGCCCTCCGGGTCTGTGACCCTGTTGTCTCCCCTCAAAGGCCCTTGTGCAGGAATCTGAACTTACAGCTTTGGGGGCCAGTCCACTAAGACCTGAGGGGAACTGGACGAACACACCGTAGTCCTTGATGTTCTTCACAAAACCAATAAGCAGCATTCCGGGATGGATTTCTGAGAAGCTCTTGGGATTCTGGCCACCCTCTACTGCGGAGACCAAGGCTGGCTTCCTGCAAAGCAGCTAGCGGACTTCATCAAGGAATGTTCCAAAAAGGGCAGATGCACTGTCCACCTCTCCCGTCTCCTTTCTCCACTCTCTCTACCACAGCGATTCTCTGAGTGTGCAGATGAACAGCCACCACATCACCTGGAACTTGAGGCACACCCTTACACAACCCCCAGACCTGCTGAATCAGACGGGGTGGGGGCGGGGGCGACAGCAGGCTCTGTTGGACCAAAATCCTCCAGGTAACTCTAACACACACTGCAGTCTGGGAATCACTGTTTCATTCCTTTTCTTATCAACTTATCTCCAGATTACCAGAGGGGACCAGAAGGGAATGGCTCACCCCCGGGGCTTAGCAGCTGGATCAGCCATGACACCACCCTCGTGCCTCCATCTTATACCAACCAACCCTATTTCACCTCCTCTGCCCATCTTCATTCTGAGATTTCATTTTACATTCTGTGAGAAAGAAGGCAGGGTCTTCCTTCTAAGCAGCCACACTAAGACCAAATGGAATATTCTGAGACCCGTATCTCAGCAGGGGAGAGGGGGAGGAAGAAAAGAGACAGCAGGTCCTTACCAACTGTTCCAACTCGGGGATAAGCACCAAGGGCGAGAAGGCTGGATGTGCCACTGGGGGTGTCCTGCTGGGCCTGGCATGCCACGCGGCCCCCTCCCCAACATCCTGGACTCCCACTCTGCATCTGAGAGCACCACCTCGGTCTTGCTCTAATTACCACCAGGGAAACAGAAGCAAAGTGCAGGCTTGCCCCCTGGTGTGGTTCAATGGATGGGCGTACCTCTGAAGGCAGAACCCACTTCTTTCCCATGTGTTTCCAACTAAGAGCAGAACCTGACCCGGAGGTCCCGTGCCCTTCCCCAGAGGCGCAGCACTCCCCCACCTCCACTTCCGTGGGCCCCACAGCCCGGTAAAGGATACAACCCGCTCCTCACTGGCGCTCAGACACAGGACCCGGTGCAGGGTGTCGCCTGTCTGGAGCCAGTGATACAACAGTGGGCCGTTGGTGACGTGGTCCGACAGATGAGCCGTGGGGAGGAAGCCGGGGGTGTTGTGGGGCAGGACAGCCACCTTCAGCCCGTCTTTGGTCTTCTCTAAAACCTTCACATCCACCAACTACCCAGGGAGGAGAAAGACAAAAACACAGTACTTGTCTTGACAAGAGAGCAGCCTGTGTGGGTCAGGTGGAGATCAGAGGCACCAAATTCCAGCACCAGGCATGACTGAGAAGTCAGGATCAGAGAAGCGAGCAGCTTTCTCCCACTCCTACCCCACGCTCCCAAAGACCCAGCAGGCAGGCACACCACACACACAGCAGGACCCATCTGCTGCCCACGTCGCTCCTCTCCCAAGCCCCTCCAACGGGTCCCAAGGGAAAGACAGCCTTGCACGCCGGCCCTAGAGCCCAGAGAGAAGGGCAGCAGCACACCGAGGACAAGCCGCACGGCAGCAGCATTCTCCTTTCCTGAACAGCCTCCCTGTGCTCTGACACACGGCCCAGAACTGTAGGCAGCTCCTTTGAGCTTCCCCCTCCAGCAGTTCCAGGACCCCAGTGTCAGTGGCACCCTGCTCTCTGCTTTTGTAGCTAAACCAATTTGTCTGGAGAAGTCAGGTACCTGCCCAGCACTAACGGCTTTCTTTTTCTTCTGACTCTGTCCTTCACACTCTTGCTTCGGATCACTCAACAGCCTGAAGGATAAGAGCATCCTCTCCTTGGACGGCTCACAGTTCAGCACCACGACCTTCACTACCTGGTGAGAAACCACACCTGCTCAGCCCCGGAGAGAGGTACCCCCGCACCAGTGCTGCACAGGCCTTGGGAAAGCCCCCAAGACTCTGGATCAGACCAGAAGGCAGTGAAAACAAACACACTGAGAGTTACACAGAATCCCCATGAATCAGCCTTCTGGGTGAAAAACAGACATGAATGAATTTGGGGGTATAACTCCAAGTTTTAAAAAACTTTTTCCTAGTCTGCTGCAGACTCACTAGATTTAGGACAGTGCCCCCTTGTGGTGACAGTGGCCTCAGACCAACTGCTGATGTGAGGGACTCAGGTGTATTGTGGTGAAGACTAACCCTTCCAGGTTGAGGGCCTAGGGTTCATTAGGTTTACCAGCTTCCAGTGAGCCCTTGTGAGGGCTTCTCTCTGTTCCATTCCATCTCCACTTAGCTGGCTCAGGCCCATTACCCACATGCTCTCTTCCAGATCCCTTAAAAGGCAGCTCTCCTACTCCTTCAAATCTGTGTTCCCAGGGTCATCGAGGAGAGGAGCCTGTCCAGGGTTAGGGTTACCTGGCCCGTGTAAAAGACACTCTCTGGGTCAGGGACGTACTCGGCACTGAGCTCGTGCCTGGGCACCAGTCCCTGCACGTCATTGTAGAACTTCACGATGCAGCCGTAGTCCTTGACCCGGAGGATAAAGCCGTGTGTCTGCAGACCAGGCTTGGCATCATCATAGCAGGTGATGGCAGGAAGTTTGGACTCAACCAGGGTTTTCTTCAGGGTCATCATGAGCTTCTTGGCTTTAGGGTCACAAAGCAAAACCTAGAGAAAGGATACTGGCTGTCACCAAGTCATCTATTATTGAGGGAGCAACTGCAAGAGGAAGTCTCTGCCACCCCCTGAGCGCGAGGGCCATGTGCTGTTCTGTGCTTAAGTCGCTCAGTGATGTCTGACTCTTTGCGACCCCATGGACTGTCCTCCGTCCATGGGGATTCTTCAGGCAAAAATACGGGAATGGATTGCCATGCCTTTCTCTAGGGGATCTTCTCAACCCAAGGATGAAACCCAGGTCTCCTGCATTGCAGGAAGATTCTTATTCTTTACCAAGGAAGCCCAAGAATACTGGAGTGGGTGGCCTATCCCATCTCTAGGGGAACTTCCTGACACAGGAATTGAACTGGGGTCTCCTGTATTGCAGGCAGATTCTTTACCAGCCAAGCTATCCGGGAAGCCCTGACCTGGGCCATGGTCAGTCCCTAAAAACCCACTATCTCCTCTCTGAGAAAAATCTCAACTGTAGATTCTCCCTGCTTCTTGCTGGATGATAACCCAGGGAGCATTCATCTCTATTTCAAATGTACCTCCTCCTGTAAGGGACCCCTGGGCCTAGAGCAACACTCATCCCGCCATCACACCTCCAGGGAGGCCTGAGTTGGTTACTCCTACTTGGCCTCCACTCCCTTTTTCTCCTGGACCGCTGCATCTCGTCTAACAGAATGAATGACTGAATCCGTTCACCCCCTCAGACCTCAGTACTGCTGTGTGTTCACCCCCTCAATACAGCTGTGTACTAGCTAGAAACTATGACTGAGAGACCCAACCACCTCTCATTCCTCAGAAGGTCATCTCCTTGAGGGCAGAGAAATTCCTTTAACTTCCTGACCCCACTACTGTAAAATTTTGTACCAATGGCTAACCAATATCTTTGTTGACCCAATAATGAAATTACATGAAAATAGGAAAACCTAACACTGAGTTTGCACACGCCAGGCCCTAAGCACCGTGTATTATCACGTTTACTCTTTATAACTCTGTGCGGTTTCTCTCAGGACCCACGTCTATGTTGTAAAACACTCAAGTTTGGACAGCTTTGTTTGGGCTATTTCTGTACCTGACACACCCCCTGATCTCCCTAAACCTTCCAAATCCTACTGATCCTTTCCAGTTCAAGCCCCACCTCTGCCAGATATCTAGACAGAAGACATTACTCTCATGTAGAACTCAACTTGAAAAGTGGTTCTGCCATGTATTAGCTGTATGACTCTGGGCAAGACACTTGGCATTCCTACCCTTTCATTTCCCCATCTGCAAAGAGGAAGAAAACAGTACTTCCTTCTTATGGCAGTTTTAAGGATGAAATGAAATGTTATGATGTGCCGAGCTCAGCAACTGGCACAGAATACATGTTACATGGTAGCTGCTATTGATAATCACTGATTCTCAATGATTCTTGCTACCCCAGTATACCCTCATCTCCCCGTTCTGAGATGTGACCACAGCATATAGCCTGCACCAAGCCACGTGGCCTGCACTCTTCAGGAATGGATATTTTAACTCTCAATTATACCATACAATTATCAAAGGCAGGGACCCATTTTTCTCTTCCCAGTGGCAGGTACAGCACTGCAGACATTACGTGGTCACTTTGTGGAAAAAGGCAGAAACTTCACCTGCGAGGCACTGCTCTCTTCCTATCTGGCCAACCCCACCAGCAACCCTTCGGGAGGCTCACCCGGCACTTGACCTCATCCCCAACGTGGTATTTCTTCTCCGGATTCTTTATAAGGATGTCGGCCAGGTGCATGGTAGGTACCAGGCCCCTGATCTGCTTGCCAATCTTCACCACCATTCCGTGTGGCTTTATGGTCAGCACTTTGCCCTAAGAATCCAAGGAAAAGATGCCATGATGCCCCAAGAATGTCTTTCCTACATTTCTTAACAACAAAGCATCTCATACCTCTCTTTCAAAGTTCAGCTTCCTGGGGTAACTACCTGTTATTCCAGATCTCATAGGGGCAAAGCACATGCCCCACACTGGGCTGGATGCAGTAGAGTTTATTTATGAGAACTTTCACACCTTTTTGTGCGAGCATCTTTCTGTCTGTCTTACCAGTTCCATCTCCAATGGAGAGGACTCTGTCTGCTAAGGAATGAACTCTACATATAAAGGGGAGCTGCTCCACTGGGGCTAAGTAACTAGACAGGAGAGGCAACTGGAACTGACTACTAATATCCCAGGTGGCTAAATTACCAAAGAACTAACTTTTGACCTGGTCTAACAAACACTATCAATTCCCAAGACTGATGATCTACTGCCTCTGTGTAGTGGCATGGTGCTAGCAAGACTTTACTGTGAAATTAATTTCAAGTCACCCAAGAGAAGAAAAAGAAATCCCAGTTAGCAGGCAGAGGGACGGAACAGGCCTGAAAATGTTTTCATCTAAGGAGTAATGAGCTGCCAGTTAACCTGTGAACTAAAGACTGTCTGAAGGTGGGAGAGCGTCTAATTATATGCTTGAGGTCTTACCTTAACCAAAGCCCCAGGTTTGATGTCATGATACCAAAGGAACTGAGCTTCAATAATAGACCTAGAACAAAAGGCAAATACAAGATTAAATACATTAGGGCAGAGGCTGCCTAAAATTCAGGGCTACCAAAGTCACACTGGCAAGGAAAGAAACCCTCACCAAGTAAGGACAGGAAACGCCGTGGGCGCGCACCACAGATGAACACGCACACCTCTATACCCCACACAGTGAGCGACAGACTTACGTCCGCAGAGAGAGCAAGGCCAGCTCATCCATTTGGCTGTAGTCGATGATTCTACACTTGTGAGTGTTCCCTGGCTTGAAGGCCTCAGGTTTGAAAGTTTTCTTAGAATTGGAGAGATGGTTGCGCTACAGAGTACCAAGTGATTAAGGACAAGTCAGAGGCAACAGATCTGAGACAACCAGACATTAAATCAGACGTGTAAATGACTCAGAACATTTATCACCTACCATAAAAACAGCACTCTAATTACCTGTTAAAATAATTGCTCTAACTAAAAAACTGTTTTTTACTACCACAGAATCTCTATAAAGTCCGAGAACCGTCTAGATCATGGGTCAATAAATCACAGCTCACAATGAAATGCCTATTTTTGTAAGTTAAAAGTTTGCCTGGAACATAGCCATACCCTTTCATTCACATACTGTCCTTGTTGCTTTCAGGCTACAACAAAGATAAGTAGTTAGGACAGAGTCCATATGGTACCTGAGTCTAAAATACTTACTATCTGGCCCTTTAAAACACCTTCGCCAAGCCCTGGTGTAGATCCTAACTCATTTTTGTTCCTATCATCAATCTGGTGTCAATTAAGGCAAGCCAATCTCAAGGTACTCTAATATAACAAACAGACCTTGTTCAAGTCATTAACTGTCTGCCACGTTTGGGGAAATTCAAAAATAGGAAACTAATCCTCAGGGACGAAGGAAGCAAAAAGAATCCATGTCCCCAAAGTCCTTCTGGTGACGAGAACCTGATGAAACAAAGAGACTCCTTACCCGAGCATAGGCCAGAGCACCATCCTTCAGCTTAAAGGTGGCCCCAGCATTGCCAAAAAAGCCCTGGACAGGCACGTCATCCAGCACAGCTCCTAGCTGCTGGCACAAAAGCCGGGTGAGTGGGCGCCCGGGCTGCAGGAAGACGGGGTGCAGGCTCAGCCGCACAGCTCTGGTCCGGGGATGCACGCAGAGGACACAGGCCCGTACCTAGACAAGGGACACAATGAGGATAAGGCACACTGGAGACAAGACACCCGGGGCCGACTTTCAGGGGTTTGACTCTCTCTGTGCTGACCAAGTCATACAGGTGGAAGTATAGAAACAGCAAGTACAATCAAACAGCATGTGGAAAATTCATACAGAACACCCCGGAGGAACCACGTCTGACTAAATCAACACTTATGCAAGGGCAGGAACATGGGTATCATGGGTATCAGGGTCCCCTCAACCCCATAAGCCTAATAATGCATACGCAACAGGAGCCGTGCACTGGCCTCACTGTATCCAAAGGCTCATCTGAAACATCAGAAACAGCCTGCTCTGATCACAAGGTCCTAGCACGTAAAATGTCTCAGCTCTGTACACAAGCATGACTTAAGGGGAAAAAAAGTCACTAGAAAGAGGTTCACCAAAAAATCAATAATATTATCACCAGGTGCTGGGGAAATCTGCTTTAAAAAATAAAACAACAAAAACAAAAAACCAACAAGGTCTCTGTAACTTCCATTAGCATGAGTTACTGGTAAAAAATAAATCATTTTGGAATTTTTAAGAAAAAATGGGTAGAATATACTGGAATTTTCTTCCCAAATATCCACAATCATAGTAGAAAATTTGAATATTTAGATCAGGGAAGAAAAATCACTTAGACTTAACCACTAACACTTGACTGCATAATCAGATAGTATTTTAACCAGGTGTACCATAGCACTTTCATATTTACCTTCATTTCATATGGCAATTCCATATTTTGAATCCAAACATATATATTAAACATACATTTTATTCTCCTGTGTTAACACTTTCTTAGAACACTTTAAATTATAATGGCAAAAAATAAATAAATAAATAAATTATAACGGCAAAAGTTTCACTACCAAGAGAGAAAAAGAAGCAGAGTCTATGAAACAAAAATTACAAGGTGCTTTCTTCTTCACAGGCTCCTATTCTAATCTCAATCCCCAGAAATAATCACTGACCATTTCCTATGGTCCTTCCTAGACAGCTTTCACTCTCCTCACCGCCCCTAACAGGCATACACACGAGTCCCAGGACCTGCCTGTAGCAGCTGTGACACCGGTTGCAACACAAGTGAAATCAAGAAAAGATAAGCGCAACATTTCTTACTTGCTGATTTGAGAAATATGTTCCGGCTCTCTTAGGATCCAGGTGCATGAAGTCAACCAGGCCACTGAAGAATGAGAGGAATTTAAGTGTAAGGCCAAGTGGAGTCACCTAGAAATAAACAGAACCAATCGTGAAAAAAACATCTCTCTGAAAAAATCAGGAATGAGAGAGACTGTTCATACTGAACATTCAAGGCCACATTACCATAACTCCCCCCAACCCCAACCCTTATCATCTTTCTTCCCATAAAATCAAGAGGCAGCACAACCCCTGGCACTGGCTCTTCCTATACTCAGTAAGCTCACCCACCACCACGACATCCCCAGCCTGAGAGGATTCTCCACTCTCTGGATTTCCCAAAGGGATGGAAGGCACTTTACACAAAGATCCTTGAGGAACCGCCAGCCTGACAACTTGGACAAGTTGCTGCTAACTTGGTGATGTGCTCAGGCTAACATGGGAAAACCCAGTGCGTGCAAGCGGGAGATACTGACCACGAGCAATTCGCCTACCAGGGGCTCGCAAAGCTAAGAAAGTGGGGTGACAAGGCCCTCAAAAGAGAGCACTGAGGCAGGGAAACTAAGTCAGATCCCCACGTCCTCACAGGGTTCACCCTTCTCCCATCTCCATAGAAAGTGGGAGAGTTATTCTCTTGGAAACTGTATCAGATTCAAAACACAGGAATAGTGCATAAACCATGAAAATGAGAATTAAGAAAAATTCTGAATATCGTATAGATATAGATATGAAGACATCCAGCCCCTTTCTGCCATCCAGCTCTTAGGCAGTCAGGCTAGGATCCTTTCTAGAGAAATCTAACATGCCAGAGAAGATTTCTAACAGTGACAGCTGGTAGTTTCTCAAAGATGGTCCGCTAGCTCCGGCCCCTGTCAGGGAAGTCGGCCAATCAGCAAGTCCACCCAGGCTCACAGACTTCCCAGCAGTTTTCTAGTGACTCTCTCATAAGATGGCAGTCAAAACAAAAACTCAACAGAGGATGGGAGGTTTAAGTTGAGAGACTCTCCCTAAAGTAGGATGCAAACGCATGCATGTACCAAAACAGAAAGTAAAAAGTAAGAAAATTAGAACTGATCCATTAAGTCCAACATCACACTAATAGTTCCAGAAAAATAAAACACTTTAAAATATCTGATAAGGGGTGTGTATCTAGAATACACAAGGACTTGTTTTTACCATATCAATAAAAAGCAATGAATAAAGGACTTCTGATTCAATATTTCTCCAACAAATTTATAAATGGCCAATTCGCAACATGAAAAGATGCTCAACATCACTAATCATTAGAGAAATGCGTATCAAAATAACAAAATACCACTTCACACCCACCCCTTCTAGGAGAGCCATAATAAAAAGAATAAGTGTTAATCAGAATATGAAGAGGACCTAGAATGCTTAAATTGCTGGTGACGATGTAGAACATTGCAGCCACTTTGGCTGTTCCTCAAAAAGTTAAATACAGAGTTACCATATGACCCAGCAAGCCCATTCCTAGAAATGAAAACATGTGTCCCCACAAAAACCTGTACACAAATTTCACAGCAGCATTACTCCTAAGAGCCAAAAGTGGAAACAACTCAAATGTCCACCAACTTCATATGATGGAGTATTATTCAGTCATAAAAATAAAAACCCTCCATGAGCTTTGCTGGTAGACAACATTCACATGCGCGTGTGCGTGCTAAGTCGCTCCAGTCGTGTCCGACTCTTTGCATGGGGCCCATGGACTGTAGCCCACCAAGCTCCTCTGTCCATGGGACTTCCCAGGCAAGCATACTGGAGTGGGTTGCCATGCCCTCACTGCCCTCCAAGAGATCTTCCCGACCCAGGGATCGAACCCACATCTCTTAAATCTCCTGCACTGGCAGCCAGGTTCTTTACCACTAGCACCGCCTGAGAAGCCCTCACAACATTCACATGTGTTGTCATAACCTGTTGCTAGAGGAATTAAATACACCCCTGTGACTCCACTAGAAGAGGATTCTCAGAGGCTTATGCCTGGTTTCTTTCAGACTTCACTCCATGGGCCTCTTCTCTTTGCTGATTTTGCTTTGCCTCCTTTCACTGCAGTGGATCACAGCCATGAGGACCACTACATGGTGAGTCTATGAGTCTCCCTGGGGAATCATCAAACCTGGCAGTGATCTTGGAAATTTCAAGACACACTGAGTCAAGATTAATCTCCAATGTGCTTTTAGGGGACTTTCCTGGTGGCTCAGATGGTGAAGAATCCACCTGCAATGCAGGAGACCTGGGCTCAATCTCTGAGTCGACAAGGTCCCCAGGAAAAGAGAATCGCTACCCACTCCAGTATTCTTGCCTGGAGAATTCCATGGACAGAGGAGCCATGAGTTGCAAAGAGTCGGACACGACTGAGCAACTTAGCATGAATGCTTGTGCTTTTTTGAGGATGTTTCTGGAGAATGTGACACATTAAAACAAGTGAGTAAACCAAAAAAGAGAAATACATAGAATCAAAGAAGGTTCTATCCAATACAGAAGAGTGGGGAAGGATCCAGAATAATAAAGACCGGAAGCCTCTGGACATCAGCTATGGAGCAGCTTTACAAAGCAACCAGACTGGAGCCAGATGACAGTAGAAAGACTCCAGATGGGAAGAAATAAAACAAAGATTATTTTAAAAGGTTTGAAAATATAGAAAATAATGAGGGAAAAATAATTATAGGATGTATGAAGAAACAATGATAGGAAGAGAATTCAGCAAATGAAACAAAACTGATCATTAACTCCAGGGTTGGGGGAGGAAATGGTTCAAGAAACAAATTATATTACCTAGTTCAGCAAGTAAACAATATTTATGTGGTCCTAATAATTTAAATACTGAATAATGATTTAATCAAAAGTTGGGAGAAGGGAGGAATAAGGGAGCCGAAATTTCATCTACCTTGATGAAGGGTTAAAACTCAGTGCCTCAGTGATAAACCATGAGATCTAGCAGAAGCATATTACTTAAAAATACAGAGGTAAACTTCAAAAGATAAGCTAAAAGAATTAAAAATGGAGGTTCAATGGGGTGAGAGTTCTTCATCAGAAGCCTTTTAATATTAATACCATTTAATCTTTAGATCATCACTGTCCACAGCACATATGTAACTGAAGTCACATATGTTATTTCCAGTTTCCTAGCAGTCACACTGTAAAAACTACAAAGAAAGAGGTGAGATTTGTTTTTAATAGTTTACTTAACCCAATACAAAATATTATATTGGGCAAAATATCATCATTTCAACATGTGATACTGGCTAAATTTCAAGTACTAATGGCCACATGGGACCAGGGGCCACCCTACTGGACAGCACAATTTTAGACTGCGTGCACACTCTACTTTAATACAAATTATTTTTATTTTAGAAAACAGTAGTAACAGTGAATGGCTTACCTTCTGTACCTGCGCTTTGACCACCAGTCCTGGTAGCAAACTATTGAGGGTCCAGCTCTGCTCCTCAGTAGCAATGGCAGCAGAAACTTCCGAGTGACCAACAGACAGAGTGACAACTCCTCCACTGCCCTTCACCTCCTCAATGAGGCAGTTCAGGTACTGACCCACCTTCAGTCTAGCACCTGCAAGTCCAGCCCCCCAAAAGGAAAAAACATCTATTATGAGAAGAATTTTAACTTGGGCTCAAGTGACACTTTAGAGATCCATGGCCTACTTGTCCAGTTACCATGCAGTACTCCCCATATTCCCAATTTTCAAGAAACCATCTACAAAAATGGGAGTGAAATGACTCTAACTGATCTAGAATCAACTACAACACCAAAAAATACAAAAACCTCAACTAGGCAAGAGAGTGCTGGTTCAGAGGCCCTGAGGGTCCAAATTTCAGTGGAAACTTCTATGTGGGAAAAAGTGAAACTGGCCCATCAGATTTTAACAAGCCTGGCACTCTACTCTTACTGAGACAGTGGCATTTAAATATAATCCCCACACATACCACCTCACAACCATGTACTTGTCCTTCTTCCCCTCACCTTTGTTCTTCTGCCGAATGTACTCCTGGGCTTTCTGCAGTGGCAGAAAAGCTCTGGCCCCACTAACACCAATGTCCACTAGGTAGCCATGGTCTTCCAGGCTGGACACAGTGCCCGTGAGCAGCTGGAGGAAGAGAAAGCATTCCCAAAAGTTCGAAAGTCACAGGTCATAGGACACATAACCAACATTCACTACCAAACACAGCAAACATGACTGTTCCCACCATTGGTCTCGACAAATCATCCCAGAATCCCAAGCATCCTCCCACTTTTAAATTTAAACCTCAATTGCTACAACACAGGGAATACAGCCAATATTTGATTATAACTCTAAATGGAGTATAACCTTCAAAAGTTGTGAATCACTAATGTACTATACATCAACTATACTGAAAAAAATTTTTTTAAGAAACGGAAAACAACCTCAATCTCATTAAAGGATAGAAGAGGGAAAGACATCAATTAACTTTAAGGGGTTTGAAGATCTTAGGGTTTCCAGACAGTGAGGAGCTGACTAATGGAATGACAAAGAGGGGTCTCTTTCTGGAAGATTTTCAAAAGATAGGCAAGCCTTTCATGTCATACACATGAAAGGGGTGCGGTGCCGGCACCCCCAGTGCCCAGACAACTGAGAATCCAGAGCCACCCTTCTAGCTGTCATCATGTCTTTTCTAAGCACCTCCAACACCACCCTCACTTCACCAAAACCTCTTGCCAACCTCCTTTACATTTCACTGGAAGCACTGTGGCATTCAAATCTGGCTCTAAGAAACACTAGCTATTTGGTCTTTGGCCACTTAAGTCAGGTAAACCTTTATCAGTCTACTTTCTCAAATGTACAAGAGTGATACCTATTGGCCTCACAAGGTAGCTATGAAAATGTCTTCAGAGAAAGTGTCTAAAACAGCAACTGCCAAACAGCCGCCTCTCGGTACTTGTCAATTTCCTACAACTTACTTACGGTTTGTTCCCCATTCTACTCAACATTCAGGGCTTGGCCCAAACTTCACAGCTTCTAACCAAACGTTCCAAGACCATATTGATCTTCCTCTTACGTGAGTACAGTTTATCTAAGTGTGTTTTACACCTACTCGACTTGGAGGTGCTGAGCAGGGATTCACGTCTCCTGACTGGGAGATTCAGTAGTGGAGTATCCATTAATATGGTGACAGGCTAACTGCTCTGTCTACCCTGGCTCTTGCTCTCAGACAGCAGCCCCCAAGCTTTCCCCACAAAGTTCAGTGGCTTTTAAAAATGACTTCATCTGTGAAGAAGTCTCAGTGAAGAAGAAGGCACTTCAAGAACTTTCTCACCCTTGCTAAGGTTCCTTGGAGGCATCTTTTTTTTTTCCCTACCAGCAAATGTGGGGCTTGCTTTCCCTTTCTCCCATCCAGAATGATGTGATTAGGTTCAAGTCTTCAACTTCCATTAAGTACCCAAAGCACCTTGGAGATCTTCCCCCAGGAAAAGATACACCCCCATGTGTAACAGTTAAGCTGAAAGTGAAGGGTAGTCTAGACACCCCCAGAAGGCAGGACATGGAGAAGGCATGTTGCCTGCTCCTCCTCCCTTGCCCCAGATACGTACCATGCCAGGTTTCAGGGTCTCAGCACTCAGCACTCTGTTGACATTTTTGGGGTTCAGAGAAAGCATGACATTCTTTTTGCCCCATTTTGTGGTATCCAGGCTGCTCACCACACATCTCACCAGCATTCCAGGTGAGAAGAGCTCAGGCAAGCCAACCAGGTCCTGCATAATACAAGTGAGAAAAATCTGATATGTACCTTTCCCCTAAACTGAGAGTTCACTGCCCGACCCTGATTCGGTGGTTTCTCATCCTCAGATTCCCAGAGCCCAAAAGGCAGATGACGAGAGTAACTGCTCACCCACAAAGGCATTGGTTTGTGGCCATGTCAGTCTTGGATTACAGATAAGGTCTCCAAACACCTCCACACAACAGGCAGATGTAAAATGACTTGTCAAAAGAATCTTCTACAATCACCGTACTTCATTTACTTCCTCATCTTCCGCTTACTCCTCAACTTTCTGCAATCTGCATTCCACCCCTTCACTCCATACTGGATCTCCCAACAAAATCTCCAATGACCTCCACGTGGCTTGATCCAACGGCCCACTTTGCAGTCCTTCTCACACGACGTTAACGAGCCATTTTCACTCTGGTGCTGCTTCCTTCCTGAAACATTTCCTCCTGGCTTCTGACCTTTCCTTCATTGGTTTTTCTCCTCTGCCTCTCTGGTCCCACCTTCTTCTGACAGCAACTCTCCTTTTATTCGCAACTAAAATACAATGTTGACTCCTGGTTCAGTCTTTCAGTCTCTTCTCCCTCTGTGTGCTCCTTATAAGCAACTTCTTCCTACTCCACAGCTTCAACCACCACCTACCTACACAGAGAAATCCCCCGAGCTCCAGAATCACCTATTTACTGGTCGTCTCAACTGTACCTCAAACTCAACACAACCAAAAATCAAATCATGATCATCTCTCCCAATCCCGGTACCCTTTCAGGGTTTCTTATCTCAAGATGGCCTGGCCAACTGTTAAAACATGCTCAACAGAAACCTAGGACTCATTTCTGACATGTCTCTTGGCCTTGCCACCCATATGGAATCCATCACTAGGCACTGACTTTACCTCCTCAGCCCTCAGTAAATCCATCAGTCTCAAAGCCTGGACTATAACGACAGCCTCTAAACTAGTCCCTAAGCAACTACTCATGCTGCTTTGATTCATTCTGTCTTCTGTCTACATATCACCCACCTCAATGAGAGCATTTCAAGGGCTTCCAATTGATTCCAGAAAAACCAATCCTTAACATGGTTTAGTCTCCACCCAGCCCTCTAAGCCCATCTCACACCACTCTCCCTGCTCTCTGTTCTAGTCGCACCAGCCGTCTTCTGCTACAAACGGGGCTTCTACTGCCTGAACTCTCTTCCTTCCTTCTCCAGCCTACCCTCATCTTTCACATTCAGCTCAGGTATCCCTTCCTCAGGCAAGTCTTTTAGGTCCCCTGGCCTAACTGAAAGTCCCCTTATTTAAAAAATTTAAAAAACTTAAAAATAAATTCTCTAGATAAACTCTCTTGGTATCTTGTACCTTTCCTTCTTAGCACTTAGCAAAGCTGTCATCTTACATCTCCCTCCAGTTACAGATTTCATCCAGGTTTCCCTTACCTGCAGGGGCTCTTCTTGGGCCACCTGCTCATTCAGCTTTTCAGTGTAAGCATCACAGATTTCAGTCACTTGCACACATCCTTGGAGGCCGTTGGGGAGACTAATCACCAGTTCCAGTTCATTTACCTCTTTCACGCAACCCAAAATCCGCATCCCCTCACACAGGGACTAGAAGAGAAAGAGTAAATTATGTACAACAGGGAAGAGAACACTGAATAGGGAGGTGGGGAGGCGGGGCGAGGGTGGGGGAATCTGGCTTCTAGTCCTAACTCTGACATAAAAAAGCTACAAGAGAGACATACGTGTATATATTACACACTCATCATGTTTCTGACTGAGCACCATGAAAGGCTGAAATGATACCACTGTGTTTACAGCATGAGGGTGTTGGAGGGCACGCTCACCTTTTCCTTTATTCCAAGCAACCCAAACTCAAATGCCTGGGAGGCAACACAATGAAGAACACAGACCAGGAGAGACTAGGGAAGTCCGGCATGTGTGTGCCAGGTGTAAAGGGCACAACGCTATTCAGCAATGTGTGGCTACAAATATGAGAGAGTGGATACTCGTATTACCAGCACTTTCAAGTTTCTATAAGAAGCCAGAAATCACATTCTTAATGTAAAATGTTTAAGTTTTCTAATGTTGGCACCAACTTTCTTTTAAGTAGCACACAAGACAAACAAAATATTTCCCTTCACTATCTACATCCGTGTGTATCTTTCCCTTCACTATCATTTGGCTTTTTCTTTTTTATAACTAAAGTATCAGAGTTACCTAAAAACTTAAGGGACATAAAAAGAATGCTTCACTTCTCTGAGATAAGTTTCCACATCTGTGAAATAAAAGGGTAGAATCAGAATGACTGTTAAAGGTGTTGCCAATTCTAACCTATGAATTTACTAAAACACAAGTTCGAAGAAAGCATCGGCAGGATGAAGGACTTAGCCGCTAAAATGAAAAACAACACACGATCCGTGATCACAGGCATTGACAAAACTGGAATAGAGACATAAGATATATATACATGTATATATACAAAAAGAATGAAGGGAAAAAGGGAAGAGGAAAGGAGGAAGAGCATGTCAAGTTTGTTCAAAACCAAATGTTGACAAACCTCCACATTAAGGATTTCAAACTTCTCTCTGACAAACTTGCTGCTTTCTCTGGTTTCAACTTTCACCTTTTTTGTTTTTGCTGGCCCTTTCTGGGTCTTTTTCCTTTTGGTAGATTCCTCTTCAGTAGAAATCTAAAGCGGGGGAGGGAGGAGGAGAAGATCCAAAAAGATAAAAAGCAGCTTGTCCAGGCCTTTCCCTTCAATTTCAGTTCATCTGTCACCCTGTTTTATCACCCTTCTACTCCACCCCACTCCCAACTGTTCTTTAATTCCTGCCTCGTGGCCACTCTCCCATCCTGACACCAATTCTCCCTGTGACGAAAATCTGAGTCTAAAAGCCCTCTTCCCTTCTGCGTTCTTCCTCCCTTGACAGGGATGGACATGGGGGTTCCCCACTGGGAGAAGCAATTTGGAACAGTGCATGAAAATAAAAAAGGTGGAGTCACAAAGATTTCTACCATAACAAGCTGTGTGGTTTCAGCTAAATTATATAATCTCTCTGGGCCTCAGTTTCCCACCATGGAATGGTGATCTCTGCTTCACAATACAGTTGGAAAGATTACATAAAATAGACCTAATCATACAACTGAATGTTAGTTCTGGTCCCTCTAGCATTTGGAGCACAACCTACTTTAGGTGAAGATTTCAAATTCTAATGCAAATCATGATCATTTTACACAGCCTCATTCAAACCTTATTCAAACTGTTTTCTCTCCATCCTTAATCAACATGGTAAGTTTCTGAGAATGAGAAACAGGGAATTCCCTGGCAGTCCAGTGGTTAGGACTCTGCGCTTTCACTACCAATGGTGCAGATTCGATTCCTGGTCAGGACACTAAAATTCCACAGGCCTCCTGGTGTGGCCAAAAACAGAAAGAAAGAACAGCACTGAAAACGTACATAATAAATGCCACTCATGCTTCAAAAGATAAAGCCTTGTGGTGGGATGGACTCTCTAACAAGTTAAGTGTATAAAAGTAGACTTCAACAAGAATCCAATCTGGAAAAGCACACATTCTCAGATAAGACTCATTCCCCATAAGTACACTAGAGAGAAAGTGTTCTGCAAGTCTTCCCAAAAAAGCACCCCACTTACATCAAATAAGTTGTCTTGTTCAACTGATTGCTGGAAAGCTTTCTCTGATTTGTGGGTCTTTCTTGTACCCCCACGGGGGAAGCTTTCTTCCATGGCTGCCATGTTTGAGTGTCCTAAAAACAATGCAAAAAGTTGGTAATATGTACTTCAGTGTCAAGGCTGTGATCGATGGGCAAGAGACGGACCCTTCTAGCACCAGTGTGCTAGACGGCATTCAAGACTAAGAACTGGATGGTTTGATGCCAGGCAACAGAATCCATAATTCATCTTTCCAAAGGTCTTTGCTTCAAAACCACACGTTCACATATTTTTCTCCAGTAAGTTATACTTTCAGTGGAGCATCATTAAACAGCGTCAGTTAAGTCACGGATACTCAAATGACTACATAGCCCCTTATCTTCAAAGAATGCACACACATCTAAGATAAAACAATTCTGCAAATAATCTAAAATACAGATCAGGTTATAAACTATCAACAAGAAGGTAGAAAATAATAAGGCTTCAGCAAAGGAGGAAGGCTTCCTTAAAAAGATGCCTTTGAACTGCGTGTTAAAAGATGAACAGGATTTTGACAGGTGGAAAGGGAAAAGCAGGACGAATATGAGAAAAAGCATGGAGACAGGAAAACCCAATTATTTTGAGCAGCAATACGTCTGTCAAACCGCTTACAAAGACTTCTCTGGTGGTCTAGTGGTTAAGGATCCTCCTGGCAATGCAGGGGACACCATTTTGATCCCTGGGTCCAGGAAGATTCCACATGCCATGAACAACTAAGCCCATGCATTACAACTACTAAAGCTGCAGCACCCCAGAGCCTGTTCTCCACAAGGAGAAGCCACTGCACTGAGAAGCCTGTGTACTGCAACTAGAGAAGCCCCTGCTCGCCACTAGAAAGCCTGCAGAAACAAAGACTCAGTGCAGCCAAATAAATAAATAATACATAACTTTAAAAATACTTAAAACTGCTCACAAGCTTGCTTGTCTTTCTTTGAAGAACTGTTCAACTAGATTACAAGGTGAATAAAGCATAATAATTGGAATTACATTTTAAAAGACAGATTGAGCTCTCTCTGTGTCAGATCTTTCATTGGGTGTGAGTAAATTAACTTTTACTTGGGTAAGTTAGACCCTTAAGAAAAGGAAAAGACAGAACAGTAACCAAAACATATATATACTGCAGGCTATACTGGACAAGGAGACAGGACTGAAGCTTCGAAGGTAAACCGAGCGCGTTGCTAAGCCGCTTTGGTTCTGTCCGACTCTTCGCGACCCTACAGACTGTAGCCCGCTAAGCTCCTCAGCTCATGGGATTCCCCAGGCAAGAATACTGGAATGGGTTGCCATTTCTTCCTTCAGGGGATCTTCCCAACCCAGGGATCGAACCTGCCTCTCTTATGTCACCTGCACTGGCAGGAGGGTTCTTTACCGTTAGCGCCACAAGGAGATAGAACTGAAGGAAGGTACACACCGGGTAGGATTAAACTGCAGGAAAAGCCAACAGAGAAATAACGAGAACCAGAACTAGGTTTAACTGAGAACAGGAGGAGGGGTTGGTTCTGAGAGACACTTGGAAATAGGAATCTAAAAAGGCTTGAGACCGTGGAAGAGGTGAGGACCTAGAGGGAGCCTAGAAGGAGTTAGAATAAGGAATGAATGTATTTCGTAAAAGAAAAAAAAAAAAAAGGACAAAGCAATGCGGTCAAGTTTACTAGGAATTTGACCCTTAATCTTACCTCACAAAAGGGGAAACTGAAACTTCAAAGAGTAAAGCGACCCGGAGACAAAGGGATCTGAGCTACTTTCTAGGAACATAACCTGACGTTACAGGGACCACTCCAGCAGAGCCGGCTTCAGAGGTGGAATGCGGTGGCCTAACCACTCACCCGGCACTGCGGGTGCATGGCAGGGATCCAAAGCAGCTAGTCTTGGGACAGCCCTGGAAGCCACGAAGTTTCCACCCTTGTCGCTTTTGCCCCCACTCACCAGCCCCGGGACGCCAGCACGTCTACTTCAGAGGCCGCGCCACGGCAATCACACACGCGGAGACTGGTACACCCGCAGCCTAACGCTGCTCTTCCGGAAGTGTGGGCGGGCTCAACGCCCTATTTCCGTTGCTATACTGGATCCAGTTCTACAGGGAGGGGGAGATGTAGAGACAGGAAACGGAAGGGCGGGGTTTAGAAAGGTAGCCAATCGACGCAGAGGGCCGAACCCTTCAGGCCCGTTGAACGGTGAGGGGGAGGCGGTGTCTTCCGGCGGGATCGAGGGGCAGCAGCGTACGGTGAAGGACGCAGGCCGTGGAGTTTGAACCCCTTGAAAGGTGAGTGTGGAGGGGAACATGAATTTAGACCACGCGCCTCCGCTCTGTGGGGCCGGCATGGAATCAGACTGTCTCCTGGTCCGGGCACACCGCGAGGCCTTCGCTTTGGTAGGGGCTGGCGGAGAGTGGTGGTGATTAGAAAAGGAATTAGGGAAAATGAAGGCCGGGCGTGAGGGTTCGGACAGTTACTGGGAAGCCTCGGCGCGAGGCTCCTAAAGGCCCTTAGAATGTATTTTCCAGTGGAGAAAAGGAGGCCCGCAGGGAAGGGAGGCCCCCCCCAAGGTCACTCAGTGACGTAATATTGGATCAGAACTCGGACTTATGACCCCTCCTCTCGTCATAGTAACTTCTCGTCCACTGTATGGCCAAAGCAGTTTGTTTCCACCGAGCTATGCTTAGGAAGCTGTCCAGCCAGTTCCTTTAGCTGCGCTGCAGCCTTCGTCTGGCGAGAGTGAGTGTGGCCTGGCCCCGAGCAAGCGGCTTAGATATCTGTGTTCGGTCGGCGGGAAGCCCTTTCACTAGTAGTAGCTAGAACAGAGAGCTATAAACTCCTTGTACCAGAGGCAGCTTCTGGTACATGAGCAGCTGTCTCTTGTGTTTGCCTCTTTTCCCGCGAGATCTCACCATTTCAGGTAGGTGTCCAGTCAGGCCGATTAGTAGTACCGAAAAACAGAAAGTAGCGAGGCTCGTGGGTCAGTTTGGGCTTTTTCTGAAGTGCTCATTTTACAGGTGAAGAGAAGCATGTAAAGATTAATTACATTTAAAAGTAGTTCGCCGGGCAGTTAGAAACAGAAGCGAAGACCCCATGGCTTAGACTTTGCCATAGGCTACAGTTTAACAGTTAGTATGGTTCTGTTTAATCTTAGGTATTTTTCATTCATGTCTTTCTCAAACTGATGTATAACTCAAAAGGAAACCAAGTTTCGGTTTAATTATTCCACGAAGTACACTTAACACAAGGATTCCTGATCTTTGCCCAAAAGTAACCTGGAGTTTGCTGAGGATACTAACCGCAGTGCTTACAGGCTTTGCTGCAGTTGTTTAGCGGCAACATCTCACTTACCCTTCCATCTCAGCGTTTTCCGATCTCGACTAAATTGCCGCTGGTAAACTGTGCCATCCCCTACAGTCAAAATTAGTCCTCTGTGGAATATTGCAGACATCAGCCTTCCTTCTGTATTGTATAGAGGGAGATTTAAGACACCTTAAGATTGTTTCAGTTGGATACCACATTCTGAAAATGTTTGTTAGACACAAGTTAGTGGGAATTAAGCCCTTGTTTTCTGTAGGGTTTTTCCTAGAAACCTGCTTGACACTGTTAAGAATCCAGAAATCAGTCCTGAAGATGAATGGGAAAGCATATCTTTAATAAGTTTACTAAAACCTTTAATATAAAAGCCATATCATAGGATTTTCTTTTAATGGAGATTTTCCTACTTGGACTGGACTGCACTTGCCAAGGCCTCTAAAGTGACCCAGGGAAGTTTGTAATCCTTCATTGCTACAAGAACCTTCTTGAAACAGTGTTCACAATTAAGGTCATTTGTCGCGATTTTCATTGCCAATTCTATGCTTGTGAATGCCCCTGAAGGCCTTTGAATGGCAAACTGTAGAGTGCCGGTTTCCATAGCAGCAACTTCCTCACAGGTTTCCCCTGATTATATTTCATCAAGAGTCGGCTGAGTCACTGCCACTGCCTACCAATCTCGACCGGACCTCGACCGGCTCGTCTATGTTGCCAATCGACTCGGCGTGGCGTCGGTCGTGGTAGATAGGTGGTCATACAGACGAGTTTTCGAGTGTTGCTTTGGTGACCTTTGATGTGCCTTTATAAAAGAAGTACATGCCTTTGTGAAATACATAGGCTCTATAGATGTAATCCCTTTTTCAAGTCTCCTGTATATTTAAGGGTTGTTTTTTTTTTTTCTCCTATATAATTACTAATCAGAGTTTGGTTTTCTGTTACTGCAGTGTTTTTCAAACTTTAACATACATTGGAATCACCTAGATGGCATATTAATACAGATTGCTAGGCTCCTGAGTGTTTTATTCAAAAGGCCTGAGAATTTGCGTTTCCAATGAGTTTCCATGGATGATGACAGTGTAGGGACGAAACTTTGAGAACCTTTGATGTTCTCTATAATGCCCAGAAATAGGAACTTTTAATATTGCAAGGGGGCATTTTTTCATGTCTATATTTAAAGATCTCCGTGTATTGTGTTTCCTCCCATGGGAACCATCATATATCAGTTTCCTGTAAATGCACTTATAGTTATTTCCATAAACTGTATTTCAGTTGCCATCCTTGAGGCATACTACATGTTTCCACTTTATAATATTTCTGTATAAGGATAAATTCCTGGTGAACAAATTGAACCAACTAGATAAGAGGATAAACTATACTCTGTCATAATTGAGTAGATATTACAGAATTGCATTTTAGGAAGGTTGTACTCCCTCCAGTTTACACTCCCTTCAGGCAGCAGAGAGACAGCTTATTTTCCCACATTCCCACTACTCCTGCTTATTATGATAAATTTATCTTTGCAGTCTGATGGTTAAATATTTGTCTCGTTTCAAAATAAAAATTTGTCTCATTTCATATTTCCTTCACTGATCATGAGGTTGATTATCTGTGTTTCTTTGGCCACCTTTGTATTTTCCCTTCCCTAAGATGATTAAAATGCTTGCCCATGTTTTCTTCAGATATTTTGGTTTCACTTTTTACATGTTTTCATCTGTTTTTGTTATAAGGAGTAAGGATTTTAGCTTCCACTCCACCACCAATAGTTAGTATGTATTAATTCCATTTGGTAATAAATAATCCCGCCTCCTCCTTCCCATGGAGGTCCTAAATTATTTATAGGAAAAACTGTAAAAAGTGGTGTTGCAAGGTGAGCTGTTCAGTTAGTTTTTTTGGTTGTTACCCCTCTGAGAGACTTTGAAAAGTATCACAAGTTCCAGCTTTCAACTAGTCTTAAAACTGATGGAATTCCATGTACAGTGTGCTGTAAGACAGAGCCAGGAATGAAAACATCAACCAATTTTGGGTCAGAAGATGGAGTTAGAGACTACTGTGTTCTATGTGTTATTGGATGTATATTCTGGAATGTTGTGTGATAGCAACCAAGACAAAAGTCCTCCTTCCAAATTCTTACCAATGTTTTTTCCATCATTTTGCTACTGCTTTCTTGGGTGAGGCATACATAAAATTTACAATACTTATATGCAATATATAATACTTACATGACTTTAAAGAGAATGGCATTCTAACATGTATACTATCATGTAAGAATTGAATCGCCAGTCTATGTCTGACGCAGGATACAGCATGCTTGGGGCTGGTGCATGGGGATGACCCAGAGAGATGTTATGGGGAGGGAGGTGGGAGGGGGGTTCATGTTTGGGAACGCATGTAAGAATTAAAGGTTTTAAAATTTAAAAAATAAAAAACTAAAAAAAAAAAATCATAATAAAAAAAAAATAAAAAACTTTTTACTTTCAAATAGCATCCAAACCAATTTGTTGCCTTCTTTCTTTTTTTAAAAGATTGAAATCATGGCAGGTCCAGAAGCTGATGCCCAGTTCCATTTCACTGGTATCAAAAAATATTTCAACTCTTACACTCTCACAGGGAGAATGAATGTAAGTATTAATAATACCTTTAAGTAGTTATGTTTTAGAATAATATAGATTGACAACAACTCTTGTTTGCTTTTTCCTTTCTTTTTCAGTGTGTGCTGGCCACATATGGAAGTATTGCTTTGATAGTCTTATACTTCAAGTTAAGGTCTAAAAAAACTCCAGCTGTGAAAGCAACATAAACAGTAAGGAGATAATAACTTAATAACTGCCATTTTGATGTTAGGGTTCCCCTCCCCCACACTATAAAAGTAATGTCGTCATTGTTCAAAATCTTATTATATTCAGGAAAAAGAAAAATATTGTCCATGTCTCCATCACCCTGACAGTTTTTGTTAATATCTCAATTTAGCTCTTTCATATTGTATTTGTTTGGTTTCCAATGGCTATGATCCATATCTATAATTTTGCTTTATAACATATATGTTCTTATGACCCAGAGACATGTTATGGGGAGGGAAGTGGGAGGGGGGTTCATGTTTGGGAATGCATGTAAGAATTAAAGATTTTTAAAAAAAAACAAACATATATGTTCTCTATAAATTTGAATGCATGGGTGCTCATGGATATATGATTTATTTTATATAGATGTTTCCTACTAGAATTTTTAATATAAATAACATTACAATGAATGCTTTTGAGCAAGAAGTGTTTATTCTCTTAAGTGCCTTCTGAAAGGGACACCTAGCTTTCTCTCTCCCTCCCCACCCACCCCCCACAATGTTAAATTATGTCAGTTTCTGATTTTTGTTAGTTTGATGAGTAAAAATTTTTTTTTTATGAAGTTGTATATTTTTTCCATTTGAGTATCATTTGTATTTTTAACATTCTCTGTGTTTTTAACATTTGGAACTTTATTTTTGTAAAGATCTTTCTTGTATAAGCTCTTTTTGGAATTTTTTTTTGGTAGTAATTATTAACCAGCCTTTTAAATCAGTTGCAAATGCATCTTGCTTTTGAATTTTTATGTAAGCAATTCTGTCCATTTCCTTAAATCCCACCTAGACTTCATTTTCTTCTTGGTGCGACCCAATGCCCATTTGCCCTTGCTTGTCTAAGTATTTTGTTGGCAGTAGACAATGTACAGAAAACCCCAGACCTAGATTTTATCTAATGTAGCTTTCCGTGACAGAAAATTTTTTCCTCTGCTCTTAAGACCTTTTCCAGTCCCCAAATTATTGACCGTAGTGGACTGACTGCATAGCCCAAATGCAGTGATCCATGGTTTTTTCCTGACAGGTAGTTTTTTTTGCCCAATTTTTCATACTATGTGTGCACTTAGTCACTCAGTCGTGTCCGACTCTTTGCGACCCCATAGACCGTAGCCCACCAGGCTCCTCTGTTCCTGGGATTCTCCAGGCAAGGATACTAGAGTGGATTTCTTTCCATCTAAGCCACAAGGGAAACCCAGTTTTTCATATTAGGTACCTCCTTACTCTGTTTTTATAATGGGGATACTACCATCCTTCCTACTATTTAAATATTACTTTATGGGGGGGGGTGGAGAATGTTCCTGGGTTGGCAAAAAAGTCCATTCAGGTTTTCCTATAAGCCAGAAAACCCTGAACAAACTTTTTGGTCAATCCAGTATCTTATGTACTAGGCTTTTACAACAATGTATATTTTGGATCATACTGAATTATTGATAGCTCTTTTGTTAAAGGTGGGAGTTTTAGATTAAATTGTTGAAAGCTGAGAAACAACTAAATTTGGGGGAGTTAATGACTCCTTTGAGACTCTAATGAATTTGCATTCAATTTCAGGGAGGTTCGTGGATAGCCTTTTACTAATAATTACTGAATGTTCTAATAGCAGACTTGAACACATTTGTGTCTAAACTATTTTTGCTTTGTTTATAGGATTCTGAACTGTACATTATCTGTTAAGTTCCCATGCCTGAAGAAGCTAATGTCAACTCATCATGTGATACTCAATTTGTACAATAAATTATGAACCTGGAAAAGCTGGTTGTCTTTATTTACAAGATATCAAAAATATAAAAACTGTACAAAATGCAACAAAGGCAAAAAACTGGCAGTAACTTGGTCTAAATCTTTTAGTTTTCCAAAGCAAGGCTCAGTACTGGAGGTAAGCAACTGAAATGTCTGACTTCAAGTGTACTAGGTTGTATGTAGCCATTTTAGCTGAAGTAGAACATGGAAGTTAATTTCACCTGGTTTATAGAGTGTTTGGGTGCACTCAATCCAACAGGTATAAATTCAGATGTCAGTGGATGGTTGTACTTCATCTATTTCTCAGAAAGGAACTGTAGTTCATCTTAGCCAGTTAACGTACATTCCACTAATCATGAGCCAAGCAAAAATGTTAGTGGATCGTATAACATAGTACTTGAGTGCCATACAGTAACTACATTTTTACAGCAGAAACATACATGCTCATGGAATTCTTCAGCTAAAATTCAACATGGTATTATATTACTCAATTTGAATCTTGAAGCAGGATGAATTATTGAAATCAATTGATTTTTTTAACAATAAATTAAAATAGCATTTGAACAGAAAATGCATAGTTTCCACACAATCCAAAGCACCATGAATGTCCCCTCCACAAACATAATACCTCTTATTCAACTAACGGAAATTAGTTAAATGTGGTTGCTATAGAAACGTGGAACTGTCCTGTACAGATTTTCTAAGCAGCATACTTCCAGATCCATATAGACAAAACATTCTTTGTAGCTTAAATAGTAATCACTGAGGTATTTGCTTTTAGTCTCCCTTTTTCAAACAGTAGTTTCCAAAGGTCTTTTAATACCGACGGTTTATTGAGGACTGTAAGCTCCTGCAGCTAGAACCAAGTTTCTTCGAGTAAAATGGAGGTGTACAACTGGTGTTGATTTGGTCATATATGTTCCCAACAATAACTCTTGTGAATTCTCGGGTAAATTTATATGCCCCGTGGCTGTAGTAAAGTCATCAGTCTCTACATCTTCAAATGCTTTGACAGCATCCCATAACCGTACTGTATTATCCATTGAACCTAAGCGGAAATCAAAAGGAAACCATTTAGTAGAATCTGCCATATTTAAATTTCTGAAATGTCAAGTATGCTTTATGTATTTACATTTCTGGTAAAAGAAATCTGAACTTAACAACTCTATTCCCTCTAAAGAATTTCAAGCAGTAGCTTAACCTGAGAAGTCAATATACATGTAGGTAACAATCCTGAATCATGCTAAGGAGAAGCAAAATCCAAAACAAGACTTAATTTTGCAATTTTCAACATTCAGTGCTTCCGTTAAATATACAATTGACTCTTCACCACAAAGCCAGCTCTAGTCATTTAATTTACCTGATGCCAAAATTTCACCATCTCTACTAAATTTAAGTGAACAGACTGTATCAGTGTGTCCTTTTAATTCTCCAACCATCAAACCATGTCCAATATCCCAAAGGAGTACTCTGCCATCTGTTGCTCCTGTAGCCAGGAATCTCCCATTGGGAGAAAATGTCAAGGAATGAATTGGTCCCTAAAATAAAGTACATGACAAGAATCAAGAGTAAGGTTAAAAACACCTAGGAAAATGAGACAAAAGAACGATAACATAAACTTGAGTGGTGTTGACAGTATCTTTAAAATGTATGTCACTAGTAAATTTTTAAACTATTTTTAATCTTAACCTTGTGTGCTGGAATAATGAAAGTTAAAATACCTTGTGTCCAGTGAATATCCTTACGCAGTTCCCATTCAGGACATCCCAGAGCCGCACAGTTCTGTCTGCAGAGCCCGTAGCAACATAATTAGAATTTGGATGGAATCTGGTACAATTCACATCAGCAAGATGGCCAGCAAATATCCGTAAAGGCTGATAGTGATCTGTAGCCCACAGCCTTTTTAAAAAATTATTGAACACACAAGGTAATTAGTAGTTAACTCTGAAATGCCAAGTTCTATCCAAAATACAGAAACAACCATGTGAAATATTAGCGTAAGTGGGTCCCCCTCACTAGTTTACCTGAGGGAAAGGAGGATAGAATGACTTAGAGACTAATCTTTGGTGTTTTTTAAAGCTATGCCATGCAGCTTGCAGGATCTTAGTTCCCGAACCAGGGATTTAACTAGTGCCCTCAGCAGTGAAAGCACCAAGTCCTAACCACTGGACTACCAGGGAATTCCCTAAACATTCTTAAAACAGTTAACATGGTCCAAAAGGTTTTTAATTCTATAATCCTTTAGTTCTCTGAATGTACACTCTAACTCCTAGTCTAACTGCTAGAGTATTTTTCCCTAGTTTTGGCTACCACATGGTGGTTTACTCACCAAGTTGTGTCCGACTCTGCAGCCCCATACACTGAAGCCACCAGGCTATTCTGCACGGGATTTCCCAAGCAAGAATAACTAGAGTGGGTTGCCACTTCCTTCTCCAAGGGATCTTCCCAACCCAGGGATCAAACCCGGGTCTCTGGCATTGCAGGCAGATTCTTTACTGATTGAGCCACGAGGGAAGCCCCCAGTGGTGGGGGGGTTGGGGGGGAGCGACCACAAATAATTTCAAACCCAAGCTACCTCATCCTGAACTTTTAAAGATATGACAGGGAAAGGGCTCACAGTGGCCACAAAAGACAAGGTTTAGTATCCACTTGGGGAAGGGGAGGGCATGGACTCTTGGTGTAGACATGATTGCAAACAGAAATATTTCTGTCCCAAATTAGTTTTCAGATGACCTACAAATGCTGACATTCTCACAAAGCTGATGATAACAGAAATGAAAATAAGTTGGCTGGGGTTTGTAATTCCCAACAAGAAACCATTCTGTTCGTTGAACAGGCCCAGTCCTAAGCTCATAATGTTCTTACCGAGCTACTCTGTCATGGCCCCCTGATACAAAATAATATCCATATGGAGAAAACTGTGTGTCCCACACTGGATAGTTGTGTCCTTTATATCCCACCAAGCAAGTAAATGTTTGAAGACTCCACAATCTAACAGTTCCATCCTCTGAAGAGGAGAGCAGGTAGTTCCTGAGAAAAGAGAAGGTAATGTATTTGATTCCTAGAATAACTTAGTTACCTGTCCAGTTTCTCTGTATGTTTTTATATGTTAAATATAGGTAACTACTACATCTCAGTTTTAATTTATGCCTGAAATTCACAGTAGATAACAAGAGTTGAAAGTACTAATGTTGGCCATGACACTACATCCACTGAGCACCTACTGAATAAGCTTAGGTTTTTTTAAAAACAGTATCTATTAAGAAAATCACAGTTCTTTGGAAAAAACAAAACAAAACAAGAGGTAATGACAAAAAGTATGGTCAAATCAGGTCACCTGAAAAAGGCTTCTACTCTAAGTTTCGTAAAGATGAAAATCTTTATGAACGATTTTGGACTGAAAGCAATAAGACATAGATGGTATTACAAAAAAACAAAAAAATACCCTCCCCACATTGCTATAGAATATTAACAGATCATGAAAAATAGACAAACATTTTCATGGGTTTCTAATTCCCTTATCAGTATTAGTTCTTTTGATTATACAAAGATAAATCTTCAGTTGATAGGTAATATGTCTTTAATAGCAGGAATCTGTTGTGAATTTGGAGATGACAGAAGACAGCTGCTGCTGCTGCTGCTGCTGAATCGTTTCAGTCATGTCCAACTCTGCGACCCCATAGACGGCAGCCCACCAGGCTCCCCCGTCCCTGGGATTCTCCAGGCAAGAACACTGGAGTGGGTTGCCATTTCCTTCAATGCATGAAAGTGAAAAGTGAAAGTGAAGTCGCTCAGTCGTGTCCGACTCTTAACGACTCCATGGACTGCAGCCTACCAGGCTCCTCGGTCCATGGGATTTTCCAGGCAAGAGTACTGGAGTGGGGTGCCATTGCCTTCTCTGCAGAAGACAGCAGTAGCCACCAAACACATAGCAGGAACCCAAAGAAGCAATCCTCAACCCCTATTGGAGTTACACAAAACTAAAGCTAATTTTTATAACCAGCAAACCCTGAAGTTATGGATCCTGATTTTGTAAATTTAGCTACTATACACCAGTACCCCAAGATGAATTAGCAGAGGGCAAGATTCTAAAAGATAATGAATGATAGGCAACCATGGGATTTTTCTTATTTTCCCCAACATTTGCATAATGTTTCTAGTAGTTAACTTTCACATAACACATATATATTTCATATAACTTTCATTTAATCTCAATGTAATATAGCAATATTTAATTATTATAGTTTGTATTTTACCTATCCGGACTGAAGCTGGCTCCATAGACGGGACCACTGTGACCATACAAGATCTTCAGCTCACTTGCTGTTTTCTCATCCATGATTCTTTCTAAGACATCATCAGATTCTTTATCTATCAGGCTAAGATCTAAAATGATCCAGAAATATTACTTTTAAAAAATACATTTATTAAAACAATTTAAGGCAATTATTTAATATATCAGAGTTTAGGAGAAGAACTAACATTTGAACTGTTCCTCCTACTTACCAATCACTATGCTAATGCCTTTAAATTAGGTGCTATCATTTCAGGGTACAAGAGAAGAAAGTGAGGTTCAGAACACTTAATAACATGCCAAAGTGCACACAGCTACTTAGCCTTGGAACTAGGGCTGAAACTCAATTTATCCACTAGATCACAATGTTTTATAAAATAAAACTACAGAGATATTAAAATAAATTATTGAGAATGTGTTATCTTGTATAAACAATACAACTAGCAAGAAACTTTAAAATGTAACCCTGATCTTAGTTCATTTTAGCCATTTTTATGGCTAAAACAGAAAAGTACTCTCCCAGTATTTAAGACTCTTTTTTTTTTAATTTACAAACAAACAATCATAAAATGTTAGATTTTTAACTTCAGGGAGTTTTCTAGCCTAATGACCTCATTCTACAGATGAGAAAACTGAAGACCAGAGAAATTAAATCAGTCTAGCACCCCAGTCTCCTGATTGCCATTCCAATACACTTTTCACTGTTGGGAATGTTGTTAACAATTTGACTTGAAGTAAAATCAAGTGAAATTCTGCTAAGATCACAATGTTCTGGTATATTCCATAGAATAAAGATTGGTGTAAACTCATGATGAATTTATATCCTGACAGGTCATCTCAGTTACCTGCTGCTTGTTTGACACTACGAAGCTTTTTGGGTGTCACAGACCACACTCTGACAGTTGAATCTGCAAAACCTCCAGCGATCAAACTAGAATCATCAGTGACATCCACTGCAGTGAGACCCTGCCAATTAAAAAATACATACTAAACAATACTGTTTTAGGGGGAAAAAATTATAATCACATATGAGAGAACACATAATGACAGCTATTTTTCTTCACATAATGGATCATTTGAGATTTCATTCTCTTTTGAAATTCACTGTTCAAATACACTTATATTGAGAACATGTCATAATTTACTTTTTGCCCTCCAAATCTGGAACGCATAAACAGTTTTCTTTTATTTTATTTTTTAATTGGAAGAAAATTACAACATTGTGTTGGTTTCTGCCGTACAATGCAAATCAGCCATAATTATAGTACAAAGTATATGTAATTATTTTTGTACTTCACTAAATATATCCTCAGCAGTCTATTATAAAAAGTCTATAAGGATATAAAGAATTCTTATAAAAAATTTAAGTAAGTACTTAAGTTCAGAGAGCTGAACCACATAGCTTCTTCCTTTTTCAAAGGTTAGCAGAATTCTGATCAGTGAAACAAAGGATACATACAAACAAGATTCTGGTACCAAAAAGTTGCTAAAGGTCTTTTAAACACTGTCTTCTATCTATTCTGAGCAATGTCCAATTCTTTTCTAACTGCTATCTTGAAGCCCTATCTATATCAAGACTTTAAATAAGAAAACTTCATTTTAGTTAAGACATCTAAGCTACTTTTAATGGTTAATCACCATTTTCCATGACTCTCCCAATTTTCTCCCAGAAACTACCCAATTATTTTACCAACCTGGTAAGCATTGAGGAATGTATAGAAACAAATAGAAGGTAAACAGTCTGGCCCCAGGCGTACTCGTTTTGTGGTTTCTTTCATATTCATTATCTTATCCAATTTATCTGAATCTTTCAACTCAGGAAGAGGGATTCTGTGAAAGAAAAACAAACTGGAAATTACTCTGAATATTAAAAAACTGGAACCATCTATAACATCGTCTTACACTTACACACATGTTCCTGAGGTTTTTCCCTCACCTGTTTTGAGGTGGAGCATTGGGATCTTGTTTTTTACTTTTGGATCCAATACTATCTTTTTTAGGCTTCTTTTTTTTAGGTTTTCCTTCTTCATTTTCTCCTTCTTCATCCTCATCATCCAAAGGCACCTCAATTTCTGGCTCTTTTAATAAGCCAAAAAATACCTACAAGTCAAGAGAGTCAATTTTTTAAAATTACTTTTTTGTTTCTTGATACATCTTTTTAGTATCTTGATAGGAATCACAATTATAATAGGGTCATTTATATCCTGAAACCGATTCTGTACTTGTCTACCCAATAGACAGTCTCTCCTTCTCCCTTACTGACAGAACCCTGATTTTGTTGGAGCAGCAGCATGCTCAGTTAAAATCATTTCTGTTCCCAGGCTCCCTTGCAGCTGAGAATGGCCATATCGTATCATTCTTGCCAATAAATGCATACACAAACATATTGGGTGGTGTTTTAGAAATACTGTTTTCCTCATAACAAGGGAGATTCAGCAGGTATATCCTCCCCCTTCTGCCTTCCTGGAATACAGCTGCAAATTTGGAGCTACAATAGCCACCTATGAACACAATGAAGAAAGCCACATTCTGAAGGTGGCTCAGCAGGAAGTATAAGGAGCCAGGGCCCTTGATGGCACTGTGGAGTTCTCACACCAGCCCGGGAAGGCCTTCCTCTTTAATTCATTTTATGTGAAGAAAAAGACCTTACGTGTTTCATCCAGTGTAATCAGGGTTCTGTTAAATGCAACCATTCTCAAATCCTCACTAATATACACATCATCCTTAGAACATGAAACTTAGTATACAGTGTAAAATTATCCCCAAACTAGCTGTAAGAAAAACGTGTAAATTATGTAGATGGAAATGCAACAAGTTTTCATAATCTGCATTACATAGTTCTTATTCCCATACCTTTGATTTGTTTGCCTCTCGTTTAGCCTCTCCTGCCAAACTTCCCACCATCGCATCTATCTGTTGCTTACTACGCGGCATCCCATCAAAGATGTCAATGTAGAGGTGCTCCTGAACTATGTTCCATATCTGATTGTTCTGTTTCTCCTGAAGATGCCTCTTCAAGAGTTGGTACGAGTCTCGGGAAATACGCAGAACAAATTTACTTGTTCGAAAATCCAACATGGTCTCATTCCCTTTCATGTGTTCCTTTTTGGTAAGACTAGATAATACTCGTAGGTCATCCTGGTAATAACATTCCTGATCTCCATGGAACCTGTTTCAGTGATTTTAAAAAGGCATTTTTCAATGTAATCATTAAGGGATCTGCCTCTCCCCCATATATTTATAAACATCCCAGAATACTTTCAGTGTAGTAGTTTGAATAATCCTGGACTAAGTTGTAGAATCAGAAGTAACACAATTCAAAATGATTACGATTCAGCTCTGAATTCATCCTAAAAACGACCAAGTTAATTCTCTAGTGAAATGCATCATAAACATTTTGAGGGAATTTGAAATAAACACCATAGATAAATGAAAGATAAGATATCCACCACTGGTGGACAGTCACATTTGAATGCCACCATTGGCAGAGATTTGAAAATGTTAGAATCTTATGTTCTCTCAAAACCCATTTTTTAAAACTTTTTATTATGGGAAATTTCGAACACATACTAAATTAGAAACTAATATAATAAACTCAACATACCTATCACTCAGCCTCTCAACAATAATCAATGCATGACATTCTCACAAAATGCATCATTTTTAGTGATTTCTTATATGCTTAATATCAGATATAAATATTAAACATGAGTACTTTAATAACACGACTAAAGAACAAGAATATGTTGATATGAAAGAGTAAGCACTCCCATTTACTCACCATTACCAAAGGGAATTATAGAAAGCTTTCAGCTTTGGTGCCAAATGCTAAATTTAAATGTACTTTTGTTTCTACAAATCTTAATTATTCTAATAATATAAAATGTAAAAATCATACAGTAACATTCACAAAGAGCAGCAAACAATGCAAAAACATTTAGAAAACAAATGATTAAAAATATTAGGACTTTAGCTCTGACACATAGCCAATAGATTCCTAATCTGTTACCTGTGTTAGCCTAGCATGACTCATCAAGACATGAATCAAAGAGTTTCTAAGATGTGAATGAAATTAGAAATCTCAGCCTCTTAATTTTTGTATTAGTCTCAGCCGATAACCTCATCTGAGCATGGGGTCCTGGCACGGGCTGAGATTGTTCATGACAAGGACACACAGAGTCAGTCCCTATGATATCCCAACTTCCTAGGTGAGGAGATGGCTACACCATCAGACTGGAGAGGAAGAGGCTTTTTGAGGACAGTTCATGCATGCCTGCCAAGTCACTTCAGTCATGTCCAACTCTCTGCACGCTATGGACCGCCACCCGCCAGGCTCCTCTGTTCATGGGACTCTCCAGGCAAGAATACTGGAGTGGGTTGCCACGCCTTCCTCCAGGGTATCTTCCTTACCCAGGGATCAAACGAGCATCTCATATCTCCTGCACTTGCAAGATGGGTTCTTTACCACTAGCACCACCTGGGAAGCCCTTCTGACGACAGGACTGTAAGAAAAATTAGCTTAGAAATTCTGTCACCATCAGCCTTTTCTTTCAAAAACACGGAGCTACACAATGTCATGTGACAGCCTGGATGGGAGGGGAGTTTGGGTACATGTATACAGATGACTGAGTCCCTTCACTGTTCACCTGAAACTATCACAACTTTGTTTGCTAATCAACTATACCCCAATACAAAATAAAACGTTAAAAAAAAAAAAACACTGAGCTATCAAACATTTGCTTTACATACCTTCTATTAGGCATTGTAGAATAATGAATGAACATAGGCACAGAAGCCAGGAATCCTGGGTTCTATCATTCCTCTATCACCACTACCTGTGTTACCTGATACGCCCTAGCTTCTGGGTCTACTGCTTGAAATAAAGAGCTCTCATTTAAACTGTTAGGCACACCTCCATCTTAAACACTCCTTTTCTCTGGCTTCAATAACTCAGCACTCTCCTGGTTTTCTTTCTGCTTCTCTGGCCTCTCCTTTCATCTCTCTTCTACATGGTAGTCTCTTCTACTCTTTTTATTAATCTTCTCCTCCAAACGTTAGAGTTCCCTGAGGTGCAGGTCTAGCCCTCCCACTGACTTATTTCTATTTCATACTCCTTCCTAGACAATCTTGGATTCCGTGGTGGCACAGACAGTAAAGAATCTGCAATGTGGGAGAGCCAGGTTTGATCCCTGGGTCAGAAAGATCCCCTGGAAAAGGAAATGGCAACCCACTCCAGTATTCCTGCCTCGGAAATCCCATAGACAGAGGAGCCTGGCAGGCTACAGTCCATGGGGTTGCAAAGAGTCGGACATGACTGAGCGACTAACACTTTCAAATAATCTCATCCCTATCCATCAATATTGCACACGACTCCAATTTATGGCTCTAGCCCCCACCTCTTCTCTAAGCCCAGACACTTATATATCCTCCATCTATCAACATGACATCTCTTAAATAAGTCAAAGGCATAAACAAATCTGAACTCTAGATTATTCTACAATCTGACAAACCCTGCCCTCTTCCAGGGTTTTCTAAGTGAAGAGCATCCCTATCCAGCTAATGGAGCCAGATACCCAGGGATTATCAATTACACTTTTATCTCCCTTACATTTGTATCTAATCCTTCACCAAGTGTTTCACAAATATGTCTACTGCCCTTCACCAACACTATCACCCCCAGTCCAGTGTTTCTCAACATGGGTGCTACTAGTATTTGGGGCAGAACAATTCTTTGCCAAGTGTGACTACCTGTACATATTGGAACTTCTGGTTTCCCTAAGACACCTGATCCTCCAGTCAAGTTGATACAACCAAAAATACCTCCAGTTCCAAATAGCCAGGAAGGAGGAATAATATTACACTCAGTTGAGAATCACTACAATAACTTCCAAAATGATCGGTCTATGATCACTTCATCCCCCCAATCATTGTTTCTCCCAACATAAAGGTCCTTTCAAAACATAAAATCTAATAAAGCATGGTTCTTCAACAACTTCTGTAGCAAAGATGTCTGTCCCCAGATATTCATTTTTTTCTTTCTTCCTCCATAATAAAACACCGGAATACTAGCTGAGCACACAGACATCTAGGTAAAGACCATATTTCCTACCTTCCTTGGCCAATGACTAATGACATAAAAAAGGGAGAAATACTTGTAACTTCCAGGAAGGATGTGCACCCTCCCTGCTCACTCGAACACTGATCTGATTTCTCAGAGCTGGAGAGTCACCATGTACCACAGTGGAAACTGCATGACAAGGATGTTAGCACCACATGATCAAGAGACACAAAGGACTCCATACCAGTCCTAGAATGCCTTCCATCATGAGAGAGAGAAACAGACTTTTATTATACTCAAGCCTCTACTGTTTGGGGTTCTAGTCACTCTCATGTAATCTAATCCTAACACAGCTTCATACTGCTCTTAGTAGCAGCAGCAGTGCGTGCATGCTCAGTCGTGTCCAACTCTTTGCACCCCCATGGACTATAGCACACCAGGACCTCTGTCCATATGATTTTCCAGGCAAGAATATTGGAGTGGGTTGCCATTTCCTCCTCCAGGAGATCCTCCTGACCCAGGGATTAAACCTGTGTCTCCTGCATTGCAGGTGAATTCTCTACTGCTCTTAAAAGCAAAAATAAAATTTTTATTTAGGCAGCTATTGTTTGATTTTTCAGTGAATCTCAGCCAAATCTAATCCCACCCAATATGACTAACTACTGATCTTAGGGTAAACAAAGACCCTCAACATGGCCTAAGAACCTACCTGTCCCAGCCACTAACTAACCATCAAGCTTCATGTAGTACCAAACCCCATCCCCCATACTCTGCTCCAGCCACACTAGCCTTCTTTCACCTCGGGGCCTACCATGATCCTTCCTGCCACAGGGCTGTCACACAAGTTTTTCCCTTTTCTCTTCCTCTGGTTAACTCCTCTCCAGTCTTCAGATCCTATCTCAAACATCACCTCTAGGAGCCTTACCTGACTTCAACAAGATCAAACCCTTCATTTTAAGTTTAGCAGAGGCACCAGGTACCTCTCCTTCATAAAGTATTTTTCGAGTTGCAATCTGACATTTGTGTAGTTACAGATGTATATAAACATTTTGTGTGTGTGTGTATATATATATATAGCTATATATACATATTTTTTATAAATTCACATACTTCTCAAAGAATGATTTTGCTTCATTCTCATGTTGATTGTAGACTAGTTCCAAATACATATGTACAAATAGGGGATAAAAGAGTTGGGATAGTTCTGCCCGATGGCAGTCCAAGGAACATTCAATGAAGTGTTTCAGTCCGCTATAGTATTCTTCATACATCGTGGGGTCTCCCTGTTGGCTGTAGGCTGAGAGCACGGCACTGACATCTGGCTGGTCTTCCACAGCTACACTTCCAACTGTTTAAAAAATGAAAAATAACTTCAAGAAAATGACCTGACAAGCACCAAAAGACTAAGGCTGTTTTGTTAAGGTCCAGAGGAGAACTGTTACGCAGATGTTTGTCCCTCTCCTCTCAAACACTCTTCCCTGACACAATCACAGAATCTTTTAATGGGATTCAGTTTGGTTCAGTTACCCATCCAACACTCCTTTGGTTTGTCCACATCTTAAAATAAAAATTTTCAGATCAACAGCAAAAAGATTCAGCATTTTTCCTAGAGCTTCCCTATTTTAAAAACAAATTTTATAAAACATGGTATGTGCAAATCAAACAACGGTATTACTCTTCTCTCAAGGCTCAGTGCAAATGGCACTCACCACTACGAAGCCATGTCCTGGAGTAACATTCCCAGCCCTCTGAGCTACCTGAGTATTTTATAACTTTTCAGCAACACATCCTATCCTGTGTTACCTTCACGTATGTCCATCTATCACTCCCTATAAAATACAACCATGTTAATGGTGGGAAGAACTTGCCTTTTATATTTCCAAAAGATAAATCTATTTTATATGCTTAAAACAATTTCCATAACCACCATTTCAAGGCAAAAAGCATGAGTATTTATTTGTAATATTTCAATACCAAACAAGGATACATCTGTCAATCAAATGAGGGTTTGTGGGAAATTTTTTTTAAGTTGTGATTACAGTACTGTTATGCTCTTTACTGCACAAATTTTCAGTTTTTTTGGTTACTATGATGGCCTCTTTTCCTTTCTACCGGTTTCTCAGTTACAATCTGAAGGTCAAGTTTCTAAAGAGATGAGATTATAGCAAAATAATCAACCACATAATTCATCCATCTTATAGTTCATTCCCAAATTCAGATTCAAAAAAGATTCCTCTCAATCACATTTGCACACATTTCTACTTATGGGTTACAGTGCTTATTCATACCTCACTCCTGGAAATGGTGCCAAGATTAGGTCTCATAAACACAGGTTAATTTGGCAAGAGGCTCTACAATGGGTAATTTAATTCAATAAACATTTTTTACTGGCTCAGGATCACCTTTGAAACTTTATGTTGTATATGACTTTTACTGCATGGACTTTTTGACAACAGTTGCTGAAGAAAAAGGGGAGCAGAAGCCTCAGGTGTCAGGGATAGGTACTTGGCATAAACTTGTCAGTGCCAGACATTTTACATATATATGAATCTCACAATAACCCATTTAATATAAGGAAAAAAACTCTCAAGCTTAGGAAGAGTAACAATCAGCATCACACAAGTAAAAGCAACAGAGACAAAAACTGAAGCCCAATACCTGTTCCTAAATGAATGGTTCTCAAACCTTGCCATAGATCAACATCTCTTGGAAGCATTTTTTTTTTAATCCTTAGAATATTTATTTATTTTTGGCGGCGTTGGATCTTAGTAGCGGCTCCGAGTATTTTTCCTTGCCGCATGCGGGCTCAGTAGTTGCAGAGCGCGGCCTAGTTGCCCCACGCTTGAGGGATCTTAGTTCCCTACCACGTTCCCACATGCCCTGCGTTGGAAGGCAGATTCTTAACCACTGGACCACCAGGGAAGTCCCTGAAGCATTTATTTGAAAATGCAGATTCCCAGACTCCACCTTCACAGGATCTGATTCACTACGTCTGAAGTGATGCCCAGGAATCTGCATTTCTCTAAAAGATTTGACACCAATGGTATTTAGCCTGTATTTTGAGAAAGACTGGCTTCACTATGTACCACCACTCTCTGGCTGTGCGGTCCAAAGCAAATACCTTGGCCTTTCTCGGTCTGGTTTCTCATCTCTAAAACAGAAGTACTGTCTACCTCACAGTGGAACTGTGAAAATTAAGATAAACAACACAAAATATTTATAGTAAAAGTACGCTAGTACAAATAATATTGCTGCATCCCTGCCCAAAGCTCAAGAGCCCAAATAAGAACCAAAAGCCTGAAAGTTCCCGCCTCTCCGCGCCCACCGTCCCCATACATCCTTCGGCTCAATAGCTCTCCACAGCCTCTCGCTGGAACTGACAGCTCGGAAGAGGGTTTGACTGCGCAGCCGGCGCACTAGGGAAAGGGGCGGGCATGTGGCCCTAGAGGCGGGCCCAGGAAATTCAAAACAAGCCCGCAGAGGTGCAGGCCTGCCAGCCTCTGCCTTCCCGGCTCACTCCCCGCCGTGCCGGTCCTGCCTACCCCGGACCCAGCGGCTCACCTTTACCCGGAGCCACAGAACCTGTCGCTAAGCCCGAGACGGCGGCGGACCCCGAAGCGCCGCTGACCGGAGGATCCGGGGCCGAAGGGCCGGGCGCCGAGGCGGTGACCCGGCTAAGAAGCGCGCTGGCTGTCTCAGCGCCGGCGCTGTCTGCCTCTCCCGGGGCTCCGGAGCCCGCCACTGCCTCCTCCAGCAGCCGGGCCTCACGGCGCAGCGCTTCTTCGGCCTCGCGGAGGTTGCTCTGCCGTAGAAACTGCAGCACGGCGAGCAGAGTCTGTCGGTCGTGGGGAGCGCTGGCCTCCGGAGCAGCGGCGGGCACCGGGGCCGCCCCCGCCGGTGCAACGGCGGAGACAGCCACCGAGGGTTTGGGGGTCCCACCATCCCCGCCGGCCGACGACGCCGCCGCAACGTTCCCGCCGCCGCCGTTGGGGCCGCTGTTGGTTGTGCCGCCGCCACCCTCGCCAGCGCCGTCCCCCGCCTGCGGAGGTAGCAGCGTCGGCGGTCCCTCAGGCTCTAACTTCACCGCCACCTCCGTCTGCTCCTCTGCCAGCGCCGCCATCTTGCGGCTGAGCCACCTCGCGCCGTCAAGCGTGATTGCGTTTTCGCCACATGGAGGGCGGGGAGGAGCGTTTTACGACATCTCTGGAGGGCAATTTACGGCAGTAGGAGGGGCGATAAAGAAGGAGAAAAAGGAATCGCAGCAAGAGCAAATTTCAAAAGTGAGTGGCAAAAAGGCAGGAAGTGGAACGTGGGGGCAGCCTCTTGCATTTGCCGGATAATAGTTACATTTATTACAGACCAGCTATTTTTCAGGCACTGCGATGGACGTTTTACATTATGTGACCTTTAATTCAGCAGTCATATAAAGTACCATTATTCTCACGATACAGATGACTCAATCAAGACCTAAAGACATTTTTAAAATGCCAAAGTCACACAGGAGGAAAGCGTCAAGATTCAAAACCAGGTCTTTATCTTAAAAGCATATATCATTTACCAGACGGAGGCTTCTGAGTTACTGGTAATGTTTATATTTTTTTCTGGATGGCGGTTACTTTTCTTTTTCCCCATTTATGCCTTATAAAAATTAATTGGGCTGCAAGCTCACGTTTTGTGAACTTTACGCATATATGTTATATTTCAATAAAAAGTTTTTAAGAACCTGAATTTTGTGATTGTGAAATGTGTATATGCTGTATTCGTGCTATGTTAACCATTATTACAAGCAGGCCGCATTTTAGTTGTATATTTTAAAACAGTATGTGCCATTTTGCAACATGCTTCATAGGTTTAAAAGCACTGCTGCATGTTTGAGGACTTACGTTGTGGCTCAGACGATAAAGAATCTGCGCTGCATATTTGGTCTCCTTTGACTCTCACAACGGTATGAGATAGGTGCAGACAAGAAAAGTGAACCTGGGACATGGGGAAGATCGAGTTATGTGAGGATTAAATAAGATAGAGTCCGTGTGGTCGCAAAGAGTCGGACACCACTGGGCGACTGAACTGAACTAAACACATAATAAATAACTATTGGTTATTTTTACTGAACCTTAAGCGGTGTTCTGCAAATGTTTCCTAAGAAAGTCTAATCATGACATACATGGTGATCTCAAGACTGAAATATAAAACTAGTGGAATTTGACATAATGTAAGATTATGAAACATGGGTAGGGGCAAGGGCAGAGAGAGGGGAGGAGATGAGCGTTTAAGTTGTTCAGTTTCTTGCTTTACTAGCAGTTGCACCTTCCTCTGCATCTCATTACTTTTCTCTATGAATTTGTATTTCCCGGAAGGTATCAGCTACCTTGTCTACCCAGAAGGAGAGGCTAAAGCCTAGCATTGGTAAAAGGTGAAGGATGCACCCAAAACAAGAAAACCTGTGATGTGTTGGCCCCATCACTCCCTGTTTATCAACATACATGCACATGTGCACACACACATATCCTCAGAGATTTCACAGTTTTTACTGATCTATCAATTTCAGTGCCATCTCTAGGGTTGAGTGTGATGGGAGAGGTAGCCACTGGTGTGAGTTTACAATCTTGTTCAGTTCCTAAGTTTAAATTCACAAAGCTAAGAGTGAATTTAGAGTTTGCCTCCTAAGGTAGGTAACTGCAAAACTGACCTGCACTACTCCAGGAGCAACTTGTAGTGTGGTTATTGACTACTGCCACTGAATGTACCTAGTCTGAGCTAAGGTGTTCTCTAAGTGTAAGATATGCGCTGGATTTTAAAGACAAAAAGAATAAAATGGCTCAATAATATTTTTATTGGTAACATGTTGAAAGGTATTTTTATATGAGTTAAATATTAAAATTAATTTCCTGTTTCTTTTTACTTTTTTTGTGGCTTCTGGAAATTTTTATTTACATATGTGGCTCACCTTGTATTTCTGTTGGACAAACTGATCTAGACCAGGAGCTTTCAATTTTTTTGGCCATGATTCACAGTAAGAAATATGTTTAACACCAGAACCTATAACCCACATAGGTATGTGGATATTTATAAGTGAGACAAGTTTTAACAATAATATGTATAATTATCACATGAAATATATACTCTAATATTTGATAGTCTGTTCTTTAAATAAAATGCTCAGTATGACTGATTAAATTTATTTTAATTTAATTTTTAAATGATCTGCAGTTTGAAAACACCAGATAGTTCAGTTCAGTTCATTCACTCAGCTGTATGCGACCCTGCGACCCCATGGACTGCAGCACTCCAGGCTTCCCTGTCTATCACCAATTCCCGGAGCTTACTCAAACTCATGTCCATAGAGTCAATGATGGCATCCAATGATGCCACCCAGAGGATACCATCTCATCCTCTGTCATCCCCTTCTCCTTCTGCCTTCAATCTTTCCCAGCATCAGGGTCTTTTCCAGTGAGTCAGTTCATCTCATCAGATGGCCAAAGTATTGGAGTTTCAGCTTCAGCATCAGTCCTTCCAATGACTATTTAGCATTGATTTCCTTTAGAATGGACTAGTTTGATCTCCTTGCAGACCAAGGGACTCTCAAGAATCTTCTCCAACATCACAGTTCAAAGGCATCAATTCTTCAGTGCTCAGCTTTCTTTATAGTCCAACTCTCACATCCATACATGACTACTGGAGAAACCATAGCTTTGACGAGACAGACCTTTGTTGGCAAAGTAATGTCTCTCCTTTTTAATATGCTTTCCAGGTTGGTCATAGCTTTTCTTCCAAGGAGCAAGTGTCTTTTAATTTCATGGTTGCAGTCACCATCTGCAGTGATTTGGGAGCCCAAGAAAATTAAGTCTGTCACTGTTTCCATTGTTTCTCCATCTATTTTCTATGGAGTGATGGGACTGGATGCCATGATCTTAGTTTTTTGAATGTGAGTATTAAGCCAGCTTTTTCACTCTCCTCTTTCACTTTCATCAAGAGGCTTTTTAGTTCATCTTCCTTTCTGCCTTAAGGGTGGTGTCATCTGCATATCTGAGGTTATTGATATTTCTCCCAGCAATCTTGATTCCAGCTTGTGCTTCATCTAGCCTGGCATTTCACATGGCGTACTCTGCATATAAGTTAAAGAAACAGGGTGACAATATGCAGCCTTGACATACTCCTTTCCCAGTTTGGAACCAGTCTGTTGTTCCCTGTCCAGTTCTGACTGTTGCTTCTTGACCTGCATACAGATTTCTCAGGAGGCAGGTAAAGTGGTCTTGTATTCCCATCTCTTTAAGAATTTTCCACATTTTGTTGTGATCTACACAGTCAAAGGCTTTGGCATAATCAATAAAGCTGAAGTAGATGTTTTTCTGGAATTCTCTTGCTTTTTCCATGATCCAACAGATGTTGGCAATTTGATCTCTGGTTCCTCTGCCTTTTCTAAATCCAGCTTGAACATCTGGAAGTTCATGGTTCATATACTGTTGAAGGCCAGCTTGGAGAATGTTGAGCATTACTTTGCCAGCATGTGAGATGAATGCAATTGTGCAGTAGTTTGAACATTATTTGGCATTGCTCTCCTTTCGGATTGGAATGAAAACTGACATTGTCCAGTCCTGTGGCCTCAGCTGAGTTTTCCAAACTTTCTGGCATGTTGAGTGCAGCACTTTCACAGCATCATCTTTTAGGATTTGAAATAGTTCAGCTGGAATTCCATCACCTCCACTAGCTTTGTGGTGAGTGATCACATCATAGTGGTTATCTGGGTCATGAACATCTTTTTTGTATAGTTCTTCTGTGGACTGAAATGTGTGAATTCCATTTAGATGGACTGAAATAGGTGAATTTAATTCAGATAACCATTATATCTACTACTACTACCATATCTACTATTGTGGGCAAGAATCCCTTAGAAGAAATGGAGTAGCCCTCAAAGTCAACAAAAGAGTCCAAAATGCAGTTCTTGGGTGCAATCCAAAAATGACAGCATGCTCTCTGTTCGTTTCCAAGGCAAACCATTCAATATCACAGTAATCCAAGTCTATGCCCCAATCAGTAATGCTGAAGAAGCTGAACTTTCAACGGTTCTACGAAGACCTACAAGACCTTCTAGAACTGACACCCCAAAAAGATGTCTTTTTCATTATAGGGGACTGGAATGCAAAGTAGGAAGTCAAGAGATACCTGGAGTAACAGGCAAATTTGGCCTTGGAGAACAAAATGAAGCAGGGCAAAGGCTAACAGAGTTTGCCAAGAGAATGCACTGGTCATAGCAAACACCCTCTTCCAGACAGACTAGTTAATCTTAAAAGTAAAAATATTGGAGGAGATGTGAATAAATTCATAAATATATAGATTTTTTAGACACAGGACTTCATAGTTGGATTTGGGAGATGAGGGCAAAGAAATCCATGACAGACATCCTGGCATTTGGCTTGGGTGTCTGAAAGGATGGAGATATAATTCCCTGAGGACTGACCTGATTGGGGAGGAAGATTATGAACTCAATGTTTAACTTGCTGAATTTGAGATCACTGGAGGTGTACATGGAGACTAGCCAGTAGATAGAAGCACATATGGTTTAGAGGTAAGGAAGAAAAAACTCCTGGACAGATACAGATTTAGAAATCAGCAAATAAGTGGTAATTGAAGTCATATGAGTGAATAAGATTACCCCAAATAGTGTATAGAGCAAGAAATGAAGAAGATCCAAAAAGGAATTCTGAGGAACACCCATGTGTGCCTAGTCGCTCACTTGTGTCTGATTGCGACTCCATGGACTGTCGCCCGCCAGGCTCCTCTGTCCATGGGGATTCTCCAGGCAAGAATACTGGAATGGGCTGCCATGCCCTCCTCCAGGGTATCTTCCCAACCCAGGGATCGAACCCAGGTCTCCCACATTTCAGGCAGAATCTTTGCGGTCTGAGTCACCAGGGAAGCCCAAGAACACTGGAGTGGGTCGCCTATCCATTCTCCAGGGGATCTTCCCGAGCCAGGAATCAAATGGGGGTCTCCTGCATTGCAGGTGGATTTACCAGCTGAGCTACCAGGGAAGCCCCAAGGGAAGAAGAGGGAGGGGGACCTAATTCTCAGGAATTGCACCGCATTCCCTCTTCACCATCTAACTCCTGCCAGGAGGATGAGGGAGGAACACTCATACTTAAAGACAAATCCTGGGACCACTCAGTCACGTGTTCTTTTTAAGTTTTAATTGGACGATAATTGCTTTAAAATGTTTGTTGGGTTCTGCTGTACAACAGTGTAAATCAGATATATAAGTATACATATATCCCCTCCTTCTTGAACCTCCCTCCTACCCACCCCCAACTCACATGTTCTTGAAATTGTTTTCTGTGTTTAGAAACCCAAGGCTTTCTATCTTTTCCTCCTTCATCTGACCACTCCTTGACTTTTTGCTTGTCATTCACTGCCTCCTCTTGTACTTCACTTTACTTTTTCTTTCCAGATTTATTTTTTTAACTTTTAAGACAAGTAATTTCAGATTTACAGAAAAGTTCGAAAGTTGTACAAAGAATTCCCCGTTATCCTCCACCCACATTCCCCAAAATTAACATTTCCTACAAATACTTTGTCCTTCAATAGGTGGGTAGGTAGATAGATAGATAGGTCTCTCTATATACAAATATAGAGTGGTTCAGTTCAATTTACTCTTTTTGATTCTATATATATATACATATATAATATATAATATATACACACAAAATATATATATAATAAAATATATAATATATACAGCTGTATATAGCTGTATATATATATAAAAGCTGTATATATATATAAAAGCTGTAGACATGTCTTTTTGCCCTTTAAATATTTCAACATATATGTCCTCAAAACGAGGCATTCTCTTACATAACCACAGGACAATTACCAAAATTAATTAATAAACATTCCTGCAGTACTACTCAATAATTTTCTGCACCTGTTATTTCAGTTTTTCCCATTATCCAAATAACATCCTTTCAAGCAAAAGAAAATCCAAGATTATTTATTGTATGCAGTTATCATATCTCTATAGCCTCATTTAATTTGAATCTTTGGTTATATTTCATAACTTGGACATTTTTGAAGACTATGGGCCAGTTAATTTGTAGAGTGATTTTCAGTTGAGAGTTTTTCTTATATTTTCTTATGGACACCATGGATGCAGCAGTATATTCATTGCTGATGTATAAGAATAATAGTGATTTTGACATGTTGACCTTGTATCCTGTGACCTTACTTAAATCATTTAATTGTTGTAGAAGTTTTGTGTGTATTCAGTAGTGACAATCGTGTCCTCTGTGAATAGAGACAATAAAAGGGAAAACATACTTTCATCCACCTGTTTCATTCTTCTCTATTCTCAACACTTGTGGCACCAGGTGTGTGGGTTGCATCCCATACTTCCCAATTATCTGATACTAGCTCAGGTGTTCTACATTTCAGTTCTGATACTATCAATCTGTAGTTAGTATATGCCCCCACCCTCCCATCAAATGCCAATCACAAGTATGGCCCTTCCATATTTCTAACCAACCTGCTATAAATTGGGGTCCTCATAACCCTCTCCTCCTGTTTGATAATTTGCTGGAACAGTTCACAGAACTCAAATAGTTTACTTACTAGATTGCTAGTTTATTATTAAAGAATTCAACTCAGGAACATTCAAATGGAAAAGGTACACAGGGCAAGGTTTAGGTAAAGGAGAATTGAGCTGCTGTGCCCTAACCTGGTGCAACACCATCCCAGCACCTCCATGTGTTCAGCAACACAGAAGTTCTCTGAACCCTAAGCATTTTTAGTAGAGGTTTCATTATGTAGGGGGCTTCTCTGGTGGTTCAGATGATAAAGACTCTGCCTGTAATCCTGAATTATGTAGACATGATTTTTTAAAACATTGGCTGTTAGTGATGACTCAGCTTCCAGCCCATCTTCCCTTCCCAGAAATCAGGAGGGTGGGGCTGAAATTTCCAACCTTCTAATCACATGGTTGGCATTTTTGGCAACTAGACCTCATCCTGAAGCTATCCAGGAGTCCTCAGTCCTTAGTCACCTTATTGGCATACAAAAGGACACTTATTACTTCAGGGACTCCAAAGTGTTTAGGAGTTATATGCCAGGAAATGAGGAGGGGAAAGTAGAAACCGAATATATATTTCTTATTATGTCACAGTTTTTCTTATATCCTTTCCAACCTGTTCGCCTCTTATTATTTCTTTTTCTTGTTTTATTGCACTGGTTGAATTTACAGTATTGTGTTGAATATGAGTGGTGACTGGAAGTGGACATGCTTAGTTTTTACTATTAAATATCATGTTTACTGTAGGGTTATTGTAAATGCCCTTAATCAAATTAAGGAAATTCCTGGATAGTGATATACCTTGTATATTAGTTCTCAAAACCTGTGAAACATTGATTAGATTCAAATTCATGTGTATGATGCCCAAAACTCTGCCTCTGTGCACCAGTGCCAAATTGAGTCTGAGTTTAGAGTGAAGTAGAAAAGAACAGCTCTATTGCTTTGCCGGGCAAAGGAGGACATGGTAGGGTCATGCCCTCAAAAACTGTGTGTCCCAACCTAGGCGGCATTTGGTGAGGTGTCTTATAGCAGTCTTTCAAGGGCAGGGGCTGCTGATAGGGATCAGGGTGTGTGCAGGGCCTGCATTCCTTTAATCTGGCCTCAGGTGGTCTTCTGATGAGCTCCTGTGATTCCTGAGGTTATCAAACTGTGACCTTCTCTCTGGAATAAAGAATGCTTCATCAGTGGTTAACATCTCCCATTTGCTAAAAAATATTGTTATGTATATGCCTTGAGGGAGAACCCGGACCCTGCTCAAGCCTGCAGTGTTGTTTCTTGTCTGCCCCTCCCTTGTTTCTGCATCCCTTCCCTTCCCAGATTAACAACTGTTAGAACCTTTCCTGTGAAGCTCAGAGGAAGTCATGGAAGCTGAAGCCTGTTTCCTACAAACAAGAAACAGGGACACAAAAAGTCTTCAATTCCCAGGAGTGATGCTGAAAGCTTGGCCTCTGGGCACCAGTGCTGAATCGAATTTCAGAGACAGAATTTTGGTTGAAGTAGAAAAGAATAGCTCTATTTCTTTGCCAGGCAAAGGGGGACATAGAAACTGCTACCCTCAAAAGCTGTGTGTCCCAACCCAGGAGGATATGGTGAGGAGTTTTATAACAATAGTTCAGGAGTGGGGTTGCTTATAAGAATAAGGTGTGTGCAGGGCCTGACGTACACTCATCTTGTCCTGCGAGAACTCCAAAATTACAACTTGCTGCTGAACAACCGTTGACAGGAGAATGCTGGATCCCACCAAAAAAAGAAAACCCACATCCAAGGGCAAAAGAGAAGCTCCAGAAAGATGGTAGGAGGGGTGAAATCACGTTTAGAATCAAACCCCATACCCGCCAGAGATACTCAGAAGGCTCAAATAAAACTTTTGTGAGCACCAGGAGACCCCACAGAGATTGAGACAGACCTGCCATTGAGTGTTTGAGTGTCTCCTGCAGGGATATGGGTCAGCAGTGGCCTGCTGCAGGGGAAGGGGCTCTGGGTGTGGCAAACCTGGAAATGACATAAGCCCTCATAGAGGAGACTGCCATGAACTCTCCATAGAATGGCCAGAATTTACAAAGGACTGGGGAAACAGACTCTTGGAGGGCACCAGGACCCAGGAGAAAGAAGCAGTGACCCCACAAGAGACTGACCCAGACTTCCCTGTGAGTGTCTTCAATAGAGGTGTGGGTCGGAGGTGGCCTGCTGCAAGGTCATGGTGCCTGCAGGGGACCTTTTGAAGGAGGTCATTATCTTCATTACCTCCACCATAGTTTTGCCTCAGGTCAAATAACAGCCCCACCCATCAACAGAAAATTGGATTAAAGATTTACTGAGCATGACCCCACTCATCAGAACAAGACCTAGTTTCCCCCTTAGCCAGTCTCTCCCATCAGGAAGCTTCCATAAGCCTCTTATCCTTCTCTGTAAGAGGGTAGACAGACTGAAAACCACAATCACAGAAAACTAACCAATCTGATCATATGGACCACAGCTTTGTCTAACTCAATGGAACTATGAGCCATACTATGTAGGGCCAGCTAAGATGGACGCATCACGTTGGAGAGTTCTGACAAAACGTGGTCCACTGGAGAAGGGAATGACAAACCACTTCAGTATTCTTGCCTTGAGAACCCCATGAACAGTATGAAAAGGCAAAAAGATAGAATACTGAAAGATGAACTCCCCAGGTCAGTAGGTGCCCAGTATGCAACTGGAGAACAGTGGAGAAATAACTCCAGAAAAAATGAAGAGATGGAGCAAAAAAAAAAAAAACAAACAGCACCCAGTTGTGGATGTGACCGGTGATGGAAGTCAAGTCTGATGCTGTGAAGAACAATATTGTATAGGAACCTGGACTGTTCGGTACATGAATCAAGGTAAATTAGAAGTGATCAGACAGGAGATAGCAAGAGTGAACATCAATATTTCTCAAATCAGTGAACTAAAATGGACTGGAATGGGTGAATTTAACTCAGATGACACTTATATCTACTATTGTGGGCAAGAATCCCTTAGAAGAAATGGAGTAGCCCTCATAGTCAACAAAAGAGTCCGAAATGCTTGGATGCAATCTCAAAAACGACAGAATGATCTCTGTTTGTTTCCAAGGCAAACCATTCAATGTTACAGTAATCCAAGTCTATGCCCCAACTAGTAATGCTGAAGAAGCTGCACCAACACCCAAAAAAATATGTCCTTCTCATCATAGAGGACTAGAATGCAAAAGTAGGAAGTCAAGAGATACCTGGAGTAACAGGCAGATTTGGCCTCGGAGTACAAAATGAAGCAGGGCAAAGGCTAACAGAGTTTGCCAAGAGAATGCACTGGTCATAGCAAACACCCTCTTCCAACAACACAAGAGAAGACTCTGCACATGGACATCACCAGATGGTCAATATCAAAATCAGATTGATTATACTTTTTGCAGCCAAAGATGGAGAAGCTCTATACAGTCAACAAAAACAAGACCAGGAGCTGACTGTGGCTCAGATCATGAACTCCTTATTGCCAAGTTCAGACTTAAATTGTAGAAAGTAGGGAAAACCACTAGACCATTCAGGTATGACCTAAATCAAATCACTTACGATTATACAGTGAAAGTGACAAATGGGTTCAAGGGATTTGATCTGATAGACAGAGTGCCTGAAGAACTATGAAAGATGGTTCGTGACATTGTACAGGTGGCAGTGATCAAGACCATCCCCAAGAAAAAGAAATGCCAAAAGCTAAACGGTTGTCTGAGGAGGCCTTACAAATAGCTGAGAAAAGAAGAGAAGCTAGAGGCAAAGGAGAAAACGAAAGATATACCCATCTGAATGCAGAGTTCCAAAGAATAGCAAGGAGAGATAAGAAAGCCTTCTAAGTGTGCAATGTGAAGAAATAGAGGAAAACAATAGAATGGGAAAGATTAGAGACCTCTTCAAGAAAATTAGAGATACCAAGGGAACTTTCATGCAAAGATGGACACGATAAGGGACAGAAATGGTATGGACCTAACAGAAGCAGAAGATATTAAGAAGAGATGGCAAGAATACACAGAAGAACTGTACAAAAAAAGATCTTCATGACCCAGATAACCGTGATGGTGTGATCACTTGTCTAGAGCCAGACGTCCAGGAATGTGAAGTCATCTGAGGAAGCATCACTACGAACAAAGCTAGTGGAGGTGATGGAATTCCAGTGGAGCTATTTTAAATCCTAAAAGATGCTGCTGTGAAAGTGCTGCACTCAATATGCCAGCTATTTGGAAAACTCAGCAGTGACCACAGGACCGGAAAAGGTCAGTTTTCATTCCAATCTCAAAGAAGGCAACACCAAAGAATGTTCAAACTACTCTTGTTCAAACACACCTCACACTTTTGCAAAGTAATGCTCAAAATTCTCCAAGCCAGGTTTCAACTGTATGTGAACCAAGAACTTCCAGATGTTCAAGCTGGTTTTAGAAAAGGCAGAGGAACCAGATCAAATTGCCAACATCTATTGGCTCATTGAAAAAGTGAGAGAGTTCCAGAAAACCTCTACTTCTGCTTCATTGACTATACCAAAGACTTTGACTGTGTGGATCACAACAAAATGTGGAAAATTCTTAAAGAGATGGGAATACCAGACCATTTTACCTGCCTCCTGAGAAATTTGTATGCAGGTGAAGAAGCAACAGTTAGAACTGGACATGGATCAACAGACTGATTCCAAATTGGGAGGAGTCCGTCAAGGCTGTATATTGTCACCCTGCTTATTTAACTTCTATGCAGAGTACATCATGCAAATTGCCAGGCTGGATGAAGCACAAGCTGGAATCAAGATTGCTGGAAGAAATATCGATAGCCTCTGATATGCAGATGACTTCACCCTTATGGCAGAAAGTGAAGAAGAACTAAAGAGCCTCTTAATGAAAGTGAAAGAGCAGAGTGAAAAAGCTGGCTTAATACTCAACATTCAAGAAATAGGATCATGGCATCTGGTCCCACCACTTCATTGCAAATAGATGGGGAAGAAATGAAACAGTGACAGACTTTTTAGGCTCCAGAATCACTGCAGATGGTGACTGCAGCCATGAAATTAAAAGATGTTTGTTCCTTAGAAGAAAACTATGACCAACCTAGACAATATATTAAAGAGCAGAGACATCACTTTGCCAACAAAGTAATTTCATCAAAGCTATGGTTTTTCCAGTAGTCACGTATGGATGTGAGAGTTGGACCATAAAGAAAGCTGAATGCTGAAGAATTGATGCTTTCAAACTGTGGTGTTGGAGAAGACTCTTGAGAGTCCCTTGGACTGCAAGGGGATTAAACCAGTCCATTGTAAAGGAAATCAGTTCTGAATTTTCATTGGAATGGCTGATGCTGAAAGTGAATCTCCAATACTTTGGCCACTTGATGCATTGAAGTGACTCATTGGAAAAGACCCTGATGCTACAAAAGATTGAAGGCAGGAGGAGGAGGGGACGACAGAGGATGAGATGATTGGGTGACATCTCTGAGCTGATGGGCATCAGTTTGAGCAAACTCTGGGAGCTACTGATGGACAGAGAAAACTGGCGTGCTGCAGTCCGTGGGGTCACAAAGATTCAGACCCTGAGTGACTGGACTGAACTGAACTGACTGAGGCGAAACAGGACCCTGCCTCAAGGCTGCACTGTTGTTTCTTGACTGTTTCTCCCTTGTCTCTGCATCCCACTCCCTCCCTGACTAGCAACTGTTTGAATCTTTTCTTTCGAACTCAGAGAAGTTCACAGGGCCTTGAGTCTGTTTCCTATAAATAAGGAATGGGGACACAGAAAGGCTTCTGTGCCCAGGTTTTGCAGGGAGAAGAAAATTTTGACTTCATATGGGAAACTTTCTTTGGCTTACTTTTCATTGCTTTTCTTATTATTACAATCATACAAAATGGCCTGCCCCCGGAAGACCTTGTCCTCTCTGCCTAACTGTTAAAGAGGCTTTGTTCAGCTCATATGGAGATAATCTGTGAATCAGTTGGTTCAATCACTCATTTGTGTCTGACTCTGTGACCCCATGGACTGCAGCATGCTAGGCTTACCTGTCCATCACCAATTCCTGGAGTCTGCTCGAACTCGTGTCCATTGAGTCAGTGATGCCATCCAACCATCTCATCCTCTGTCATCCCCTTCTCCTCCTGCTTTCAATCATTCCCATCATCAGGGTCTTTTCCAATAAGTCAGTTCTTCGCGTCAGGTGGCCAAAGTACTGGCATTTCATTCAGCTTCAGCATCAGTCCTTCCAGTGAATATTCAGCACTGATTTCCTTTATGATTGGCTAGTTTGATCTGCTTGCAATCCAAGGAACTCCCAAGAGTCTTCTCCAACACCAGGGGTCAAAAGCATCAATTCTTTGGTACTCAGCTTTCTTTATAGTCCAGCTGTCACATCCATACATGACTACTAGAAAAACCATAGCTTTGACTAGATGGACTTTTGTTGGCAAAGTAATGTCTCTGCCTTTAATACGCTATTTAGGTTAGTCATAGCTTTTCTTCCAAGAAACAAGAATCTTTTAATTTCATGGCTGCAGTCACCATCTGCAGTGATCTTGGAGCCCAAACAAATTAATTCTGTTAGTGTTTCCATTGTTTCCACATCTACTTGCCGTGGAGTGATGGGATTGGATGCCATGATCTTAGTTTTTTGAATGTTGAATATAAAGCCAGCTTTTTCACTTTTCTCTTTCACTTCATCAAGAAGCTCTTCAGTTCTTCGCTTTCTGCCTTAAAGGTGGTGTCATCTGCATATCTGAGGTTATTACTATTTCTCCTGGAAATCTTGACTCCAGCTTATGCTTCATCCAGCCTGGCATTTCTCATGATGTTCTCTGAATACAACTTAAATAAGCAGGGTAATGATATACAGTCTCAACTTACTTCTTTCCCAATTTGGAACCAGTCCGTTGTTCCATGTCTGGTTCTAACTGTTGCTTCTTGACCTGCATACAGATTTCCCAGGAGGTAGGTAAGGTGGTCTGGTATGCTCATTTCTTTAAGAATTTTCCACATTTTGTTGTGATCCACAAAGTCAAAGGCTTTTGCATCATCAATGAAGCAGAAGTAGATGTTTTTCTGGAACTCTCTTGCTTTTTCTATGATCCAACAGATGTTGGCAATTTGATCTCTGGTTCCTCTGCCTTTTCTAAAACCAACTTGAACATCTGGAAGTTCTCGGTTCATGTACTGTTGAAGCCTCACTTGGATAATTTTGAGAATTACTTCACTAGTTAGTGTGAGTTGAGTGCAATTGTGTGGTAGTTGGAACATTTTTTGGCATTGCCTTTCTTTGCAATTGGAACTAATACCAACATTTTCCACAGAATATGTGAATAGCTACAACAAAAAGAAGAGTTTCACACACCACTTCCAAAGGCTGGCCCTTCAGGAGATGTTTTGCAAGACCGAAGACGCTTTTTACTTTATTTCCTCTCTGCATCTCCCTCTCTTTCTTGCCTTTTGACTTCAGTCCCTCGCTGATTCTCTCTCTGACTCTACAAAAGAACCTGGCATGCAGACCCTGACAAGATGGTTATTTTGGGACATTCAAGACCAAGATAATCACAATGGTGTGATCACTCACCTAGAGCCAGACATCCTGGAATATGAAGTCAAGTGGGCCTTAGAAAGCATCACTATGAACAAAGCTAGTGGAGGTGATGGAATTCCAGTTGAGCTGTTTCAAATCATGAAAGATGATGCTGTGAACATGCTGCACTCAATATGCCAGCAAGTTTGGAAAACTCAGCAGTGACCACAGGACTGGGAAAGGTCAGTTTTCATTCCAATCCCAAAGAAAGGCAATGCCAAAGAATGCTCAAACTACTGCACAATTGTACTCGTCTCACACGCTACTAAAGTAATGCTCAAAATTCTCCAAGCCAGGCTTCAGCAATATGTGAACCGTGAACTTCCAGATGTTCAAGCTGGTTTTAGAAAAGGCAGAGCAACCAGAGATCAAATTGCCAACATCCGCTGGATCATGGAAAAAGCAAGAGAGTTCTAGAAAAACATCTATTTCTGCTTTATTGACTATGCTAAAGCCTTTGACTGTGTGGATCACAATAAACTGTGGAAAATTCTGAAAGAGATGGGAATACCAGACCACCTGACCTGCCTGCTGAGAAACCTATATACAGGTCAGGAAGCAACAGTTAGAACAGGACATGGAAAAACAGGCTGGTTCCAAATAGGAAAAGGAGTACATCAAGGCTGTATATTGTCCCCCTGCTTATTTAACTTCTATGCAGAGTACATCATGAGAAACACTGGGCTGGAAGAAGCATAAGCTGGAATCAAGACTGCCGGGAGAAATATCAATAACCTCAGATATGCAGATGACACCACCCTTATGGCAGAAAGTGAGGAGGAGCTAAAAAGCCTCCTGATGAAAGTGAAAGAGGAGAGTGAAAAAGTTGGCTTCAGTTCAGTTCAGTTCAGTTCAGTTCATTTCAGTCGCTCAGTCATGTCCGACTCTTTGCGACCCCATGAATCACATCACGCCAGGCCTCCCTGTCCAACACCATCTCCCGGAGTTCACTCAGACTCACGTCCATCGAGTGCATGATACCATCCAGCCATCTCATCCTCTGTCGTCCCCTTCTTCTGCCCCCAATCTCTCCCAGCATCAGAGTCTTTTCCAATGAGTCAACTCTTCGCCTGAGGTGGCCAAAGTACTGGAGTTTCAGCTTTAGCATCATTCCTTCCAAAGAAATCCCAGGGTTGATCTCCTTCAGAATGGACTGGTTGGATCTCCTTGCAGTCCAAGGGACTCTCAGGAGTATCCTCCAACACCACAGTTCAAAAGCATCCATTCTTCGGCACTCAGCCTTCTTCACAGTCCAACCCTCACATCCATACATGACCACAGGAAAAACCATAGCCTTGACTAGACGGACCTTAGTCGGCAAAGTCATGTCTCTGCTTTTGAGTATACTATCTAGGTTGGCCATAACTTTTCTCCCAAGGAGTAAGCGTCTTTCAATTTCATGGCTGCAGTCACCATCTGCAGTGATTCTGGAGCCCCGCAAAATAAAGTCTGACCCTGTTTCCACTGTTTCCCCAACTATTTCCCATGAAGTGATGGGACCAGATGTCATGATCTTCGTTTTCTGAATGTTGAGCTTTAAGCCAACTTTATTACTCTCCTCTTTCACTTTCATCAAGAGGCTTTTTAGCTCCTCTTCACTTTCTGCCATAAGGGTGGTGTCATCTGCATATCTGAGGTAATTGATATTTCTCCCAGCAATCTTGATTCCAGCTTGTGTTTCTTCCAGTCCAGCGTTTCTCATGATGTACCCTGCATATAAGTTAAATAAGCAGGGGGACAATATACAGCCTTGACGTACTCCTTTTCCTATTTGGAACCAGTCTGTTGTTCCATGTCCAGTTCTAACTGTTGCTTCCTGACCTGCATACAGATTTCTCAAGAGGCAGGTCAGGTGGTCTGGTATTCCCATCTCTTTAAGAATTTTCCACAGTTGATTGTGATCCACACAGTCAAAGGCTTTAGCATAGTCAATAAAACAGAAATAGATGCTTCTCTGGAACTCTCTTGCTTTTTCCATGATCCAGCGGATGTTGCCAATTTGATCTCTGGTTCCTCTGCCTTTTCTAAAACCAGCTTGAACGTCAGGGAGTTCACGGTTCACATATTGATGAAGCCTGGCTTGGAGAATTTTGAGCATTACTTTACAAGCGTGTGAGATGAGTACAATTGTGTGGTAGTTTGAGCATTCTTTGGCATTGCCTTTCTTTGGGATTGGAATGAAAACTGACCTTTTCCAGTCCTGTGGCCACTGCTGAGTTTTCCAAACTTGCTGGCATATTGAGTGCAGGACTTTCACAGCATCATCTTTCAGGATTTGAAACAGCTCAACTGGAATTTCATCACCTCCACTAGCTTTGTTCATAGTGATGCTTTCTAAGGCCCACTTGACTTCACATTCCAAGATGTCTGGTTGTAGATTAGTGATCACATCATCATGACTATCTGGGTCGTGAAGATCTTTTTTGTACAGTTCTTCCGTGTATTCTTGCCACCTCTTCTTAACATCTTCTGCTTCTGTTAGGTCCAGACCATTTCTGTCCTTTATCGAGCCCATCTTTGCATGAAATGTTCCCTTGGTATCTCTAATTTTCTTGAAGAGATCTCTAGTCTTTCCCATTCTGTTCTTTTCCTCTATTTCCTTGCATTGATCACTGAAGAAGGCTTTCTTATCTGTTCTTGCTGTTCTTTGGAACTCTGCATTCAGATGCTTTTATCTTTCCTTTTCCGCCTCTCTTCTTTTCACAGCTATTTGTAAGGCCTCCCCAGACAGCCATTTTGCTTTTTTGCATTTCTTTTCCACGGGGATTGTCTTGATCCCGGTCTCCTGTACAATGCCACAAACCTCATTCCATAGTTCATCAGGCACTCTATCTATCAGATGTAGGACCTTAAATCTATTTCTCACTCCCACTCTATAATCATAAGGGATTTGATTTAGGTCATACCTGAATGGTCTAGCGGTTTTCCCTACTTTCTTCAATTTAAGTCTGAATTTGGCAATAAGGAGTTCATGATCTGAGCCACAGTCAGCTCCTGGTCTTGTTTTTGTTGCCTGTATAGAGCTTCTCCATCTTTGGCTGCAAAGAATATAATCAATCTGATTTCGTTGTTGACCATCTGGTGATGTCCATGTGTGGAGTCTTCTCTTGTGTTGTTGAAAGAGGGTGTTTGCTATGACCAGTGCATTTTCTTGGCAAAACTCTATTAGTCTTTGCCCTGCTTCATTCTGCATTCCAAGGCCAAAGTTCCTGTTACTCCAGGTATTTCTTGACTTCCTACTTTTGCATTCCAGTCCCCTAGAATGAAAAGGACATCTTTTTTGGAATGAAGGGATGGAGCCAAAGCAAAAACAATACCCAGTTGTGGATGTGACTGGTGATAGAAGCAAGATCCGATGCTGTAAAGAGCGATATTGCATAGGAACCTGGAATGTCAGGTCCGTGAATCAAGGCAAATTGGAAGTGGTCAAACAAGAGATGGCAAGGGTGAACGTCGACATTCTAGGAATCAGTGAACCAAAATGGACTGAAATGGATGAATTTAACTCAGATGACCATTACATCTACTACTGAGGGCAGGAATCCCTCAGAAGAAATGGAGTAGCCATCATGGTCAACAAAAGAGTCAGAAATGCAGTACTTGGATGCAATCTCAAAAACGACAGACTGATTTCTGTTCATCTCCAAGGCAAACCATACAATATCACAGTTATCCAAGTCTATGCCTCAACGAGTAACGCTGAAGAAACTGAAGTTGAACGGTTTTATGAAGACCTACAAGATCTTTTAGAACTAACACCCAAAAAAAAAAGTTGGCTTAAAGCTCAACATTCAGAAAACGAAGATCATGGCATTTGGTCCCATCACTTCATGGGAAATACATGGGGAAACGGTGTCAGACTTTATTTTGGGGGGCTCCAAAATCACTGCAGATGGTGATTGCAGCCATGAAATTAAAAGACGCTTACTCCTTGGAAGAAAAATTATGACCAACCTAGATAGTATATTGAAAAGCAGAGACATGACTTTACCAACAAGGGTCCATCTAGTCAAGGCTATGGTTTTTCCAGCGGTTGTGTATGGATGTGAGAGTTTGACTGCGAAGAAAGCTAGCGCCGAAGAATTGATGCTTTTGAACTGTGGTGTTGGAGAAGACTCTTGAGGGTCCCTTGAACTGCAAGGAGATCCAACCAGTCCATTCTGAAGGAGATCAGCCCTGGGATTTCTTTGGAAGAAATGATGCTGAAGCTGAAACTCCAATACTTTGGCCACCTCATGCGAAGAGTTGACTTATTGGAAAAGACTCTGATGCTGGGAAAGATTGGGGGCAGGAGGAGAAGGGGACGACAGATGAGATGGCTGGATGGCATCACGGACTCGATGGACGTGAGTCTGAGTGAACTCCGGGAGTTGGTGATGGACAGGGAGGCCTGGCGCGCTGCGATTCATGGGGTCGCAAAGAGTCGGACATGACTGAGTGACTGAACTGAACTGAACTGAGTCTGCCATCTTCTCAGTCAGCTGGCTTTCTCAATAAAGTGATATTCCTGAACTCAACTTTTCTCTTGGATTCACTGGCCTGTCATGGGGCAAGCAGAGCTAACTTGGACTCAGTAACAGCCCCACAGGGTCTAGCTCAGTTTTAGGAGCCCCACAGTGTCCTGCTTGTTTTCACCTATTCAGCTTGAAAGTGAGCCCTGAAGAACATTTACAACTCTATTTATTGACTGCCTTAATCTCTCTGGTCCTTTATCTTCCTTGCTCTTCTGTGCTCTCCTTGCAACTGAAACTGCACTGGGTCCCAGCAAGAGGATAAATCGTGGGAAGAGCACTAGCAGTGCTCCCTCGTTCTTGGGGTGAGAGTTGTCTCAGAGTTTAAGGTGCTGGCTTGGCCTCCTCTGTGAACTGCTCCATTGCCACTGCGGCTTTGCCTAAGGCCTGGTGTGGGACAGAATGGGAAAGCAAAAACAAAGGACATTTTGGATTCCCCTCACTCCCTATGACCTGTGGAGGCCCCTTTTCCTGACACTCAGTCTGTGCTAGAAAATTTCTCTTAGAGTTCTAGCAGTTTGTTCCTGGTGCACAGTTCTGAGTTTTAGCTTGTTTTTTGAGTTCAGGCCAGGAGATACCAGAGGAAAAACAAAGTGGGAAATGCAGTGATGGTTCAGTGGTACTTTGAGTGCTTGTTTCCTTCCCTAACCTGTTTGTTGACATTTGAAATAGCTGTTCCATGTATTCTGTCTAGAGGTTTTACCTATATTTAATGTGGAAATACAATGTAAATAAAGTTCTTATTGTCCTGACCAGAACTCGGTAATCTCAGTGTCATTTTAATTTATGTTTTCTCTTCTCGCATTAGAGAGTTTGAACATCTTTCTATATTTGGGGAGCTGTTTTTATATTACTTGGGGGAGTGAAGTTTTCTTTTTTTCTCTAATTAAAAAAACTTAAAAAAAATCTGTTAGGTTTACTAACTCTTTATCCAAGAAGTCTTACAAATATTTTCTCCCAGTTTGTCCATTGTCTTCTGATACTGTTTCTATTTTGGGGGCCATGCAGAAGTTTTGTTTTTAATAAAGTCATAATTACAATATTTTATTGCATCTGGATTTTAAATCAAGATAGAAATCTTTTTCTTTCATCTAAGTTAAAGAAGAACTCACCTATGTTTTTCTCTAGAGCCTGTATAATTTCCAATTAGCTCTCTAATCAGTTTGAGACTGAATCTTATACATGGTGTGACATATAGATCTAACTTTATCGTTTTCAAAAGTGTTTCATGGGACTTTCCTAATGGTCCAGTGGCTAAGACTCGATGCTCCCAAATCCTGGTCAGGGAACTAGATCCTACATGCCACAACTAGAGATCCCACATGCTGCAAGGAAAATCGAAGGTGCCGCAACTAAGACCTGGCACAGCTAAAAAAAAAAAAATTTAATAGTGTTTCAGAAGTCCTGCAACCTCTTCAAATTTGGCAACTCATAAACCATAATCACAAGATTCAGTTGCCATTTCTAGTAAAGGCTGAGGTTTATGACAGTAAAGTATGCATGGCAAAAGCAAGCAGGAAAAAGATGTGCATTGGCAGAGGCCAAAGGACAAATGCTGGTTTCTGCATCTATTCCTTCCACAACTACACAGGACATGCTCTCTCTCACACACACACATCAAACTACAGACGTATGTGGTATATCTCTGCCCAGCGACTCTTGTTTGAGTTTTAGTCTGAGTCTTATGTGGAGGGGAGCTGGTCATATAGTAGGCATATCCTGCTACACAACCAGTCGTGGCAACAGGCTGGACTCCAGCAATGAAATCAGGTGCATGCAAATCATCAGTCTTGATGTTTGTGCAAAGCAATCTAAGCTGGGACGGCATGGTCCACTGCTCCAGGTGTACACAGCAAAACCATCAATTACTGACACAAACACGCTGAGGGCCATATTCCAAGAGGTTTATCAAAGGTCAATTGTGGTTCTAGGTTCCCTTGAAGACAGGAAGGCATAGGCAACCAGATCTGCTCTTTTAACTCTTTGCTTGCAAAATGGCTAACCAGGTTTCCTAAGGACCTTTACGAAAAAGTCTTTCTTTGCCCTAGTGTTTTGAGATGCCACTTTTATCATATGATGCAGTTCTATATGTACTGACATCTATTTCTGGATTTTCAATTCTGTTTCTGTCTTATCTATTTACTCACACAATAGTACACATAATATGTCTTTCGTTTGTGTGGTTTTGGCCCCACCTCACAGCTTGTGGGATTTTAGTTCTCAGATCAGGAATTGAACTCGTGTCCTAGGCAGTGAAAGTGCAGAGTCCTAACCACTGGACCACCACAAGATTCCCCACAATGTTTTCATTAGAAAGGCTTTATAGCATGTTTAATGTTGATAGAAATTGTCCATCCCTAGTGTTTTCCTGGTTATTCTTGTGTGTTTGTTTTTCCATATGAAGTATAGCATCAGCATATCTATTGCCATGAAGAAACTTGTTTCTACCTGGCTTCTTTTCTTTTGATAATTTTTATCTATTTTCCAATCTTTAAACAAATATTTTTTCTGCAAAAATAAGCCACATTACAGCAAAAATGACAAAGAAAACCACATAAATCCCAAATATACCATTGCTATCACTTTGTTATTATTTCTTTTTACACAATTTTAATCATGTTATTAGAATCTTATACCATCATTTTTAATGACTATAATATTTAAACAAGGAGACAGTCATAATTTTTTTCATAACTTATTTGATTATTCCCTTATTAAAAAGTATTCATTCTGCCCAAATTTTGGCTATTATAAACAATGCTAAATATTATGTATCCATTTGTTTATTTCTTTGAGGTAGAGACTCCTAGAGTGGAATTGCTGTAAGGTAAAAGGTGTGAGCATTTTTAAGTTTCCTGATAAATGCTAATAAATTGCTTTCTTTATGGTTGTACTGATTAAACTATTACTACCTATTTTCACTGCATTCTTACCTTTCATTGTAAACCCTGGCTTAAAATATAATAAAAACTTATCCATTTCAATGTTTGGCCAAAACGCAAAGGTTTAGACCTTCTGATCCACCAATTCCACCTCTAGAATTATGGAAATAACCATCTGATATGCGCTCAACATTCAGAAAATGAAGATCATGGCACCTGGTCCCATTACTTCATGGGAAATAGATGGGGAAACAGTGGATACAGTGTCAGACTTTATTTTCTTGGGCTCCAAAATCACTGCAGATGGTGACTGCAGCCATGAAATTAAAAGATGCTTACTTCTTGGAAGGAAAGTTATGACCAACCTAGATAGTATATTGAAAAGCAGAGATATTGCTTTGCCAACAAAGGTCCATCTAGTCAAGGCTATGATTTTTCCAGTGGTCACGTATGGATGTGAGAGTTGGACTGTGAAGAAAGCTGAGTGCCGAAGAATTGATGCTTTTGAACTGTGGTGTTGGAGAAGACTCTTGAGAATCCCTTGGACTACAAGGAGATCCAACCAGTCCATCCTAAAGGAGATCAGTCCTGGGTGTTCACTGGAAGGACTGATGTTGAAGCTGAAACTCCGGTACTTTGGCCACCTCATGCGAAGGGTTGACTCATTGGAAAAGACCATGATGCTCAGGGGGATCGGGGGCAAGGGGAGAAGGGGACGACAGAGGATGATATGGCTGGATGGCATCACCGACTCGATGGACATGACTTTGAGTGAACTCCGGGAGGGTGATGGACAGGGAGGCCTGGCGTGCTGTGATTCATGGGGTCGCAAAGTGTCAGACACGACTGAGCGACTGAACTGACTGACTGACTAACTGATGCAGGTGCAAGGATGTCAGTGTGATATCAGGTATCTTACAAACATAAGTGTGTTAAAGTCCATGTAGAGGGTGATCATGGGGAAAGACTTCCGTATGTTGCTTTATAAACTTTCATGTTGTTTTAATTCTTCATCATGAGAATGTATGACTTTTTAAAAGTTGGTGATAATATACCTAACATGAAATCTACCAGTTCAGCTATTTTTAGGGGCACAGTACAGTGGCATCTAGTTCATCCACATTGTTGTGCAACCATCTCCATGACTTTTCTCATCTTTCCAAAATGAAGCTCTATCCAATTAAATGATAGTTGCCTATTATTCCCTCCTCTCCAGTCCCTTGAAACACCCTTCTACTTTCTGCATCTAGGAATGTGACTACTCTAGATACCTCACATTAGTAGAATCCTTTAATATTTGTCCTTTTGTGTCTAGCTATTTCCACTTAGTATAATGTTCTCAGGGTTCATCTTGCTGTGGCATGGAGCGCATTGAAGAAATGTTTAAAAAATATTCTTTCCTTTTTGAGGCTAAATATTGCTCCATTGAATGTATATACTACATTTTCTTTATCCATCATCTATCAAAGGACACTTGGGTTGCTTCCACCTTTTGGATTTGTGAATATTGCTGGTAAGAATACGGACCTACAAATGTCTCTTCAAGATCCTACTTTCAATTATTTTGGGTATATACCCACACGTGGAATTGCTGGGTCTATCTGGCTCTTCCACTTTGATATTCTTCAGGGCTAGATTTGAGACGGTCATCTCTCTGTGTGTTTTTCCCTTACATTATATCACTGATTTGCATGAAATATAAATACCATGGACTGTCCAGTTTTAATCTCTAGCCCATACCTCTCTCCTGTATCGCTAATACTTTGTTCTATATATCTTCTTGATGACTATCCAGCATTTTAAACACAATATATTCGAAACTGAGCTGCACACCTGCTCCCTCCCTATGTCAGTAATCGGCATGGCCATCATCCAGGTTTCTGAGGCTTGTACTCATTAACCCATGTCAATCTTCTTCAAGTCCTAGTTTGCAATAGATCTCTATTCTGACAATGTATTTCCCTCTTCACTGCCATCATCCTAGACCAGGCCATTGATTGGCAGCTGTCATGTGGATTACTCCAGGAGGCTCCTAAAGGATCTCTTTACTTTTCTTACCCTCTGTAATAGTTTTCCTGAGGTTCCTATAACAAATTATCACAGGGCAATTCCCTGGCAGTCCAGTGGTTAGGGCTCAGAGCTATCACTGCTGGGGCCCCAGGTTGATCCCTTGTCAGGAAACTAAGATCCCACAAGCCACACAGTATGACCAGAAAAACTCAAATTATCACAAACTTGGTGATTTTAAACAACAGAAATTTATACTCTCATGGCTCTGGATGCCAGAAGTCTGAAATCAAAGTGTGGTCAGGGGCCCGTTCCCTTTAGAGGCTCTGTGGAATGTATTCAGTCCTGAATTCTTCTAGCTCCTGGTGTTTACTGGCTTTCCTTGATGTTCCTTGACTTGTGATCACGCTACTCCAATGTCTATCTCTGTTTTCACATCACTTTCTCTATGTGTCCATCTCTTTTCACCTTCTGTCTCTCAAATCTCATTCTACCTTTCCCTTATAAGAACACATGTCATCGGATTTAGTCCCCACCTGGATAATCTAGGGTTAGATCCTCATCTCAAGATTTTAATTGCGTCTGCAAAGATCCTTTTTGCAAATAAGATAACATTCACAGGTTCACAGAATTCAATGTAGATATCTTCTTGTGGGCCTTTTTTCAGCTTACCACATCCCTTCTTTTTCACCTAGTAACTAGAATGATTTTTTTGAAATGCAATTTTATTTAAAATTTTACATGTCTAAACCCTTCAATGTCTTCCCACCCCAGTTTTAGTAACATATGAACTCCTTCTCTTGATCCCCAGGATCCTTCCTGTCTCATCTAAAGCCTATCTCTCCAAACTCATCTTCCATTCATCTGCTCCCCATGTCACCAGGGCAGCTTTCCCTTTCACTATCCCCATTTTCATACAGTTAACTCTTATTATATCTTCTCTCCCCCCAGGTTAGCCTATCAACGGGTGTGGAGTCCACACCTAATTCTAGGATATTAGTTGTTCTACAGTGCTTAATGTGCTCAGTCACTCAGTCATCTCCAACTCTTTGTGACCCCATGAACTGTAGCCCACCAGGCTCCTCTGTCTGTGGGATTTTTCAGGCAAGAATACTAGAGTGGGTTGACATTTCCTCCTCTAGGGGATCTTCCCAACACAAGGATGGAACCCACATCTCCTGCGTTGGCAGGTGGATTCTTTACCACTGAGTCTCCTGTTACAGAGCCTATCTGGTACTGTAGGGGTCAGAAAACCTGCCTCTTTCATTTTTTTTTTAGCTGCACCACATAGCTTGCAGGACCTTAGTTCCCTGATCAGGGCTTGAACCTGTGCTGTTGTGGGGTGAGGGGGTATGGAAAGGTGTGGAGTCCTAACTTAACCACTGGACAGTCTGGGAATTCTCAAACCTGTCTTTCTTTATAAATAAAGTTTTATCAGTTCAGTTCAGTCGCTCAGTTGTGTCCGACTCTTTGCGACCCCATGAATCGCATCACGCCAGGCCTCCCTGTCCAACACGATCTCCCGGAGTTCACTCAGACTCACGTCCATCGAGTGCATGATACCATCCACCCATCTCATCCTCTGTCATTCCCGTCTCCTCCTGCCCCCAATCCCTCCCAGCATCAGAGTCTTTTCCAATGAGTCAACTCTTCACATGAGGTGGCCAAAGTACTGGAGTTTCAGCTTCATCATCATTCCTTCCAAAGAAATCCCAGGGCTGATCTCCTTCAGAATGGACTGGTTGGATCTCCTTGCAGTCCAAGGGACCCTCAAGAATCTTCTCCAACACCACAGTTCAAAAGCATCAATTCTTCGGCACTCAGCCTTCTTCACAGTCCAACTCTCACATCCATACATGACCACAGGAAAAACCATAGCCTTGACTAGAAGGACCTTAGTCGGCAAAGTAATGTCTCTGCTTTTCAATATACTATCTAGGTTGGTCATAACTTTTCTTCCAAGGAGTAAGTGTCTTTTAATTTCATGGCTGCAGTCACCATCTGCAGTGATTCTGGAGCCCCCCCAAAAAATAAAGTCTGACACTGTTTCCACTGTTTCCCCATCTATTTCCCATGAAGTGATGGGACCAGATGCCATGATCTTCGTTTTCTGAATGTTGAGCTTTAAGCCAACTTTTTTGCTCTCCTCTTTCACTTTCATCAAGAGGCTTTTTAGCTCCTCTTCACTTTCTGCCATAAGGGTGGTATCATCTGCATATCTGAGGTTATTGATATTTCTCCTGGCAATCTTGATTCCAGCTTGTGTTTCTTCCACTCCAGTATTTCTCATGTAGTACTCTGCATAGAAGTTAAATAAGCAGGGTGACAATATACAGCCTTGACACACTCCTTTTCCTATTTGGAACCAGTCTGTTGTTCCATGTCCAGTTCTAACTGTTGCTTCCTGACCTGCATACAGATTTCTCAAGAGGCAGGTCAGGTGGTCTGGTATTCCCATCTCTTTAAGAATTTTCCACAGTTGATTGTGATCCACACAGTCAAAGGCTTTGGCATAGTCAAGAAAGGAGAAATAGATGTTTTTCTGGAACTCTCTTGCTTTTTCCATGATCCAGCGGATGTTGGCAATTTGATCTCTGGTTCCTCTGCCTTTTCTAAAACCAGCCTGAACATCAGGAAGTTCATGGTTCACGTATTGCTGAAGCCTGGCTTGGAGAATTTTGAGCATTACTTTACTAGCATGTGAGATGAGTGCAATCATGCGGTAGTTTGAGCATTCTTTGGCATTGCCTTTCTTTGGGATTGGAATGAAAACTGACCTTTTCCAGTCTTGTGGCCACTGCTGAGTTTTCCAAATTTGCTGGCATATTGAGTGCAGGACTTTCACAGCATCATCTTTCAGGATTTGAAACAGCTCCACTGGAATTCCATCACCTCCACTAGCTTTGTTTGTAGTGATGATCTCTAACGCCCACTTGACTTCACATTCCAAGATGTCTGGCTGTAGATTAGTGATCACACCATCATGATTATCTGGGTCGTGAAGATCTTTTTTGTACAGTTCTTCTGTGTATTCTTGCCACCTCTTCTTAATATCTTCTGCTTCTGTTAGGTCCAGACCATTTCTGTCCTTTATCGAGCCCATCTTTGCATGAAATGTTCCCTTGGTATCTCTAATTTTCTTGAAGAGATCTCTAGTCTTTCCCATTCCGTTCTTTTCCTCTATTTCCTTGCATTGATCACTTAAGAAGGCTTTCTTATCTGTTCTTGCTATTCTTTGGAACTCTGCATTCACATCTTTCCTTTTCGCCTCTCTTCTTTTCACAGCTATTTGTAAGGCCTCCCCAGACAGCCATTTTGCTTTTTTGCGTTTCTTTTCCATGGGGATGGTCTTGATCTTGTCTCCTGTACAATGTCACGAACCTCATTCCATAGTTCATCAGGCACTCTATCTATCAGATGTAGGACCTTAAATCTATTTCTCACTTCCACTCTATAATCATAAGGGATTTGATTTAGGTCATACCTGAATGGTCTAGTGGTTTTTTCCTACTTTCTTCAATTTAAGTCTGAATTTGGCAATAAGGAGTTCATGATCTGAGCCACAGTCAGCTCCTGGTCTTGTTTTTGTTGACTGTGTAGAGCTTCTCCATCTTTGGCTGCAAAGAATATAATCAATCTGATTTCAGTGTTGACCATCGGCATATGTAATTCTTTGTTTACATATTATTTATGGCTGCTTCTGAGCTACAGCAGCAGAGTTGAGTGGCTGCCACAGGGACTATGTGGCCCACAAAGCCAAACATATTTATTATATGGACCTTTACATAAAAAATTTTTCCCAGTCTCTGTTCTAGGATATTAGTTTCCTATTTAGTGCTCTCAGGTCCATTATTTGGTTTCCTCTTTTCTCCAAATATTTAACTACTTTCCAGGTGCTATTGCTGCCTCCTCTAGTAAATTCTCTGAATTTTCAATAACTTGTTTTATTGTAGATTGTGTTGCTTGGTCTATTAACAGGACATGATATAACTTGTGGAACAGGCAGGTGACATCAGGCAACCATTGATCTTTGTCCATGCCAACTAAGCCCTTCCTAATAAAGAGAAGGCGTGATCTTGCCCATCTTGAGGGAATTTAAATGACTAGCACACTTTTATTTTATAAAGAAGTGACCATTTTCACACTTCTCCAGCTCCTGTGCCTGGGTCTGTAACAGGCTCTGACTTACAAATGGGAATGGGCTTATTTACTATGCCTACTAGGTGCATGGGCTTCCCCCATAGCTCAGTGGTAAAGAATCCCCCTGCAATGCAGGAGACATGGGTTCGCTCCCTGGGTTGGGAAGATTGCCTGGGAAATTCCAAGGACATATAGGAGCCTGGTGGGCTATGGTCCATGGGGTCACAAAGAGTCAGACATTACTAAAGCGACTGAGCATACATGCATGCGGCAGGTGCCTATGTCTTATTACATCAAACTGTCTCTATCTCTGTTCAAATACACTGTTCTCCATGGAGCAAGATGAGCGTGACCCAGTTCTCCTATAACACTGGAGTCCTGACCTGGCTCTACTGTGGGAGACCGTTCTTACTGGACTGTGTGACTGACTGATGCTTTGTCCACTCCTGCCTGAATATCCTGTAGGGCATGAACCACTATCCTCCAAACTGCAAGCTCTTCTGTCGCTTACAAACATTCATAGGATTTGGCTAAAGTCCTGTCTGAAAGGAGGCTATCAGCTTTTCCAGTCTTTTCTGACTACTGCTGAGTAGAGGTTTTGCCTTAGAATTCCAATATTTCTAGTGGAAGAGCATCGTATCCTCTTACAAGGGGAAAATAAAGAAAAAACAAACTCCCAAACCCAAGAAATTGCTGCTGGATGATTTATACAGCATATGCAAAAGTATTCACTTTCAATTGCTTAGTTATAGCATTCTCTACCTATCTGGACCCAAAGTGATCTGAAGGAGACTGTTGCTATGCTTAAATATCTTCCAGTGGTTTGCCACAAACTGGTTCGTTTTCTTTCCTCAGTGGGCCCTTCTGATTGTAGTCTCAACCAAGAAGCCATGTGAGAAGTGAAAATCAAAGTCGCTCAGTTGTATCCGACTGTTTGCAATCTCATGGACTATACAATCCATGGGTTTCTCCAGGCCAGAATACTGGAGTGGGTAGCTGTTCCCTTCTCCAGGGGATCTTCCCAATCAAGGGATTGAACCCAGGTGGCTCAGAGGTTAAAGCATCTGCCTCCAATGTGGGAGAGCTGGGTTCAATCACTGGGTTGGGAAGATCCCCTAGAGAAGGAAATGGCAACCTACTCCAGTATTCTTGCCTGGAGAATCCCATGGACAGAGAAGCTTGGTAGGCTACAGTCCACAGGGTCGCAAAGAGTCAGACACGACTGAGTGACTTCACTTCTTGACCATCTGATCCACCAGGGAAGCCCAAGAATACTGGAGTGGGTAGCCTATCCCTTCTCCAATGGATCTTCCCAATCCAGGAATCAAACCTGGGTCTCCTGCATTGCAGGCTGATTCTTTACCAGCTGAGCTACCAGGGAAGCCCAAGAAGCCATGGGTTGCCTTATCTTGCAGAATATCTGCTCTGAATTAAGCTAAACCTACATCGAGTTTTTACCAATGTAGCCATACCCTCACCCCAAATGAAAAAACTCTGCCTTATACAAGTTAAAATATTTGGATCTCAAAACTATCAGTTGGAGACATTTCATTAGTTTGCTTGGACACACACACACACAAACCCGTTTTAAACTATTTATTTTCTAAGGACAGGAAGAAGCTATCTAACATTCCTTAACATATGATGATGTATACCTGACATGTATCCGTGGGTTCATGAAAGCATGTTAAAAAAACTGTTTAATCTTATTTAGTCTGTTTCTTTGGTCCAGTTTCATCTTATTTTTGATGGACAATTTTTTTGGGGGGGCAAAATTTTTGATGAACAAAAGTTTGAGGACTTTTTTTAAAATTCAAGAATTATTTCTGTTACACAATTTTTATGACCTCTTTTTTATCTCCAAAGTCTTTGAACATAATGTTGAAGAGAAAGTTTAATGTAATCATAATATACTATTTTCATATTTGCCATTTTACTTTTAGCTATCTTTATTGAGAATCATTCACATATCATACAATTCACCCATTTATAGTGTACAGTCCAGTGGGTTTTTGCAATCATCACCATATTAAATTTTTATGCCTTTCATCACTCCCACAAGAAACTCTGTACCTGTTAAACGTACATAACCCATTCACCCCAGACACATCAGTCAAAGGCAATCACTATTCTATTTCCTGTCTGTATGGATTTGCTTTTTCTGGACATTTCTTATAAATAAAGCCACACCATATGTGATCCTTTATGACTGGCTTCTTTCACTTAGAAAAATGTTTCCAAAGTTCACTCATGTTGTAGCATGTTTCAGTACTTCATTTCACTTTGTGGTTAAATAATATCCCACGGAATAGACAGGCAACATTTTGTTTATCCATTATCTTGATGACTATTGGAATTCTTTCTTGCTACTATAAATTATGCTGCTATGAACATTCATGTAAGAGCTGTTGAGTGGACATATATTGTCATTTCTCTTAAATATACACCTAGGAGTGGAATTGCTGGGTTATATAGTAACTATCTTTTGGCCATGCAGGCATGAGGGATTTCAGTTGCCTGACCAGAGATCGAACCCATGCTCCCTGAAATGGAAGTGTGGAGTCCTAACTACTGGACGGCCAGGGAATTCCCTGTATGGTAACTCTTAGTTTAGCCTTTTGAGAACTGTCAGGCTGATTAAAGTCTTTGGTGAATTACTTATTTACAAACAAAAGAAATCACTCCAAGTTCCAAGGAGCATTTATGGATTTCTTGACCACCCCATCCCCCCGCAACTAGTCCTATCATGTTGGTCATGGATCTGCTTTATAATTTTGGTGTTCAGAAGAAGTGGACCTGAAGGCATCTGGCAGCAAGAGCAGCAGCTCCAACAGAAAGAGTGTTCCAAAAGCTGTACCAGGAAGATTAGAATGGACATTTCCCAGATGGGTCTTAGCCCATGGAGATATTTCTCAACCCACCCTTCTTATCCCAATAAAAACAAATTCACAAGAAAAAAAATTGGTTCCCAGAGACCCACTATTCTTTACAGTCCACCAGACTCTGCTATCTCGTGAAGGACATAGTGGATTAGTGCATGCACTAATATTGATTTTTATTTTTTGGCCATGCCAAGTGGTTTGCAGGATCTTAGTTTCTCAACCAGGGCTTGAACCCCGGCGCTCAGCAATAAAAGCCGGGAATCCTAACCACTGGACCACTAGGGAATTCCCAATGATTTTTAGGTATGGTTTTGCTTTTATTTATGTGTGTTTGGCTGTGCTAGGTCTCTGTTGCTGCGCGGTTTTTCTCTAGTTGTGGAGAGCACAGGCTCCTTTCTAGTTGTGGTGTGAGGGCTTCTCTTTGCAGTGGTTTCTCTTATTGTGGAGCACAGGCTCTGGAGTGCCCGGGCTTCAGCAGTTGTGGCACATGGCTGTGGCATATGGAATCAGCAGTTGTGGCTCCCAGGCTCTAGGGCACAGGCTCAGTAGTTGTGATGCGTGGGCTTAGTTGCTCCGTGGCATGTGGGATCTTCCCGAATTAGGGACTGAACCCGTGTCTCCTGCATTGGCAGGTGGATTCTCAACCACCGAGCCACCAGGGAAGCCCCTAGATATGTCTGTTTGAAATATCAAAGCAAACCTCTCTCCCCTGACAAAACAAACAAACAAAAACACCTTCTAATATTGATATTTTACATTTTCTACAACTAATCATGATATAGGGACTAGAATTACTGGTTGTGCTAGATCCGTTTTTGCTGTCTTACATTTATACCATTCTAACAAGATAGCATCCAGGGCTGAGAGAGAAGTTCTGGTTCAATCTAGGGCATGACTCAGCTGTGGTACCTTATCAAAATGTAAAGATCCCAGATAAGTGCTCCAGATATAACTTGGATGTGGTAACCCACATGATCACAATGGAGTACAAGAAATTCTCATTTGACACAAGAGATACATTGTGGAAGGCCTGCATATTACAAATATCACATAATTAAGCCATTTGTCATATGCATAAGTCAGCGTTCTACCAAAGAGACATAATCAGTAGGAGATGAATATATATATATATATATATATATATATATATAAGATTTATTATTACAAGTAATTCCCTTATATGATTGTGAGTGCTTGCTAAGCAGGGTCTGAAATTTGTAGGGCAGGCCAACAGAATGGAAACTCCTGTGCACGGGCTGATGATGCAGTCTATAGAAAGAATTTCTTCCTCAGAGAAATCTTAGTTTTGCTTCTAAGGCTTTTTAACTTATTGGATATGATCCATTTAAATTATAAAGGATAGTATCTTTTACTTAGTTACTGATTGTTAATCACATGTACAAAATACTTTCACAGTAACACCTAAGCTTTTGAATAACTATATTATAGCCTAGCCAAGCTGACACATTAAACTAGCCATCATGGGACTTCCATGATGATCCAGTGGCTAAGACTCTGCCACTCCACTGCAAGGGACACTGCTTCAACCCCTAGTTTGGGAATAAGATCCCACATGCCACATGGTGTGGCCAACAAATAAAACAGTGATTTAAATTTAAAAAACTAGCTATCATACCAAAGGACTGACAAAGGCTGCAGATATTTTGGTTTACCAATTATACTGACACGCCCCCATGGCAGTAATGCAAGTTCATAATTTACTCAGCTTATCAGCTTTGAAAATACTGCAAATCTTGATTGTATTTTTAAAAATTTTAGGGTTTTCAATATTTCATATTCTTTACATAAAGTAAAACTTTATTAACATTGTTATTACTATTTTTATATAATACTAATTTAAAATTATACTGTTGAAATGCACAGTAGAAGCAATTCTTTAGTCAAATAGCTTTTACAATGTCAATCATGGTTAAAAACTATGGCTTTTAACATAATTATGTGGAGGCTTTTGCAGTTTTAGGCCTTTTAAGGAGAGCACCTTGGGTATCTAGGTCTGTCTCTTTCAGTTTCTTCAACCATCCTCTTTCACTGTTATAGTCCAGTTCCCATCCTCTTCCCTTGAGACTCTACACTCCTTATAGGAGGAGACATTTTCTTCCTTCCTTCCATGTCTTCTTGGATTTTGCAAACCTCCATATCTTAGGCTTGATCAGACTTTGGGGACGTCAAAGAGAGAGGTGAGGCCTAGTTCAGGAGCCATGGATGCAGACTGAAAAAGGATGGAAGGGGGCAAGGCACAACCTCTAAAGGAATGACACAGCCCTTGAAGATATAACCAGAAGTGGTTAGAACCAACTAGGTCCAAGAGAGTAGAAGATTAGACTTTCCATAGGCCTTGAGCCTCATCACACACTCACTGCAATACATTAGCATGCTAAATGACACACCCACATACACCAAATCTGTTTCGAGGTTGACTGTAACTGGGTGGTGGCTCAATTCCTGGAAATCTCTACCCCTTCTCCAAAATATTGATAGTTGGAATAATCCTCCTATTTATTAGCCTATGAAATTACTCAGTCCATAAAAACAACCACCTCATATTTTGCCTTCTGAGATGGCCCACAGTCTCATTATAGAGTGTGTTTCTCTCTAAATAAACTCACCTCTTACCTATCACTTTATCTTTCACTTAATTCTTTCTGCATTGAGACATAAAGAACCTGAGCTTCAGGGCTTCCTTTGTGGCTCAGTGGTAAAGAATTCACCTGCCAATGCAGGAGACACAGGTTCAATCCCTGGTCCAGGAAGATCTCACACACCATGGAGCAACCAAGCCTGTGAGCCACAATTACAGAGCCCATGTGCCACAACTATTGAAACCCTCACCCTAGAGCCCATGCTTTGCAACAAGAGAAGCTACTGCAATGAGAAGCCTGCACCCCTTAACTAAAGAGTACATCTGCTCACCACACCTAGAGAAAAGTCGGTGTAGCAACCTGCACAGCCAAAAATAAATAAATACATTTTTTTTAAAGAAGAAACTGAGCTTCACTAAGTCCTGAGACCAGATGTGTGATCTCAGTTGAAATACCATGGATTCAAGTCTCAATCTGAGTTTTGGCAGCATTTGAAGTTCTAACTTGGGGTTTGAGTTCCAATCCAAGTTTTTTGGTTTCAGCACCAAATCCAGCTCAGTTTCACCAAAATGAGCAAAGGAATTTGATATCTTCACCAGTTCCCTGAGAACTATGTACACCACTCCCAAGTCAGCATCAATTTTACTCGGTGACAACACATTCTTTCACAGATGTCATTTCCCACAGCATTATTTCGTTAAGGGACATTTGACTCCTCTCTGAATATGGCTTCCAAACTTCACATTAGTCGCCAATATCTTTCCAAGAATAAAGTACACCAGCTCCAAATCTCTCTTCTAATAAGATTGGGGGATTGGGACGCATTGGTAGGTCTCAGTTCCTGCTTCAGCAGGCCCTCAATAAATATTTGCTGAATTAAATGGAATGAACTTTCCTTCATGTGATGGGGAATCACACATGGCCTTTGAATTATGATTAAATTTCCACCGTGTGGCAATACAAGCCTTAATTCCTCCAAATAAACTTACATATTTCAAAGTAGAAACTTCATACTTCCTAATGGAAACATTCTTGCACAGAACAACATCACTGGTACTCACGTTGAAATCATTATTATTCATAATGCAATATCGTTATAGCAACTATTTTAGGGCTCCGCGCATCTGATGCAAACAGAATATTGTCTGCTGCTTCTGCTGCTAAGTTGCTTCAGTTGTGTCCAACTCTCTGCGACCCCATAGACGGCAGCCCACCAGGCTCCCCAGTCCCTGGGATTCTCCAGGCAAGAACACTGGAATGGGTTGCCATTTCCTTCTCCAATGCATGAAAGTGAAAAGTGAAAGTGAAGTCGCTCAGTCGTGTGCGACCCCATGGACTGCAGCCCACCAGGCTCCTCCATCCATGGGATTTTCCAGGCAAGAGTACTGGAGTGGGCTGCCATTGCCTTCTCCAAGGAACCAATTCCGTCGTTTTTAGAAGCAGTGTAGAGCGCATCAGTCTTTCGAAGTAGAAAATAGGTGAGGTTACTCTAAGTTGTGGCCTGCAAGCCCCGCCCCATATACCTGAGTGGCTCCGGCTACTGCCCGGCTTAGGTGAGGGGCGGTGAACCACATTTCCCAGCGGGCCCTGCAGGCCTCTAGCGCCTGCGCGTTGGCAGCTCAGGCTGGCGGACGGAACTCCCGCGCTATCCAGCCACCTGGTCTCGCCTCATCTGTTCTCTACCTACGGCATGGAGGGGGTCCCGGCGGTAACCGCAGGCAACGCGGGCGCTGCCAGTGCCGAGGGAGAAGCAACCATGCCGCCGCCGCCGCCGCCGCCTCCCGTCTCCCCGCCTGCCCTCACTCCGGCGCCCGCAGCGGGTGAGGAGGGCCCGCCGCCCCTACCCGAGGCGGGGGATCCTGGCTGCTCGGGCTCCCGGCCCCCTGAGCTGGAGCCTGAGCGCAGCCTGGGCCGCTTGAGGGGCCTCTTCGAGGACGAGGACGAGGAGTTGGAAGAAGATGAGGACCTGGAGGAAGAAGAAGAGGAGGAAGAGGAGGAAGAGATGAGCCACTTCTCGCTGAGGCTGGAGGGGGGCCGGCCGGACTCCGAGGACGAGGAGGAGGTATTGATAGCCCCTGTTTGACCACGTCGGCCCTCCTCCGTTAGGGCCGGGCCGGATGTCCCCGCTCGCCGCTGGATCCTTTGGCATTGGAGTCCACCCTCACCTCTCCTTGCGCTGCCTGCTTGTGGCACGGACTGGCCTTCTGTCCCTGCCAACTCATTTTGTAAGATTCAGGCAGTCACTTAAGCTCGCTGGGTCCGACTCACTCACTATTGAAGCTACTGCGTGCCAGGGATGTAGGCGCCCAGGGTACTGTTCTCCTGCCTCCTAGAAGCTTACAGTGGCTGGGAGTACAGTCCAGTTCTACAGGATGTTGAGAATGTGGGGAAACCCATCCCCACCTAGTTAAATCTCTAATTGGGAAGGGTTTTTTTTTTTTTTTTAATTGGGGCAGCGCGTACTTCATTAATTCAGACAGTATACCCAGCCAGTCAGAATTTGTGTATTAAACACCAGTATCTGGAAAGTTTGTCCATTTTGTGATAATTCATAAGTAAGATGCCCTTCATCTGGCAATATACAGTAGCTCCAAAAAGAATGAGATCTTTTTGAAACATTGGTTCATATTATTGTAACTTTGAGAGTATTTGAAGGGTCTGAGGTATTAGAACGTTTCTATGTTGCAAAGTAAACTACACATTGTTGATAAAAAAAATTTAGGAAGTATGACTTGGCAAGGATTTGTAACCTATTTCCATTGCATTTGCAGCGCCTGATCAATCTCTCTGAGCTGACTCCCTACATCTTGTGTTCCATTTGCAAAGGTTATTTAATAGATGCAACTACCATTACAGAATGTCTTCATACATGTAAGCGTATAGTTCATTACATTTCCAAATAATATATTAAGTTTTTGAAATGTCTTGAAAACATTATAATTCCAATATTTTTTTCCCAACAGTTTGTAAAAGCTGCATTGTCAGACACTTTTACTATAGCAACAGATGTCCAAAATGCAACATAGTAGTACATCAGACACAACCTCTTTACAACATAAGGTAAGAAAAATAAGTAACATTTATATTTTAGGTATACTTTTTTCTGAAAGATTGAAGTTGTGTAGTTCGTAGTAAATTCTTGACCTATCTCAAAATGACGACAAAGGGAAATGCATATTCTTTAAAGAAATACATATAGAGCACTTACTGTATACCAGGCACTGTGACATCTGCTGTAAACCTTAAAAGAAAAAAAAAAGGTATAGACTTCTTTTCTTGAGGATTTAAATTCCATCACTGAAGTTTATGATGTTAGTTTAGCCTTGTTATTTTCTGTGTATCTAGAATTCTATTTTTAAAAGTAATAACTGAAATAACTGGCCTCTTCAGAAAAACCTATCTGTCATAGGTCATTGTGGCTTATTAATCAAATTTTCAGTTCATGCTCAGTTTGCTAAGTGAAGAAAAACACTAAAAGTGGACTGCTTTCATTTGTTCAGCAAATACTATTATGTTTTTATTACTTCATAGAAGAGTATTTTGTAGATGATACACAGAATTTTAAAGTACTGTCTCTGCCCTCAAACTCACATTTTTATTTAGGAAATAAGACCAGTTCACATTGAACAATTGAGCAAACTGTTCAAGAGTCTATAATTACTTGTAAATATGACTATGTATAATTACTTGAGGTTCTCTTAGAAGAGAACCATTAGTGCTACCTAAAAGTAACTCACCTCTGAGAAAGGAGCTATTCACTCCTAAGAGAAAACAGTTACTTACAAAGAGCATCATTCACTTTACCAAATGCATTTTTCTGAATTCTGAGGTATTCTCCATCCTTTCCTTTTATTAGGTTGGACCGACAGTTACAAGACATAGTGTACAAATTAGTGATCAATCTAGAGGAAAGTAAGTTTATTTTATTACCTAGTTATAAATCCCCGAATCTCTTCTGACTCTACTAGTTATATTTTAAGTGTAATTTAGTCTGTGTTTTATCATTTTTTAGGAGAAAAAAAGCAAATGCATGATTTCTATAAAGAAAGAGGTCTAGAAGTACCTAAACCTGGTAAGTTTGGATGTATATCATAATGTATTTATAGATTAAAGAATACTAACTTAATAAAATTCACTCCCTTTGAGGCTCTTTTTTGGTGATAGCTGGTTATTTTTTGATCAAAGAGATAAAGATTTTGAAGGCAATGACTTACTGTAACCCAGTTTGTAAGGCTTAACGAGTAGAGGCTCTGGAGCTGGGTTGTGATCTTGGCTCTGCCACCTGATTAGGTGTATAACTTGGGCAGATGACTTCAGTGTTTCAGTTTCTTCTTCTATAAAGCAGGGATAATTGTAGCACTTTATAAAGTTGTTGTAAGGACTCACTGAGTAATGCAAAGCACTTAAAACAGTGCCTGGAACATAGTAACTGCTCACATACTAGTTTTTATGGTAATGGTAATGTCAGAGTATAGAAGTTAGATTTGAGTTTAAATCCTCATTCTTCCACTTACTATGTGGGTGACTTTAGGCAAATTGCCTAATCTCATTAAGTTGAATCTCATTTTCTTTACAGTTAAACTACATAAAGTACTTCAGTTTTTTTAAAAAAGCAGTAGTACCTATGCCATGGAATTATAATCAGGGTTAAATATGATAGTGCATATAAAAAGTGCTGAGCATGAGCCCTGGCACATAGTAGTGCTTATTAAGGATTACCCACAGCTATTGTTGCTTTTATGCTGAGCTTTCTTTGTGGCCCTGATAAACCAGCCACATATGTCTGCCTTCCACCGTGGAGCACTCCCCAGGCTTGTCACTAATTTCACTGGCTTTGACAAATTAGCTAATGTTATTTTAAAAAGGGAGAGTGAGTGCTTTATGATCTTTTAAATAGTCAACATAGTTAAATCTGTGTAATTATTTTTCAGAAATCTCAATTTATGAAGTTTTTATTCTAACTCAGCTTTTTTGTTTGGCTATCAAATAGCTGTTCCACAACCAGTCCCTTCAAGCAAAGGAAGAACTAAGAAAGTCTTAGAATCAGTGTTTCGCATTCCACCTGAACTTGACATGTCTTTATTACTAGAGTTTATTGGGTGAGTACCCTAAACCTCTACCTCTAAACTTTAACATAAAGAAATTTTAAAGTCCCAACAGTTACAAAATCATCCTGAGCTAAGGTACTAGAGAGAGCACAATAACTACTTATATCTCTATCATCTGGCTTTCCAAATCAACCTTGCTATTATGGTAGAAGGCACTTGGGTACCTCTCCTTATTCATTCCCTGCTTCCCTTAGAGGTTAATAACTACTCTCCTAAAAGTAATGATTGTCATTCCCATGCATTTTTTTATGTGTTTACCACGTGTGTATGTATTCCTAAACAATATGTAGAATTGTTTTTGTCCACTTAAAAACTTTAAATGGTATCATGCTATGTTTTCCAACTTTTTTCACTTAGCACTGTATGATTCATCCTTGTTAAAATGTGTAACTAGTTCACTCATTTTCACTAGGTGTTCCCTTAAAATAAACATACCATAATTTATCTTTGCTTGTACTTTGGAGCACTTAGGTTGATTCTAATTTTTTTTTTTTTGCTATTGTACACAATGTTGCTTTAAACATTTTTTACAGATCTCCTTGTGTCTTTGTGAGATAGTTCTCTAAGAGTGTAGATTTGTTGAGTCTTAGGATATGTTCAGCTTCAACTTCACTTGGTTTTGCCAAATTATTTTCCAAAAATTGAATATCTCCCTAATTCATATAAATTGCTTCTTTCCAACACTGTAACATGTAGCGTACTCCATTATATTGCAGCATTGTTAGACCAGCTGTCATCATAGAGTTGGCCTGTATCAGACTGTAGTTTTTGAAATAATTACATGGTTTGCAGGATAAACTAAAATGCCTTTCTTGGAAAATCTAGATCTTCCATTTTATGTCCCTAGTGACTATTTGACCTCTCAGTCACTTCCTCCTTAAAACTCTTAAGTTGCCTGTATTATTTATTTAGTATCTAGCTTGTACTGTGTTGTATTTATCTCTTTATGTATTCATCCTGTGTTCTCAAATATTATGGATCCCTGAGAGGTGAGAAACCTTTCTTATGCCTCCACTGAGCCCACATAGTAGTGTTTTATGATAAATTAAATAAAGATCTCTTTAGAAGAATAAGAAATCATATCATACCAAACTTTAAAACAGCACTTTCTGTAAAGAATGTGTTCCAGCCTAAATGTCCAAAAAGGCACTAGTAAATTAATGGTATGTGGAACATGAGCATGTGCTAGTAACATATGTGCTAGTATGGAACAATTGCCAAAATTCACTGTCTTAAGTGAAAAAAATAAGATGTAGAAGAGAATATATAGCATGTGCTCATTTATGTTTTTTAAAAAAGGGGGTGGTGGACATATGTGTGTGTATATGTATATATTCCGCCCCCCACGACAAGAATAGACCATTTCTGAAAGGACATTTAAGAAAATGTTGATAGCAGTTACTTCTATAAAAGGGCACTGGAGTTTATGAATCTAGGATCAGAAAAAGTCTTACTTTTCATTGTATTTGACTTTTTAACATGTAACTTGATTTTTAATAAGTCTAGTTAATTAAAATTGAAAATTGAAAGGAATTTGTATTTCTGAAACATTATTTTGGGGAAATGTAACCTTTTCCACTAACGCACAATAGAACTTTTTTTAAACCTTTTTTGAAAAGTGGCAGTAATGTAAAGATAGCAAATATGTGCCAAGTGTGCTACAGCGTCTCTGCCTCTGCCAGCAGCACAAATCAGTACTCAATCATGCCATGCTTGACCACAGTACTCAAAGTGGTCATTACCATTCACCAGGGCTGTTCCATTTTTAACACATTCCCTGCTGTAGAAAAAAAGAAGTCCTCACTTGGGATAAGAAGATCTCTATTTAAGTCCTAACTCCTTTGTTATATAGCTTTGTAAAATTGAACTAACCACTTTCTGTTAATGCATTAGATGCTTATTAAGGTGCTGCTGTGTACCAGCACAGCAGTCTGCTAAATGTTGGGAATGTAATTTGAATAAGTCAGCCATGGCCCTGGCCCTCATGTAACTTGTAGTTTTTAGCTTCTTCTGCTTCCCTGTCTGTAAAATGAGAGAACTAACCCTTGTATGTTGTTGATTATGATGGACAATTATAATCTGACTACATCAGACAATTATAATGTCTACATCAGAAAATAGTCTTTTATCTGTTTTCAAATGTTTATGGGTAAGAAAGCTTCCAATATGGCAAGAAGTCCTTTTGAAGTCACCAATCCTCAGAGTTAAATCTCCACATGTTTATTACATTGAAAAGCTTGGTGTTACCCCTGAAGTCAGGCTACTGAGGGTAACCTGTAGGAAGCTCTTTCATGGTAAGACAAATTGCAGTGAGATTTTTAACCTGATGCAAGTATAAGGGTAAATTTGATCCAGCTAATGACCCTGCTTGAATTGGAGGAGCAAAAATACTGAGCTGGGTTCAGCCTGTGGACAGTGGTTTTTCAACCGCTGGAATGAGCATGAAGTAAGATTCCCCACTCCACCTCCAAATTTGGTATGCATCTTTTGTGATCTTAAGATAGTCTTGTATAGTACTTTTTGTTTTTCAGTTTCCATGTGTAAGGTGGAAAATTCTAAAAAGAAATAATCTTAGACAGGCCGTATAGTGTATACAGAAAAAGCATAACTCAAGGTATATAACCCTTAGGATGTAGCTTAACTCCTTTGGTCCTCGGTTTCCATATTTCTAAATTGGAGATTATAATACCAGCTCACAGGATTGTCATAAGAATCTACATGCAGTATTCCTCACATGTCTAAACTACTATAATATATGCATATTGAAATAATGCAGGCTCATTCAGAAATAAAGGTTAGTCTGGTGCTATAATATGTACAGCATCTGCCTGGTAAAGAAAATGGACTCACATGAGAGTGTATGAGAGAAGATATGGCAAAAATTTGATGTAATCTTAAGCTCAGTGATGTTTAGTAAACCAGAGAGTTGCTATTCCACTGTATGCTATGTTAGCCAACTAGGGTCTTATGTTCAGCTCTGGGCACTACGTTTTAAGAGAACTGTTGGTAAATGGAGGTGTAATCAGAATAGTAAAAGGTGTGAAAACCATATCATGTGTGGTGGCAGAAAAACTGAATCTAATTCACAAGAGCACCAAAAGGCGAAACAAGGGCCAGTAGGTATGTTACAGGGAGAAACATTTGATTCAGTGCAAGCAGGTGGTTTCTGAAGTTGCCCACAAATGGAATGAACGGACTTGTCAATAAAAAGCTATCTCTTTAGACATTTAAGCAGAAGCCAGATGCCCATGCATCATGGGAATTCCTGAGAATATTTTATAACTCTTAAAATTATGTTATAATCTTAGGTTTAAGTCTATATCTAATATGTGTACATAAATTATGTTTTATATTTATGTCAATATAACATACTTCATAAATAGTTAAAACTTGTATATTTTAATGTCTTTATATTTGTATTGTAAGAATACTCTAGATGATGCTATTGTGACCTTGCCTATTCTTCACATGATAGGAAAGAAAGAATGTGGGCTTTAAGAATTCCCTGGTGGTCCAGTGGTTAGGACTCTGCAGCTCTCACTGCCATGGCTCATGGCGCAGGTTTAATCTCTGTTCAGGGAACTATGATCCTGGGCAGCATGGAAAAAAAAAAAAAAAGGAATGTGGGCCTTGATATGTACACCTGTGTTTGAAACCCAGCTTTATTACTTTCTGGCTCTGTAACTCTAAGTAAGTTATTCATCATCTCTGAGCTTAATTTTCCTTATCTATATACTAGAGATTCTAGTGCCTGATTTACAGGGCTACTGTGAGGACTGAATGAAAAACATTCATAATATATGAAGACTTAATATAACTCCTGGTGCATAGTATATGCTCAAAAAAGTTTGTTCCTTGTCTCTTCATGATGTGAGTAATTGATTTAATCAAAAGTCTTTGTCCTTGTAGGGGAAAGACAAATTGAGTAAATCATGCCCAGGTAATTATGCTACAAGTAACACAAGAGGAAAAGTAGCAGCTTTCTTGTAAGGACTCTATCTTGTAAATGTTACTGTCGAGAAAAAAGCACATTAATTATGATGAAGAAAAAGATGTTTTACTTAAAACTGGAAAACGTTAGAATGCTATATGTGGGGGAAATTTAAATATTAAGACTATGCTTTTGATTCCTGGAAGAAAATATACAAAGCAAAATAAACTACGGTATAAAACTGCCTTTACCTTACCACTAGGTGGCAGATATGACAATTAACTATATCTGTTCATTTCATAAAGGGTTAGTTGACTGTGTTTTAAGATTAAATAGATGTTTCTCAAATATTTATATTATGTTATTTTTCTGTGTTATATGATTAAATATGTAGTTTAAAATTGATTATTTTGCTTTCATTTTTCAGTGCTAATGAAGGCACAGGACATTTTAAGGTATTTTACTTTTATTTTTCATTTGCTTTACAAGAGGACCTTATAAGACACAAATTTAAGATTAACAATCATGTGGAGACTGTCTTTGATAACAATAAAAACTGTTTTAGAAATAAAACTTTTTGAAATTTGGAGTATATTCAATAATGCTCTCATAATAGATTTTTGAGAAAAGAGTTATTAAGTAGGGATTTATTATTATTTCACAGCAATGGTCTAAGGAAAAATAAGTGAGTAATTTTTAAAAGTGAAGCCAAATGCTGTGCTGATTTGATGATTAAAAAATATTTCAAAGCGTTTTTTGCATAGTTGGCATTTAGAGTTAAATATGAACTTATAATTTCATTTTCATGTAACATCTTTGGTTCAAATTAACTTGCCTCAACTTTTCACTTCAATCATTCAGTGAAACTTTAGCAGTAAGAATGAATTCTTTTTTTTTTTTTTTAGAATGAGTTCTTAAGTTCAGAGTTGTCTTAAAGGCTTCGGTACCACAGGTGCCATTGCGCACTGTGCAGCTCCTGTAGTATGAGTCACTCAGGAAAAGGAGACTTTTTTAAAGGGGGTAAATCAGGCCTTATAGTTACTTGGGATTATAAAAATATAAAGAAATAACTGACTTTGATCTGCTTAGATTTTTAGTGACTTTGTCAACGTCTACACGAAAATATGGGTGAATTATACCTGGTTGGGCATAGTGTTTTGTTTTGTGACTGTAGTGGCTTAAGGGACATGAGTTGACACATAGGAACAGATGAGTACTTTTTTGGACGAAGTATATTATAGGTTTTTCCCAGAAATCATTGTGATGGAGGGGATGCAGTGTTAGGTTTGGTAACTTTTAACCTCTTCTAAGTTGTAAAATACCAAACTTATGGTGGTAAACTTTAGGAAGTCCTTTCATAGTGTGGTGGGTGGGAAAGTAGCATAGAAGTTTCTATATGGGACAAGTACAGTCATAGGCTCCTAGAGTTCACTGAAGACATCTGTGTAGTGACCTGTAATAGCCAGGTGAGCCAACAGAATATAAAAATCTCATGAAGAAAGAACTAAAAATTAACTTGGAATATTAGCCTATTACTTCCCAAAAGCACATGTGCACGTAGAATATGTATGTAATTCAGAGCCTCGCACAGCAAAGAAATATGACATTGCCTGACATCTATGAAGTGTTCTTGCCAAAACAAATGTGAAGCTGATCATACCCCTGGATTACTAATTTACAGGAAATCCAGGGAACGCAGGAACTTAATTACTCTGTAGGAATTTAATAGGCCAAATCTAGATACTGGAAAACTGCAGGACAAGGACAAACAGTTCTGTTTCTTCAGCAAATAAAAGGGAAAGACATAAAGAGGGAACATGTAGATAGAATATATTGATTAGAAGAGACTCAGAGAACATCAGCGTATGGTATTTATTTGGATAGGATTTGAAAACTAAAAAAAATTATGAGACACTAGCCCCCAGTTGTAAGTAACATAAATACCCATCAACTGATGAATGGATAAACCAAGTATGATATATCCATGTAATGGAACAGTATTTGGCCATACAAAGGAATGAAGTATGGATACGTGCTACGACATGGATGAACCTTGAAGGCATTTAAGTGAAAGAAGCCAGGCACAAAAGACCACGTGTTATTTGATTCCACTTACATAAAATGTCCAGTATAGGCAAAAGCTTAGAGATACGGAGTAGATTAGTGGTTGCCAGACGCTTGGGGGTGAGAGGAAGTTGGGAGTGACTGCTAATTGGCATGCATTTCTTTTTGGGTGATGAAAATGTTCTAAAATTGGGTAATGGTGATAGATGCGCAACTGTATAAATACACTAAAAACCATTGAATTATATACTTTAAAATGTGGTGAATTTAATAAGTGAGTTATATCTCAGTAAAGCTGTTAAAAAACAAGCCAACGCCAAGAAAACTTCAAATAGAAGCATTGTTTGTAATAAATTTAGTGCATGCATTTTGAGAAAACAAAAATATATCTGATAAAAATAATATATACATAAATTAAAATTTTTATTCTCTTTGTAATGACAACCCTAAAAACAAAATCATTTTCTACTAGGTAAAAAAAATTGAGACAGTTGGTGAAATTTGTACACTTACTGTCTATTTTTTGATATTAAGGCATTTTAAAGTATGGTGGTAGTATTATATTTTTTAAGAGTTCTTACTTTTTAGAGATGCATGCTGAAGTATTTACAAAGGAAATGATGTGTAAGGGGTTTGTTTCAAAACAAGCCTGGGGAATGGGGGCCAGGAAGCAATTGAGATAGGAAAAGGGTAGGATTTATTTAAAACAAGATTGACTTTGAGTTGATAAAGCTAAGTTTATAGGAGCTTATTTATACTATTGTTAAAGTTTTGAAGCATTACGTTTTCAGTATTAACTAAACATTCCTGTGTTAATTTGCAGGCTTATGTCTGTATGAGGTAATGAATGTATTGTTTTAGAAACATGATCCTATTTTTGACTATTTTTGCTTTGCTAAAAGCAGTCTTTTTAAAAAATACTTTCTTAGCTAACACTTTGGCAATCTTATCATTTTTCTTTTAATTCTACATTTATAGGGGAGTTCTAGTTACAGTCTTTTATATTACCAGTTCAGTTCAGTTCAGTTACTCAGTCGTGTCCGACTCTGCAACCCCATGAATCGCAGCACGCCAGGCCTCCCTGTCCATCACCATCTCCCGGAGTTTACTCAGACTCACGTCCATCGAGTCAGTGATGCCATCCAGCCATCTCATCCTCTGTCGTCCCCGTCTCCTCCTGCCCCCAATCCCTCCCAGCATCAGAGTCTTTTCCAATGAGTCAACTCTTCGCATGAGGTGGCCAAAGTACTGGAGCTTCAGCTTTATCATCATTCCTTCCAAAGAAATCCCAGGGCTGATCTTCAGAATGGACTGGTTGGATCTCCTTGCAGTCCAAGGGACTCTCAAGAGTCTTCTGCAATACCACAGTTCAAAAGCATCAATTCTTCGGCACTCAGCCTTCTTCACAGACCAACTCTCACATCCATACATAATCTACTGTTTAAAAAGCTGCTTTTATTTCTTATCTTGGAGTTCAAATAAATATGTCTGGCTAGGATAATGCCTAGTTAAACTTTTCACCACATACGCTTATGGCATGACAATCATAAAGTCTGTTTGCTGCATTCAATTTAAAAATATTTCACCAAGCAGTAATATATGTCAGAAAATTTTTCCTAGGAATCTTTTTTTCTTTAACTTTCAACTATGAAAATGTTTGAACATATTGAAAGGTAGACAGAATAGAACCTCCGTGCATCCATCACACAGGTTTACCAGTTAACTAATGACCAGTTGAATTTCTTTTATAATTCCATCCACTTCCCTTCTTTTTTGGGGGACTTTGCCACGGGGCTTGTGGGATCTCAGTTTCCCAAGCAGAGGTTGAACCTGTGCCATGGCAACGAAAGCTCTGAATCCTAACCACTAGGCCACCAGGGACTCCCACACTTCCCTGCTTTCTAATGTTTTTCTGAAACAAATCCCTGGCATTTTGCCACTTCCTCTGTAAAGTATTTCAGTAATCTTAAAAGATGAGTCCCTTTTTTTAGTGAACATGTATCATACCAAAAAAACAACTTAAAAAATGTCAGTGTAGTAAAAGATAAAAATAAAGTGACACCTATTTTAGATTAAAAAGAAATTACAGAAGCATGACAACAAAATGCAGTGTGCATTCTTTCATTAGATTCTGGGTTGAAAGAAGAACGACATCAGTTCAGTTCAGTTCAGTTCAGTCGCTCAGTTGTGTCTGACTCTTTGCGACCCCAGCACGCCAGGCCTCTCTGTCCATCACCAACTCACGGAGTTCACTCAGACTCACGTCCATTGAGTCAGTGAACAACATACAAAGGACATTATTAGGACATTGGAAAAATTTGAATTTGGACCCATTTAGATAATTGTTATAAATTTCCTGAATGTGTCTATAAATTTCCTCATGATTATATTGTAGTTATGAGGGATAGTCCCTTTATTCTGAGAAGATAACTGCAGGTATATTTAAGGGTAAAATATCTCAATGTCGCAAGTAACTTAAGAAATGGGCTTCCCTAGTGGCTCAGACAGGAAAAGAATCCACCTGCGATGCCAGAGGCCTGGGTTCAATCCCTGGGTTGGGAAGATCCCCTCGAGGAGGGCATGGCAATCCACTCCAGTATTCTTGCCTGGAGAATCCCCATGGACAGAGGAGCCTGGTGGGCTTTAGTCCATGTGGTTGCAAAGAGTCAGACACACTGAATAACTAAGCAGCAGCACCTTAAGAAATAACGTGTCCATGTATGTATACACACATACATGGACGTTGGAAGAGATAAAGCAAATATAGCAATATGTTAATATTCTAGCTCATAAAGTAGGTGAAGTCTATCTGGATCTTCATTTTACTAGTCTTATAACCTCTTTGTAAGTTTGTGATTTTTCAAAAGATTGGAAGTGGGGAACAATAAAAGATGCTTCTTACCAGGTATCTAGTCAGTGTACAGATTTTTATCTTAGTCACAATGAGTGTTTTATTTTAAATCAAGGTCCAAATAATGTTCATACATTGTGGTGCGTTGATAGATCTTTAAATCTGTAAGTTTTCTGTTTCTTTTTTCTCACAGTTCATTGTTGACAAAACTGAGTCATTTGTGCTATATGGTTTCCTGCAGATTGGGTTTTGATGTTGCATCTCTGTAATTTATCAAGTTCTTCTGTCTTGCTCATAAACTGGTAGTTAAGTCTGAGTATTGATCATACAGGTTTGACTTGAGGGAACTAAGAATACTTTATAGGTGGTGGTGTTTTTGTCCATCTGGAGGCACATAATGTCTGGGTGTTTGTGTCTCTTTGTGTGTGTGTGTGTGTGTGTTTGTCTCTATTTTTGTGTGTGTCTTTGTAATGCTAACAAGTATTGGTACTCAATGTCAAGTCCATTAACTTAATAGGGTTTGGAAAATGATGTTGTTATTCCTCCTCCATTTATTGAAATACTTCTATAAGAGAAACTTCTGTTTGGTTAGCCAGGAATACCATTCATATAGGAAAGAAAGGATAAATGCTGATTCTTTCTCTTTACTTACCAGGTTCAAAACAATGAGTTGATTCTTTAGCATGCTCCAGTCATAATCAGTGTTTTTGTTTTACTTTGCATTTAAATATATTTGTGGTTTAAATCCACTTTAATGATCTATTTTGATGTTCAAATTGTCATATCTGAAGATAATCATGGCTGTAATAACAAAATATTTCATACTCAACTTGTACATCTCTTTCCCCAGACACAGAATTGGTCATTTCTCCAAGGTATCCTTGGGTGGTATTTCAGAATTACAATCTGCTAGGGATTTACCTTGCTACTGGGTTGGTAACTATTTTTAGTTGACAGAGGCAGGAATTTTTTCAAGGTAAAATGAGTTGATCTTTTTTAAAAGATGTTTTTAGTAGTATGCATTTTCTGTAGCCAGAAAATAACTGAATGTCTCTTAAATCTCCCTATAGATTCTATCTTATTATTCCAGCTTTCTTATCAAATTGACCTTCTGTGTTAACAGGTGATAGGGAAGATTTTTGTGCTTAATTTCAAGGAAATATAATTCTTCTGTGAAATTTTACTTTTCTGTTTATGTGCAGATGGTAGGAGGCTATTAGATGTGGCAGGAAAAAACTAAGTTGACCATTTAGGTGAGAACTGGGTCTTAAGGAAAAAAAAAAAAGCAAATATCAGAAGATACACTTTCTTCTTAAAAAGCTGAATCTGAAAATTATAGCAGAAAAAAGTGTTACCTTGTGAGCCTGGAGTATGAAGACTGAAGGTAATCATGTGATAACCCAACTTTGAAAGCTAAGGCCAATGTTTTCTTTCAGATCTTGGCAGATTTCATAATTCTGTTCTGGATAATCTAAAAAGTACAGTATCGATAACCAACTAAGTTGGATTAATCTTAATAAACATATGGGGTGAAGTGCTCATCAAGAACTAGAAATGAGGAATATTGAACTATCCTCTGTTGGTATACCAGAAGCCTACTATTAAGATGGTAATGAGAAATTGACCTTCAGAAATGCACTTGTTGCCAGGCAGGCATCTAGCTAGATGACCCAGAATTGCAACTTCTCAAGGCACTTGATAGGATTCAGGCTATTCAGGCAATGGTACTACAGTGCAGTACCTTCATCAAGATTGCACTTGGAGCGCTGCTGTTTTACTCCTTAGTGAGAAAGACTGCCATAGATTTTCGAGATGATTTTTATACCTGTGTTAAAAAAACACGAACCTTTGCCATTTTTGTCTGCATTATATCCATATCCATGATGACAACTAGGTCCTCTAATTAAATTCCTTCACATAAAGGAGCACAATAAATCAATGCACTAGTAATAGCTAAGTACGTACTGTGTGCCAGGAATTATTTATAGCAATGCAGGAGACCTAGGTTCAATCCGTGGGTCAGGAAGATCCTCTGGAGGAGGAATTGGCAGCGCACTTCAGTTTTCTTGCCTAGGGAATTCCATGGACTGGGGAGCCTGGCGTGCTACAGTCCATGGGCTCACAAAGAGTCGGACACAACTGAACAATTAACACACACACACACATACACACATACTTTTTTAACACCCTTTCCTTGTGATAATTCTGTGAGGTAGGTGCTGCTAGTATCTCTGCTTTACAAATGGGGAAATGGAAACACAGAAAGCTTTAGCAAGTTGTCCAAAGACTTGCAGCTAGAAAATTAGAAAACCAGGGTTTAAAACCAGGCAGTCTGTCTCTGAAATATTTGCACTTAATATGCTATCTGTTGCACTATGGTATTTGGGGATAAGGCTATCGTTAGGAAACGTCTTAAGAAACCAAATTACAGAGAAGAGAGCTGAGTGCTGTTACATGGGACAAATATGTGCTTAACCTGCCTGCGTCCTTTTGGTAACAATTCTAGGATTCTTTTCTGCTAGTTCTAGAAAAATACTTTATGTTTTCCTAGAAGGTACCTTTTACTTCTTATTACCCCAGCTTTTGATGTTTGTTAATATTAATATCCTTTTAATTGCCTCAGAGACAGAATAGCAGGGAAAGAATTTAGTTTGTTTCTACTTTAAAACCTTATAGTCACTCTACCCATCACCTTAGACCATTGGATCAGATTCCAGGCATTTATGTTTATATGTTAATCTTTTTATTTTCCACTATTGCAAGAAATTTCAAACTCATATGAAAGTAGACAATAGTAAAATGAATGCCTATGTACATGTATTACTTAATGTCAATAATTATAAAATCAGGGCCAATCTCAGTTCATCTTTACCTTTATCACTTCTCCTATATAATCTTCAAGCAAATCCAAGACTGTAGTTTTATCAGTAAATAATTCAGTTGGCTTCTGAAAGATGAGGACTTTTTATAAAAATATAATAATGATGCTATAGTTTTAAAAATTAACAGTAATTCCTTAAATATCCACATGCTGTTTCAGTTTCCTATGAAAGTTGTTTTATAGATTTTTAAAAATCAGGATCCAAATAAGATCCATATATTGTAATTGGTTGATATCTCTTATTTATAGGCCTTACATCTTTTTTAGTGTATGGATTCCTCCTACTCTGATTGGTTGTATGTTTTTATTTTTTTCCTTGCAGTTTTTTTGTTGAGGAAGCTAGATTCTTTTAGACATTGAATCTTGGGTATTCACTGTCAATAAATTTTGCTCTAAGTTTTAAAGCCTTTCTATTAAAAAAAATTGTTGACATTTTTTTAGAGAGGAGAAGCTAAGCAAAAATTCTTTTTTTGTATGGGATAGATAACTCAAATTTCAAGATATTTTTTCTTTTGTAAATCTTTTGAATCATCTTTGCTATAAAATGTATTTTAAGGTTTATGCATTTTATGTATTTTTCACCTGAAATTGGTTTGTTTGTTTACTCTTGTAGCCATTGGAAAAGAAGTTTGTCCGAGTTTCAGGAGAAGCAACTATCGGACATGTAGAAAAATTCCTCAGAAGAAAAATGGGTCTTGATCCAGCTTGTCAGGTAGAGTATATGTATGTAAAAAGTTAGGGGAAGGGACTGACTTCCCTGGTGGTCCAGTGGCTGGGACTTCACACTCCCAATGCAGAAGGCTTGGGTTCAGTCCTTGGTCTGGGAACTAGATTCCACATGCTGCAACTAAGACCTGACACAGCCAAATAAAAATAAATATTAAAAAAGGGAAGTTGTGAGATTACCTTTAGCATATTGAAGAAAGAACAGTCTCTAGGATTTCATGCAGTGGCTTTTGTTTTATGACATTGTAGATATTATAAATAGTTATTGCATATTGGTACGCAGTGATCCCTACCCCCAAATTTTAATCATATTTGACTTACTGGCTATTTCTTACTGCTGTTGATTACCATCTCTGGGTGTCAGAGAAAAGCTGAGGATATGAGAATGATTAAAGAGCTTCTACAGCCTCAGCTCCAGCTCTTTTCTTTTTGATAGCAGAGCAAAAGTATACTTTTCTATCCATTCAGTCTTTTCAGAGGCCATCCTTGTATCAGTATCTAGCTCAGGACACCTAGAAAAGTGAAATATCTATCTAGTATAGACTCTGTTATTTTTCTAAGGATTGAAAAAGATCTTCCATTCTAGTTGTATAATACTTTCTTTTGTAAGATGAAAATTTCAAACGCCATGTATTATTGAATATAAAGTGTAAATATACTTATAGTGTATTTATAGTAATGTGGGCCAGTGAAAATGCACATTTATATAGTTTTGCTGTTTCATTAATCAAATTTAAAAGGGATTTTTTGTTATTCTTCATCATGTGTAAAATTTCACAGAAGAATTTTTTTCTAAAATATCTATTTACTATAGGTTAAGTTAGTAAATATTTTAAAACTAGATGAAATTTTGCTATGCTTTTAGTATCAATATCTGTTGGTACTAAATATATATTGTTCAGTCGTGTCCAGCTCTTTGCAACCCCATGGACTGTAGCCCTCCAGGCTCCTCAGTCCATAGGGATTCTCCAGGCAAAAATACTGGAGTGGGTTGCCGTGCCCTCCTCCAACTATATATTAAATACAGTTAGATGTGACTTCCCTTACTGACTTTGACATCATGCTAGCTATATCTCATGGCAACTGAAAACTGGAAATGACTTATTTATTACCTTTATTCTGTCTTTCGGTGAGAAATAGATAGCTGTTTACAGACTCCTGAACAAAAAATTGTGAATGATCCCATAATAGTCTATTATTTCTAAGAGCAGAAATCAGAAGAGTTGCACCTGATTATATAGAATAAGAAGTGGCACCCAGGAGGCTTTCTTTAGGGTATAGGTTACTTCCTCTGTGGCTAGATATTGACCAGAGCCATTGATAAATTTCACATTTGGTGTTTTAAGAAATTTGGTTGCCAAAACTCTAAATTGACTCTATTGTATAAAAATGTGGGTTTATTTTTTTCCTCATTTCATAGAATTCAAGGCTTTTAACATTTTGAAATTTGTTTCAGTCTTTAATTTTCTCTCTCAGCTCTTGGTTCTCTAGGTAAATATTTTTTTCTAATTCAGGTACTTTATAGCTGGTAACATTCATAAATTACTATTTCACCAAAATGTTAAAATAATAGAACAGATAATCACTTATGCAGACCCATTTGTGACTAAAATTGTTGAAGCTTTCTAAATCCAAGAGAAAATAAGCAAGAGTTACTTCTAATATGAATGAAACATTGAGCTAGTTAACCATTCAGTTCAGTTCAGTCATGTCCGATTCTTTGCAACCCCATGGACTGAGCACGCCAATGGGTAATAGTTAACCATTAAACAATTCTTGATCAACCCAGTCACTTGAGTCTTCTGTGCTGACCTTCTTTAAAACCATTTAGTTCCAAATAGAAAATGTATGCTTTGTTTACAGATATGTGACCTTCATGAATGGTTATTTACTAGCAGGAATGCATGATTACTAAGGGATTGTTAAATGATAAAATACCTTTAAAGATATTATTTATTTGTGGCAGATAAAAATAATAAAAGAAGATAGTTCTGAAAGATAAAAAATATATAGATCACGTGTTCTTAAGAGATTTAAGTCAATTCAAGTCAGAAATCAATAATTATCTCAATGGATTTTTTTCATATAGAGATCCCAGTGTCTTTGAATTATCATGGTTGATTTAGTGGTATTTTGAATTTATTGATGTCTTACTGTATCTTCTTGTTTTTCTTTTTTTTTAAACCAACTCTTGTAGTATATTCCTTTGTACATCACTTAATCTTATTTTTGGTTTTATAAAATGCTTATCACATTTATCACTAAATTCTTCTGTATGAAAGATGTAGTAGTAAATCTTGAATTCCATCTTATAAGGTAGGGGTTTTTTTCTTAAGATTTATTTATTTATTTTCCCTTTTGTCTGTGCTGGGTCTTTGTTGCTATGCGCAAACTTTCTCTAGCTGTCCTGAGCAGGGGCTACTCTTCCTTACGGTGCTCGGGCTTCTCATTGTGGTGGCTTCTCGTGTTGCAGAGCATAGGCTCTAGGCACATGGACTCAGTAATTGTGACAGACAGGCTCAGTAATTGAGGCTGTACACAGGCTTAGTTGCCTCAGGTATGTGGGATCTTCCTAGACCAGGGATAGAACCTGTGTCCCCTGCATTGGCAGGAGGATTCTTAGTCACTGAACCAGCAGGGAAGTCCCAATAAGTTCCCTTTTTATTATTATTTATTTAATATATTACCTTAACCCTTAACCATACCACTGAATTATTTCCAAATCATTTATGGAGATTCTAATGTGTCATATGGTATATCCCTACCATTCATTTACTATTTATTAATATTAAATTGAGCAATCTGTGTGCTTAGCATCCACTACAAACATGAGACAGAAAATTCATGCTGTCAGGCAACTCAGAACTGTGTGGGAAAGATATAAAATGACAGTAGGCTATGATGAGTGCAACAGGAGCACAGAGTGAATGATTTAGCTCTGAATTTGTCCAAGGATTTGCAGAATGGATTTTTATTTTGGCCAGATAAGGAAGAAAAGAACTTTCTATCAAAGAAAAGAGTATGTATGAACAAAGAGGGATGAGTGTGGCACTGGCTCATTCAGTGAAAAATTCTGTCTTGGAAGCTTTAGTGTGATCTTGCTTTTAAAACGTTAAGGGGTTTTCTTCCCTTAAGACTATCTTCACATTCTGATTTCTGCTCTGAGATTCAGAAATATTGTAGTTACCCTTCCTGTCTAAGACATAATACTCCAGAGGTTAGAGAGATTATGCAGAAAAGAGTTAAAGCAGACCCGAGGCTGCTGTCTTGAGAAGGACTGGCTTACAAGGTTGGCCCTTGCCTAGCATCTAGGGAGCTGGCTTGTGAAAAGTTCCCTGCACTAATATGAAAGCTTACCTAACTATTGTATGTATGTTTCCCTGTGTGTGGACTGAACAAACAGTGAATACCTGCTTTACTTCTGGGAGTCTGGAATTTGGTAGTTGCTAGGCAGAGAATGCCAACATGACCAGGCCTTAGTACAAACCCTAAACTCTGAGCCTCAAGTGGGCTTCCCTGGCAGAGACACTGCACAAATTGGCTGCATTTCTACTGCTAGAGAAAAGAGTATTGTGGGAGTATTGTTTCCTGGACTGGGAGGGAAGAGCAAAGGAAGCCTGTGAATGATTTCTCCAGACTCTCCCTACATTTTTTTACCTTACTGATGATCTGACTCTATCCTTGCTGTGTTGCTGTAGTAAATCACAGCTGTGAATATGCTGAGTCCTTCTAGCTAATTATCAAATATGAGGGTCATATTTGTGACATCCTCCAAGATGTGACTCTGTTTGAATGAACTAAGTTAATCAACAGGTAAAGTGAGAAGCAGTTAAATGTTTCTGAGGAGAATGGATATATAATTTATGATATATTTCATAAAATGGAACACTATTCAGCTATTCAAGACAGTTAACCATGCATTCCAAAAGATGTCCGTGTGTATTAAGGTTTTGATGTTTGTGTGTGTGTGTATGTTTTAAGAATATGTAGAACAAGATATGTGACACGATCCCATTTCTATAAAAATAAAATCCCTATGTGCACACGTAGCGTCTAGGGCTATATTCATCAAACTGTTAGTAACTGGCTAACCTCTTGGGATTAAGTTGAAAATTTGTAGTAACCAAGTCATAAATGTATCCTACATGGTGAAGCCCACTAACAGTGGTGGTCTCTGGCTTGCTGGATACTTAATAAAAACATAATGTTAGTTTCCAAGGTCTATAATTTTTCTTGGATCTAAGTCTGTGTGCAAGATCAGCTGTTACTGCCTTCAAGTCCTTTTGCAAACAGATATTGCTCTACCACTTTAAAACTGGTAAGCATTAAGCAAGAGTTGTTACTAATTGGAGGTTATTCATTGTGAGATAGCACAGGGCTTGACCAACTGACCCACAGGCCTGCCATCTTTTTATAAATGGTGTTTTATTTTAACAGCCATCCTGTGGCTGTTTTTATACTACAGTGACAGAATTGAGCACATGTAACAGTGTTCTTGCCTGGAGAATCCCAGGAATGGGGAAGCCTGGTGGGCTGCCGTCTGTGGGGTCGCACAGAGTCGAACACGACTGAAGTGACTTATTAACAGCAGCAACAGTGATCTTGTGGCCTACAAGCCTAAAATATTTATTATCTAGCCCTTTATAGAAAGTTTGCCAGTCCCTGATATGCACTGATTTTTGGAGAAAGCTAGACCTGGAAATAGACCTGGGTTCAGATCTGAACTTTGCTGCTTACTGGCTTTGTGATTTTAGGAAAATTTAATGTCTTTACTTCTTAGCATCCCTATCTGCAAAGTGGGAATTATAATACCTAACTCACAGGAATGTGAAAATGATATGAGAGAACATATGTAAAACATATAAATGTAACGTATGCTGTGCATAGTGGCTGCTCAGTTAAATGCAGGTACTTTTTATTCTTACCCAAGCATGCTAAAGGTTTTAGGGGGATTAACATGTTGGCATTGCATAGGATTTTTAGAGTAAACAAAATTGGAAGTTAGGAATCTGGTTAGGAGATGATTCCAGTGGTTTAAACCTGAAGGCGGCACTTGAAAGAATGGTATGAACTTAAAAGGTATTATGAAGAAAGAAGCAATGGGTGTAGCTGACTGCATGTGAGAAGAAAGGAAAAGGAGAAATAGGAGTTAAGAGGTGATGCTCTGGTTTGGAGCAAGGGAGAATTTCATGCCATAAGCTAAACAGGAGTCTTAGGAGACGAAGTCTGTTAAGTGATATGTGTTAATAAGATGTTGAGGACCTGTTCCCATTTTAAAGCAGTGGAAAAGGAGTACTCAGTGAAAGAGCATGTAAGGACCTCATTTCTGTTTCTAGCAAGTGAGTATACTGAAATCATATACAATATAGTATATAACTATACCACCATATTGTTCTGTCTAGTGCATTCAGTATAAAAGTAGATTTATCTTAGAGCTTTGGCATTACTAAAAGGGCTGAAAAGACCTTGTTAAGATTGTTCTACCAGTAAAACACAATGCCTTATTGTGTACTTTATATCAGTGTTAGACTTTTCATTGTTGGAAAATGAGATATTCCTTAATAAGAAAATCAAACAACCAAAGATTGCCTTTTGAAGCATTATAAGCCCTTAATCATTGTGTCATGGAGCTGTTTAAAAATATAATTTTCTGTGCCATCTTATGCTGAACATATCAAGTATGGTTGAACTTGTTCTGAGAGATTCAAGGAAACCATGTGGAGTATCTGCTGTAGTGTTCTGTGTTGTGCCGTGTCCTCTAGTGCTCATTCCATTTATTTGTAAATAGTTTCTAAACTCTTTCATAAGACTGTTTAATCAGTCTAAAATAGTTAAGTCAGAACCTCCCTGGCCATCCAGTGGTTAAGACTCTGCACGTCCAATGCAGGGGACATGGGTTCAGTCCCTGGTTGGTGACCTAAGATCCCACATGCCATGGCCAAAATAAATAAATAAAAAACAAAATAGCGAAGTCTAGTCTGAAAATAATTATGTTGATCTTCCTCTTTTTTAATGTGGTTTTTTGAAGCAGGACAGCAAACTTATACTCTTATTTGCCTGTAGGTAGACATCATCTGTGGTGATCACTTGTTAGAACGATATCAAACTCTAAGGGAAATTCGACGTGCAATAGGCGAGGCAGCAATGCAGGTAGGTCTACCATATTTATGTCTAACGGGTAAGTTAATTAATGAAAGAAGATTGTTCTGTGTTATCAGGGTTTTAATAAACATTCTATAATTAAAATTATCTGGACTATAAATAATAAAGCTAATGTTTACTGGATGCTTACTGTGTGTCAGGTACTTTTCTAAATGATTTGTAATGATGAGCTCTCTTACTCTTCATAGTTTTATGAGGTAGGTATTCTTTTATCCCCAGTTTTAAAGATAAGAAAAGGTATGGGTAAGGTGGATTTCCCTGGAGCTCAGATGGTGAAGAATCTGCCTGCAGTACAGGAGACCTGGGTTTGATCCCTGGGTTGGGAAGAACCCCTGGAGGAGGGCATGGCAACCCACTCCAGTATTCTTGCCTGGAGAATCCCGTGGACAGAGGAGCCTGGTGGGCTGCCGTCCATAGGGTCGCACAGAGTCAGACATGACTGAAGTGACTGAGCATGCACGTACAGGTAAGGTACAGAAAGGACATGTAACTTAACCACAGTTAGTAAGTATGTGAGCCAGGGCTCAAACTCCAGGCAGTTTGATTCTAGAGGCCTTTTTTCTTCTCTGTCTCGTACTGCAGTAGAGCTTTGAAGACTGCTGGGCAAGTGTATCTGCAAGGACATGTCTTTAAGAAAAATTTGCTGATACTCATTAGTCTGTAGAGATTTCACATACCACTCCTAGCTCAGTTGGTAAGAAGCCATGGTAACTGTTACGATATTTTAAGTAGCCTATAATGTGAGTGGGAAGTATAATGTGAAATCTAATAAGGATAAATGAAAGCAAGATAAGACCTACAATTTTAATGAAAAGAAAAATCCAGTTTCTTTTGGAATTTTGCCCTCTTAATTCTGAAATCCATTGGGGAATCTGATAGATGACAAAAACTGGCGTATGAAAGTTAAGTACCTTGCCCAAGATCACTTGGTTAGTTAGCGGTAGAATCAAGGTTCAACTGTTGAAAAAGTTGAACTTAAAGCTTAGGATCTTAACGAAGGGGTAGCTGAATACTTTTTTGGGTAATTATTTGATTATTCTTACATGTTTTTAGAAATATACTGTACTAATTGTTTATATTTTAGAAACAGATAATTCAAAAGATCTTCATAAAATACAAAAGTAAAATTGTTTCTTAGTTAGCTAAGCATACTTAGTTAGCTAAAGCATACTTAGAGGTATTAGAAAATTTTGTCTTTTTTGAAGTTAAGCTTGATAAGCTTGATTAGAAATGTAAAAAGCTAGGTGTAAAATCCCAAAGTCAATGGAATAGGTAGAAAGTATGACTTCAATTTAAAGAATATTTATAATTAAAGTCCTCATTGATAACTATGTAAGTGTCATGTAATCTCAGGACCTCTTAGCTAAATGAATAATACATCTCTGCTGTGGGAAAGCTAGGATGTAGCAGTTGAGGGAGAGAGTGGGAGGAGCTCAGATCTGACAGAATAAAACCATGCAGGACTTTATAGGCTGTAGTATGAACTTTGGATTTTAATTGAGTGAGGTGGGAAACTGTTGATTGGAGAGATTTGAGCCAAGGACAGAAGAGACATAATCTGACTTGTCTTTTAGAGGATTTACTCTGGTTAGATTGTTTAAGAAGACCATGAATGGAAACATCTAAATATAAAATATAAATAATATTTATATATTCCTATATATTTATCAGAATATAAACATAATAAACAGATATAAATTAGAATTATAAAGATTGTCTCATTTCATAAAGTGTAATTTTATACATGTTTTAAAGTTGTTTTGAGATTTTAAACAGCTTGTAATTCTGAAACATAACTATATGCAAAAACTTGACATTCTGTAAAATGTAATTTATATTCATGTAAATATGTTAATAAGATCCTTCTGTGTGTGTTAGAATACAAATTCATTTACTTTGATTAGACTAATTAGTCTAGAAGAGATCTGATGATCTGTAGGCCAAACATGGTGTGGGATTGATTGTACTTTATTTGTCTTATTCTGTGTTTTAAATATTTTTTGAGTTTAAATTCCTTTAGCTGAGCATCTGCTATATGGTTTATCACTGGTCTCAACATACCCTATTTGACTACTTAACTGACTCACATATTCATTTATGGTACTTCTCTGCTTTTGTGGGTATTTGAATTTGTGAACCCCTTTCTAGAATTCTGATGAGTTTTCACTGGAGTTGCCAGTAACAGAAGCCAGATTGTAGTGAGTTGAACAGTGAATGAGAAATGAGGAAGCAGAGCCATGAAAAAGCTTAATAAAGAAGAAAGAAAGGGTGATAGCTAGACCAGGGTTGGAAACGCAAGGCGTGTATGCCACCACTCCCTCTAAATGTTGCTCAAAGTAGGCCCATTGCCCATGGCATACTTTCTCAACGAGTCTTCTTTTTAAGCTAGTTTTTCAGTTCATAGTAAATTACAAATAGCACCTTAAAAAGGTAGGTTGCTTGCTGGGTGCAGCCTTGGTGAGAGCACAAAGAATTAAGACCTGATATCCAGAAAGGAGACATAAAGAGACTCATAAACATGATATCTGGAGTCATTTAGTGTTAAGTTTCCTGACAACCCCAGAGGACATCACTGTGTTATATAGTGCAGTACAGTTACAGTTCATAATGATGACTCTGGGTAGCAAAGAAAGGGCGAATTGTACTGAACAGTCTTCAAGGAGGAAATAAAATGTATCATGTATCAAATGGGTAAGAGTTCTGAAGTTTTCTCACTTATTTTAGTTGTAAGCTACATTTGTATGGGAAATAAATGTTTTATTTCCTAGCAGATCCATGATACTCTATGATAATTGAGTCTTTCTTAGAGAAGCCCAGAGTTGGGTGATATATTAAGTAATCTGCAAAATGAGAAGTCTAAGTTCTTTTTGGAGAACTGTTTAGCCATAAACAACCTTGACAAACTGTGGATACTGGTAGTTTCAGGATTTTCTTCTAAGAGTCATTAAAAAGGCACATTAACAGGGAGTGTTTGGTTATTAGGTGAGTAGATAGTTTCTTTATCTTGGATCTTTATTCTCTTTAAATCAAAGAATTTCACATTAGTGTTGGGTTATGAAAAATAAACTATCTTTGACTTGATCATATATTTAAGTGGTTTTCAAGTAACTGCAGACACTTTTATTTTTTTCAGGATGGTCTGCTGGTCCTTCATTATGGACTTGTGGTTTCTCCTTTGAAAATTACTTGAAGATTGTAAGACTATTATGAGTGAGTGAACAAAATAAGGCAGCTTCTGCAGGATTGCATTCTCACCAAAGATTTCCATGAAACACGTAATTGCTATCATTTTGTGCTGTTTGAAATGTAACTTATCTATTTTCAGCACCAAAAATCATAAGAGTCTTATAAATCATAGGATTTTTAAGTATAACTTGGAATGATAGAATGCATCTGTTTAGTGAAAGATCTGTTTAGCAAGTCTCTCTAGTAAGTGACTATATCCATAGCTCAGGGGGAAATTTTTTAAAGCATTTACTTTTTATGATTTCAGATACTTTGATATAGATTTTGTTTCCTAATCTTTGAGGTAAATCAGTCACTGTTTTTGTCTTCATTGAGCCATACCCCTTTCAAGTTGGTGATTGGGATTCTGCTCTTTGGAATGGCATCAGTTGGGCAGTCATCCAGTTGGAGAAGAAGTGTGCCTTTGAACTGAAAGTTTAAAACCAGACTTTGTTAAATTACAGAATGTACTTCTCAGACAAAGACCAAAACTATGGGCCACTTTTGTATGTTGCCGTCATATTTTGAACTTAATGTCTTTTTTTTTTTAAACCAGCAACACTACTAAAGAGATATTATCCACTTCTAAAAGGGATGAATTATATTTTTTTGTGTGTGAGGATACTGTCCCCTGTAGGGTTTAGGTCTTCAGTGTAATGAAGGCACCTTTAACATATCTTAACAACAAGGGGTGCCTCTTTGCAACATTTTTTTGAATGTTAGTTTGATTAACATTAATTTTGAGTACACAGTGTGATTGTCAGTACCTTGTAATGGTACTACTTTTGAAAGTAATTTAAAAATTTGAATGAATTTAAGGTTTACACAATACTTGTTCATTGTTTCCTCAGCAAGTCAGTTTAATGTTCATTTTCCCATTTGTCGCTGGGATGAAGAATACGGGTGTTTGAGGGCTCACTCACTTGCATGCAAAAATTTCCATTTTAAAGATTATTTTGCCTAAAATTAGCATTGTAATACTTTAAAAGAAATATTTTGTAAACCTTATTTCACTGCAAATTTCCAAATCTGCATAAAACAATTATAATTGGAGAAAGATTGGTAATTGTTTTATAAAGAATTTATGAATTCTGTATAAATTTCTTCTAACATTTAATACAATTTTTTAATAAAAATTTATTTTAACCTATTTTGAAATGCTTGTGTTTATTGAGGATTTTTAAAAAATAACTAAAACTCTTTAAGGGACAAGACATCCAAAGCAAAGTTAAACTGTGCCATCAAATAAATATTTTATAAACATCTTTACCTTTCCTGGTTATACCAGATGCCTTTATTTGACAGTGGACAAAGTAACAGCTATGGAGTTCACTGCCTCATAAATGTCTCTTGCACAAATTACTTACTATTTTTGTCCTTGTCCCGTGTTAACATCTGTGTTGGGGATCTCCAAGACCACTCTCAAGTGTAATAGTTCACAAGAAGGACTCATGGGACCCAAAAAGTTATTATGCTCTTGGTTATAGCTTATTACTCAGAAAGGATACAGATTAAAATGAGCAACAGGAAAAGATGTACAGGGTAGAGTCCAGGAGAAACCAGGCACAAGCTTCCATTTGTCCTCTTCCGTTGGAGATGCAAGGAGAGTGTTTAATTTTCCCAAGATGATATGTGAAGTGTTGCCAACGAGGGAAGCTCATCTGAGCCCTAGAGTCCAGAGTTTTTACTGGAATTCAGTCACATAGGCATGCAGCCTTGATACCCCAGCACCCTCCCAGTAGACAACCTGATATGGCATGTCCCAGGTATATAAAAATAGGTGTTGACCGTAAATCACATTGTCAGCATAAACTATCTAGTGTGATCAAGTTCTCAGGCGTACTAAGGTTATTTCAAGGGCTCAGAAATTATATTTATAGTAACATGGGAAGACACATTTTTTTAAAGCAGAGTATTATATGTAATTAATTAAAAGTCCATCTTGTCAAAGCTATGGTTTTTCCAGTAGTCACATATGAATGAGAGAGTTGGACTGTAAAGAAGCCTAAGTGCCAAAGAACTGATACTTTCGAACTGAGGTATTGGAGAAGATTCCCAAGACAGCAAGGAGATCCAACCAGTACATCCTAAAGGAAATCAACCCTGAAGATTCATTGGAAGGGCTGATGCTGAGGCTGAAGCCCCAATTCTTTGGCCACCTGTTGCAAAGAGCCGGACATTGGAAAAGACTTTGATGCTGGGAAAAATTGAAGGCAGAAAGAGAAGGGGACAACAGGGGACAAAATGGTTGGATGGCATCACCGACTCCATGGACGTGAGTTTGAGCAAGGTCCGGGAGGTGAAGGACAGAAGCCTGACATGCTACAGTTCATGGAGTCGCACTGAGTCGGACACAACAGAGCGACTGAACAACAACATTAAATGTAATTATTTGATAAATATTTCTGTAATAAGTCAAAAGAATATCACTTGTGTGGACAACAAAATTAAAATTAGAGGAAAGTGGTCTGCCTGTAAGGAACTTGCAGCCTGTGGATTACTCACATCTCAGAATCTTACCAAAGGCAGACACTAGTAAATACTATGAGAGTCACAGAGTTCCACCCTTTCTTTTTTCCCTCCCTCTTGAACTTGACCTCCAGGCATTGCAAAGAATGAATTTTATCTGGTTATTTTTATTTGACTTCTTGTTACTACCAGACAGTAAACTAAGTAAGAACACTGATTTAAAAATCAGTTTAAAAAAACTGGTTTAAAAATCGATACTTCCAAAGGCAATGTAACCTTGGGCTACATCAGTAGAAACACAGTTTTAGATCAAGGGAGTTAAAATTTCTAATCTTCAATGCATCTTTTATTCAGTTCTATGTAGTATACCTGAGATATATTGACAGATGGGAAGGCAGTGGGATAGAGAACACCCAGAAGGAGAGACTCAGAAAACAGGAGCAAGCATTGACCAATTGCTTCTATCTTGGAGAAGCAAAAAACTTAGCGGTGAGAGACCATATATGGTAACTGTCTTCAAATAAGGTCAAAGGGGGTCAAAGACTTAGATGAGGAAAAAGCTCGAGCAAAAACAAGACAAATGCCCTGTCTTGTTGCCTTGAGTTAGCCTTACTGTTTCAAGAGGAATTTTTGCCAGGAACAAAAGCTGAAACAAAACTAAATCCTCAAATCTGCACATATGAGACTCCATGAAGTACAGATTCCAGACTCTAGATTCAATGGCTAGGGAAAAGATTTGTTTGGCACAGCTGTTAGGTTCTCTGTTTTCGCTTAAGCCCTTTCTAAGCAAAGATATCCAGGGGGCTAATTTGTGATAATAGTAGTCTGACAGAATGTGAGCTTGGCAGGTTTCTCAGTTCCTCCCTAAATGCCATCCCAGTCTTTTCTCTCTGGTATCATCATTTCCTCTGACCTTGGGCTTCACTGAGCTTCCCCTCTGCTTCTACCGTATTGCCCTTCTTTCTTGATTGAGTCAGATACATTATTATCTAGTTCCTGACAGTCTCTCCTCTGGATTCAAACTTCTTGCACACACTCACTCAGTGACTCTTCTACAGCAGCTGTGGCTTTGAATTCTTGAAAGTGATGCCACCGACCAGTTTACTTTTCCTGTTCAGCCTACACAAAGTATAATCTCAGTGATTCAATCCTAGATGAATATTCTTCTAAGATGACCGGATCATAATTTCTTATTAGATGTATATATGACTAAAAAAAAATTATTTTTCCAAGTTCTAATAGTTGGCAACCTCTCTGGTATATTTTGTTATCTTGGAAGGCTCTGTTAATAGAGAAGGATCAAGCTGACTCTGAATGGTCGTTTTTGCTATCTTCAGTATATCATGGTCAAAGGGTAGGTCCTCACTTTTAACCTTTTTCAATAATGTTGTGTACATGAGTTTGATTATTGGCCTCTCTTCAAAACTGAACAGATGATATCTAAATTTTTATTATCTATTGAGATTAATGGTCCATGCATAAATGAAATACCATATTGATCTTCTGAAAGCTTGACAAGTATTTATTTACATAGAATGGATATTATGGTTTGATCTTTACTGCATATTTGTTTCATTATGATGGTACCTGTGGTTTTACAGGGCTTCCCTGGTGGCTCAGATGGTAAAAGAATCCACAGGCAATGTGGGAGACCTGGGTTTGATCCCTAGGTTGGTATGCTCCCATGGAGGAGGGCGTAGCAACCCACTGTAGTATTCTTGCCTGGAGAATCCCCATGGACAGAGGAGCCTGGCAGGCTATAGTCCATGGGGTTGCAAAGAGTCGGACACAACTGAGTGGTTTTACACAGGTTATTATAGTGATACTATTTTTTCTTTCAAGTGAGAAAAGTTTTTTTCTTCTAATGTTTCTAAGAAAATGCTTTTCCAAAAGAAAAGCTGGTTGAACAACATTTTAAATCAGAAGATGAAGATGTTTGCCAGGAACAGATTTTTTTCCCCCCACTAGGCCTAGAGGCAGTATTTCACATTGGTTAAGGACATGAATTTTGAAGCCCAGACTCACAGATTTGACCTCCAGCTTTGCTGTTTGCAAGCTGTGTGATCTTGAACTTTTATATAATTTCTCTGAGCTTTAGTTTTCCATATCAGTAAATTGGGACAGTAGTACCTAACGCAAAGACTAGTTAAAATAATTAATGAATGTGTTAAGCACTCAGAATAGTGGTTGGCATATAGTCTGTTTTCAAATTCAGTTATGGTCCCCTGGTAGTCATTTCTTAGATTACTTTGCTGAATTCGTTTTCAATGAATAAGTAGGCCCATTAATATTAAAAGATCAAAGTTAAACCATCTTCCCCCCTCCCCATTTTCTGTCCTGTATATTTTCTATATTCACTTCCTTCTATTAATAACTGGACCAAGTGTGGGGATACAGGCCCTGGAGTTGGCCCTGAATTCTGCTTTCACCTTAGTTCTAATCTTAAGTTTGCTGTTTCTACTTTACAGACTAGGTTAGGCCATGGACAGACAATTTCAGTTGCCAGAGACAGGTTCCTTTTGCTGAGCTTATGTCTGACTTAAGATAAAGACAAAAGATTGTCTAGTCCTAAAGGACATCAGGAATTCTATATGTTATGTATAAATTCTTGTGCCTGGAAATCATGAGGGATGGAAGTTATCCCTCTCATTTATTCACACATATGGCATAGCAGACAAACCTGAGTTAAGTTTGTTTTAATAAGCACTTCTAAGGAAAGAGCTGCTTTTTTGCCCTGTGTAATAATCAGCAATTAACCAGACTGTTACTGATTATATTCTAAAATTCCAGCCCTTATACTAATGATTTTGATCACAGTCTGCTGAGCATTCTCTAACCCCTAGGAGAGTGTGATAACACTGGAATGAAAAGACTCAGAACAGAGACCACTTGTCTCATCAGGGAAGAGGGTAGCCATGTGGTGTTCTACAGTAATTAATCAATGAGGAAGCAAGCCTGGAGACCCTTCCAGGATCAGTCTTCATTTTCTTTGTAGCCTGAGCTCTCTCTGTTTTGTTTTATTCAGAATCACTGAAGCACTGTAGAAACATAATTCTTTAAATATCTGTGGTATGACTCACTCTGTTTTATTACAATCTTGGGGTGTGTGTGTGTTTCAAGGGATTTTAAGAAAGAACTGATAAATTTTAGCTAGTTCCCACCCCCACCTAGTAAGCTTGTGAAATAGCATAAAACATGAGGGCAATCCAATCAACTTCTAAGAGATCGATAGAGGAGGAGAGCAGCCTTTTGATCCACATATTAACCATCCTTTTCTCCCTTTAAGTGTATGCAGCAAGGGTTGGTAATGTAATAAAAACAGCCCTTTGTTTGACTGGATTCAGGACCACTCACCCCATCTGCAAATGGCATAGCCATGTGAGATATTTGAAAATAGCAAAAGGCATGATGACAGCAACTAACCTGTACATTTAAATCTGAACATGCAGCAAACCCAGTAATGTACTGTCTAGAAAGAAAAATAAAATTTCACATAGGAACTATGTTTACAAAGCTCCCCTCAGTTATTTCCATTTTAAATTAGCACTGTGCTTTCAGGTATATGAATTTATTTGGTTCTAAGAAACAAAATGTGTTCTTACAATTTGGATATATTTAAGGAACTTACAGATTTCTGATGATATAATAATAAAAATAAAATTAGCTGGAAATCAGTGATAACTACTCATTAGCAAGCAACATTTCTAGCTATTCTTTCTTTCATTTACATCCAGGAAGATTTTTGGCTTTTTCTCCAGGCTCTGTTTGAAATCTATTCTACTCTTATTGGATCTGGCTTAATGTTGTCCAAATGGAATTCCTTCTACTGGGTTGACCCAGGTGGCTGTACATAATGGTCTCAGTTGGAGCAGAAGGTATGGTAGATGTCATAATTATTTTTCTGATAGTTTCATAAATTCTCTATCAGTGGGTTCTTAAAATTGAGGTGAATTTAGATGACATAAAATTAATCATTTTAAAGTGAATAGTTCAGTGGCACTTAGCTCATTTACAGTGTTATGTAGTCACTTTCCGTATCTAGTTCCAAAACATTTCCATCATTCACAATAAAGCCCCACTTCTTTAACCCTCTTTTCCAGACCTAGCAACTGCCAATGTGCTTTCTATTCTAATGGATTTTAAATACATTTAAAAAACTATCTCATGTTTGCCTTTAGATCCATGAGTGGTAATCTGGTCTCCCTGCTTATGTTCACAGGTAAGTTCTAAAAGTTTATCCCCACGACTGCATAACTTGCATTATTTCTGGAGATAAAATTTGGACTCTAGTTTCCAGACTATTGTTCAAATTTTGTCCCCCTCTTTAGCCAGTCCAGTAAAATGAATTACAAATATCTTGGATTTATTACCTCTCGAGGAAAGGGCCCCTCTGTAACATTCCTGTAATTCCAGCTCTTTGATACTGAGCTATAGAATTCCTTTACAAAAATATTTTTAAAGCTCCCTTTTAGAAAATAGGGAAATAGCATCCACTCCTGTATAATTTTTAGCAGGAGCATGCAGGGCCTCACGGTTGGATGGGCCCAGGCCCATGTTAGGGCTGCTACAACCTCACTGCAGTGCAGGAAGGCAGCAGGCTCAGGAAATCTGCAATACCAGTTTGCCTTTGGGACTCAATGTTGCCAAGGGTTTCTGGGGCAGAGAAACCTTAAGTTAACCCTGGGAGGAAGGATTGAAAAGAAAATGAAAAGACAGATGCTTATTCCCTCAAGTGGTGCAGGGGGGACTTTCTTTTACATGGAAAGGCAACATAGGAAAGAAAAGCAGGCATCGAAGAGTCAGCAGACCAGCTGTTACTCACTATGGGGCATCAGACAGGGTTTAACTTTGTCATTCTGAGACTCTGTTCCTTCATTTGTCAAATGGGTATACAAATACTATACCTAGCGAGGGTTGTGAGGCTTAACTGAGATCATTCTATGTTTACTGCCTAGTGCAGTGACTGGCATATGCTAAGTAGGTACTGAATAAATAAGAGCTGTTACTAATGCATTTCAGGATGTGGAGGATCACATTGCCTAGTGACTGAAAGCCTATCACTAGTATGCTTCATGGAGAGGCTTCCCCACAGTCTCACAGACTCACTCTGTTGTCCTGTCCTAACAGTTGATGCTGCTGCTCACCTTTCCTTCTCCTGCCTGCCTGGTGATGCTGAATGCCGTGTTTCCCTATTACTATAATTGTTCGGGTTTAATAATTTATCAACTTCATAATGTGCTTTTAATGTGTTTCTTTTTATAAATGAGCTCATGGCAACTAGTGGCGACTCACTGAAAATAGGAGATACAGACTAGTAAGAGCCAGAAATTCTATAAATTAAGGAAAGGACTCTGGCCTTGCATAGAGAAGGATCTAGTAACCACATACTACTATTCTTAGAAGTGGAAACAAATGTCTACAATGCAAGCCCATGTACTGATGAGTCTACTGTTCTTTAATAGGCCCTAAAAGGTGTGTGTGTGTGTGTGTGTGTGTGTGTGTGTGTGTGTTTTACTTTCTGGTTGTGCCACTCAGTATGTGGGACTGTAGTTCCCTGACCAGGGATTGGACCTGCATCCTTTGCGTTGGAAGTGAGGAGTGTTAACCACTGGACCACCATGGACGTTCCTGAAAGATGTTTTACTACAAAACTCTCATTGTTAGTGTGCAACTAACATCTTTCATCAGCAGTACCACTAATGTATCTTCAAGCGGCCTGGAGGTGCCTTTAGACAGATGTCCTGACAATGACAACATTGTTCAGGATTCAGCAAGCTCCAGCTTCAACCATCAGCTGTTGCATCCAAATATCCCCCCATTGGCAGTCTCCATCCTGGAACCTGGCCTGGCATTAGGAGATCTCAACTTGGCATCCATGGACTTCTGTATCCCAGAAGTAGATAGTTCTAAAGGAGTCACAGGTCCCTTGACCTGTTTAGTTTTGTGCATGTATTTTCTGGGGGGAAAAGATCCATAGCTTTCTCCAAGGGGGAGAAGCCTTTTTAATCCCCAAAAAGGTTAAGAATCACCACAGTAGAGGAAGATTCTACTACTGCTGCCCATGTTCTACCTAGGCATGTGGTTTCTGCAGAAGCAGAGCCTCATTTTCAAAGAAGGAAAAGATTCTTACTGTTTTGAAGAACTTTTTAATCATGTGCCTTCTGCCAGTTTTCTCAGGAATCTTCAGCAAGCTAAGCGAGTTAAATCATTATCCAGGCACAGAATACATTGTCTTTCATCATTTGATTGATTTGATTTCCCCATTTCCTGCCATGAACTGCCCACTTAGTGCATTATGTTTCAGACCAGACAGTCTGCAGACTATAGCCCTGAGGCTTCGACAGGGAAAAAAAAAAGAAACACCAAACAAGGATACACGGAACAGAGATCATGTGATTTCTGATTTATCAGGGGGTGCAACTGTTCACTGAATCAAAACAGTGCTTCTCTCAGTTAAGGCAGCAGAAACCACAAAACACAAGTTATGTTGGTGGGATTCGTGTGACTTTTAATTTTTATTTTACTAATGTTTTACAGTAAGTGTAAGGAGTAAAGACAGGAATGGAGTGAGGGAAAGGAAGAAGAGAAAAGTATTCTTTCAAGTTCCTTGAATGGCTGAAGCACGTGCTAGGATCAGAAAGTTGAGTAAAAGCATCATGTCCTTTTCACCACAGAAATGAAGATGTGTGACACAGATATGGCGACTCTTCAGATCTATGGAAGTGACTCCGACAGAGAATTAATTCTGCATGAAACTTGGCACATGTGGAAGACTGGGCAATGCAGGTGCTACACAGCCGGGCAAATGAAAACTGGACCTCCCAGAACCTATCTCCTAGTGTGTGAGCAGGACATCTGTGCCCTTCTCTCGTCTGAGTGTCTCTGCCTCTCCAGCAGGGAAGCAAGACCCCGCCAACTATGCAGCAACGGGAAATCTGTTGGGCAAGACTGTTAGAAGATCAAGATTTTTTTTTTTTGGCTGGTGGTGTTGATTGACCAGAAAGGACTTTTTAGTTTTGGGCAGGAGCATTGTGTCCTGGTGATAAGATAATCTACATTTAGCATTCTTAAAAGGCATAGGTGTGAAGACAAGGCCTTTTTAGGACCTAGACTAGTTGGGAGGGAAATACGAGGATTTTAAGGGAAAAGGCATGAACAGCTAATTCTCTATCACCACAAATGAACTGCCACAGATAAATGAGACCTTGTCTTTTCCCCTTCATACAAATACTCACCTCTTCTAGCTTACACTACTAAATCTAAGGTCAGCTTAATCACAGTTTGGGATTAACTATGACTGTACTTCTAAAGTTAAGGTGAAAAGCTACATTCTTAATAAACTATTCCTTTTTTCTAATTAAATGGATTTGAATAAGCTAACGGGTAACCCACAAAACTTATCACTGCCATTTTTTTAAAGTATATAATTAAAAGGACATGAAATGGACAGGGAGAAGTCATTACACGAATCATAGAAATGGTCAACATGCATCTAATTCTACTTATTGAGCAGAGAGAGCTAAAGGGGTTAAGTTCTTTTGAGAAGAACCTAAATGTGTTTTAAAAGGACAAATACTACACCTTTTTTTTTTTCCTGAATGGAAGAAAGGATACATGGAATTGCAGGGGGCAAGAGGGAAAATACCCATTAAACAAACACCTATCATTTGTGAAACAATTCTATCGAGTGGTGTCGGGTGTGGACTGTGGGTTTATCTCTGGCAGTGATATTATGTTTTAGATATCTAGAGTGAGATTACATAGCTGGGTAACGGCCGGGTGTGGTGAGTGAATATAGGTTTTAATTTCAATTCACAGCAAGATGGTGATGATCACAGATTTAGCACCTTAGTTTGTACTTCCTCTGTACCTGAATCATCTATAGCTGTGAAGCCTGAGCTTTAGGTGAGAAAGCTGCATTCTTAGATAACTCCTCTGTGATTGCTCTAGGACTGCGGTTTGCTCCAATCTAAGGTGTGGATTTCTTATTAATGAAAGGAAGTATTCAATGCTAAATATGAGACTGAAGCCTTGAAGACAATGTAGAGTGGCGGCAGGTGTTTTGGATCAGGAATAGGCTGTTTAACAAGTCAAGTGTATATTATCCCCTCCTAAGCATTAACTTTTTTTAAGCAAGAGAATTATATTTTTTGGCTTGAAATGGTGTTTTCTTCTATATTTGATTTCTCGGTTTTCTTAGTAGATATCACTGTCTCCTCCAATATTTCTTCAAAACTTTCCCCTATCTGGGAGGTTTTCTTTGAGGCTACCTTAGAAGCCTCCTCTTCCTCCTCCTCTTTCTTAAGAGACAGCCCAGTGGCTGACCCTTTGGAGGTGGTAGAACTGAGGATTCTAGGTGGGAGCAGATAGCTTGGGTTGGGAAGTGGATTCAGCCCCGAAATGCTTAATCCACTGGTGCTGAAACGTGTCTCTTCGCCTTCCAGCAGTTTCCTGTAAGTCCAACAAAGAAAAACTCTTAGGAAGTCAACTTGCAACTTTTAAAAGAATTTAACCCTCCATCCCCTATTCATTTCAGAAAGACTTCAGATTCCAGATTTCACAGTTTCTTCATGACACTGAGACCAATAAATATTGAATTTCAAGGCCAAAGACTTGGACTTTATCCAGCACATACACACACCTTTTCATCCAGCGCGCATGGGCGCGCACACACACACACACACACACACACACACCTTTAGCACCCCCTATGTTTAAAGCACTGTCAAGGGGAAACCTATCTTATTTGCAAATACATTAAAAAAAAAAAACAACCTTCAACTCCCCTTGGTTTCATCACACCCATTTTTGGCACTTAGAGTCTACAAAGATCTAAGGAGAAATTAACACCTTAAGTACAACAGGGATAAGAAGGTAAGAAGTCCACAAAGAAACTGCCTAATTCGGCTTGAACTTGAGATCTGTATTTTTTCAGCATGTCAGGGTACAAAGGATATGGAATCAGCAATAACAGAAACCAAGGAATTAAACTGTTTCAGATACCAAGCTTTTTCCCAGCCTGGCCTAAACAGCATCATAATAGAATGGCCCCAATATCTTTCTTTTCTTCTCATAATTCTGGTAACTTTTATCATTAAAAAAAAAATCAAAAACAAAACACTATCAAATCCTCTGGGAGCTTTAAAGTAGTATACAAAGTGTCAGAAAAAAAAAGAAAAAATTCTCAGATCTGAGGTTGAGTCTGAACTCTCATTTACCAACACTGTGACCATAGACAAAATCAGTCTACGGTTCAAGTTTCCTCATCTGCAAAATGATAATATAACCTGATACCTAGATAATTTATATGCAGAATCTAATATAGTGCCTAGCACACAGTAGTCATTCAAAAAGTAGTAGCTGCTGTCATTTTTTAATATAAATTTATTTATTTAAATTGGAGGTTAATTACTTTACAATATTGTATTGGTTTTGCCATACATCAACATGAATCTGCCACAGATATGCATCTGTTCCCCATCCTGAACCCCCCTCCCTCCTCCTTCCCCATACCATCCCTCTGGGTCATCCCAGTGCACCAGCCCCAAGCATCCTTGTTTACTTACACAGGTATCCAGGGGGATACTTCACCTATGAGGACTTTCTATGTTATATGAACCCTGTTTTTAAAGTTAGAATCTGATGGGTTTTACTTCAACCTCTGTACACTCACATTATTCCCTTAAATCTCTGCAGAGGTAGGTAGACTGCTCCAGGCCTCCAGGCACTAGCAGGGTGGAGCTGGGACATAACCAAGTCGAGGGACATAAGGGTCAGCTTACTTGAAAGGAGGCAGTGATGCCTTTCCTCATCCCCTGCTTCACCCATCAGAAATTAGAGCCTAAAACCACTTATCTGGGTAGCGATGCCCTAGGTGACGGGACCTGCCTAGGTGAACATGCCCTGTGACGTACCTGTAAGCTGCTATCTCAATGTCAAGAGCCATTTTGACATTGAGCAAGTCCTGGTATTCCCGAAGGTGGCGGGCCATCTCACTCTTGGTGTTCCTCAGATCATTCTCCAGCTGCCCAATGTTATCCTGAAAAGCAGCAACACAAATCCAATATAAGTAGGCCAAACTGGCTGACATTCATCGAGATTGAGAAAGCAAGGATTCTCAACTCTGCCTACACATTAAAAATCCATTCCTGTCCCTCAGCCCAGATTCTGATTCAACTGTTCCAGGATAGGGTCCCAGCATCTTAATTTTTCCATAAAGGTCCCAGGAGATCTGGATACATTTCTATCAAGGGGCACAGGGTTCTCAACTAAACACCAGGAAGATATTTATTTTTTACTCACTTACCATCCCTCCCTTGCTATTAATCACTCAGTTGTTGAATGTCCTTTTTGAAACCAAAGGCTCAGGTCAGGAGCTTAGGTTTAGAAAATTCCAACTGTGGAGAGCACAGAGAGGATAGCAAGTCTCTGGCTCCATTTGTTGTGATGGTTTCAAGAAGCCTATTTCACTGACCGAATTTTACATGACAGATAGGAAGCATAAACACTTCAAGGAATTTTTTTTTTTTAATCCAAATGGCAGATTGAAATTACAATTTTTTTAAAAAAGAAACTTAAGTTCATATAATACTTGTGCTTTAAGTTTCTCCAGGTGCAAAATCAGGCACAGAAGAAAAAAAGGTTTAAATCTGTGATTCTTGAGAAACGAGAGGATCTTTTAAAAACATGGCAGATCCTATTCCTCATCTACTTAAAACCCTCCAACAGCTTTGGAATTAAGTGCAAACTTCTTAGCACAGCCTATACTTTTCACGTTGCTCATTATGTTTTAGTTACCGTGGCCTTCTCTTTTGCTCCTTAAACTTACCAAGTTCATTGCTATCGCAGGCCCGTTAGACTAGCTCTTGCCTCTGTTTTGAACTCTCTGTGGTGGGTCTTCACATGGCTGACTTCAAGATTCAGTTCAAATGCCCTTTACTCAGGTCTTCGTCATCTAATTTAAGTACCCTCTCCACACTGATCTAGCATGTACTTTTACCTTAAGCCAGGGCAACTGCTAGCCCATGAAGGAAATTCGTGAAAACTTTAAAAAAAGTATCTTCAGGAAAAAGACCCCACCTGAAAGTGGCCACTCTGCTTTTTAGCTCTTATTATATGGATAATTCTTTGTTGAGGGGGGCTTTTGCTGTGAATGTAGGATTTTTAGCAGCATTCCTGACCTCTATCGACTAGATGCCAGCAGCACCTTCTCTCCCAGCTGTGATAACCAGCAATGTCTCCAGACATTGCTAAATGGCCCTGGGAGGGTAAATCCACTGTTAGAAAACTATTATGAAGTGAAAGTGAAGTTGCTCAGTCGTGTCCGACTCTTTGCGACCCCATGGACACGAGGCTCCTCCATCCATGGGATTTTCTAGGCAACAGTACTGGAGTGGGTTGCCATTTGTACTGGGATGTAATTTACATGGAAGCCGTCTGTCTAGTTTACCCCTGGAAGCCCATAGCCTAGCACAATGAACACTGGAGAGGCTCAGTGAAAGACTGTTGGATGAATTTCTTTTCTTATTCTCAGCAAATTACTCATATAATTCAGTTGCAATTCTCAACATGGTGAGTACAGTGGCTGAGAGTTATTTTTATGAAACAGTCATGCAGATAAATATATCAGAAACCTCAAGAAAGTGCTGAGGAACCCTTTGAACTTCCCTTGTAGGGATGATAAAATGCTGGTGAAAGCCAGGGCTGATAGATCAGGGGGTGCAAACTTCCTAATCAAAAGAATCTGCAGAAAGAATTAAAATTCATACCACCTACCTGTTCTATAAATATTGACAGGAATACTGCAAAGAAAAAACCCAATTAACTGATGGGTTCAGAGCAAGGAATGACAAGCAGTGAAGAAAATATATAATACACAGAACAATGGTGGAAATATTCCAAAGTGTGTTAAGAGATCATAAGAGTTTAAACGGATTTTTGCCGAGAAATTTTACTTGATGGTTGCTATATTTGAGATTAAATAGTGTTAGCTGCTCAGTTGTGTCCGACTCTTTGCAACCCCATGGACCGTAGTCTCCTCCATTCATGGGATTTTCCAGACAAGAATATTGGAGTGGGTTGCCATTTCCTTCTCCAGGGATGGTTGCTATATTTGAGGTTAAATAGTGTTAGCTGCTCAGTTGTGTCCGACTCTTTGCAACCCCATGGGCTGTAGCCCACTAGTCTCCTCCATTCATGGGATTTTCCAGACAAGAATATTGGAGTGGGTTGCCATTTCCTCCTCCAGGGGATCTTCCTGACCCAGGGACGAACCCGGTTGTCCTGCATTGCAGGCGGACTCTACCATCTGAGCTACAAGCAAATCTAGTGACGCCCTAGGAGTAAGAGAATCAATATACTGTGGTAAGGGGGAAAGAGTCTAAGGTGAAGGAAAAAGGAGAAAAGGGAGCAAGTATTCTCATCATGCAGAGGGCAGTTACAGGAGGAAAAGAGGGTTTCATCAAGATGTTTGGATTGCATTTCTTGCCCTGCCACCAACATCTAACATACCTCCGTTTTCTGTACTTATACTTTCTTTGAAACTTCCATTTCTGTATATGGGAAATTATAATGTTTATTCTTTTCTGAGGTATTTTAAGATCCTCAAGTGAGGATTTCAATTTAATGTACCTCACATTATTATGTGATGAGTCCATTATCTGTTCAATTAGATAATAGTCATTAGAACAGTGTTTGGTACCTAGGAACTGCTTAATAAATGTTGTGTGTGTGAGTGTGAAGTCACTCAGTCGTGTCCGACTCTTTGCGACCCCGTGGACTGAAGCCCACCAGGCTCCTCCGTCCATGGGATTCTCCAGGCAAGAATGTTAGCAATTTTTATTATTGTTAATATCATACCATGTGACTCTACCCTTTTAACGATATGGACAAATTGATCACGAGCCCTCCCTACAACCCCTTAGATCAGCAGTCCCAACCCTTTGTGGCACTGGGGACCAGTTTCATGGAAAACAATTTTTCCACGGATTGAGGGGAGGGGATGGTTTTGGAATGATTCAATCACACTGCATTTGTTGTACATACTTTATTTCTATTATTCCATCGGCTCCACCTTGGATCATCAGGCATTAGATCCCAGAGATAGGCAACCCCTGGCTTAGATAACTAAAGAAAGCAACGTATAATAAAACTTTAACATTGGAGAACTGGAGGCAAATCCTAGAAAGCACTAGATTATTTTTTGTTTTTCACGAAGATGTATCTCTCCATAACATTTGGATTTTTTTTTTTTAATTTAAAGGATATTATTTTCTTTCTCCAGATAGGAAGGTACAAAGTTAAAACCTTAAATTCCAGAATTTAATATAATACTTCACTCTTCAAAACAACCACAGGCTTTTCAGCTCTGGACACCGAGGCTTCCATAACAGTTTTAAATAACAAATCTAAATAAAAACTTTTCTAAAGTGCTTTGTACTACTCTTTCCCAGGATACTAAACAAAATGCAACCTTTCTCAGCAACTAAGGATTAAGATAATGATCAATATTTCTCTATAATTCTGTGCTGTGTTTTATCTTTTAGGTCAACTAAGGTATATATAAGGCTGTATATTTCTACACTAAATGGCCCCTGAGAGCAGTATTTGAACTCGTGTTTGCTACTAGTGGTTTTCTTTGTCCTGAAAATTGAACTAATCTGCTGCTACTCACTCCTGACAATGCCTGACTCCTGTGGTTCCTCTTCTCTATCTTGCCGCAGGCTTGAAATCCAAATAGCAAAGTGCTTTAGAATCACAAAGTAACAAATAAGCTGGGGGGCAACAGAGGGGCCAACTTCCTAATATGTGATTTAGAGATAGGTGTGTCACATGAGCAGGTTAATTAGTTCCTTTTAAAAAAAAATTGGTTTTGTTTCACAACTGTTTTCTGAATAAGAGGTTGCTGGAGACCTGAGTTCTAGATAGATGAGATTTCCTTGAACTTTTCTTCCACACATTTCACAGGTCTATTTTATGGATCAGTGCAGACATAAAGCATGACTTTGCTCTTTTTAGAAGGAACTATGCTGACTGCTGACCACTGCTCTTCAACATCTAGGCTCTTTGTCTGTGCTTTCTTCCCCACCCTAGGCTGTCTTGCATTGCCCTTCAAAAGCCCTGCCAAAGATGGCCTCCAGCTGGAAATCTGAGCAAAGCGCTGCAGTCTGCCCCCTCCCCCAACCACGCAGCAGCTGCTGGCTTAGACTGAGGGAACAGGAGGGAGGCACTCCCATTCCAGGGGTCTCTCCTGGAATGGCTAACCGGAGTGCTGAGCATCCTCCTGAGGGCTCGAAGGATGTGGACTGGGAGTAAGAGAGAGAACACGTACCAGAGCATCTGCAGTGGCGCACAGGACAACAGACAGAGCTATGGGTTCATCACTTTTAGGGGCCCTCACCCAGGGGAAGAGTAGTGAGTGCGGCACCATCTGATTGAAGAAGGCTGTTCAGAATTACTGCTCTGCCTGATAATGAAGGTGGGGAGAGAGGATTTCTATATGTGGTACACTCACAGGTCACTCTGCTGCCTTTTCTCACTCCTATCTTTATTTCATCCCATGATTTTTTCTACATTTAAAAATGTTGCACTACAAGTATTTCTATAGGCTGGTTTACACTGGGAAAGGTGGTTTAAATCAGTGCACCCCCAAATCAGTCTGAGGAATTGATAGGGTGCAGTGCTTTTATTGAAATTGCATATTCTTGGGCCCCACCTGCAAACTACTGAATCCATATCTTTGGGAGTAAGCCTGAGACTCTTTCTGTTAAGCCCCCAAGTAACCTTGGTGGGTCAATGGGTTTAGGAACCACTAGTTTTTCTGTAAAGGCTCTATCAGGGTGGCCCTGGTGACAATAATACAGTGAGGTGGTACGTTTGGTGTTTAGTTGCTAAGTCATGGCTCTTTGTGATCCCACGGACTTTAGCCCACCAGGCTCCTTTGTCTATGGGATTTCCCAGGCAAGAACACTAGAGAGGGTTACCATTTCCTCCTCCAGGGGAATCTTCCTGATCCCCAGGGACTGAACCCGCGTCTCCTGCATTGGCAGGCAGATTCTTTACCATTGAGCCACCAGGGAAGCGCTAATATACTGAAGTAGAGTGGGCAAAAACAGAACAAAAGAAAGCAAAACGCATATGGAAGAGTTGAAAAAAGAGAGAGAAGAGGACCAAATGAAGACCTTTTTCTTGAATTCTAATTTCAGAAATGGATCTATCAGGTTATAGATTTATATGCAGCCACTGCCACCCCCAATCTCCAAGAGGCCAGCCCCTTCCTGCTGTTTAATTAGGCTACATTTCAATCTCATACTGGAGAGAAGAGGGCAGACTTGGCTCATCTCCCTGGAGAGCATTAACTGATGGTGTGATCCTGATTGTTCCGCAAGGTCTTTCAAGGAAAGCTTCAGCTTTCCAAGATTGACCATTGTACAGGGCCAGGGCCCCCAGTATCATCCAAAAATGTCCTTAGACATCTTTGGCAGAACAGGGACTCTAACGGTGGTGAAGCAGGAACCAGAATCACCCTGTGTCAGAAATGGAAAGCCTTTAGTTAAAGAGGAGGGCTCTGTTTGGCTTCTGAGGACAATAGTCGGAGCACCTCTTAATTTTTCATGTCGCCTGATTCTAGCTCTTGCATACACCACGGTATACTCACTATTAATCTGTCACCTTGAATCATTCTTCACCCTTTCAAAAGTGTGATAAGCTTTCTTTCCTCAAATAGGCTGTCAGCTCTCTGGGGCAGGGAAAACGTGACTTTAATGGGGCCTTCCTCTGCCTCTAAGAGGGTGGCAAACCTGCAAAGGAAAATGGGCCTACCACAAACCTCTGAAGCAGAAGAAACAGAACAGCCTCCCATCACTGCAGTGAAAGGGGAGGGGGAGGGGTTAGAGGGCAAGAAAACAATGGCTGAATCTCACTGTGGGGAAGGAGGCTTTTCATCTCAATCAGTGCTGCTAAGATTGTCAGAATAGCCTGATGACACCCTTATGGCTTTAGGACCCGCAGGTGAAGATGTGCACCCCTCCTCAGCTTTTATACATACACATATATCTGTTGTCTGATCTCCTCTTCCATTCATAGCAGGTCCACTGAGGCTATGGCTGATGGGGGCAGCACTGCAGAGCTGCAGATGCCGCAGTTTCTGTTGTTTTTATTTTCTGCAGGCTAGTCTGGATGACCCTACTATTGTCTAACATTGAAAGCCTTTTAAAGCAAACAAAACAAGCCAGACAATACTGTCACTATTTCTTAGAATGTAGGGGCTACACCAAGCAAACAGAGGACATGGCAAAGCCCAATTCAGATGGTGATTATGGGTAAGTTACCCTTTTTAGAGAAATACTGGGCTAGCCCAGCAGAAGACCACATAGCCCATCCTTTGAAGCTTCTAGAAGGAAATATGAAGTCTCAATTAACTAAATGTAATTAGTTCAGGCCATTGAGAGCTAGGCCACACAGTGAAAAGTTCAAGTTAAACATTTTGAAGTGGAATAAAAGGATTTATTTGAATATTATTGTAATTATAAATACCAAAATAAACAGCCCAAGCAAGCTTTCTTCCTTTATCAAAGGGAGTTATTTATAATGAACAGCAAATACTGCACACCCATAATAATTCTCTGGCTCCAGACAAAAATAGCACTTTGAGGATTCGCTCCTTTCATGATTGTGTTTTCTTAATGTTCCTAAACATTATTAATTTTATCAAATGGAAACTTTGAGCTTGGTAGAATGAATTATTGCAAGTTTCTGAACTACTAGCATTCTATCCAATGGAACTTTTATTGCACCTTGAAACTGAACCACACTATTTAGATTCTTTCCACACTTTTCACCTGCCTCTGTGTCCTTTGTGGTCATAAGCCCAGAATGTTCCATGCAGTAAAACTGAAGATGCAGTGGCCTTTGTTTGGAGAGAAAAGGAGGAAAGAGCCAATCGATACCTTCACAGGAGCTTAGAGGACAGGCAAAGACGGGGAAAAAAAAATAAGTGACCTATAACAAAGATGCGCTCATCTCTGTGATTTATCACATGCACTTAGGATGGAAAAATGTTAAGGAAATGGGCATTTTCGAGTGGCACTTCACTGCTGTGGGGCAGACTAAGTGGGTTTTGTTAAAAGCTAAGCCATCCGTGAAAGTGAAAATTGATGCTGTCCACGGGGTGACCCTTGATTGCAGGTAGCCAAGACTGATGTGTTGGTGTTGCAGAAGAAAAAAAAATCGAAGCAGTTAATTGCCTAGAGAGTCATAACTGGGACATGAGACAGGAGGGAAATTCTGAGATAGGAAGAACTCTAGATCAGCACCGAGGACAGCGCCCGACCATCCTCCTTTGCTAACGTCTGTAATGCTTTCTTTAGGAAGAAATACCGTTAGTCAGTCGCGGAGGGAACTGAGTGTATGCTGGGGGAGAACAGAGCAGGGCAGTTATTATTAGGCCAATCACTCATCTCCTTGACTGCCAATCTCTACTCCTTTGAGGGCAAAAGTCAAGACAATGGCATAGAACTTTTGCCAATATAGTCTCGCATTCTTCCCCCAACCCAAGGGCAGAAATACTCCCAGGACGCACAGAAAGCATTTCAAAGTCAATCAAACAAGCCAGACAGCGGAAACAGCACCGCCAACCACGGAGAGGCTGCGACCCACCCCTACTGCGCTCACTCCCCCTTTGGGAGGGAGTTGTTCTTCAGGTCGCCAGCCTGTTTATGCCCACTTGCTGAAGAAGCTTGAGGGCTTCTTTGTTAGAAGGGCTCAGACAGGGACGCAAGCGACAGGCAGGAAAAGAGGGCGTCCAGGCCCCTAAAATTAGCGAGAGAGGCTCCAGGGCTTTTTGTTTGCCAGTGCCTCTGGGCGGGGCGCCTTCCGTCCACACCTTTATCCTCCCCTTGATTTCGAGAGCCCCAACCGTGCGAGAAATATGCGCTGGAGAGCACAGAGCTCTCTTCTCTACGCAGCGCTCCAACCTTTACCTGGTAGGTGGCCACCTCGGCACTGTGTCGCTCCTCTAGCTCCAGGATCTGCCTCTCCAGGGACTCATTGGCCCCGCGCAGGCCCTCGATCTCGATGGTGCGTGCCTGCAGCTGGCGCCGGTACTCGTGAATCTCCTCTCGGCTGGCCCGGATGGCCTCAGTGCTGCGCGCCGCCTGCTCGTTCAGGTTGGCAAACTTGGACTTGTACCACTCCTCGGCCGACTGCAAGTTCTTGGCGGCCAGCGACTCATACTGGGCGCGGATCTCCCTCAGGGCCGAACTCAGATCTGGTTTAGCCACAGCCACGTCCACCTCGGCCGCGGCCTGAGAAGACGCCTGCAGCGTGGCCAGCAGCTCGGCCACCTCCTCGTCGTGCACTTGGCGCACGAAGGCCAGCTCGTCCAGCAGTGACTCTACCTTCTTCTCCAGATCCAGGCGGGCAAGCGTGGCGCCATCCACGTCGCGCTGCTGCGCCTTCAGGGCGCGCTCGGCCCCTTCGCGCCCCCGGCTCTCCTCCTCGCAGCGCGCCCGCAGCCGCTGCACCTCCTCGGCCAGCCCATCCCGCTCCAGCAGGGCCTGCGCGCGCCCCGAACTCGCCTCCTCCAGCTGCGCGCGCAGATCGCGCAGCTCGCGCTGGAAGAGCTCGCCGACGCGCGACGGCTCGGCGTGGCGCTGCCGCAGCGCGGCCAACTCGGCCTCGAGCGCTCTGTTCTGCGTCTCCAGCTGGTGCACCTTCTCGATGAACACGGCGAAGCGGTCGTTGAGGCCCTGCAGCTGCTCCTTCTCGTTAGTGCGGATGATCTTGTACTCATTGGTGCGCGCCGCCGCCTGACTCAGGTCCAGGCCGTCGGACGCCGGGGACCGGCGGTAGGCCAGGCCCAAGCCGAGCGACGAGGCCGAGGAGCAGGCGGCCGAGGAGGCCACATTGCAGCGGGACAGCGACTGCGAGCGGAAGCTCCCCGCGCCGCCAGCCCCGGAGAGGCGCGAGGACAGGCGTGAGCCGTCCCCGAACACCTTGCGGTAAGAGGAGGAGGCGCACACGTAGTGCTCCGAGCCGAAGCTCATGGTGCCGGGACCAGGGCCGGGAGAGCGGCTGCGGCTGCGGCTGGCGCTGGCGAGGAGAGGAGAGGTGCGCAGGGCGGGGCGCGGTGGGGCGGCGTGCACCGGGTTTTAAGGCGTGGGGGGTGGGGGGACGACTGGGGCGGTGCGTTGGGGGCGGAGCTCCTGCTCGGGTCCCGTGGAGAGAGCAGAGGGGAGAGGGGGGCCGCCAGGAGCGGGGGCGGGGAAGCGCAGTGACTCCTGCAGCTGCGCGCGCCCCGGACCGAGGGCGAGGGGACAGAGCCGTTTGTGTAGGAGCCACCGCCTGTCTGATGAGCCCCTCCCCGAGAATCGTCTGGTTTGGAAGTGACTTGTGTGAAGGGGTTCCTGAACGACGGGGGTTTCCCATCTGGAACCTGCGCGGTTCTATCGCGTCCCTTGACCCTGCCCGAGCCCGCTTTAATCCACGGGGAGGTTAGTGTTTTCTGAGAGGTGTGCTGTATTCTCACGCCCACCCCGGAGCTCCCGGGCGTTAGGCCCTGCTTTTCCAGTTGGAGTGCAGACCCTCAGGGCGCGGCTTTGTCCCGTCCTTCAGCCCGCTCAGGGTTCCCAGGGGAGAAGTGGGTCTCTGCCAGAGAGCATCGCATCAGCTGCTCCTCTGCGGCTCTCGGGGGCGCCCGGGTTGGGTGGCTGCACCGAAAGCCTGCAACGCCCCGGGGAAGAGAGGGGAGGGAGGGGAGGGAGGTGCGGCGCGAGAGCCTGAGTTGCAGGGAGTGGAGAGAAGCCGAGGGAAAAGCTGGGATGGCCATGATGGGCGGAGCTGAGGTGCCCCCGCCGCTTATGTGTTAAGTGTGCGCTCCTGTTCACCACAGTCCCCCACCACTCTCCACTGGTTAGTGACCACCTGCTTAATTCATCTGCTTTACCTGTCTGGCCCTGCAGGCGTTTGAGATTTCAGTCTGTGAATATTTTCATCTGGTTTAGAAGATCTGTCTTTGGACAAAAGAGGTCCCTGGACAAAAGTGGTCCCTGCAAACATTAAGTTCTGAAAGTGCAGAAGAGTGCTGTTGACTGAGCTGGCCTCCTTTGCACAGGGATGGATTTCCAAGAATGGGATCTGTAAAGATGAAGCCTGGGAGGAAGCAGCATGGGGTCTTCAAACGTGTAATCTCTCAGGATGTGGCTATGACTCTGAAGAGGGAAGGGGAGGAACTTTTTAGTAGATTCCAGAATTCCAAACTGAAGGCCTGTTTTGATCTTGGAATCTCAAGGATGTAGTTCTATGATAAATTTTACTTTCATGGAAGAAATATTACCTGAGACAGGCCACTAAAAAGGCCGGGGAATAGAGTCCTGTGGGACTTTGGAGCATATTCTTGTCTTTGTGCTTTATGTCATGTAAGATTACTGGGCCCTATCACAGCCTGGTCCTTGGTTCCTCCTCAGAAACCAAGACCTGAGCTGCAGGAACTCAATTCTGAGTTCAGTGGACTCAGAAATACCTGGTAATGTGAAGGATGGAAGAGTGTTGACATCACTGAATGAATATTCTCTGCCAGCCATCCTGCCAAGAATTTTGCATAGGTTTACTTCCTTCTGGCTACTCTTCAAGGTGACCTTTATCCCCATCTTACTGATAAGAAGCAGGCTTAGCTGCAGCACCCTGCATAAGATTACTAGCAAGCAAACACACTTTCTTTCCTCACTGCATAATTCTACTTACAGCAATGAGACTCTCAAAGTCTTATTAATTTCCATGTAGCCAGAATAAAGCTAAGTGGGCTTCAGAAAGGTTTTGGCCAATAACAAAATAGCAGGCTGGTTTGTAATTCAAAGAATCAGAGGTGATGGGTTTGAACTGTGTCTCCTGCCACTTACTAAGCATGAGGGGATAGCAACATCTACACCAAGGTCATGAAAGACTATGTTAATGTCATCACTGGCCTCTTTCAAATAGGTATTGCTTTGCATCTACCATCAACAGCAAATGAGTCAGGGTTTGTGATGAGACTGCCCACAGTATCCTTGCACAAGTCTCTAGGCTGCCCCTTGGGAGTGAGAGTATAGCCCTCTTGACTGTGCTACCAGGGTTTAACATGAATTTGGCTAAGTGGAAACAAGCACATATAATTAGAAGCTTTTCTGGGCTGTGGCTCCAATCTCACTTTAACTGTACTACCAAAAGCAAAATCACCTTTCTTTTTAAAATTTTTATTTATTTATTTTTGGCTTTGCTGGGTTTTCATTGCAGTGCATGAGCTTCTCATTGCAGTGGCTTCTTTTGTTACAAAGCACAGACTCCAGAGAATGTGGGCATCAGTACTTGTGTTGCACAGGCTTCATTCCTCCATGGCATGTGGAAGATCCCAGGAGCAGGGATCAAACCCGTATCCCCTGCCTAGGCAGGCAATTTTAACCTGATTTTTAACCACTGGACCACCAGGGAGGTCCTTGCCTTTCTTTTCCATTCTCCAAAGGCAAACACACATAGAGCAGAAGAGGGTGAGGCAAAAACCTGAATCATCCATCAAAGGGGTAGTGGCCCTGGAAAATCTAAAGTGAGCTGCATTTAGCAATTGCTGAATAGCTTAGCATTTTAGAGATTCCATACTTAAATGCCCCCATGAGACCTGTGCCTCCCTGCCTCCTCTTTTTTTGGCACACCACTCCACAGGCCCAAATATTTGGCTTTAATTATTTTAGCACAGAGTTGTACTACCAAAGAGTAATCTTGGCTGAGTCACAAGCCACATCTCCTTCCAGCTGGCCAGGGCTCCTAAGTGAGTGCCTTGCCCTATGCAGGGGGGTGTGTATTCATTTTACTATAATTGCAGACTCCAGCACTGTAGACACATTGTTCAATTATCCCCAGATTCTCCCTCCTGCCACATCCTCCATGGTCTCTCTGTGGCATTTGGCAGTGCTCACTACTCTCTTGGATTTCAAGGACTCAGTCTTTGGCCTTCTGCTGTTCCCTCATAAACTCATTTTTAGGAATGATATCTCCCAGAGGCAGGGAGGCTTGTGGTCAAGAGCTCTAGTTTTGCATCACGGTTCTTCCTAGCCATGGGACTTTGAACAAGTCACTGGTGCTTTCAAACTGTGATGCTGGAGGAGACTCTTGAGAGTCCCTCGAACTGCAAGGAGATCAAACCAGTCAATCCTAAAGGAAATCAGTCCTGAATGTTCATTTGGAAGGTCTGGTCCTGAAGCTCCAATACTTTGGCCACCTGATGAGAAGAGGGTACTCATTGGAAAAGACCCTGATGCTGGGAATGATTGAGAGCAAGAGAAGAAGGCGGTGACAGAGGATAAGATGATTGGATGTCATCACTGACTCAATGGACATGAGTTTGAGCAAAGTCTGGAAGATAGTGAAGGACAGGGAAGCCTGGCGTGCTGCAGTTCATGGTGTCACAGAGAGTGAGACACAACAGCAAAATTTTGTTGAACAACAAAATTTGCTGAATTTTAGTCTCTTCATCTGTAAAATTTCAACAAAACCATCAACTTGAGGAGTCTCCAAACCTAACTACTCTTTAGAAGTACCTGGGAACTTAAATTCAGATTCCTAGGCATTGCCTCCAACCCATTGAATTTAGGTTTGAGAATCCTTGACCTCCTTTTCATGAGATTACTGTGAGGCTTAAATGAGGTTGTGTGTACAAAGTGTACACCACAGTGCCTCCATGTGCGTGCTCAATAAATGATGGCTGTTAGAAGTAGCAACTTCTTTCGTTCCTTCACTCAGCAATATTTACTGAGTACAAGGCACTGGACTAGGTGCTGGGACTCTGCTTCACTGGGACTGGAATTTTAGCAAGAGAGATAGAGATTAAGCAACTAATTACACAGTTAATTGTTAATTATAACTGTGACTGGTGCTCTGAACTGTGACTGGTGATCTAGAGGAGAATACAAGATGCTGTGGGGCATGTATTAATAAAAGACCTGACCTATGTTGTTGATTCTCAAATCCCTATTTCCAGTTTCCAATTCGAAACTCACATATCCAACTGCCTTTTGGGCATCTCTTCATGAATGCTTGTTGCCCTTTAAGTGCTGTTATTTAAAAGTCAGCTTTTTCTTTCCCTCTAGCCTCTCCCCCTCAGACCACTTCTTGACCTTAACTTTTCTGTCCCATCTATTCCTCTGCTTGTGCAGTTCTTGCCCTGACTTCAACTGTTGAAATCCTTAAGGCTCAAATACTGCCTCCTCCATGAAGCCTTTCCTAATATTTTCAATGTGAAATGATCCTTCCTTCTCATGAACTCTCCTCCAGCTACTCAGTCTTTGCAATACTCACATGATCCACAGTCACCTCCCATCTTCTGCTGTAATTATTTGTGTGTTTGTCTAAACTGAACTAGAAGCTTCTTGAACACAACTCTTCTATATCTATGTATCTCTCAGCATCTCTCACAGTATTAAACACATGTGAGGAGGAAAAAAATGGTTGATTTTTTTCTCCTGTACAACCACTTGGGAAAACTCTGGCATAATACCAAGGGTGCAGTTCATAAAAGAAAGAAACTTGGCTTCATAAAAATTTTAAAAAATTCATTTGCTCTGCAAAAGACCCATTTAAGAAGATAAAAAGGCAAACCACAAATTGGAAGAAAGTATTTGCAAATCATATATCCAATAAAGAATTTGTATCCATAGTATATAAGGATGGAGAAGGTAATGGCACCCCACTCCAGTACTCTTGCCTGGAAAATCCGATGGATGGAGGAGCCTGGTAGGCTGTAGTCCATGGAGTCGCTAAGAGTCGGACATGACTGAGCGACTTCACTTTCACTTTTCACTTTCATGCATTGGAGAAGGAAATGGCAACCCACTCGTGTTCTTGCCTGGAGAATCCCAGGGATGGGGGAGCCTGGTGGGCTGCCGTCTATGGGGTTGCACAGAGTCAAACATGACTGAAGCAACTTAGCAGCAGCAGCAGCAGTATATAAGGAACTCTAAATACAGCAGTAAGAAAATGAACATTCCAGTTGGAAAATGGACAAAAGATTTGAGCAGACGTTTTACCAAAGGGAGTATTCAGATGGCAAATAAGCACATGAAAAATGAGTTCAGCATCACTAGCCTTTGGGGAAATGCAGATTGAAACCACAATGATACATACTTACTAAAGTGGCCGAGACTGACAATATCAAGTGCCTGCAAAGATCAGAGCACCTGGCTCTCTTATTCACTGCTGATGGGGCTGTTAAATGGTACAGCCATTCTGGAAAACACTTTGGCAGTTTCTTATAAAGTTAAAAATACATTGACTGTATGACTCAGCAATCTCACTCCTGAGTATTTAGCCTAGAAAAATGAAAACCTGTGTTCACAGAAAAATTTGTATATGAATGTTCACAGCAGGTCTCTTTATAATATACAAAACAAGAACACAACCCAAATGTCCTTCAATAGGTGAATAGATAAACTATGATACATCCATCCAGTGGAATGCTATTCAGTATTTAAAAATATCAACTCTTGATAAACAATTCTCAGCAACTTGGATGAATCACAGGAGCATTATGCTGAGTAAAAAAGTGCTCTGTATTACCTGACTCATTTCTATAACATTCTTGAAACGACAAACTTGTAGTGATGGAGAACAAATCAATGGTTGATGGATTAGGGTTGTGGCAAGGATGTGGCTGTAAAGGGGTAACGTGAAGGTTGTTCTGTGGTGGGGGAACAGTTTTGTCACTCAAGGTTATACGCATGATAAAAATTCATAGAATGAAAGAGGAGAGAGAGAGAAACCCTGTGAAATCCAAATAAGGTCTGTGGTTGAAATAATCTGTTGCGTCAGTTTCACTTTCCTGGATTTTAATAATGTACGAAGGTTATGTAAGATGTTATCTTGAAGAGTCTTGAAGAGTGAGCTGGCTGGAATACATAGTACCTGGGAACTTTCCGAACTGTCTTTGCAACTTCTTGTGGGTCTTAAGCTACTTCAAAATAAGAAATAGTTCTTTGAAGATAATTAATATATAAAAAATAGGCGAATGTTCTTTGGAGATATATGACGAAGTATTTAGGCTTGCATTGTCATGATTTATATGACTTGCTCTTAGATGGTTTGGCAAAAATAGTACACACACACACACACACACACACACACACAGATGCTGGGGAAGTAGAGCAAATATGGCAAGAAGTTAACAGTTGGTGAGAGCAGATGTTTATCGTAGTAGTCGTGTAGTTTTTCTGTAGGTTTGGAAATTTTCAAAATAAAAACTTGTGAATATTTATTAATATATAGATAGGTAGAAAGAAAAAGTAAGCAAAAAAGAATGTATTATCCAAATCTGAGATTGAACTAATGACCTTCACTCTAATGCTCTACCAACTTCCTTTAATTACTGAGTGCTCTTCCCCTCCCCCCACCCTCCCGCTCAACAATAGGAAAATCCCGCTTATTCTGAAGTAACAATGAGGACAACAAAAAAATGTCAGAATTTACATTCTGTTGGGAGTATTTTAAGTGTTATACTGAATCCTTGGTGTTACCATGTGTATGCTTAGTCACTAAGTCCTGTCTGACTCTTTTGTGACCCCACGGACTGTAGCCCTCCAGGCTCCTTTCTCCATGGAAATTTCCAGGCAGGAATACAGGAGTGGGTTGCCATGTCCTTCTAAGGGGATCTTCCGGACCAGGGATTGAACCCGGGTCTCCCTCATTGCAGACAGATTCTTTACCATCTGAGCCACCAGGGAAGCCTGGTGTTACCATAGACAATTAAATAGTTACTGAACCCTGGCTGTGTGCCAGCTGCTGGAATTAGAGCAATGCGTATAGCTACAAGTGATAAAAAGTATCCTTTCTCAGGTTAATTTTTAAAGTAAATATAGAATTGTATGCATTTTATTATGTTCTACATCTTTAATTTTTTACTTCATAAATTGTAGCCATTTACCCACATCGGTTATATAGATCTGTTTACTTCTTTTTATAATTCAGTGTGGTGTTCGGTTATATAGATGCGCCATAAGTTGTTTCATCAGTCCCTTGTTGGACTTTTACATTGTTTTTAGTTTTTCCCCTGTTAAAAATACACTAATTTTAAAAAAGAAAATACATTACCTGAAAGAAAAAAAAATATTACCTGAGTGAAATCCAGCCTCCACCTCTACTTTCCTTAAACAGTCAGCCATCCAACATTTATTGAACACTTGTTGTATGTCCAGCTATGTTTGTGCTCTTTGTGTAGGAGAAGACATGAGATGTGGTCATTACCTCTAAGGAGCTTGCAATTAGTTGAGGAGTTATGGCTGATTTGAGGTCAGAACTTACAGACATAAATACGTAAGGCACTATGTATTTGACTGCAGGCCATATGTGCTGTGTGCTTCAGCCCATCTCCTTTCTGTATCTGACTTTATACAGTCATATTTGTTCAGCTGAGTTTCTTTAGCCTCCGTGAAAAGATGATTGCATGAGCATGTCACTAAGACAGGTAGGGAGGATTATGCCTCAAACTTTCTGGAGAGGCATGATTATTATTTTTTTTGATAACAAAGACATGTGAAAGAGTATGACATCAAGCTAAGTCATACACCTATTTGTCCTCTATCTATAAACATTAAACTGTTTCTGTCTACAGGAAAAGATAAAAAACAGCTGTGAGTCCTTTGGTGTGGCTCAGTTGATGGTGACACATCAATCTGTGTGGATGTAGTTTTGCTCACAAACTGGTATTTACGCAGATTTGCACTGCATTGTTTGATGCACAGCTTTTTGTCACCTTGCATTTCTTCTATATTTTTGATTAGGGGTTTCTTGGTGACCTTTCTTATTTAAAAATAAAATAAAACCAAAGTTTCTATGTTTTGGCCTTAGCAGTCTCCTGGTGACTAAGCTGATTCAGAAGACTCTGTGTGTTTGTGTACTTTTCTTTCTCATCCTTTCCCCCTTTCCAGAATTAGCTCTTCATTTACCTCTTCTAAATCCAAGTATAGGCTGAACCAGAGTTGCCAGGGCCCCAAGGAAAGGAGAAGGGCTTCCCAGGCGGTGCCAGTGGTAAGGAACCCACTTGCCAATGCAGGAGATGTAAGAGACACAGGTTTGATCTCTGGGTTGTCAAGATTGCAGGAGGAAATGACAACCCACTCCAGTATTCTTGCCTGGAGAATCCCATGGACAGAAGATCCTGGTGGGCTACTGACTATAGGGTGGCAAAGAATCGGACACAACTGAAGCGACTTTAGCATGCAAGTATGCAAGGAAAGGAGAAACAGGGAGGCTTGCCTGCTCAGTTACACGTCAGGACCTGGGACAGTTCCTCAATGATCTTGGTGTGCGCGCCTACTTTCTAGACCTCTTAGAATGTCAGAAAGAAATCAAATTTGAAAAGCTGTTTGGTCCACCTCCTGCCTTGTGATGATGCCTAGAGAAAGAATCCCACTTAGCAAGTATTTCAGAATTATTAACCGCCTGGCTGTGGGAGATGCAAAGGGCTTAGAGAGCTTCGCCTCCCACAGCCTTTCTTGTATCTACATGTCTGCTGATGCCAAAAAAGAATCCTTCAGTTCAACTCAGCAAGCTTATATTGATCAAATTTTTTCCTCCCTGGAAAGAGATATGGCCTAAATACAGGTAGGCTGTGTGTAGGGGAATAAAGGGACTCCAGTTTGAATGAGGAAAATAATTCCTCCCAAGGGCTTGTCTTGAAGAGGACTAGAGGAAGAGAGCATGATGCATTGAGAAAGCAGGAAATGGCAAAAGAATTAAAGAGGGGGCATTCAGAGAAGTCTGGGTCTCTGAAGGCAAGTGTGATGAGCTTCACACTGTTGACACCAGGGTACCCTGAACACACAGTCAAGAAGTCTTCCACTTTCTTGAAAAGAATAGAGGTCTGTTGTCTCCTCTTCTAAATACATATAGCAAGAGTCACTAGATTCATTTTCAAAAGATATTTATGTAATGATTTAGTGTCTTTTGTCCTCATTGTTCCTCTCAATAAACTTGGAAAGGTCAGGTTTGGGGGGGGGGCTTTTTTTTTTTTGGTCATGCTGTCTGACATGCAAGATCCTAATTTCCCAACTAAGGATGAAACCTGTGCCCCCTGCAGTGAAAGCACAGTCTTAACCACTGGACCACCAGGGAAATCCCAGAGTCTTATTATTTTCATTTTTCAAATGAATAAGCTGAGACGCTGAGAGGTTGGGTAGCTTGCCCAAAGTGACACAGCTGGAAAATGACAGAGCTGGGTCTTGAACTCAGTTTCTGTGACTCTAAGCTGGTGTTCTTTCTATCACGGCACCCCTAATAGAGTCTTTGTGAGCGTGTGGTAAAATACGTATATCATGAATTTTACTGCTTTCACCATGTTAAAGTGTACAATTCAGAGGCATTAATTATGTTCACAGTGTTGTGTGATCATCCCAACTAGTCATTTCTAAAACTTTTTCATCACCTGAAATAGAAATTCTGTAACCATTATATAGTAACTGCTCCCATCCCCCCAGACTCTGACCTCTGGTAACTTCTATTCTATGTTCTTTCTCTTTGACTTTGTCTCTTCTAGGTACTTTATATGATTGGAATGATAGAATATTTGTTCTTTTGTGCCTGGCTTATTTTATTTAATGTAATGTTTTTGAAGATGATCAGTGTTGTAGCAGGCACCAGAGCTCCATTTCTTCTTAGAGCCTAATAGGGTCTTATGGTTGCAAAGGACAGATTCACCAGAAGTAATGAGGGGTTACTGTAAGCAACCTTATAGAATTAAGGAAGACAGAAATCTCAGCTTCAAGGCTAGAAGTTCAGGAATAGCCATATGGTTGGGCTTACTGGGGACTTAAGTACAGTTTAGAATCTGATCAGCACAGCTCTAGGGACCAAAATATTTCATTGCCCCTGTAGTGGCAGGAATTTGCTGTTTTCTGATACTTGGCCATTTTGCCTTTTCAGTAATCTGCTTCCTTAGCTCCTGTATGGTCCGGCACTACTTCTTACTCTCTGAAAACCACCTACTTCTTACTCTCTGAAAAGCAATGCTCAGGCTTTTGCTGACTCCAGATTTCTACCATTTCAGTGATATGCTGTCTTTTATCCCTCCATGTGCTTCATCTCCTGTGCCCACTGTCAACTGACAAGTCTTCCTCCAAAAATCTGATTCTCTTTTCTTTTTTTCCCCCAACTAGAACAGAAATAAAATTTAATTCATTGAAAACTGCAGCAGTGAACAACAGGTCCTTCGAAGGGCGCCTTTTAAGTCAAATGACTGAAATGACACAGAGCCAGGGCAGAACTTCCGGGAACAGATGATGCAAACACAGGAATTCCACAAATTCAGTTTCTGATTGGCCTAGTTAGTCTCCAATCATCTCATACCATACCACCTCATAAGCCACTTACCTGCCCAGAAATTAGCTGCCCTTGAGTCAAGCATCTTCCCCTGCTCTGATCACTTGTGGCCAGGGTAATAAGTTACATGCTATTAAATATGGCTCTTGATGGTAAAGGCCTACTTCTCCCAAGAGGAGGTTGAGAGCATGGCAGGCAGGCACCTAGAGGGTCATTGACATCATGCTTCTACATCAGCGTTCAGTCTCTGCCATGGCGCTATCTGTAGTATTTTAACCCTTTTACCTGTATCTACTTCGGTGACTCCTCAAGTCATGGAGCAGAGTTGTAAATGTCTGGGTTAATGTGTCCTATACAGCTGTTTCTATACATATTTTAGATTATTAGGTGTGTCTTGGAGATATTGGGGTTTCGGTTCCGGGACACTGCAATAAAGTGACTATCTCAAACTAACATCACAATAAAGCAAGTCCCACAAAGTTTTTGGTTTCCCTGTGCACAGAGAGCCCCCACTTGCTGCAACTAGAGTAAAGCCTGTGCAGCATTGAAGACCTGCACATCCAAAAATAAATAAAATTAAAAATCTATACTGTGAGAAACTTGGCAAGACAAACGACGGAGCACCCACCAATAAAAACATGCACAGATATATTACGTCATATAGCCCATGTGCTGCGGCAGAGAGGAGCCCTCTCTTGCCACAGCTAGAGAAAGTGTGCACGCTGCAGTGAAAACCCAAAAAACCTAAATAAATAAGAAAGAATGTATTTTTAAAAGACTTAAAAAAATGTACACACCTTAATTTACAACATCAGTCAAAATGCTAATCATCACCTGAGCCTTCAGCCAACCACAATATTTTTGCTGATGAGAGATTTTAAATATTATGAGAATTACCAAAATGTGACAGAGATGTGAAGTGAGCAAATGCTGTTGGAAAAAATGGCCCCAACAGGCTTCCTTGATGCAGGGTTGCCACAAACCTTCAATTTGTAAAAGATAAATAAATGGATTTAAAAACCACAAACAAAAAAACAGTATCTACAAAACACAATAAAATGAGGTATATCTACACAAATAATTGCTATATGGTAATAGGTAGTTTCGGAGAAGGCAGTGGCACCCCACTCCAGTGCTCTTGCCTGGAAAATCCTATGGACGGAGGAGCCTGGTGGGCTGGCAGTCCATGGGGTTGCTAAGAGTCGAACACGACTGAGCGACTTCACTTTCACTTTTCGCTTTCATGCATTGGAGAAGGAAATGGCAACCCACTCCAGTGTTCTTGCCTGGAGAATCCCAGGGATGGGGCAGCCTGGTGGGCTGCCATCTATGGGGTTGCACAGGGTCGGACGTGACTGAAGCGACTTGGCAGCAGCAGCAATATGTAGTTTGGAGTTGCTTATAATATCCCCACTGTGTGTCCCAGCTACCTACTTACAGTTTCTGAATGGATTGTTTTAAGATTGAAAATCTATTTTCAGTTCTCTTGCCAAGTTGCGGTAACAGGAAGATATTCAGAACAGGATACACTGAGGTGTTAGCAAATCTATAAGGTGGATTCCACTTCATGCACGATCCAGGAAAAAAGCCTGGACTATGGGAACCAGGCCATTCCTCGTTAGATGGCTGTGACAGAGAATGCAGTGCTCACATAAATATCACATCAATACCCCTCTTCCCATACCCTCGCAGTTAGGCTGGGGCATGTGACCAATTCTGGCCAAGGGACTGTGAGAGGAGGTGATGCATGTTCTGCACACTTTCTCTTCCTAGAAGGTACAAGTTGAGTTGGCAGAACCCACAATAGCAAGACTGGATCCCTGAGTTTTCATCTGGAATGGTGTTTCCCTGGGGAGGTCTCCTAGCCTGCAGAGGACCTTTTGTGAGTAAGAAATAAACCTCTATGGGTTAGGCTCTGGAGACTGGAGTATGACTGTTACTGAAGCATAGTCTAGGGTCTTCCTTACTGGTACAGTCACTGAGCACAATGTGAGCTTGTAACAGTATCTTCAGTCCTCATCTTCCTCTTTGGAAACATGAGACTTGCCGCAGGGAGTCTCAGAGGTCACCTTCTAAGATTCTCTGATTGTTAGCTGGCCATGTCATGTTGACTTTTCCTGCGTGAGGTTTCTGTCCATTTCTTTCCATTCTTACCACCATTGAGGTAT